>NC_134121.1:27804695-30204695 GCF_040939455.1 Microcebus murinus | reverse complement strand
GTATTCAGAGAACGTGTGATAAATTGTGATTTCAAAGTAGTTTGTTCTTATGTTTGACCTAAGAATGACTGTTACATGAAGTGTTTGTTCCCACAGTTTAACAGATAAGCATGATAGGCTTCCTTAAGATCTTGCCACCAAGGGGGGCCACAAGCCAGCCTGCTGACTCAGGAAGCTATAGGAAGAATGATTGTGTCTGTCCATTTCCTTTCCTTGGTTTGCTGACTTGTTGAGGATTGTTTCCTTACAATGGTACTGAAATAAACCTTTTAATATTAAAAAAAAAAAAGCACAGACACAGAAAATAGTCCTTTGAACATTTTTTATTCCCATTTACTGTCTTTGATTAATAGTAAGATTGTTCTTCATGTTTTTGTTTTTTCTTTTAAAATTTTTGTTTATTTACCATTTTAATCATTTTTCAATGTAAATTTAATGGTGTTAAGTACATTCACAGTGTTAGCCATCACCACTATCTATTTCCAGAACTTTTCATCATCCCAAATAAGAACTCTGAACCCATTAAATAATAACTCCCCAGACTCCCTTTCCCCAGTTGCCCTTACCCTCAATTCTTCTATCTCTATGAATTTGTCTACTGTAGCTACTTCATATAAATGAGATCATACAATATTTGTCTTTTGTTCTGATTTATTTCACTTATAATGTTTTCAAAGTTCATCCATCTTGTAGCATGTATCAGAATTTATTCCTTTTAGAGCCTGCATGCGCCCATTCTGCACCCGGAGTTTCAGTGCTGTTCGGAGGATAAAGCCTTTGGAGCTGTAATGTAGGCTTTTGTTCTCTGAACTACGACTCTAGTATGCCACGCTCCTCATCTTGGTGTGCTACTTGTGGTTTCCCAGGATAGAGTAAAAAGAAACTTAAGGGATGATGATGTGCCAAGGAAGAAAAAAATTGAATATGTTGTTAAAGCATGTCGTTCACAGAAGCCCCGGTCACCTAATGCATAAGGCATTGGGCTCCCAAGCCAGGGATTGTGGGTTCGTGTCCCATCTGGGACGGATGAGTTTTTTGTGTTTATAATACTTTTTTCCTTTCTTAAACAATTATAGCAAAATCTGCCAACTTAATTTTACTTTAAAAAAAAGAATTTATTCCTTTTTATGGCAGAATGATATTCCATTGTATATGTAAAATACACATACATATATATACACACATATTTGTATACATATATATAGGTACATGTATATATGTGTGACATTTTGTTTATTCATCTGTTGATGGATATTTGGATTGTTTCCACTTTTTGTCTGTTGTAAGTAATGCTACTGTGAGCATTGATGTACAAATATCTGTTTGAGTCCTTGCTTTTAGTTCTTTTGGCTACATTCGTAGAAACAGAATTTCTGAAATCGTGGTAATTTAACTTTTTGAAGAACCATTAAAGAGTTTTCCACAGCCATTGCACAATTTAGATTTCCACTAGCAGTGCAAAAGGATTCCAACTTCTCCACATCCTGCTAACACTTGTTACTTTGTGTTTTTTTTTTTTTTTTTTTTTTTTTTTTTTTGAGACAGAGTCTCACTTTATTGCCCAGGCTAGAGTGAGTGCCGTGGTGTCAGCCTGGCTCACAGCAACCTCAATCTCCTGGGCTCAGCGATCCTACTGCCTCAGCCTCCCGAGTAGCTGGGACTACAGGCATGCGCCACCATGCCCGGCTAATTTTTTGTATATATATTTTTAGTTGGTCAATTAATTTCTTTCTATTTTTTTTGGTAGAGACGGGGTCTCGCTCAGGCTGGTTTTGAACTCCTGACCTTGAGCGATCCGCCCGCCTCGGCCTCCCAAAGTGCTAGGATTACAGGCGTGAGCCACCGCGCCCGGCCACTTTGTGTTTCTTAAATAATAACCTTCCTAATGTATATGAAGTGATATCTCTTATGGTTTTGATTTGCAGTTACCTAATAGCTAGTGATGTCAAATATCTTTTCATGTGTTTATTGACAATTTGGGTATCTTCTTTGGACAAATACTTAAATTCTTTGTGCATTTTTAAATTTAATTTTTAGTATATTCACAAAGTTGTGCAACCATCACCACTATCTAATTCCAGAACATTTTTCTGACCTCCAAAAGAAGTCTCTTATCCATTAGTAGCCACTCCCTACTCTAACCTATTCCCTGTCAAACACTAATCTGCTTTTTGTTTCTATGGATTTGTCCTTTCTAGACATTTTATATAATTGAATCATATAATATGTGGCCTTTTATGTCTGGCTTTTTTTTTTTTAATTTTTAATTTTTTAATTTTTCTTTTTTTATTAAAAAATCTTTCTCAGCAGTCTGTGGTTTAATATGTCTGGCTTTTTCACATAGCATAATGTTTTCAAGGTTCATCTGTCTTGTAGGGTGATTTAATGCTTTATTCCTTTTTATGGCTGAATAATTTACCTTTTACTTCCAACCTGTTTGTCTTTGAAATTAACATGTGTTGTTTGTAGACAGCATATACTTGGATCGTTTTTTTTAAAAATCCAATCTGCTAATCTCTGCTTTTATCTGAGTGCTTACTAACCATTTATGTTTAATGTAATTACTGATAAAGTAGTCTTTATAAATGCCACTTTGCTATTAATATTTGTTTTCTGTATGTCTGGTGTCTTTCTCCCTTCTATTCCCCCCTTACTGTCTTCTGAATCTCATAGATAGATATTTTCTAGTATGCCATTTAAATGTTTCTAATGTATCATATTAATTCCCTTGGTGTTTCTTTTACTATGTATTTTTGAGTTATTTTCTTAGTGGTAGTCCTTGGAATTACAGTTAGCATCTTAATTTATTATAACAATGTAGTTTGGATTAATACTAATTAAGTTTTCAAAATCACTCCATTTGGCCCCCCAGGGGGGGAAAATAGTATGCAAAAACTCTGATCCTATATAGTGATATTCTGTCCCACTTCTCTTGTGTCATTATTGTCATAAAAACTACATCTTTACATATTGTATGCCTGTAATAATTTATAATTATTGCCTATGCAGTTGATTCTCAAATTAGATAGGAAAAAAGTTACAAACAAAAAATACATTTTATACTGTCTTTTCTATCTACTATAAAATACATATTTTACTTCTATGTCTTACCTTATAGTTATCTTTACCAGTGTTCTTTAATTCTTATATGGACTTGAGTTGCTTTCTAAATGTCCCCAAAACTCATTCTTAAATAGAGTTTAAGCCTTACAGCTCTCTGAGTTGTAATCCACTGCTATTATCCTAGATCCCTACTGATGTGGTGGTAAGGTATGAGGGGAGAGGAAGCATCTTGTAATCCTGTACATCTGTCTTTCAGTGGAATTATGTCCCTTGCCTGTGACCTTCACAAATGTTTCTTAGCTCTTCATTCATCGCATTAGAAGAGACAGGAGGAAGCTGGAGTTTAGGGAATTTTCCCTTCCCTCAAGTTGGATAAGACTCTGGTAAAGTCGTCTTCCCTTGTTGGTAGACTAGACTGACTTTTGTTATGGAGAATGTTTTGAGTGTATTTCAAAACGGTTAATTACCCCACCCTCCACCTCACCCCCAGCAGAAACAAGAGTATTTTTCTTGGCTGTTTACAGTGAGAACCTGGTGAGATTTCTGAAAGTAATATCTTTAAAAATGTGGGGTCCCCTAAGACTACAGTTCCTAGGACTTTCTTTTAAGCTAGGTACATTTCCTCCCCCAGCAATTTGTCAAAATTATCTTTTGTTTCTACCAATTTATGGTTTTAGTGGCTACTGCTCCAAGTAAGCATATGTTGACAGTGATTCTGTGTATTCACTTGTCTCCAGATTTCAGGGTTCCAGTTTGCACTGTGACTTCATTTCTCTGCTAAATCCCAGAAAAGTCAGTTTGTTTGGCATGTTTCTTATAAAACAGATATGATGACTTCCAAGTTCTTTATTATTAGAGCTGAAACTGGACATCCTAATTCTGTTGTCTTTAAAAATGTATTTTAAGTGAATTTCAGAATGTAGATATTATAATAATCTTATCATTCTAGACTAAGGGGACAGTATTAGCAAAGGCACAGAAAATATTTTTATAATCACAGAGTTTATCATTGCTTGTGTGAAAATTAAGGAAAAGACTAGACAGAAGATTGCAGGTTTTCATAAAAGAAACATAGGATTGAAGTTTAAACCTTTGCAAACCACACATTTCTACGGTAAGTATTTTTCCCCCTCTATAACTAGATAATTAGAATGAGTATTTACTTAAAACTTTCAGTGAGAAAACAAATTTCCTTTTGTTGTAAACTGCAGCATTTGTGTAAAGATAAAGGTGAGATCATGTCATTCTAGATTTTTCCCCCATATTTCTTTCAGAGCCTTCTAAAGTTACTAGTAATTACAATAGTTTCATAAAGAACACCGTTTCTTTACTAAGTTTGATTTTTGACTCTATTGTCATTTAACTAGCAGCATCACTGCTTTAGAACTCTCTGAGAGATCATTTTTATTGGTAGAAGTGTTTCTAAACTTTTATAGAAAAGTTTCTATTAAATCATTTTGAAAAGAGACTTTCTGGTGCCAGAGTAGCAACTTGGATCTTTTTATTTGTACATTACAGACTTTGATTTTGTTTTATATCTTCATGAGTAAGATACATAAGCCATTTTCCCAGAGGGAACATTTTGCATTCATCACTGAATGTCAGATAAGGGATAAAATGCAAATGTTTCTGTTCAGTCTATGGTTACAGTTTTTATAAGTATTGTTCAGCATTAAGTTTGTGTGTTAAGAGATTTGCAGTGTTGCCAGTTTGATGTATTTCTTGTTTTAAGTTTTTTTTGTACTTAATCTAAAGGAGGAACTAAAGTGCTACATATAAAAATGTTTGTCTTAGAAGGTTGAAATTTCTTTAAGTTATAAATTTGCCTTATTTTAAGTGATCAACTGAGTCTCTTCAAGGAATATTTTTTCCTATAATATTAAGAAGAAAGAATCCTCATGGCATTGAGGCTTTTGGAATGTTATAGGGAGGATGTTCATCTCTCAGAGGTTAAGTGTAGTTCTTGAGGACTTCTACTCTTTGTTGTTGACTGAAATTAAGGCTGTTGAGGCAGAAATAATTTGATAAAGGTTTATTGGGAACAAAATATGAAGATTGACCTGGGAAGACATACCAACAAAGCTGTTACAAGTTGAAATGCTTTTATAAGAGTTTAGGAAGAGGAAGAGAGACTCCTCATTTCAGAGTTGTCCTTTTTCATTGGAGAATACAATACAGAAGTTACATTCATTGGCTACAGTTTACAGCATGCAGGCTAAAATGTTCTATAACTAAGACAATCAGTAATTTCACGATTCAAAAACAAATCAATGTCCTTTTCAGTGTCAGTAGGTTCATTAGGTCAATAGGGTGCAATGATCAATATGTCAATAGTTTGAGGAAGTCACAGTAAGATTCTTTACTCAGGGACAGGGTATAAGCTATGAATCATAAGACCTCTCCCAGGTGGGTTAATTTGGAAGCTTGTCAAATGTGACATGTAGATTATCATTATTAAACAATATGCATTCATCTATTTGTTTATTCCTTTGACAAATATTTATTGGGCATATACTACATTTCGCGTAGATAATTCATGTAAGTTGGCCGAGGTCATATACATTTAGTGAAAGAACTTGCCTTAAAACATGATTTTCTAGTTTGATGCTATCTTCATAATAGTTTTCTAGAGTTTAATACATGAAATATGGTTGATCTGATAAATATTAATTGGCTCTATTTTTATTTAGAACAATATGCACGTATATACAAATACCTTTATATTGGTATATCTATACTTATATTAATATTTGCTTGCACATTTTTTTTTGCTTATAAGCTAAACTGTTGTCATTAGGAAGATATATAGAAGAGCTATTCTGAAGGGGTATATTGAAAAGCTGTTTTAAAAAGTAGAATGATTGAATATTCTGAAAAATAGTACAGTTGGAAAGTTTTTAAAGTCAAGGGTATGTTTTTATTGGTTTTTTTTTTTTTTGCTTTGTTTTGTCTGTCTGTGTATATATATATATATATATAGTCATTTATACCCCTTGTCTATAAGTAACATGCATACGCTTGTATCACATCTGGTTCCAAAAGTATATTTTTACAAAAATATATTGAATATAATTTTTAGGTGAAAATTTTAGGGAGAATAAAAGCAGGAAAGTTAAGATGAAAGTAGAGTCAAGGATAGCTAGGTAGCTTAGTTTGAAGAGTCAATATCTTAGTCCATTTGTGATGCTATAACAGAATACCACAGACTGGATAATGTATAAAGAAAAGAAATTTCTTTCTCACAGTTCTAGATGCTGAGAAGTCCAATATCGAGGTTCCGACACTTGGTGAGTGCCTTCATCCCATGGTGAAAGGTGAAAGAACAGTCAAGACAGAGAGAACCTATTCCCAAAAGCCCTCCTTTTTTAAAGGCATTTAAACCTACTTACGATGGCAGAGGCCTCATGGCCTAACCATCTTTTAAAAGCCTCACCTGTTAATACTGTTACAATGGCAATTAAATTTCAACGTGAGTTTTGGAGGGGACATTCAAACCACAGCAGGCAGAGATTCAGTAGTAAATCCAGAAGCTGAATTAATTCTAACTCCTGTGTTCCTATAACCCCTTGTTTCTAAACTATATTTTTCATGGATAGATATAGAAAGCACTTTTTGGGAAATGACAAATTGGTTAAATATAACTTATGCTTTATTTACTGTATATTTCCCATATTCCCATTTTGAACTTGATGTGAGTTAGAAAAACTTGGAGATTCCAGGTGTTCCATCTTGGTTATAGTCTTTATAATAGCAATGAATTGTTGTTTTGTTTTGGCTGACAGTTTCATATTGACACCTTTTGTATTTGGATGAATCAGGTATTATCAGGAAGGAAGTTACCTAGCCTCCCAATATACTTATCAGGCAGGATTCCCCAGAGGTCCTAGGACAAAAAAGCTGACACCAAATTAAGATACTTGAATCATACAGTTTAGTAAATAAATTTAAAACACACACTAAGAGGCAAGGGGATGGAGTTGGGGATACATTACGATTAAGAGCAAGTGTAAGTGGATAGAAGGACCATATCACCTAAATCCTGGGTTATGCAATGTTCATGTCTTATCTTTCTTTCTTTGTCACAGCAGCTTTCCTTGCTGATGGTATGGTTACAAAAACTGGAAATGAAGTTTGAGCAAGGGGGCCCAACAGATGCATAGTTGATACACATTTTATTAGAGAAAGTCAGAGCAAATGTACCTGGCCATAACTTTAGTCCATCAATTCACTTGCTGAGCCACTATGGCTTATATTTGCCTTTCTTGGGTAGAGGATACATGGAGCCAGAAGTGATAGCACCAGTTGGTAGCAGAATAAGATTTCATGAATGTTGAGTAGTGTTTCATATGCCTCACATATATTTAGTGTATCTTGAATATTTGGTACCTCAGGTAAATATAATGTATCTTGAATGTTTAGTGTCCTTCCATCCTTTTTCATTTATGTTCATATGCAAATGCTATACTTACTTTATCTCTTTAATATAGCTTATAGGTTTCTAAATTCTGTCTGTGATTTTTTTTTTTTTTTTTTTTTTGAGACAGAGTCTCAGTCTGTTGCTCGGGCTAGAGTGCTGTTGCTGTGGCGTCAGCCTAGCTCACAGCAACCTCAAACTCCTGGGCTCTGCAATCTTCCTGCCTCAGCCTTCCGAGTAGCTGGGACTACAGATATGTGCCACCATGCCCGGCTAATTTTTTCTATATATTTTTAGTTGTCCAGCTAATTTCTTTCTTTTTTTTTTTTTTTTTTTTAGTAGAGATGGGGTCTCACTCTTGCTCAGGCTGGTCTCAAATTCCTGAGCTCAAACAATCTGCCCACCTCGGCCTCCCAGAGTGCTAGGATTACAGGTGTGAGCCACCACACCTGGCCTCTATGTGTGATTTTAACATCTTAAGAATTTCACCCATCTACTTGGGTTTCTGTATTTTATACTATAATTGAATATTTCCAAATACTATAGCAAATGGAACTGTCTCAATTTACAGAAATGAACTCTCTCAATCTCTTGCCTTTAATTTTAAGGAGCCAGGTTAACTCAAGGGTTAATGTATTTTTAAAAACTCTTTCAAAAAATATATGAAAACTCTTTCAAAAGATATATATAGGACATGGTGAATAAATGGTTAGAGTTCATACCAGTACTTTGGTATTTGCCTTTGTACAAAGTACTATTTTTGAGGAGTTTTTAGAAATAAGATTTGTTGGGTTTAGATAATGTTAGCTTGAAGATGATATACTAGGAAGTCATGCTAACATGAAAGATCATAAAGGAAGAAAAATCCTTAAGGAAAAGATTCTGCATGTAGCAGCTCAATGTAGAGAAGACTATAGGTCAAGTAGTCTTTTTAAAAACAGATTTTATTTTTTAGACCACTTTTAGGTTCACAACAAAATTGAATGGACAGTAGAGACAGCTGTCATATACCCCCTGCCTCCACACATACACAACCTCCCCGACTATCAACATCCCACACCAGCTGAGCCATGCCTAGACTTCTGACCTACAGAAACTGTGAGAGAGTAAATGGATGTTGTTTTCATGCTACAACATGGATGAATCTAGAGGACATCATACTGAGTGAAATAATCCAATCTCAAAAAGGCAAATAACTGTATGATTCCACTTGTATGAATACCTAGTCAAATTCATAGAGACAGAAAGTAGAAGGGTAGTTACCCCAGCTTCTGGTAACCACCATTGTACACTCTTCTTTTATGAGTTTGATTGTTTTAGATTCCACATACAAGTGAGAATATGTGATATTTGTCTTTCTGTGCCTGGATTGTTTCATTTAGCACAATGTTCTCCAATTCTATCCATGTGAATAATGCTGCAGTGAACAACAGAGTGCAGACTTCTTTTTGAGAAACTGAGTTTAAATCTTTTGGGTAAATACCCGGAAGTAGGATTGCAGGATTCTGTTGTAATTCTGTTGTACTGTTTTGAAGAATCTCCGTTCAGTTTTCTATAAAGGATATACTAATTTAAGTTCCTACCAATAATGTACAATGGTTCCCTTTATTTCTCCACCAACACTTACCTTTTGTCTCTTTGGTGATAGCCATTCTAATAGGTGTGAGGTGATATCTCATTATGGTTTTGATTTACCTTTCCCTGATAATTAGTGATGTTGAGCATCTTTTCATATACCTGTTATTTGCCATTTGTATGTCTTTGAAGAAATGTGTATTTATGTCCTTTACCTATTTTTCAATTGGGTTTATTTATTTTTTTGCAATTAAGTTTTAGGGGGCTTTTATATATTTTGGATATTACCTCTTATTGATGGGGGTTTGCAAATATTTTCTCTCAATCTGTTGGTTTTCTCTTCAGTATGTTAATTGTCTTCTTTGCTGTGCAGAAGTTTTTTAGTTTAATGTAATTCCATTGGTCTATTTTTGTTGCCTGTGCTTTTGGGATCAAATCCAAAAAAATTATTGCCCAAACCAATGTTGTCTAGTTTTCCCTGTGTGTTTTATTCTAGTAGTTTTACCATTTCAGGCCTTAGGTTTAAGTCTTCAAACCATTTTGATACTGAACGCGATGGCTCATTTCTGTAATCCCAAATCCTAGCTTCTTGGGAGCCTGAGTTGAGAGGATCACTTAAGCCCAGGAGTTTGAAGTTATAGTGAGGTATGGGCACGCCCACTGCATTCCAGCCTGGGTGACAGAATAAGACCCCGTTTCTTTAAAAAAAAAGAAAAAGAAAAAGAAAAATCCATTTTGAGTTGAGTTTTATATATGGTGTTAGGTAACGATCTAATTTCATTCTTCTGCATGTGGATATCCAGTTTTCTCAGCATCATTTATCAATGAGGCTTTTTTTCCCATTGTGTATAGTTAGCACCTTTGTTAAAAATCAATTGACTGTACATGTATGGGTTATTTCTGAGCTCTCTTTTCTGTTCCATTGGCTGGTATGTCTGTTTTTATGCCATTACCATGCTGCTGTTTTTTTGTTTTTGTTTTTTTGAGACAGAGTCTCACTTTGTTGCCTAGGCTAGAGTGAGTGCCATAGCGTCAGCCTAGCTCACAGCAGCCTCAAACTCCTGGGTTCAAGCAATCCTCTGCCTCAGCCTCCTGATTAGCTGGGACTACAGGGATGTGCCACCATGCCCGGCTAATTTTTTCTATATATATTAGTTGGCCAATTAATTTCTTTCTATTTATAGTAGAGACGGGGTCTCACTCTTTCTCAGGCTGGTTTTAAATTCCTAACCTTAAGCAATCCTCCTGCCTCGGCCTCCCAGAGTGCTAGGATTACAGGCATGAGCCACCGCGCCTGCCCCATGCTATTTTAATTACTATAGCTTTATAGTGTACTTTGAAATTAGGTAGCATGATGCCTCCAGCTTTGGTCTTTTTTTTTTTTTTTTTTTTGAGACGGAGTCCCACACCATCACCCTGAGTAGAGTGCCGTGGTGTCAGCCTAGCTCACAGCAACCTCATACTCCTGGGCTCAAGCGATCCTACTGTCTCAGCCTCCTGAGTAGCTGGGACTACAGGAATGTACCACCATGCCCAGCTCATATATATATATATATTAGTTGTGCAGCTAATTTCTATTTATTTTTTTTTAGTAGAGATGGGGTCTTGCTCTTTCTCGGGTTGGTTTCAAACTCCTGAGCTCAAACAATGCACCCGCCTCGGCCTCCCAGCATCCTAGGATTATAGGCGCCAAAGCTGAGCCACCATGACTGGCCCAGCTTTGTCCTTTTTGCTCATGAATTGCCATGGCTATTCAGGGTTTATTATGGTTCCATAGGAGTTTCAGGATTTTTTTTTCTATTTCTATGAAAAATGACATTGGAATTTTGATAGGGATTGTACTGAACTGGTAGATCACTTTGGATAATGTAGACATTTTAACAGTGTTCTTCCAATCCATGAACACAGGATATCTTCCCATTTATTTGTGTCATTTTCAATTTCTTTCATCAACATTTTGTAGTTTTCAGTGTGTAGGTCTTTTCACCTCTTTGGTTAAATTTATTCTTATTTGTTTGTAGCTACTGTAGAAGGGATTATTTTCTTAATTTCTTCTTTGGATAGTTTGTTGTTAGTGTATAGAAATACTGCTGATTTTTTGTATATTGATTTTGTATCCTGCAACTTTACTATTATTAACATATTCATTTATTCTAAGAGTTTTTTGGTGTTGTCTTTAGGATGATATATAAGAGCATGTTGTCAGCAAATAGCAACAGTTTCACTTTTTCCTTTCTTATTTGGGTGCATTTTATTTTCTTTCTTTCTCTGCTAAATTGCTCTGGTAAGGACTTCCAGTGCTATGTTAAATACAAGTAGTGAAAGTGGACATTCTTTTCTTGTTCCAGATCTTAGAGGTAAGGCTTTTCAATTTTTCACCATTGAGTATCATGTTAGCTGTGGGCTTATTATATTTGGCCTTTATTGTATTGAGATATGTTCCTTCTATACTTAATTTGGTGAGAATTTTTCTCCTGAAAGGATGTTGAATTTTGTCACATACCTTTTCTGCATCTAATGAGATGGTAATATGGTTTTTGTCCTTCATTTTGTTAATGTGACTTATCACATTTATTGATTTATGTATATTGAACCGTCCTTGCATTCCAGGAGCAAATCCCATTTGATCATGGTTTATGATCTTTTTGATATGTTGTTGAATCCAATTTGCTAGTATGTTGTTGAGGATTTTGGTGTGTATCTTCATCAATGATACTGGCTTGTAGTTTTCTTTTGTTGTAATGTTCTTATCTGGCTTTGGTATCAGGGTAATGCTAGCCATATAAAGAGTTTGGAAGTATTCCCTCCTCTATGATCTTTTGGCAGAGTTTGGGAAGGATTGGGAAAGTGTTCTTTAAATGTTAGGTGGAATTCAGCAATGAAGCCATCAGGTCCTCCGGTTTTCTTTGATTGGAAAGAACTCATTAGTGGTCTGTTCAGTTTTTCTATTTCCTTATGATTCAGTCTTGGTAGATTCTGTGTGTCCAGAAATTTATCCATTTATTCTAGGTTATCCAGTTTGTTGATATATAATTATTTGTAGTAGCCTCTTATTTCTGTGGTATCAGTTGTAATGTCTCCTCTTCCATTTCTTATTTTATTTATTTGAATCTTTTCTCTCATTTTCCTTGTTAATCTAGCTAACGGTTTGTTGATTTTGTTTATCTTTTCAAAAACTAATTCCTAGTTTTGTTGATTTTTGTTTTATTTTTCTGGTCCCTATTTTATTTATTTCTGCTTTGATCTTTATTATTTCCTTCCTTCTCTTAACCTTGGGTTTAGTTTTCTGTTCTTTTTTAAGTTCCTTGAGGGGTAATGTTAATTAAATTGTTTGAGATTTTCTTCTTTTGTGATGTAGGTATTTATTGCTATAAACTTTTCTCATAGAATTGCTTTTACTGCATCCCATAAGTTTTGGTATGTTGTTTCTATTTTCATTTGTCTCAAGATATTTTTTAAATTTTCATTTTAATTTTTTCATTGACCCATTGAATGTTCAGGAGCATGTTGTTTAATTTCCCTGTATTTCTGAATTTTCCAAAATTGTTCCTTTTTTTTTTTTTTAAATGGGAATCTCGCTATTTTGCCCAGGCTGAACTTGAACTCCTGGCCTCAAGCAATTCCCCCTCAGCCTCCTGAGTAGCTTGGACTACAGGCACAAGCCACTGCACCCAGCACCTCCTGTTACTGATTTCTGATTTTATACTATTGTGGCCAGAAAAGATACTTGATATGATTTCAGTCTTCTTAAATGTGCTAAGACTTGTTTTGTGACCTAACAAATGCTTTATTCTCTAGAATGTTCCATGTACTTGAGAATAATGTGTATTCTGTTGCTGCTGGATGGAATGTTCTGTACAGGCTTACCTCATTTTATTTTGCTTTCTTTTATTGTACTTCAGATATTGCATTTTTTATAAAATGCAGTTTTGAACGTTTTTGGCAATCCTGCATGAAGCAAGTCTGTTAGCACTCTTTTTTCAACAGTATGTACTCTGTTCTCTTGTGTCAGCCTTTTTTAGCAGAGTATTTGTAAATCAAGGTAAGACATTGTTTTTTGGGTTTTTTTTTGGTTTTTTTTTTTTTTTTTTTGAGACAGAGTCTCACTTTGTTGCCCAGGCTAGAGTGAGTGCCATGGCGTCAGCCTCGCTCACAGCAACCTCAATCTCCTGGGCTCAAGCGATCCTCCTGCCTCAGCCTCCCCAGTAGCTGAGACTACAGGCATGCACCACCATGCCCGGCTAATTTTTTGTATATATATATATTTTTTTAGTTGGTCATTTAATTTCTTTCTATTTTTGGTAGAGACGGGGTCTCGCTCAGGCTGGTTTCGAACTCCTGACCTTGAGCAATCCGCCCGCCTCGGTCTCCCAAAGTGCTAGGATTACAGGCGTGAGCCACGGCACCCAGCCAAGACATTGTTTTTTAATACATAATCCTATTGTACACTTAATAGAGTACAGTATAGCATAAACATTACTTTTATATGCACTGGGAAACCAAAAATGTGTGTGACTCACTGTATTGTGATATTAGCTTTATTACAGTGGTCAGGAACCAAACCTACCATATCTCAGAGGTATGCTTGTGCATGTCTGTTAGGTTCATTTGGTCTAAAGTATTACTCTAGTCCAATGTTTCCTTATAAATTTTCTGTCTGTATGATTTGTCCATTCTTGAAAGTGGGGCATTGATGTCCCTACTATTACTGTATTGCAATCTCTCTTTTGAGTTCCTTTAATATTTACTTTATATACTTAGATATTTTGATGTTGGATACATATACATTTACAATTGTTATGTCTTCTTGATGAATTGACCCATTTATTAGTATATAAAGTCCTTCCTTGCCTCTCTTTACTGTTTTTGACTTAGTTTGTTTCCTCTGATATAGGTTTAGCTAACCCTCCTCTCTTTTGGTTTCCATTTGTGTGGAATATCATTTCCTATCACTTCTCTTTCAATCTGTATGTGTCCTTAAAAGTGAAGTGAGTTTTTTGTAGGTAGTGTATAGTTGGGTCTTGCTTTCCTATTCATTTAGTCACTCTTTGTCTTTTTATTGGAGAGTTTAATCCATTTACATTCAAGATAATTAATGTTAGGTAAGGATTTACTGCTGCCATTTTGTTAATTGTTTTCTAGCTGTTTTGTAGATACTTCGTGTCTTTATTCTGCTTGTTGTCTTCCTTTTTGATTTGATGGTTTTCTGTAGTGATATATCTTGAATCCTTTCTATTTTGTTTTGTACCACATTGTACTTTTTTTCCTTTGAGATCTTTTTCACTAGATTGTGAAATGGTGTTTTTTCCCAAGCATTTCATTTTCAAGTTTTACAGTAACAGGTCTATAGCCAATTGAGGTTGGCAATACTTGAAAGTAGTAACTTTTAGGTAACATTATTCTGGTTGCTGCTTATTCATTTGCTTCTCTCAACCTAGAGTCTGGTGGGTTTTTTTGTTTTGTTTTGAGACAGAGTCTCACTCTGTTGCCCGGGCAAGTGCCTTGGCATCAGCCTACTTCACAGCAACCTCAAACTCCTGGGCTCAAGCGATCTTCCTGCCTCAGCCTCCAGAGTAGCTGGGACTACAGGCATACACCACCACACCTGGCTAATTTTTCTATATTTGGTAAAAACGGAGTCTCACCCTTGCTCAGGCTGGTCTTGAATTCCTGCTATCTTGAACTCAAGCTATCCTCTTGCCTTGGCCTCCCAGAGTGCTAGGATTACAGGCATGAGCCACCAACCTAGATTCTAATTGTGTAAGTGCACTGACCTCCTTAGTTTACTTTAATTACTAGCCTTTGTACAGAAGTATACATAATGAGTTACCTTTTTTGGCTTATGGTTAATCTACTCAGGTAAGGAATGAAGCATAGTTGAATTTGTGTGAATAAATTCCTTAAGATTTCAGCCAATATTTACTAAGCCAATACTTCTTCATTCTAAAATAGCAAAACCAGTCAAATTATGTACATTTTAATTAAATGGTTACTTCAGACATTGATGAAACTGAATCAATAGTAATTCAGAATTTATGTTTCAAAGAGTTAAGAATTTGTTCCATACATAAATAGTGATTGGGTTCTTACTGTTTTCTTTTGAAGAGGTTTAGCAAAGTAAATTGCCATGAAAAAATGTATTAGTTATTTTGGAAATGCCATTTAATTGACATCTTTTGCCCTGTAAGTATCAGTGTGTATTTTTATTGCCATGTATCAATAAGTGACTCTAAATAAATGTGTCAGTATCAGTTGCACAGCTCTAACATTTTCAGAATCCTCAGTCTTTTAAGTAATTTATGAGAGGGAATGTTCCTTTTCAGAAAGGACTGTAGGATCTTTCATTTCCACTTAGATTGCCAAGAACTATAAGGGGTCTTACTTTCACTTAAGGGCAATATTTCTCTTTGTTATTCCTGTAAGTGCTCTACTGACTATATTTGTATTCATTGAAAGTTTGATCCTGAAATATAACCCAGCCTCTTGAGGTGAGGGTGCTGAGTCAGATATTGCCAAATATGAAGTTGTTTCAATAGAAAGTCATATATTTAGTCGTCTTATATTTTCTGTTTGTATATAGCAAGAATTAAGGATATATTAATATTTCTACTACAACTAAAGTTATTTTAAAAACTCCTACTCCTTTATTTTCCATTTTTATTAGTATTTAAAAGGAACCATTTATTCGTAACATATGCCACCTATTGTTACATATCAACTGAATAAAAGAAAGTAAACATTTCTTAAATATTAGTACCTCAGGAAATGAATAGTGAAGAATCATCTTTAGATGGAGAAAAAAGGCAGGTTTTACCTATGAAATAAATTATGTGATTAAGATTACAAAAGATGGTAGTCTGTTTAGGCAGGCCTATTAAAAGCATTAAGATTTGAGTACTGGCTATTAAAGTGAGTAAATGGCAATATTATAAAGTTAAACACATGCCAAAAAACATTTTCCAGAGAACTAGGATTGTAACAATACCATTAATGAGGGCAAAGAGGTCTTAATGCAATTTGCACTTTCTAAAGTTTCAAAAAGAGGCTTTGAGTTAGTGTATTATTAATGTACTGAACATCTGGAACTATGTAGAAACTATGGACATTGAGTAAATGCAGAATTTCCCCGCTAGGTTGCATTCTAACTTATTGCCTCCCTAGTGAGATACTGGTTTTAAGAAGTTTGAAAAAAATAAAATGACAATATCCAGATAAGGGTTGGACATTCCAGAGTGTCTTTTAGTTTGTAAGATCTGGCTTAAAAAAATTGCCTCTGAGGTTAACAAATCCAAGTAATGTGAAAACTAATTAGTAAATTAAATCATCTCTATCACTTTGTGTCCACTGATCCCTCTGTGAATAGTATATACATTTTATGAACTATTAAGTAAAATAATTTATAACAGAGATACCTCATATTTTTCACAAATGTAAGCCTTAAAACCTGAGAGATGGTACTGTCAGTGTACTTTCTTTTAAGTGATTTGATTTTTAGGTTAGGATACTTAAGGGAGTTTAACAATTGAGTTATTTGTATGTTTAGTTATTTGTGTGATTTCTCTGGCAAGAGGAAAAATAATTAAGCTGTGTAAATGTGCAATTTGAGTGTTACCTGCAATGAGAATGTAAAAGCTGTAGACTTCAATATTTTGAAACTGAAAATTTGTTATAGGCCATTTTTACTAAATAATCAGTGTGTTTTTGCTATAGAACTACATGCCAAATTTGCATGTAGACAATGTGTAATCCTTAATGGAAAGCTTTTAAAGTACTTTTTAAAAACCTCCAGTGAAGAGATTAAGATAAACACATCATGCTCTGTGGAAATGTTGTCTCATTGTCACCAAATTTCCCCTTTTTCAAAGTGTTCCTCATACTTCCCCAGAGGGTATACCGCTTCTTCATCAACTCTTTTAGGTTGTGACTATCTTTTCCTCTCAAAACTTGTAGTACCTCAGATTCAGTATCCTGTTTACTCTCCATTGTTCATTCTAAACCTTCACCTATCTTCAGAAAGGAGGGAAAGAGGGAAGAAGGAATCAACAAACAAATTGGGAACTCCACAACAAAAAACTCTCTAAAAGACTCATGTCTTGGCTGGGCGCTGTGGCTCACGCCTGTAATCCTAACACTCTGGGAGGCCGAGGTGGGCGGATTGCTCGAAGTCAGGAGTTCGAAACCAGCCTGAGCAAGAGCAAGACCCCATCTCTACTATAAATAGAAAGAAATTAATTGGCCAACTAATATATATAGAAAAAATTAGCCGGGCATGGTGGCACATGCCTGTAGTCCCAGCTACTTGGGAGGCTGAGGCAGGAGGATTGCTTGAGCCCAGGAGTTTGAGGTTGCTGTGAGCTAGGCTGATGCCACAGCACTCACTTAGCCTGGGCAACAAAGCGAGCCTCTGTCTCAAAAAAAAAGACTCATGTCTTTTAATCATATCACTCTTTCCGCTTCATCTTTACTGTCATCTTACAAAGCATCTGAACGCTCTTTTATTAAGGACTTTAGCACCTGATTTTACAGGTTTTTTTCCCCCACTTGCTTATTCTCTTTCCTGACCTCATTATTTTGGGCTTGACTTTTTCATTCATTTATGAAATTCATTCAGTAAATATTTATTGATCACTTCAGTAAATATATATTGATCATATACTGTTCTGTGTACTGGACAATCAGCAGTAAGAAAACAGACAAAAATCATTGTCCTCTTATATTTCAGGGTAAGAGAGAGAAAATAAGCCAGGTATATATAAAGCTATAGTATGTTAGATGATGTTGACTGAATGTGTGTGTCCCACCAAACTTCTTATGTTGAAGCCCTAACCCCTCAGTGTGGCTATATTTGGAGATGGGGCCTTTAAGAAAGTAATCAAGGTTAAATGAAGTTGTAAGGGTGGGGCCCTGATTTGATAGAATTCGTGTTCTCGTTCTTATAAGAAAAGACACTGAAGAGGTCCCTTGTTCTTTTTTTCCCCTCTCTGCTTGTGCACAGAAGAAAGGCTATGTGAGGAAACAAGGGGAAGATAGTTGTCTGCAAGCTGGAAACAGAGTCCTTACCAGAAACTGAGTCAGCCAGTGCCTTGATTTTCGACTTGTTATTCTCTAGAACTGTGAGGAAAAAATTTCTGTTTAAGCTGCTCTGTCTGATATTTTGTTGTAGCAGCATGAAGAGACTAATGTAGATGATGATAAGTGCTATGTAGAAAACTAAAGCAAGGCAAGAGGGAAAGAGGATTCTGAGAGTGTGAGGGGAAGTAGTTTAGAATTTTAATTGGATGGTTCGGGAAGGCCTGACTGAGAAGGTAACATTGAGTAAAGGTTTAAAGGAGGGGAGGAAGCAAACTGTTCTGATTTCTGAGGAAGAATGTTCAGACAGAGGGAACCTTGAGATAGAAAACTGCCTGGTTTGTTTGAACAATAAAGACACTTGTATAGCTGTAGCAGAAGGGGGTGAAGTGTGGGGAGTAATAGTAGATGAGATCAGAGAAGTAGCAAGGGTAAAATCACACCACAGTAAAGATTTAGATTTTGTTCTAAATGCAATAGGAGGCCATTGGAGGCTTTAAACTTAGTTACAAAAGGCTGTGAGGAAAATGGACTCTAGAGAGCATAGTAAGAAGCAAGATGACTGCTTGGGAGTCTGCTCCTAAATCCAGGTGAGAGATGGTGGTAGCTTGAACCACTGAGGTAGCAGTAAAGATAGTGAGAAATGTTTGGAGTCTAGATGTAATTTGAAAGTAGTGCTGGCAGGACTTGATGTTGGATTAGATGTGCAGTGTGATAGAAGAGGTAAGGTTTTCTTGTTGGGTCTTTTTCTTTATCTGTACTCTCTCCTCCTAGTCAATCTAATCTATATGCAGTTCTTTTAGTTGCATTTTTTATCTTGATTTCTCAATTTATAATTCAATTCTCACCTCTAAGTATAACACCCTTATATTCAATTGTCAGGTCAACATTTCAGGTTGAGTACCTCAAAGGCAACAAACTTGTAATCTTTCTTTCCAGTCTTGGTCCTTTTCTAGTGTTGGCTATGAGTGAATGACACTCTTAGTCCATTTTCTGTTGCTTATAAGAGGATACCTGAAGCTGGGTAATTTATTTTAAAAAGCAATTCATTTCTTACAGTCATGGAGGCTGAGAAGTCCAAGGCTGAAGGACTGAGGGGACTCTCTGCCGAGTCCTGTGGTAGTATAGGGCATTACATGGCAAGGAGGGTGAGCATACTAGCTCAGGTCTCTCCTCCTCTTCTTGAAAAGCCACCAATCTCATTCCTATGAGATTGGTTAACCCATAAACCATTAACCCATTAAATCATTAAGAGACTAACTCAAAAAACCCTGATGACCCAGTCACCTCTTAAAGCCCTACCTCTCAATCCTGCCACATTGGGGGTTAAATTTCAACAATCATTTTGGAGGGGACAGATATTCAAATAATACCATATTTGGACTAATAAAGTACTTACAGGGCATCTGTGAACCTTTTTCTCCTTTTACTGTCATATGCAATCCAACACCACAATTTATTCTTTTAAAATTTTAAATATTTTAATAATCTGTTCACTTTTCTTTCTCTACAGTTAATTTTCAAAAAGATAAAATCATGGCTCACATAAAAAAAATTGAACACCTATCAAAGATTTTATTAAACTCATTGATTAATGAGGAAATGAGTATGATGATCAGGCCAATTCAGAGACCATTTTAGGAGCTATGCACTTACAGACAATTTAATAAAGGAATAGAATATAAGATTGATTGCTTATCTCAATACAAAACTGGTTAATATACTACAGGCCAGTAAACTGTAATCTTTGAGGTTATATATTCTCCTGGAACAGAAATGATTTGTATGTTTACTGGATAAAAATATTTAAGTTAAAATGTAATTTCACTAAGTCTGAAATCTTAATAGTAAATAGTGAGTTCAACAAAGAGCATTTCTCCAGATAATCCTTTAGTGGGCCTTTGCCTCCATTTGAAATGGAAAGTTTGTACCATTTATCTTATTACCTTACCCCAAGGTTTGCATATTTTTTTTTCTTTTTTATTTCAGAGTATTACAGGTCTACCAACATTTTGGTAACATAAATTGCTTTTGTGTCATTTGAGTCAAAGTTATAAGTGTGCCCATCACCAAGATAGCATGCATTGTAGCTGTCGGGTATGAATTTACCCATCCCCTCCTCTCCCTACCACCTGTTTTCAATTCAGTCTGCCTCCATCTTTGGATTACTACATTATTAATATAGTAATTACTATATTTAATTGTATATAATTAGTAGCCTAAATGTACCTACTTCTAACCCCTCCTATAACTCATGTATAGTAATACCTGAGTAATGTTTAATTTTTATGCTTTTGTGAAACATACATATGAATGTATACAACCAATATGCTCATTTTAAATAATAATAAAATGGACATCTGAGTATCTACTACCCAGCTTAGTAAGTAGGACATTATTCCTATATTAGAAGCCCCCATTTACCCCTTCCCAATCGCATCCCCTCCAACCTAAAGACATTTATTTTGCTTGTTTTCTAAAAGTTATATTTTTCTTAAAATATTTTTTGAAATTTATATAAATAAAATCGTATGTAAGTTATCTATATTTGCTTCTTTTTGCTTGATATTTATAAGTTTGTGATTAATTCTTGTTGATAGATGTGAAACTAGTTTATTCATTTACATTGCTATGGAACATTTATTTGTGTGTGTGTTTATATTTAAAAAATTTTTAAGATTGTGGTAAAATATAACATAAAATTTACTTTTTAAGCATTTTAAGTTTAGTGCCATTAAGTACGTTCATGATATTTTATAACTGTCACCACTATTCTTTTTCCAAAATTTCTTAATCACCTCAGTCAGAAACACAATACCCATTAAACAATAAGTCCTCATTCTCCTCTTCCCCTAGGCCCTGGTATCTCCTATTCTACTTTCTAGCTCTATGAATTTGTTTATTGTATGTACCTCATTTAAGTGGAATCATATGACATTTCTACTTTTGTTTCTGGCTTTTTTCATCTGCCATGATGTTTTCAAGGTTCTTCCATATTGTAGTGTTTATCAAAATTTCATTCCTTTTATAGTTGAATTAATATTTAATTGTATGTAGGTCATTCGTTTTGTTTATCTGCTAATTTGTTGATGGACAATTGAGTTGTTTCTACCTTCTGGCTATTGTGAATGACGCTGCTATAAACGGTACCACTATCTATTTGGGTCCTAGTTTTTTCAGTTCTTTGGGGGTTTATACCTAGGAGTGGAATTGCTGGATCATGTGATAATTCTGTGTTTATATTAATAAATTTTTGAGAAACTGCCAAACTGTTTCACATGGCAGTTTCACATGGCAGTTGTATTATTTACATAACCACCATCATATGAGGGTTACAGTTTCTTCTTATCATTGCAATGTTTAATATTTTTTTCTTTTGGACAGTAGTCATCCTAGTGAGTGAAGTTGGATCTCATTGTGGTTTTGATTTGTAGTTTCCTAATGACTAAGGATGTTTAGCATATTTTCATGTCCTTATTGGCCACTTTTTTTTTTTTTTTTTTTTTTTTTGAGACACAGTCTCACTTTGTTGCCTGGGCTAGAGTGAGTGCCGTGGCGTCAGCCTAGCTCACAGCAACCTCAAACTCCTGGGCTCAAGCAATCCTCCTGCCTCCCAAGTAGCTGGGACTACAGGCATGTGCCACCATGCCCAGCTAATTTTTTCTATATATATATTAGTTGGCCAATTAATTTCTTTCTATTTATAGTAGAGACAGGGTCTCGCTCTTGCTCAGGCTGGTTTCGAACTCTTGACCTCGAGCAATCCGCCCGCCTCGGCCTCCCAGAGTGCTAGGATTACAGGCGTGAGCCACTGCGCCTGGCCCGTATTGGCCACTTTTTATCTTCATTGGAGAAAAGTCTTCTGCCTATTTGAATTGGTTTGCCTTGTCGAGTTATAGGAGTTCTTTATATTCTAATCTTTTATCAGATATATGGTTTGCAAATATTTTTTCCCATTCTGTGGATTATCTTTTTTACTTTCTTGACAGTATCCCCAAAAGTTTCTTAATTTTGATGAAGTCCAATTTTATCTATATTTTCCTTTTGTTACCTGGTTTTGTATGTCTTCTTTGAAGAAATGTCTATTCATGTCCTTTGCCTAATTATCAATTGGGTTTATTTTTTTGCTATTGTTGTAAGTGTCCTTATATATTTTAGATACTAACCGCTTATTAGATACATGGTTTACAGATATTTTTTCTCATTCTATAGGTTGCTTTTTTCCATTCTGTTTTTTTCTTTTACTATGTAGAAGCTTTTTCCCCCAGTTTTTTATTAATAGTTTGATGTGGTCCCAGTTGTATATTTTTACTTTTGTTGCCTGTGCTTTTATGTCATATCTATAAAATCATTGCCAGGGCCAATGTTAGAAAAAAATTCCCCTGTGTTTTCTTCTAAGAGTTTTGCATCTTCAGGTCTTATGTTTAAATCTTTAACCCATTTTGAGTTGATTTTTGTGTATAGTGTAAGATAAGGGTCCAGTTTTATTCTTTTGCATGTTATTGTTTTCCCAGCATCATCTGCTGAAGAGACTATCTTTTCCCCATTATACACTCTTGTTGAAGATCAGTTGATTATATATGTCGGAGGTTTTTTCCAGTCTCTCTATTTTGTTCCAATGGTGTAGATATCTGTCCTTATGCCAGTGCCATACTGTTTTGATTATGTTGGCTTTATAAGATGTAAATGTCATGAAGTATGATGCCTCTAGCTTTGTTCTTCTTTCTCAAGATTGTTTTGACAACTTGGGATCCTTTGTTTTCATTCTGTTGTGGTTGAAAAAGATACACGATATTGACTTAAATCTTCTTAAATTTGTTATGACTAGCTTTGTGACCCAACATGTGGTTTATTCTGGAGAATGTTTCATGTGCAGTTGGGAATGTGACATTGTGTATTCTGCTGCTTTTGGGTGAAATGTTTTATATATGTCTGTTGGGTCTGTCTGGTGTCTAGTATTATTCAAGTTCTCTGTTTCCTTATTGATCATCTGTCTGGATGTTTCATTCATTGCTGAAAGTAGGGTATTTGAATCTCCTACTGTTATTGTGTTGCTATTTATTTCTCCCTTCAGTACTGTTAATATTTGTTTCATATATTTGGGTACTCTGATATTGAGTGCATATATAATTAAGTGTTTTTGGTGAATTGACCCATTTATCATTATACAATGTCTTTTTTTGGTCTCTTTTGACAGTTTTTTACTTAAAGCCTAATTAGTCTGATATAAGTATTGCCACACTATTGTCTTTTTGTTACTATTTATAAGAAATATATTTTTCATCCTTTCACTTTCAGCCTATGTGCATCCTTAAATCTAAAGTGAGTCACTTGGAGACAGCATATAGTTGAATGACGCTTTTATTTATCCAGCCACTTTATGTCTTTTGATTGGAGAGAATTTAATCCATTTACATTTAAAATAATGACCAATAGGGAAGGACATACTATAGCCATTTTGATCATTGTTTTCTGTCTATTGGTAGTTTTTTATGCCTCTTTTTCTCTTGCTGTCTTTTTCTAGAAAATAAATGTAGTTCTGTAACTTCTTAGTTGTGTTTAGAGAATTGAAATAGTTCTTCCTGTTTAATTAAAGCAAATTTGAATTATTCCTATGTAAGGAAAAAAATTAGTCCAAGTTATAAAATTTGCATTAATAATAAAATTTTAAAGCTCTAATACGAACAAAAATGTAGCCTGCTTTTAGGGTGTGTTAGTGTTCCCCTTTTTGTTCTCTCCTATTCCCTGGTGAATTATAATCTTATGTATAATTATCATATGCTGACATTATTTTTAAAAGATGGAACAGAATCAACTAACTTTTGAGTCAAAAGTTAGTTCAGGCCGGGCGCGGTGGCTCACGCCTGTAATCCTAGCACTCTGGGAGGCCGAGGCGGGCGGATTGCTCGAGGTCAGGAGTTCGAAACCAGCCTGACCAAGAGTGAGACCCCGTCTCTACTATAAATAGAAAGAAATTAATTGGCCAACTAATACATATATAGAAAAAATTAGCCGGGCATGGTGGCACATGCCTGTAGTCCCAGCTACTTGGGAGGCTGAGGCAGGAGGATTGCTTGAGCCCAGGAGTTTGAGGTTGCTGTGAGCTAGGCTGACGCCATGGCACTCACTCTAGCCTGGGCAACAAAGTGAGACTCTGTCTCAAAAAAAAAAAAAAAAAAAAATTAAGATATGTCAATGAGCTGAACGATATTATTTTGTAAACAAGTTTTTTTAAAGACCCATTAATGTTATATGACAGTTTATTTTGTATTTGTTATAAAAGTTTTCTTATGGGATTAATATATATTCTGTCTTTTTATTGTAGTATTCAAGATTTATGTATGAATCTATGGCTACTTCATTGTGTGTAAATTTCTGAAGTTATAAGAAACCAAAAAATCATTAGTAGATTTAGATTTAGATTAGTAATTTAGATTAGTAGATTAGTAGTAATTTAGATTAGTAACTTAGATTAGTAAATTTAGATTAGTAATTTATTAATTAGTATATTAATAAATTTTTGAGGAACTGCCAAACTGTTTCACATGGCAGTTTCCAATAACAAATTGGAAATAATTGCATGTATCATACCTGCTCTCAAAAATTTTAAATCATATTTAACTCTGATATTATGAATTCTTTTCTAAATAATTGGAGAAAAATCCCTGCTGAATTTCTTTAGGGGAAATTTTGTACATTTTACAAATTCTTTGTTCCTCATACTTTTCATTTTAAATAGATTTCTTCTAACCTAATTGTGGAATATATTTTGGAGTCATCAACATATAATGGTCTAACTCAAGTAGTGTGGGAGGTTTTTCTCCAGATCTTGAACATTCGTAACCTTCAGTATTAGAAATTGCTATCTCAGGATCAAAAAATCACAGGAAAAACAGTGTGTCATTGTATTAAAATCCATTAAGTATCAACAGTGATGCAAATTCATGACATATATCATCTGGTTTTATATCCTCTTGAGATATATTTATCCTTTTCTAAACTGGTTATTCAATAAAGGAGTTTAAGAAATGTAATAAATTATTCTGAACATTACTGACTCTACGCAAGCTTTTTCTTTCAGTTGAAGACCATTGTGATTCCCCATAAACGCTGTTGCTCTGAATATTGTCAGCAGGTGGTTTTGTTTTTGTTTTTTTGTTTTTTCTATGTTCTGGTGAGAGATTTTGATTCAGAAATAGTGCATGTTCAAAAAGCAAATTCTGATAGCCAAACACACTCAAAACAGAAAAGGCACTTAAAACAGAAAAGACTTTCAGATCAATGATAGCCCTGCATTTTTACATAATAACATGGTCTTCTGGGAGATTTTCATTTTTATTGATTAGAAGTCACTATATAATAGCAATTTTATATAATTTTACTAATTAGTGCTGTAAATTTTGTTTTATGAACATATTAAGAAATTTATTTCTAAAAATAGATACAGGTAAAACTGTGAGGAAATAAACTGTCTTGTAAAAATTTATTAGTTTCTGTTCTCTAGAGAATTTTGAGTGGTTTCTTATAACTGGTTCATATTGCATAGAATTCATGACACAGAACAAGTGGATAAGCAGTTCAACTTAAATCATCTCAACTTCTGGCTTTTGCCTTTTTCATTTAGTCAGCTGTTTATTATTAACTTCTACTTTCTTTGCATTTGCTATGTTTCACTTTCTAGCTTCTTATAAAGAATACTTAATTCTTTTATTTTCACATTTTAAAATAAATATATTTTAAGCTGTAAGTGTATTTCTAAGTATTGTCATTGTCTCATGCTACATGTTTTGAATTGTGAGTGCCTTTCTTATTCATCTAAAAATTTCTTAAAAATTCTGTGTTTTCCTGTTTAACTCATGTTTTTTAATAATATAAGTTTTGTTGTTAGGCTTACTTATTTTTTTCAGACTTGCATTATTGACTTTTAATCTAACATTGTATAATTATTAGATATGTGATCAATATGATAAAGGTTTGAAGTTTCTTAAAGTTCTTTTGTAATCTAGCCCATGGTTATTTCTGTAAATGTTCCATTTGTACCTAGATATTTTCTACTTGTTGGTGAGTCTCTGTTTATATGTGTATTTGATCTAGGTTATTAATGATGATCAAATTTTCAAACAATGGGTCTATGTGCCTATGTACTTAGTCAAATGATCTTAAATCTTTATTTAAGGACTCATTAGTTAAGTATATTAAATGACTTCACCTTAGGTTTAAAGAGAAAACTTAAAATGTATTAACTTTGACCAAAGGCATTTTTATTTATTTATTTATTTATTTTTGCTTTTTAAATTGCCAAGATAATAGTAGTAGTAGTAGTAGGTTTTAAGTATGAAATGTCCAATTTCCTTTAGGCTAAGTTTGACGGTTGATATCTCTCACATTTCACTTTGACACTTCTCGTTTTATGCTTACTGTCAAGGTCCATCCTCAGTCTTTCAAATCCATGATTTGGCTTGTGATTATCTTTCAGGTTTTTTTTAGAGCAATTTTTGTGAAACCATGGATAAGTCAAAATTTTGTGTTATTTTTGAATATGTGTTCCATCATGGAACCAATGCAGCACAGACAGCTCAATTTCAACAAAGTGTTCATGAAGGATGTGGCTAATGAATACACAGTACATAAGTGGTTTGAGAAGTTCTGTTCTGATCTGATTATTTTAATTTTGAAAATAAGCCACGTGGGTGACCTGAGACCAAGGTGGATAATGATGAGATGAAATCTGTAGTGGAAGCAAATCCATCTCAGCCTACGTGTAAATTAGCAATAAGGTTTGACATTACTATTCCAATAATATGTGACCATTTGAAACAAATCGGCAAGGTAGAGAAGCTGGATAGGTGGGTTCCACATGAGGATCAGAAGAGAAATTATCTCAAACTTCCATTTCTTTGCTGTCATGACAGAAAGGTGAACCATTTCTATACTGTATTGTTATGTGTGATGAAAAATGGATTCTTTTTGACAATCACAAACATTTGGCACAATGGTTGGATAAAGTTGAAGTGCAAAAACACAACCCAAAACCAGATATTCATCAAAAAAAGCTAATAGTGTCTGTTTGGTGATCCAGCACTGGTATCTTCCACTATAGTTTCATGAAACCTGGTCAGTTGGTTACACCGGATGTCTGCAACCAATTGTAAGAAATGATGAGGATGATTGTGATTAAGCAGCCAAGATTGCTGAATAGAGATAGGCCAATCTTCTTGCGAGGCAATGCCTAACCACATGTTACACAAACAAGGCTGCTCAAACTACAGAAGCCTGACTTGGAAACTCTCTGTCATCCACTGAATTCACCAGTGCTTGCACCAACTGACTACCACTTCTTCCAGGCTTTGGCCCACTTTTTGCAAGGAAAAATATTCAATTCTCAACAAATTGTGGAAAATACCTTTTACAATTTCATCACCACTCTCTTTCCAGGGTTCTTCACTGCTGGCATAAACAAGATGCCATTAAAATTACAAAACTGTGTTGATAATTTAGGCACATGCTTTGATTAATTGTACTGCTTCTTGATATAATAGACTTTTGATTCGAAATTGGACATTTCATATTTAATGATCTAACAGCAGTGGCAGGATCAGCAGCAACAGAAGTGTTTGTTAGGGATAATAGTAATGGTAGCAGCAGCAATAGCTAATATTTATTGAGCTCTTACTATGTGTAGCACCATTCAAACCTCTCCAAATCTCTTACTAAATCTAACAACTCTATTATGAGATAGTGTTTTCCTCATTTTATAGATGAGGAAAGACACAGAAGGGGTTAATATGCTTGCCTTTGTTACATTGTTGGCTTTAAACCAAAAATGGTAAGTTCATTTAGCTGGACACAAAATTAATTTTTTTCTTTCCTCATTTTAGCTATTAGAAAAATTAAAAGAACGTTGGCTCTCCACTGGTTTATGGCATAATCTGGAGTTGGTGAAGACAGTCATTGTAGAACCACAGGGAGGAGAGAAAACTGATTTTGATGAATTACTGCAGGTATACTATGATGCAATCCAGCATAAAGGAGAGAAAGGTAATTGGAATTATTTCATGGTCAGTGAAAAATATTTTTTATTATAAAGTAAGAAGTTGGTTCTGTTAGAATTTCATTTGTTACTATCCTTTTTTTTTTTTTTTTTTTTTTTTTGAGACAGAGTCTCACTTTGTTGTCCAGGCTAGAGTGAGTGCCGTGGCGTCAGCCTAGCTCACAGCAACCTCAAACTCCTGGGCTCAAGCAATCCTGCTGTCTCAGCCTCCCGAGTAGCTGGGACTACAGGCATGCGCCACTATGCCCGGCTAATTTTTTTTTATATCTATATCAGTTGGCCAATTAATTTCTTTCTGTTTATAGTAGAGACGGGGTCTCGCTCTTGCTCAGGCTGGTTTTGAACTCCTGACCTTGAGCAATCCGCCCGCCTCGGCCTCCCAAGAGCTAGGATTACAGGCGTGAGCCACAGCGCCCGGCCTTCATTTGTTACTATCTTTTTAAATGAACTGTACTTAAAAGAAAAATTACATTTCATAATCCTGGGTGAAAATGTAAATTACATAAAGAAATTCTGTTATTTGGAGTTGTCGTTGTATGAATATTTTCACTTGAATGTGCTGATTCAGCTGTAAGGAACAGCATGCCTTTATATAATATCCTAGTCTTTCTTGTACTATCTGAAATATTTTGTGCAAGAAGGCACCTAGGATATATATAAATATCTTCTAGCCAAATGAGACCTACATTTTGATGCAAATAATATACTGTGTGCTTATATTCTGTTATATAAGGTAAACTGGAGTTTTCAAAACATAACTAAAGACTCAATTTCTAGGTTAGAGAATGTCTATAAAGAATTTGTAGGCCTGGCATGGTGGCTCACGCCTGTAATCCTAGCACTCTGGGAGGCCGAGGTGGGTGGATCGCTCAAGGTCAGGAGTTTGAAACCAGCCTGAGCAAGAGTGAGACCTCATCTCTACTAAGAAAAATAGAAAGAAATTAATTGGCTAACTAAAAATATACAGAAAAAATTAGCCGGGCATGGTAGCGCATGCCTGTAGTCCCAGCTACTCGGGAGGCTGAGGCAGAAGGATTGCTTGAGCCCAGGAGTTTGAAGTTGCTGTGAGGTAGGCTGATGGCACGGCACTCTAGCCCAGGCAACAGAGCAAGACTCTGTCTCAAAAAATTAAAAAAAAAAGAATTGTAAAGGACTAATAATAACAATAATTTATGAACAATGCAACAGTAAAGATAATATAACTGATAAGAATATATTTACTATTCTATATGTATTTTAAGTACTTTCCAATATATTGATTCAATATGATATACTTTACAAATTAGAGTTATTTAAATTGTTCTCAGAATTTTACTTTCTGGTGCTAAAGATAATGATTGAAATTTCAAATTTTATAAAGTAACACTATTCATAATTGCTCATTCCATATGCAACCAAGTTGCTGTTCTAATGTGGTTTTACTATATAAGTTATCTGTGAGATGAACAGTTTATAAATTGGTTTGTTACCCTATTGCATATAAATATAATTTTGTTCCCCTTGTTTACTTAAAGACTTTTAAAACTTTATCTCATAATTGTGTTTTATCTTGATTATTTTAAAAATTGATACTATACTTAATAATCAGGTCTTTTCAAAATGACAAGAAGAAGCAATTTCTGAGGATTTTGAATATGCTTTTTAAAATGTCTACTTTATGTTGCTTAAGATGGAGCCCTCCTGGTAGCAGTTTGTCGTGGTAAAGTGAGTGAGGGTCTGGATTTCTCAGATGATAATGCCCGTGCTGTCATAACAATAGGAATTCCATTTCCAAATGTGAAAGACCTACAGGTAGGCCATCAAAGCCTTAAGGAGTTTTATCATCATATGAGTCATTGGTTTAGTGTAAAGTTAATTATAAGCATACCTGATGTTACTACACTTTGCATTATTTTGTGTGTTTACAGATTGAAGGTTTGTAGCAACCTTGCATCAAGCATGTCTATTGATACCAGTTTTCCAATAGGATGTGCTCACTTTGCTAATTCTTACCATATTTCATACTTTCTCATTATTATATCTGTTTGATCTGTGATTAGTGCTCTTTGATGTTACTATTTTAACTGTTTTTAGATGCATTGAACTGTGCCCATGTATGAAGGCAAACTTAATTGATAACTGTTGTATGTGTGTTCTGACTGCTCCACCAACCAACCGTTTCACTGTCTCTCTTTCTCTTCTTGGGCTTCCCTATTCCCTGGGTCACAACAATATTGAAATTAGACAAATTAATAACCCTACAATCATCTCTAAGTGTTTCAGTGAAAGGAACACTTACACATCTTTCACTTTGAATCAAAAGCTAGAAATGATTAAACTTAGGGAGCAAAATATATTGAAAGCCAAGATAGGCCCAAAGCTAGACCTCTTGCACCAAACAGCCATGTTATGAATACAAAGAAAAAGTTCTTGAAGGAAATTAAAAGTGCTACTGCAGTGAACTCATGAGTGATAAGAAAGCCAAACAGCTTTGCTAATTTGGAGAAAGTTGTAGTAGTCTGGATAGCTCGAAATAGCCATAACATTCCCTTAAATGAAAGACTAATCCAGAGCAAAGCCCTCTCTCTCCCTTCAGTTCTGTGAAGGCTGGAGAGATGAGGAAGTTGCAAAAAAAGTTGGAAGCTAGCAGAGGTTGGTTCATGAGGCTTCTTTCAAGCCATCTTCGTAACATAGAAGTGTAAGGTGAAGCAGCAAGTGCTGATGGAGAGAAGCTGCAGCAAGTTGTCCAAAAGATCTAGCTATGATAATTGATGAAGGTGGTGACACTAAAGAATAGATTTTCAGTGTAGATGAAACCTCCTTCTATTGGAAGAAGGTGCCATCTAGAACTTTCATAGCTAGAGAGGAGAAGTAATACCTCGCTTCAAAGCTTCGAAGGACAGGGTGACTCTCTTGTTAGAAACTAATGCAGCTAGTGACTTTAAGTTGAAACCAGTGCTCATTTACCGTTCTGAAAATCCTCGGGCCCTTAAGAATTATGCTAAATCTGTTGGGCCTGTGTTCTATAGATGGAAAAACTAAGCCTGAATGACAGCACATCTACTTATAGCATGGTTTATTCAATATTTTAAGCCTATTGAAACCTGCTCAGAAAAAGAGATTCCCTTCAAAATATTACTGGTCATTGACAATGCACCTAGTCACCCAAGAGCTCTCACGGAGATATACAAGGAGATTAATGTTGTTTTCATGCCTGCTAACACAATATCCATTCTGCAGTCCAAGGATCAGGAAGTAATTTTGGCTTTCAAGTCATATTATTTAAGAAATACATTTTGTAAGGTTGCCATTGATAGTGATTTCTCTGATGGATCTGGACAAAGTAAACTGAAAACCTGGAAAGGATTCACTATTCTGGGTGCTATTTAGAACATTCATGATTCTTGGGAAGAGGTCAAAATATCAATATTAATAGGAGTTTGGAAGAAGTTGATTCCAGCTCTCATGGATGACTGAGGTTTTCAAGACTTAAGTGGAGGAAGTAACTGCAGATACTATGGAAATAGGAAGAGACCTAGAGGTTGAGACTGAAGATATGACTGAATTGCTGCATTCTCATGGCAAAACTTGAACAGATGAGGAGCTCCTCCTTCAGGATGTGCACAGAAAGTGGTTTCTTGGGATGGAAACTACTCTTGGTGAAGATGCTATGAACATTGTTGAAATGACAACAAAGGAGTTAGAATATTCCATAAACTGAGTTGATAAAGCAGCAGCAGGGTTTGAGAGGCTTGATGCCAATTTTGAAAAAAGTTCTACTGTAGGTAAAATGCTATGAAAGAGCATCGCATGCTACAGACTAATCTTTCATAAAAGGAAGAGCCAATTGATGTGGCAAACTTCACTGTTGTCTTATTTTAAGACATTGCCACAGCCACCCCAACCTTTAGCAACCACCATCCTGATCAGTGAGAAGCCATCAACATCAAGGTACACGTTTTTCTTATATCCTCAGACATTGTATTTTAAATCTTTGGTGATCTTGAATGAGTGAGAAAGGTTTGGTAGATATAGGTTTATTTTATTTTCAACTTACATAGTCTTTCAGTCAACAAGATTGATTTTTCAAAATGTAGTCCTGGGTAAGGGGCATTGGTATCACCTGGGAACTTGACAGAGAAATACACACTTTCAGGTTCAACCAGCTCTACTGAATCAGAAACTCTGGAGGTGGAGCCCAATTTGTGTTTTATCGAGCTCTTAACCAGGGAAGTTTAGGGCCCTCCATCTCTCTAGCTCCCTTCTTTCTAGTGCCCTGGTTTGTAGATTTTGTGATTTTAGCTGCTCCAAATTCTGATCCCTTCCACCTCAGCTCAGCAGGACCATTGTACTCTGCTTGTATTTTAATGCTCTATACTATAGTCAGGAAATTATGCTGGCAGAGAGCCAGGAATAATGAAGTTCACCTAATGAATTCTCCTTATCTCCAGAATTGTAGTCTTGTGCTGTCAGGGTCTATTCCTTGAAAACAGTTGCTCTGTTTTGCCCAGTTACACAGTTACTTACAGTGGAAGAAATATTTCCAAACTTATTACTCAATCTTAGCCAGAAACAGTTTTGTCTAATTATCACTGATTATTTTCTAAACAATATATTTGCAAAACCATAGTAATAATTTGAAGCCTGAGGTGTAATTCTTTCTTCTGGGAGGATTTTTTACACCTTCCTTAAAGGTGTTAGCAATCAAAATGAAAACTTAAGGTTTTCTGGCCACTGAGGCTTACTCATTGAGTATGATCCACATCCCTCCACCCAGGGTACATAAGGTGTCATACCAAAGCAGGAGTTCTTTAGTAGAGTAGTTATCCTTTTTATTGTTAATACTTTACTAAGCACTCAATTATATAATTTTAGTTTTATTTCTCTAGGCCATAGCAGTCTTTGAGGAACATTAATAGTAATAAACAGTATTTCTCTTGTTAGCCCCTACTCTTCCCATAACTTCTCAACTTCCTCACAATTTGTGAAAGTCTGCAGGGGGTGTCTCACCTGATGATTCATAATCTTATCCTTTCAACCTCCACTGACTTTGGTGGCTTCCACAACCTTTCTCCAGTTACCAGTGCTCCCATTGAGGGCACTGATGGCCATGCCGAAGGCTGTGTCTCCTATCCTAAAATGGCTGATGTTGCCTCGACTACTGCTGATGAAACAGTTGACAGCTACTCAAGAAAACTATTGTATTCACCATCAGCAGCCTTAGTTTTGCATTCCACTGAAGCTGAGTGCTACTGATGGCACTGCTGTTGGCACTGGTATTGTCTCTTTTGTCTTATAATTTTATCCTGGCTTTACAAGATTGCACTAATGCTGCTTTCTTAAAATAGAAAGAATCCCTTTCCCTTCTTTATATCACATGTTCTTCCAAACTTTTTTTTTTTTTTGGAGATAGGGTCTTGCTCTGTCACCCAGGATAGAGTACAGTGGCATCATCATAGCTCACTGCAACCTCAAACTCCTGGGCTCAAGCAGTCCTCCTGCATCAGCCTCCCAAGTAGCTGGGACTACAGGCGTGTGTCACCACACCTGGCTAATTTTTCTATTTTTTGTAGAGACAGGGGTCTCACTCTTGCTTAGGCTGGTCTTGAACTCCTAGCCTCATGCAGTCCCCCCACCTTGGCCTACTAAAGTGCTAGGATTATAGGTGTGAGTCACCATGCCTGGCCCCAACATCTTAAATATAAATTTTTTCCCCTAAAACTTGTTTCAATTTTTTCCTATATCTTCTCTTTCTTTGGCCTATATGACTTCCTGAGATCTGGAAAAGAAGAAAAACTATGGATAATACTAGATTGTATTGAATAGTACATTTACAAAGTAGCAAAGCCTGAAGGGATTCATATCAAACTCATAATACTGATTATATCTGAGGACAAGAGAAAGGAATGATACTGGGAGTAGTTATCAAAAGGGACTTTAACTTTTTCCATAATTTTAAATAAAAAATATAAGAATATAAGGATTTTTATGTTGTCCTTTGTTATTTTTCCAAAAATTCTTAAAATTAAAAAAATAATTTTGTTAAGAAAAATTATTTACCTTCTATTTTTTCCAACATCACCTCAACAACTATGATTCTGGGCATGGTTATTATACCAATCTTGGGTTCTTAATGCTTTTTTCCTCAGGATAAATTCTTCCTAGGCAACATCTCAGTATTTCATACAAAAAAGACACCTGGTGGTCTGCTCTGATATTTCTTAGTCATGATCCTATTTGTCACAGTTCTGCTTATCTGAATCCTAGTGGTTCAATGGCATACAACAACAGAATAATAGAAGCATCATTGAGTTTTCAGTAGAGGGGAGAAAGGTGGTTCTAAAGGGCTTTCCGCAGTGGTTCCTGAAATGGTCAAGAAGGATCGATCCACGAGTAGTCCAAACTGCAGGGAATAGGGGTAGAAAAATGGAAATTCTTCACTAGCAGTACCAGATGTAAGGGAAATGTGTTTCTCGTTACCGTATGTCTGGATCAGTTCTTCCTATGTAACAACTCCAAAACTCAGTGGCTTAAAACAGCAATCATTTATTCAGGTCACACATCTATGGAGTGGCTTGGTGGCAGGTGATCTAGGCCTGGACTTGGTTGGGCAGCTCTGTTGTTTTCAGCTGGGTTCAGTCACCCTGCAATGATTGGCTGATCTATGTTTGGCTCAGCTGGGTCAGCTTTGCTCTACCTGTATCTCATCCTTCATGGACCAACAGACTAGTCAAGACATGTTATCATTGCAGTGGCAGAAGTGCAAGAAGGCAAGTTTGATTGTGTAAGCACTTTTCAAATACCTATTTGCATCACATCTGCTAATCTCCTCTTGCCCCAAAGCATCTCACATGCATAATTCCAAAGTGAAAGGTTGGAGTGAAAGGGGATATTTCCCACCACACATGGCAAAGGGCTTAGAATTGTGACTTCAGAAAGGAGTCCCCAGCCCTGGCATTTTATTCATAGCTAAAGCATATTTGTTAGCTATCCATTCATAAGACTAATGTTTATAAGTTTTACGAGTGTAGGCATGCAGTTTTCATAATGATTAAGAAGGCCATTTATCATTTGGAAATGCCCTCAATATAGCAGTCAATACCTGAAATAAATCATAGCATCATAATGGATGGTTTCTTAAAATATTTTTAAATTTATTTATGTATTTATGTTTGCTAGTCAAGTGAAGCAGTGGGAATGGAGGAGGAACAAATGACTCTGGTTATGATCAATTATTAATAGTTGTAAACACCACTACACTCGGACCAGCTCTTAAAATGTTTTTAAATGGTTAAACAAGTTGTTGAAAATATTTATTTTACACCTCTATGGGATATTAAAAAAATATAAAAGTTTCAAATTTTAAGAAAGTCCAATTTACTTTTTGTATGTTGCCTCTGCTTTTGGCATTTTTTAGGAAACCATTGGCAAATCTAAGGTCAGACAAATTTGCCATTAATGTTTTCTTTAAAGAGTTTTATAAGTTTTAACTCTTTAAGATAGGTATTTGATCCATTTTGAGTAAATTTTTCCATATGGTATAAAGTAGGGATCTAACTTCCTTATATCTAAAGTGAGTCTTTTATTAACAGCATATAGCTGAATCAAGTGATTTGAAATCCATTCTGCCAATCTCTGCCTTTCAATTGGAGAGTTTAAGCCCTTTACATTTAAAGTAATTACTTTAAGTAATAACTTGAAGGACATATTTACCTCTGCCATTTAATTTAGCTGTTTGTTTTCTGTGAGTCATATACTTTTTGTTCCTCAATTCTTTCATTATTGCCTTTTTGTATTTAGTTGCTTTGTAGTATATTATTTTGATTCTCCTCTTTTTTCCTTTTGTGTATATTTTTAAATTATTTTGTTAGTGTTTACATTGGGGATTATAACTATCATCTTAATCTGTTTCTCCCCTTTTGTTATTGTCACAGATTGCATCTTTATTCATTATGTGCCATTAACATAATTTATTATAATTATTGCTTTATACATTTGCCTTTTAAGTCATAGGAATAAAAGCCGAGTTACAGTTCAAAAGTATGATGATAATCACGTACATAGGTACCTTTCCAGTGTCCTTTATTATTTCCTAAAGGACATATTTAGTGTTTTTAGTTTTATAATGTTAGATGGTATACCTTGAGGATAGGGATAATTTCTTAAGCATCCTTGCACCTCTGTAATTAAAATATTGAACATAGTGTTCAATAAGTATTTTAATTAATGGTTGAATGGAGATTTAATAGAAGGTATTAAAACTGTATTTGGTTATGGTGTTTGTTTTAAAAAACCACCACCACCCTCCATTCCTAGAGATTTCAAGGCACAGAAATGGTAGTAATTATTAGATAATAATGAAGAGGATGGTAGTAAACATTAATATGACTCATAAGGAGGCAGTACAATATGTTATAGTTGTGAATCATTAAAGGATTTATACAAGGAAATGCTCAATCAGTATAATCTTATACTTTAATACATAGTAGAACATAATAAATGGAGGGGAGTATCTTACAATTGGTTATACTGGCTATTCCTCTTTGTATTAGGCTTCTATTGCTGTGTAACCGATAGAGGCTTAAAACAATATAACATTTATTATCTCAATTTCCATGTGTCAGGAGTCTGGACGTGGCTTAACTGGGTCCTTTTCTAACAGTTCCACAAGACTGCAGTCAAGGTGCTGGTCAGGCTATATTCTCAAATGGAGCTTGGAGTCCTCTTCCAAGTTCATTCAGGTTGTTGGCAGAATTTAGTTCTTTGTGGCTGTTAGGACTGTTCTTCCTAATCCATCAGGAATTGAGTACAAACTACCCACAATTTCTTGCCATGTAGCCTTCTCATAGGCCCTCTCACAGCATCGTAGTTTACTTTTACAAGGCCTACATGACTCTCTAGCTCCAATCAGCTTAGACAAAAGCTTATATAACTTAATAAAGTCATGGAAAGAAAATAAAAATTAAATTTGAAAAATAAAATTGTAGGAGTAACTTCTCACCACCTTTGCCATATATTAATAATATAACCTGATCAAGGGAGTGACTGTCCCATAACCCTTGCCATATGGTATTGGCTAAAAGCAAGTCACAGTTTCTACCCTCAAAGGGAGAAGATTCTAAAGGTATGACTCTCTGTGTGTCATCTTAGGGTGTGTCTGCTATCCTCTTGATCTCTGTAAAGGGAGATGGTGAACTAAATAATTTTCATATATGATTCTTCCAAAACTAAAACTATGCTTCAAATTACAGGACCATAAGTTAGAACTTTATGGTTTTCTTTTATATTCATAATCAGTCTATCCTGCTGGAATAAGTAGAATTTATTTATAAATGAAAATTTTAAATATTCTCTTATAGAAATGAAACAACCAATTTCTGTATTATCTTTATTTCATTTGAATTCACATTTAAAAAGTTACTATTGTTGTCTGAGTTAGAAAAGTGATTTGAATAGGAATAAGAAAGCAATGACATTAAATTTTATGATACTAGATTTTTTTCTAAAATTTGAGAAAGATTAGGGAACTAAAAATTAAAATACAGTTTAAAATACTAACATAAGACTTTGCAGTCTCAATAGCAAAGTTTGGCTTTTTGAAAAGCAGGAAAATGTGTATTAGAGCCAAAAATATGACTTTTTTGGCTGTGACCAGGATTTCCTCTTCCCACCTTAGGGACTAGAAAGTAGAGGTAGGAAAATTTCATTTTGGAGCCAAGTGTGACTTGTTTAGTTCAAGTCATAATTTATTGCACATACCTCAGGGACCTGAAAATAAAGAAACCCACTATGAAATGTTGATAATGGGCCACTCTGAAGGGCAAACATTAAGCTAACTTTCCCAGTGAGGTTTTTTTTTCACTTCCACCTTTCCCAGATGCTTCTGATCATTCATAAGGACATACTTAATCGTATAATAGTTAAAAAGAAAACTTTCTGTGCACTAAACCAAAGTATTTGCAGGGCATGAGAGTGAACCAAGGCTTTTATATGACTAGATGACAGTGAAAAAGTATAACTAAAATAAAAGTTGTTTTCTTTTAATGCAATTAAGTCACAGTATAACAAGGCTGTCTTTTAACCGCATATCTAAAGCAAATCCTTTGGCCAATTACTGTGATCTAACAACTACAAAAATATTCAACTTTATAATTAAGGCATTCATTTCTCAAATTGGTGGCATGCACATAGTTTGTAAGACATGATAAGGTACAACATTTAGATTTTAAAATTGCATTTTATTTGTATTCCTTAGCATAATTTAGTAGTATATAGAAATACTGTCCCTCATGGGTATTATTCCTTTACTTCTTTGAGGAAACTTTATAAAACCATGGCATGTGGCTCAAAATTTTTATAGTCTAAGAATGTTGAAGTGGTGTTAGATTTTTATAATTAGTTTAATAAAATGTGATAGTACTATTCATTATTAAAAGTCTCTTACAATGATTAGAATAATTTATTAAGATAATAAATTTTAAATTCATGTATTTTTTTAGTAATACAGTGTGTTGAGTTACCAAAATAGATTTTATTTGGACTGTTTAAGATAGTGATCTGAATATCTGTCTCAGTATTGGCATATATAATCAATTCTTTTGTTTTGACTGCTTCTTTGTTTGTTTAGGGAACTTCTCTTAGCTCTGAATAAATGTACCAAACTATTTGAGTATTTATTATTTTAATCAATTTTTTAAAATAACATTTATGATTGAAAAAACATAGGCATCTATTTTAGTTACATTAGTTACTGACTTTATAACAACACATGCTTATATAAATTGATAGGCTTCCTTGCATTGTTGGGATTTTATAAACCACAGAAAAAGACAGGGTGCTTTCCCCAAAGGATAACAGCATTAATAAAATAGAGTGCACATTAAACTGTATTAAACCACTGCTTTTAAGTGTCAGAATAAAATCGGATGATGGCAGTATTAGAATTGTTAAATCCAACAGATTTCTTTTTAAGAATGATGTTGTTCCTTTATTATTCTTGTGGCTTTCACAGCAGTTTGAATATTCATGATAGATGAATGAGGGTAGGAATGCAGTGGATGGTAGTATACAAGATTAGGTTGGTTTCAGAAACAAAAACCTTTTAAGTAGATTTGTCTATTCCTTCTGAGTAGATCCATATGTATCCCTTTTGAATACTTTTCTATCATAATTATCTTGAATATTTCAGCATTTATTCATTTAACAAACTTACTGAGAGCCTAGTTTGTACAAAATCCAGTAGGTACAAAAATGAACAAGATGCAGTCTCTACTATAGTAATGTCTATAATTTAGGAAAGGACAGGAACATGTTAGGAAGATGTTTTGGTGGAATAGAAACTAGGAGGTTGGATGCTTAGGAACAGTGAAACTGAGCAACACCTTTCACCTCCCATCCAGATATTAATTTACTTTGACTTACCTAAAAGGCATGGAGGAGCCAGAGAGATGAGATTTGAATTCTGTCTACATTGAGATTCAGATTATAAGACTATCCTATATAATGAAACAACTTTTTTTTGGATACCTGGGTAAAATACCAAGTACCGTAATAGGACTCTGGGCACACAGTGGTATACTACACAGATTATATAGCCCCTTGACTCATGTAGCTTATAGTCTAGTAAGAAATAGTGACATTAAAGGAATGAAGAAACAATCACAGTTGTGATGAAGGCTATAAGAAAAAGTCACAGGAACCCTGAGAACGTTTTAGCAGGTCTTTGGGGAGCAAGAAAGGCTTCCTGAGGAAGTGATATTTAACCTGACATGGGAAAGAAAGCTAGGAGTTACATAGGTGAACAGAATGGATACGAGTATTCTCAACAGAGAGAAGAGCATATGCTAAGGTTCTAAGGTGTGAAAGAGGATAGCAGTTTCCAGGAATTGAAAGAAGCTGAGGTGGTGATTTGGGAGATGGCATGTGAATAGAGGCTTGTGAAAGGTATTTAGGAGCCAAATCACTTAAGACTCCGTATGCCATTTTCAGGATTTGAGACTTTATTCTAAGCTATGGGAAACCAGATCCAGGAACAGAGCCTGAGGTCAGAGTAGAGTGGAGTTCTGGTTATAGTGTAGCATCTGATACAGAAACCCACCTGGATCTAGCCCCGATAATAACATGTGGTTACCCCAGGGAAATAGCTGTGTGTATAAACTTAAAGTGCCGTAATACTAAACTCTTTAACATTTAAGAGTCCAGCAACTTGATGTTGGAATTTTTGGAAATACTTAGGCTGAATCACAGATATGGAAGAAAAGTCCTGTCACATTTAAAAGTGAAGAATGAGTATAACCTCAATTACGTAAATCTTTTTTTCCTTCTCAGAACGCTTTTTTTCTAGCTTAAAGAAAAAAGATGGTTTGGCCAAAAGTATTATTATTATTTTTTTTATTTATTTTTTTTGTGACAGTTTCACTTTGTCGCCCAGGCTACAGTGAGTGCCATGGCGTGAGCCTAGCTCACAGCAACCTTAAACTCCTGGGCTCAAGCGATCCTGCTGCCTCAACCTCTCAAGTAGCTGGGACTACAGGCATGTGCCACCATGCCCTGCTAATTTTTTTTCTATATATATTAGTTGCCCAATTAATTTCTTTCTATTTATAGTAGAGACGGGGTATCGCTCTTGTACAGGCTGGTTTCGAACTCCTGACCTGGAGCAATCCACCCGCCTCGGCCTCCCAGAGTGCTAGGATTACAGGCGTGAGCCACCGCGCCCGGCCCAAAAGTATTATTAAAAGCAGTTTCTAAGTATATCTTGAAATTCCAAAATTAAAACTTCATCTAAATCTGAGCTGTCTAGGTTGACAACTTATATATTTGCCTCGGGCAGTGAAAAATAAGATAACAAAACCCTTTGTTTCCATCCTTTCTGAAAAACAAAACAAAGCAAATGGATGAATTGCTGAAGTTAATTTTTTAAATTCTCTATACCTTGTAAAGGGATGTTTTGGGATCAAGGGTGGATACTTTTCAAATCATAAAATTTTAAGCAAGTCTGGTTGATAGCCTGTGTCTCTCAATACTCATGTCATTGTATTTCCTTAGGAAAAAAAGCCAGGCCTGAAAATACTGCTACAAGCTTTTTTAGATAATTAATAAAAGAAATAAAAACTTTGTTTTTGATTTTTGAACAATTCTGAAGTTATTTTCTTGTGTTCATCTTGTTTTTGGTGAGAATAGAAACTTTTTGACCTTCATGTGTTAGTTTTGCTCTCAAACTAGGTTGAAGGCTTTAAAATGAAATTATCGCCCTGAGGACTTGTAATGTTGATAGACACTTATCTACTTCTGTTGGCACTGAGCGTAATCAGCAACTCAAGGGAACCAGTGGAATTGTTTTTTAACTTTTCTGAAAATAACTTTTAAGTTTTCCTTCAGAGGAAAATTTTGATTGTGGATTTTAATGAGTTTACTTAGATCCCCTTAAAGTCTACAGACTGCAGACAAGTTGATGGGATTCAGGTGAGTATGTCACTTGATTTTTTTTTTTTTGCAGCTATGATACTGTAAGGTCTCATGTAACATAACTGTAGTAGACATCACTGTTCAGTGTTTACATCACTCTTTCTCATTTTTTATTGAGATTAAAGGTTTGAAACCTTGGGAATGAGTTCATTTTATACTTTCTAACTATATAGGACACATGACCCCAGTGTACCAAGGAGTATAATAAGCTATCCAGTAACTCATGTGTATTTTCCTGCCACATCAAGTATACCAGATTTGTGCCTTAAAATTATTTTATAGCTGTGTTTCTTGAATTTGGTGCTGTTGACATTTTTGACATAGTATAATTCTTTGTTCTGAGGGGGTCCTGTAGGGTGTTTAGCCTATTCTCTAGCCTTTACCCACCAAATGCCAGTAGCAAGACACCCCACCACCACCCTGCCACCAGTTGCGACAACCAAAAATATCTCCAGACATTGCCAATATCTTCTAGTAGGCAAAATTGCTCTCAGTTAATCACCACTGTTTTATAGAGTAAGACATACAAATGTATGTTGTGAATTAAAATGAACAATCTGCATTTAGTTTTAAATTATGTTTTGTCATGTTGAAAAAAGTCCAATAAAGCTTTTACTAAGAGTCTAATATATACTAAATACAGTAGATGGCTTCTTGTAATAACAGTCTTTTGGCTTCCAGCACACTCCCAGCCCCTGCTTCTGAGTGGCAATGACTTTCACTTCTTTTAGTTATTTGATCTGGTATTTACCTCCATATTTTATCTTTATTTAATCAGTTTAAGACATTAACTTGCTGTTTGAGATAGGATTTTTTAGCTCACGTGTGCTACTTTTTCCTTCTTATATCCTCCCAATACAGTTATATCACAATTTTTTTATTCAGTCTGTGATCATTTATGTTATCATGACTATGAAAATACCATTGACTGTAATCAAATAATTTCCTTCCTGTCTTGAACTTTAGAGTTAAATAATACCTTCCTCTCCTGCATCTCTTTTCTTTAAAAAAAAATCTTTAAACAAATTTGTCAACTTCCAATAGATGTATACAATGTCTCTCAATACAGTTTTTCAGACCTATCAGATAATATGTAAGTTCCTTTTTTTCCCATGGAGACATCACTTCAGGAGCCTCGTGATCTCCTGCTTCAGTCAGGACTAAGTCACTCTTTATGCCCACCTAACTGCTGATATGCTGAGATTTGCCTTTGCTATCACATGATTTGCCTTTCTTATGATGTATTGCCGGTTTCCTGGGTCTCAGATCTTCCTCTTGTTTCTTGTTTTACTGTTTCATTTTTGTGGCACACATCCTCCAACAGTTTCCTTATAACTCAATTTCCTGAGACTTTCTGGGCTTCTGCAAGCCACACTGGCTTATTTCCCAGTAGTAGCTCTGTGGGTACATTGGTTTGAACTTTTTCTTTTCTGCTTAGTCATTTGCTATTTGTCCATCTGCTTTTCATGTTCATATTGGGGTTTGGGGTCAGATACGTGTTAATTAAAGTTGGTAACTATGTTTCTCTTTCTTATTTGTCTTTTAATTTGAGGGTAGTTTTTTGAGAGGCAAGTGAAGGGAAAATGTCTTTTTTTTTACTTCTTAAAATCATAAGTCTTCAATTGCTTGAGTTTTCAAAGTACTATGATTTCATATACCTTATTCCCATATTTATTAATACTTGTTCACATTTGAGAAGCTATGCATCAAATATTCCTGGTAATATTTTAAAGGTAGAAAGTAATGATTAAATTTTAAAACAAACACTTATGTTCGAAAGGTAATTTTGATGCAATAATAATTTAGATAGCAAAAGTGTTATACTTCATTTGTTGGACTATAAGGTAGAACAGAGTTTTAAGGTATTAAGTACATTTTCAGAATTTTCCAATACTCATTTAATCTTTTGCTTATATGTATACTTTCTCTTACTTATGTTCATTTGTAGATGTTAGTGTTTAATCATGTAAAATCTGGGCCTAAGTCTCCTTTCACAGGGATTAACTTTTACTTTCTATGCCTACCATTGCCACTGAACCTTTTTTAATGTAATGCTGTTTATTTAACTTCAAATCATTTCAGCATTCTAAATACAAAAGATAACAGAACGTTTCAAATGTGTTTAAGTACAGAAGGTTCTTGAACTTTCATTGATGCAGTGTCTCTTCCACTTTGCTGACAATGAAGAGTTCTATAATTTGCTTTAAAACAAACAGTTTAAAAACTACCATACTTAACAACAACAAAAGAATCCAAACACTTCTCATGCCAGCTGACCCCGCTTTGTCCATAGCTAAGAATGGCAGCAGGATGCTATGTCACTATGTACAAAAACAAGACAACCTGAAGCTAAATGGATGCCTGCACTGTCAACAGGTCCAGCTCACAGTGTGCGCCCTGAACTATGGTCCCTCCAAAGGGCATCTTTCCCCACAGCCTCAATGTCAAGCAAGAAGCAACAAGAGTTGGTCTCAGTTGTTTTGTTCTTCTTACAAACTATAGATATGTACAGTTGATAACTCAGGATTTCTAGCCAATAACCATATAGTTAACACCTTACAAATTTAAAAAAAAATGCCAGAAACATCTTTAAATGCCTTGTCACACCAACAACAAAGTTCATAGAATGAGGAGACTATGACAGTGCCTTTTCATTTTAAAAATGTTTGGAGATATGTACAACTTTGATACAGTTTCAGGGTACTCCAGACACCAAACCACTGACGATTTCTAGAGCACTTTTAGACTATAGTATGATTATGATCAAATTTTGTAATTAAACCTAATGAGGGTAATAGACATTTCTCAAATAAGAGATGTGTCAATTACGGTGCTCCCCTACTCTAAGGTATTCACAAGGAGACAGATAAACAGTTTTTTATTCCTCCTCCTCTTCTTCATCTTCCTCTTCCACCTTTTTCCGGGCAACTTTAGCAGGACCCTTTGCGCCATCAAACTTTCCTTTAGACTTACAGTCAGCAACATCCTTCTCATACTTCTCCTTCAGCTTTGCAGCCTTAGTGATGTAAGGCTGCTTTTCACTGTCACTTAAGTTATTCCACATCTTACCAAGCTTTTTTGCCACATCTTCAATAGAGATGCCAGGGTTTGTAGATTTGATCTTGGGGCGGAATTCTGAATAGAACAGAAAGGATCCAGATGGTGGCCTTTTGAGGCATTAGAGTCCTTCTTCTTTCCTCTCTTAGCTGGTCCATAATCCTTCATTTCCCGATTATAGCGGACTTTATCCGCCTTTGCCATTTCATCAAATTTAGACTTCTCTTTCCTAGACATTGTCTTCCACCTCTCAGAGGACTTCTTGGAAAATTCTGCAAAATTGTCAGGGACCTCTGGGTTTTTCTTCTTATGTTCTTTTCTGCACAAAGAAGGCATAAGCAGACATCTTGCCCTTTGGTTTCTTGGGGTCACCTTTAGCCATCTTGACTGTATTGTTCACTAGTCTCGCCACTGAACCTTTATATAACTCTCCCAGGGCCATAGTACTTAGTATTATATCTTCTGGCATCTACAGGCTTCTTCCATGAGAGATCTTGCCTTTTTTCTAGGGTTATATAGGAGTAGGTATAGGTCTTTGTCACTTGGTGAATGCAGCACTACTCATTACCCTTAGCAAAGCTTCTTAATATTTGCTCATTCCTTAAAAGCCTCTGTTTTTATAAAAGTTCTGTTTATAGCCTCACACTGCTTTCTTACATAAGATAATATTTCATCTTTTTACTTGTTATTGCTAGAAAGGGTTTATTCATAGTTACTGGGCTCTCATATGTGACTTTAACAAAGAGCTCTAGGTTGTAAGATATTTGAAATAAACAATATTTAGACTAATATGGGACAAATCGTGCACTCATTCTCATAGATTATGCCACTAGCATAGTTTATATACTTCTGCTTTCAAAAACAGCTCTTAGGTCGCAAAGTGATCAAAAAGTGTTAAGAAGGATATTAAAGAAAGAGTACTAATGTTAGCTATAATTTCTCAGAAATTTAAAGATCAATTGTAGAAGTAAGATTTGTTTCAAAACTGTTTGAACACTATTCTGTGTCCCGCCAATGTACATATTTTCATTGATATTTGATGAAAAAGTAGCCACTCCATAAACCAAAGAAACTTACTTTATAAGTCACCCAAAATAATGTGTCAATGTTGAATAGTATAGTCAAAGCTCGTTTGGCGAGAGTTTGTCCAGGTGTTAAAATGATTTGGGGTGAACAGACTAGAAGGTAATAGTTATAAGGCTTTACATAGTCCTATGGCTTTTTTCACATTTATGCAACAATATATTATGAGACAATGTAAAGTTCACCAAAACCTACATTGAGTTTCAGAAAGATGGGGTAAGTTATGATCTTCCAGCCCACTTACATCTAATGTATGATGCTTTACTATTTCATGCCCATTGTCATTTATTTCTTCAACTAACTCTGTAGGGTAAGTTTGGCAGGAATTATTTCAATTTTTTTACAGAAGAGAAAGTTCAGAAAGGAAGCTTTATGGGGGTACTGTGACTTGGCCACGATCAAACAACTAAGTGTCAAAGCCTTGACTCCAAGCCATAAGCTTTTTCCATTATACCTTCTTCCCTCAAAATAAACTATAGTATGAATGGTGGCATTTTCTAGAGATGATCATTTAAGCAGTTGCACGTTTACCTGAGCAATATTCTAACGGGTAGCCTAACTAAATTGTCAGAAAGCTTATCACTCTTTAAAAAAATTTTAACTTGCCTTTTTACAGAATAAGCATTTTAAGATTTCTTGCATTTTCTTAGAGTATTAGCTTTTTAATAGGAAAATATAATTTCTACTTTTGTCCTGTGCTATTATCTTGACAAATTTAAAAAAATAACCCTGAGACTGACAGAGATGTTTTTCATTGTTATTGTCAAAGCATTTATTCAGAAGTGTTTAAATGTTACTGAATATGAGAGGAATATATTTTGTTCAATTTCTAAAATTTGAAATTTTCAGACTATTTTTTTCAACACTGAAAATTTATGATACAAAGTTTAGATTTCTCTACAAAAAGTCTCTTATCCAAAGCAGTCTTGAAGCATATGTGAAATAAGTTATATTGCTTTTATTATGTCTTGATTCTTATTTCTTGATATATTATTGTAGTCAGGTTTTAATGTAATAGAGAAAGTAAGTAACAATGGAAGACCATTTCTAATGTGTGTGTGTGTTGGGGTTTTTTTTAATTTACAAGGGAGCCTGGCTTCTTAAGTCTTGGCAGAAACTCATTTTTCCCCATTTAAAAAAAGGCATATACTATATTTGGTTAACTTAGTGTTTCGGAAATCTTGAAAATATGCCAGATAAAATAAAACCAGCTGTATTCCTTTTATCTAGCTAAATTATTTCATATACATGATTTTATGCTGAGTTTAGAACTCTAGCCATTGGAATTTATATTGTGATACCCTGATAGAAATGTTTACACTATGATGATATGGAGCAGTAAATATCTCTAATGCACAGTCTCTGTCTTCCAGATTTGGTTTGCTATAAATGTTTAGGTTTTAGGCCCTGTACCTTGGCTAAAGATAAAACTGTTCTTCTTGAGTGTTTGCTAGACAAATGTGTTTATTTTTCTGAAGCAAAGTTTTCTTAATATTTTTAATTAGTAAGTTTAGCTGATTATTTGTTCTTAGTCTTATTTGGAGATTTAAATTTTTTTCTAAAAGCTAACATACAAGAAAAAAATTATATTCTGCTTGTGTTGATTGCTTTCAGGAAGGCATTTGTTACTGAAATCATAATACATAGTTGCATGAATTGGGATAAAATCCACCATCTTTCATATGAGGTAGTAGTAAAGTAGAGGAATGCATTTATAGTTCCACCTCATATTTATCACACCATTTATTTTTTTCAGAAGCTACTTAATAAAACTTATAAAAGGCTGCTGTTATACAAAGCTATTTAAGGTCAACCCTATTGAGTTTGAATAAAAGTTAAAAAAAAAATAGTGTTGAAGTTGTGACCTAAATTTCGTATTGACATACACAGTATAATCCTTTTGATTATATTATCTTACTGCTATAAGTAGTATGCTACTATTTCCAATAAAACTAAGACATGGAGAACTTAAGGAACTTACTGTTTGATCTCCAGTATATTATAATGTAATGGTAAAAATGAGAATCCAAGACATACATATCTGTCTACTGAGTATTTTTACACAATTGTATAAGTACCATCCCAGTCTTAGGTACCAATGTCTTTGCTATTCAGGATCTTCTACTTATGTCAGGTTAAATTTTTATGGAGATACATTTTTATTTTGTCTAAAAACTATCATGTTTAGGATGCTGTTCTGTTTCTGTTAACTCTAAGCTCCAATTATAAAAAGATACATTTTTGTGAATCATTTCAGCATCTGAACCACTGGGTTGCAAACTCAAACAGCTACATGAGTTAAACTGTTTGTTTACTTATTTATGACAGGGTCTCTCTCTGTCACCCAGGCTGGAGTGCTGTGGCTCAGTCATGGCTCACTGCAGCCTCAAACTCATGGGCTCAAGCAATCCTCCTGCTTTAGCCTCCCAAGTAGCTGGGACTACAGGCATATGCCACAATGCCAGACTAATTTTTAAATTCTTTTGTAAATATGAGGTCTTGCTATGTTGCCCAGGGTGGTCTCAAACTCTTGGACTTAAGCAGTCCTCCTGCCTTGGCCTCCCAAAGTGCTAGGATTACAGGCATAAGCCACTGTGCCCAGCCTAAACAGATCATTTAAATGAGTGAGTTGAGGACAGTGGTAAAATAGCCAAAGTTCTAGATGTTGGCAAATAAATTCAAATTACTTCAAGCTACAGTAAGGGCCATACAGAACACAAATATGGACCTTCAGTTTGCATTGATAAAACAGTTTGCTTTCTCCCTGCTGTTCACACACCCCTCCAAAATTACACATATACTAATTTACTAGGGATAAGGAGCAAGTGGTTTAAACTCTTTCCAGAAAGTACAATTAAGTATAGCTTTCTATTTGGGGAAAGGCCTGTAAAATGTATTTGAAAAGTAATGTTAAAGATCATCTTTCCATACCACACTTGAGCTCAGTTTATAGTGTTTACTTTCTGTCAAAACTTAGAAAAAATATTCCCAGTTAACTTCCATAATATAAAATGTCTGTCTCATTAAGCATTAAAGAAGCATTGGTCAACAGGTATAATGTTGTTAGACTATATAGCTAATGTGAATGTGGGCATGACCTCCCAAATAGATCAAAGACTAATCTCTTTGACAGTTACAAGATGGCAGAGCTTGCCTTGGGGCTTTTGCTGCTGCACTGGAACTATTTGTTTGAAAAGCATGCCTGAGGGATGAGAATGTGTTTATAAGGATGAGCAGGTAAAAGTAAAAGGTTGTCTTTTGACATTTCTACTAATCCCTTCCAGCCTTTGGTTTACTTAACATTTAGGCTATTTGCTGGCAGGAGAAACTGGCTTTTTCACATATGCTATATGTCATTTTAAATTGGGCATTGATTTTCATGCCTGATAATCCCTAAGTGTACAATGAAATAGATTCTGATGTCATTAAAATGAAGTGTATTCACTTCCCACTTTTTCTAAACCTAGTTTTGGTTTTCCCAATTAAATGTGAAATCTGTTTCTTTATGTGATAAAAATTATTTTAAAGTTAGCCTTTATATACAGTTCATTTCATGTTGTTTTTGAGAGTTTTTTGCTTTATACCTAAAATAATGCCTTTTGGTAAAATATTGGCTATATCTTAAAGACCAATTGGATTGTAAAAACTCTTTGAAAATTTGTAAGGAACCAAAGTAATGTAGTCATGTAGTCATACAGAAAAGTTAATTTCTTTTAATGAAAAATAAAATACCAAGGAGACATAATTTTGTTATTTAAACTAATAATTGCTATGTTATCTCTAAATATTTCGTTTATAAAATTTCTTTGAGGAAAATACTGTTAAATAAAGAAAACCTGCTTCAGTTACATTTTGATAGACAGGAAATACATATTTTATTTTATATTCTAGTTATAATTTAGAAATTTGACTTTTGAGATGACAAAATAAAATTTTAAATTTTTTTCGTTTTTTCCTTCTGTAACTCAGTATTAAAAAGCTCGTATTGTAAAAATTTTTGGCTACCAGTTTGAAAGCTACTTGTCAAAAGTATACTGTTCTGTTTTATTTTCTAAAGTATGTCCTTTTTTTAAAAAAGGTTAATATTATAGACTGCACTGAAAAAACTATTTTTTCTTGTGCAGTTTTACAACTTCTTAAAACTACTGTAGTCCCCCACCATCTGTGGGGAATATGTTCCAAAACCCCCAGGAGAGTACCTGAAATCATGGATAGTACCAAACCCTATGTATACTATGTTTTTCCTATACATGCATACTTATGATAAAGTTTCATTTATAAATTAGACCCAATAAGAGATTAACAACAATAGGTTATGATTAATGAAGTACTATTAGGTTATGAAGTATGAAATGTCCGATTTCCTTAAGTACTAAGTTTGACAATTGATCTGACATTTCACTTTGACACTATTTTATGTTTATTGTGAAGGTACCTCCTGAGTCTTTCAGACACACGTTTTAGCTTGTGATTATCTTTCAAATTTTTTTAGAGCAATTTTTGTGAAACCACAGGTAAGTAAAAAATATGTTCAATGTTCTAATGTGAGTTCCATCATGGAAGCAATGCAGTGCAGACAGCTTGAAATATCAATTAAGTGCTTGGGAACGATGTGGCTAACAAACGTACTGTACATCAATGGTTTGAGAAGTTCCATTCTGGTCATTTTAATCTTGAAAATGGGCTATGTGGGTGACCTGGAACCAAGGTGGATAATGATGAGCTGAAATCTGTAGTGGAAGCAAATCCATCTCAACTACACATGAATTAGCAGCAAAGTTTGACATTACTATTCCAACAATATTTGACCATTTGAAACAAATCGGCAAGGTAAAGAAGCTGGATAGATGGGTTCCACATGAATTAAACAAGTCTCAGAAATTATTTCAAAGCTTACCCACTTGTATCGCTTTAAGGTATCTCCATATTGCTTTCCACAGAGGTTGAACTAGTTTGCAGTCCCACCAGCAATGTAGGAGTGTTCCTCTCTCCATATCCACACCAACATTTATTGTTTTGGGACTCAATAAAGGCCATTCTCACTAGAGATAAGTGATATCTCATTGTGGTTTTGATTTGATTTCCCTCATGATTAGAGATGTTGAGCATTTTTCATGTGTTTGTTGGCCATTGTTCTGTCTTCTTTTGAAAAGTCTGTTCATGTCATTTGCCCACTTTTTGATAGGGTTGTTTGATTTTTTTCTTGCTGATTTTCCTGAGTTCTAATTAGATTCTAGTTATCAGCACTTTATCAGATGTGTAGCTTGTAAAAATTTTCTCCCATTCTGTAGATTGTCTGTTTGCTCTCATAAGTTTCTTTGGCTGTGTAGAAGCTTTTTAATTTGATCAGGTTCCATTTATTTATTTTTGTTGGTGCTGTGATTGCCTTTGGGGTCTTCTTCATAAATTCTTTGCCTAGTCCAATGTCTAGAAGAGTATTTCCAACGTTTTCCTCTAGAATTCTAATAGTTTCACACCTTAGGTTTAAGCCTGTTACCCAGTGTGAGTTGATTTTTGTGAGAGGTAAAAGGTGTGCATCCTGTTTTAGTCTTCTACATGTGGCTATCCAGTTCTTTTCCCCAGTGTATGTTTTTGTCTGCTTTGTCAAAGATTAGATGGCTAGATGGTTTTATATCTGGGTTCTCTGTTCTATTCCACTGGTTAACATCCCTGTTTTTGTGCTAATACCAAGCTGTTTTAATTACTATAGCCTTGTAGCATAGTTGGAAGTCTGGTGAATTGATACTTTCCATTTTGTTTTTATTGCCTAGGATTACTTTTGCTACATGGGGTCTTCTCTGGTTCTATACGAAGAGTAAAATTATTTTTTCTATATCTGAAAAATGATGATGGTATTTTAATAGGGATTGCATTGACTCTGTAGATCACTCTGGGTAGTGTAGACCTTTTAACAATGTTGATTCTGCCAACCCATGGGCATGGTATGGTCTTCCTTTCACCTGTTTACATCCTCTGCTATTTCTTTCCTCCAATAAGGTATTTTGAGAGAGAAAAAACAAAACCACATTTACATAACTTTTATTACAGTATATCTTAGTATTCTATTTTATTGTTAATCTCTTATTGTGTCTAATTTATAAATGAAGCTTTATCCTAGGTATGTGTGTATATATAGGAACAAATATAGGGTTCAGTACTATCCATGGTTTCAGACATCTACTGGGGGTCTTGAAACATGTCCACTGTGGATAAAGGAGGACTATGATAATATCTACCTTTTATGATTGTGAAGATTGAGATAATACCTGGTAATCACTACATTGTGCATAGAACAGTATAGAAGCTCAATAATCATCTTTGGCCCCCCACTTTTTCAATGTTGACTCTGTTTAGTTCTTATTGTCTGTTTCTGCTCTAGGTTTGTAAATCATTTCTTTAACATAACCCAAATTTATCTTCTTCAAACATAATTCTCTTGTCTTCTCTCAATGGATTATTGGATTCTTTCTCTCAGTAGCTGGAAACCTAGAGTGATTTTTGGCTTTTAATAGGAATGCAGGCTGGACATGGTGGCTCATGCCTGTAATCCTAGCACTCTGGGAGGCCGAGGCGGGAGGATCACTTGACGTCAGGAGTTCAAAACCAGCCTGAGCAAGAGTGAGACCCCATCTCTACTATAAATAGAAATAAATTAATTGGGCAACTAATACATATATAGAAAAAATTAGCCAGGCATGGTGGCGCATGCCTGTAGTCCCAGCTACTTGGGAGGCTAAGGCAGCAGGATTGCTTGAGCCCAGGAGTTTGAGGTTGCTGTCAGCTAGGCTCACGCCACAGCACTCACTCTAGCCTGGGCAACAAAGTGAGACTCTGTCTCAAAAAGAAAAGAAAGAAAATGTAGGTTTAATCATTAAGTAATTATTGATACACTTTAGTAATGGAGACTTTGAGGCACTGCATATTAAATTGAATGTATTAGTACTGTTTCAAGCCTGAATTTTAAATTTTAAATTACTGAATGCTTTTATATGCTTTCTTTTACCTTAATGTCTTTGCTTTGCATGAAGTTATTGTGCCCTTACTGATTTGTTGCTTCTAGAGCTCTCTCTCAAGATTTGATTCTTCTGCCTTTTTCAATCTGCCATTAAACCCTCAGTGAATTATTTCAGTTACTGTATTTTTCAGTTACTATTGTGGCATTTCCATATGAATCTTTTTCTATAGTTTTCACTTCTGATTCCCTGAAGTTTATTCATTAAACTGTATGTTTTTATGTTATTTAAATATGACAGGTACTTTAAAGTCTTTGTCTGCTATTCTGATAGCTGAGTCTCCTCTATATTGTTTTCCACTGAATGCCTTTTTTCCCTTTATTATGGTTCACATTTGGTAATTTTTATTATATACTAGACATTATGGATGGTACATTATAGAGATTCTGGATTCTATTATGCTTCTTGAAAGAATATTGATTTTTTGTTTTTGTTGGCAGCTCAGTGTCTTATCATCTTGAACTTGTATGGGCATGAATTGATGATTTGGTGGAGGGGGGAGATCCAGAAAAGTCTTCAAGTCCTCAATCTTTTCTATGGATTTTGTCAGGGTTTGGATAAGTCTTTGTTGGGGCTGGTTTAGTATAGGCATTACTCTGAATTGTAGTCCTTATTATTGATGTGACACCTGACATTTCTGATGGCTCAGATGGTTGCTTAGGGTGTTAACATATCTCCAGTCTGGCTGGGCCAGAATTCCAACATCTGTAAGCATTCCTGATATTTATCTCTTCTCCTCTCATTCTGTATTATGTGTTCTCAGGTAAGCCTTGGGTGATGTCACCCTCCGCACACACAGCCAAACCTTCAAGCAGGAACTTGCTAAAGACTTGTACACAGACTGCAGTGCTGTCCCCCATACTGTTCCCTCCTCTCTGCCCGGCCTCACTGATTCCAAAAACTTCGGATACCCCAAATTTTCATACACTTCCTGAATAAGCTCAGCAGAACTATTTCAGCTCATTGCACTAGAGCTGAAATATTGTACCTGTAGGGAGCTTAGAATTACTGTTTGCCCTTTGCCGCTGGAGACAGTTACCTCATGTGCTTTGTCCAGTTATGTGGTTGTGTGTGGTAGGAAACTTAGTAGTAGTAACTCCACCTTAGCTGGCATAGAAATGTTGTCATCCTTCTTTTAAATATTTGCCACTCTTATACATGAAAAGTAGCATTTTATTTATTATTCCTAGTTACTATTAAGATATCTTTTTGTGTGTAGATAATCTATTTGTATTTCCACTATTAGTAATAATTTCATATACCTTTTCATTTTTTCTTTTAGGCTTTTGGTCTTTTTTATATGTAGAAACTATATATAAAGATATTAATACTATAATATATATGTTAGAAATATATTCACATGTTTTTTATATTTATAGGTTTTTTTTTTTTTTAACCTTAGGAATGTTTAGGTTTCATGTAGAAAGACCTGTTAAAACTTTTCGTCTGTAACCTTTGTATTGTAGTCTTGCAGAGGATGGTCTTCCCCACTTTAGGATTGTAAAGTAGTTTCTCATATTTTCTTTTAGAACGTTTATAGATTTTCAATATAGCTTGAATCTATTTTTGTAAATAAGATAGGGATTCAACTTTTTTCAAGTGGTTACTTACTTTTTCAAAAGTTTTTCCTGATACCATTTGTTTAATAATTCATCTTTTCCTCACTGATTTGAAATTTCACCTTTATTATATGCCAAACAGGCAAGCGTCTGCTTTCATACTTTATTCTGCATTCCAGTTTTCGGTTTATCAGGTCCTGTATCAGTATCACACTCTTTTATGATATATTTTAGTATCTAACTGGAAAATTATTCTTTATTGTACAGTTTCCCAAAAAATTAGCTTTGGAATTGTTTCATTTAGTGCAGTAAAACTTAAATAGCAGTTCAGTTTGCAGAAAAGAGTTTCTCGTTGAGGATGTTGTAAAGCAGTGATTCTTAATAATTAGTGATTCTCGGTATCTTTCTGAGTATATGGTTAAAGCTATGAACTCTATCCTTAGAAATATGTGTCTGGGCACCACAGAGCCCGTTTTTCAGCCCTGTGGTATGTGAACTTTAGCTTGGACCCCATTCTAGAAGGGATTCTTCAAGCATTTAATAAGATTCCTTCTAAACCAGAGTGTCTCTAATTTATAGCTGAGAAAGATAAGAATGGCACAAAATTATAAGTCACCCTACACAGATTGCTTTAAAATAACCCAATGCTCCCTTCTTCCTAACACACACATGCACAGGAGAAAACATGGGCAAAGATACATAGTAAACAAGACTGACAAAATAGTGACAATATTAATAAAAAATTTTTTTTGTTATTGAAAAATTTGCCTAAATAAAATTCACTAGCAAGGAAATAATACCAGATTTATCCTCCTGCCTAAAAGTAGTAGAAAATTGGATGTTATCATGAAAAACTGTGTTTCATAGACATGAGATAGTAGGCAAAATAGGACTTAGATTCCTAAGAGGAAGGAAATTTCACAATTCCATGAGATTATTGCATGGAGGCAGGCACCAGGCTGCAGTGCAGGGAGAATAAAACAGAGGTTGGTGGTCTCACTGAGTTGAGGATACAGACTTTACGGAGGCTGTGGCAGGTAGAATTTGCAAGGCAGAGTATCAGAGAGGAAAGCTCTAGATACCTGTATAAGAGTCCATTTGATTCTTTGGTTGAGTACTGATTGGTATATACATGTGAGGAACCTACATAAGGCCAGGAAAAGGAATAGGTAGAACAATCTCTTGAGCTCACAAAGGTCTGGGAATAGTTGAGTTCCCACCAGCCAGAGTAGAAAAGACCTCATACTACATGGGGCATTGGATATAGTGGTCAGAAGAGTTTTATCTTTTACTGGGAATAAATTAGTCCTAGACTAAAGGCTGCTCTGGACCTGCCCTAACAAAGCTTATTGGTAAGTCTCAAAACAGTGAACTAAGTTGGGCATGGTGGCTCACACCTGTGATCCCAGCATTTTAGGAGGCTGAAACAAAAAGATCACTTGAGGCCAGGAGTTCAAGACCAGCCTGGACAACATAGACCCAGTTTCAACTATAACAACAAAAAAGAATGAACTGGTTCCAAGTAACCTAATTGCACTCAAGAATGAAATAAAACACTATTTAAATTAATACAACAAAATCCAGTAACAATTTATGTAACATTTACAATGTCTAGTGTCCAATCAAAAATTAGCAGCCATGCAAAGAAGAGAATATAACCTCTAATACAGAGGAAAATCAATCAACAAAAGCAAAACCAGAAATGACAGAGATGCTAGAACTTACCAGGCAAGAATATTAAAAATATAAAAAAACAATAAGACATTTTATGTTCAAACATTATAGAAGAAAACATGAGCATGCTAAGAGAAGCAGGTGTTTTTTAAAAATTAAGATGAAATTTTTCAAAGAGTGACGAAGGTTTTAAAAAAAAAAAAGATGAAATTTCTAGATATGAAAAATATATGAAATAAAAATCTACTAGATGGATTAGATAGAAGGAAAGACCAGTGAACTTGAAGACATTGAAATAAAAATACCCCAAATGAAGTGTAGAGTGAAAAAAATTGGAAAAAATAAATGGAGCGTCGGTAACATGTTGAATAATGCAATTTGGCTTAATAAAGTTAAATTGAAGTCTAAGAAGGAGAAGAGAGTGTGTGGAGGCAGAAAAATATATATTCAAAGAAACAATGACTGTAAATTTTCTAAATTTGATGGAAACTATAGGCCCATAGGCCCAAGCTTAATTGAATACAAACAGCACTTCATAAGCCAAAGTTGCCAAAGAAAAATGAGACATTACTAACACAAATGAGACAGTAGTAGACTTTTCTTCAGATCTATGCAAATGAGACATCTTTAAAGACTGAAAGGAAAAAAGTCAACTTAGAAGTCTTAAGCCAGTGAGAAAATATCTCAAATATGAAGATAAAGTAAAGGCTTTTCAAAAAAACAAGAGCTGAAGGAATTCCTTGCCAGCAAATCTATACTACTAACTAATGTTAAAGGAAGTTCTTTAGGTAGAAGGAAAATGATACCAAAATGGAAATTTAAATCTATACAATGAAATGAAGAGTGCCAGAAATGGTAAATCTGTGGGTAAATACTGTATCTTTTAAAGCATAATTATCTCTTTGGAAAAAGTGGAAACCGGAATAAAGTACATAGGTTAGTTATTAATGTGTTAATGTTAATTTCTTAGTTTGACATATGTACTATAGTAGTGTAAGATGTTAACATTAGGGGAAATTGGATAAAGGACGTAAAGAATCTCTGTACTATGTTTGCAACTTTTCTAAATATCTAAACTTATTCTAAAAAGTTTATTTAAAAAAAAGATTTACTACTTAAAGCATAAAAAAAATCAATGTTTTATGGATTTAGAGCATAAGTAAAACTAAAATGTATGAGAATAATATAGCACAGAGGACAAAGGGAAACGGAAGTATATTGTTGTATAGTTTTTATACCATATGTGAAGTGGTATATTACTTTAAGGTAGACTGTTGTAAGTTAGAGATGTATATTGTAAACCCAAGTGTTTCGTGAAAATCCCAGGACTTTACAGAAAAACCATCCCCAAACAGAGGGAACTGAGCAATCAAAGAATGACTCCACACAAGAACAGCTTGACAAGTTAGATGAGGTTACTTACTAGGACACTTGCTCCTAGGTGGTACAGGAATTTCTTCCACAGGAGCTTTCTTGCATGAAAAATCTGCATCTGCCCACCCTGTGTTGCCTTAAATCTCTTCCCAATGAATAATGCAAAATTTTTACATTGTATCTTTGTTTGTTCATAAACATATCATGCAGGTGTAGTACCACCATCATATGTTGTCATACAACCCATGCTATGGTAATGGTATTACAATTTCCCACTAGGCAGGGATTTTAGTATTACAGTTAACTAAAGGGCATTACAGGACACCCAAAGCAGCTCTAAAGCAGTCAGGGCCAGTTTGGAGCCAGCCATTTCAGGGTAAGAAAGTTCTGAGGCATCCAAGAAAAGTGCGGGGCACTTTTCCTAGGCCCAATAGTTATCTTGGTACCGGTTTAATCTACTTTGTAACAATTTTGCCAAGCACTCTGAGCTAGCACGTGTTATGTGTTGGGGAACCTGCATTTTTCCCTCACCTAGAATAATTACACAGAAAAAGACATATAGATAATAATCCAACAGTGGAAATAAAATGGAAGCAGTAGTGGGGAAAAAAACAATTGATCCAGAAGATAAAAGGAAGATGGAACTAATGGGAAAATAGATATCAAGATGGTAAACTAAGTGATAACAATAACTGCATTAAATGTAAATGGTCTAAACATCCCAATTAAAAAGTAGAGCTTACCAGATCTGAAAAATATTAAAGAATGAACTCATAAGCATTTCAATTCAACATGGATGAATTCCAAAAGCATGCTTAATGAAAAAAGACAGATATAAATGATTACATACTCTATGATAACATTTACATGAAATCCTGTAACCAGTAAAACAAAACAGATCAATGGTTACTAGAGCCAGCAGTGGAGGAAGGAAATTGACTGAAAGGGAATAGGAGGGAATTTTTGGGGGTGATAAAAATGTTCTATATTATGATAGTGCTTCTCTGACTATACATTTCTCAAAACTCATCTACTTGTACAATGAAAAGTGTGTGGAACTTACTATATATGAATTATATCTCCACAAAACTGTTTGACATCACACAGTTAATTATACACATGAGAGAATTTAAGGAATGTAAAGATGAATAAAACTTTTAAATGAAATTGAGAAAAATCAGTGCTGTAAAACAAAATATATTCAGACTGTTAGAAGTTAATATATATAAAATGAGCTTTAATTATCAACTATGTTTTTAATATATTTTTAAATTATCAGGTTGAACTAAAGCGACAATATAATGACCACCATTCAAAATTGAGAGGTCTTTTACCTGGCCGTCAGTGGTATGAAATTCAAGCATATAGGGCCTTAAACCAGGCCCTAGGTAGGTAAGTAGAATGAAATTTAATATAATGTTACCGTAATATTTTCTGTGACCAGGGATATATAGGGAGCTAGTCTTGCTACTTTACTCTTTATAATAAATTTGGTAAAATTTTATTTAACTGGAGCCCTAGGAACTCATATATTTTCATTATGTCACATGCAGTTTGAAAAGAATAAACAAACTTAGACCCAAAACAAAACTCACAATCTGCCAAACTTTAAAGAAATTTTATGATTGGTCAAATAACAAATGGCACACAAAGGTGCTCGGTTAATATTTAGCAGAGGAAGCTCACCACCAAATCAAAAAAAAGTTTCGTGAACATCAAAGCTCAGATGATGATTTTATTGAAAAACAACACTTTTCCTTCCTCCCCCAGTATGTCGGGGAATAAAATTAATATACTAGTTGTGAAGAGGTATTCCATATACAAAGTACACTTTTAATAATTGAAAATGTGTAGAATCCATGTATCTTTTACTATTTTCAAATACAAAATCTCTTGTACTGCCATGTGAGATCTCGTAATTGGATAATTGTTTATTCAGCTTCTATGTAAAGAGGGCATCTAGCAGGAAAAAAATATTTCCATTTTAAGGTCATTTCTAAGGTTTAGATAACAGTATGTTGCAATCTATACTTTCCTGTGTCTTCTACATATGGTGATAATGTTGATGGATAACATTGAAACTGAAGAATATTGATTAAGTAAAGAAAGAAAAGATAGGCCGGGCGCAGTGGCTCACGCCTGTAATCCTAGCACTCTGGCAGGCCGAGGCCGAGGCGGGTGGATTGCTCGAGGTCAGGAGTTCAAAACCAGCCTGAGCAAGAGTGAGACCCCGTCTCTACTATAAATAGAAACAAATTAATTGGCCAACTAATATATATAGAAAAAATTAGCCGGGCATGGTGGCACATGCCTATAGTCCCAGCTACTTGGGAGGCTGAGGCAGCAGGATTGCTTAAGCCCAGGAGTTTGAGGTTGCTGTGAGCTAGGCTGACGCCATGGCACTCACTGGGCCTGGGCAACAAAGCGAGACTCTGTCTCAAAAAAAAGAAAGAAAGAAAAGATAAAGTAGTTACTTTTTTGAGAAGTAGAAATGGGCAATAAAGCATTTAGCAAATCATTCAAGAAGTTTTAAAGCAAGCCATGGTCATGTTACTAAAGAATTACCACCAACTAAATAACATTGAATCATAATACTCCATTTTTGAAGAATTCTTACCCATTAAGATTTGTGTTTTTACTAGTTTTTAAATCATCATTTTATACAGTCATGTGGATATGTTCTGAGAAATGAGTTGTTAGATAATTTTGTTGTTGTGGAAACATAATAGAGTGTACTTAAACCTAGCTGACATGGCTTACTGTATACCTAGGCTGTATAGGTTAGCCTATTGCTCCTAGGCTGTAGACTTGTTCAGCATGTTACTGTACTGAATATTACAGGCAATTATAATACAGTGATAAGTATTTGTGTCTCTAAACATATCCAAACATAGAAAGGGAACAGCAAAAAAGTATAAATACGTGGTATATAAAAAATAGTTCACCTGTATGTGGCATTTACCATAAATGAAGCTTACAGGACAGGAAGTTGCTCTGGGTAAGTGAGTGAGTAGTGAGTCAATGTGAAGGCTTAGGACATTACTGTACACTACTGTAGACTTTATAAACACTGTACACTTAGACTACCCTATGATAACTTTGGTACTATAAAAGAATCAAGAAGTTATAAAAAAGTGTATAAAGTAACACTTAGCTTAAAACACAAGCACATTGTACAGATTTACAAAAAATATTTTCTTTCTTTATATCCATATTCTATAACCTTTTTCCTGTTTAATTTTTTTTTTCTTTTTAAAGTTTTTTGTTAAAATGTAAGACACAAGCACACACATTGCCTACACGGGGTCAGGATCATCAATATCACTGTCTTCCACCTCCACATCTTTTTCCATTGGAAAGTCTTCAAGGGGAATACATAATATGTACAGAGTTGTCTTCTCCTATGGTAACAATGCCTTCTGGAATACCTCCTGAAGGACCTGCCTGAGGCTGTTTTATACTTTTTTTTTTTCTTTACAAGTAGAAGTACACTCTAAAATAGTGATAAGAATTACTGTAGCCGGGTGCTCACGCCTGTAATCCTAGCACTCTGGAAGGCCTAGGCGGGCAGATCGCTCAAGGTCAGGAGTTCGAAACCAGCCTGAGCAAGAGCGAGACCCCTGTCTCTACTAAGAAAAAAAATAGAAAGAAATTAATTGGCCAACTAAAAATATATAGAAAAAATTAGCCCGGCATGGTGGTGTGTGCCTGTAGTCCCAGCTACTTGGGAGGCTGAGGCAGAAGGATTGCTTGAGCCTAGGAGTTTGAGGTTGCTGTGAGCTAAACTGACGCCACGGCACTCTAGCCTGGGCAACAGAGTGAGACTCTGTCTCACAAAAAAAATAAAAAAGAATTACTGTATAAGAAATACATAAACCAGTAACATAGTCATTTATTATTGTTATATAAAAGTATAGCACATATAATTATGTACAATACTTGATAACTGTGGAGACAGCACAGGTTTGTTTACACCAGCATCATCAGAAACACATGAGTAATGTGTTGTGCTACAACATTAGGAAGGCTAAGACATCACTAGGCAGTAGGAATTTTTTAGCTCTGTTTTCTGTTATGGAATCACTGTCTTATATGTGGTCCATCATTGACTGAAATATATAGCATATGACTGTATGATTTCATACTATAGGTCATCAACATTCAATTTATAAACACGAATTAGTTTTTGTACAACTTAAGATACTATATTCTCTATTTGTGAAACTAATTAGCTTAACCATGTAATAATTATTTACCTAGTGAGGCTGTAAGGCATTTGGATAATTCATATAAAAGAAACAGGTTAAGGCCAGGTGTGGTGCCTCATGGCTGTAATCCCAGCATTCTGGGAGGCTGATGCAGGAGGATCACTTGAGGCCAGGAGTATGAGGTTCCAGTGAGCTACGGTGATGCTAGTTCACTGTAGCCCAGGCAATGGAGCGAGACCCTGTCTCGAAAAAGAAAAGGAAAGAAAACAAGAGTAAAATCACAAAAACATGACCATTTGACATACTTGCAGTTCAACTAGAAGTCCTACAGCTAATCATAATCTGATCTAGCCAAATCCAGAATTTAAATTTTTCTCAAGTTACATTACCTTATTTGCACATTAGCAGATCAGATTTACATATATATAACTGATACTATAGGACTACAACTAGATTTAAGTCCCAGAACACATCACTCCCTGCAGGTGTTTTTCTTCAATCTGAGTGATTCAGTTCTGTGGCTAAGCTACTGACATCCTGCTGCCCTTTTCTGCCTAGAAATCCCATTTTACTTGAAAATGAGTTGCACTGCAAGTTGTTACTGAAGGATTTCATCTGCTTACTTTGTTTCTCCCTGCTGATTAACCTGTTTTGTTTGAATTTTAATATTCAGTTAATAGTTTCTTGGGGAGCTTGAATATATATTTGAAATTCTTAACTTTTAGTTATTATACTCAATTTCAGAAATATAAATATTCTTATCTCAGTTTTTTCCCCCATTAATACAAGCAATACCTTGAATTTCAAGAAACCATATGAAATAAGTTATATTCATATCCTACTTTGTCATTTATAAACTTTTTCCACATACATTATCTCATTAGATTCTTCAATTGATCATTTTTAATAGTCCATGTTGGTAGTGCATGTTTCATTTGATTGTTTTATTTTTAGACTGATGGTGAGAGATTAAATTACTTTTCTGAGGTTACTTAGCTACTAACTAGCCTTTTACATTTCGGTCCCACCTACTTCTAAAACTGCAAGACCTGCTTTTTCATTATGCCCTACCTCCATCCGCTAAATTTTTCACTATTAAACATAAACATCTCACTATTAAACATACCATTTTCTTTCATTACTCTCTGCCTTAGCAATAAGTTACCATACCAGTCATTTGGCAAATTTAGCAATCAAAACATAGTTGAAGGTCATGCCCTTCATGAGAACTTTTTAAATTTCTCCAACTAGAGTTATTTAAACCTTAGTAAACATAGCATTTTGTATGTTATCTGCATTATAGCATATATCTCATTGTATTGTAATAGCTTGTTTATATCTTTTTCCTTCCCCGAACATGTGTTCATCAACTGTGTGTCAGTTGGGACATAGATTTTTAACAAATGCTTGTTGAATGAGTGAGGTTCAGTGCTTTTTCCCACTATAACCACATTGCCCAGAGAGCTTTTAGAGCTTCACAACATGCTTTTGTAGAATATCACAAAAATTATGCGTTTGTAGTAATGATATATAATACTGTACATCTAGTATTTTATTAGTTTTTTTTTAAATGGAGAGCCTAGCTATCATTTTACTGATTTTCAATGAAACAATATCAAGTAGCAATTTGTTACAAAGGAACTTATTATCCTTTTGAAAACAAATCAATAAAATGTTTTAAAATTTAAAAAAAAAATCTAGTGAATGTTTTATGTCATTTCATAAAACTCATTGTGTTGATTGACAGAAAATGCGCTTATACTCTGAGGCACTCTTCTTATAAGGGATACATCTAGAAGATCTAAAGTAAGCAGAAACTGGCTGAATTTTATGTTATTTTTTTTAAGCCCACATGGGACTGTTAGAGTATCTGAAGTAATATAAGTCCATGAAATATAATAATAGCCTTTGGAAACATACCAGATGGTTTTGCAACCAGGTTACAACTGTACTTAGTTTCCTAACTAGTCTACTTTACTTAAAATCTTTGGTATAATTCATTTGAGCAAGACAGTATGAAAACAATGGAAAAAGGAAACTTAAATACCTTTCTACCATAGGACACTTTATACACAAATCAGACTGGAACCAAAATAGAGAGGCACCCTGACTTTCCATTGATTTTCAACATTCTTCTATAGTAACAGTACTCATCATCTTCCCATCCTGCCCAATGTTATGGTCTGTTGCCTTGGAACCTATGGATTATTTTAGTATCAAAAAAGATTGCCCAATAAAGTTTAGATTTTTAAAGTCTTTATGGAAAAATTGAACATTTATGTTACTTTTCACTTCCTCAAAATCCTATGATAGTAAAGGAATAAAAATGTCAAACCTACAAAGTTATAAAGAGTAAGAGAGTAGACAATGGCAGACAAGAGTTGTCAACAAATTTTCAATGCTGGAAAAGAACTGAATTACTAAATGACTGAGTAGGTAAGGAAAGATCAAATTTAAATCTACAGCGATGGCCAGGAACAATAGCACATGCCTGTAATGTCAGCACTTTGGGAGGCCAGGCTAGGATGATCACTTGAGGCCACGAGTTTGACGCCAGACTCCTATCTCCACAAAAGATTTTTAAAGAAAAATTAACTGGGTGTGGTGCTACATGCCTGCAGTCCTAGCTACTTGAGAGGCTGAGCCAGGAGGATCTCTTGAGCCCAGGAGTCAGAGGTTGCAGTTAACCATGATCTCCCCATTACATTCCAGCCTGGGCAACAAAGTGAGACCCTGTCTCAAAAAAATTTTAATTTTTAATAAATAGATATTGACTTTCATCACTGTAAATTTAAGAACCTCCAGATTCATGTGTGGAAAAGCCTAGGACATGGGGTACTAAAGTAAGGTTAAAAACAGGAGGATTGGTTGCAAGTTAGTGTAACAAGCAATTAGCACCTTCCCCTACTCAGGTTTACTTATGGAAAGGTTGAACTAACTAGAGAATCTCTGTATTCAACACCAGGCACAGCTTAAGGTTGTGTTAAAGATGGGGGTTAGGCCGGGCATTGTGGCTCACACCTGTAATCCTAGAACTCTGGGAGGCCGAGGCAGGAGGATCACTCAAGGTCAGGAGTTCGAAACCAGCCTCAGCAAGAGCGAGACCCCATCTCTACTAAAAAATAGAAATTAATTAAATAGAAATTAATTCTACTAAAAAATAGAAATTTATTACACTACTCAGTATATAGAAAATATTAGCCAGGCATGGTGGCGCATGCCTGTAGTCTCAGCTACTCAGGAGGCTGAGGCAGAAGGATCGCTTGAGCCCAGGAGTTTGAGGTTGTTGTGAGCTAGGCTGATGCCATGGCACTCTAGCCAGGGCAACAGAGTGAGACTCTGTCTCAAAAAAAAAGATGGGGGTTAATACATACATATTATGTATATGAATTCTATGTACTGAATGTGAGAACTCCATCCCCTCTTTTTCTTCTCAGCTCTAAGTAGGCTAACAGTCAGTCTTACATATTAATTCCTCTAGGGAAACTGACCACTCCAAAAAAAAAAAAAAAGTCTACAAATTGGCCCTATTCCTACCAAATTACTCCCAGCCTGTAAGTCCCACCCATACTTACAGAGCTGCCAATCAGTGTTGTAGTACCTTACTCTAAAGTACAGTCTTCACCAGAATTGCAAACCAATTCCAACAATACAACAAGGCAGAAGAACAAAGAGAAAACAGAAACAGTACAATAAAATAGAGTCAGGATTGGCCAACTTTTTCTATAAAGAACCAGAAAGTTCAGTAGTCCCCACTTATCTGTAGGGTATGTTCCAAGAACCCTAGTGAATGCCTGAACCATGGAATAGTACTGAACCCTATATATATATATATATATACACTATGTTTTTTTGATCTGATAACTGGGATGGCTACTAAGTGACTAATGGGCAGAAAATATGTACAATATGCATATGCTGGACAAAGGCACGATTAACGTCCTGAGTGGGACGGCATGAGATTTTATTACACTACTCAGAACAGCATGCAATTTAAAACTTTTGAATTGTTTATTTCTGGAATTTTCTATTTAATATTTTCAGACTAAGGTCGACCATGGTAACTGAAACCACAGCAAGTGAAATCATAGATAAGGGGGGACTATTGTATATATTTTAGGCTTTGCAAGCCACATATAGTCTCTGGTACATATTCTTTGTTTTTTTTTTTCCTTAACCCCGTTAAGAATATAAATGCCATTCCTACCTTGCAGGCTGTATAAAAATAAGACATGGGCTACATTTGCTCTGTGTGCTGTAGTTTGCCAACTCCTATATAGTAGAAATCTTTTTTTTTAAAGTATCAGTAATATGCATAAAGAGGTAGAATATTGCCTCCATGAAACAAGAAAAAAAAAAGTTCTTAGACATTAACATGATACCAACAATTTTTAAATGCCAAATAGAGCTTGGAAAATAAAACTGAAATTTCCCAGATCAAAATGCATCTCACCGTGTAATTTCCAAGTACCTGGGATAAAGAAAAGGTGTTAAAATCTTCCAGAGATGAAAATGACAAGAGTCATACAGAAGATAGGGAATCACAATTGCAGCAGACTTCTGAAAAGCAATATCGAGGCTAAAAGAGAAAATTATCTTCAAAGTTTATAGGGAAATTTTTGACTTGTAATTCAAAATCCCAATGAACTAGCTAGAGTAACTATATTAATTTCAGATCAAGTAGAATTCAGAGCAAATAAAATTAATAGGGATAAAAGGGACATTACATAATGATAAAAGGGCCAATTCACCAAGTAGACGTAGCAATCCTAAATGTGTATGCACCTAAATACAGGGTTTCAAGAAACATGAAGCAAAAACTGACAAATCTGAAGAGAGAAATAGACATCCATAATTATAGTTGAAGACTTCAAAATTCCTCTCTTAGTAATTCCTCTTCTCTACTGAGAACTGGTAGACAAACTATTAAAGATATAGAAGACTTGAACAACATTATTAACCAACAGCATTGAGCTAACATTACAGAGTGCTCCACTTAACAATAGGAAAGTAAACATTATTTCAAGTGCAGATAGAATAGTTCCAATGTAGAACATTGTCATACTTGATTGACCATTAAAAAGTCATACTGGTTGGTCCAAGTGCAGTGGTGTTTACAACTAATTGATCACAACCAGTTACAGATTCCTTTGTTCCTTCTCCACTCCCACTGCTCCACTTGACCAGCCTTAAAAAAAAAAAAAGTCACACTAAGTGTGATCTCTGATCATAATAAAATTAAACTAGAAATCAATAACAAAAATACTCAAATGCTTGGAAATTAGTTAGGATACTTCTAATTAATACATAGATAGGAACTGTCAAGTAAAGTTAGAAAATATTTTGAAGTGATCCAAAATGAAAATATATCAAAACTTTCGGGCTGCAGCAAAAGCAATGCTCAGAAGGAAATTGATACCATCAAATGCTTATTTTAGAAAAAAAGATCTCAATGATCTGAGTTTCTACCTTAAGCAGCTAGAAAAAAAGAGCAAAATAAATGTAAAGCAAACAAGGAAATGATAAAAAAAAAGTATAAATCAATGAAATTGAAAACAAAACAATAGAAAATCAACTAAACTAAAATCAGGCTCTTTGAAAAGATCAAAAAGTCAATAAACCTCTAGCAAAATTGACAAAAAAAAAGAGAAGCCACAATTATTAGTATCAGGAAGAAGTGATGTTACTGCAGATTCCACAGACCTTAAAAGGATAGTATGAAAATACTGTGAATAAAACTATACATATACATTTGATAACTCAGATGACATAGATAATTCCTCAAAACCTGCTAAATACCAAAACTCACCCAAAGATGAAATAGGTGAGTAGTCCTCTATGAAAGAAATCAAATTATAGTTAAAAGCCTTCTGAAAAAGTTCTCCACACAGATGGGTTCATTAGCAAATATTAACAAACATTTAAAGAAGAAATATTAATAACACCAATTCTACACGATCACTTCCAGAATACAGAAGATGGAACCCTTCCCAATTTATTTTATGTGGCCAGCTGTTAAAACCAGGTGAAGACTATGCAAAAACAAAAGAAAATGAGAAGAAAACTACAGGTCAATATCCCTCTTGAACATTGCTGAAGATGTTCTTCAAGTATTAGCAAATTGGATGAGATCTTCAACACTGACAAAGACTTCTGAAAATTCTAAAAGCAATGAGAAAATATTCAAAAGCAGTTACATCAACTTTATCAAAACTCTAAATATTAACCAAAGGTTACAGCATTTCCAGAAAGCATTTATTTATGAAAAATGACTGAATCTCATTACAAACAGTGAGCTTTGTGGAATTTGAACTTGCCCTATTCCCATCCTCCTCTCTCCAAGTTCACAGTAGCCTTATAAACCAACGGCCTGACATGGTCAAAGCCAGCAACCTGACAGCCATGAAGGGGAAAAATGGGGCTGGAGTGTATTCCCAGAGAATTGCCATTATATTACCTGTCCCCTGGAAGACCCCCGCTGACAAGGCTATCTTTATTTGACCTGACTCAGAACTCACCCAGGCAATTGTTTAACTTTTTATAGCTGCCTGAGACAACGAATGACATTATGGGCAATTAAGAGGCTAGCTAAGAAAAAATAATTAAATAGAAAAGCTGAGAAATTAGATGTCCATAGGGGGCTTTCAAAGTTCTCACATATTCCTGGGATTTTAGAGGGACATGCATATGTGTAAAAGACTATGCTCACGACCAGGGATGTGCACATGCTAAGGAAAGACCTAAAGCGGCCCTAAGCTATCACCTTGATGCTCTGCTGAAACAAAGTGAAGACTGAAGCAGAGTTGTTACCCACCTTGCTGAGGGTTGAAAGTGTGTCCCAACACACATGCAGAGCCTCCTGGCAAAGAATGGGAGATATATTGGTCCTAGACATTTAAAGAAATCTCTGTCTTATTACTAGCTGGCTACTAAGCTAACCAAGTAGTCTTCAATGGCTACACATGACAGAATACAGACTTTACAGAATTATTTCAGAAAAGTCACCACAACAAAAAACTGAGGACAGAATAACCTGATTTATAGACTTGCCACATGATATTATTTAAAGTGTACTGTTGTGGGCCAGGCTTGCTGGTTCACACCTATAAATCCCAGCACTGTGGGAGGCCAAGGCAGGAGGATTGCTTGAGGCCAGGAGTTCAGGACTAGCCTGCGCAACATAGCAAGACCCTGTCTTCATAAATAACTTTAAAAGAAATTGGGTGGGTGTGATGGTACATACCTGTAGTCTCATCTACTCAGGAGACTGAGGCAGGAGGATCAGTAGATACTGTGCCTGAGGGAAGCCCAGACATTTTACTTAGCAGATAAAGCTAGTTTAAATATGTTCAAGAGCTAAGGAAACTAAGTCAAAAGAACTACAGGAAATTATGGGAATGGTGTCTCAGTTCGCCAGTTAGAGAATATCAATGAAGATATATTCTTTATATGAAATCAACAGAAAGTAGAACTCTTGAACAAAACAAAACCAACAACTCCAAACAAACCTAGCATACATCTATAGCACACTTCATTAACAACAAAATATACATTCTTCTCCAGTTAACATGGCACATTCTTCAGGATAGACCATATGTTAGGCCGTAAAATAAGTTTTCATAAATTTTATAAGGTTGAAATCATTAAAAGTATCTTTTTAACCACAAAGAATGAAACTGGAAATCAGTAACAGAAGAAAAAAGGAAAACTCACAAATACGTGGAAATTCAATCACACACTCTTTAAACAACCAGTGGGTTAAAGAAGAAATCACAAGGGAAATTGGAAAATACCCTGGCAGCATTATTTATAATAACCAAAAAGTAGAAACAATGCAATTGTCTATTAACTTATGAAGTACTAATACATGATATGAGTGAATCTTGAAAACATCCCACTAAGTAAAATAAGCCAGATACAAAATGCTACATATTGTATTAATATAATTCTAGTTAAATAAAATGTCCAGAATAGGCAAATCTTTAGGTACAGGGAATATTAGTTGTTGCCAGAAGTAATGGGAAATAATTAGGATAATTTGGAGTGACTGCTAATACGCATGGGGTTTCTTTTTGGGGTGAAGAAAGTATTCTGGAATGGATAATGCTATAGGTTGTACAACCTTAAAAATGTACTGAAAACTATTGAATTGTATACTTTAAAGTTTTTAAATAATTATTTTAAAATATTTTTTAAATACTAGTCAATTGAATCCAACAATCTAGAAAGAATGAACCATGACCACATATGGTTAACCTAGGAATACACGACTGGTTCAGTATTTGAAAATGAACCAGTGTGATTTCCTATATTAGCAGTTGAAAGGAGAAAAACTACATAATTATATCAATTGATTTTAAAACAATTTTGACAAAATTATGTGTTCATTCATGATAAAAACTCAAACTAGTAAAAAGGATGTTTACATAAAACATAATTGTTAATAATACTTAAGGTAAAAAATGGTGTTTGTAGCTAAGTAAGAAGGTCTTGGAAAATATTTTCTATAATTTTCTTGATTTCAAAATAAAATGCATATAACATTTTTGGATACAAGTTAGTTGGGAGAAGTAGGGGATTTCTTTATGCACCTCTTTTGGTACATTGTACTGGGTAGCTTCTATAACTTTTCATAATAATGAATTGATTAAAGAAATATATAGTCTGGGCTGGGTGCAGTGGCTCATGCATGTAATCCTAGCACTCTGGGAGGCCAAGGCGGGCGGATGGTTTGAGCTCAGGAGTTCGAGACCAGCCTGAGCAAGACTGAGACCCCATCTCTACTAAAAAAAAAATAGAAATTAGCTGGACAACTAAAAATATATAGAAAAAGTTAGCCAGGCATGGTGGCGCATGCCTGTAGTCTCAGCTACTCAGGAGGTTGAGGCAGAAGGATTGCTTGAGCCCAGGAGTGTGAGGTTGCTGCTAGGCTGATGCCACAGCACTCTAGCCGGGCCAACAGAGTGAGACTCTATCTCAAAAAAATATATATAGATAGATAGTCAGTCAGTCAGTCAGTCAGTCAGGGCATGGTGACTCACACCTATAATCCTAGCATTCTGGTAGGCCAAAGCTGGAGGATTCCTTGAGCTCAAGAGTTTGGAGACTAGCCTGAGCAAAAGGGAGAGACCCTGTCTCTACTAAAAATAGAAAAATTAGCCGTGTGTCATGGCAGGCTTCTGTAGTCCCAGCTGCACGGGAGCCTGAGGCAAGAGGATTTCTTAAGCCCGAGAGTTTGAGGTTGCAGTGAGCTATGATGATACCGCTGTACTCTACACCTGGGGCGACAGTGAGATTCTGTGTCGAAAGAAAAGAAAGAAGAGGAAAAAGAGAGAGAAGGGAGGGAGAGAGGAAAGGAAGAAATAAATCTCATACACACATTGAGTTTTTCAAATTTCTGTCCCACTAGAAACCTGGATTTTCAACATTATAGTTTGATTTTCCCCCTATTTTTTGTAGGTGCATTCGACACAGAAATGATTGGGGAGCGCTTATTCTGGTGGATGATCGCTTCAGGAATAACCCAAGTCGCTATATATCTGGTAAGATTCTTAGCTGAGTATACAGTGAAATCTATAGTAACTACCAGTAACAAGCTGTGGTTTTTGTTGTGCTAAAAACATATAATATGCTATCTTATTAACAGCTTTTTAAGTGTACAGTACAATATTGTTAACTATAAGGACAATATTATACAGATCTCTAGAACTTTTTAATTTTGCATAACTGAAATTTTAAACCAGTTGAACACCAATTCCCATTTCCCCTCCCCTTATCCACTGGCAACCACCTTGTTTCTGAGTTTGACTATTTTACATACCTTGTATATAAATTGAATGATGCTGTATTTGTCCTGTGACTGGCTTATTTCACTTGGCCTAATGGCCTCAAGATTCATCCATATTGTGGTATCTGACAAGATTTTCTTCTTTCCTATACCTGAATAACTATTTTATGAATACATTTTGTTATATGTATACATTATACCATATTCATTATACCATATTCATCTGTCAACATAGATTTATGTTGTTCTACCTCTTGAATATTGGGAACAATGCTACAGTGAACATGGGAGAGCAGCTATTTCTTGAAGATCCTGATTACAGTTTTTTAAAAATAAATACCAAGAATGGAATTAGTGGATTGTATGGTAGTTGAAGTTTTAATTTTTTGAGGAACCTCTATACCATTCTCCACAGCAACTGCACTGTTTGTCATTCCAATTTCTCCACGTCCTCCCTAATGCTTATTTTCTTTTTTTTTTTTTTATTTCTGATACTGACAGTAGGTATGAGATGATAATTGCATCTCATTGTGGATTTGGTTTGCATTTCTCTGATTAGCGATGTTGAGTATCTTTTCATATACCTATTGGCCATCTGTATGTCTTCTTTGGAGAAATGTCTGTTCAAGTACTTTGCCCATTTTTTAATTGGGTTATTTGGACTTATCTGTTTGTTGGTTTTTTGCTGTTGAGGTGTAGGAATTCCTTATATATTTTGGAGATTAACCCCTTATCAGTTATGTGGTTTGGAAATATCTTTCTCTCATTCCATAGGTTACCTTTTCACTGTACTGATTGTTTACCTTCCTATCCAGAAACTTTTTAGTGTAATGTGACCCCTCTTGTCTGTTTTTGCTTTTATTGCATGTGCTTTTGGTATCATATCCAAGAAATTATTGCCAAGACCAATATTATGAATTTTCCCCCCTTTTTTCTTCTAGGAGCTTTACTGTTTTAGGTCTTACAGTATTAAGTCTTGAATCCATTTTGAGTGGATTTTCCCATGGTATACTATAAGAGTCCAATTTCATTTCTCTGCATGTGAATATCCTGTTTCCCAGTACCGTTTGTTGATAAAACTATCCTTTCCCCATTGTGTATCTCTGTTGACACCCTTGTTGAAGATGAACCATATATGTAAGGGTTTTTTTCTAGGCTCTCTATTCTGTTCCATTGGTATACATCTTTCTTTTTAGCCAGTACCATACTTTTTTGATTAATATAGTTTTGTAATGTATTTTAAAATCAGGAAGTATTATGGCAGCAGCCTTTATCTTTGTTCTCAAAATTGTTTTGCCTGTTTATCGTTCTCTGTGGCTCCATATGAATTCTAGGATTTTTCTGTTTCTGTAAAAAATGCCATTGGGATTTTGATAGGCATTGTACTGAATCTGTAGATCACTTTCAGTAGTGTATTTTAACAATATTTAGTCTTGCGGATCCATGAAGATGTGATTTCTTTGTGTCATCTTTAATGTTTTCCAGTAATGTTTTGTAATTTTCAGTGTGCAAGTCTTTTGCCTTCTCAGTTACATTTTTATTCCTAAATATTTTATTCTTTTTAATGCTATTATAAGTGGAATTTTCCCCTAAATTTTTTTTGGTTGTTAGTGTGTAGACATGCAACTGATTTTTATGTGATTTTTTAATCCTGTGACTGTACTGGATTTGTTCTAACAGAATTTGTTTGGGGGTGAATCTTTATAGGGTTTTCTACATATGAGATCATGTCATCTGTGAAGGGAAATAATTTCACTTCTTCCTTTCCAATTTGGATTTCTTTTATTTCTTTTTCTTGCCTAATATTTCCGGCTAGGACTTCCAGTACTGTGTTAAAAAGAAGTAGCAACAATGGACATCCCTTGCCTTGTTGTCTTAAAGGAAAAGCTTTCAGTTCTTAACCCTTGCATATGATGTGGGCTTTTCATATGGCGTTTATTATGTTGAGATAATTTCCTTCTACTAGTTTGTTGAGAGTTTTTATCATAAAAGGCTATTGAATTTTGTCAAATACTTTTTGTGTATCTATTAATATGATCATATAATTTTTATCTTTTATTTTGCTACTGTAGTGTATCACATTGATTTTCCTATTTTGAACTATCCTTATATTTCAGGATATATAGTATATGATCATTTTAATGTACTGATGAATTCTGTTTGTTGGTATTTTGTTGAAGGTTTTCATCTCTATTCATTTAGGGATATTGGTCTATAGTTTTTGTATTTGTTAGTTTGTTCATTATTTGTTTTGGGGTTTTTTTGAGACAGAGTCTTACTCTGTCACCCTGGCTAGAGAGCAGTGGCATCATCATAGCTCACTGTAACCTCAAATTCCTAGGCTCAAGCTATCCCTCCTGCCTCACCCTCCCCAGTAGCTGGGACTACAGGAATGCATCACCACACCTGGCTAATTTTTCTATTTTTAGTAGAGGTGGGGGTCTCTTACTCAGACTTGTGACCTTAAGCAATCCTCCCGCCACAGCCTCCCAGAGTGCTATGATTATAGTCATGAGCCACCCTGCCTGGCCCTGTAGTTTTCTTATAGTGTCATTTTCTGGCTTTGCTGTCAGGGAAACACTGGCCTCATTAAAAGAGTTTTGGAAGTATTCGCTGTTCAGTTGTTTAGAAGAGTTTAAGAAGAATTGGCATTGATTCTTTTAATGTTTGGTAGAACTCACCAATGAAGTCATCTAGTACTGGGCTTTTCTTTGTTGGAAGGTTTTTTATTACTGATTAAGTGTCCTTACTAGTTATAGGTCTGTTCAGATTTTCTATTTCTTCATGATTTCATTGATTGTATGTTTCTAGGAATTTATCCATTTCTTCAAGATTATTCAATTTACTAGCATATGTTCAGAGTACTGTCTTTCTTTTTTTTTTTTTTTTTTCCAGACAGAGTCTCACTTTGTTGCTCAGGCTAGAATGAGTACCATGGCATCAGCCTACCTCACAGCAACCTCAAACTCCTGGGCTCAAGCAATCCTGCTGCCTCAGCCTCCCGAGTAGCTGGGACTACAGGCATGCACCACCATGCCTGGCTAATTTTTTCTATATATATTAGTTGGCCAATTAATTTCTAATTTCTATTTATAGTAGAGACAGGGTCTTGCGCTTGCTCAGGTTGGTTTCGAACTCCAACGATCCTCCTGCCTCGGCCTCCCGGAGAGCTAGGATTACAGGTGTGAGCCACCGTGCCCGGCCCAGAGTACTGTCTTATAATCCTTTTTATTTCTGTAGCATCAATTGTAACATCTCCTCTTTCATTTCTGATTTTGTCTGAGTCATCTTTTTTCTTGATTAGTCTAGTTTATCAAACTTTGTTGTTTTCAAAAACACCAACTCTTATTTTTGTTGATTTAATTGGTTATTTTTCCATTCTCTATTTCTCCTCTATTCTTTATCATTTCCTTCCTTCTGCTAACATTGGATTTAGTTCTTTAGTTTCTTGACCTGTAGAGTTATTTGAGCTCTTTCTCCTTTTTTAATGTAGGTATTTACCACTATAAACTCTCCTCTTAGTACTAATTTGGCTGCATCCTTTACTTGCCATACGATGTTTTTGTTTTCATTGGTGTCAAGATATTTTCTATATCCTTTTTGATTTCTTATTTGTCCGACTTATTGGTTGTTCAAGAGAGTGTTGTTTAATTTCTACATGTTTGTGAATTCTCCAGTTCTTTTTCTGCTACTTAATTCTGATTCCATTCTGTTGTGGTTAGAAAGATACTTGGTATTACTTTAGTCATCTCAAATTTGTTAAGACTTGTTTTGTGACCAAATATGTGATCTGTCCTGGGAAATGTTCTTTACACACTTGAGAAGAATGTGTATTCTGCTGCTTTTGGGGGGGAATGTTCTGTATATAACAGTTAAGTCCATTTGATCTATAAGTTTTGTTTTTTGTTTTTCATGACCGAAGATAAAGAAGAGATACAGCGTTTTTCAGTCCTCTTTCTTTATTGATCACCTGTCTGAATGATTGAATATGGGATATTGAAATCTATTATTGTGTTGTCAGTTTCTCCCTACAGTTTAATATTTATATATTTAGGTACTTTGATGTTAGATGCATATTTATTCATAATTGTTATATCTTCCTGGTGAATTGACCTATTTATCATTATATAAAATATTCTTATCTCTTTTGACAGTTTTTGACTTAAAGTCTATTTTGTCTGGTAGAAGTATGGCCACCCCTGCTCTTCTGGCTATCTTTTGCAAGGAATATCTTTTCCATCCTTTCACTTTCAACTTATGTGTATCCTTAAACCTAAAAAGAATCTCTTGTATATAGCATATAGTTGGAACAGATTTTCATCCATTCAACTACTCTTTGTCTTTTGATTTAAAAAGTACTGTGATGTGAATGTTATGTCCCCCCAAATTCATATGGTGAAATTCTCAACCACAACATGGTGGCATTAGGACATGGGTCCTTTGGGAGGTGAGTAGGTCATGGGGCCAGAGCCTTCTGAATGGTATTAGTGTCCTTATATAAAAGGCCTGAGAGAGCTTTCCTGTCCCTTCCTCTATGAACCCTTCCTGGTTCAGAAAACAGCAGTCTGAACCAGGAAGCAGGCCTTTTCTATTATAGAAATTGAATCTGCCATTGCCTTTATCTTGGACTTCCCAGCCTCCAGAACTATGAGAAATAAATTTTTATTATTTAAGCTACCCAGTCTATGATATTTTGTTATAGCAGCATGAACAGAGTAAAATATCAAGTTTCCATTTATATTTAAGGTAATTATTGATAGAGAAGAATTTACTGTTGCTGTATGTGCATTGTTTGGTCTGTCTTGTAGCTCTTTTGGTTCTCTTTTCCTCACTTGCTGTCTTCCTTTGTGTTTTGTTGACTTTTTGAAGTAACATGCTTTGATTCCTTTCTCATTTTTTTGTGTGTCTTCTATTTCCTTTGTGGTTACATGGATCTTAGAGTTATAACAATTTTTTTAACAGATAACATGTTAATTTCAACTACAAACAAAAACTCTATACTTTTGGATGGATGTGGTGGCTTATGGCTCATGCCTGTAATCCCAACACTTTAGAGGCCAAGGTAAGAGGACTGCTTGAAGCCAAGAGTTTGAGATAAACCTGAGCAATATAGTGAGACCCTGTCTCAAAAAACAAAACAGAACAACAACAACAACAAACTTAGTCCTTGCTGCTCAGGAGAATGAGGCAGAAGAATCCCTTGAGTCCACAGTTCAAGGTTGTAGTGAGCTATGATCATGCCACTGCATTCCAGCCTGGGGTGACAGAGTGAGACCCTGTCTACAAAAACAAAACAAAAAACCTCTATGCTTTACTTTTCTCCCATCACTTATGTTATTGAAGTCACAAATCACATTTTTTATATTGTGTGTTCATTAACATTTCTTTTTTATACTTTTATCTTTTCTGTACAAAATTAAGTGATTTATGCACCATTGTTATTATTTTAAAGTATTCTGTATTGTATGTTTACCTTTACTAGCAAACTTTATACTCTCATATTGCTATATAGCAAACCCTCTTTAGCATATCTTATAAAGCAGGTCTAGTGATGATAAAGTCCCTCAGTTTTTGTTTACCTGAAAAAGCCTTTATCTCTTATCCATTTCTGATGGTTAGTATTCTTAGTTGGCAGGTGCTTTTTTTGTTGTTGTGTTTGGTTTTTCTGTTTCAGCTCTTTGAATATATCATCCCATTCCGATCTGGTTTGTAAGGTTTCTCCTGAGAAATCTGTAAGTGTCTTATGGGAGTTCACTTGTACGTAACAAGTTGCTTTTCTCTTGATGTTTTTAGAATTCTATTTTTTGACTTCTAATAATTTGATTATAATGTATCTTGGTATGGACTTATGGGTTCATCCTATTAAATAGTTGGGTTTGTTTGGCTTCTTGAATCTGGGTGTCACTTTTTTTCCCCTCAGGTTTGGCAAGTTTTGGGTCATTATTTCTGTAAATAAGCTTTCCGTTCCTTGCTCTCTTTCTCTTTCTAGAACTACCAGAATGCATACATTGGTTGGCATGATGGTGTTCCATAAATCTTTTATGTTTTCTTCACTCCTCCCCCCCCCCTTTTTTTTCTTTTTTGCTTGTCTGGATAATTTCAAATGACCTATCTTCAAGTTTGTTGACTCTTTCTTCTGCTTAAGTCTGTTATTGAACCCTTCTAGTGAATTTTTTCAGTTCAATTATTGTTTTAGCTCCTAATTTTCTGTTTAGATTTTTTTTGATTCTGTTGAAATTCGCCTTTTCCTGTATCATTTTCTTGAGCTCATGAGCATCTTTTTTGATAGTTATTTTAAATTCTTTGTCAAATAATTCATAAACCTTTATTTCTTTAGGGTTGCTTTCTGGAGATTTTGTTCCTTTGACAGGGTTATTTTTTCCTGTTTGTGTTCCTTGGAACTTTGTATGATACCCATACATTTGGAAAAAACAGCCACCTCTCACAGTGTTTACAGACTGGTTTCATACAGGGACTGACCTTCTCCTGTCCAGCCAGGTAGGCATTCTGGGAGGTTCTCAAACCTTTTCTGTGGATCTGTCTTCTCTAAACTTGTGTGTATGGATTTCTAATTAGAGGTATTTGCCAGTTTGTTTTCTTACTGGGTGCCATACTCTCTTGTACCCTTCTATTTGTCTCTTGTGTCATAGGGCCTCTAAAGCAGCAGCATGCTGTCCAGCTCTTTTGTTCTCACTGGTCCCAGGCATATAGAGTTTTCTGGGTCATGTCAGTCCTTTAAGAGAGGCAAGATAGAAGCAAGTGTCTTGGGTAGGCACCCCAAAAAGTCAGAACTTTGGACGTACAGTCCAGTCTTCTCCAGGTAGAAGCTAGGAACTTGGGATTTATTCTCCATCATATGGCACTATTCTGAGGTTGGAATTATGGCAAGAGTGTATCACAAATTTTCTCACCCACTTTGATGCAGGTAGTAGATCATTTTTTTCCTACTCAAAGCAGCAAATATTGTGTATGTATGGTTTCATCTAGCAGTAACACAGTCCTTTCAGAGTGAGTACCAGAAGTCCACTTATTATCAAAAAGCTGTAGGTTACACTGGCATCTTTATTATTGCCTTTATGTTAAAAAATTCATTCTAAAATTAAGAGATGGGCCGGGCGCTGTGGCTCACGCCTGTAATCCTAGCTCTTGGGAGGCCGAGGCGGGCGGATTGCTCAAGGTCAGGAGTTCAAAACCAGCCTGAGCAAGAGCGAGACCCCGTCTCTACTATAAATAGAAAGAATTTAATTGGCCAACTGATATATATATAAAAAATTAGCCGGGCATGGTGGCGCATGCCTGTAGTCCCAGCTACTCGGGAGGCTGAGGCAGAAGGATCACTCAAGCCCAGGAGTTTGAGGTTGCTGTGAGCTAGGCTGACGCCACGGCACTCACTCTAGCCTGGACAACAAAGTGAGACTCTGTCTCAAAAAAAAAAAAAAAATAAAAAAAAAATAAAATAAAATTAAGAGATGCCAAATTTTGTTTCAGATTACCTGTCTGTGGGTGTAGACTCTACCTTTTCTATTTCAGAGCTTAATTACTTTGTTTGGTTTGATATTAAAATATAACCATCTGGAGTAAAGCAAAAAATACCGCTTTATTGATTTTATCTTCCCTTTTCATATACAAAGCATATAATAACTATGTCAAACAGTAACTAAAGGCGAAAATGCTAAGTGCTGGTATTTAGTCAGCAGGTGGAGCTCATATTCTTTCAGGTTTTCAAAAGCAAACAATGACATTTTACACTGAAAAGGCTTTCTTTCATTATAAAAAGGTTGAAATGTAAAATTAACTAATACTAAAATTTTTTAATTTTAGAGAATTGATTTTATTTGGCATAATCATTTTCCCCAACAAAATAACTTTAAGAGAAATGCTTATTAATTTTTTTATTTTAAAATATAGAACGTACATTTCTAATTCATAGTTCAGATTTATTGAGAGATTTTTTTGAATTAAAATTTACCATTATTTCTGGGAAGTTTTTATTTTATTTTTTCTGAGATTCATAAAGTGTGAAATGTTTACTAGTTGTTTAAATTTAATTTGCACAAATACAGAATTGATAGAAAATTTCCTTGTAAAAAAAGCTAAAGAGCCAGGTGCAGTGGCTCACACCTGTAATCCTAGCACTCTGGGAGGCCAAGGCTGGAGAATCCCTTGAGTCAGGAGTTTAAGACTAGCCTGAGTAAGAGTGAGACTCCATCTCTACAAAAAATAGAAAAATTAGCCAGGTGTGGTGGTGTGCACCTTTAAATCCTAGCTACTTGAGAGGCTGAGGCAGGAAGATTGATTGAGCCCAGGAGTTTGAGATTGCAGTGAGCTGTGATGATACAACTGCACTCCAGCCTGGACAACAGAGCAAGACTCTGTCTAGGAAAAAAACTAAAGGACTGTATTTGAAATTATAATAGTCAAGTTGCATGAATCCCTGTTTTATCGAAACTTAATAATACCATAGTGACTTTTTTTTTTTTTTTTTTAAAGAGACTGGGTGTCACTCAGGCTGGAAGTACAGTAGCATGATATTACCTCACTGCAGCCTTGAACTCCTGAGCTCAGGCCATCCCACCTCAGCCTCCTGAGTAGCTTGGACTACCATCACTAGTCACCACGCCCAGCTAATTTTTAAATTTTTTTGTAGAGACAAGGTCTCACTATGTTGCCCAGGCTGGTCTTGAACTCGTGGCCTCAAGCAGTCCTCATACCTTGGGCTTCTAAAGTGCTGAGATTATGGGTATGAGCCACCATAGTGACTTTTAAAACTAACTGTTCCAGGGAATATTTATTTTGTGAAAGTCCAAATAATCTGATTTTTCATTTTATTTTGAGGTGAGTCATAATACTAAACTCCTAATATGATTCATTTTTATGCAGCTTTTACATGTCACAGGTCAAATCATATCCTTTACAACTTGATTACTTATACTATTAAACATAATTATATAAAAATCCAGAGTGGATGTGATTTGCCCAAAAGACAGTATCATTTCCTTCACTTCCAGAATAGTTTAAGATGTATCTAGAATTGGTAGAGGAGAACAAAAAAACCTTTGAGAATATAATCTTGATTTTATTTTTTTAAAAGGAGTAAAATTTAGAATATTGCAGAAGATTGTATTGTTTACAACTTCCAGTTTCCCTATATGAAAAAGGTCAGTAATTTTGGGGAAATTATGGTGAAATTTATTTTGCCATATTCACCAGTTATTCTTAACAAGAGAATAGTATATTTCCCTCTCTTCACCCTACTGCCACTGACTCTTCCATCTCTTTGACAATCACTGCATATAAAGAGAAATATTACTGATATATGAATATATTATACATATGAAGTAAAATTGCAGGAAAAATATTGAGAACCATTCTGTATATTCAAAATGAAAATTAGATTACTTCTGTACAAAAAGCTCTATCTTAATAAATAATATCTTAATAACTAAGTAACCAGATTTTCCCCTGGGTTTTTTTCCTTAGGACTTTCTAAATGGGTACGACAGCAGATTCAGCACCATTCAACCTTTGAAAGTGCACTGGAGTCCTTGGCTGAATTTTCCAAAAAGCACCAAAAGGTCACTGATATATCCAAAAAGGACAGAAAGTATATGCAGAATGATGAGTCTACACTTGAAGTGACCTGTTTGAAGGACAATACTGTGAATTATTTATTGGAAGAAGCAAGTCATCTGTCACCAGAAAATACTAGGGAAGATGAAGCAAAAATGTGTGTCCAGGAACCACAGTGTCTTAAAATGATTACTAAAAATCCGTCTCTACCAAGTGGCATCATCCCCAGAAAGGAGAAAAGTATGAAAAGTTCTGCCCATTTACATTTGATAGAGAAGTCTTATATTTAGTGAAATGATATTTGGATATAGATTAATTTCCTTAAATATGTTAGTTGTAATATAAGATGTTATTATAAAATAATGAAATAGTATGGTATTTTGGAATGGGAACAAACTTTTGTCAAGAGACCAGAGCATATTTTCTGGTTTTCCACTAACAAGCTTTGCCAATTACTAGCTGTGTGATCGTAAGTCACTTAACCTATTTGAGTCATAATAGAAAAAAAGAATACCTGCCTAGCTGTCCCTCCAGATTGGATTGTGTGTTTTTCCTTTAAAAGCTCTCTATTTCTGTTTAGTGCTTTTTTTTTTCCTTCTGAGACAGAGCTCAGAAAGAGAGACTCTAGCTCTGTCACCCAGGCTAGAGTGCCATGGCATCAGACAAGCTCACAGCAACCTCAAACTCCTGGGATTAAGGGATCCTCCTGCCTCAGCCTCCCTGAGTAGCTGGGACTATAAGCATGTGCCACCATGCCCAGCTAATTTTTTTTATTTTTAGTAGAGATGGGGTCTCAACTCTTGCTCAGGCTGGTCAGGATCACTCCTGACCTCAAGTGATCCTTCCTGCCTCGGCTTCCCAGAGTGCTAGGATTACAGGCATGAGCTGCCGTGCCTCGCTTCCAGGTTGGGTTGTAAATGTCAAATAAGATGATAAATATTACACAATTGTAAGGTACTGTACAAATGGTAGATATTTTTCCAAAGGCTATATAAAAAATTGGTCTAATTTATAGATTCTTCTCATAGGAACTTCTTCATTTTCAGGAGGTGAAAGACATTCTAAATGATAAAAAATAATATTTTGAAATATATTAGAAATAATGGTTTATATCAGGGATTGGTAAACTGGCACATGGACAAAATTTGGCCTGCTATCTGTGTTTGTAAATGAAGTTTAATGGAACACAGTCATGCCCATTCATTTACATACTGCGAACAGCATAATTGAGTAGCTGCAACAGAGACAATATGGCCTGCAAATCTTAAAATATTTACAGTCTGGCTTGTAACAGAAAAAAGTTTGCCAAACTTTAGTCTATATCATTGGCTATGATTTTAATTGTTTTAATTAATATAGTATTTCTTAACAAAGCAATTATTAAATACTTATTTTGTAGTGTATATGTTTTTCTTTTTTTTTTTTTTTTTTTTTTAACAGACAGGGTCTCAGTCTTTCACCTAGGCTGGAGTACAGTGGCATGATCACAGCTCACTGCAGCCTCCAATTCCTGGGCTCAAGCAATCCTTTTGCCTCAGCCTCCTGAACAGCTGGGACTATAGGCGTGCAGCAGCTGAATAAATTTTTTTATTTTTTGTGCAGATGAGGTCTCACTATGTTGCCCAGACTGATCTTGACCTCCTGACCACAAGCTATTCTCCTGCCTTGGTCTCCCAGAGTGCTGAGATTATAACCATGAGTCACCACACCAGGCTAGTAGTATATACTTCTAAATAAATATCACAGTAAATTCAAGGCTATTATCCTGGTAACCAGGAAACTAGGTTCTAGTCCTGATCTTTCTAACATGGTTTTATAACTTTGAGCAAATAATTTAGCCTTGCAATTATGAGTTTCCTTATTTATTAAATAAGAATTAGTCTAGGTCAGTTTTTCAAGGCAAATTTTTATAGCCCATTCCCTCCTTTACTCAGCCCTCCTCTCCTTTTTTCCCCTCCAATAAGCCCCTTTTAAAACATGAACCTCTTCTTTAAGTTCTAAGGTAAAAGTTCAAAACTACTGGTTGTAGGATCTAAGTTATGTATCCTATATAGATATTTTAATTATGTTAATAATCAGAAAGTTAAAGCTCTTAACTTTTTATATTCTTAGATGATCCAGCATTCTTAGAAGAGTCTGTCCAAGCAATGAAAACAGAAGAAATAGTGATTTCCAGATCCACAAGCCCAACTTTCAACAAACAAACAGACAGAGTCAGCTGGTCTAGCTTTAATTCTTTGGGACAGTATTTTACCAATAAAATACGTACTGCAACACCTGAGCTCAGGTCATCAAAGAATTGTGTCTCTAGTCCTTCTAGTTTCAAAGCAGAAAAGATGGAAAGTAAAACTGTTTTGCCACTCACTGATAAATGTGAATCCTCAAATCTGACAGTAAACACATCATTTGGGTCATGCTCTCAATCAGAAGCCATCATTTCATCAATAAAAATTGATGCTACTCTTACAAAAATAAATCATTCCAAACATTCACTCTGCTGTGAAGAAATCCTGGCTCCAGACATTGAATTGTCTCTAGAAGGTGAAGAACCTAAATCTTCCACTCCAAATAGAGCTTTTGAAACAGAAGAAGATGAATCTATCTATTTTACACCTGAACTTTATGATCCGGAAGATTCAGATGAAAACAGTGACCTAGTTGAAACTGACAGAAGTGACAGATTGGCTAAAAATTCAAATTGCATTTTAGCTGAAAACATTTCTGAAACTAGAACTATGAAAGAAGTGAATTCAGTCAGTGAAATGAAAGCTGAGACGACGTGCACAGATACAAAGTTGAATGGAATCATGCCTATTGAAGAAAATAAAATTAGTAACATTGATGATGATGTAAAAACAACTTGGATAAATTAAACAGTCTCCTTCCCAAAATAAAGGTGTGCTCCCTAGTATTCGGTAATAATACTTAACTCTCAAGCTGTAAAAATATGTCGTCATGCTTATGTTAAACTCTATTGTAAGTAATAATTTGTACATTGGATAAGTGGGGTACTTTCAAAAAACTTTGGATGTATTTTTTCACTTTGTCATCAGATTTTTAAAAGTCTATTTTATGTTCAGAAATGTAAGTTTTACTATTTGAATTTTGATAGATTCGTACAAAATATTTTCCTCAAATAACTCTTCCATAGCTAAGTGCAATTTAAAATTAATCTGATATTTAGAGTTTTCTGTAGCACTTCCAATTTCATATAAATAGTATTTTGTAGTCCTCTTCATTTGTTTTCATGCTGGTACATAAATATTACTAATAGTCTAATCTAGTCACACCACAGCCATGTTTCATTATAGATTTTACCTTAAATCTGTCTGAAGTTTTTTTAGAAATTACCTGTCTTGAAAAGTTTATTCCCTTATTAAACTGCATACTTTATAATTAAGAGTAATTAAGAGAACAGCATGCATTTTTAATTGAAAGTGTTTTTCATTGCTTATATGATAAACCTAAAAATCAAACATGTTATAAACAAATTTATATAAAATTATAAAATGCCAAATGAAGTACTCCAAATTTTCAGTTTCATCATCATTGTGGGGAAAAAAGTGATAAGTTCTGGCATAAATCCTTATACAATTATCAAATTTATATATCAAATTTATCTTAATAAGCAAACACAGATAACTGCAACTGAAATATGTTTCTTTAGAGCACAGTAATTTTTTCTGTGAATTTTGACTGTTTTATGTTTTTATGAATGAAACTATACATTTGATCAAAAATGGTTATAAAAGATGCTCATCTCTGATGTCATTCCAAAAATACATTCACTGATTTTTCTAAGAAACATCTGTTATTCATTGGGCACTTTGACTTCTTGTAAATGATTTGAATTGAATTTCATTAGCTGTTCATGTAGTGTGTATGGTATATTATTTTCAAGTCAAAATTCCCAGGAATCAGGATTATTTTTATATTCATTTTTGATAAACGAATTATTATATATTCATATGTTTGCTTGTATTTTGATGGCATTTAGATTTAATACAACTTGTTTCTATAGCACTGGGTTTTACAACTCTAAGCATAGTTCAAAGAAATTTAAATTCACAATTTAGCAATTAAAGGATTTATCTGTAGCTTCAGATATTTTAGATCCTACATATATTTTTCTTATTGGATCAGAGAGTAACAAGTACCAAACACTATGTTAGAAGGTAATTTCTACATTGTTTTGAAAGAGGGCAACTATTTCCCCCCTGGTATTGTTCTTAAACCACAGATAATGATAGTAGTGTAGTGAAAAAAAAAATAAAAAACCAGGTGGAAGATGACACTTGGGCTTTATTCCTGGCTCTGCCACTAATTTGCTAAGTTGCCACTAATTTGCTAAGTCTTGTTGGCAATCAACATACCTTTCAGGGAATTAGTTTCATCTGTAAAATGCAGACATTAGTACTATAAAGTCATACAAATCCCTTTCAGCTTTAAAAATCTATAAAGGAATATCTGTTGATATTTTACTGAGTCAATTTTCTATGCTTATATTCCAGAATGCTTAAAATAAAGCATAAACCATTTCATAAAAGAGGTGAAGTGACTCTGAGTCATCTACATTTAGGGAACAATTATATGAATAAATGCATAACTTGGAAAACTAGATATTTAACAATACTGCAATTAACACATTTTAGGGACTTTTGAAATTATCTTTAGAAATCGGTAAACGGCATAAGAAAATCAAGGATATTACTTTATAGTCATATCTTAGTGTTATCACTCAACTTGATCTCAAATGCCATCCCCTTCCCTAGCTAGATAAGACTTTTGATCCTTTACAAAGTCTCATTCTCTCTGAAGCTAAAGATTGCCATCACTAAGAATGTGCATAAAGATGTACCTGAAGCTTTTAGGAATTCTAAAAGGTATTTCAATCATATCTTTGTTGAAATAGGTGTAAGATCACAACTTTGACCAAGATGATGGTCCAAGAAGTAAACTACTGGCCTTTATAGAGTAAGACATAGACCATGTTCATTACTGATAACATGGTTTTTAAAGAAATATTTATAAAGTTAAATAAGTTAAAACATATACAACCTATAAAAGCATTTAAAAGGGCACATGGCAAGTCATCAATTTTTATTACATCAACCAGATATGTAGAGTACATTCTTGCATTATATGAAACCTTCCCTAACTATAGAGACTGACAGTAAATTGTTAGTGGAAATAATTATTTGGCTGGTTAATTTTTTAATGTTTTTGAGATATATAAGGAAGAAAGGCACAATGTAAAGAGTAGATGTTTCATGACTTGAATTTTGAATTTTAGATGGATTAAAGCTTTCTAGAATTGTATTGGAAATTAATGAGAAACTACTGTACTACTACTGTACATTTAATTATTACACCGTTTTTAATTTGGCACAGTTTCTAAGTTCACATTTTTGTTATGATATACCTATTCAAAACATTAAAATGTTTTCAAAATTTTCCCCCCATTATTTTTCTGCAGGACTTTATAATATTACTTTCCTATAATAAACCCATTCAAAATATTTAATTCTTTAGAACTGCTTAAAAATTTTTGTAAAGTCAAAGTGCCTAATTGTAGTAATCTCTAAGTGGTGACATTCTTTTTGTATTTCATTTCTACACCATTCCCACTTATGCTCTTTTAAACCTCAAATTTCTCAATGAGCTACACAAGAATTTACTTTAACCTGTATGAATTCTTGGTAGTTTGTTTGTTTCCATAGGTAAATTCAGTCAATGTTTTGTAAATAAATTTTTGGTTTTGATTATAAAAATTTTCATCAATACTATTTAAGACCACATCAGACAATCAATATGTAAGGAAGCTAAAATCTTAATGTGAAATATCTGTGGGGCTATCAAACAAAGATCATCACCTGAGGAAATGGAAATTTTGAAAATGACCAAGGCTTATGATCCACTAGCCCCAAATCATTTTCATGTCTCTGGGGAAAACATAATAGAATTTTGTTTCTTAGGGTTTCATCTGATAGAACCATTAGCCACCCAGCTTCCTATACTCCACAGTAGAGCCTTGTTATAATGTCCATGGGATCTGAGCCAGTGGATCACATTATTGGTAAGACCACCTTATAATGAGGTGCTTTCAGTAACTAAACCCTCTTGGACTAGGTCCAAAACAACCCATCTTACACCAAATTCCACTCTGTAATAAACATGCTTCAATGTATCAGAAAGAAAACAAATGCTATATGAAACTTATAGTTACCAGAAACTAACCTTTGAAAACCTTACAGTAACTACTGATTAAAAGGAATATTTAATAAGGCATAATTAGGTGGATATTTTAGTACTTATAATTAATTTGTATTTTCTTGGCTCAGTCTTTTCAAATTTATATGATTGATTATCTTATGCTTTTCCCCAAAATTTCATCATATTAAAGCATTTTACATCAATATTTATAGAACTCAATATTAAAGTGTTTAATTTGGCTCCTTGCTATTATAAAAAGTACTAAATTGTACAAGTGGCATATTTATGTAAACTAATTAGGTGCCATCTTGTATATATGATTCATATACAGTTGAAAATTTTAAATGTATTAAGTATGATTTGTTATTATTTTGGATGGAGTATTATCTGGGTATATTTTCCCTGTTTTGCAAACTAATGTTATTCATATTTAAATATTAAAAAAATTAACATTTGAAAGGATAGTTATCAGTTATAAAAGGACCCAAGTGACCTGGCTTTGCCAGTCAGGACTCTTGCTTGTGGAGATGAATTATTACCTAAAGCAGGAGATAGGAGCTATAAAACTTAACTTTGTGCCATCTTCAGTATCATTGTTGCAGACTAGGCATAACCTGAAGTTAAGGAATTATTTAGAGTATAGGCTCACCTAAATATAAACTGCAATAAAGTAGAACTGGTTGCAGTGATGTGTGCCACTGGGAGCCTGAGGTGGGAGGATCATGTGAGCCCAGGAGTGTGAGGTTGCAGTGAGCTATGATGATGCACTGCCCTCAAGCCCCAGCAACAGAACATGACTCTGTCTCAAAAAAAAAAAAAAAAAAGAAAAGAAAAACTTATGGTGAGGATTAAATGAGATGACATGTAAAAGTGCTTTATAAATTCTGAAGCACTGTCCAAATATTGTTATTAATTTGAAACAATCTAATATAATTGATATCTTGGCATCCTGAAATTGTACCTTCAAAGCACTAATTCTAACCTGTTAGAATTTGGTCCGTCTGTGTGCTGAAAGGCACTTTGAGATTTTTGTAAAAAAACAAAAAAATCTATGTGATTATTCTTTTACTAGCAAGACTTAAATATTATGAGAGTTTATTTTCTATTTCTAACCTCATATTTTTTATATCTTACAATTGAGGACATTGAGAACAAAAACAAATGTCATCAAAGGAATACTGAAACCCATGGATTCCAATGAGAAGATTCTACATAAGATCCATTAGGGCAGGAACTTTTGTTTTTGGCCTGTTTGTTGCTATACTCCCAACATTATATTTGCTGACCAGATGAATTGAATGGAGCATTCTATTAACAGTGTGTTTATTCCTCAGCTCTCATATTTGCCTATTTGACCAATTTACATACTCTAGAGAACTTTCTCTTTTCCAGACATTTTATTCTTATTGCCATAATTGCATCAATCCCTTGTGCTTTCTCCATGCCTATGTTCTGAACCTTTATCCCTTCAGTTATGGGCTAGAGATTGTCTTTTCTCTTTCTTTTATTCCAAAGGGTGTACCTTCACTAACTTAACCTACAAAAAGAATGTTGGACTTTTGCCATTTCCTTTGAGATGCTTACAAACAGTATTATTCTGATGCAATTGGATTCTAAAATATGAATTGGACTTCCTATCAACTGATTAGCCTAAATGTCAACCTTTTTATAAAAGCCTTTTAGTTCCATTACCACCCTGGGACAAAATTAATTTTTCCTGCTTGTGTCATAAGGTAATATTTTTAGTATGATACTGCAATTAATTATTTATAAGTCTCTCTCCTATACACTGTGACCCCTTAAGGATAAGAGTAGCCACTCATATTACCTGGCATTTACTCATACATCCACTCATTCATCTGGAATACTCTCAGGGTCTGCATTGCATCAAGAGCTGTGCTATGCTTTAGGGGTACCAAAGATGAGTAAGAAAAAGGATCATCTTCACCATGAATGAATGCTTCACGCTAATTCACATACAAGTAAACTTTTGTACAGTATGGTACGGTATGATGAGAGCTATAATAGAAGCAAGGCATATGACAGTGTTTTGTTGAATATATGCATTCTTGTATGTACAAATTAGGATTGTAGAAGTTCTAGAAGTTAACAATTCATTTAACACAGGAAACACATTGACAGATTTAATTTTTTGGAAAAAATGCTTACAACTTTGAAATATATTCCTGAGTGACTACAAGGATATGCTGTTTTCCCTGATGTTCCCATCTCCAGATCTCAGCCTCTCTGGATTATTGTGTTAATTTACCTAAATATATTTTCTATAGTGCTTTATTGTATAGCACGTAATGTATATCATAGAGCTTTCACCACCATTAGCTCATTTGGTTCTCACAACAGCCTGCCAAAGTCAACAATACAGGTTTTATTATTCTCATTCTACAAATGAGGAAAATGAAACATAATCAAACCACAATCAAGGTCATAATGCCAAAATGTGATACATGTTTGTACTTTCATATTTTTTTTTTTTGAGACAGAGTCTCACTTTGTTGCCTGAGCTAGAGTGCCGTGGCATCAGCCTAGCTCACAGCAACCTCAAACTCCTGGGCTCAAGCAATCCTCCTGCCTCAGCCTCCCGAGTAGCTGGGACTACAGGCATGCGCCACCATGCCCGGCTAATTTTTTCTATATATATTAGTTGGCCAATTAATTTCTTTCTATTTATAGTAGAGACGGGGTCTCGCTCTTGCTCAGAGCTGGTTTCGAACTCCTGACCTCGAGCAATCTGCCCACCTCAGCCTCCCAGAGAGCTAGGATTACAGGCGTGAGCCACCATGCCTGGCCTAGTTATTCAAATCTTAAACCAGCAAGTTATCCAAGTTTCCTTTCTCTCTTTCAATCACCATGTCTAACCAGTCATTAAATCCTTTCTGCTAGTTTTGACCCCTAATTATTTCACAACTCTTTCCTTTCCATCTTCATTGTAATTGCATTAATTCAGACCCTTATGATCTCTTTTCTAGGCTAGTTTTTGTTTGTTTCTTTGTTTTTAGACAGTCTTGCTCTGTTACCTAAACTAGAGTGCAGCGCCGTCATCATACTCACTGCAACTTCAAACTCATGGGCTCAAGCAATCCTCCTGCTTTAGCCTCCTGAGTAACTGTGACTTCAGGCATGTGCCACCATGCCTGGCTAATTTTTTCTATTTTTTTTTTTTTTTTTTGTAGAGATAGGGTTCTCACTCTTGCTCAGGCTGGTCTTGAACTCCTGGCTTCAAGCAGTCCTCCTGCCTCAGCCTCCCAAAGTGCTGGGATTACAGGAGTGAACCACTGCACCTGGCCCTAGACTAGTTCTTAACTAGTCTATTTGCCGCTAGTCTTGCCCCTAAAGTTCACCTCCACCTTTGCTGCCAGTTAGTTGATGTAATGTGTTAGACCACTTAACTGACCTGTTTAAAACCCTTCTTTATACATGATGAAGTCAGAACTTCATATGAATATATACCAAGTTTTTTATAATCTGGTCCTAACCCAAATCTCCAACCTCATTTGCCACCCTTTGCTAACTTTATCCTTAAGAATAATTTTAGGCTGGGCGAGGTGGCTCATGCCTGTAATCCTAGCACTCTGGGAGGCCGAGGTGGGTGGATTACTCCAGATCAGGAGTTCGAAACCAGCCTGAACAAGAGCGAGACCCCGTCTCTATTACAAATAGAAAGAAATTAATTGGCCAACTAATATATAGAGAAAAAATTAGCCAGGCATGGTGGCGCATGCCTGTAGTCCCAGCTACTCGGGAGGCTGAGGCAGGAGGATTGCTTGAGCCCAGGAGTTTGAGGTTGCTGTGAGCTAGGCTGATGCCACGGCACTCTAGCTCAGGCAACAAAGTGAGACTCTGTCTCAAAAAAAAAAAAAGAATAATTTTAAAGACAAGCCATGCTATTTCACATCCATTGCCTTTGCTAATGCTTTTCCACCTGTGCAGACCTCCCTTCCTCTTTACCTGGCAAACTCCTACTCATCCTGAGAAATTCAATTAAGACATTATTCCTCTGGAAGCTTACCATGTCCTCCCAACTAGATTAAGTATACCTCATCTAACTATCTTGACCCCCAGTATGTAATTTCAACATAGTATTTTCAACCACTGTGTTAAAGTTCTCTATTTTTGCATTTGTCTTCTGTACCAGATGTATACATCTGTACAAAGTAAGACCATGTTTGTCATTCTTACATCTGGTATATGCCTTAAAAAAGTAAAGGCCCAATTTATGGCACTGTTCACTTCTACAAACTTAACTGAACCATGCTATCTTGAAACTAGATACTTTTGTTTAGTCACTGCTTTGATTTATGTTTTTAATACTTTAGAAGTTGTGTACTTCCCTTATATTAAACATGAAGTAACCAAGGCCCAAAGAAATTTAGTACCAAGACCACATCATATTGATGGCAACGCACCACTTTGTTTTTAATGTAGTTTTGTTCATGTTAACTTGACTTTCTCAAGGCATTCTTAGGGAAAGGCACAATTGTAGATAACCAAGAAGTGAACACATGAAAATACTAATTAAAAAGCCACTCAATTACATTCTTTTTTGACTACATGTGACCATAGAGTTTATTATGAGAAGCAGTACATGTTGGTCATAATATTTTGATGATAATGTATTTACCTGTTTCATTGTTAACACTACATACAATAATTCTCCATATTGTTGTCTTCTGATTTACTAACATACATCTACAAACACACCTTAAGGAATTACCACAGTCAGAAGTTTTGTTGTTTTTTTTTTAGGAAATTAACAAATATAATTGTTGGCATGAAATGCCTTTCCTAAATATTTTTCACCTTATTTCATTGTTAGGAATATTCTTAAAAGCTTTTTCCAAGAATAATGGTCTGATAAAAATCCACAGAATCTTTCTGAATGTTAAATTGTACACAATCCCTTTGCCATCCCTTAAGTGAATCAGAACGTGAAGAAAAAATTTATGTTATCAACAGTGCCAGTATAGTCGTTAACGGTTTAAAATTTTCATTAATGGCTTATCAGACTTTAGTGAAGAAAGAAGGCAAACTTATTTAATGGCTGCATTGCTTGTTTGTCACTTTCTAAAGTCTTCAAATGTAAATAAGGTATCTTTTTCATTTTTATGAGTTCTCAAATGAAAAGTAATTTTTAAATCACTTTTTAAAATACATTCTGCAAAGGATGAAAAAAATAAAACAATCTCAAACTCAACTTGTACACAAAAGGAATACACAAATAAGAAATGTCACATTGGGATAGATGGGGCATTGATCCATCTGTTTCCAATGACTCCTCCCAAAAACATTCCATGGCCTGCAACTCCAGACTTGTGCTTTTGCAGGCTTAGCTGGTTAAAAGAAGAGCAGTAACAACAGAGGCAACTTACGGGATAAAAGAAACTGGGTTCCACCAGCTGTTCCTCAAAGACAGTGGATGGGACTTACATACAAACAAATGACCCACAGACCCAAGTACTTTTTTCCTTTGCATCGTGTCTCAGGTTGCCTAATGCCTTTTTGCAATTTTCCAACCTTTTTCAAGGCTATTCATCACGTTCATTTTTATACTGCTAATACCCGTTTCTAATGTTGGCTAGAAGGAAATAGGCTACACATTATGATTATCCCAAGCCTTGCACTCACCCAGAAATAATCCTAAACTCCACTCATTCCTAAAAGTAATATGGCCAAGGAGAAGCATATTACTTATGTTCCAAGATACTGACATCAAATAACCCAACATCAATTATTTCCCCTTTTTCAAAAATCAGTGGATTCATTTAAACTTTCTCTACTCTGAGGGTAACAAGTTCTGTGATGATATCCATTCATTCAACACTTAAGTATAAAAGACACTTAAAACTATAACTTGGGATTTTCCCTCCTGCTACCCACTCAAACGTGGACTATTACTGACAAATTTTACTTTGGTTACAAATGTTTGCATAAACATATGGTAAGATCATATGGTTCTAATAATGTTCTCTTTTAGTACTTTGCAGCTTTGACCAATTTCAATATTTTTTTTGGAATTGGAAATTCTTTCTTGTGGTAATGTACTCATTTATCAAACAATGAATATGTGGTTGCAAGAATTTTTTTGACTTATTGCAATATGGAAGATTGTAAGGAGTTTCTCTGAGAACTATGACTTTACATAGATTCATAGTCATATTATTACACAAATTCTTCGTGTTTTCAACTGTATATCCTTGAGCTTGAAGTGAAAGGCCATGTTGTTACTATTTTTCTGAGCTACCTCATCCAATGTATCCTCAATTCTGAGTTTCCACTCACCTGGTTTTATTCAATGTATGGTGACTTCCCAGCATAAATGTAATTCCATCCCAAAGAAGACTGGGGGAATGGGAGTGTTTAAGAGAGGTTCCCTCTTGGTCTACTGTCTTCCCTCTGCTGTGAGTACCTCTGTTGTATAGCACCATTAACTCCTAGACAAGGTAGCAAGTGCTCACTTGTGAATCACTATAAATCATTCGATACCTGGAGCTCTCACTTCCACTGTGAAAACTTGTAGTTTTGCTGTGTACAAATGACAGTTCAACATAAAGAAGGTCCTTGCCAATTTGAAATTAGGTTTGGTAGCTTGTTCACCTGAAGAATATGGAGAAACTTTTTGTCTTGAAACCAGATGTAAACAGTGTGATACCTATTATTGTTGTGAATGTACTGTAAAAGGAACAATGCTACTCCCACAAATGCCTTACCATGTGGAAGTTTGAGCAAAATTACTTTGCTATTTCTAAATGCTGAGAAAATATTTCATTTTTAAGGTTTCTTTTAAAATAGGCTTCTCTTAGAGTATGAATCTTCAAGATCTATGTTATTTCTGTGTCATGTTAGCCTCTATCATGAGAAATATTTCACTCTCCTATTTTTACATAATGATCAAAGTTCTGTTTTAAAACTAACTGGTGTTAAAAGAAAATGTTAAAAGGTACCATTTCACAGTTAATCGATGTGGGGAGATTTTTTTATTATAGAATGTGGAGATTTGTTGCTAGTGTTCTCAGTTATACATAGTTTTATTTGAAAACAGGAACTATATTTCTCTTGAAAAAATGTTGATTCTTAAGGAAGGAGTAAGCCAAAGGGACCTAAGCCTGAGTTGGAATTGAATGTTTTAAACCCCAGCCCACTGCTTTCTAATTTATGCTCCCTGAAACAGTTTCCTCGTCAATAAAATAAGGGTAATAATACCTCAGTGAGTTGCTGTGAGGATAAGATTTGATAATGAAGTTACATAATAGGCATTATCAAATGTAAGCTATTACTTTTTTTTTTCTTTTACTGGTTTGTTTTTGTTTTATTTTTAAAGAGATGGGTCAGTGTCTCATTCTATTGCCCAGGCTGGACTTGAACTCCTGGGCTCAAGCAATCTTCCAGTGTAGCTGCTGGGACTACAGGTGAGTGCCACTATGCCTGGCCTTTTTTGTTTGTTCTTTTAAGCTTATTTTTTATACTCTTCTATTCTATGTTAGACTAAAGATTCTTAAAGTTAAATTTTCCCTTCAAGTATGTTAAGCTAATGTTTCTCAAAAACATTATCCAGTCTTAACATCCAATCAGCTTTCTATTAGACCTTTACAAGTGAAATTGAGAAGTTAAATATGATAGTTCAGGGTTTATGAAAGCCTTTTAAAAATTTTTGGTAGGCATTTATCTTTAAATGCCATCTGGAATATGAAAGAATGTTCTTTAACCAGCTACTTACAGTGTAGCAATTATATCAACCAATCTTTGTTCCCATGTCCTTTAATTGGGGCTGAAATAACTGCTTCTAGAAACATTGCTAAATCTAGGGTATATTTATACATGTTTGTCCTGAAATTTAATAGGAGGATGCCTTTGCATAGCTATGCTTATACAATGATAAAGATATATAAAGTATTGCTATGCTGTAGATAAATGTAATTAATAGGGCCATTTATTGATTAAAAAACAAATATAGAGCATGATATATTACTAAAGAACTATTCCTAGAGATAGTATTTTAGTAAGTTTGGCATTAAACCATAAGTATCAAAGCCAAAACTAAACAGACCTTTAGTATGGCAGCATAAAAATTTAGATACATTATACTTCCACATTATACTTTGAAAATTTTCATTGTTAAAGTAAGCCAGTCTTATCTGTGTGTTTTTAATCTGCTCATTTAAGCCTAATCAGGATTGAATATACATTGGAGACAAAGACATGACCCAAAGATTAGTCTTGTAAAATAAGGATCAGATTTCTAATTCAATGTAAATTCCTATTGCACATCCCTAAACCAAGCAGATTTAAAGTTATGATAATAATGTAAACAATTTGGTTATGAATTCAGTTTGATCAGAGGGTAGTAGTAGTGCTTTTAGAAAATATACTCTATGGATAAGACTAGGTATGTTCTTAAAGTACTATATCACTTAAAAAAAATCCCAGGTAATTAAATGTAGTTAACATTTTAAAAAATGTTTTCATAGTGTAATAGCATGGTAGTTAAGAATGTGAACAGTGTAATGAGATCAGTTAGATATCAAGTTCAGCTTTTGCCTGTATTAATTACATGATCTTGAAGAAGTTACTTCTCTGTGCTTTATTTTTGTGCAAAACTAAGGAACCCTAGCCAATAGGGTTGTTATGAGGATTATATGAGTTAATTCATATAAACCACTCAGAACAGTGCCTGGCATGATGAAATAGCTCCTCAAGTATTAACTCGCATCAATAATCATAATGATACTATTAATACTGATATTACTTTAAAATTAGTCCTTCAGGGCCGGGCGCCGTGGCTCATGCCTATAATCCTAGCACTCTGGGAGGCTGAGGCAGATTGCTCCAGGTCAGGAGTTCGAAACCAGCCTGAGCAAGAGCGAGACCCCGTCTCTACTAAAATATAGAAAGAAATTAATTGGCCAACTAATATATATAGAAAAAATTAGCCAGGCATGGTGGCGCATGCCTGTAGTTCCAGCTACTTGGGAAGCTGAGGCAAAAGGATTGTTTGAGCCCAGAAGTTTGATGTTGCTGTGAGCTAGGCTGATGCCATGGCACTCAGTCTAGCCTGGGCAACAAAGTGAGACTCTGTCTCAAAAACTAAATAAATAAATAAATATAATAAAATAAAATTAGTCCTTTATAAGAAAATACAGGATCATTCATTATTTCAACATTAAATAATGTTATAAGAGGTTAGGCTATTTTCCCATTTCGGTGCTTAACTTGTTTGATGATAGCTAGGCATGAGAACAATTTACATATTCCTGTTTTAGCATCATTAAATACTGTGGTGTCATAGTCCCTTAGCAACAAGAAATGCTCTACTGCTGTGGATTTTATAAGGTGAGTTTCAACACACTGAGAGGAAATGCTGTTTATAAGCATACAGTTAATTGAGTGCTCGTAGGAAGAGCATAGCTAAGTACTACTCCTTTGTGGACTGGTGAATTATACCTTACAATTAATACTTCTCTGTGGGAAAACATTGAGCTTGTCTTTCTTCCAAGGAAGGTAAAATTGGCAGTATGGGAACACTGAAAAGTTCTGGCAGGGTTTTATATTTTATTCTTTAAAATTTACTCTCCCCCATTGGAAATGTAATAAAGATTTTATAGAAAAGTTTTTTCCATTGTCTTACCTGATAAGACATTTAGACAAGAGGGTAAGTATAATCTTATTTTGGTGGAGATCTGTGGGAATTATCTTTCAAACATGGCTTTTTCTTTTAGGGTTACGCCCGTATCATATCCATTCAGAATATAACTCTTATATTAGTGAGTGAGGCAATTACATCATAACTTATTATATGTGTTAATTGAATATAACCATCACCTGTATTCCTGAGAAACAGTTCATTTTTATTCCCTTATTCAATCTTACCTAATGTTAGCACACTAAAATTCAGATATTTTTAACTCATTCAATATAATACTTTTTAATATGAAGATATTTGGGAATGTTAAATCTGAAATGACTACACATGCAAATGTGTTATATGCAAATGTATTATTTCTGCTGTTTCTAGCTTTTCTGAAGGTGGTTTTTACAGGTATTATGAGCAATCTTATTGATGAAAATGAGATGTGTTATAGAGATGTTAATATTTTTAACCCAGGTATAACACTTGTATCTGAGTAATCAACATCCCCACAGCACAGTCAATAGTTTGTGAGAACCTGCAGCTACCTGGGAAATCTCTATTCCTAGAGTGTTGCAGCTATTTGATTTAACTGAGAGTGGGGAGAAAAACCCTACTTCAAGGACACTACTCAAACAATACTAATCTGGCAACAACACAGCCACCTAAGGCTGTGCTTTCAGTTGTGGCAAACAAGAGCCTGGCTAGGACTTTGATGAGAAATCCTAGAGAAGTAAAAGGGGGTGGGGGTAGGGGACTGGGTGCAGTGGTTCACACCTATAAATCTAGCACTCTGGAAGGCCAAAGTGGGAGGATTTCTTGAGCTCAGGAGTTTGTGACCAGCCTGAGCAAAAGCAAGACCCTGTCTCTACAGAAAAAAAGAAAAATTAGCTGGGCATGGTGGTACATGCCTGTAGTCTTGGGAGGCTGAAGCAAGCAGATCCCTTGAGCCCAGGAGTTTGAGGTTGCAGTGAGCTATGGTGACGCCACTACACGCTAGCCTGGGCAACAGAGTGAGACACTGTCTCAAAACAAACAGCAGAGCCTACAGTAGAGAAGCCAGGCATCCTCTCCGGGGGAGAGGCACCTGGGCTGTCCTAGCCTCACGTTTACTTGGCCACGGTAACCTGGCAGGAGGAGCTGGTGAAAAGGATGAAGAACTGACTGATGGGGAAAAACAAACAAAAAACCAAAACAAAACAAAAGGCATATGGAACTTTGAAAAGCTCTGGTATATTCCTGTGGATCTAAAAGGCTGCATACATGAACAAGGTGGTGTATGCTCTCAGATCAGACACAGGAAAGCAGCAGCCCTCAGGCAGCCACCTTCAGCTAACCCTGAGGTCCTACACAAGAAAGAAGTGAAAGGCAGAGGTGTCTTATAATAAGTTTGAAGGTGGGTCTTCTCACACAGATCCCCTTGGCAAAAGGTGGAAAACACAAAGGCAAGGCATTTTAGGAAATCTGAATGGCCACTGGCTGATCACTAAATTTTAGTGACCCAGAAGTGACCACTAGGAACTCAGACTTAAAAACAAAAACGTAACCAACACCACCATCCCCAAAACAGAAGACAACACAATGACAGTGAACACAGAACCTACTCAATTCAAGAAAATTGCTGAACAAGTAAACAAGAAAAACAACAAACTCTGGGGAGAGATGGACCAAATGCCAGAATTGCTACAATGTATTATCTAAAATATCCGGTTTTCAACAAAAAATTTACTAGACATGCAAACAAATAGCAAGGTATGCAAGATATATAGGGTAAAAAGCAGCCAAAGAAAATGTCTCTGGCTCAGATGTCGGATTTAGTAGAACATATTAGTGGTTGCCAGGAATTAAGAGTGCAGGAAGAAGGGAAATGAGTGTGGCTATATGAGAGATCCATGTGGTGATGGAAATGTTCTGCATAATGACTGTGTCACTGTCAACAGCCTGGTTGTGATATCATACTACAGTTTTGCAAGATATTATATTGGAGGAAACTAAATGAAGTCATGGGTTGTCTGTACTATTTCTCACTACTGCAGTCGGTCTACAAACATCTCAAAGGCTTAATTTTAAAAATGAAGGAGAAATTAAGACATCCTCAGATAAACGAAAGTCCAGAATTTGTTGCTAGTAAATCTATCCTACTAAAGGGAATTCTTCAGACTAAAATGAAAAGACACTACATGTTAACTTGAATCCACATGAAGATTTAAAGAGTGTGGGTAAAGGTAACTACAGAAATAAATATAAAGATGGTGTAAGTATATTTTTGTTCATAATCCTGTTCTAGCTTTATTAAAAGGCAACTTAGTACATAGTACTAAGTATGTAATACAACTTGTTACATAGTAATAGTTATAAACCTGTGTCAATATGCTTACATTTAAGATATAATGTACATGACAATAATAGTACAAAGGGGGGAATGAAGATATTGGAGAAAAGTTTGAGTATACTATTAAGTTACTATTAATCTAAACTAAATTGTTTTAAATTAAGATGCTAATTGTAATCTCCAGAGCAACCACTCATAAAAAATATAGTAAAAGAAATAAGGGAATTAAAATGACACACTAGAAAATATCTAGCATGACAGATGATCATAATTGAAAAATAGAGGAATGAAAGATACATAAGACATAGAAAATACATAGCAAAATGGCACATATAAATCCTACCTTATCTGTAATTACATTAAATGTAAATGGATTAAGTATGTCAATCAAAAAACATTGGCAGAATGAATTTAAAAAAAAACAAACATGATGTAACTATATGCCTCCTACAAGAGACACAGGTTAGATTCAAAGACACAAGTAGATTGAAAGTAAGGATGGAAAAGATAAGCCATGCAAACAGTAACCAAAAAAGTCCTTTGAAAACTAAAACAAAATTGACTTTTAGCTATTTCGATTTTTTTAAAAAAATAAAAGGGTCAAATTACTACCAACCTTAAAGAAATAAAAGAAGTGATTGTTACTGTGAACAACTATATGACAAAAAAATTAGATAATTTAGATGAGATGGACAGTTCTTTGAAAGGTACAAACTGCTGAAACTGACTCAAGAAGAAATACATAATCTGACTAGAGCTATAACAAAGAGACTGAATTAGGAATTTAAAACCTTCCCACAAAGAAAAACCCAGGACAAAATGTTTTCAATTGTGAATTCTACATATGTTTAAAGAATTAATATTTGTCCTTCATAAACTCTGCCAAAAATATAAGAGGAGGAAACTCATTGTAAGAGACCAGTATTACTTTGATCCCAAAACCAGACAAAGACAGCACAAGAAAACTATAGACTGGCTGGCCATGGTGGCTCATGCCTGTAATCCCAGCACTTTTGGAAGCCAAGGTGGAAGACTGCTTGTGCCCAGAAGTTTGAGGCTGCAATAAACTATGATTGTGCCACTGCACTCTAGCCTAGGCAACAGCTAGACCCTCTTTAAAAAATATACTAGAAAAAGAAAAGAAAGAAAAAGAAAACTACAGACCAGTATCCCCTATAAATTTAGACGGAAAAATCTTCAACAAAATGCTAACAATTCAAGTACAGCAACATAATAAAGATTATATACCATGACCAAATGAGATTTATCTCAGGAATGCAAAATTGGTTTAAAATCTGGAAATTGATTAATGTAATTTATCAGTACAATAAAAGGATAAAAACTACATCATTATCTCAATAGATGCAGAAAAAGCATTTGACAAATCTAATAGTATCTTTTTACAGTAAAAACTATTTCAATAAACTAGAAATAGAAAGGAACTTCCTGAACTTGATAAAATGCATCTAATGAAAATACACAGCTTAGACACTTAATGGAGAAGACTAAATGTTTCCCCTTCACTATCAGGAACAAGATAAGGATTTCTACTCTTAACACTTTTATTCAACATTACTGGAGGTTCTGCCCAAAGCAACAAGGCAAGAAAAATAAATGTCATCCAGATTAGAAAAAAAGAAGTAAAACTTGCAGGTGACATGATTTTATATACAGAAAATCCCAAGGAATCCACTAAAAAAATTAAAATCAATAGATGAATCAATATGGAAGATACAAGATCAATATACAAAATTCAATTGTATGTCTGTAAAGTACCAATAAACAATTCACAAATGAAATTGATAAAACAGTTTACTTTGCAATAGCATCAAAAAGAATACAATATTAAATATGTATAACTATTACATATCCATAAAAATTAAAAGTAAAAAACTTTAAAGAAATTTTAAAAGAATAAAATACATAGGGATAAGGTTAACAAAAATCTCACATTCATGGATCAAAAGATTTAATTATTAAGATTTATTATTAAGATGGCAGTACCCCCCAAATTGGTCTACGGATTCAATGCAACTATTACACTTTCCAATTTCTAAACTTACTACACAACTATAGTAACCAAGATAGTATTATACTGCCATAAAGATACCTATATAGATAATGGAATAGAATCAAGAGTCCAGAAATAAACCCATACGTTTATGAGCATTTATTTTTTGACAAGAGTGAATGATAGTTCAATGGGGAAAGAATTCAACAAATGATGTTGGGACAACTGGGTAGCCACATGCAAAATAATGAAGTTAGACTCCTACTTCACATTATATACAAAGTTAATTCAAAATGGATTAGAGAGTTAATGTAAGAATTAAAACTCTTAGAAGAAAATAGGTAAATCTTCTTTGCTTTGGATTAGGTAATGTTTTTTAAAATACAGATTTTTTTTTGGAGTAGTTTTAGGTTCACAGCAAAATTGAGGGGAAAGCCGAAGAGTTCCCATATACCCGCTTCCCTCCCCACAGCCTTCTCCACCATCAACTTCCCACACCACAATGGTATGTTTATTACAATCAATGAACCAGCATTGACACATCATTGTCACCCAAGTCCATAGCTTACACTAGGGTTCACTCTTGGCTTATCTAGATTCAAGTTTGACTTTAGCAAGTCTACTTCATAGATGGTATTGTGTTTTTCCATCAAGAAACATATATAATAGCCTGGGCAACATAGCAAGATCCTGTCTCTACAAAAACATTTTTAAAAATAGCCAGGCACAGTGGTGCACACTTGTAATCTTAGCTACTCAGGAGGCTGAGGCAGGAGGATCACTTGAGCCCAGCAGTTGGAGGTTGCAGTAAGGTCTGATCATGCCACTGCACTCCTGCCTTAGTGACAGAATGAGACCCTGTATCTAAAAAAAGAAAAAGCAGCATAAAACATCTGAGTATCTCTCTTTTCAATTAATAGCTATTAATACTCCATGCCTAGGGCCCTTAATTCATTAGGGGTTGCAAAATAGTAATGCTTCAATTCTATCACTCCTTATTCAGTTATATTATATCGAGTACTTTTAGAAGAAATTTGCCCTTATCTACTATTTGGTTACTCAGATGTACAGTTTAAAAGTAAAGTCGGGGTAAATATTTGGTATCTTCCTTTACTGTAATTATTATAATGAGTTTGTTTACTATCACCACATAATAATCATGTTATTTTTTATTTTCACCCTAAGTTCAGAAACTTAAAAATGTGGATATGCAGATGCTCGTCAACTTACGACAGGAATATGTTCTGATAAACCTACCGTAAGTTGAAAATATCATAAGTCAAAAATGTGTTTAATACGCCAAACATCATAGCTTACCCTGGCCTGCCTTAAAAATGCTCAAAAATGCTCACAACACTTACATTAGCCTACATTTGGGGAAAAAAATCACCTAACACAAAACTTATTTTTATAATAATGTGTTGAATATCTCATATAACTTGTTGAATATTGCACTGAAAAACAGAATGGTTACATGAGTACTCAAAGTATGGTTTCTACTGAATGTGTATCACTTTCGCACCATCATGAAGATGAAAAATTGTAAGTCGAACCATCCTAAGTTGGGGATCATCTGTATTTCAATTTCTACAAAATTTCTACAACACAGTAAAAACTCAAATTTTATTTACCTGCTGCTTAATTATAACCACATTCAGGAGACACAATTTGGCTTGCAGCACAAAATGTGGACCAAAAACGAAAATGGTACTTAACAATAAAGGATGTTCAAATGGCCAGTAAATGTTTGAATAGATTAGTCATCAGGGAAATGCAAATTAAAAGCATAATACAACACCATTATCCACTCACCAGAATGGCTAAAATAAAAACAGAAAATGCTAAAGATTCACAAGAATGTAAAACAGCTGGAATTCTCATTACACTGTTAATGAGAATGGGAAATGGTATAACCATTTTGGAAAACTGTTTCATACTATCTACTAAAATTGAACATATGTATATCCTATACCCCAGCAATATTCCTGGATATATACCCAACAGAATGCATACATATATTCACCCGAAGACATATAAAGTGTTTGTAGCAGCAAACAGTAGCTATAAAGTGGAAATAGTCATAGAATGGATAAATAATCCAAAATCTAACACCAGCAGGATGGATATATAAATTGTGGTATGTTTGCACAGAGAATCAACTATACACTAAAAAATATTGAAGAATCTCACAAGTATGTTGAGAGAAAAAAGTGAGACACAAGTTCAAAAACAAGAAAAATGAATGTACAGTGTTTACAGTTGGGTAAGTGAACTGGCAGGGAGGGGTCTAGTGACTGGAACGGGCTTCTAGGATGCTGTTTCTTGATATTTCGGTTTTTAAAAAAATCTGGTTACAGGCTAATGAGTATGCTCACTTTGTGAAAAATCCATTGACTTTCTGACTTCTTATTTGTGTACTTTTTTTTTAGATGTTTGCTATACTTCAATAACAGTCATAAGAAGAAATACAATATGTGATATCCTTGCCTAATCTCTTACATACTTTATTAAGTAATGCTTATTTATATAAGAAATAATTCTTGAACTCCACTGGATCCAAGGCATTTTAGGAACATAGGTATGAGTGAAACAGATTTTCTTCCAGTTGCTTACATTGGGGTCATTTGTAGAAAAACATAAGCAATGGAACTGCTAAGTCTCTGGTGGCACTATTTTATCATACTCTCTGTGTTTGGAGATCAAAGAAATTAAAACTACTCAAAAAATCATATACATACAAACCCATAAAAATGTTTAGTCTACTATCTTTATAATTGTTCAGACAAGTCAGCTGTTGAAAACGTAGCCTTTGTATGAGAGGGATTTTGTGTGTGTGTATATTTTTAGGGGGATCCATGTTAACACGTTTGATAAACTTTTATCTTAATGCGCCTTTCTGGAATACCAGTCTGACCTCAATCTGAACAAAGCCTTAGTTGATGATGTTTGCAGGAGGTAGCTTGGTCATTTTCTCAGCCTGTATGTTTATTATTGAATGTTAATCAGATTCATCATTAAAGATTTCATCTGCTACACAAATGCATAATTGGCTATGTCTGAGTGGTCACCTTTTGTCTTGAGCAGATTGCTAAAACTGCATTAAGCATCATTAGACTAAAATGATGACCTTCTTAATTTGCTCTTTACTTGTTTTCAAACAGATTGGGCCTTATTATTATGCAAACACACTATAAAAACAGTCTTAGGAGAGGCTCATGAGTTTCTTTAGTTCATAACAGGCTTTTATGCTGAAGGATGCATGAAATAATTGCCAATCATGTTTATTACACTATTTCCTTTTGTGACTATTATAGAGCACCATTCAGAAGCTGTGAGTTAAAAGTAGTACAAAAGTGAGAAATCTGTAAACTAGGCATTGCTTTATCATCCTTATTTATTGAGGAAACGGTATGGAGGGGAAAAGATTAAATATACTACTTAAACTCACAGGTTAGTTTTCTCAAAATGAATCAATGAGGTAGAGATAAGATAAAGTATAATTTTTAAACATTAAATCTACATTTTCACAACAACATATTTTTCTTAAAATCACATTTGCTGACTTTCTTCATATATGACCTACAGAATTTTATTTGTAAAATGCCCTCCTAAGGTTTAAATATCCCAAAAGAATGACATGTAATGACATCCTTCTTGTTCTACTTCATTACTGTTACGATTAGGTAAATTTTATGGAAATGAAATTGGCTGTCATTTGTGATCTGACAATTTCAGCATAATCAGTTTAAGTAGGATGTGCTTCATACTGATCTGCGGAATATCTTTGGTAATCTGTCTGCTCCTGGAGCTGAGACTTGGCCACAAATGAAGTTATTGCAGCCTTAGAACGAAATCCTCACCCATGAGGGGCTCAGGTGAACTTAGCTTTATAATCTGCTTTAAAAATTTTGAGCAGATAGATTTAGATGATTATCTTTCATATTTCCTGACCACTGAGTTTTAGGGAAAGATGTTTATCATTTTATATTTTATCTAGGAACTGAATCCTCTCAAATTTATACAATATACCCTACACTTGGGATGAAGCATTTTATAAATAAAGTAGTTGTTATAGGCAGTAAAAACTATTTCTATAGTATGTATTTAAGAGTGAAAATATTTATTCTTTAGTAGAAATATTTTCATAGCATAGGAACCAAACTTTTCTACAGCACTTTATAAAATAGAACCGGCTTATAAGTAGGTGAGTGCTAGTCTACATGGATTTAGTTACTGAAGTGCCAAAAGAATTTGTTGTGAGTTGACAAATGGTACAATATTAAATTCAATGAAATCCCATTTATTTATAAAAGATAGCAAATATTAGAAGATATAGCCTAAATAAAACACTGCTCCAATAAAGCTGATCAATTGGCCAGTTTGTTTCAATGCCAGATTTTTTCCTTGACTCCAGAATACTCCTTTCCAGCTACCTTGACTGTCTTGCCTTTCCCATTTAGGACTCATCTCCTTTGTGCCTTCCCTTAACCTTACAGCTACATTCATCCCTTACTTTTCTGATTGTGCTTCTCTGGGCTAGAGTGCAGTGGCCTCACCATAGCTCACTGCAACCTCAATCTCTTGGGTTTAATCAATCCTCCTGCCTCAGCCTCATAGGTAGCTGGGTAGTTCGGGCACATCACCATGCTTGGCTAAGTTTTCTATTTCCTTTTTCTTTCTTTCTTTCTTTTTTTTTTTTTCTTTTTTTTTTTTTTTGAGACAAGGTCTCATTATGTTGCTCAGGCTTGTCTCGAACTACTGGCCTCAAGTGATCCTCCTGCCTCAGCCTCCCAGAGTACTAGGATGAGAGGCAGGAGTCGTTGCACCTGGCCATTTTCTCTGCTTTTTAAAATATTTTTTCCTAAGTATAAGTAACTATCAGGTGTAAGTGGAAATGTGTATGTACTGTGTATACAGTGTATTCATATAATTTGAATTGGTCCTAACATTTAATAGTGTAATTTTGTCCAAAAGCAAAAACTCCCAATATAATACTTGGCAGACAATTGGTTGGTGTTAACAGACTCTGATCTTTTAAAATCTAATTTTCAGTGGGCCAACCCCCTTTTTTTCTGATTTCAAAGTGAAATTAATAAATTCTACTTCTACCTAACTCATACAGATAGCATAATTAAATATTGTCAGTGTGCTTTGAACCCTAAGCATTGTGTGACTGTACACTTTAAAGCAGATATAAAATATGTGTTCGAGTTATAGGTGACCCAGAGGTAGCTTACTTACCTATAGAAAAAGGGAATTTCTTTGCAAAGCACTTATTTCTCTGGCTTGCTAAAGGCACTCTGATGGCAGCTAAATTCACATCTGTTCTAGGCAGTAAGATTCACAAGAAGAACAGAACTAGTAAGAATATAAGAAAAGGGAAAGAACTTAATTATAGGTAGCATCTAACAAACCAAGTGACCACCACACATTTGAATATGATTAACCCTAGGCATCACTGAAGTAATCAGAACTTTTATCAGGATGTGGAAATAAGGCACAAGATGTGCCTATTGCTTAATATTAAGTTTACCTATGTGAAACTGCCAATATTTGGCCTTTTTAAATTATAAAAAATAGCAACTTCATACAGCTCAGCGTAATAGTGTTAATGTGTTAATTTCCATAGCAAGGTTCTTATCGAGAGCTGTCTTGTTGTTCCAGTAAGGCAGAGGAGGTTAAATGACTTGCCCAGTAAGATAGTCAAGACTATACTCACATTTTGTTTGTTTTTTATTAATAGTTTTACTGAATATCAACCCATCACGTTATTTTCACGATCAGAACATTGCATTATATTTTACGTTGTCTAAATCATCTCAAAACACAGTGGGTCTTAACTCATGGCCTGTACTTGTACTACTTAGTTAATACTCTTCTTGGGCATTAGAAAGAATACTGGATTAGGAATTTAAAAACCTGGGCACTAGTCTTAGCTTTACCACTGTAATTCCCTTAAAATCTAGATAAGAACAGCATGTGGAAGATTAATTCCTTTACCCAAGATTCCTGTGAATCTGGATGGTGGAAGTGGTATGTTTTCTTCTTTACTCTAAAGTCCAAGCTTATGTCTCAGTTGAATTTATTCAGCTATGAATTATTTCTTCCTTCAGATGCTGTCCGTGTCTCACACTGTGCTAACCCAGATACAGAACTGGACCCTACTCCTAAATATTAAAAAATTAAAAAAAAAAAGAGGGAGGGAAAGAGCAAGAAAAAGGAGAAGGAAAGAGGGAGGAGAATAAAAAGAATGAAGAAAAAGGTAGAATCTTACTTAAGCAATTTATGTATATAGCACATCAATTACAGGATTTGCTGCAGGTTTGGAAAGGAGGAGATTTAAATTGAAAGAATATATACATCAAATTAAATATTAAATATTTCTACTCTTTAAAGGTATTTCAGTGACCCTAAAGATTGATAACAATACTGTTCCTTCCTCTCTCTCTCTCTTCTATTGTATCTTCCATACTATCCTTATTCCCAAATTCCTGTTCCTTTCTAACGTAGAGCAGTTTAGCTATGTCTTGCTTCCTTGTCTCCAGCTACCCATGTTCTCAGAATTTCATTTTTTAGTCCCTAGTGTGACATCGAACTATTTTTCTAAGCAAAACTTAAGTATTGCTTCTAAGCAAAAGTTGCTTCCCTAATAGAAAAGAAATTCTTCTCTTAACAATAAAAACAATGATTTTGTTACTCTGCTACAACAGGATAAATTTGGGCAAATTGCTGATATTCTCTAAATCTTAATTTTTTCATCTGTAAATTAGAGGTGTTCTACCTATTTTGCTTATGTCTCAAAGTAATAAGCATAAAATTATGTGTATATGAAAATGTCATGTAAACTGTAGAGTTTCGTGCACATTTCAAAGTGCTCACATGGGAGAGAGCATGGTATTAACACTGGGTTTCAATGGAAAAGCATATATGTTTACTCTTCATTATTTAACTTCTGCCTCACAATAATGAATAGTGATTACTCAAAATTTTACATATGAAGAAAATCAGACACAGAAATGCCAAGTAATGTGCCCAGTGTCAGATAGTTAATAGGGCCAGGATTTAACTCTAATTGCCTACAAAGCCTATGGATCTGTTTACATGTTTGTTTTTCACTATGTCTCACCGCCAGATTTGAGTTACTAGGTGTACACTCTTTGACAAATTATTTAATTTATTAGAATTCAGGTTTTTTAAAAAAATTGTAAATCATAAATACTACCTGTGCTGCTGACCTCACAATGATTTTCAAAAACTGAATGAAGCACTTTGAAAATAGGAACAACCATCTAAATTTAATTAGTATTATTTCACTGAGAAAAAGTAGATTCAAAGTAAACAAAGTAAAGATTCAAAGTAGAACAAAGTAAAAACAGATACTTACGTTTTAAGTGAAGAAAATTTAGAATTCAAATGAAGAAAATTGAGATTTTTTTAGGGCAAAATAATTTATGAGTTAAGTACTTCAACCTTTGGTTCAATAGACTGACTTTGAAGAATGGCTGTCAGATTTCCCTGCCCATGGGATTATGCAGTTATACTTTCTGCACAATTCTTTTATGAGAAACAAATCATAAGAAATCAAAATTCCCATATAGCAGCGAGTCATGAAAGTCAACTCTAGCTTATGTTCTGGACAGCACAGATTCAGCTCAATGCCCTAAATTATCTATATTAATGATCCTGAGTCATTAAGAAATACTAAAAGAGGTTGAGTATAGTCAACTTACTAAATCAGTACAGTGTGATACATCATAAATACATATATCAAAAATATTTAAAGCACAAGTTTTGGAAGGTTTTAAATACCAACATTTATCTACTCAAGAATTCTATTTTTGAGGGGCTAAAACCAATTAATATTTCACTATAGTTATTCTATTTTTGAAATAGTATAAATTTTTTGCCTTTTAAGAAGCTTGGAACTTTCCCAAATTTAGAGAAGCATGATAACTGAAACTAAAAGGATTAAAATCCTTGATATAACAAATGCTTACAACCATTGATGATACACATTGTATATTCCAAACATGAATGGTATATTTTTAGTCAACATTCAAAATTCTAGCAAGGCCTTTTAACTTAAAATCAGTTATGATTAGATATTGTTGATTTGTTTGGGATTTCTAGATAAGCAGATGAGTATTAAACAAATTTTAAAGCATAAATGTATGTGCAATTTTTCTTGGATCATCATATTCTAACTGAAAAACTTTACAGAAGAGTGTGCATATGCTTTTTATTAGCTAATGTATACATAATTGTATTTTGGGGCTACCATTTGGCTTGGGATAAGAGGCATGGTAGATACAATCTCAACAGTTTCTTTTAGGAGAATCAGCGATGAGCCTCTTAGCCAGAGTCCCCAGCTCACTCACTGAGAGGCGACATTTGACTCAGCCACCACAGTGGTACAGGGTCCTGGAAGCTTTTATTTCTAAACAAATAGTCTGTGTGGGAACATACATGGAGATGGGATGGAATGAATCCATTTGTTACAGCCTTTGCCATAATGATTATCAAGTGCATTATATTTTAAATGAAAAGCATAATAGCATCTCTTTTAAACCACATTATTAATGATAGATTAACATTCAGAATAAAGAAATCCAAACCTTAAGTGTATGAATTGTTATGAACAAAGTAGCTCTGGGTAACTACCACCCGGGCCAAGATTTAAAATATTACCAGCATCCCAGAAATCCGTTTAAGTCACTCCTGCCCTACCTTCTCCCTGAAGGTAACCACTTTTCTAACTATTAAACATAGATTTGTTTTGCATTTTAAAAACTTTATGTAAATGGAATGATTCAGTCTGTACTCTTCTGTGCCTGGCTTTTTCCCCAAGATTATGTTTGTGAGGTTTATTCATGTTGCTGCATAAATCAGTATTTTATCCATTTTTTATTTCTTTTAGTATTCTAATATATGAATACACCACAGTTCCTTATCATTTCTACTTTTGATGGATAACTATATTGTTTACAGTTTTTGACTGTTAAAATTATGCAGTTACAACCATTCTTTTATCTCTTGGTGTAAATATGTATTTCTGTTAACTATTTAAATATGTAACAAATTGCTGGATTATAGGATATATATGTGCATATGTTCGGCTTCAGTGGATACAACCAATTTCCCAAAGTGACTGTATCATTTTACACTCCCATGAGTAGTGAATTAGAACTCCAGTTTCTCCACATCCTCACCCACACTTGGCATTGTCAATCTTTTAATTGTAGCCATTTCTGGTGGGTATGTAGTGGTATGAGATTTATGGTTTTAACTTGTATTCCTATGATAATTAGTAAGGTTGAGCAACTTTCCATAGGTTGATTGGCTATTTGATATCCTCTTTTGGGAAGTACTCATTCAAATGCCTCAGCCTCCCAGAGTGCTAGGATTACAGGTGTGAGCCACTGCACCGGCCTAGAAGTTCTTTATATCATCTGGATACTAGTTTTTTCACAGTTCTTTGTGTCACAAATATATTTCCCCATTATATGGTCCACATTTTCATTCTATTACTGGTGTCTTTTAATGAACATTCTTAATTTTAACATAGTATAACTTATCAATTTCTTTCTCTATATTTAGTGCATTTTTGGATTCTGTGTAAGAAATCTTTCCATCCAATGTCATAATTGCTCATATTATTAGCTTTATTTATTGTTTTACCACTTGCATTTAGATGTTTAGTCCACGTATAGTTGTTTTTGTGTATGGCTTAGGTCCATAGAAAATTCAGTTGTCCCAGCACCATTTACTGAAAAGCCTATCATTTTACCAATGCTGTATACTTCTACCTTTGTCGGAGATCAAGTATCTTCCATTAGCCCATTTTTCTCTCATGCCAACACTACATGGTCTTAATTATTGTTGCCTTATAATATTTATTGATAACTGGCAAAATAAATCTTCCAACTTTCTTATTCTTCTTCAGGATTATCTTGGCTATATTTAGCCCTTTGTACTTCCATAAAAACTTAATAACTAGCTCTGAAATTTCCAGAGAAAGAAGGGGAGAGAGAGAGAGAGAAGGAAGGAAGGAAAGGGGGTGGGTGTAAGGAGAAGCCCAAAGGAGAGAGAGGTGTGAGATTTTAATTGGGTTTGCATTGACCTTATAAGTGACTACACTACACATTTTAGTCTTCCATCCATGAACATGTTATATCCCCTCCCTTACGTCTTGTTAACTTTTTCCCAATATTCTATTTGGAGAGATTGCAGATCTTCTGTTAGATTTATTGCTAGGTATATTTTAATACTATTGCAAATGGTATCGTTTCTAATTTAGTTTTGTTTGTTGCTGATAAATAGAAATATAATTATCTCCTTATATTAACCTTGTATCCAGTGACTTTGCTAAATTTATTTATTAAATATTAAACCTAATAGTTTGGATATGAATTCCTTTGGATTTTCTACAGGTATAATTATGTTGTTTATGAATAATGACAGCTTTATTTCTTAATCTATAATTCTTAGAGGGGTGTTTTAAAAATCTCCAACAGAGATTATGGATTTGTTGTTTCTCCTTTTGGTTCTGTTACTTTTGCTTTACATGTTTTAAGGCCCAAGTGGGAGTATACTGCTCTGCTATGGGAGGAAAGAGTTCATTCACCAAAGAGATGCAGGGCCCAGGTAATATGCACCAGCAGAAATCTGTATAAGATGCCCTGAGTGTGACTCATGAGAACAATGGACTAGAGGATAAGTGTAATATGAGGCTGAATGATAAGAATTTATTGATGAGAGGACATTTATCCTGAAATCTTGGAAAACATTATGGCCCTTATTAAGTGAGGTGGAGGTGCTAGACCTGCTTTGACAGAACAATAAGAAAAAGATTAAAAGCCTAAGTAGTACATCCACTTCTGGCCATGATGAAGTTTGGGAGGGCTGGATTTATCTCATCTTAACCTACTAGAAAACCAGACAAAATCTATGAAAAAAATGGTTTTTAGATAATAGACAAAAAAGAGAACAGGATAGTGATTCCTGAGAGAATAAAAACAAACAAGATAAGCCCTATGATTGTTCAATCACTAAAACAGGGCATGATAATCTCTCTGAGTTGGGGAGACATAAGTGAGCATTTGGAGAAGCCAAGGCAGCTGGAATCCACAGAGCATGCAGAGAGAGCTCTGGAGATCACTTGAGGATTCCTCCTGCATCTGCAGCTGGGTACTGATCAACACCTGTGGGTGATGGAATTAACTAAAGCTAGGGCAAGAAAACTGGAAAGGATCAAGTGAAAAAAATTCAAAGAACTCACACAAATCTGAAAATAGTTCACATTCCCAATAGCTGGAATTAAGAAGCATTATAATACATGGGGTATATCAGGGAGAATACTAAGAAGGGTATTGCCGAAGTAGAAGGTTCAATTTAGCCTTAGTATAAAGGCTGCTCTAGTCCTGTCTAACAAAGCTTAAAAGCAAGCCTCAAAGTGATCAGATTGTTTCCTAGTAACTTACTTGCATGGCTCCCCACTCCTCAAAAAGACACACCCCCACACAATTTAAAGGACCACAAAATATCCAGTATGCAACAACATAAATTTCACAAAGATTTATGAATCTTTAAATAAAAGATTCATAAAAAATTAAATCCAATAAAAAATTACTAGTCATGCAAAGAAGCAGGAAGATATGACCCATAATGAGGAGAAAAAAAATCAAACAATATAAACAGATGCAGAAATGACCAGGATGGAAAAGAAATGGAAAAATATTTGAAGAAATAATTGCCAGATTTTATCCAAATTTTCCTTTTTAACCATAAATTTGTTTTTATGGTCTTATTTGCTTGATTCTTTATTCTCATTTGCTGATGCTTATTTTTGTTTAAGCATGTCTACATTTTTACCTAATTAAGAATCTTAAAGTAAACACATGGGTATATTTGTTGATAACTCAAGAGATTTAGCTATTATCATTAGACCAACAATATTAAATTTGCCTTACTTATCGAAAAATCATACAAACACAGATCATTTTGTCTTTGGCTGGGTTTATAGTTTTATAAACTTTGTGTCAAACTCTGACACCTTAAAAACATAAACATGTCCAGTAAAACCCAGGCTAAAAAAAAAAAAAAAATGTATGCTGACAATTTGAAAACTTGTTAATTCTTACTTTACCAATAATACTTTTTAAAAAATAACTCAGCTTATTTACCAAAGATTACTAAATTCGGAATAATCACAAATTAAATGTAAATGGTCTAAACATGCTAATTAGAATGCAGAGATGGTAAAGTTGAACTTAAAAAACAAAAGACCTAAATGTATAAATCATCTCTAAGAATCTGACTTTAGAGATAAAGACACAAGTAGTTTAAAAGTAAAAAATAGGGAGGAATGGGGTCACTAAAATGGCAGAGTAGGAGCAATCTGGCTTTGCTCTCCCCCACAGAAAACCCAAAACACATATCCAGTGCCAAGGTTATCACCAGCAGTATTTCAGAATTCAAATCTGAGGGTGAGACAATTCCCAGGGCCACAGAGAAGTGAAAACTCTGAGCAGATGGTATGAGAAACAAACTTCACTATCTGTGACAACCCTTTTGCCAGGCACTGCATAAGGAAATTCACCTTGGAGTCACGGTTTCTAGACTAGAAAAAGTGAAATTGAGGTGGACAGCCATATTCCTCACCATCTTGGGTGTTTTTTCCCCGGAAGAAAATCATTCCTGCCTCAACCCATGGGAAGCATCACAAGGGAGAAAAACCCTGGAGGGCAGCTACAGACAAAGAGAGAAGGTGGCACTAGAACACCTAGCCTGTGAAACATGGTTGTCTGAACAAAAGGAGACACCAAATCAGAGTGACTGTTCAGCAGCAGCATGCTGTAGGAAGCGTGCTACACGGTTCTTCTGGGCATGAACCCCTAGTCAGACTTCCCAGACAGCTCAGGTGTCCCTTTTGGGACTTCCTAGCCATCCAGGATGGACAGTGCTCCATATATTTGTGAGAGCCAAGACAGCTCTGGACTTGAGGCACCATCTAGTGCTGAAAGGGAGGCAGCAATCAAAGATTAAGGTGACTGACTCAACAAGCAACTGCAAAGAATTTCTAAGCAAACATACCAAGACCAATTGAACCAAGGTCCAATATTGTTGGGATGGTGACACCAAACCTTGATGCTAATTTACATGTAGGTTGAGATGGATTCGCTTCCACTACAGCTTTCAGCTCATCATTCTCCACCTTGGTCTCAGGTGGCCCAAGTGGCTCATTTTCAAGATTAGAATCACCAAAACAGAACTTGTCAAACCAGCGATGTATTATCGTGCATTCATTGGCTACATCCTTCCCAAACACTTTGTTGATATTTTGAGCTCTCTGCACTGCATTGGTTCCACAACGAAACTCATATTAAAAAATAACTCGAATTTCTGACTTATCTATGGTTTCACAAAAATTGCTCTAAAAAAATTTGAAAGATAGATCACAAGTCAAAACATGTGTTTGAAAGACTGAGGATGTACCTTCACAATAAAACAAAAAGTGTCAAAGTGAAATGTCAGAGATACCAACTGTCAAACTTAGCACTTAAGGAAGTTGGACATTTCATACTTAATAACCTAATATATCAATAGACTAGTGCTCAGCAATAAAAAGAAATAAAGTGCTGATACATGCTACAACACAGATGTCCCTTGAAAACATTATGCTAAGTGGGAAAAGCCAGTTACAAAAGATCACATAGTCCATGAATCCATTGACATGAAATGTCCAGAGCAGACAAACCCATAAAGACAGAGTGGTTATTGCTTAGGGCTAGGAGGACTTGTATGTCAAAACCACAAAACACTAACAAAAGAAATCAAAGACAATGTAAATAAACGCTGAGACATATGTTCATGAACAGAAAGACTCACCATAGTAAAGATGCCAATTCTCCCCAAAGTGATATATAGGTTTAATGAGATTCCTATCAAAATTCCAGCAAGACATAGACAAGATTCTTCTAGAATAGGGTAAGGCAAAGGACTAGAATGGCTGTAACAATCTTGACAGAAGAAAAAAGCGGGAGAATCACTGTCCCTTGTGTTAAGACTTACTACATAGCTATAATAATCAAGGCAGAGAGATTTTGCTGGAGGGATAGGCACAAAGATGCACAAAACAGAATGGAGAATTCAGAAATATAATCACAGAGATATATTCAGCTGATTTTTGACAAGGTGCAATAGCAATTTGTTTTTTCTTTTTTTCTTTTTTTTTTTTTTTTTTGAGACAGAGTCTCGCTTTCTTGCCTAGGCTAGAGTGAGTGCCGTGGCGTCAGCCTAGCTCACAGCAACCTCAAACTCCTGGGCTCAAGCGATCCTCCTGCCTCAGCCTCCCGAGTAGCTGGGACTACAGGCATGCGCCACCATGCCCTGCTAATTTTTATATATATATATTAGTTGGCCAATTAATTTCTTTCTATTTTTATGGTAGAGACGGGGTCTCGCTCAGGCTGGTTTTGAACTCCTGACCTTGAGCAATCCGCCCGCCTCGGCCTCCCAGAGTGCTAGGATTACAGGCGTGAGCCACCGCGCCCGGCTAAAATCCGCTTTTTAAAAAAGTTTCAGATTTTGGGGGTACAAATGCTTTAGTCATACAAATTGCCTTTGTACCGCCTGAGTCAAAGCTACAAGCATGCCCATCCCCCAGACAGCATGTGCAGCACCCCTCAGGTGTGAATTTATCCATTCCCTCCTCCCCTCTCCCACCTGCCCAATCCCCAATGAATGTTACTTCCATACTTTCTTTTTGAGATAGGGTCTCACTCTGTCACCTGGGCTAGATAGAATGCAGTGGCATCGTTAAGCTCACTGCAACCTCAAACTCCTGGGCTCAAGCGTTCCTCCTGCCTCAGTCTCCCTAGGAGCTCGGACAACAGGTGTGCACCACCAGGCCCAGCTAATTTTTCTATTTATTTTTCGTGGAGACAGGGGTCTCACTCTTGCTCAGGTTGGTCTCGAACTCCTGACCTCAAGCAATGCTCCCCCCCAGACTCCCAAAGTGCTAGGATTACAGGCGTGAACCACTGCTCGGCCTGCAGTCGCAATTAAATGGAGGAAAGATAGTCTCTTCAACAAATGATGTGTAGCAATTGGACATTTATAAGCAAAAAAAAATGAACCTTGAACTAAACCTCATACCAATGGATCACAGACTTAAGTGTAAAATACAAAGCTATAAAACTTTAAGGGAAAAATGTAGGAGAAAATTTGAGATGCAGAGCTAGACTAAGTTCTTTAACATGAAAAGCACAATTTATAAATTGATAAATTGTTTCTTGATTGAAATCAAATAAAACTTTTGTTCTTTGAAAGCCCACATGAAGAGGATGAAAAGATTAGCTACAGAGAAATATTGCAAACCACGTATCTTACAAGGACCTGATAAAGAACTCTCAAAACACAACGGTTTTTAAAAATTGAACAATTCAATTATAAAATGGGAAAAAGACATGAAGAGACATGTCAACTAAAAAAGATATACCAATGGCAAATAAATACATAAAAATACATTCACGATCACAAGCCATCAGGGAAATGCAAATTAAAACCACAATGAAATATCACTACCAACCTATCAAAATGACTAAAAAATAGTGACAATACCAAATCCTGGCAAGAATGCAAAGGAACTGAATCTATCATGCATTGATGGAGAGAATGTAACACATTACAGCCACTTTGGCAAATATTTTGGCAATTTCTTAAACTAAACATGTGCTTACCATGCAACCCAACAATTACATTCCTGGGCCTTTATCTCAGAGAAATGATAACGTATGTCCATGCAAAAACTATACACAACCGTTCACAACAGCTTTATTTGTGATAGCCCCAAACTGAAAACTGAAATATTCTATAATAGGTGAGCATTTAAACAACGTGTGGGACAGCCATACTACAGAATACTACTCAACAATAAAAAGGAATGAATTATTGATATGCACACAACCTGGATGGATCTCAGTGGCATAAGCCAAGTGGAAAAAAGCCAACCTCAAAAGGTTATGTACTTCGGTCGATTTTAACTGTCGGCTTGACTGAATTAAAGGATACTCAGCTGGTGAAACATTTATTCTCGATGCTTCAGTAGGTGCTGAGCCTCTCTTTTGCCAGAAGGGAAACCCAGGTGGTTTGGCTTTTGGTTAGAATGACTGGGCTGCCCCACGTGTGTGAGGGTGTTTCCAGAGGCGATGGCACTAACCCTGGGTATGGATCTGCCTTCCCTGCACACAATGCTTTGCCAAAACTACCATCTGCGAACTTACAGAATTCCATATCCACCATCCTCTTATTCCACACAGCATTGCTTCTGACCAGGGAACTCACTTCACAACGAAAGAAGTGTGGCCATGGGCTTCTGCTAAGGAATTCACGGGTCTTATTATGTTCTGCATCATCCTGAAGCAGCTTGCTTGAAAAAATAATAGATTGGCCTTTGAAGACACAATTACAGTGCCGGCTAGGTGCTAGCATTGGCAGAGCTGGTGCAAGGTTCTCCAAAAGCCTGTGTGTTCTCTAAAATCAGGGTCCAATATAGGGCGCTATTTCTCCCATTGCCGGGATTCACGGACCCAGGAATCAAGGGAAATGGAAGTGGCACCACTCACTGCTACCCCTCGTGGTCCACTAGCAACGTGTTTGCTTCTTGTTCCCAAGACTTTAGGCTCTTTTGGCCTGGAGGTCTTAGTTCCAGAGGAAGGAACGCTTCCCACAGGGGACACGATGACAACTTCGTTGAACTGGAAGTGAAGACGGCCACCTGGCCACTTTGGGCCCCTCATGCCTCCCAGTCAGCAGGCTAAGAGGGAGTGTCTACGTTCATTTTGCACTGCTATAAAGGAATGCCTGAGGCTGAGAAATTTATAAAGAAAAAAAGGTTTATTTGGCTCACGGTTCTGCAGGCTGTGCTAGAAGCATGGTGGCAAGCGTCTGCTCCTGGTGACCTCAGGGAGCTTCCAGTCAAGGCAGAAAGCGAAGAGAGCAGATGTGTCACATGGTGAGAGCAGAAGTGGGGGCAGGTGCCTCACTCTTTAAACAACCAGCTCTCTCGAGAACTAAGAGAGCGAGAACTTACCCATTGCCACGGGGAGGGCACGAAGCCATTTATGAGGGATCCACCCCCACGAGCCAAACACCTCATACCCAGCCCCACCCCCAACGCTGGAGACTGATCCTCAGCCTCGTGGGAGGCTGCTCAGTGCTGGCGCGTGCTCCCGCGCAGCCTTCGGGAATGGGAGGAAGAGGCGAGTGGCAGCGGGCAGGTGAGACATGCTCCTTGTTGTCAGGGGATACAGCAGCGGCGGAAAGCATGGCCAACAACATGGTGAGCACTTATATATGGCTTCAAACAATAGTGGCAACCTGCCATGGGCAAGTGCAATCACATGGGTGCACACAGGAGATAAACACCTTGGTGACATAAGAGTGTTGACTCACGCCTCCCCAGAAGGCCAGCTGGGGCAGGGGTCGGAAAAGACACAGCGGCAGTCACCTTAGTTTGGCCTAAGAAACCTGTTGCCTATATAAATGCATTTTCCCTTACAAACATGAGATTTGGGGGAGTCAAACGTCCAAACTATATTGCGAAGTAATGCTGTTAGCTGGTGCGATTAACCTGCACTCCCAAGGGGCAATTGGATTATGACTCCACCAAGGAGGTGAGGAAGAGTATGTCTGGAATATAGGAGATCCTTTAGCAGGGGTCCTCAAACTTTTTAAACAGGAGGCCAGTTCACTGTCCCTCAGACTGTTGGAGGGCTCGACTGTAGTTTTGAAAAAACTATGAACAAATTCCTATGCACGCTGCACATATCTTATTTTGAAATAAAAAAACGGGCAGAAACACCCGCATGCGGCCTGCAGGCCGTAGTTTGAGGACGCCTGCTTTAGAGTATCTCTTAGTATTGCCGTGCCCCGTGATTAAGGTCAGGGGAACTCACAAAAACTCCATCCAGGCAGGACTACAAATGGCTCAGACCCTTCCGGAAGGAAGGTTTGAGTCACTCATCACATCAGGCAAAGGACCAGCAGCTGAGGTGCTTGCTGCAGGCAAAGGGAGTACTAAGCGGGTAGAAGAAGATTATTATAACACCAGCTAAGGCCACGTGACCAATTGCAGGCACGAAGGCTGTATTTCCTCCCTGTTTTGTTAAGGAAGTTTGTGCGTATATGTATTAAGCAAATATCTGGTTTTTATTTCCCTCTCCCTTGCATTGATGTATTGAGGTGTTTTCAGTTTATATTAGTATTTACAGTTAATTTCACATTATAGTATTTAAGTTATGAGATATCAGGAGAGGAGTGCACATCACTCTAGGGCTCTACCTCTTCTGGGGGAGGAATTAGTGTGCTTTTTGTTGTTCACAGGGTAGTTGCATCATGCTAGGCAGAACTATGACCTTGTTACCATCTTTATTTGGAGATTAAACATAGTTTAATGAGATACATGTAGGTGCCAAGTTGACAAAGAGTAGACTTGTGGTGGTTGGTTTTGAGTGTCAGCTTGCCTGGATTAAGGGCTCCCCTGAGAGCTGGCAAAGCGTTATTCTCAGTGCTTCACTAGGCACTGGGCCTACTCAGCCTCTTCTGCTGAAAGGGAAGCCCAGGTGGTTTTGCTTTTAATTACAATAATTGGGCTGCCCCAGGTGTGTCTGGGAGGGTAGTTCCAGAGGAGATTGACAGGTGAGTTGGTGAACTGAGTGAGAAAGATCCACCCTTAATGTGGGCAGGCATCATCCTATTGGCTGGGAGCCTGGATGGAATAAAAAGGTGGAGGACTTCAGTGAATTCCCTCTTTCTTCTGGAGCCAATACACCCTTAGACATCAGAACTCCAGCTTCTCTGGCCATTAGGCTCCTGGATTCACACCAGTGGCTCCTTGGGCTCTTGGGCCTTTCGAACTGGGAATTGTACCATTAGCTTCCTTGGTTCTGAGGCTTTTGGACTTAGAGTGAGCCGTGCTACCAGCTCCCTGGCTCTCCAGCTTGCAGACAGCCTGTTACGGGACTTCTCAGCCTCATAGTCAAGTGAGCCAACACCCCTAGGAAATACCTTTTCATCTCCTTCTCTCTCTATATCCTGTCGGTCTGCTCTCTGGAGAACCTTGACTAAAACGCATACTAAGTGATTCCATGATATAACTAACACTCTTCCAATGGCAACATTGTAGAGATAGAAAACAGCTGTGGTCTCCAGAGGTCAGGAATGGTGTCGGGGAAGGGGTAGCACTAGGGGGATCTTCACAGTGAGGGAACAGTTCTGCATCCTTTTTGCAGTGGTGGTTACATGAATCTACACGTGTGATAAAGAGGCATAGAACTGTACACACACTTTATATCGATGTCAGCTTTCTGGTTTTGGTATTGCACTATAATTACACGAGATGTAACTGACAGAGGAAACCAGAAACGCTGGACCTCTGTGTACTATGTTTGCAATTTTCTGTGAATCTATAATTATCTTTTAAAAGGTTTAAAAAATTCAATCAATGTAATCACTCTATAGACTTTAACAGAAAATCGTATCTTAATAGATGTAGAAAAAGCATTTGGAAGATCTACCATCCATTTACTCTTACTAATTGACAAATAATTGCACATATTCATGGGGTACACAGTGATGTTTTGATTCATATAATGTATGGGGATCAGATCAGGGTAATTAGTATATCTATCATCTCAAATATTTATTTCTTGGTGTTGGGAACATTCAGTAGCCTCCTTCTACCTATTTGAAACTATATGTTGTTGTTAAGTATAGTCATCCTACAGTGATATAGAACATAAGAACCTATTCCTCCTGTCTAGCTGTAATTTTGTATCATTTATCACTTGGGTTCCTGGGGTTCCCAACCCCCAGGCCAAGGTCTGTCAGGAACCAGGCGACCCAGCGGGAGGTGAGCAAGCGAAGCCCCACCTGCCCCCACAGCTGCTCCGCATTGAGCTCGCATTACTGTCGGAGCCCCATCCCCATCTGATCAGCAGCAACATCAGACTGTCACAGGAGCTCAAACCCCGCTGCAAACTGCACATTCGAGGGATCCGGGCTGTGTGCTCCCCATGAGAATCCGATGCCTGATGATCTGAGGTGGAGGCCAGGCGGCAGCCCTTCCCCCACCACCTCACCCCCTGTCTTCCAAGAAACTAGTCCCAACGTCAAAAAGGTTGGGGACTGCTTCAACACATCTCTCTCTATCCCTCCCTTCCCTCCACCATTCCCACTCTTCAGTATCCTCTGTTACGTGTTTTGCTTCTGTGAGATCAACTTTTTTTTAGCTTTCACATATGAGTGGGAACATGTGATGTTTAACTTTCTGTTCCTGGCTTATTTCACTGAACATAATGTCCTCCAGTTCCATCCGTGTTGCTGTGAATGACAGAATTTCATTTTTTATGGCTGAATAGTATTCCATGGTGTATGTACACCACATTTTCTGTATCCATTCATCTGTTGTTGGACACCTGGGTTGATTCCATATCTTGGCTATTGCAAATAGTGCTGCAATAAACACAGGGGTGCAGATGTCTCTTTGATAATGATTTCTTTTCCTTTGGATAAATTCCCAGTAGTGAGATTGCTGGATCATGCAGTAGTTCTATTTTTAGTTTTCCAAGGGACCTCTATACTGTTTCCCATAGTGACTATACTCATTTGCATTCCCATCAACAGTGCAGGAATTCCCTTTTCCCTACATCCTTGCTAGCATTTGTCAGTTTTTGTCTTTTTGATAATAGCCATCCTAACTGGGGTGAGATGAGAGCCCATTGTGGTTTTACTTGAATTTCCCTGATGATTAGTGATGATCAGCATTTTTCTTTCACATACCTTTCTGCAGGGGCTGTGGCACCTCAGGGCTGTCACTCAGGCCCTGGGTACAAGCAGGTAGCTGCTCTGCTGGCCCAGGAGCATGCCAGCTGCTCAGAGGCTTAAGAGCCTCTTCTACTTGGGGAAGGGAGCACAGCAGTTTGGCTGGTTCAAGGGTGGGTTTGCCTGGGAGGGACTGCCAGACTGAGTCTCTGGCTGGAATGAGGGCAGCAGGAGCCAGTTTCCCTGCTATGCAGGACCGACATCACAGCTGCCAGGGTTGTGGCATTTAACGACGGGGTGTGGGCGTGGTAGAATGAAGGCGGAGGAGCCTCAGTGCTGGAGAAGTGCAGTGGCCACTGGCCCCCAGAGGAGGCCACACTCCAGAGGTGGCTCTGCTCTCAAGATAACACCATGCTTCAGCCACCTGGCTTGCAGGGGACAAGTGGGGGGTTGGGAGCCTACACCTTGTGCCCCTAACGTGGGGCAAGGCAGTTGCGTGAATTTCCAGCAGCTTTCCAAACTGGGACACTGTGGGATTCTCCTGTTGTGAGGACTGTTGGTGTCTACAATGTGGTCTGGTGGGGATCTTCTGCTCACCCGCTGTCCCCTGCTCCCTGCAGGGGCCGGGTGCCACCACGCTGCCCTCCTGAACGTCTGATCACCACAGGTGTGTCCACTCCCCTGCTGCGCTCTAGCACTCCATTTGATCCTGCAGTCAAATCTCAGCTGTTTATTTGCTCCCTTCATCCTTTCTTGTGGGGGAAACAAATGCCAGGCATCTGGTCAGCCATCTTGCTCCCAAGCTTAGTGGTTCTTTACCACTAGGTCACTGCCTCCTTTTCAGCCCTAGGTGGTACCTTAAGCCCAGGTTCACCTCAACTCTAGTAAACAATCAGAGTGCTGCCCCTCTTGAATGGGGGGGTCCCAAAAGGGATATCCCGGCAGTGTGGGAAGGCTGGCTAGGGGTTCGTGCCCAGGGGACCTATGGGACAAACTTCCTACACCATGGTGCTCCAATTTGGTGTCTCCTTTGGCAGAGTCACAGAACAGGGTTTCTAGGGCTGGGGATGGTAGTCCTGGCTCCCCTCTTTGTCTCTGCTTGTCCTCAGGAATATTTCTCCCTTTAGGTACTCTCAGTGCTTCCTGCGGGTTAAGGCAGGGACATGTCTCCTGTCAGGGAATCCAAGATGGTGGGGAAGCTCGTTGTCCACTTTAATCTCATTTTTCTAAGTGTAGAAACAGTGAGTTGGGGAAAATTTTTCCATACACTTGGTCCTGGGCAGAATGGATGGAGGGTGTTGCTAATGTGGAAGTCTGATTCTCTTACCATCTGCTTGGAGTTCTTTCACTTCTCTGTGGCCTTGGGAACTGCCTTATCTTCATATTTGAGTTATGTGTTATTTCTGGTGAAAATATTGGTCCCATGTATTTGTTTTTTGCTTTCTATGTGTGTGTGGGAGGTGAAGCCAGCTTGCTTCTATACTGCCATTTTGGAACCAGAAGTCCTCCATTTACTCTCGGCAAATAAGCTGAAAAAAGACCTCTATGAAAAATCTATAGCCACCAACATGCTTCATTATGGGGAAAGATTAAATGCTTTCCCCTAATATCAGAAACACAGTAAGAATATCTTCTGTCATCACTTCTATTTAACACTGTACTAGAAGCCCTAGCCAGTGCAATAAGGGAGGAAAAAAAAAAGTAAAGGCATACAAATTGGAAAGTAATAAATAAAGCTGTTGTTATTCACAGATAACATCATGTATGTAGAAAATTGTAAAGAATCTACAAAAAAAGCTAGAAAAAATCAGTATGTTTATCAAGGTTTCAGGATAAAAGATACTCTGTAAAAATATAATTGATTTTTATACATTAATCTCTTTTAGTGTTGGTCTGCATGTGATACATTCTTTCAATGTTTAATTGTCTAAAAATGTTCTTCTTTCATGTTCATTTTTGGAGGATATTTTCACTGCAGAATTCTAGGTTGGAGTTATTTTCTTTAACCACTTAGAAAATAACACTCTATTATCTTCCTACTTCCATTATTTTCATTGAAATGGCATGTGTCCTTTCTTTCCTCTGGCTGCTTTTAAGATTTTTCTCTTTGTCTTTGTTTTTCAGCACTTTTTGCTATGACATTCCTGGTGTACTTTTTTTGTATTTATTGTTCCTGGGTTATTTAGCATTTCTTGAATATGTGGCTTGATGTTTTTTGTCAGTTTCGGGAAATTCTCAGGCATTATCTCTTCAAATGTTGCTTCTGGCCCATTCGTCTTCTCTTCTCCTCTCCTCCTAGGACTCCAAACTGAGTCTCAGAACCTTTGTACCCAATGTATTGCATGTTCTCTGGAAGCAACTGACTCAAAGTACCCTTGTCTCTCTGTATTAATATTTTTTAGATAATTATTCCATAAATGTGTTGCATATCATGAAGAAAATAATTCCTTCCTTCCTTAAGGTGGGCACCAAAATTTCTGAATAAATTTCAAAGAGTATGTATAGTATTTCTTTATTTGATTTTTACCTTCTTGTGAATTAAATACTTTTACCAAAAAAAAAAAAAAAAAGCATCACTCTCAAATACTGTTTTGGTACTTAAACTGTATTTTATGGGCATTAACATCTATTCACCCACACTTATGGAAAAAGTCTGTATCCTTCATTTATTACTAACAGCCTGGGATATATAGTTGTGGATGAATATTTCTGTTTCAGCTTTTGTTTGAGCAGCTTCCAAAACATCATCCTATAGGTTTTTGGAATCTGTGCCAAGTTCAGCTCAGATTAAATTTCTTTGTTAGAATTGCTTTTTAAAGCATCTGGATCAGAAATCATATACTTCTGCTGCATAGCAAAGAAACGTTTGGAAATCATCAGAGGCATCATAGTAGAGGATGAATAGTATTGTATGTTTTCTCTCAGGGTAGGTAAAGGCTACAACAAAAAATTATTAAGAATTTAGAAGATGCTGGGTTGATACTGTTAAAACATTTTAAGCAGCTGATAGCTTACTTTCAAAATGATACTATTCTGCATATTGTTCCTAAAACTATTATAGAATATTTCTGAGTAAAAGTAGAGATTTCTTCTACCTGTTTTCAATGCTGCACGCACACACACACACACACACACACACACACACACACTAACAAGGTATGAAAGATTAAAATTTTTAGCTTGACATCATAATTTTGTTTTTTCCCCAAAATTTGAAGCAGAGACCTAAACGATCCTTTATATCATTTCAACAAATAACATCCATTTGAGTAAAGATAGATTTGGTTTATATTTCACTGGACAAAAATAATGCATCTACTCTGCTAAAGAGAAAGACCCATATTAAAAAAAAAAAATCCAAGGGAAACCTTCAGTTTCTAATATAGTCCATTGTGTCCTATTCCTAAGTGGGCCAGAATTTCAAAATGAATCTCAGAACTTTTGTACCTGTGAAACAAACCTAAACCTATGGTTTTTAGTCTCTCCAATCATTCCCAACATGATTGATGGGTTTTGGAGAGATCATTTGATTATCTCCTATATAACCACAAGAAGGTACATTTAGGTTGTGGTCTGGTAATCCAGATGATTTAGTGGATAAACTCCAGACTGTGGAACCAAAAGAAAAAAGTTCTCTTTTTGGTCAGAGGGTGACCTTTGTCATGCTCCCTTCTGTGTTATTCTTTAGAAATAACTTTCTCCTCTATGTTAACTTCAAAAGAATGGCGGGAGCCTATGAAATCATCATGGTGGTTTACCACCTAAATATACCTTCTCATGCCTATATATGGGATAATCGAATGATCTCTCCAAATTCCATCAATCACGAAATCATACATTGACCATTTGGGCTCTAATTAAGATGTATGTAGTTCATATTTTTATGAATCAGATCCTTCACTTTGGTAGAGCTGTTTTTCCAAAGTCTCTAATATATGTTTGTTTTTCCTCATCTCATTAGAAAGAAGATACGAGCAGAAAGGTGGACAGATTCTTCAAAAAGTAAGAAAATGCACTTTTTGCTGCTTTATAGCCTACCTTGTCTCCACGTGAAAGACACAGCTAAAATGTGATGTCTGAAATATATGTAGCAATGAGGTTTTTTATTGATTGATATAAATATGTATGGCTTTGTTCGGCTGAATACTGCTGGTAGGAGTTACCGGCGTATGTAATACATTATCTTATTACACTCATTTTATGGAAGCTGATCCTGATGGGACAGTGGAAGGAGAGCTTACTCCAGCTTTCTGGAAAAGCAATTAATCCTACTGCTTATGTAGCAACCATGTCTTGGATTGCACTGGTGTGCTGGCACCACTTCTCCTTTTATTAAAACAAAAATGCAGCTGCTGACCAGAAGTGCAGCCCTACAAGTGGGGCTTTCATCATGTTGGTAAGAGATTCATATCCAGGGTTGACATCATTTCAGTTATGGCCTTTTCATTATTAAAGTTTGGAATTTCCAGTTTGTTTATTAAAGATTTAAAGCTACAGGTTAAATCACCAAATTGAAATCCACTTATATCCCTATACTATGATAAGTGGATAACGTGTGCTGGAAAATGTATTTTTCAGATTTTACCACCAGATGAATTATTTTAATTGTGAAATGGATTGTATTAGAAAGAAACGGACATTTATTTTTCCCCCCCTGAATCTTCAGCATTTCTTCTTTATAAGTAATGCTCACATCCCTCAGTTTCTAGTAAGTGCGTTTAACAAACGTTTGAGAGCTGTTGACTATTAAGTGTTAGTAAAAAAAATAGTGGCCAGGACTTTTACTTAGCCCTCGTGGCAACTTTACTGTGTGCTTCATCTGTTTCTCATCAGTCTTTAAAATTGATAATTCTTGGAGACACATGGCATTCACCAATGTTTACAGAGATTTTTAACTCTCGGTATAGACTTATGCTCAAGGGCTCTCTTAATTTGTAATCCAGCCTTTTTCATGGCATTGCATCGTTTATTACAAAAACAAAAATTAGCAGAATGCTTTTTTTTTTTTCTTTTGAGACAGAGTCTCGCTTTGTTGCCAGGCTAGAGTGAGTGCCGTGGCATCAGCCTAGCTCACAGCAACCTCAAACTCCTGGGCTCAAGCGATCCTTCTGCCTCAGCCTCCCGAGTAGCTGGGACTACAGGCATTCGCCACCATGCCCAGCTAATTTTTTCTATATATATATTAGTTGGCCAATTTATTTCTTTCTGTTTATAGTAGAGACGGGATCTTGCTCAGGTTGGTTTCGAACTCCTGACCTTGAGCAATCTGCCCGCCTCATCCTCCCAGAGAGCTAGGATTATAGGCATGAGCCACCGCGCCCGGCCTACAGAATGCTTTTTATCTAGAGTTTAATGTAGATTCTATTTTAAATAGCAGAATTAACATTGCATACTTTACAAAAGCACTTTATAAGGACATTAATAAAACAAAGTTCATATTTTAAAATTTCTAGTGTTTTGGGCTCTTGGCATTTTAACTCTTCCTTTCTCAAATTGTAGTCTATTTGGCTTTGCTTTTAATATCTATAAAAATAACTGATAAAGACCACCAAATATATACACAATGGCTTTTCCACACCCTGTGCACTATGCATATGCATAAGTAGGTATTTGTTTCGTTAAGACGAAAACAACATGTAGAAAAAGCAACTGCAGTAATGGCTGTGACATCACTCTGACATCTTTTCTTTAAAGACTGTTTAAGTTGTTTACATATTGCATGAGGCAGAGTGGAAGTAAATCCAACAAGTTGACAGTTTTTAAAATGAAAACGTTTGTTGCTATGTTCCGATACCAACTGTCTGATACCAATAGGATAGCCTCCAATTCAATTCAGTTCTGACAACAACTACCCTGAGTTAGCATCCAACTCTACAGGTTGAGGACAAACTCCTTCACTGTCACCACTTCAGATACCCATCACAAGTTTTGTGTGTTACCCAAACACCCACAATTCTGCCCAGCCAACTACAAATGGGAGCTTCCCACAACCCCCTCATGTTTGATAGTTCACCAGAATGACTCACAGAACTCGGGAAAGCATTGTACTTAAAATTACTGTTTTATCATGAAGGATACAAATAAACAGATGAAGAGATGCATAGAACAAGGTCTCAAAGGGTCCCAAGCACGGGAGCTTCTGTCCCTGTGGAGTTAAGGTGTGCCCCTGGTACACTGATAAGTTCCCACCCAGCAAGCTCCCCTGAGCCTTGGTGTCATTACATAGGTATGATCGATTAAATCATTGACCACCTGATTGAACTCTCCAGCCCCTCCCCTCCCTGAAGGTTAGGTGGGTCCAAAACTCCAGCCTTTTAATCAATCACTTTTTCTGATGACCAACCCTCATCCTAAAGCCGGCTAGATAAAGCCCTGCCTTAGCTTAACAAAGATGCTCTGATGGCTCAAGATATTCCATGGGTTTTTGTCTATGTCAAGAACCTGGGACAAAGGTCAGATATATATGTATTTTATATTATATCATGCTTGCCTATTATAATGATTACGAATATTCATTGTCATGGGGAGAAATGAAGAGATATTTAGAAAGGTAATTCGGATGGAATTTCACATGTAGTGGGAATCAGTAAATTAATGAGTCACACACTTGCATAAGTCTCTTGTGGGAATTGCAAATTTTTTCTTTCCACATTTTTTGAGACAGAGTCTCACTCTGTTGCCTGGGCTAGAGTGCTGTCGCGTCAGCCTAGTTCACAGCAACCTCAAACTGGCTCAGGCGATCCTCCTGCCTCAGCCCCCCAAGTAGCTGGGACTACAGGCATGTGCCACCATGCCCGGCTATTGTTTCCACATTTAAAGTAAGTTTAAAGACCCATAATGACTAGTTACTTATTTGATACAGAATCATAAAAATAATGTTCTGATTCCATTTTAGATTTTTTAAAACCCAGACTCCACAAAGGAAATACCAAACACCATTCGGGGTACTTGAAATATGCAGTTTCTACCCACTAAAAACTGTTGTTATTAGCCAACTTGTATTTATGATATCTATGTCACTGCAATTTGCTAACACAAAGATGAATTTATTTTTTAAGCCACACGTTGTTAGTGTCAGAAACGCAAATCTGAATGCTGACTTTCCATAAGCCTATTCTCAAAGTGCCTATCCATAGTATAGTTCAAATTGCAGAATAAAGTTTTCTCTAAAATACTTTGATGTTCAAATGATAGCACAATATAGTGATTGCATTATACATATCTCACATTACCAGATTTATTTACCTTTTGTTGATGATACTCCAATTGGCACAATAGATTTCCTCTTGTATGATGAATGAATGACATGGTTCAAATCTTACAGTTATAGAAATTGAGCAGCCATGCTGTTTTTATCATTATGAGTGAGGGTAGGAATTGAATTTAGTTTTCCTACTAAGTTCTAAGTCTGTGTATCAATAACTCTATGAGATGCACTTCTCCCGAAATAATCAGAAGTCTCAAAGTTGCATAATCTAGGAATGGCTGAGCATTGAGATTGAGGTAAAAATGCTAATGCTACCATAATAAGAAATCAAGAATGATAACAACCACATTCTTCCAACAAAATTGGCAAATGTGGCAAAATAAATTTTCAAGAAATTAATAAAATCAAATATTTTAACTAGAAAATGTGACATGTATGAAATAATTGCTGTGTTTTGGGATAATGCAGACCAACCATTAGAAGAAAGGATCAGTGATTTTAGCGGGGAAAAATCAATTTAAGATAAGCTAAAAAATGTTTAGCTTTCTAGATTTCATTTAAAGCAATAAGATAGGAACAAAATGTACTTATTTATATATAAAACTCTCTAAATCATATAAAATTATAATTAATTTAATTTTACTTATACAAGTCTTACATAATTTTTGTAAGTATGTTATATATTGTGATTATGTGTGCATATATATATGTACTTGGATATATATGTACTTGGGATATGTGTGCGTGTTTATCTGTGTGTGTGTATTAATAGCTGGTGTGTATTTTGGTGTCTCAGAGTGGGAAGAGAAAGAAAAAGTAAAGTTCAGGGGTAATAAAATGAAAGAGAAATGAGGCTCTAAATAAGTCGTAAGTTGAAAAGGCAGACAAACTTATCCAATAAATTGGACTATGGGAGTAAAACATACAGCCAGATATTTAAAAATATATTAACATTACTAGAATTTCACAATCGGGTATTTATTGAATATATACTATTTGCTTAACATTTTGCTAATAAGGGAATGTAAAATGCAATAGATGATCAAATTAACATACCTAAGAAACTAGGGATATAAATTATATGATATTGATATGGAACGAGTTAGCTCTTCAAAGGAGGTAGAATTTGCAAGTTTTGAACAAAAAGTATGTCAAATTGCTTCCTAAAGATTCATACAATCATTCCTAAAATCAGGTCTTCCTTGTTTCCATTAGGAAATTATAACTTCTTTACTAAAAAGCATGATGTACCACAACTCTTTTTTAGAGAAGCAGGTCTATTTTGATGCTATAAAATCACTGTTTTAAGTTTTTCTAGGATGTAGCTGCTAAAGATTTAAAGTCATAGTTTTGCATACCTTTCTGTTACTACTCCAAGAGCCAGATAAAGTTAAACTGTGTTGATTCAAACCCTGATATTAGGTTAAGGGTTTTCCTTTCTCTTTTGTCCCTACCCTTTGTGCATTAGCTAAAAGAAATAATATTAACAGAAGGAACCTACAGAATTCCTTAAATTATCAATGAGGATAAATTTGCAAGAAATAATTTTCTCATGTTATTTCAGTACTACTAAAATCATTTCAGAAAATATCAAAATTTGATATGAGAACTTTAAAATTAACATCCATTTGGTGAATGGCGCTGTTACTAGCATTGCATACATCAAAATTTGTTTTTACAATAGCGAAGTCATTTGTGGTCAGTGGGGTATAAAATGTGGCTTTAGATGCCAAAGTGTAATGAAATTAAATTTATGTCACTCTATTTTTGCTTTCTTTTCTATGAACTAATCATGAATCTACCGTGTCACTTGAGTTTGCTTAACAGCTGGTGTTGATGAAAAGATACTGGTCCTAATATATAGTAAGGATGGTTACAATAAACTCAGTACAATATGCTGAAAATTTTTATGAGTCGATTCATAAAGTACATGTGAACTTGTCAAAAAACATCAATATTTTAGTGAACAATAAAATTGGGGGATTCTGAGATCGGAGTTTTTAGACTATTTTATCATTTTTTTTTGGTGTGTATATATATATTTTTAGTTTTGGCTTAGAGCTCTGTTTTCTGAATTTTATCATTTGTTTTCAAGTTTTTAAAAAGTAGCTATTTAAAAATTCTATGTGGATTACATTTGCATATTGTTAGATAGCTATTTTGCCCCATTAGATTAGTAAACAAATCTGATAGCTTATAGATGTTAAGGAAAATTGGATATGATGATATTAATTTGCTGTTAACTAATGTCGTACAACATTGCTAAATGACAGTCCATCTGTCAAATTAACGTCATGACATCCTACTTGTTATTTTAATATGTTATGAAGATGAAATGTGTTTTTTAGATGTGTTTCACATTTGTACTAAGTAATGGAAAGTACAATATATTATGTGCTTGTGCCCTGAGGACAGTTTTTAACAAAAATAATTGAAGGTCATAAATCTTACCCCATGCCCTGCGTGTCGCCCCTCCTCAGTACACTTTAGATATTACTGTATCTTCTACACATAGCTGGACTCCTAGATAGTGACAAAGGCTGAGGACTATTTGTGTGCCTTATAGATGAAAACCCACAATATCTGCCATAAGTTTGCCCTGGAATATTGATTTTAATAAACATTCTCTATGATCACTTTTAAGATTTGATTCCCTGTGTTCTTGAATGATGTTGCTATTGAACACCTGACGAGTTTTTCAAATAATTAGGAACATCTACAGGCTAATAAATCTCTCCTACAGTTTTAATTTGATTGTATACTAGGTAGGTGTTTTTGCTTAAGAGAGTATGTGGGGGCGGGTGCATGATTTATAATGTGTTTGGGTTTTTTGTTTAAATTGTCATAGGCAGCCGTGGTAAAATTTGGTGCAGAGAAATGATGCAATTCACATTTGATATACAACTTATTATTATCTTTAAACATGCCTTGATCTGGCCAACATCCCCCAATGTGAATTTTTAACATTTGAAGATGATTCATTTTGAGACGTATTAGTCTAACAACTATGTTGCTCATAGTGCTTTGTTCTCATGTCAAAATATACAGCCCAGTTGATTATTATACAGTATCCTTTTGAAAATGATTGTAGGGTTTCATAGCTTTTGTGTAACATTATCCACAGCATTTTCAGTGTATGTTTAAATGTGACAATATATTGTAAAAAGCAAATTTTTAAAACTATTTCGATGGAATACTTTTCAGCAAGAAATAATGATGTGAATGTAAACTAATCCGATATATATGAGTGTAGCCCAGGCTTGCAATATTGGTTTATCCATTAATTTTCTTAGCCCAGGTGTTTGTTTAGTGGGAAGTCATCTCATGACTTGATGATAGATGCATTTCACTCAGAGCCGGTTGTACAAGCTCTTGCACTTGTTATGCTCAAAATTGTTTGGTTCTGAACCATTGCCTATAAATCTAAAAAAAATCAATTTCAGGAAAATTATTCCTGATCTTTCAGTAGAAGAAACACTTTCTAAAAGCTTTCAATGAACAAATTAGATCATTTTAAAACCTAGGTAGAAATGAATTTTGTTCATTATTTTATGATAACATTCTTATGGAATCATTTTAGACCAGATTTTTGTTTCTAAAATGGGAATCTTTTACTATACTGACTTTAACACTTAAAAAGTAATATATTTTTTTAATAAAAATGAGGTAATACAAAATTCTCAAAAGTGGAGATTCTATCTATAATCTCACCTCTTAGACAAAAGCATCGTTAACACTCAGCTATACATACCTCAGGGATTATTTTTATGAAATACTTTTTACAACTTAATTATACTTCTGCATAGTACTTTGCAAACTTGTCTTTTTTCACTTAATAGGTATCTTTCCATGCTAATACATATAGATCTTGATAATTTTTAATGATGACATAGTTTTCTGGTTATAATTAAACCACATAGAGATAAACATGAATTTAATGAATCTCTCAATTGATGGACATTTGGGTTATTTACAATTTGGAACTATTTGGAACTATTATAAACAACATTGCATTTGTTTGATTTCGTTGGAGTAAATTCCTAAAATTCAAATTACTGGATTTAAGTGTTGAGATATTTTTGAATTTTATGTATCTTGCCAAATTGCTTTCTGAGAGAGCTATGCCAATCAATATACAAATTTATAGTGCCACCAACAATGTATGAAGAGTATGCCACATCCTCATCTCTCCATGCATAATCTATGTTTCTACTGTTTGCCATCCAGCTAGATAAAATAAAAATTATAGTTTATCTTTTTTTTTTTTCTGAGACAGAGTATTGCTCTGTTGCCCGGGCAAGTGCCATTATGTCAGCCTAGCTACAGAAACTTCAAACTCCTGGGCTCAAGCGACCCTCCTGCCTTAGCCTCCCAAGTAGATGGGACTACAAGGGCATGCCACCATGCTCAGCTAATTTTTCGATTTTTAGTAGAGAGGAGTCTGGCTCTTGCTCAGACTGGTCTCCAACTGCTGACCTCAAGTGATCATCCCGCTTCCGCCCATGCCTCCCAGAGTGCTAGGATTATAGGCGTGAGCCACTGTGCCTGGTCCATTTTTCTATAATAAGTATTTATCTTACTGATTTGTAAGAGTCCTTTAGATAGTGAAGATATTGACCTTTGTGTATCATATATGGAAGTTCATCTTTAAACTTAGTTCATGTTATGTGGTTGATTTGTGGTCAAGCATGTGGTGAATTATATTAGTCTTTTTATTGATAAGTTCAGCTTTGTGTGTTTTCTTTGGTTTTTGGTTTTTGGTTTTGAGACAGAGTCTTGCTCTATTGCCCTTGCTAGACTGCAGTGGCATCATCATAGCTCACAGCAACCTCAAACTCATAGGCTTAAGGAATCCTTCTGCCTCAGCCTCTCAAGGAGCTGGGTCTACAGGCACACGCCACCATACCTGGTTAATTTTATTTTTTTGTAGAGCCAGGGTCTCCTTTTTCCTCAGGCTGGTCTCGAACTCTTGACATCAAGCAATCCTCCTTCCTCATCATCTCAGAGTGCTAGGATTACAGGCGTGAGCGACCATGCCCAGCCAGTTTCTAGCTTTAATGAATGTTAATAAAGGTAGTCTTCGTGCAAGATTATGAAAATAATATATCTTATTTTCTTCTTGTGCTTTGATAGTTCTATTTATTTGTTCATTTTTAACTGATATGTAATTAACATACAGTAAATTGTGCATAAAGTATATAATTTGATAAGTTTTGACATATAACCCAAGAAACCATCAACACAATCAAAATAATGAACATATCCATCACCTCAAAAAGTTGTCTCATGCCTCTTTGTAGGCCCTCCCTCCCACGTTTTTCCCCCAACCTTTTATCCTTGTCCCCAAATAGCCACTGATCAGCTTTCTGTCATTGGAGATTAGTTTACATTTCATAGAATTTTATATGAATGGAATTATACAGTCACATAGTATGTATTCTTTCTTGTCTGGCTTTCATACAGCATAATTATTTTCACATTTAATCCATGCTATTGCACGTAAGAGTAGTTCATCCCCTTTTATTGCTGAGTACTATTCCAATGTATTGATATGCCAAATTTTATTTGTTCATGTGTTAATGGACATTTGGTTTATTTTCAGTTTGGGGTTATTACAAATAAAGTTGCTATGAACATTCATGTACAAGTGTTTGGACATACGCTTTCATTTCTCTTAGGTAAATACCTAGGTGTGAAGTGGCTGGATCATGTAGAAGGTATATATTTAACTTTTTGAGAAATTGTCAAACTGGTTTCCAAAGTGATTATACCATTTAACATTCCCAACAATCGGCAGGATATAAACTTTTAACTTCCTCCACATTTTTGTCAACACTTGGTATGGTCAGTCTTTTTAATTTTAGCCATCTAGTGGGTATGTAGTGACATTTTATAATGATTTTAATTTGCATTTTCCTAATGATTAATGATACTAAGTATCTTTTCACATGTTTATATGCCATCCATATATCTTGTTTGGGAGTGTATGTTCAAATCTTGTGCCCATTTTTAAAATTGGTTTGTTTTTTTGTTACTGAGTTTTGAGCATTCTTTATATATTCTGGATTCAAGTCCTTTATCCGATATATGCTTTGCAAATATTTTCTTCCAGTCTGTGACTAGTCTTTTTATTCTCTTAATAGTGGCTTTCAAAGAACAGAGACTCTTAATTTTAATGAAGTCAAATTTGTCAATTTTTATTTTATGAATCATGTTTTTGACATCATATCTAAAAAATCTTTGCCTAATCTTAGATTACAGCAATTTTTCTCCTATGTTTTCTTCTGGTAGGTTTATATTTTAAGGTCTGTGGTGCACTTTGGGATAATTTCTGTATGTGGTGTGAGGTATGGGTCCAAGTTTATTTTTTTTTGTATCCGGTTATTCCAGAAACACTCGCTGAAAATTAGTGTCTTCTGTCCACTGGATTGCTTTTGCACCTTAGTCAAAAATAAGTTGTCCCTATATGTGCAGGTCTATTTTTGGACTCCATATTAGGTATTAAAGTTGGGATATTAGATTTAGTGGGTGAAGAAAAGGGGTCACAGGTGTCCTAGGCCAAGGGAACATCAAAGGAAAAGAAAGAGCTTAAAGTTAAAAGTAGAGACTAGTGGGGAAAGGAAGGTAGAGATAGATGGGAACCACATCTTTTAGGGCTTTGTTATGAGGAATTCGTCCTGCAGGCAATGAGAAGCTATCAAAGGGTAGTAAATAAAGAAGTGACATGACCAGATTGGTGTTTTGGAGAGATCACTCTGGCTGTAGCATGAAAGGTGAAGGAGGGACAAGACTGGGGACAGGAGGACGAGTCTAGAAGCTATTGCAGAGGCCCAGGTAAGAAATGAGGAGAACCTGAACTAAATCAGTAGCAGTGATAATAAAGACATACTTTAGAGATTAAATGAAAGACTTGCTGATTTCGAAGTTGATTTGGTATGAGAAATAATGGTGAGGGTAGAAGAAGAAATTGCAATGTGATGGCTCCTGTACATTCACTGAGCCATTTGATTCGAGACAAATCTTAAAGATCTTCTGTAACTCAGGTGTCCTACTGGGTGCTAGGGATCCAGTGGTGAACAAGACAGATGTGATTCCTACTCTCATGAAGCTAACAGGCACTAGGACATTGCTTGTACCTTGTCAGGTACATGAACAGACATTATGCAAATAATTTCACAAACAGATGTGTAAATATTGTGATGACTGCTATGAAGGGAAGGAACAGAGTTCTCTGAAAGAGAGGAACAAGAACTAGTTTAGATTAGGAAATAAGGAAAAGCCTCTCTTAATGACAGTTTAGGTGAGACCAGGATAGGAGGTAGCCAGGCAGATATGTGACAGGGAGAAATAGTCTACTAGAGGGAGCAGCATGTTTGAAGTCCCTGAGATAATAAAGAGCTGAGTGTGTTCAAGAAATCAAAAGGAAGCCAGACTATAGTCCCAGCTACTTGGGAGGCTGAGGCAGGAGGATTGCTTGAGCCCAGAAGTTTGAGGTTGCAGGGAGCTGTGATGACACCACTGCACTTTGGGGACAACAGAGCGAGACTCTGTCTCAAAACAAAAACAAAAGTAAAAAGAACAAAAAAGAAAAGGAAGCCAGTGGTGCTGGAACTCAGTGAGCAACTGGGGAGAATATAGTCAAACAAGGTTGGAGAGGTCACTGGGGACCAGATTATAAAAGGTGTCGCTGACCTTGTTAAGGATTTTAAATTTCCTTCCAAGAGCAATGGGAAGCAACTGAAGAATTTTAGACTGAGGAACATTAGCATTAGATTTGGATTTTGAAAGATTGATGTGGTTGCAATACAGAGAATGGAATTGGATTTGTGGATGACCACAGTGGAAGCATGAGAAACTCCTGCAGTGCTCTGGGTAAGGAAATATGGTTTAAACAACAACAAAAAATAAGCTTGGATTAAGGGTGATGTCCCAGTGACTGTATAAAAGTGAATAGCGGCAGGTCTATGTTGGAAATAGAATTAACAGAACTGAGTGATAAAATGTGTGGGGAAAGGGGATATTGCATTGGAGTTCTTTGGTCGCAAGTTGTAAAGATCAACTCTGGATGACTTAAACAAAAAGGGAATTTTAAGAATAAGGATATTGAAGAACTTAAAAGGTTAGAGAACTAGGCTTAGAAATGACGGGAGCCAGGTCAGCGGAACTAATTGACAGTTTCATTGGGCTACTACCACTGGAATAAAAAGTCCTACTGATATTTTCCCCTGTCTCCCTCCACTTATGACTCAAGTGGGAGGGAGGGAGGACAATGTGAAGGAAGGAAAGAAGTTTAATATTGAGTTTGGTGGTGAGGAAAGTACTGTCTAGACTTAGAGGTCACTGGGAAGCTGAAGTTAATAGTTTTGATAATAAGAGGAAAATACGAGAAACCAGAAAGTACCAATCTCTGCCAACTGAGATTAGGCCATGTGGTTGGCTTTTGATATACCAAGACAATAAGAGTAGAGGATCACCTTATGGATGGAACATATTGCATCTGGGAGCCCCATCAGTTTTCATAGAGGGAGGACAAGGTACCTTAACTTATTGTCCTCAAGACCATACAAAATATGGTGGAGAAAACCCTTACCTCCTCCAAAAGTTAGGGTGATGTTAGGAAGGGAGATCAAATTTGGGATACCAAACAGACGTCAGATGGCCACTAGAGAGATGGGGTCAAGGATGGCTCCCTTTCTCCAACTATCGAGTTCTCAGACATTAAAATCACAGATGTTTGGTAAGTCCTCTTCAAGGGTTAGAAGTCTACATGGCAGAAATATAAAAGACATCTTCACTCAAGATGCTGAGCTCTTGGCAGACTTTCTAACTTAAAATAAATTGTCAGAGGGCTCCCTTCTACAAATGAAAAAGAAGCAAATTTGGGAAGAGAGAAACCGCAGTCCCCAGGAGATAATAATAGATTTGGGGTCAGGTACGTCTAACCATCTGCACCGATAGATCACTTTAACCTTCTTAAAGACCGGAAAACATCTTTTTAGTTCTATCATCAAAACTGTTAACTTCAGATTCCCTGTGATCTCTAAGTCTAGACAGTATTTTCCTGTTCTCTGCCCCACTAAACTAGATATTAAATTTCTTTCCTTCCTACGCAGTGTCCTCCTTCCTTCCCTCGCTTTCCTTCCCTCTCTGATGTTAGTAAACATCAGAGGTCTGTGGAATTTGAGGTCTGAACCATCTAGTATTTCTTATAGGTACGCCTTTAAAAGGGATAACTTTCAGACTTAGAGACCTGTCATCTGCAACCAAGCATCTAGAGATTGTGCATAGATATTCCACTTTGTGAGCATGAAGGGGGAGCAGTCGTGGTACTCTGATCAAATGCCCAGCTGTTAGGAGTTTTAAAGAACACATTCAAAGTGGAAAAGCCTGGAGTCTTTAAAAAATTGAAATTGGTCTCTAATTAAGTGATGGTTACATCTTCGATCCTCTTTGAAGAAATAGCACTACTATCTAGACCCAGCTCTAGAAGGACTATTCATAAACATGAACCTGGTAACTACTCTAATAAACTGAGGTCTTTTAACAAATATCTTGGGGACAGAACTAATGTGGAAAGACTTACCATTCCTAGTTAGGGGACTATGATCTTTTTATCTCCTATCCCACAGTTGCCTATCAATGTAACACTTAGAAGCCACCTGAGATGCCTCCTGAAGATTGCAGTGTCTCTTTCCTCTCTATAGATGGCGCCTGAACCATGCTTCAGTTGGCCCTAGTCACTGGCCCAGTACTGACCCTTGCCCCTAACTGTGCCTCAGTTTGCCTCCTGCTTTAGCGAATTCTGATCTAAATTTATCCCATTGATTGTGCATTTTTGGTTGTTGTTTTTCATTTACCTTTTTCTGACTCCTGCCATTTGCTTGATCTTACTGCTACCTGAATTTATTTACATCATAAAGAATCTGATTAGGTGTCTATCAGCATTTGTAAGCTGGTCTAACAGTGAAGCCTACACTGTTTGATAATTTCCCATTGGTTTTGAAGATCATCATTACAATTACATCAATGAACACTTTTTTAAGGACATAATGCCCAAAATGTAATATGATAGGCACTGGGGAGAAGGATGATACAAAGAAAGGCATAATTCTTGCCCTCAAATGGTTTACTGTCTAGTGAGGGAGAGGAAAGTACAAACAATTAAAAATAACATGAATTTAATAGGAAAACAAGCCCAAGAAACACATGGTTTTACAGAGAGAGAAGTGGCCAGATGAGGATAGGGAAGACTTCACGAAGGAGTTGGAATAAAAAATATTAGTAAGGCCAGGCACGGTGGTTAATGCCTGTAATCCTAGCACTCTGGGAAGCCAAGGAGGGAGGATCGCTTGAGCTCAGGAGTTCGAGACCAGACTGAGCAAGAGCAAGACGCTGTCTCTACTAAAAATAGAAAAATTAGCCAGGCATCATGGCACAAGCACGTAGTCCCAGCTACTTGGGAGACTGAGGCAGGAGGATTGCTGGAGCCCAGGAGTTTGAGGTTGCTGTGAGCTAGGCTGACACCACGGCACTCTAGCCTGGGCAACGGAGTAAGACATTGTCTCAAAAAAAAAAAAAAATAGTAAGAGCAAATGTTTATATGGTATCATGTACCAGGTACAGGTACTGTTCTAAGAGATTTACATATATTCATTTTTAAGGTATTAATAGGATTTTAGTATATAAATATAGAGGGAAGAGCATAAGTCAAAGCATGAAAGCCTAACTCATCAATTCTTTCTCATTTCTAAAAAAGAGGAGATGGGACTAGTATTATCTCATTCTGATATTGACCAGAAAAGCCTCTAAATTAGACTGATTGGAGAGGTCAGCCTTGTGGCTGAATAGAAATACCCAGAAACAAGATCTTTTACTGAGTTTATTCTCTGGGCTACAAAAAACTAGATCAGTTATTTTACCCACCTATAATTGCTGACCTGTACTTTTATGTCTTAACATGTAAATCTCAACAAGTAGCAAGGAATTTTTCCCCACTGAAACAAGCTAAGTATTTTGAGGGTGTGTTGCCACAGACACAAGGTGGAACTACAAGAGAAAGGAGGGGTTCCTTTCCCAAGCCATGAGCACAGGAAAAAGCCCTAAGCCCTTAAGTAGTGGCAACAAAAAGCAGTTTAGTATTTCATCACAGAGTGCAAGAGCAGAATCTCCATTTGTACAGGTAGAAAAGACAAGACACGTAGACAATATGTTGAATGCTACCTAAGGCATTGGTATTAAACAATGGACTAAATCTAATTTGGCTAATCTATCTGATCAGATGCAGTTAGAATAACCTCTAAGGTAGCCAAATTGAAGCAAGAGGTGGAATGTATAGTTCTGTTAATTGTGGTTAATTTTGAACTACTGTATCCTGCTGGTAACCAAGCAAGCTGTCATTTTAAGACCAGAGCCAGCCCTTCCATTTACAGTGCTGTGAATCTCCTAAAGTACATAATTAAAGCTGCCCACTTACGGAGACCTCTTTGGGACCACTTATATGAAAAGACTAATAGGGTTAAATTTTAAAAAATTGAATCCAAAGAGATTTCCCAGAAGTCATGTATAAACCTTCATTAGGTACATTTTCCATTTTGAATTCTTGTGGATGGGAGCCAGTAGGTTGGTGAAGCCAACATCACATACTGCAATATACTCAGTATGTTAAATGCTTAGTATTTGACTCTTGCATGTTTTTGGCTGGCTATAAAGCAGCATCTTTTAAGCCAAGTGAGAATAATGAAACAGAGAAAGCTTTTGTAGGTAAAGACACCGGGTTTTTGTTTTGTTTTTCTGAGACAGGGTCTCACTCTGTCACCTAGGCTGTGGAGTGCAGTGGCTTCATCATAGCTCACTGCAACGTCCAACTCCTGGGCTCAAGCAATCCTCCTGCCTCAGCCTCCAGAGTAGCTGGGACTACAAGGACACTGATTTTAATAAGACTCTAGAATCACGTGGTGCTTTGGACATGTATCAGTTTTTTATTGCATGAGAAAAAAATGTATTTATCTTCAGCTTTGGAGGAAAATGCATACACACACACACACCTACTATGTATGGTGTGTTTTTAAGTCTTCACGCCTAAGCAGTTTTGCAGAGAGAGACAATACATACTTAGAATAGCTAAAAAGACAGTGCAAAAAATAGTAACATAAATTGGAGTGGACCATGTTGCTTTTCTGTCGCTCACTTTGAGAAAGTGGTGCACATATCATGCCTTTGGAAGGGCGACGAATTGAACAAATTGTCTTCTGATAAAATTCTGAAGTTCGATGTAATCATGCCGGGACAGGGGAAGCTTCACATCAGCAGCCACGTTGCAGACCCAGCAAGTTGTCAGGACGGAAACTTGGGCATTTCCTTAGAGATCCAGAGGACCCCAAACAAGGGCTAAAAACAAGGATGTGTGTTGTGTTTTTTATGCCACCTGCCCCTGTTCAGCCATTATCTGTATTCCTCCTCACTAGTTACATTAAAAGCAAAAATTTGATACCACTGGAACACAAAATCCTCAAGACCTTCATAAATGCAGACTTTATAAACGGAGGTGGAGATTTCAGAGCAATGACAGGAGTTTTAATAAAGGAAAACAGAATACCAAACCAGGAATTTTAAAGTCGAGGAAGTGCTCAGCGTTGATGAAAGGTATGGGTGTGGAGATTTAAGGAACTGATTTCCCATGGAGAGGCTTAGAGCCTCCGGAAGCATTCTTTCCCTAGCATTCACGTTGAATACTATTCCATTTTTTTCCTTTCTTGAAATTCCTGGCACAATTTCTGATTTGGAGATTGGGACTAACTACATTCTCTTGTTCGTTGCAATTAGAAAACTTTCTTTAAAACACAAAACTTAACATTTATCCAGAATAGCTATATGCTTGCTGTGAACCAACTTGCTGTCATTAGGTTTAAATCAAAATATATCTGAGTCATACGATCTTAGTTCCAATAGAACTTCTATGGGTAAAATTTAATTTCTCAAAAGATGATGATGCCAATCAGTTCTCAGCTCCTAGAATTCAAGAAATAGCAAATTCACTAGATCTGGCTACAGCTCACTGGAAAACACTTGTGGATTTTGATTCATTTTGTTTTCCTTACTTTTTACACTTGCCCAGGGCGAGGGAGGCAATGTAGTGTAGGAAGAAGAGAACATAAATCAGAGAAATGTGGGTTCTCATCCCAAGTTTGTCACTTACTATCCAAGTGACACTGTGCAAATTATTTAACCTTACTGAGCCTCAGTTTTGAAGTTTATACAATGGGGATAATATTAACTGATCTGTATTGCTCATAGGCTAATCATGAGAATCAAAATAAATAATTTTATTGAAAGTTCTGTGTAAAGAATAAAGAAGTGTCCACACGTGAAAAGGATTATTCCCATAAAGAAAGGTACAGATGACTATTAAATAATTACTGCCAGAATTTTAAAACACATCCGATAGTGCCATTTCCCTATTTATACATCTCCAATGACTCCCTGCTGACTCTAGGATGAGTTTGGAACACTTTATCAAGGCACCAAAAAAAAAAAAAAAAACTTCAGCAAGTGTTACAGCTTATTTTTCTCCGTCCCCTACACATTCACCAGCCACCTTGACCTTATTGTTTTGCAAGCAAACCACACTCTTCCATGCTGCCCTTCTCTGCCCATGCCGTTGCCGCGCCTGCTGGATCAATTCTCTTTGCCCATCAAGACCCAGATGGACTAGACGCAGGCGTCCTCAGACTACGGCCCGCGGGCCACATGCGGCTGTTTATGCCCGTTTGTTTTTTTACTTCAAAATAAGATATATGCAGTGTGCATAGGAATTTGTTCGTAGTTTTTTTTTAAAACAATAGTCCGGCCCTCCAGCGGTCTGAGGGACAGTGAACTGGCCCCCTGTTTAAAAAGTTTGAGGACCCCTGGTTAGAGGGTCATGGCTCAGGGGGGTTGGAGTAAAGCAGAGGTGTGTTCAGATCCCTGCTCTGTTTCCCGTCAGCTAATGGCGCATTGGGCAAGTTAATTTATTTCTCTGTACCTCAGTTTCTTTCTCTTTCTCTCTCCTGCCTACTTCTCAGAACCTTTATTGATCACCTTTTTTTTATATTTAACTATTCCTTTTAGAATTTAAACTTGCTCAAGTCTCTTCTATCTTAATAAAAATATGTGTTTACTTGTCCAACAACTATAGCAATGTCTTCACCTATCACACTCTTTCTCTCTCAGTTGAAGTTCGTGGAAGAGTGATCTAATTCAGTCTGCCCATTTCTTCCACCCCTACTACTTCTCAGCCCACTGAAATCTAACATCCTTCTGATCCATCCCCTATAACTAAAGTAAAAATTCTCGTAATTAACTTCTATTTAACCAGCAAAATGCAAGTTAACTGATACTCCCCATTGACTCTATAAAACATACTTACCAATGCCTACAGCACACTGAACGCTTGTAGCTAATATGCTACTCCATGTACACACATGGATTCTGTTCTCACTAGATATTTGAAGACTTACGAAGAGTCAGTTGTATCTATTCAACCTGTTTATGCCGGGTAAACTTATTATAATTGCATAATTTAACCATTATTTTAAAAATCATATAATTATTACATAAAACATAAATAGGAAAAATAAAATGGTGTTTCTGTGAAAATTAAGTCGAATGCTTTGGAAAGATTCAAAAAAGGAAAATGGCTTCAAATTTTTCCATAGAATTAAGGTGACCAAGAAAAGATGGGGGAATCATAAGTCCCTAGGATTCTGCACTCCAGTTGCTTCACGAGCACCTTTAAATTATTGATCTACCTTAAATAAACCAAAACAGGGAATTATAGACAAAATATTTATGTATATCATTTATGTGAGAAACAGAGGCTGAATTCTAACAAACAGATCAAACTCAAAGATTTTGGCCATATATCAAAAGATTGGCAAATAAATGTACAGTTATATTAGGTTAAAATAACATGTTAATGCAAATTTGAAAAAAAAACAATTCCCCAATTAAGTCACTTTTTCAATGATCTGACCGATTGATTAATTCCCAAGTATCACTAACAGCACATTAAATGAGAGGGTTTCCGTTGTACTCTTGCCTGGATCATCTGTAACTTACATTCTCTAAATCCTTTTTAATTCTCTCAGTACTTTTTAATTCCAACATCACTTGACCTCTTGCCAACATTTGGTGCTATGGACAGATGTCTTTTGAAATGCTCTCTTCTTTGACCTCCATGCCATCGTAGTCTCCTGATCATCTTCCCTCCTCTCTGGCTTACTCTTCAGTTTCTCTGTGGTCATCTTTTCTTCTCCCCAGCTTTTAAATATTAGTGTATATCAGGGGTCTGTCCTCAGCCTTGTGTTCTTTTCACTCTGCACACTCACCTTAGGTGACCTGATTCATTCCTCTTGCTTATGACTCAAGAATTGTTTCAAGTCTCATCCTTGTCCTGAGACACAGACTTGGGTATCCAACCACATATTTAACCTCTCTACTTGGATACTCTGCCAGCACCTCAACCACGCCATAGCCACAAGTGTATCAGCCATCTCTCCCCCACTGGATGAGGAGAGCTGCTCCTCCAGCTCCGTGAAAGGCACCATCACACCCCTAATTCCCACACTAGCAACCTGATAATTATCCTCAACTCTTCCCTGTCTCTTACCTCTGACATCCAATACATCTTCAAGTCCTGTTGCTTCTACATTTCTTAGATCCATGCCTTTCTCTCCATCTCTACTGCCATCATTGCCTCCTAGATTTTAAAAATTATTTATTTTTGAGACAAGGTCTCTCTCCATTGCCTGGGCTAGAGTGTGGTGGCATCATCATAGCTCCCAGCAACCTCAAACTCCTGGGCTCAAGTGATCCTCCTGTCTCAGCTTCTAGAGTAGCTGGGACTACAAGTGTGCACCGTCACACCTGGCTAATGTTTTATCTTTTGTAGAAATGAGGTCTCACTGTGTTGTTCAGGCTGGTCTTGAACTCTTGGGCTCAAGTAATCCTCCCACTTTGGCCTCTCAACCTGCTGGGATTATAGGCGTGAGCCACCGTGCGTGCCTGGCCGTCTCCTAGGTTTTTGTAATAACCCACTAAACAGTTTCCCTACCTCCAGTCTTTTCTCTCCAAACCATTCTGCAACTAGAGTTGCACATGTATTTTTTCCTGTATGTGTAACTGAAGTAGTCTGAATTCCTTGGTATGGTTTAGTAGCCCTTGAATGGTCTGGCCTCTGCCAGTCGTCTGCTACTCCTCCAAGTGCTCTAGCCATACTGAACTTCTTCCAGTTCATGTTGACATCATGCTCCCTTGCCCACAAGGTTTTATACGTGGTATTCCCTCTACCTGGAGTATTCCTATTCAACTTTTAAATCTCAGCTTTAAATCATTTCCTTAGGAAAGTTTACCCTAATCCATAGACTAGCTTAAGTCTCTCTGATTTACGTTCCCATTACACCTGTCTTTGCTGCAATTTCTTATTTAATGCTTGTCTTGTGAACTGGATGGAGTCTCTATAAGTCTCTTTGATGTTTGTCTTCCAAGCTGAATGAAGTGGCCATGTCTGTCCCATTTACTGCTGGGTCCCCAGCCCAATGCCTATGGAGTAGCAGGGACTCACTAAGTACTTCTCCAGCAAATGAATGCGAGAACAAATTGGCAATAGTTAGCACTCAGTAGCTATTTGTTGAATGTACAGTCTCAAAAATAATACCACAACTTGCTGTCCAGAGGAGAGCTGCCCTCTGCAAGCTCATTGCCATGGAGAATGTTATTTAAAATTCTGGAATTCTTTTTGGAATTACCCTCAAACATGTGATATGTTCTCCTAAATACTCTAGATATAGTGGCAAATACTCACACTTTGAGACTGGATTTTAGTTTGGAAGCAGCGAAATCATTCGGAGCCAAGATAAGTGATCAAGCTGGGTAATAGTATTAGAGGTGAAAAATTATGTGTGACTATAAATTAATGAGTCTGACTTTCCTGTATGGCTCATGAACCGGATCATAAGGCAATTTGAATAGAGAAGTTCCAAAAATGTTTTGATCTATGGCAGGATTGTTACAGTGTTTGTATAGCTTCCCAGGGGAACTCCTTTGCAGGGAGTACTGCTCATTTAGATGTAATAGAGTCAGAAATTTAAAAAGAAAACGTCTTGTTTCCTTTAGACACACTTTCTATGTATAGATGAGCTATTCTCAAAGCTTTAGGAAGAACATAAAAGAGTAGATAGAGCCCAGAAATTAGAAGCAAATGTTACTTATCATTATTTGCAAAGCACTTACAAATTAATCATCACCATAATTTGGCCACATATCACTCCAAAGCAAAGTTACTTTAGCCCACCTACTTCAAATATTTCTCCCAACGAAAATGGTATGAAATATGGAATAGTCTTTGCCAACTAAGATACTTCTCTAGGGTACCAGCCACTGCGAGGTCAAGTGCACTCATTTTATTCAAGTTCATGAGTGAGTGCAGGGTTCAATGCACAGATGGTCCTTTGGACTCTGGTCACATATCTCAAAGTACGTATTAATGGTTGCAAGGGAAATCAAGGGCAAGAACAGAACTATAGAAATAAAACTATTGAGAGCAACGATAGTCGATCTCATTTAGGTCTCCCACTATGTGTCAGAAATAGCTAAGCTAAAGCATTCAAAATGCATGTGTTATTTTTCATTTCAGAAACCAAAGTTAATTGATTTGCCCATTATCATGCAGGTAGCAATCGGGCGAGCTAGACTGAGAATTCATGGTCTACATGATTCCAAAGCCCATTTTCTTTCCTCTGCATTCGAAGTATATAATGATATGGAACCAGGCCATCCTCATCTGCCAAGCTGGAATGTTTTAGACCTCATGCCATCACTGTAATTCTCTTTGTGTCCTCTCCTTTCACAAGTATCTCAGTCTTCTGGCAGCTTTACCTCCTTCAAAATGAGCCTCAGAGCTTTTTGTTGAGTATGTTTTTCTCAACTTTTGATTATTAGACTGTTGAGCATTTTCTGGCTGTGTTCTCAACTTTGCTAGAAGAACTATGCCTGCCTTCTAACTCCACTGCCCCCAAAATTGTTACTGCCTGTCCTTCTCAGATGACCTGCCCTGTGGAACTTTCTATGATCTTTGCCTCTTGTAGACTAGCAGGGGACCAAGCCTTCCTTATGGGGAATTTTTCCTGCCACTTGATAATCAAGTGAGAGAAGGGGAGGGGAGGGGGTTGATAGAGCATTTCTAGTTACTAAATGTGACGTCCAAGTAGACTCCAACCTGAGTCCCAGATCTTACTACTAGACTCTTTTGTTCGCCCAGGGAGTGCACTGGATGGCATAACATTGTCATGTCCCCATTTTGATTGTGCCATTATGTAGATGGAACCAAATTCAGTTATTGCTTTTAACTTGGTACCCTTGATGAGATTTTTGAAGAGAAGCATGATGTGTTTTGTGTACATAGATTGACATGTTATCTCTGACTTCTGGCTTGATACTAGCAGAGTTTATTTTAAGGTCACTATAAATTTGTGTGTGTGTGTGAAGCTCCTAGGCTCAAGTGATCCTTCTGCCTCAGCCTCCTGAGTGGCCAGGACTACAGGTGTGTGCCACCACACCTGGCTAATATTTCTATTTTTTGTAGAGACAGAGCTTCATTATGTTGCCCAGGCTGGTCTTGAACTCATGGCCTCAAGTGATCCTCCCTCTTCAATCTCCCAAAGTGCTAGGATTGCAGGTGTAAACCACCACACCTGGCCTCACTATAAATTTTAACTCTTCATATATCCCTCACCATTCATCACGATTTATTTATTATAAGCATCTCTTAAGTCATCTCTGTTCATAGAGCTCTTTATTGGGCCCTAAAATGATACAGACACCTTTAAAGCATGTCTGTTATTCTCAAAGAGCCTCTTAGATTGTTATAGGAAGAGTAAACACATGAAAAAAAATCTTACCTAAGAGAAATGCTTCCAAAAATATAAGCAACAATCATAAAGAAAACATTCAAAGACAGGAATTAATAGAGGCCTTCAATTGCTATTTTAGCAAATCTCTCTCCATCCATGTATTATTACCCAACATCTTGCTCAGAGCAGCCTACAATGCTATTAGTCTGCTAATACTAATTTTCAATGGGTCACAGAAAGTAATTTAGCAGCAGAGATAATTATTCACCCCTAATATACTAGGGATATAAATCACAACAGGTGTCATGACAATTACAGAAATGATATTTAGATGTCTTGACTCCTAGTTATTTACTAAAGTTGATTTCAAGGGAGGTTTAGCTACCTGTTTCTTATCTCTTAGTATACGTATTTCTTCCATCTCTAAAGCTTTCAGTGTGGAAAATAAATTCCAGGATGTGATGATTAGTGACAAAAGAGCTAAGGATTACCAAGAAAGAAACCAAAGAAGAAATCATGCAAAAAATGTTGAAGAAAACTAGCAATGATTTTCACAACTGTTTTACTCCAGATCATTGTTTTTCAAGCTTTTAGCCATAAGTCACAGTAAGAAACACACTTTATCTCAAGACTCAAAGTAGTTATCTTCACTCTGTATAATGTACCTTTGCTGCTATGTCTATATTATTTTTAGAATTCTGGTTAGGACCTTAATAAACAGGTCAAAAATCTATAGTTTGAAAATCTCTGCTTTAAATTGTCTACAGCTAAAAAATAAAAATAACGAGTTAATAATGACATAGGCTAGTCGAAGCCAACTTCAGTAAGAAAGATACTTAACATGATCTTTTTTTTCCTCACTGACAATTACAGTTTTTAACTGTAATTGTTAAAAACAGAAACCTAGCACACTTGATTAATACTTTATTGTAAGACTCATCTGGGAATGTAGAACATTTTGTTTGCCATCTATGAATCATATAAGAAACATCTTTTCTGATTTTTATACTCATTTTTTAAACAAAGGAAATAATACAAATGGTATCCTAATTCCATTTTTAAAAAACTTTTCAAAAGATGGAAATGAAATATGCTCAACATTGCATATTTTTAGGATGCTGAAGAGTTTTTACTTAGGTTGCCTGCTCTTATTTCAGTATAATAGTCCAAAAGCAAAGATGTATTTGTTGTTATTTTAAATCAACTAGTGTGAATTTTAACCAGCAGATTTCTGCCTTCTCAAATAAATCACTTGTATCATCTATTCCCCTTTTTTTTTTTTTTTTATGGTCTATCACAAGTGGGTTGCAGCTGGCTGGCTTACAAACTGGAATTTGGATTCTATTAACAGTTTCAGTGAAATATTTCTCTCCAGTATCTGGGCTTCTTCGTTGCTATACACACTGAACATGGCTCTAGCACGATTACTTAATGCACCCTCAATTAGAAATTGCAAGATAGCTGTCATCGAACTTGTGTAATGTGGACCAGCCAGGGATCTGGCAGAATTCATATGTGCAACAGATTAAATACCTACATTGTTTTCTCATCTTGAAGCAAATACATTGCTTTTATAGCTAATGGAAAAATCAGAAGTGTTTCCATTATCTTCATTTTAAAAATACACGTACAACAAGGCAAATCTCAAAGTAAAATGCATGTTTTTAAAATATCATATTTAGGAAGTGGATAAAATAGCTTTATTTTCATCAGAGTGAAACTTTAGCATCACTTTTAAGACATGAAATATAAAAATCATGAGGGATTGATAGCTTTTGAATAAGTAGCACAGTTGCTAAGCGTAATGAATTTTACCGTCTGGAAAGCCCATTTAAAAGTCACTCTACTCCTATGCAGCATTGTGTCATGTAGTAGAAACTGCGCTAGGAGGTATAGAAAGCCTGGGATTTGGTCTATGGTCAGCCACTAACTGATAGTGTAACTTTAGGTGATTGAATTAACCTTTGTAGTCCTCGATTTCCTAATTTTAAAAATGAAGGTGTTGAACCACATGGTTTCTAAATTATGTAGTGTCTTGGGAATAGTTAGGCTTGAGACAGTTATTTAGCATATGAATGTTAGCAAACAATCATTATCCACTCTTCTCTTTCCACATTAATTAATGGGTACCTAGCGGCATACAGGTAGAAAGTAAAGCAGTATCTTTGTTTGAATGCCAGAAAACTTTAATACTCATTAAAAAACATTTCTGACTCCTCTTAGAAACGAATAGAAATGAGATTTCTAAAAGTCTATTCTGGTTATTTAGGCAAAGCTTGTGACTACTGTACTAAAAGAATAAATCATATAGAAAAACACATTAATGAAGACTGAAGACAGTATGATATCTTATGATAAAACAGTGTGCTCATTCACGCGTATCAATGAAAAAAGGCAATGCGTTTTTATACAATGGAATTGAACAAAAATTATACTTATTTATTAATACTAAGGCTACCAGAGAGAAGGGATGGTGACCATCTGGAGCTAAGAAGTTTCTTCTTCGTGTAATCACAGTGATGACATCATAAGTGGCAGAACATAGTAAAGCATTTATCTTTCATGCCACAAGGTGGTGTGTTTTGTGTATAAACTAGTTGGGGTAGTATTTTTATACTGAATCTAATGATGTGCTTTTTATATGGTTTTCTTATTTTTGCCTTGTTTGTACATCATTTAGAATCTTGCCTCTGGGTCTAACAAATTGCCCGATGTCAATGCAGATACATGTACTTGTTCCCAAATTGGTAACATATGCCAAGATTTTCTGTATTGCCCTCAATAAACACACTTCTGGGCATATTCTTGACCCTGATCCCCCTAAGAAGTCCAAATGTGTTCCCTTTCAGCAAGAAGATCAGCTTCCCCTGTGGTTTCTCCCCCTAGGTTTAAAAAATTAAAAATACTTTAGAGAAATAATATGATCTCTTATCTGTAAATATTAATATTACATACATAAATATAGGACTGAATGACATTTGTGAAATAATATTAGAAGTTATTTGAAACAAAAGTTGAAAAACTATTGCCAAACTATTGGCAATAGTTCACCCATTTTAACCTAAGAATCTACCTAGAGCCATCCAAATACCCAAGTTCTGTCTTTTCCACTCTTCCATAATAACTTCTTCAACTGAGCCCCATCTCAAATACTGACTTGTGAATGATGAGTTTCAAGGAATCCAGGTTAAAAATGTTTGCTTTCTGATTCTTTGTCTCCTAGATCTTTGTTTCAGATACATCTGTAAACTGAGCACTGGTACATTGGCCATTTCTCCATTCATTCATTCATTCTCTCGCTTATTGTTAAATATTTATTGAGTGCTTTCATTGTTGCAGGCATTGCATTAAACAGTGAGGAGGCAGAGATGGAATGAACTCTCCCTCAAGAGTAATGTCAGAGCAATGACAGCATTAAACCCAATATTCAGCAAAGTAAATGAAACAATAACTTTTTATTTAAAAAAAAATCCTTTATTCCTAATGGTTTTTCTCTGTTTTTTATTATTGCATTGAAGTTATTGTTTCATTTGTTTTCTGCTTTCCTGTCTTTAATGTAGTTTAAGCTAAGAATTATTTATGGTTTACACATCACATCTTGCCAGAATAAAAAAAAAATCAGTAAGTGCATTTAAACATTTTGTGAGTTTTCGTGGCTCCTAATTGTTACTCCATTCTAATTTTTAGATAAAAATAAATTTATATTCTCATTTGTATATGTGGGTTCTAGAATGTTAGAGAAATGGAGGGAAATGGTCTCTGTCAGCAGGTCTTTGAGGAATGGAACTTGAATGTTATTTATTTGGAAAGGCTCACAACTGGTATGAGCTCAAAGATCAGGAGACAGAACTCACTACAAAAGCAAATATAATTATTAATAGGACACATAATGGAGGATTTAACTGAGTTTAAACAGAAATGAGTAGTTGTTTTCTACTGTAGGGAGGGATGGGTTGTCTTATTAAAGAAGATCCCGGCTCAAATGCAAAGCATAACCCGTGATCAAATAGTTTCTTGAGCTAGAGGATTAGCTCAGGTGTTTACCTTTAACAGTCTTTCTACTCGGGGCATAAAAAATGGCATGTTGAACTGAAAAAAACATTTTGTGTACTGAGAAAATGATAGTACTAAGCGGTAAGGTAATTCTTACTCAAACTGAAAATGTCTCTTTTTCTTTCACTCAAATTGAGTCATCAGAACTTTCAGTTAAGCCAATAGAAGGAAGAAAGAATAAAATATTCAGAAGTAAAACATGTCCATACTTACACAGTTTCAAGTTAGAAGTGGTTGGTTAATTATCTTTATTAAGTTGCCATCCACTGCAATGCTTAGGACTTTAAATTTCTGAAGTGCTGAACAAATATTAATGAATGGATTCTTCCAACACTCTTTAAAATGTGATAGTGCTGTTGCTGTGATTTCTAAGACAGAAATTTCAAATCATTTCCGTGAGGGTACACTGGGCCGGCAGGACTACAGCAAGTTTAAGATACCCTTAAGTAAATTAGTCCTGTTCTGGAGGTAAAGTGTGCACATCTGCAATAGTTAGGGAATAATTCAAGACTGGACATGATTACATGCCAAAATAGACAATAAGTGATCAGAGAAAAGAGGTAGCAAACTAGATCTGCAGTCAGTCTTAGAGCAAAGAGCTATTTTGCTTCTTAGGGAGTGGGAGGCATTAATAGACTATGACTTCGTCTTACACCCTAACTGCCTCAGTACTATAGTTACTCTGAGACCAGGGAAGGTAATTATTCTCCCTCAGCTATCTCTGAACACGTGTGTAACATACTATCTTTGCACTCAAAGACAGTAACTTTGGCATCTCAGATGGCTTCAGTCCTGCTTGTCAAATTTTCCTAAAACAAGAGACAATAAAAATCAGGCATTCCCCACTTCTTAAAAATTAGAGAAATGACCAGAATTTGGAAAAAAAAAAAAAGTTGGGGCAAACACTGTGCAGTTTCCTACATGAGTTCCCCCCTCTTGCATTTTTTTTAAAATAACTCATTCATGAGATTTCCAAATGCATTCTTCTGACATATGGTAAGAGTGTAAACATACTGGATTTATTTCAGGGAAAGAAGTAACCTGATTGATTCCAACAGTGCCTCAGAATTTATTCAGTAATGTCAAAAGTCACAACTTCTTTTTATCACTTCAGATTCACAAAATTACATCCGAGGAAGATAGATGCTCGAGTGTGATTGCTCCCAGACATGGATTTTTCTTCCATCAAGGCTCTGAGGTCATACTAAAAAGCCAGCTAGTACTTGTGTGGGTTGTGGTGGCACAGGTCCAGGGTGATTTCCCACTGCATGTTGTGCCAAACCTGTGAAACAATCAGGATATATCCTGATACCAGTCATTTTCTCTCTGGCATCTAAACTTCGGATTTTTCTGTTGATATCCCCGTTCTCCAAGTTTAAGTAGCCGTTGTGTATTGCTTGTGGAGGTGAGGGGCAGGAGTGATGAGCGTGAATATGGGAGTGAACATGGGAAAGATCAAAAGCATGTGAAAAATTGCTAAAGAATAGAAGAGTTCTAATACTGGAGACAAATGCTATTTTTACATTCTGAAATGAGCAATGCAAAAGGCAAAGCATACTTTAATTGAATGTAGGGAAAGTATACACTGGAATAAAGTTGAGGACTACCAAGGAGTAAGTCCCTGCCATGCCTACGTGTCACCACGCTAATCGGCAGCAGGAGACACTGTTGCACCGTGCCGTCTTCCCAAAGTGAGCCGTCTGGGGATGAAATCAGAGATCATCTGTTTGTGAATGTGGGGAAACGAACCCCTTTTTACCGCAAGGATTTAATGTGATGTTGATGGTAAGTGACAAGATCACTACAAACAGATGCCATATGGAGTCTCTTTGATTGATGTGCAAATCTCTGACAGCAGAAGCCCAGGTTGTCAGTTTGCCTTCGTGGTTGTCTTACTGAGATCTAGTCAGGAAAGGATCCTCTTCATTTCAGATGTTGGAACATGAATCACGCTGACAGAGGAATAAAGGGTTCTTCTCTCTGGCTGTCCCGTTCCAAAGTGTGAGCAATAGGGGGAAGTTCACTAAAGGTGAGACTCAGGAACTCTGAAATGCCCCTTAACAAATTCTCATCTTTAAGTGGAGAAAATTTTCACCTGATAGCTCACGAGAGCCTGTTTTCTTGCTTAAAAAACAAACAAATAAAAAAACAATGTTTTATTATCTTTTTAGACAGTTGCTCTTACCTTGAAAGTATTTGCTATCTTTCTAGATCTATGTGGGACAATTTTGGTGAGTTGGGGATTTAGCGGGATGAGGGATTATGTCCCCTCCTGCTTCTGTGTGGGGTTAGATGCTGTCATTGCACAAAAGAGAGGGGAAAAAAAATGACTTTACCATGTGTAGTAAAAGAGGGACTGACTTAAATTAGAAAACCTCTCAGGAAACAGCCAGAGGAGACTTTCCAACTGAACTAGGTTTAGGAAACATGTGCAGCTTGGTTTTAATTGGGAGAGTCTGATTAAGCAAATCAATAGAGTGAAGTATTTACAAACTCTAGAGTGAGTGGTATTCTTTAGACTCTCAAAGAACTATATATTATGTTAGACACTAATCGTATATGGTTTTATAAGGTAAAGCACTTGGCAACAACTAAGAAATGATGGCATTGGATAATGTGACGGAGTGGAAAGGAATCTGAACCCAAAGCCTATATATACTTCATTCCAATGAGAGATTCTAATTATATTTTCTGGGCTGGTTTTTTGATTGATTTTTGATTGGCTCATATGATGTTTGTTTTAATATTTATTAGATTTTTTTCTACTATAAAAACAATACACATTTTTCATTAAAAACTTGAATAAGAAAAACCATATCTTTACCCAAAGACAACCATTATATTTCTCTATGTGCAGGTTTTTAATTTTTTAAAAAATATATATGCCATTTATATTCTTCTTAAACTTCACATTCTATCACATCAGATATGTTTTGTGTTAAGGTCTTCTAAATTTGCTTTTATTAGCTACAGAGATAATTATCAAATGAATATACTGTGGCATTCTTAATTATTCCCTCATTGATACTTATCACTTTCTTACCATAATGCATACTGTTGCAATGAATATTTCTCTGCAAAGTTGTATCTCTAGATCTTGGCTTATATTTATGTAATTGGCTCCCAGGCATAGACTTACTAGGTTAAACTATAAAAACTTTTTCAAGGCTTCTGCGAGAAATCCTGGAATTGTTTTCCAGAATGGTTGTTTCAGTTTACACACTCTCTAGCTGAGTGTGATAGTGTTCATTTCATGGCTCATTCAGATAGTTGATTTTTGAAACTCTCTTGAGATTTCATGAGGCACAGTGGAATTTGGAAGGAGGTTGTTGCTGTTTGACTCTTTCCTTAACCTCCCTTTAATCCTTCTATGCCCACTTTTCTTCATTATGAGATGAATTACAAAATACCTCACAAAAGTGTTCTGTGGGAAAAAAAACAACAGCACAAATAAATGGAAAATCATTCATAATTTTAAAATACTTCTCAAGTACCTGCCATATATGGGATTATGTTATATGCAAAGTTTTAAAAATTGAGAACACCTAATAAATTTTTACTTTCACCAGATGATAGTAGTCTAAGGCAGGGGTCCGCAACCTATGGTGAGTTGTATAATTATTTCATTATATATTACAATGTAATAATAGAAATAAAGTGCACAATAAATGTAATGCACTTGAATCATCCCAAAACCACACCTCCCCTCACCAATCCATGGAAAAATTGGCTCCCAGGAAAACAGTCCCTGGTGCCAAAAAGGTTGGGGACTGGCTGGTCTTAGGGGATGAGAGGATAAAAAACTTTGGTTAGCAATTAGGAAACTTATTCTCTACCTGGCTGTTTCAGTAACCTGCTAGGTGACCTTGGACAAATCACTTAAGGAGGGCATTGGGTTTAACCAGATCATCTCTAAAGTGCTTCTGGTTTGAAGCATCCTTGATGTTATTGGAACTGTATTTTCAGAAAGGAATGACTCTTCTAACTCCTCCTCCTTCCAAAATCCAAATGAATAGCGCCTGTAATATTTATTTCCCAAAACTTTCAGTGAGTTCAAATCTGTATTGCAATACTGGGGGAACTTTCTTGTTTCTATCCAGATTTACTTTAAAGAAAATATCACGATGAGAACATAACCTTTGCATGATCCTTTTGTCAGTTAAACAAAAACAGATGAAAGTTCTAACAAAGAATCCTTTAAAAATATAAATATACTGCAGAATATGCCAAATTATACCCTAAGCTTTGTAGTGTAATGGTCACTGGTTTCAGTGGGAATTTCACACAAATCTTTGAAATCAAAATGTAAGGCTTGTAATTACAGCACAAAAAATATCTTACTCTAAACAGATAGCATCACTTTATCTAGGCTTCAATTAACACTTTGTTTATTTCACTTTTGTGTATACTCTAAAATATGGTCCTAGGAGGAAAAACAGTCATACGTTATTTCCTAGCAGGATTTTCTTACAAAATATTTAGTTAGATGTGTTTTTTAAAATAATAGCTATATTGAGATATAATTCACATGCCATATAATTCACCTTTTTAAAGTGTATACTTCAGTGGCTTTTTAGCATATTCAGAATTGTACAACTATCACCATAGATGTTTGTTAAAATGAAAATGTCTGGACAATATACCTAGTGCTTGCTTCTGTTTATTGGATTTGATGTTATATATAGATTTTTTTTTTCATTCAAGACTTTGTAAGAATTTATGCCATTCAGAGTTCATAAAATAACTGGATATATTTTATGGGCATATTTTCAGTTCAACTTGAAATCTACCATCTACCAAATCCTACTCAGAAATATTTTGTTTACATAAAAAATATTATAAATGTGTGTTGGTTTTATAATATGACAAAAGATGAGTAAGTTGCTTGCAAGAATTCATAGGTTTTTGAATTTATTTTAAGTATTATTTAAAATTTTTGCTTCCCTCTCTTGACTTATAATTCCAATGGATGATTTAAAAAATATGCTCATAGAAAAATATATGAAGGTGATAGAGGATTAGTAATTGTCTTTTCAAGCCATGAAAAAACCAAAACTGCTTATATCTTGAGAAAGCATAGGTATGATTCAAAGTGATAAGTAATAATCGAGATATTTATATTTTATCCTAAGTATTTCAGAAGATCAGTTATGAAGGAGTTAACTAGATTTTTCTACTTAAGCCTTTGTTTTGCAAATACAATTGCTAGTAATTTTTCTTAACTATTTTATAAACAAGCTAAGTAACTTACTACTATACTGAATGAGTTTCTAGTAATATGTACTAACATAAAAGCATAATATTACCATTGTAAGTTTAAATAAAACCTTTTCTACTTTACACTCAGTAAGCTTTCCAAAAAGGCGTCTCAGTTGTCTTAGAAATGGAATGGGTTATTATAAACTATTCTCCTATTATTCAATTTGAGAAATTATAACTTATTTTGCAGATGAAAAATTTGAAGTAAACCTCTTGCTAGACAGGTTTAAAAAAAGAGGAGAGCTAATAGTCTTGCTAGGACCTTAGTACAGACCTGAATGATAAGAACCTCTACTGTAAGTGTCTGTACAGATTATTTGAGATGACCTTGAATCTGTCATTTAACCCTTATATGCCTTATTTAGCTCATCTGCCGAATGAGAGGAAAGAGTGTTTTTGTTATGTGGTTGATTATTATGACCAAAAGTAATTGTATAACATCAAGTAATTGTATTAATATATGTTCTATCATTGGGAAACACAAAAAACTATTAAATAGTATTTTTAATATGACCTATACATTTTCTATGGTATCTTTATCTACATTTGGGAAACTAGTTGAACTATGAATGTAAAATACATGAAACACTATGAAAGTATAAATAAGCTAATGGGGATTATACAGTTTTAGAGACCTTATGCACATTGATTTTTGTTATTTTGTTTTTCAGTGAATGATGAGATATATGAGAAGCAAACTTAGCTTAAGGAAAATAAAATGACTCATCATGAGACTTAAGAAAAATTCAGAAAAAAAATATGGGGCAGTTAGCAGAGATCAAATACTTAAACATGGAAACAAGTTAGAGACTGAAAATGGTAGGCATGACTTTCATTTTTGTAAAATCAGTTGGTTATTTATGGAAATGTTCTGTGTTTTATAATGCAGTTTATATTTTAGCTGGGTACTAATTACTGAGGCAGCACTGTCTTCTAGAAAAAAAGACTGATGTCCTCTGCTGTTATCTTACTTCTTTCCGCTTGCTGTCGAAACAAGAGAGGGCAAAACGGGCATGGTGGCTGTAATCCCAGCATGTTGGGAGGCCAAGGAGGGGAGGCTTGCTTGAGGCCAGGAGTTCAAGATCGGCCTGGGTAACATAGCGAGACCCTGTCTGTAAAAACATAAAAGAATTAGCCGGGCATGGTGGTGAGTGCCTGTAGTCCCAGGTACTCGGGAGGCTGAGATGGGAGGATAGCTTGTGCCCAGGAGTTTGAGGCTGCAGTGAGCTATGATCACACCACTGCATTCCAGCCTGGGTGCCAGAGTGAGACCCTGTCTCTTAAAAAAAAGAAAAAAAAAAAAAAAAAAAGAAAGAAAGAAAAAAGAAAGCAAACCCCACGGGCACAGTAGCCAGGGAGGAATAATACTGTGACATTCTGGCATCCGCACCACATGGGCCAAATCCTGTCTGTGTGTGACTGTTTCACAACTCCACTCAATTTCCCTCTGCAGTGAGTTCACACCATCATTCAAGTACACAAACATAATTCTTTTAAAAAAGATTTCTGTAGTAATGCCATCCTAATAGAGAGGTATGTGCCATTGAAATTTGGGTAAACTCATATGAGGTGGAGGCATCTTCCATTCGAGATTTCTCTTGAAGTGAAACAAAAATGTGTTCCTTTGGTAACCAAGAGAAACCTCAGCCCCAAATCCTTTTGGAACTAATGAGCACCTTCTTACTCAGTAAAGCAGCTTGAAAGATTGTTTAAAATGTATGCTGACTGGATAGGCCTAGAATTGCTATTGTTTTCGTTATTTTATCAAAGCGTATGGGAAATTCCGGCTGTAGATGGCAGCATCACACTAAGGCATCCTTTCAGAAGCCTCCCCTGGCCAAGTTGTGAGATGCTAAAAGCTCTTTGGTGCCTGGAGGACTATAGTTCATTCACTAAAGAACAGCCACAGTTTCTCTTTGTTGGACATGAAAACATTCCTCAATTCTTCAAGCGTCCATTTCTAAAGTCACTGTGATTGGACTTACCCTCAAAACTTTGGGCATGTTCCTCCAGTTGTGGGGTTTGGGAGACACAATGAATGTGTACAGCTTCTGAAATTAACAATTGCAGGGCCTTTGAAAGCACAGAATTGTCAGCATTTCACATTAATAGACCTTTTATTTGTTTGTTTTTCTTCCTGATTTATAGACAGCACCCCATTGTGGAGGCAGGATATCTTCGTTTAAATAACTTTGAAGTTATTTATGACTGGCAATGACTTTGAGGCGGGGGTGTTTTCCTTCATTTTATTTTTATTAACAGGCTTATTTACTCTGGTGCTAGTGATATCAGTAGAGCTTAAAATAAAAGCAGTTTAACAGAGTTCTCTGGATGATTGGAATAATCAGAGTTAATTGCATGACAGTTTTCTGTTTTCATTTCCAGCTATATTCTAACTTAAATTTATAACAAAAGACAATAATTAGTGATCAATAAATGATGAAAACTCACTCTGTGACACACATTGTGTAAAGGCTCTTTTACGTCTTATTTCATTTAACCCTGGCTACAACCACATTATTATTATTTTGTACCTGAAAAAGCAAGGACAGAGAGATTCAGTGACTTGCCAAAGACCTCACAGCTCATAGTGCTGGAGCCAGGCTGAGATGCAGGGTGTTCATGATAAGATTGGTTCTTTCAGAGCCATAACACCACTTCTGTGAGGGAAAAGGCAGGCTAGGAAGTAGGGCAGGAGACCTTCAGGACTGAACATGACTGGCAAGAACTTGGAATGGATGGTGGGTGATTCAAAAAATTTTTTCTGTTTCTTCATTCATACATATTTACTACATTTTTAGTATGTACCAGGCCCAGGGTAGGAACTGATAGAATACTACCATAGTCTATAATGGGGAAACCAGCACACAAATCATTGTAACCCAGTATACTCTGTCACCGCATTCGGTACCTCGTATTACATGGTAACATAGGGACAGAGAGAAGGCAAAGGTTACCAGGGGTGGAAGGGAAAAGAGCCTTCCTGAAGGGATGGGGGAAGATCGTTCCAGAGAGGCAGTATAAACCAAAGACAGCATGGTATGCACCTTCAATAATCCAGTGCAAAATCTAGAAATTAATTTTGTTGAGTTCAAAGAGACGTGTGAGAGTCACCATTTTCTTAAAATCTCTTAGTCTAAAAAGTGTTATTAACGTAATCACGCTAAATCTCAAGGTTACTTATAGGGCAAAGTCAACCATTAAAAATGTGGTGAGGAATCTGGAAGGGAAAAAAAAAAAAGAAAATTAACCTTTATTGAATAACCACTCATGTTATCTCAATGCTTCCCATTAATTCTGTGATATTAATATTAATGTATCTGTTCCCTGATAAGCCTTTAAAAATGAAGGAACTTGCCCATGCAAGTTAAGCAACTAGGTAACGGCAGAGTTAGAGTTGGGACCCTGGTGACTGTGGCATCTGGGCTCTTTCCTTGTAGCACCCAAAAGTTGAGCAGCTCAGAGTCTATGTACTGGGACATTCTTATGCAATTTACACATCAGGAAGCTCATCTCACTGTGATTCAGGTGGTTTACTTTTATAAATCACAAATCTATTCCCATTGCCAACTCCTTATCTCACACATTGATTAAAAATGAACCTCCTAATTTCCTATGGCCCCAGTATTACCACTATCAATTCAGTTTTTTTTTCCTAAAACAGAACTAATCACATCATTTTCCAAACAAAAATTTTCATGCCTTCTAGTTGTCTTCATAATAAAGTTCAAACTCCTTAGTGTCATACTGTTCTCAAGACTAATTTCTTAGTTCTGTCTTTCTCTCTCTCTCTCTCTCTCTCTCTCTCTCTCTCTCTCTCTCTCTCTCTCTCTGTCACACACACACACACACACACACACACACCCTTGCCTTTTACCATGGCTAGTCACACTAGATTACTTACTGTTCCCTGAATATTGTATGTTCCCTTTCTCCAAAATGTACTTCCCATCTTTCTCTGACAAGATCTGACAAAATCCAATGAATCTTTCAGGGCCTAGTTTAAATGTCACATCCTCTGTGAAACCTTCCCCTATCTGCTTGGGTTAAATTAATACTTCCTTATTTATATTCCTACAACACTATTCCTATCTTCATTAGTGAACTTATTTCATTTTACAACTATTTATATATATATATATATATACACACATACACATACACATACGCCTGTTAGATTGTGTTATCATACTCACCTTAGAGTATGAAAGTCACTAGCAATTCTTCATAAACCAAAGTAGTAGACACTCAAAATGTTTATTGAGTGGATAAAGCTCGGTTATCTGAATTCACATAGGCATTATAAATAATGAATTAAGAAAGGAAAAATGTGATTACGAATTATGACAGGCATGCTGATTGTAGCGAAATGCAGCTCTCAGCAAGAGGAAGACACAAAGCCATATGAAACCTAAATGACTAAAAATACCAGCTTGGGATTATTTACTATGGAGTCACACGTCCCCCTTACGCCAGTGGACCTTGAGGTGACATTGCTATAGTACAATACAATTGATACCAACAGTAATGATCTAGTGTCATTATAAAAGCATTTTCAATTTGTTCTGTACAGCGTGTGTACGTCCTTATACATGGTGACATAAGGACAGATATATATTATAAATCAATGGAATAGAATTGAGACTACAGAAATAAATACATGTGTTTATAGTCAACTGATTTTTGATACGGGTGCTAACACCATTGAGTGGGGAAAAATAGTTTTTTTCAACAAATAGTGCTGGGACAACTGAATATCCACATGCAAGAGAATGAAGTGGGTCCCCACCTCACAACATATTAGAAATTAACTCAAAATGTAACAAAGACCTAAATGACGGGGGTAAAGCCATAAAACTCTTAGAAGGAAACCTAGGTATCAATCTTTATGACCTTGGATTTGGCAATAGGTTCTTATATATGATACCAAAAGCACAAGCCAACAGAAAAAATAGATAAATTGGACTTCATCAAAGTTCACAACTTTGCACATCAAAGGACACTATCAAAAAAGTGAAAGGCAACCCTAAGGAAAGGGAGAAAATATTTGCAAATCACGTATCTGATAAGGTCTGATTTCCAGAATGTATTTTTAAAATATTACCATTCAACAATGACAACAAAAAACAACCCAATTAAAAAGGGGCAAAGGATTTAAATAGGCTACCAAGGCACTGATTCTTGAAAACAAAAAAATAAAGGACTTACATAGGTGCTGGCCAAGAAGCATATGAAGAACTACTCAACATTTGTCATTAGGAAAATGCAAAGCAAAACCACAGTGAAATACCACTTCACACCCCCTGGGATGGCTATAATAAAAAACATGGAAAATACAATTGTTGGCGAGGATGTGGAGAAATTGGCTTCAGTGAACTTTGTGTGAATCCTTTTTATTTTTATATTTGTTTTTTCATATTTGAATCTATAAACAATATGTAGTATTTTTTGTGGTTTTTAAATTTTATATCATATCTATCCTACTGTATTTTGCTTTTTTACCCAATATTTTAAATGTGTTGTAAAATTTGTCATATAATTTAAGACTTTCACAAATGTCTGCTAACATGGTCTCCTTCCCTTTAGTGCCCTGCTATCTCCAGGGCTCTCCTATTTATTTCAGCAGCTCAAAAATTCTAATAATCAAGGTAACACATGACATCAAAGATAGTTCAAAAATATACTCAAAGTACTTTCTAAGTACTTTTTCTGTTGTAACTAGGGTTGCAGAATTTAAGCTCTAAGACACAAAGCTTTTGAAGAAAATCATGATAGAAGTTACAGTATGTACTCAAGAATCTTTAATTTCAATTTCTGGAGAACATTGGCCATATACATAATTCAAGCATTTTATCAAAATTAACACTATTGAGCAATGCATGTACATTGAAAATATTTACAGGATTTGGGAGTAAAACTACATCGATGACCACATAAAGTCAAAAGTATAGGCTAGATTGTAACCATGTTTAGTGTCTACACACAATCCCATATGTTTATATCTTTAAATCAGACCTTGCAACAGTTGTATTCTCAGACCAGTCCTTGGCCTTCAACCATATTTGCTTGAGAAGCTAGTTTTACTGGGGGTGAGCTTTAGTTTTTGATGGTTTTATACATCCTGCAGGTACCCCCACGTCCCATTCCAGTCTAGCTAATTTTCATAACCTGTATACTTGACAACGGCCACCTCTCCTTTGACTCAGGATGGACATTTGTCCAGGCCTGGAGTGTGATGCATGTCCCTGTTGTCTCCTCTGTCTCCCTTTTTTATGTTCACTTTGACTCAGAGATGGACTCACTAGAGCAGGGGTCCTCAAACTTTTTAAACAGGGGGCCAGTTCACTGTCCCTCAGACCATTGGAGGGCCGGACTATAGTTTAAAAAAAAAACATGAACAAATTCCTATGCACACTGCACATATCTTATGTTGAAGTAAAAAAACAAATGGGCAAAAACACCCACAATGTGGCCCGTGGGCCGTAGTTTGGGGACGCCTGCTGAAGGTTTGGTTCCCAATGCTATCCTCTGGCACCTGAGCCCTTAGGTTGACAATTCATTTATGCGTCTTTTCAGCTAAATGTTTCTCATGATCTCACTCATAACAGTATTTTCCTGGGTGGCATTTTTCATTGTTGATCTTTATGCTTAAATGTACATTCTTATTTTTCTCTGTGAATCACTATGTCAACATAGGTGTGGTTGGCTAGATAAACACAGGAGATGCGTGAGCTAAATCTGAACCTGTAGAAACATTCTATTTTCAGTGCTTATACTAATGATTTGTACATTTGTAATATTTCTTTCTGGCTTCTTTTCATGATGGGTATGAGTCTGGAAGTAAAAAAAAAAAAATTGGAAATAGATGGAAGTTGGTAGGGGAGTGCTTAGATCAAGACATCTAAAGCAAAGGTTTGCTTTTGAGTAACAAAAATGCACACGAAACACTTGAAAGACAACAAAGATTACCTCTCAAAGATAGTTCTCAGGTGAATTAGTCACTATAACTTTGTAATACCCTCCAAAGTGTGCTTCCTCTTTGAACTTATAATTGAAATGAAACCTGGGTTAATTAGCATGTAGGTTCTTGCCTCAGAGATCAACCCCTTTAAAAACCAAGTGGAGAAGTCAATTTCAATGTCAATCTAGGGTGTTTGAAACTTCTTTTGGCTTTAAAATGCTTTAAAGTATCCAACCTCCCAGATCTATAGAAAAATAGGTGTTTGTTAGGCAACTTTTCTGCTTGTTTTCACTTCATTTTCATTTTTAGTTTTCACAGATATAATAGTTCCTAGTAATAATTGTTTCCAGTGAAAAGAAGTTCAAGGCAAATTGAAAATATTTTTTGAATGAGCTGAAGGAATTACAATTTATACAGAATACAATGCTGCTCATTCTGTATTCTCTTACTCATAAGTAATATTGTTTGATCATTGTTAACATGTTAGGGACAAGATCAATGATTTCTGCTTGATAATACCTTATGCTTTAAAGTATATTTAGTGTTTGTTTATCATCTGGTTTTAATGTGGTAGAGTTATAATACATAAAAGAGAATATTCACTAGGCCCATCTTTTGGGTTACACCCATTAACACAAAAGTTGTAATGTTTTCTAAAATGCCTTCATGTAATTACCAGTTACGCTGAACTTTTCACAAGTTGCATCAATAGCGAGTCACTTAAATAAGAATCCACCCGTGTATACAGTAGAACAAAAGAAGTGGGCAAAAGCAGTTTCAGCCTCTAGACAGATGTAGAATTTTCAAAAGGTACAAAGACATAACCTTTTGTCAACTTCCTATCCTGTAGAAGAGCTGCAAGAAAAATACTAAAGAATCTAGTCCCATGTAAACATTAATAGAAAACTAATATTTCAGCAGGTGTGCATGTTGCTTTTTACATTGAACACAGTAATCTTTTGATCATGTCTCTGTAAAGGTTTCCTTTCCCAGATATGTTACAGCAACTTTTCTTAAAGGCATAGCCTTCTCTTTCTGGAAATTTCTTGACATCCTTACTAGTTTTTGTTTAAAAAAATTTCTATAAAAATGATTTGGAAAGTAATTATTGGCCATTGTGAGAATATTTGTTTTGCTTTTAGAATTTCTCCTATTTAGATAAACTTACTAACATCTGTTTGATAACTATGTCATAAGCTAATATTAAGCTTTATAATAGGATTATACCTTTTCCTGTAAGATTATGCTATATTAGCCTCACTAATCAACAAGTATTTATAGTATGCCTACTGCATATCCAAGACTGGGCTATGTATGTGTTACATAAATATGAAAAGAGGTAGCTCTTTGAGGGAGCTTGCAGTCTAGTTGAGTGAATGACATTAGCAACTATTATTAATATTAATAGTATGGTAAGTGTGGGATTAAAGATGTACATAGCACCAAAGTAATATCCAGGTAAATTGTCAACAATTGGAAAAGTCATTTTTAATGAAATGATTAAGTTGGTGATCTATTACTGTGTTTTGAAGGTATCATTGCTATGAAATGTTTTCACAGTTTCACCTTTTACCAGATTTTGTCAATGCCCTACAGACACAGCCTAAAGACAAATTTCTCCATCCTTAATACTGATGCTTTAATTCAAACGTGCATCATACTTTGCCTTCCATCCAAGCTTCCTGCCTCTCTCTAATCTTGCCTTCTCTTAACTCTCATCTCACGGCACCCAGAACAATCTGCCTAATACTTTCCGCTAAAACTCTTCTGTGGTTCTTCATTATGAAATGAACAAAACCCAAGCTCTTTAATACGCATCTTAAACCTTTGGGCCCCCACTGCCCAACCTCATCTTTGGCATTTCTCCATCTAGATTTTTATGCGTTAGTAATACTGGATTAAAAAAAAAACTGTTACATGCATATGACATGCATCATACCTTTGATGCCTCTTTTCCTCATTATGTTCCTCCTACCTGGGTAACACGTCCCATGAATCTTGACATGGCTAATTCTTACTCGTCTTTTAGGACCAATTCAGGCATCATTTTCCTCTGAATTTTTAGGTTGAACTTAAAAGTGCCTTTTGGTCAGGCACAGTGGCTCATGCCTGTGATCCCAGTACTTTGGGAGGCTGAGGTGGGAGGATGGCGTGAGGCCAGGAGTTCAAGACCAGCCTGGGCAACACAGTGAGGCCCTGTCTCTACAAAAAAAATTAAAAATTAGCAGGGTGTGGTGGCATGCACTTGTAGTCCTAGCTATTCGGGAGGCCGAACCAGGATCCCTGGAGCTTGGGAGTTGCAGTGAACTGTGATCACACCACTGCACTCCAGTCTGAGTAACAGAACATGACCCTGTCTCTCTCACACAAAGTCTCTTTCTCTGTGATCCCATAAAAATCTCTGCAAATATCTGTTCAGCATATTATATTGAAATTATTTATGTACATAGAGAGGACATGTCTTTTTTGGTATCAGTGAAATTGAACAGAATGCATATATATTTGTAGGTCTTTTGGAGTAAAAACAATAGTTTAGTAGGTGTTTTTTTCCTGTTTATAGCTTTACTACTTTTTAGCTGAGTGACCTTGGGCAAATCACCTCTTTGAAACAGTTTTTTGTCATCTTTAAAATGAAGGTAATAATAATATCTAACATTTATTAGGCACCTGCTATGTCATGAGCATTCTTCTAAGTACTTTGCACGTGCACACAACAATACTAGAATGTTTATAGTAGCATTATTTGTAAATGCCAAAAATTGAAAACAAAGATGATCTGAGAGACCAAAATAGATGCTCCTTTATCAACTAAGACCGTAACATTAAGGAGACAGAGTTACCTAAGGGTTGAGGGTTCAGGGCCTGGCTAGCATGGCAAATTTCTAAATTCCCACAGCTGAAATCCCTGACAATAGGAGTATCACCTCTGATTTACTGCTCAGACCACTAAAACTCCAACTGGACAGAGGGCCAGCCTTAGCCTTACAAACGTTCTTTTCTGATAAGCAGCTGCAAAACCTTAAGCCAGTTTCAGCCAGTTTATAGAGGCTGCACACAAACTGTCTTTGTGTCCTATATATAGTTCACCTTCTGAGGTAAACAGTCAAATTCTACCTCATTTTAACGTTAAAACCCCACCCCAAAGTGAACATGGGATTTATGTTACATATATGTTTACCCATTGCACATGTGCTCAGCTCCCCTCATAAATATGTATAACTTTTCCCCCAAATCTGCTGAATATGTATGATGGGCCCCATAAAGTATAAAACCCAACCTGGTCCTTCCCCTCTTCAAAGACAGAGCAACTTCAGCCCATGCCAGAGACTATGTCTTTCCAGTTTACAAACCAATATCGCCAATAAAGCTGTCTTTTCTCCTATTTAGCCATCTTGGTAATCTTTCAGATGACACAAGCAAGATGTCCTTCAATTGATGAATGGATAAAAAAATGGTGGTATATCAATACAGTGGAAAAAAGAGCCAGTTGGGTATTTGAGAAATCTCTGTCCCTTCCCCTTAATCTTGCTGTGAATCTAAAACTGCTCTTAAAAAATAAACTCTGTTTAAAAAAAAAAAAAAAAAAAAGCTAGCAAGCCACCATAAGACTGGGAGGCATGTTAAGTGCATATTAAGTGAGAGAAGCCAGCTGAAAAGGTCATGTATATACTGTATGATTGCAACTATATTACATCTGGAAAGGCAAAACCATGAGACAGTAAAAAGATGATTGATTTCAGGGAGAGGAGGAAGGGGATGAAGAGTGGGGCACAGGAATTTTGTTACGATACTGTAGTGGCAAATGCCAGGCATCATGCATTTGTCAAAACCCAGAGAACTGTACAACACAGAGAGTGAACCCTGATGTAAACTATGGACTTCGGGTAATAATTTATCAATATTGGTTCACCAGTGGAAACAAATGTACCCCACTAATGCAAGATGTTAATAATAGGAGAAACTTTGTGCATGTGAGGCAGGAGCGGTGGGAGTGGTGCTATAGGGAACTCTGCACAATTTTTCTGTAAGCCTAACCGTGATGCTATGCTGTCTCTCAAGTATTATTATAAATATAACCTCTGTGTCCTCCATAGAGATGAATTTTGTCACAAAAATCTTCCCATTTACATTGCATGTGTCTCAAACTATGTTTTAATCAAAATGGGTTTATTCTATTTGGAACCAAAAGAAAGTGTCAGAAAGGAAAAATATACCTGTCATGTAAGTGAGGACTTTCAGGATTGACACCTATAAATAACCTGCTTTCTTCTTTAAGATACATGTGTATAAAGACAGAAGCACATATTACTAAATGTAGGTACATATTTGCTGTAATCAGTATAAAAAAACCAATAAAAAATGTGATTGTCAGAAGTTGGAGCATCCAGTTAATTATTATCTAGTTCATTACTTCTTAAATAAGAAAATCAGAATTATATCCTCTTCTGAAGAACTATGGCGTGTGAAATAGCCAGAGACATTTTTTAAAAAATCCTAAATTGAGATCAACAGCTTCATGGAAATAGGGAGCTATGAGCTCCAAATGCCCTGACTTTGGTAGGGTTAGGTTAAAAAAAAAAAAATAGCGATTTCATTTTAGTGCTGGTTTTTAACATTTAATTTCCTTTTATAAAAGTAGTTTGACCTTTGTGGAACACGGGAAATGTAAAGACCCAGGGTTTCTCTCCATTCCAGAACCTTTTTCTCCAAAGGTCCTTAGACCAGACCACCTGCTTTAATATTACTCAACTATGTTCTGATGGATGGGCTTCTATCTTCCAACAGCAAAAACGCTAAATGAATCTCCTACACGAGAGACCTACAGGATAATGTTGTCCTTAGCAGCTATATACTTGGCGTAATGTGGCCTGTTTACCTAGTAGCTTGCCGTGTGCTTCATATGTGAAGTTCCTTTTCATGGCTGTTTGTTTCTGTTGGACTGTATGTGTTAAAAATAATATAAGGTCAAATTCCATAGGAAAGCATGGTTCTGATTGAATTTCCAGTCCTAGAGTCTGGACCTACGCCAGTAGGATCTGGGAATGTGGCAAGGATAGTATGCCTTGCACTGCAGCGCTCAAAAGTGACTACTTAGGTTGATTAACTGGTGGTGAGGATTGGTTTGGAAAGGTATTTCAACCAGACTAATTAGCAAGCAGTCAGATGTGACAGAAAAGCAGGTAAAATATATGCCATCTCTCTGGAAGGAGCCAAAAGAATGCACTGGGAATAAAATGGAAATAAGCAAGATACGTGCTAGAGCCACAGTATGAAAAGTTAGCTTCATTGCGTGCCTTGTGCTGTTTAAAAATAGAAGAGTTCTTAAAAGTCATTGGAGTTAGATGCAAAAAGTCCAAGCTCTAGATATGAGTATTTAGCCACATCATTGGGGGCAATTAATATAGGTAATGTTGACTTGAAGCTCATTTTAGAGTACAAATTAAGACTTGAAATCTGTCTTTAAAAACAAAAGCTATTTGATGTCCCCCAAAATACATCAGTTTAAATTTGATCATTGTTCTATCTTTTTAATTTCCTTTGTAAAATACCCAGCAAAACCCATGTATTCATTCTGATACTTTTGGAGTTAATGTTACTGTACAATCTGCCCAAAAATATCACCCTGAAAAAATGGACTGTGATTATGAATGTTATTATGATTATGGAGATGGTGACTTCTTTTATGTGGCTCAAACAGTGACCATTTTAACCACCCCCTCAATTTTTACCTATGAGATTTTGGTTCTAACTTATATTTCTACTCTGGACCACTTTGTTGTCTTCTAGGAGTGCTTCTCTTGCCTTTTAGTTTAATGAAATCCTATTCATCTTTCCAGGAATAGATTAAAAATGATCTCCTACAGAAAATCTCCATTCTCTACCCTCCAATTGTCCCCAACAGAATCATTCCCCCACTCCGTGGTTCTGTAGGACCTGGTACTGCTTCTATTAACAGTACTTGTCACATTATGTCACAGCGTGTATTTTTCCTTCTCTCAAATTAATTGCAAGCTGCTAGAGGGCAAGAGCTATCTTCTTTAACCTAGAACACCCATTCTCCATGCTCAAGAAATTAACATCAAGTCTTACCCATGGTTTGCACTTGAATGTTTTTTTTGAAACCAAAGGATCTTCAAAATAGAGATATTTTTTTTTCCTATGGGGGAAAGAGCAGCATATTTTCCCAAACATCCTCCTGCTTTGCTATTGAACTAGGCTTCCAGTTTGCCCGCATTCTCCACAGTGTGGATGTGAGCTATCCCCCTTTCTGTCTTCATACCTGTTTACCAATTCTTCTCATTGTGAGATTGGACATGTTACTTTGAATCCATTTATTTATTCAGAAAGTATGTGTTGACCATCTGCTAACTATGGCATTGCTGAAATATTCATCGACATTAACTCATCTTCCTAAAATGCTGGTAAACATTAATATCCACTACTATCGTCATTTGTGTAGCCTTCTACAGCTTACAAAACACTTTCTCAGCCACCATGCCATCAGCTCTTTCCAAAATGTCTGAGGTGGATTTTATTATGTCAATTTTTAACACATTTCTTAGATTCCCAGCTCAGTTTACTGCAGAATGTTTTGTTTAACCATGTTGAATCATAAAATATAAGATCTCTAAGGGACCTTAAAGATGATTGAGTCCTGCCCCTTCCTCTTACAGGTAATTAAAGTGGGATGGTCTCATCTTACAGATGAATAAAATGAGATCTGGACAAAGAAAGTGACTTCTCTGTCACATATTCTTAATTAATGGCACAGTCTAAACTGCTATCTGTCTTCTGTGTCCTAGTTTGATGTTCTAGCCATACTGCCTCTAAGACAAAAACTTTGAGTGTATCATCCTCATTTTTGAGAAATGCTATTTATTCATTTTTTAGAAGAGTCAGTTCTGACACTGTTTTGCAAATCTTTGTTTTTTTCATAGACTTCTTTCTGATTTGTATTCTCTTTTTCTCCTTTGTCTGCTTTCACCGTCTGAAGTGGAACTTACGGACACCTGACACCATGCCTAACAACTTTTTCTATGCAATTTTTTCTCTGTGATAGATTTTATCTACCTTTCATTTTTTTCAATTTTTTTAAATTTTTGAGGCAGGGTTTCACTCTGTCACCCAGCCTAGAGTGCCATGGTGTCATCATAGCTCACTGCAACCTCAAACTTCTGGGCTCAAGCAATCCTCCTGTCTCAGCCTCCCAAGTAGCTGGGACTACAGGTACACACCAGCATGACTAGCTGATTTTTGTATTTTTGTAGAGACAGGATCTCAACTCTTGCTCAGGCTTGTCTTAAACTCCTGGCCTCCAGTAGTCCTCTCTCCTTGACCTCCCAAAATGCTAGGATTACAGGCATGAGCCACAGTGCCCAGCCCTAATCTTCTAATTTCTTAACGTTTCGTTTTTGTTTTCAATATTCAGATAGTTAGTTGGATAGTTTTACAGCATTTACCCAGAGGTCTGATGAGAGACCTTGTTAATGTGATTTTGTGGGCTCCATTGCCAGTACTACTCCTTCGCTGAGAACTCAGAGAATTTTAAACTGGAACGAATTCTTAGAGATATTTGGTCTAACTCCATTATTTCTCCAGTGAAAAAAAGCTTCCTAAAGTTATATATCCTGGATCCAAATCCAGGATTCTAACCATGGTCTTTCTGCCACATTGTACTGCTTATTGCTTGGAAATAAGAAAAGATTTCTGAACAAAAGCAAGGGCGTTGGCTGAGTACAGAAAAGGGAAACCAAGGAGTTTATGCCAATGAAATCCTCAAACTTGATATGCTGAACTGGTCAAAATTTTAAATAATTTGAGGATTCTTTTTATAAAAATTGACCTTAATTTGCAACTAAACCTAGAGAAGTCTTCTGAAGAGCCCAGCAAACCTTATCTCCCTATTCCAATTTATCGAATTATTAGAAATATAATTTTTTCTTAAGGGAAATTATCTTTATGTGGCAATTTTCCAGTACTTTATACCATTTTATCTCTAAATACAAGCCCTATTATTCTTTTTGTGGTACATTATAGAGTCTGATAGCGCCTGAGCTGCAACTAGCTGAACTTAAACATAGTACGTGGACCTTTTATAATTTATTAACAAGATTTGAACATAGAGCCTGATTTTTTGTAAAATTTGGTTCTGTGAGACATAGTCTTTTGCATTGATTTAGGATACCTAGATGCAGACTGAAACTTTCCAGACTTGAGGGTGTTCACATTTTCGTAGCTGAGTTGTAAATCATCTTTCATTTAGAAGATTTAAAGACAGACTAAAGACCTAAATCTTTTCAGTCACCTTTCTAACTAGGAAAAGCCTCTAGATGAGCCTTATTATGGGTTTTCCTAATGGATTAGAACAAACAGTTTGATAATGTTCAAATAGAACAAATACTATCACAAGGAAAACAAGATTTTCCTCCCAGAGCTAAATGTAAAATTAGGTGTCATTATAGGGCATTTGGAAGATGTTTGAAAGCGTCTAGCCCGAGCAGGCCAAACCACTCGACTGTAATGGGCAGCAAATCAAAACCAGAGTGGTAGGCTTGTTGTTCCCATATTTGTTTTGCTTCATTCTGCTTGATTATTTTGGCAAAGCCAAGCTGAAACGGCAAGGCTCTGAAGTTCTGTAAATCTAAGCTTTTAATTAGGTAAAAGACTCTTTTTGCAGCCTGTGTCGAGTGCTCATTTTGTGCTTGGAATGCTTTATTCCATACTTTGGTATGTTTTGAAAAGAGCTGTGGCACTCTGAGCCGACTCCTTCAGGAGCCACGAAAACCCACCACGGATCTGGCCAGAGTTTTATCTATTGGGATGTTGCTCTGTAAGTGCCCAATGCATTTGGACATCTCTGGAATTTTCTGCTTATATGCATGTTAAAGAAACACTGATTTCTGCTTAATGTGAACTCTGATTGAAACTCTTCTATTTAAAAAGGATTTTTAAATTTAAACACATTTTTAAATTAACATTACCTATCAATGGTAGATTTTTCTCAGAAGAATTTTCTCCTTTTCTGCTAATATTTTCTCAAATGTTTAACTGCTTTGCACATGTTTTTTATATCTGTGGTTTTTAACTGAAAAATGGAACATAGGAGAAAAGCAGTTACCCAATGATGATACAAGACTGGCTTTTTTTTTTTTAAGTAAAAACAAGTTTTATGGTCTTTAAATTGATATTTTTCATTTGGATAAAGCAATCTTGAAATACTATTCTCATATACCAGGATTTTAAAAAGGTCATAGTTTGCCTTACAAAGAATTCATTTAAACAATGTAAGGTTTGAGAGGGAAATCTTGATTAGAATCAACTAGGACAAGTATATGTATGGAAACATAAGTCACTTTCAACATTTTTTGGTGCAGTTATAGGAAATCCCTAAACCAGTTTCCTTTTGAAAGAGGAAATATATTGTTTATAAATTAGTAACCACAGTTAGAGGATATTTGCTTTCAATTAGAATTGAGTCTGCTTTTTGCCTGGAATATAACATTCATCTACATTATGTAAAAAGTAGCTGCTCTTATGAAAATAAATCCTAGAGTATGTGTATTCATATTCAGATATTAAGAATGTCTTGCAGGAAAAAATTACCACCCCTAGACGATCTTATCCCATCTATTCTTGCAAAACAGGTGTCTGGACTGATTTGGGAGCTTTGGTTTTATTTTTGTCAGTGTTTAATTTCCTGACACACAGATGCACTTAGTGTTACGAGATTTATGTGATTAAGTGTGCAAAATGACAAACAAGGTTGTCTGGTGCCCATCTTCCCTATTTAGTCGACTAATCACCTTTGGATCTTGGGCTCTGTCAATGAGCGAGTCCTTTACGCCACACCGGTAAGCCGCATTTATCAATCTAAACATTTGATCTGCACGTGACCGCATTAGTTAGAGGCGAGGTCTCAGATCAAAGTTACAGTCTGGATTTAGGAAGGCACGGTGTAATCCTAGGTTGGAAGTGGCTTCCTCGGTTAACATGAGCGTCTCTCCTCCTGGTTACGTTGACGCCGCAATCCTGCACACGTCCTGCAGCTCAGGTGGGGATCACAACAGTGTTGCCGAGGTTTAAAGCCTCCAGAGAGGTAACACACCTCAAGACCGTATCTTCTCATAGAAGTGAGGTTGCTTGGATTCTAGAATCATGTTTTTCTGGAACACTCTGGAAGCAGAGTGTTCATGGTGAAGGCGTGAGGCTTGTACAAAATCATCCTGACACCAGGACTGTAGTTCGTGCATCTTTCACTTGCCCTTTACTTGACACAGTTGAGAGATTTCAGGTGATTAATAGCTCTCTCTCTTCCAGGTGATGACTGCCTTCCCGAAGGTACTGTCATCTTAGCGGATTAGTGGTAGTAATGACTGGGATATATGCAACACTGCCTTAAGGAAGATTGCAAAGCATTTTGTGTTTATTATCTCCTTCCTTGGAGGTACAGGTCAGAATTGTTATTTAGAGCACTCTGGTGGGGAAATTGAAGCTCTGTATTGAGGGGACTTGTCCTAGGTCCCACAGGTACACAGTGGCCTGAGCAAGGCTCAGGTCCCTGCCTCCTGATGGCTCAGCCACTATTTCTTTGATCAGATTGCTATTCCCTCTTCATTTTGCACAGTGAGTGGGAACCATTGGCTTTCCCATTTGACCCCAAGCCTTGCAAAAACAAAATCTCCTGGCATTGTGAAAATACATTTAGGTACTAGCTTGGATTTGTCTTACAGCATATGAGTCTCTGCATACGGTGTGACACACCTTTTTAATAAAAAGGTGTGTGACAGGATGACCTAACTGTGAGTCCTCAAAGGTGAGGTGCAGGAGCCATTGGACTTTCTTTGTACAGCGTGCCCACATGCTCAGGTTGCGTGTTGTGAATGTGGCTGGGTAGTGCCAGAGATGGTGGTAGACTCCTTTATATTGAGGCTTCAGTTTCTCTTGTTTTCATAGCATCCTTTCCTTTACCAGCCGTTGTTACGAACCTCACGATTCATATGTGCCTGTGGGAGTTGACTAAACTCTTTTGTAATTCTATAGAATTCCTTAAACAAGACAGATTATGCCTTTGGTACTTTGTGTACACCACGCCCTCTAACACCCAATTCCTCTTATCACCATCAACCCTAGTTGGAGAGCCTTTCTTGTGGTAAAAACACAATCTCATGAAGACCAGAATTTAATTTGACTCACATTTGGCTTGAAAATATGCTGTTGAAGGATCCAGCTTAAGTATATTTTTAAACATAGAGATTGCTCACTTTGAATTGATTATTTAACATGTTCTTTATAAAGGAAAAGGAGAGAAAGGAAACTTGGATGCATTGATCATTAATTTTGTACCAGTCACTGTCTTACATGTTTTCATAAATCTATCTTACCCAGACTTTATAAAAACTGCAAGATAAATGTTAGTCCCTCCCTAACCATTTGAATAGATTACAAAACTGAGTCAGAAAAGGGTTAAGTAACTGAATCTTACTCAAGGGGGAAGCTTCACTGCATAGAGAGCCATGCCCATGCAGATATTAAATGCAAACACAAAAGAAATCTTTCCCAATCCTTGTGACATTTGAGAAGAATTTCTCACAAAGACCCCACTTTAAAAGTAACTGTACTGGCCGGGCATGGTGGATTTTGCCTATAATTCTAACACTCTGGGAGGCTGAGGGAGGAGGATCACTTGAGCTCAGGAGTTCGAGACCAGCCTGAGCAAGAACAAGACCCTATCTATACTAAAAATAGAAAAATTAGCTGGGCATGGTGTGGTAGATGCCTGTAGTCCCAGCTACTCGGGAGGCTGAGGCAGGAGGATCACTGGAGCCCAGGAGTTTGAGGTTGCTGTGAGCTAGGCTGATGCCATAGCACTCTAGTCCAGGTGACAGAGTGAGGCTGTGTCTCACAAAAATAAATAAAATAAAATCATTTGTACTGTTTTAAAATCTGATATAACTGTGAGGAAATCTGAAGAAAAATGTGTGTCCTAGGCTCACTGGCTTGGCAGAATCGAACATTTTTTGGATTCAAATTTTGTGGGGGAGTGAATTGTAGGAGAATCTGGTGCTTTTAGTCAACATTTCAGCATTTGGGTAGAGTAAAAACAAATATTATCTGGAAAAGGGAATATTTCTATTGGCCATTTTGCTTTTTTTTGAGACAGAGTCTCACTCTGTCGCCCCAGGTAGAGTGCAGTGTTGTCATAGCTCACTGCAACCTCAAACTCCTGGGCTCAAGGAATCCTGAGAAGCTGGGATTACAGGCACACACCACCACACCCAGCTAATTTTTCTTCTCTCTCTCTCTCTCTCTCTCTCTCTCTCTCTCTCTCTCTCTCTCTCTCTCTCTCTCTCTCTCTCTCTCTCTCTCTCTGTCTCTCTCTCTCGTAGAGACAGGGTCTCACTTTTGCTCAAGCTGGTCTCGAACTCCTGACCTCAATCCTCCTACCTCACCCATCCAGAGTGCTAGAATTACAGGCTTGCGCCTGGCCCCATTTTGCATTTCTAAGCACTAACCATTTTAGACAGAACTCTTCTCTCTAGACACTGTGGGTGAATAAAAGAAACGTTCCTCCTTCTAAAGGGATCTAAGCATAGACTGGGGTTGTTAGGTAATAGATTACTTCCCTCCTCCTAAAGGGATCTAAGCATAAACTGGGGGTGTTAGGTAATAGATTACTTCCGACTCTTAGCATCAGTGGATTTAAATTTTGTAAACGTTAAATTGCCTTGTAATTGTGCCTCAAAACAGCTTCAGAAAAACTGTAAGTCTGATAAAATGGTAGTAATCGGGCTGAATACAGACTCAAGCCTAAAGACAGCACTAGGACATTGGGTACCTGGAGGTGAAGAAGTGGTCCAGGAGGCGAGAGGAGACCTAAATTCTACCTCATGACCATTTCTGCATTGGCTCCAGTGACACAACTGTCTGTGTGACCCAGAAAATAACTTCTGAACTGGAGGCAGGCTGTAGATTGATTGCCTATGCCTGGCTGATGTTTTTCTGAATATTTAATCCCAACGGTGAAGCCATTCCTATTCTCAACAGTAGAGGTCCTCAGTACCACAGTGCTTCAACTAAGATGTTGAAAAATGCTCCCACCCCTGAATTCTTTGGCATGTATGGTTGCTTATGGAATTTAAGTCATTTTATAGGCTCGATTGTCTATTTTTATGTCATTAATAAACAAATTGCAGTCCTCATTGTCTGAGTTTGGCTTAAAATTTCACAGTCTTTTTTAACAGCCGGAATAATGTGTCAAAAATGAGTTGACTCAACAGTGGAATTATGTGAAAAATATATAAAAACCATTCTCTTTAAATTTTGGGATGAAAAGACCATGGGAAAATGTTTAGAGAAGATTTCTTGTGATGGAAGAAAACAATGATTATTTGTGGGGATGCGGGGTCAGTTCTAGTTTTCTGAAAACAGCCAGTTTACTCTTTGTCTATTGTGTTTAGAAGGACAGGGCTACAAGATACTTGGGGCATTTCCTTTTGTTGTTTGTTTGTTTGCTTTCGTCCCAGGGATTTTTATTTGAATTTTCTGCCTGTAAACACAATTCACTGAGAACTTCTTCATCGAATCCCTCTTTTCACCAAAATTTGACATTGCCCTTAACTCCTCCCAATTCTTTACGGTCTTTGTAGCAATCGTTGAATCCTATCAATTCTACCTCTTATATATGGCTTGTTTGTGACATTTCCCATCCCTCTAGCCCCCACTGACCCAGCTTGGAACCTTAACTTGATCATTATAACTCTCTCCTCTAACCAGTCTTCCTATTTCCAGTTTCATCTTTCACTAAGCCATTCACAAAACCCCTTTCTGTAATGTCGTTCCTGTACTTGGTGCTTTTCAGTGGTTGCCATCGCCACTGAGTGAAGCACACATTTCTTGGCGCAGCCTTGCCACGGCCTTTATAACCCTGTCCCTAACCGCCTCTCCAGCTTATTGCTTCCTTGTCCCTTCACCACAGCCCTCAAATCTATGTTCCAACCATACACTGAACTGAACAACTAAGAGTTCCCCAAATGCGACAAACTCTTCCAACCTTTCTGCTTTTGCATGCTGCTTGTTCTCTCTAATATCACTATTCTTTCTTCTTTCACTCCTGGTTTACCTGAAAAATACCTAACTCTTCCTTTAAGATCCAGGCCAGGGGCTGGGCGTGGTGGCTCATGCCTGTAATCCTAGCACTCTGGGAGGCCCAGGCGGGTGGATTGCTCAAGGAGTCAGGAGTTCGAAACCAGCCTGAGCAAGAGCGAGACCCTGTCTTATAAATAGAAAGAAATTAATTGGCCGACTGATATTTATAGAAAAAAATTAGCCGGGCATGGTGGAGCATGCCTGTAGTCCCAGCTACTCAGGAGGCTGAGGCAGAAGGATTGCTTGAGCCCAGGAGTTTGAGGTTGTTGTGAGCTAGGCTGACGCCAAGGCACTCACTGTAGCCTGGGCAACAAAGCGAGACTCTGTCTCATAAAGAAATGATGAGCAAAGAAAAAAAATATAAATCTAATGGCACTCATGCAAAATGAAAATAATTTAAAACCTTGAACTAAAAATACTAGATGATTTTTAACATGGAAGAAGAAAGGTAAGAGTGGAAATAAGTGAACACTTGGGTTAGGGGCAGGAGGTCTGTGGATATATACACAAATGATTTAAAAAGATAGAAAAATAAAAATTTTAAAAATGTTAAAAATGTAAGAGTAACCACTAGAAAAATGGGATATACAGTTTCCAAGACAATAAAATGAAAAAGAATAACTAAATCAATCCAAAAAAGAAATAATAAGCCAAGAAGTCACAGTAAACAGGAATCATAAAATTAGGTAGTAAGATTAAGTTGAAATATACTAATAGTCAAAGTAAATATAAATAGGTTAAATTCTTCAATTAAAGAAGAGGAAATATAATTGGGTTTTTCAAAAATCTTGTCATATGTTGATATAAAATAATGAAAAAATTTTAAGTGAAGAAATGGAAAAATAAATCCCACCTAAAAGCTTAAAAAAGAAAGCAGATATAGCAGTATTAATTTCAGATAAAATATTAGTTTCAGTCTAAAAGCAAGAAAAGGAACAAAGATTTTTCATTCTGATAAAAAGTACAATCCAGAAAAGAAAAATAAGAATTTTGAACTTTTATGAACTAAAACATAGCTTTGAGGTATACAATATTAAGTAAAAACTGATAGAAATGCAAGAAGAAATCAACAAATCCACGATTAGAGTGGGAGATTCTGCAACCATCTCTCAGAAATCAGATGATCAAGTATATACACAAAGAGAGGATTTAAATTAACAAGCAAGCCTGATCTAAATAATACATATATACGCAACAAAGACAGAATACATTTATTGTCAAACAGCCTTGGAAAATTATCAAAATTTAGTCATGTATTAAATTACAAGGGAAATTTTTTAAAATACCAGAAAAACATAAATCTTACATGATGTGAATTTCTGAGCACAATTCAATAAAATTAGTGATTAGTAATTAATAGTTCAAGGATAACCCCCCCAAATCTCTCTACAAGGAAAAAAATTACACATCCTTAATGTTATTGTTTCAAATTACAAACTATTTATAAATGGAAACCAACTAAAGCACAACATATCAAAATTTAGTAAATGTAAACAAAGTGATATTTGGTGGAAACTTTAGAGCATATAAGATTTTAGAAAGATTAAAAATGACTTAAGCATTTGACTAAGAGAACAGGAGAAGAAAAAAAAAAAAACTCCCAAAAGGAGGAATGAATTGATCAAGATGAAAATAGAAATCAATGGAAAAATAAAACTAGAACCAATGAATAAAATCAAATATCAGGGGTTTTTTTTTAAAAGACCAATAAAATATGCAAAGCTCTTACAAATTTGACCCAAAACAAAGCACAAATAAATACATTTAAAGTTGTACCTACACACCAATAAATTTGGAAATCCAAATGAAATCAAAGGCCTTCTAGAGAAATATAATGAAATATAGTCTGTAAGATAAACAGTGTAATATATAAAAAATAATAAAGGAAATTTAAGAGTGGGAAGAAGTCTTCCTCTAAGAAGGCATCAAACCTAATATTATACAGAATAATTCTATAAAACCTTAAGGAGTAACTTTGTATTTTGATAAATAAAATGCTCTAACAAATAGAGAGTGAACTAAAGCTTTCTAAAGGCAGAAACCAAATCTAGATGGGCGTCTACACATAGATATGGACCAATATCATTTATGAGAGATTAAAAAATTTAATATATTCACAAATCAAATACATGATATATTAAAAGATAAATGCATTATGTCCAGCTAGGATATATATCAGAAATGCAAAGATGATTTAATATTCTATAAATTAATAAGGAGACAAAGATAACTTCAACAGATACACCTCTAAAGAAAAATTAATAAAACTAAGTACCTATTCCCCATTAAGTAAACAAAAAACCAGTTTTAGTAAATTAAGAGTAGAAGTGAATTTCCTTAACTTGATAAAGTTTATCAGAAATCTATAGCAAAGAGATAAGCATTTCCTCCAAAATCTTGAACAAGATAGGATGTCCAGTATAATCACTCTTTAATGTTATACTGAAAGCCAATGTGATATGAAAAGAAAAAGAAATGAGAGTAATAAATATGGGAAAGAGAAAAAAGTGTCATTGTTTGTAGACCATGTGATAGTCTAACTAGAAAAATCAACAGCTCTAAGAACTAACGAGAAAATTTGGAAAGTAAAGGTCAGTGCAGAAAAACCAATAGATTTCTTATATTCCAGCAGTTACATGAGCTAGATAAATTCCTAGGAAAAGACCTAACAAGAAATGTGCATGAGCTATATGAAGTAAATGACTGAACTTCAGTGAAAGTCATAAAAGAAGAATCAATAGAGATAAATACCATGTTTTGGGATTGGAAGAAACATTGTGAAGATGTCAGTTCTCCTCAAATTACTCATAAATTTAATACAATCTCAATCAAAATCCCAGTATTTCCATGGAACTTGACAAGCTGATTCTCATTTATTGAAAAGAAACTGAATATAAGACCAATAAGGGAACTGCTTGATAAATAACAATGAGGAGGAAATTGCCTTACCAGATCTGAAACCTTTCCATAAAACAATGATAATTAAAATGTTGTTTGAGGCTGGGCGTGGTGGCTCACGCCTCTAATCCTAGCACTCTGGGAGGCCGAGGCGGGTGGATTGCTTGAGGTCAGGAGTTCAAAACCAGCCTGAGCAAGAGCGAGACCCCGTCTCTACTATAAATAGAAAGAAATTAATTGGCCAACTAATATATATAGAAAAAAATTAGCCGGGCATGGTGGCACATGCCTATAGTCCCAGCTACTTGGGAGGCTGAAGCAGTAGGATTGCTTGAGCCCAGGAGTTTGAGGTTGCTGTGAGCTAGGCTGACGCCATGGCACTCACTCTAGCCTGGGCAACAAAGTGAGACTCTGTCTCAAAAAAAAAAAATGTTGTTTGAAAGAATAGAAATCATACAATATCATAAAATGGAATTAAACTAGAAATCAATAATAGATAACTAGAAAATATCAAAACATTGGAGATTAAATAACATACTTTTAAATAACACATGGATCAAAGAAGAAACATCAAGAGAAATTTTAAAATAGTTTGAACTAAATGAAAATGAAAACACAACTTAACACAATTTGTGGGATGTAGCAAAAGTAATGCTTAGAGGGAAATTTATAACACTGAATGCATATATTAGAAAAGAAAAAAGATCTAAAATCAATCATGTAAGCTTCCACCTTAAGAAATTAGAAAAAGGAGAGCAAATTAAATCTAAATAAAAAGAAAAAGAATAAAAACTAGAGCAGAAATCAATGAAATTGAAAACAGGAAATCCAGAGAGAAAACCAATGAAACGAAAAGCTGGTTCTTTGAAAAGATCAATAAAACTTATAAGCCTCTGGCCAAGCTAACCAAGCAAAGAATAGAAAGCACACAAATTACTAATATCAGAAATGAAAGAAGAGACATCATTACAGATCCTGTGGACTTTATAATGATAATAAAAAATAGTACAAACAATTCTATGCCCACAAATTTGATAATGTAGATGAAATGGACCAATTCCTTGAAATCTGCCAAAACTCACATAAGAAGAAATAGACAATCTAAATAGGCCTATATCTATTAAAGAAATTGAGTCAATAATAACTAATGACCTTCCCAAACACAAGACACCAGGCCCAAATGGGTACAGGGGTGAATTTTATCAAATATTTGTTTTCAGAAGATAAAAGGAGAGTTTACTTCCTAACTTATTCCAAGTAAGAGGCCAGCATTATCTTAATACCAACACCATGCAAAAACATTATAAGAAAAGAAAACTGCAGACTAATATCATTTATAAACATAGAGATAAAAATCATCATAAATTATTAGCAAATTGAATCCAGCTATGTATAAGAAGAATTATACACCATGACCAAGTGGGATTTATCTCAGGTATGCCATGCTGGTTCATCATTCAAAAATCAATTAATCTATCACATCAAAAGAAGGCTAAAGAAGAAAAATCACATGATCATATCAATAGACGCAGAAAAATTTGACAAAATATAACACCCATTAATGATAAAAACTCCCAGTAAATTAGGAATAGAGGGTAACTTCTTTAATTTAATAAAGAATATCTACAAAAACCTACAGATACCATCATATTTAACGGAGAGAAAAATCAAAGCTTTTCCCTCTAAGATGGGGAACAAGGCAAGGATGTCTCACCACACCACTGCTTTTTAGCATCAGACTGGAAGTCGTATTTAGTGCAATAAAACAAGAAAAGGAAATAAAAGGTATGCAGACTGGGAAGGAAGAAATAAACCTGTCTTTGCAGATGACATGATCAGCTATGTAGAAAATCTCAAAGAATCACCAAAAATACCTACCTGGCACTAAGTGATTATAGCAGGGTTGCAGGATATAAGGTTAATATACAGAAGTCTATTGCTTTCCAATATACCAGCAATGAACAAGTGGAATTTGAAATTAAAAGCACAATACCATTCATATTAGCAGCCCCCAAAATGGCATACTTTCATTGGTGGTGAAGCAATAAAATTTTAAATGTGACACTCAAAGCATGATCCATAAAAGAAGGAACTGATCATCTGGACTCCAATAAAATCAAACTTTTCTTCTCTGTGAAAGATTGTCAAGAGAAAAAAAAGGCAAGCTACAGACTGGAAGAAAATATTTGCAAAAGACAAACCTGATAAAGGACTATTATTCAAACTCTACAAAGAACTCTTGAAGTTCAAGAATAAGAAAACAATCAGGCCGGACGCGGTGGCTCACGCCTGTAATCCTAGCACTCTGGGAGGCCGAGGCGGGCGGATTGCTCAAGGTCAGGAGTTCAAAACCAGCCTGAGCGAGACCTCGTCTCTACCATAAAAATAGAAAGAAATTAATTGGCCAACTAATATATATAATATAAAAATCAGCCGGGCATGGTGGCTCGTACCTGTAGTCCCAGCTACTCGGGAGGCTGAGGCAGGAGGATTGCTTGAGCCCAGGAGTTTGAGGTTGCTGTGAGCTAGGCTGATGCCATGGCACTCACTCTAGCCTAGGCAAGAAAGCGAGACTCTGTCTCAAAAAAAAAAAAAAAAAAAAAAAAGAAAACAATCAGAGTTTTTAAATGGGCCAAAGATCTCAATAGATACCTCACCAAAGAAGATACACAGATGGAAAATAAGCATATAAAAATGTTCCACATAATGTCTCATCGGGGCTATGCAAATTAAAACAACGAGGTACCACTACCCATTTATTAGAATGGCCAAAGTTCAGAACACTGATAACACCAAATGCTGGTGAGGTGGCAGAGCAACAGGAACTCTTACTCATTGCTGGTGAGGATGCAAAATTGTACAACCACTTTGGAAGATGGTTTGGTAACTTCTTACAAAGCTAAACAAACTCTTCCTATGTGATCCAGCAATCGCTTGTTGGTATTTACCCAAATGAGCTGAAAACTTATGTCCACACTAAAACCTACACACAGACATTCATAGCAGCTTTATTCAAATTGCTCAAACTTGGAAGTGACCAAGATGTCCTACAGTAGGTGAATAAATAAACCGTTGTACATCCATACAAGGAAATATTATTCAGTGCTAAAAGAAAAAGTGAGCTATCGAGCCATGAAAAGACATGGAAGAAAATAAAAAATAAAAAAAAAGACATGGAAGAAGCTGACATGCATATTACTAAGCGAAAGAAGCCAGTTTAAAAAGGCTGTATATTACTGGTATACCTTGACAATATTGCAGGTTTGTTAACAAACTACTGCAATAAAGCAAATATTGCAATAAAGCAAGTCACATGAATTTTCTGACTTCCTAGTGCATGTACAAGTTATATTTACACTATATTGTAGTCTAATAAATATGCAGTAACATTATGTCTAAAAAATGGACACACCTTTATTATAAAGTACTTCATTGTGAAAAAATGCTAACAGTCATCTGAACCTTCAGCAAGTCTTAATATTTTTTTTTTTTTTTTTTTTTTTGCTGGCTGAGAGTCTTGCCTGAACCTTAATAGCTGCTGACTGATCAGAGTGGTAGGTGCTGAACATTACGGTGGCTGCAGCAGTTCTTTCAAATAAGACAACAATGAAGTTTGCCACGTTGACTCTTTCAGGAAAGATTTCTCTGTAGCATGTGATCCTGTTTGATAGCATTTTCCCCACTGCACAACTACTTTTAAAATTGGAGTAAATCCTCTCAAACCCTGCTGCTGCTTTATCAACAAGGTTTGTGTAATACTCTAAATCCAGTGTCCTCAAACTACGGCCCACGGGCCACATGCGAGCCGCCTAGCACATTTATCCGGCCCTCTGGGTGTTTTTGCCACCGCTGCCTGTCCTGCTTAGCAGCCGACTCGTCCCAGGCCCACAGTGCGCACTCTCCAATGGTCTGAGGGACAGTGAACTGGCCCCCTGTTTAAAAAGTTTGAGGACCCCTGCTCTACATCCTTGGTTGTCATTTCAACAGTGTTCACAGCATCTTCACCAAGAGTAGTTTCCATCCCAAGAAACCACTTTCTGTGCACATCCTTAAGAAGCAACTCCTCATCTGTTCAGTTTTATCATGAGATTGAAGCAGTTCAGTCACATCTTCAGGCTCCATTTCTAGTTCCCTTGCTGTTTCCATCACATCTGTTGTTACTTCCTCCACTTAAGTCTTGACCTCCTCCTCAAAATCATCTATGATGTTTGGAATCAACTTCTTCCAAGCTCCTATTAATGTTGATATTTTGACCTCCTCCCAAGAATCATGAATGTTATAAAAAGCATCTAGAATGGTGAATCCTTTCCAGAAGGTTTTCAATTTACTTCGTCCAGATCCATCAGAGGAACCACTATCTATGGCAACTATAGCCTTTCAAAATGTATTTCTTAAGTAATATGACTTGAAAGTCAAAATTACTTCTTCATCCTTGGACTGCAGAATGGACATTGTTTTAGCAGGCATGAAAACAACATTAATCTCCTTGTAGGTCTCCATCAGAGCTCTTAGGTGACTAGGTGCATTGTGAATGAGCAGTAGTATTTTGAAAGAAATCTTTTTTTTTTCCTAAGCTGTAGGTCTCAATAGTGGGCTTAAAATATTGAGTAAACCATGCTGTAAACAGATGTGCTGTCATCCACGCTTTCTTGTTCCATTTCTAAAGTGCAGGCAGAGTAAATACAGCACAATTCTTAAGGATTGTCAGAATGGTAAATGAACATTGGTTCATCTTAAGGATTTTCAGAATGGTAAATGAACATTGGTTTTAGCTTAAATTCACCAGCTGCATTAGATGCTAACAAAAGAGTCAGCTTGTTCTCTGAAGCTTTGAAGCCAGGCATTGATTTCTCCCTGGCCATGAAAGTCCTAAATGGCCTCTTCTTCCAATAGAAGGCTGTTTAATCTACATTGACAACCTATGGTTCAGTGTAGCCACCTTCATCAACTGTCTTAGCTAGGTCTTCTGAATAACTTACTACAGCTTCTACATCAGCACTTGCTGCTTCACCTTGCACTTTATGTTACGAAGATGGCTTCTTTCTTTAAACCTCATCAACCAGCCTCTGCTAGCTTCAGACTTTTTTCCCCGAAGCTTCCTCACCTCTCTCAGCCTTTATAGAATTGAAGGAGAGACAAGGCCTTGCTCTGGATTTAGGCTTTGGCTTAAAGGAATGTTGTGGCTGGTTCGATCTTCTATGCAGAACACTAAAACTTTCTGCCTATCAGCCATAAGGCTGTTTGGCTTTCTTATCATTCATGCATTCACTGGAGTAGCACTTTTAATTTCCTTCAAGAACGTTTCCTTTGCATTCACAGCTTGGCTGTTTGATGCAAGGGGCCTAGATTTTGGCCTATCTTGGCTTTCGACCTGCCTTCCCCACTAAGCTTAATCATTTCTAGCTTTTGATTTAAAATGAGAGATATGCAACTCTCTCTTCCACTTGAACACGTAGAGGCCATTGTAGGGTTATGAACTGGTCTAATTTCAATATTGTTGTGTCTCAGGGAATAGGGAGGCCTGAGGAGAGGGAGAGAGATGGGGGAGTGGCCGGGCAGTGGAGCAGTTGGAACACACGCAATTCTTAGCCATTAAGTTTGCCGTCTTACGTGGGTGTAGTTCATGGCACCCCAAAACTGCAATAGTAACATCAAAGATCACTGATCCCAGGTCATCACAACAGATATGATAATGAAAAAGTTTGAAGTTATCATGAGAATTACCAAAATGTAACACCAAGACACACAGTGAGCACATGCTGTTAGAAACATGGTGGCAATAGACTCAATCGATGCAGGATTGCCATAAACCTTAAATTAGTAAAAAACCACAGTATCTGCAGAGTGCAATAAAGTGAAGTGCAATGAAACAAAGTATGCCTGTATATGATTTCAACTCTGTGACATTCTGGAAAAGGCGCAAAGTATGGAGAGAGTAAACAGATCAGTGGTTGCCAGGAGTTGAGGAGGCAGGGAGGGGATACGTGGAGCACTGAGGATTTTAAGGGCAGCAAAACTATTCTGCATGATACTATAATGGTGACTACATGTCCTTATGAATTTGCCCAAATGTACAAAATGTACAACACCAAGGGTGAACACTAATATAAACTATGGATTTGGGGTGATAATTGATAGACTCATCAATTGTAATAATAATTGATAGGCTAATCAAATATAATGTAACATTCCCATGCTGGTGGGAATGTTAAATGACCTTATTTATTTATTTATTTTTTATTTTTGAGACAGAGTCTCACTCTGTTGCCCAGGCTAGAGTGCCATGGCGTCAGCCTAGCTCACAGCAACTTCAAACTTCTGGGCTCAAACAATCCTCCTGCCTCAGCCTTTGAGTAGCTGGGACTACAGGCATGCGCCACCATGCCCAGCTAATTTTTTCTATATATTTTTAGTTGGCCCATTAATTTTTTTCTATTTTTAGTAGAGACGGGATCTCCCTCTTGCTCAGGCAAGAGGTTTCAAACTCCTGACCTTGAGCCTTCCTCCTACCTTGGCCTCCCAGAGTGCTAGGTTTACAGGCGTGAGCCACCACGCCTGACCTTTAAATGACCTTTTGAAAGGCATTTTAAGTGCCCACTTTCATCGACCTATTACTTCCTTTTCTTGGGTTTTATTCTAGATAAATACTTACACCTGTATATATTGACATATATATGAAGATGTTTAGTGCAGCATTGTTTATAATAGCAAAAAACAGAAGAGAAATAATGTCAATATTCATGGAGCTGACTAGATTATGATTCTATGGATTCATGGAGTACAATCCCATTTATGAACAGAATTTAAAAAGCAAAATATACATACCCATATATATAAGATATAAGAAAAATGGTCAGAAAGGATATACCAAATTATTAATAGTAGTTTCATCGTAGGCAATAAATTGGAGATAGGAATAGAAGGGAAATATTTTTAATATTTATGCTATCTACTTAGGTATTTTTTAATATTTGGAGAATATATTTCCTGTATAAATTTAAAATTTGCACAAATGTTTGAAATCATACCCTTATTGTGAAAGCAACATGTGTTTTTTAAAGAAAATTCAGAGAAGGAAAATAAAAATTAGTCTGTAAACCCAGAAACAGCCACTATTAACATTGTGATATACAGATGGTCCCAGCTTACAATGCTTGGACTTAAGGATTTCTCTCCATCTTTACGATGGTGCAAAAGAAATACCCGTTCTGTAGAAATTATACTTCAAATATTTAACTCTTCCCAGGCGGGCGAGATGCAGTACAATACTCTCTCGGGACACTGGCCAGGGTTGAGCCGCACCTCCCAATCAGCCAGGTGATCACTTGGGTAAACAGCCGGGCACAACCATTCTGTTTTCCACTTTCAGTATAGTATTCAGTACATTACATGAGATATTCAATACTTTATTATAAAATAGGCTTTGTGTTAGATGAACTATAGGCTACGGTAAGGTTCTGAGCACATTTAAGGTAGTCTAGGGTAAGCTGTGACGTTCAGTAGGTTCGGTATATTGAATGCATTTTCAACTTATGATATTTTCAACTTACAATGGGTTTACAAGGACATAACCACATCATAAGTCAAGAAGCATCTATATAGCCTGCCAAATTTTTTTCACATGTATGCATTTTTTTAAATAAAAATGGTATTAAATATCATGACTGTCTTCCCTAACATAAGAATACTTGTGTACAGCATCCTTTTACAAAAGATATATATTCTTTCATTGGCTCAGTATATATTAGATGCAATTGTGAGTAAAAGTCTAAAGTGTTTAACCAATCCCCTGTTGATGCACTTTTAGGTTTTTCCCAACATTTCATTATTAGAATCAGTGTTGAAATATCTCTGTACCTAAATTCTTACTGCGATAATTTCTTGAGACTAGATTTCTAAATTGCTAGAATTGTTATTACCAGAGCAGTGGTAATAGAAAGCCCTTCTGAAAACTATGTAATTTCAACTAGCAATGTCCAACAGTACCAGTTTCCTGGTACTCGGACCAACACCGGATATTAGAATTCTTAAAATTTGAATTTGATAAATAAAATTTGACATTTTGTTTACATTTATCATTCTTTGATTATGAGTGAAGTTCATGTTAGGAACTTTGACAGCACGTTGCAAATACACACTTTTTAGTCCCCAAACCATAAGCTGAGGTTACATTTGATTGTCTTTAGAGATCTCTGTAGTATTAGTTGCTTACACATGCTATTAAGCAGGTATTTTATATTTTGTGTGTGTGTGTACCAAACACATCACTCTACATAACAAAAATAACACCCCCATTTTGGCTTGTGATCGACTCACATATTTCCCTATAGAAAAATAAATTTTCTTTTCAATCACTTAATGATGGTTTTAAAAATTAAAATGTTTTCTGGAAAACTCCATTCTTTGGGAGAATGAATGCTTTTTCTATGAGAGATTAAAAATCTGCTTTAGAGTTTTTACGTGGATTAAGTTTTAAATTAAGATAGAAGAATAACAATATGAATCAATTTGATCAAAGAAAAAGTGTCACTAATTATTTAAACAAGACACTTACAACAGGGATTTAAAGGCAAAGAAGCGGATTTCCCTTGCATGTGGATCAAATCAGAAGTATCCCATAATTGACTCTTTACAAGACCTTGCTTTAGTATAATGGACTAGATATTAAAGCTCTAAGTATTTAAAGCTAGTTTCCGTCTTTCTCTAAATGGAGGCCTGCCACTAAGAGCTATTTTACAAGTCTGACACATTAGCTGCATCACGAGGAAGTACACGGGCTCTGCTTCTATGGTTCGGAATTTCAAGTGCTTTCAATAGTTAAATGGTGTGAAATGGGTAACATTGAACCTGTGAGAAGCAATGAGCGTCTTAAAAAATAAATTCCAGATGGGAAGGGATATAGATACCGTAATGGTTCTTTTCAATGAATTAATTCCAAAAAGAGCTCATATTTTTTCTGTATTTTAGCCAACTTATTTGTGCATAACTTTGGGGGGGGGAACCTATAATTTTTCCCCTTTCTATTATTTAACCTTTTTAGGGAACAAAGGGGGTTTTGTAAACTGTTACTGTCAGATCAAACATAGAAGTGGAATAAGAGGAGTTATATAAGGAGTCTTTTATAACTTTCTAACAGCAGTAACGTCAAAGGGGCCCAGGCAAGACCACAGATCTTCCTTGAAGTGCTATATGAGACTAACCTCGTCATACTTTAGTATTCCCACTGCAGAATGGAGTTTCGTAGTACCTACCAGTATCGTGTATTATTCAGGGACACGTAATGTGTTTTAATGCAGCCAAATGTTTTGATCTCGCCGCATCTTTAGAAGCTCACATATGAAACAGCTCCGAAGAAGCATTATAGTGCAGTGAAAAGGGTTTTAATGTTTGACTTAGATGTGCATTCAAACGCCCAGTCTGCCACTTAGTAAATGTATGGCTGGCTCAGGTTACTGAACCTCTCAAGGCCTCAGTTCATAAAACAAGGATAACAGTCCCATCTTTAGGAATATTAAGAGGGTGACACAATTCTTTGTCCGAAAAACCCTAACTAAGCATGGTGGCTAACTTGTAAGCTGCCTCCTGCAAATCGTAGCTGTTATTAGGCATAATGTTTGTTGAATTAAGTTTCTTGTAACTTTCCTTCCCCATAATCAAAATACAGTGCTAGATTTAAGTGGTCCCAAAAAAGAGGTCCTATTCTGACACCCAAGTACTGGCTGTCTTTCTCTTGTACGAAATGCAGAATATTGGGAAATAAACGTCTGCTTCTACCCTCCAGTGTGATAAATGAGATGCAGCCAGAGCATCGCCCTCAGAGCAGCCTCCGAAGTTCTAGCTTCGTGTCTTACCAGCATGACTGCACCCACGGGCAGCTCCCAGGCACCGACCGCATTGTCCCCGCAGAGCGAGAGAGTCCCCTCGGCCAGCATGGAGGGGGGACTCACTCTGCGACTACCGCCACTGCTCCATTTGGCAGTAACTTCTCGTAAGTGAAAGGTGCTGGAAGAGACAGGATGGCAATCTGGCTCTGACTCTAGTTAAAATTCTCTATGTTTTCATTACCAACTCCATTTTTATGGTTTAGGTCTTGGCTATAGTAAACTCCAGATTGAATAGACGCCTCAAATATACATCTGAGACCGGCATTTAGCCTTAAATAGCAGTCGAGTTGCCTGCAGATGCATTTTTTTTTTTTTTTTTGAAATGGAGCATAGAAAGGGTTTTTTTTTTTTAAAAAAATGTCAGGCGTCAAGCAGCCTCACAAATCATTTTTATGTGGCTTCCTGGACCTTTGTTTTTAGCAAATCCCTTAACGGGGGATTGACTCATTTGTGTATTTCTTCAAAGGAAGGATTTTGCAGGTAGCTCTTCATGAGGCCTGCCGCCTTCTAGGATTTGGGGGAAAGAGTTTTAAAAGAGGAGATATGTTTATTTTTGAGAAGTCATTGTTTGGTACCTGCAGCCATTAGCCCAGTCACTAAACTGCTGGCGATCTCTGGAGTAAAAGTATCTGTCTGTGCTCTCCTGTAACTCAGTGCTGAGGTCCCAGGACTGAGCTGGAGGCAGAATGGTGATGTTTCAGGATCTCATTAGCACTACTAATAAATGGACTTGGTTCCATTTAACCTAAGAACTGACCGTGCCTTGTTTTATAAGTAACAATTCCAGCGTACCGATGTCTACTTTAAAAACAAAGCCATTATGAATTTTTTTTTGTCCCTTTATGTTGTGCTTTTGAAATAAAAACATATATGTAATATAGATGGCGTGTGCCTCTAACTAAGTTAAAACATAAGCAAATCTACTTAGCCAAAAAACCAAATTTATTCTCATTTTATTAGGCAGGTGGTGTACATATTAGATGATTTCCCTCTCGGGTTTTACATTTATTTCATGTGTTTTTCTCCAAAGAACAGGAGTTATTCTGTCAAAAGTGGGGAGGTGAAACCTCGGTTAAGGGGATACTGCAAATTCTACCCTTTCAGCAGAAGTAATTTATAGTTTCATAATATTCCAGAGTTTCTCTTTGTCTTTTACATGACAATTTATGACCAAGGTATTTTCATGTTTCCCTTACTCCTTGCTACAAGCCTGAACAAATAAACTGTGTGCACACAGGGTGTGTTTCTTGTGCTATTTTCCAGGTATCAGGGTTTTTTTTTCCCCCCTTGACCTCACGTGACATAAGCTGAATTCTGCATTGCATTGCTTCAATCTAGAAAGCACATAATGTGAAACTTAACTGGTGAGAATGAGTTTTTGTGTTATTTTGTCTGAAACTGTGCCTTAAGGTAATCCAACTGATAAAAACCAATATTGTAAATATAGAAGAAAAGTTTTTGGCTGCCCAGAGAAAGATATATATCTTTGGTATGCCTAAAGAATGACTTTTTTCAGACATTTAGCCTCGGGTTTAAAAAACAAATTCTATTATGACATGTACAAAATTGTGTAAAAATAATGGAGCAGACACCTCTCTACCTACTGCCTAACTTAAGAAATTAAATATTAGCAATAAAATCAAAGCCCTGTGTGTTCTATGCTCCTTTCAACCCCCCTAGATGAGGGAATCTGGTGTTTATCATTTTCAGGCATTTCTGTCTGTTTTACTATTTAAACAATATATAGTATTAAGATCCATTTTTAAAAAACATTATATAAATGTTATATGTCTGTTTTCTTATGAAACTTGCTTTTTTTTTTCCCTTTCAACACTTTGTGTCTGAGATCTATTCACATTGACGTATGTATTATAGCTCTGACTTGTTAATTTTCACTGCTGTATGGTATTCTATTGCACAGTTATACCATAATCTATTTACAAACTTCCGTGAATGGGCAGCCTACTATTTTTAGCTTAACTTTGCCACTGTGAACATTCTTGTGCATATCTTTTTGTGCACACATACAGGCATTTCTGAGCATATGCCAAAAGTGGAACTGATGAGTCATAGCATAAATGCATAATCACTTTTTCTATTTATTATCAATTTATTTTCCAAAACGGTTGAGCCACATTACACTCCCACCAGCAGGTTCGCTTCATCTCACCAACACCTGGCATTATAAGACTTTTTAATTTTTGTTAATCTAATGGATGTGAAACATCTCATTTCCCTGTTTATTTAGTTGGGGTCAGTATTTATTGATCACACTTTTTTCATCTTCTGTGAAATATTAGTTTATATCTTACATCCCTTTTTGAAGGATTATTTGTCTTTTTCATACAGATCTGTAGAAATTCTTTGTATATCCTGAGCACTTACCCTTTGCTCTATATATTTCAAACAGCTTTTTCTAATCTTTCTTTTCATTTTTTTTTATGGTATCTCATCTGATAAACTGAAGTTTAAACTTTTGAAATAGTCAAATTTATTAATCCTTTTAGTTTATGCTTTTTGTGTCTCAATAGCTTTACGGTATCAGATATCAAAATATTTGACTTTTAGTGGGACAGATTTCCCTACTTGTTGTTTTTTTTTTTCCTCAAAATTATGCCCTTGGATTTTCAAAGTATGCTTATTTCTGTCTTTTCTAATAGTATGACTTTGCTTTGAGTATTAATTTCTGGCTATCTGATGATTTCCACAAAGAGGCTGAATATCTCTCTTTAGAGACCCCTCTGTCCTGTCTCTCCTGCTCCCTGTCTCTGTCTCCAGTACAGCCTCTCTCCTGTCCTCTATGATTTCCAGAGAAGTGTGAAAAAGTTTGGTCATCTCTATATAGATTGCTGAATAAATGGTCAGTAGCTCTATAAAGAGCCAAGAATCATAAACTCTTAAAATTATAATGCTAAAAGGAATCAAAGAGAGCATTGACAGAAACTTCTTTATAAATGGTAGGAGGATAACGGAAATTTTAACTAAATCAAATTACCCTAAGTAATAAAAAAAAATACTTACCCATGATCAAATACAAAGAGTATATGCTGTAGATTCAGGCATTTCTTCTTCTTTTATTTTTTGAGACAGAGTCTCACTTTGTAGCCTGGGCTAGAGTGCCATGGCATCAGCCTAGCTCACAGCAACCTCCAAACTCCTGACCTCAAGCAATCCTCCTGCCTTGGCCTCCCAGAGTACTAGAATTACAGGCATGAGCCACCACGCCTGGCCCAGGCGTTTCTTCTCACTAGCTACATTATTCAACCTCTCTAAACTTTGGTTTCCTAATCTATAAAATTATCTCACAAGGTTTTTGTGAGTATTAAATGTTAAGCATCCAGCACGATGCCTGAAATATAGTAGGTGCTTACGTTGTTCTCCCCTCACCTACCTCCTAACCCTTGCCCATAATGGTAACCAGGATGCTATAGGAATACAGTCTTAGGAGATTTGAGAAAGCATCCCAGAAGAGGTAATGTATCAGCTGAAACTTGAGGAATGCATACCATTTAGGGGTAGGAAATGGCCAGGGAACATTCTAGGCGCAAAGAACAAGTGTTTGGAAGCAGTTCACAAAGTCTAGGTTACTCTATGTACGCCAGATATCTTTTGGTAAAAAATAAAGAAAAGGATTCCAGAGGCTTCTCTGCAGGCTATGTACTGTGGTCATGAGTTAGAACAAAGAGGTGGTCCCTCTTAATGACTTTTGGATTTGAGTTTGTTGTGAAGCATCTCAGTTGGTTGTGGGTGTCAGAGCAAAGATGGTATAGTGCAGCAGTGGATCTCCAAGTGTGGTCCATGGACCCCTGGAAGTTCCTAAGATCCTTTTGGGGGGTCCAAAGGGGCAAAACTATTTTCTTAATAACACTACGATGTTATTTGCCTTTTGCACTGTGTTGTCATTTGTGCTGGAGGTTGAAAAGCAACGTCGCTAAAACTGCTAGCACTGAACCATAGTAGTAGCCATTGCATTCTTCACCATGCCGAACTCACAGTAAAAACAAAACAACAAATAAATATAGCCACTTTAATTTGAGACTATCCTAGATGAAGTAACATTATTATTTTTTTTAATATTAACTCTTGGTGCAGGCCTTTTTAAAGGTCAGTGTGACAAAACGGGAAGTCTACCAGGCATTTCTGCTGCATACTGACAGACAGTGGCCATCTCAGGGAAAATTGTTGTGGAATTGCTTGAGCTGCAAGCTGAATTAGCAGCTTTTTTCATGGCGGTTTGTTTTTATTTGAAAAATGACGGACAAGTTTTGGTTACTCAGATTTGGCAGACATATTCTTAGGAATAAAAAAGGGAGCCTGTCACTCTGACAGCTAATATAGCATTGTTGCCAACGGTAAAATTCCAGCTTCTAGGCACAAGTAGAATTCTGGAAAACTTTAAGACATTTTTGATCCCTTCAATGCTGATATTAACAAACATCACGAATATTAACAAATGTAATTTTTTGATATTTTATGCGAAATGTGTCAACATTTGGAAGATCCGCTTAATTTAATGAACCAGTATTTTCCAAATTATCAATGAGTGATGTTAAAAATCATTCATGGGTAAATAATCCACTTAAAGTGCATGAGAGTCCAATGATTTTAACATAAAAGAGTACAAAAAAGTTCATTAATAAGGTGTCAGATTCTACATTGCAACTAATCTTTAAGGAACTACCAATATTTTCAAAGAAACTTGTCAATTTTTTTGCTGTAACATCAAAAAATTAGCCACAGTTATCTCCAAAGTCTACTTGAAACACTTCCTTTTTTTTCCAACTACGTGTATGTATGAGGCTGCTTTTCCTTCATATTCTTCAACCAAAACAACATTTCACAACAAATTAAATGCAGAAGGAGGCATCAGAATCCCCTGTCTTCTACCAAGCCAGATGTTAAAGAGATTTGCAAAAATGATAGATAATACCCATTACCTCTCTTCTTGCTATTTTTGTTTGAGAAGATAGTTTTTAGAAATAAATGTTATTTTGTTAACATGTAACAGGCTTGTATTTTTTGAATGAATTAATGGATATATATTTAAAGTTTTTCCAATTTTAGTTTCTAATATGGTAAATATCGACAGATGTAACTCTGATACATAAAGAACTTCAATAATTTTTAAGAATAAAGGGTCCTGAGGACAGAAAGTTTCATAACTGCTGGTATAAAGGAAAAAGAAACTTTGGGGTCTAAAGAAGATAGTAAAAGAATTAGGAATAATGAAATCAGAATTAGAGGTAAGTAGAAGATGGTAGGCTCCCATGCTTATGGATTTGTATGGTCGATGGACTGTGTTGAATTAGAGAAGGACTATGATGCATTAAAAGGTAGCACAGTGTAGTAAAAAAAAAAAAATCACTGGAGTCTGAACTGATTTCTCCTTCTAATTCTACATTAAGCAATGGTTACTTCAAGTCGAGTAATTAGAAGTCACTTCCTTTTAGAGTTGCCAGACTTGGCAAATAAAAATACAGGATGCCCTGTTAAATTTGAATTTCAGATAAACAACAAATTATTAGTCAGTATAAGTATGTCCAGAATATTGCATGGTATTCAAATTTAACTGGGTGTTCTATATTTTATCTGGCAGCCCTATTTCCTTTCCCAGGTCTTAATTTTCACATAGATATAACGAAGGTGTAAATTCCTGTATATCCACCCTTGTACTGATGCTGGTCTCTGATAATAAAAAGGGAAAAAATTAGGAAAATATAGCTTATGTGTGTATATGTTAACATAAAGCTGCAATGGCCCTTTACTGAGAAGGACTATTATTTATTTTGAGGTCATTCCTCCTATTTCTTTGCATTATAATATCCCTTCTTTCATGAGATGACAGGTGTTGTTTGTCTAATGTCCTTTTTGGCAAAATTTATAGTTAATCCTTAAAATTATTTTGAAATTGCACTTGTGTGTAAAATCTTAAAGATCAGAAACCGCTGCACGGGACGGTATCTGAGTTTGCTCCCAGCTTTCACATTCTGTGGGTTTTGCCTTTGCAAGTTCGGGGAACATGAGAGGCACACAACTCCTTCAGTTGACATCCTGTGTGCCTCTAACATAATTTCTTTTCTAGGACACTTTTCCTCTATGTAATACAGAGAGAATAGCCTGCTCTTCTCTCCCACACTGCTAGTTACCGGGAGAGTAAATGAAGTCATGTCTGGAAAGTGCCCCGAGCTCTTCAGAGAAGGACCTAGAAGGGGAGGGAGGTGCCATGGCGCTGAATTTGGAGCAATAGTTGAGTTTTTCAGATGAACTGAAAAGCTGAGAGCATGTTTAAAGTATTGTTTTCGATTTGCACATCTTCAGTTTGATCCTTAACAACATGTTTGCTATGATTCCAGGAATTTTGTGATCTTAGTTCAGTGTTGACATTTTACATCCTTCCCAGGACTCTAAGTACTCTTTAAGGAATGTGTGGTTAATGTAGTAGAGAGAAAAATCCAAAATCACACTGCATCTGAGAGCCAGAAAGTCCAGCCTTTTTATTGGCTTCCAATACTGGCCTTAAATAAACATGACTCGTTTTTCTGGAAACACCTGTCAACTTAAAACACGCAAAGACAAAGCTAGAATCTTTGAGGCTCACTGAATTGCTAAGTAAGACATCATTCTATTCTTCCAAAGGTTGCGATTATTTGTTTCTTTTTCCACGCGATTTCTTAGACCAGCCTTTCACCAAAAATAAAAGCTAAATATGATGCATCATGAGGAGAGAATTCTTGATCCAAAGCCCCAGAGATTACCTGACTTGATTATTCCACATATTCTGTATTCTCAACCAAAATAGACTTCTTTTTAAAGAGAATCCAATTTCCAATGGGTTTAACCTAGAAAAACAGCAAAAAGCTAATAAAAGCTCGGAGACCGGTCCAAGGAAAGCATTGTGGCTGCTACACATTTGGAGTCCTGGTCTAGTGGAGAGGCTTGGAATAGCTGCCAACTCCTCTAGTGAATTTGCTGTTCTCTGGGTTGTGGGATGGGGCACCTGGTAGACTCCTAGTAAATTCTTGACCAGGAATAAATTATCCTTGACTGCTCTCCTATATTGCCAAAACTTGGCCTAATTGAGATGGTGGAGTTGTTAACAGACTTAGTCTGTGGAAAGAAAGAGCATGCCTGTGGAGATAACTTACCTTCCAGCTCCTACCCACTCACACTTCACCACCCTAATTAGGATTGTGTTCCTATTTAGTGGCATATCTGAGAACAAAGTTGCTTCAGAAGAAACATATTTTAAATGCCTGGAGTACCCCCTTGCCTATCCATTCTCTACTATAGTATCCTATACCAGGGGGTTTTGGGTATTTTACCCAAGAGGTATATCCTATAGTCACTATTCAAACCTGAGTTGATTCTTCTGGTATCAGTAGCTGGGTAACCTCAGCAAGCATCAGATGACCTTTCCTTGTTTCCCCCATATTTATCAGATCTCTAAATCTGGTGCTCTATTTAAGTTCTATTGTCAGGTTTAGCCCTCGTATCTATGTATGTTGTATGGTAGATTTTATTTCTACATATATCTATATATGTTGCATAATCTGATTAGGAATTTCTTCTTTTCTGCTGGGTTTCAAAACCTCCCTTGTTTTCCTCATGTTCACATGGAAGACTAGAAGCTCATACAAATGTGGCTGTCAAAACAATTTAAATGAGAGGGTTTAAGGGCTGGATTTAGGGGCTGGGATGTCCCAATACTTCCCTGAGTTCCAGGTTTCTTAGAAAAACTGATTACATATCCTCTAGGTGAGACGTTCTAGATAGCAAGGAATTATAAAGCAAACAATTATGTAACACCATTATCTCCAAGGAGGAAAGTAGAGATTAAGTACAAAACAGTAAATATTGGTATGTAACAAGTCTCATGGAGGCTCAGATTGAGGCCACCATGAAATATCTCACTTCCAGTATATTATACACGTGGGAACCTAACATCAGCTAGTGGCTTTGGAGGGCAAATGCCAAACAGAGAAGTTTTTGTGTGAGATGAACTCAGCTTGTTGGGGTATAGTGGGCCTGAACCACTGAGGAAGCCAAGTGATTCCAAACCAACTCCTAAATCAGCTTCAGAGAACTTGCCTCTCTGCTGCCAGGATAAATCTACTAGATCTCTCCCCTGGACCATAGAACAAAGAGACCATCATCATCATTGAAAAAAAAAAAAACAAAAAAAACCCTGAAACTCATTTATTGAGGGCCTACCATGTGCCAGTAATTATGCATATGTTATCCTATTCTTAAAACAACTCTGCAAATTAAGGTGTTATCATCATTTTAAAGGTAAGGAAACTTTGCTTAAGAGAAATTAAGGGAATTATTCAAGCTTGTGAAAGAATTAGAATTTAAAACCAGTCCTGTAGCCTTAGATGTCTTTTAGTCTAAACTGGTCCTCTATAGACAAAGAGGGCCACTGAATTCCAGAGAAGGGAAATGGACTTTCCAAGACTATATTGTTTGTAAGTAGAAAAGCTAGACTTAGAACCCAGGTGGATAGTGCTTTTTCCTATCATGTTTGGATTCTCCATGATCTGAGGACACCATATACTGAACCATAAAACAAGCTTCAATAAATGTAAAAAAATAAAAATAATACAAAGTTTGTTCTCTTACCACAATGAAATGAAGTTAGAAATCAATAACACAAAGAAATTTGGGAAACTCACAAGTATGGGGAAATTAACACACTCCTAAATAGCCAATGGGCAAAGAAGAAATAAAAATAGAAATTAGAAAATACCTTGAGATAAATGAAAATGAAGATGCAGCATACCAAAACTTATGGGATGCAGTTAAAGCAATGTTTAGAGGGAAATTTATAGCTATAAATACCTATATTCAAAAAAAAATCCCTCAAGTTCATAAACTAATCTTCCACTTTAAGACATTGGAAAAAGAATAGCAAACTAAACCTTACACATAAAGTAGGAAGGAAAGAAAAATTAATGAAACAAAAAACTGGTTTTTTAAAAAGATCAAAATTAGCAAACCTTTGGCTAGATTGACCAAGGAAAAAAGAGAAGATTTAAATTGTAAGAATCAGAAATGAAAGAAAGTATTATAAAGGAATACTATGAACAATTCTATGCCACTAAATTAGATAACTTAAATGGAAAAATTCCTAGAAACACACAAATTATCAAAACTGACTCAAGTAGAAATATATAATCTGAATAAACCTATAACAAGTAAAGACTGGATTAGTAATCAAAAAACTCACAAAGAAGAGTCCAGAGCTAGATGTCTTCACTGGTGAATTCTACCAAACATATAAAGAAAAATTAATATCAATTCCAAAAATAGAAGAGGAAAGAAAAAAATAAATCTATCTTTATTTGCTGGTGACATGATCTATGTAGAAAAGTCTAAGAAATCCACTAAGAAATTATTAGAACTAATAAGTGAGTTCAGCAAAGTTACAGGATACATAATCAAAATACCAAAAATCAATTATATTTCTGTATACTGGCAACAAATAACTTGAAAATTTTTAAAAATAATTCCATTTACAATAGCATCAAAAAGAATTCATACTTAAAGAATGAATTAACAAAAGAATTATAAAATTTAGACTCTGAAAACTACAAAAAATTATTGAAAGAAATCATAAAAGATCTAAATAAATGGAAAAACATCTCATGTTCATGGGCCAGAAGACATATTGCTAAGATGGCAATACTCCCCAAATTGATCTACAAATGTAACACATTTCCTATCAGAATCCCAGCTGGCTTCTTGGTAGAAATTGACAAACTGATTCTAAAACTTATATGGGAAGTTGATAGACCCTCAAATAGCCAAAACAATCTTGAAGAACAAAGTTGAAGTACTCAAACGTCTCAATTCTAAAACTTATTACAAAGCAACATTAATCAACACAGTGTGGTACTGGCATAAGGATAAACATATACATCAATGGAATAGAATTGAAAGTCTACTACCCATGTCAACTAATTTTCAACAAGGTTGTCAAGACTATGCAATGGGGAAAGAATTGTATTTTCAACAAATGGTGATGGGACAACTAGATAGCCACATGTAAAAGAATTAAGTTGAGCCCTCATCTCATATAATATTAATGTAAGAAAATTAACTCAAAATGGCTCAAAGACCTAAAGGTAAGAGATAAAACTATAAAACTCTTAGAAGAAAGCATAGAGGTATGTCTTTATGACCTCAAATTTGGCAGTGGATTCATAAATATGACACCAAAAACACATGCCACCAAAGAAAAAATAAGTAAATCGGACATCATTGACATCATCAAAATTAAAAACCTTTACGCTTCAAAGGACACCATAAAGAAGGTGAAAAGATAACCCACAGAATGGAAGAATATACTTGAAATCATATTTCTCATTAGGGACTTATATCTAGAATATATAAAGAACTCTTACAACTCAACAATAAATAGATAAATAACCCAATTTTTAAATGTTGCCCATAGATCTGCGTAGACATGTCTATAAAGAAGATACACAAATGGCCAATAAGCACATGAAAAGATGCTCAACATCATTTAGTCATCAGGGAAATGCAAATCAAAACCACAATGAGACCGCTTTATACCCATTAGGATGGCTAGAATCAAAAAAGTCAGATAGGCAGGGTGGGGTGGCTCACAGCTGTAATCCTAGCACTCTGGGAGGCCAAGGCAAGAGGATCACTTGAGCTCAGAAGTTCAAGATCAGCCTGAGTAAGAGTGAGACCCTGTCTCTACTAAAAATAGAAAAAAAGAGACAGGTATGGTGGTGCGTGCCTATAGTCCCAGCTACTCAGGAGGCTGAGGCAGAGGGGGATTGCGTGAGCCCAGGAGTTTGAGGTTGCTGTGAGCTAGGCTGATGCCATGGCACTCTAACCCAGGTGACAGAGCAAGACTCCGTCTCAAAAAAGAAAAAAAAAAAGTCAGATAACAAGTATTAGTTGTTGAAGATGTAGATAAATTGGAACCCTCATACACTGCTGATAGGAATGTAAAATAGTACAGTCACTTTGGCAAACCATCTGGAAGTTCTTCAAATGATTACCATAGTTAACATATGACTCAGCAATTCCATTCCTAGGTAAATACTCAAGAGAGATGAAAAGGTCCACACAAAAACTTTGTACTTGAATGTTTATAACAATATTATTCATAATAGCCTGAAAGTAGAAACAACCCAAATGTCCATTAGCTGATTAACGTTTAAACAAAAGTAGTATATGAGTACAATGGAATATTATTTTGCCAGAAAAAGGATGGAGGTACTGATACATAGCACAACATAGATGAACCTAGAAACACGATGATGAGTGAAAAAAGCCAGTCACAAAAAGACTTCTACTGTATATTTGCATTTATATGTAATGTCCTAAACTGACAAATTTATAGAGATAGGAAGCAGATTAATGGTTTCCTAGGGCTAGGAAGTGTGAGGGATAAGGGATCATAGCTAAAGGGTACGAGGTTTATTTTTGAAGTGATGAAAATGTTCTAAAATTGATTTTTGATGGTGGTTGCGCAACTCCGTTAATATAAAAATCCCTGAGTTGTGCGCTTTAAATGGGTAAATTGTATGATTTATTGATTACATCTCAATAAAGCTGCTTAAAAAAATGCATCAGTGATGGGAAGTATTATGATTAATTACTGCTGTTATTACAAAGCTAAACAAGGAAGCATCAAATAAAAGTTCTTCACAGGTTTAAAAAAGAGAGAGAGAGAAGGAAGCTTAAATGTAAGGAAAAAAAAAAGCTAAGTGAGGTGTACATCTGAAAGTTCACTCAGTCAAGGTTGGCTGAAATCAAATCACCTACCATAGGTTCTCATGCCATGTGTTGTTGAGGACTTCCTTTGTCAGTTTCAAGCTCTGTGTTTCTTCACACTTCTAAACATTTTTAACCAAGAGTTAAAGAGTTTAATTAGTAATAACAGTAAGAGAAGGGAGAGAATGCCTTCTCTGTGTAGAAGTCAGGGGTAGACAAGGTGGTTAAAAGCCACGAAGGTTTACTGAGAGCCTACTATGTGTTTTTGTACTAGGTTTTGTTAGGGAAAACAAAGATGATTAAAATACAATATCTTTGCTCATAAGGAGCTTTGGAGACTCTGGGAGAAATTCAATAGAGTAAGAGTGAACAAGCTGTTTTGGCTGGAGAGATGGAGGGAGGAGACAAGACTATCTACCCTAACGTCTCCTGGCAAGTTGACATGTTTCACAAGGTTAAAAAAAATTGAAAAGTACTAGCCCAACCGGTTACATTCACTACACTGCATAACAGATGACTCTTCTTCACTTCTCCGGTCAGGGCAATCTAAACTTTTAGAGATTAGACTCTCCAATAAATGCAAAAATCTGCCTACACTATGTGGCTTTCCTTTTCCCCCTCCCTTTTTTCTTCCCCTAGTGTTGACCTCCCACATCTACCTGGTGAGCTCAGAGCAGAGATCCTCCCGACCTTGATGCTATCCAGCCCTGTCTCCTAGGACAATCACAGTCTTCCCCCTTGGAGCCCCAAATGGGCCACTTGTTACACACAAGGTTTCTGTTGCTGCTTTTTTTTTTTTTTAATAGAGCCAGTAATGTTCTGGATGACTCTGTGGCTAACTCTGGTCTGACCCTGCACCCCAGTGGTTTTATTAGCTGTGTGTTTGGCTCTAGGATCCTTTCCCTAGCTATTGTCGTTACCGAGACTATTTGTGTCTCCAGCGAATCTCTCCTAAATCCCAGGCTGTTATCTGGCCTGGGTATGTGTGTCTACGAAGTGAGTGCATTCTTGTCTGAAGTATGTCCTGACTGTCTGTGATAGCAGCCATTGCTGCCCTAACTTTACTAGGTACTCAGATTGATATGATTAAGATTAATGAGGCCTCCTCTCAGTCATGAACCTATTCAAGGATAAACTTGTAAATCCAATGGGTTCTGAAGATGACTGGTGTGACTACTTACCTTTCAACCTTTCAGGGATTTGGTTTATAGCTACTTTCCCCCTCTGACAATATCATTAGAAAGATGTCATGAAAGATACTGCTTCTGCAGCCCACAGATGATTATTCATAAAAAGTAGGCTTTTATGAATACTAATTCATAAATTATATTTATGTGTATGTGCAGATTCTATTCATGAATGGTGGCTCGATAATGTCATTGCCACGGGGGCAGAACAGCACATACCCCAACTGAAAATTGTACCAGTCTCATGATTACTATGACAAAATTCTTCCTGAATTTTCTTTTAAACAGTCACCTAAGGCCGGGCGCGGTGGCTCATGCCTGTAATCCTAGCACTCTGGGAGGCCGAGGCGGGCGGATTGCTCAAGGTCAGGAGTTCAAAACCAGCCTGAGCGAGACCCCATCTCTACTAAAAATATAAAAAGAAATTAATTGACCAAGTAAAAATAAATATACAAAAAATTAGCCGGGCATGGTGGTGCATGCCTGTAGTCCCAGCTACTTGGGAGGCTGAGGCAGAAGGATCACTTGAGCTCAGGAGATTGAGGTTGCTGTGAGCGAGGCTGATGCCACGGCGCTCACTCTAGTCTGGGCAGCAAAGTGAGACTCTGTCTCAAAAAAACAAACAAACAAAAAAAAAAAACAAAAAAAAACCAGTCACCTAGATGACCATGTTAAGTTCACCGACAAGAAATTGACATGAAAATTACAAAATTACACTAACGTAGAGATAAAGTTGGGAAAGATGTAAGGATTATGATTTTATAGTAGCTCCCCTATTATTATGTATCTGGTCATTCCAGAGAGCTAAGCTTTCCAGGGAGCTGGGTGCTTGCCATTTAACTTAAACTTTTCCACCAGTTTAACCAATGTAATTTCCCTGGCTTCTTAAACAGTTCTAAATTCATCTTTATTTAATGACTCAGAGCCATCCTATAAATGTGAAGGCAGCATGACAGTGGAAAGAACACAGACTCTGAAGTCGGCAGACCTGCTTTTTTGAATATTGGCTCCTCCTGTGAATAGCTACATGACCTTGGGCAATGTTCTTAAGGGTTTTGATCTCCAGTTTCTAATCTGTATAATGGGAATGCTAAAATGAGACTTCACGGTCTAGATTTGAGGATCATGTGACATTAAATATAATGAACAAATTGTAAACAACAACAACAAAAAAACAGAAATGCTGAGTTTTTAAAATCATTGCATTTAGCACAGAGCCTGACACTTAAGTAGGCACTGTTTAAAGGATAGCAGTAATTAGTATTAGCATCACTTAATAATGTGAAGGTTTTATTCGTTTTGATGCTTTTATCCTTGTATCTGCTTTCTAATGTGGTTTTCTGTCTTACTCTCAAGCTGTCATCTGTCTCTTCTCACTGTCATCAGTGGCTTGCTCACAGAAGCCCTCCTCTCATCTTTTAACGTGCTCTTTTCTAATCAGCTCTAGGCTTAGAAACCAGAAAACCATAACTTAGAATTCTGTGTAAAAGAAGAGCAACCAAGGTCTCTGTGAGGGGTTTAGACTCCCTGCGTGAGTAAAATGCATAATCACATGCTTGGGGCTCATGCTTTGCAACATTTGCCTTGGTCATTCAGAGACCTTTTTGGAAAACAGGGTGGTGCAGTGGAAAGAACATGAGTTTTGGAGACAGACAGACCCAAATCTGAATCTTAACTCCTCTACGTAGCCGTGTGGCCTTGGACAAGGACAAAGGCCTTGGATCTCTTTGAATCTCAGATTAGGTAGAGAAAATAACATCTATATCCTAGAATTATAATGATTAAATGAAAAAAAAATGTGTATAAAGTACATACTGGACTCTTAGACACATAACAGGTGCTACATAAAGCTTCATTCTCTCTTTACCCTGCATTTTCCCTTTCTTCCTGGTTTTGAGCAGTGTTTATAGGTTGAGCTTCTGACTGGCTCAAGTGAGATCTATGGCCTCATGGTGTAAATTATGGAAGACATATTAGGAAAGGAGTCGTGGTGAAACCATAGAAGATTGAGACCATGAGAAGGTGAGAGGTGTGGAGTATGGCTGTGATTTCCCGCCCACAAAAGAAAAATTGCAAGATGAGAGAGCAGTTTTGTGAAGGTCACAGCATAAAAAATCATGAACACAAACATTGCCCCGATATACACCGTTGCGAGCGTGCATCCTCCCTCATCAGGCACTTTTCTGAGCTGTTTGTCTCGTCTGCCAATTTCCAACCTCAAAATCTTGACTATAGCTGTAAGCTGGAATCCACTGGGTTCGAGTGTCGTTAATAGTTAAAAGATTTTTGTCTGTTTGAACTTAAGACTTCATGAAGACTTCTAAAAGAATCTGACTAATCCGTTTAAAGGATCAACTAAATATATAATGACTAAGTGTATATTATATGATGAAATGTGTATTGCAGAATAATTGTATTTTATCAAATAGTTAATTCAAGCATAAATCTATGAGCACAACTATAATAATCAATAATACAGTTCTGATATTAAGCACCAATCATTTTCTACTAAGGAACTGGTGGGCTGTCTCGCTCCTGGTCCTGTTCACATGCTCTTCTTTCATTGTCTGATGGTGCATTGTCTGCTGACCTTCTGGGGCCGACGCTATCTTATATTCCTACTGGTCTACCTTGCCTGAATGCTTTTTAACTAGTTGCAGAAATTTCTCTGCTTCTCTGTCTGCAATTGCTCAGAGTTTGGTCTTTAAAGACAGTCCTTTTGAACTGTATTTCCATAGCACTAGCAAAACTGTTCCCCATCTGCTCCTGAACGGAATCAGTTAAAGCTGTAACATACGGAAGGTTCACTTTCTGTCATTGTGTCCCCTGAACACAGGCCACAGCCACCCCTCTTAGTTTTGATATCCTTGCTCTCACTCTTTTTTAGGAAGAGAACAGTTTTTAGGTTGGAACAACCTGAAAAAGTCTTCTCTACTGTGCAGAATAAATGATAGTTCTTGGATCACGTCATACCTTCCTTTGTGACTATAGCAAACTACAGTTTTATTGTTTAATTATTTCATGCCCAGATAGAGATGGGCGTCAGCTCAGCAAATTTTACTGAGTTATGAAAGACTTTGGCTAAATGCTTTTTCTAAATGCTGTTTTACTCTATTTTTTAAATTAAATTCTGATCGTAGACTGAAAAGTTTTATAAGAATCTCTGAAGAAAATTACTAAAGTGAAAGTTAGAGAACGTATAAAAGAAAGAGGAATTAAGTTAGAAAATTCGCTTTAATTCCATTTTAAAGCTCACATACTCATTTGAGGCTAACTTGTGCTAGTTCCAAGGTACTTTCTGGAGTTCTTAGTGATAAAGAAATGGGATACATTTTCTTGAGAAAGTAATTTTTTAAAAGGTATAAAATCAGTCTTTGAGATTAAGAACCCAGAAAGTATTAAGGACTCCATTATCGTCACCCTTCCTTCTAGTTCAACGAAATCTATGAAATATGAAAAGAGCATCAAACTTAGTATCAGGACATGGTTCAAACCCTGGCTTTTCATTTACTTACCTACATGACCTTGGCCAAGTCTCTGAACCTCTCCGAGGCACAGTCTGTAAAATGAAGATAACCTACCTTATAGGAACGCCCTGATTAAATTATGAAACAATAAACTATAAAGCACTGTGCAAATACAATTTCATTTTGAAGTCATCAGTTTCCATTCTTCTCTCCCCTGGGTTCACTCATGTGCCTCCCAGAGCCCCTAGGTCCCTTCCCTGCCTCTCGCTGCCAGGTAGAAGATCACTCACTGCCTTCACCCAGTCCTTGCGTGTATCACCTCATTTAATCTTCGAAGCAATCCTGGAAGGTAGGTACTTGGAGGACTTGAATCCAGGCAGTCCAACTCAAAGTCTGCATGCTTGAAGCCATGTGGATTTGAGGTGACTTTCAGGCAGCTATCAATACCTATCTCTTTGCTGCCCTGAAGGAAAAGGCTTTTTATAGAGATTTTTTTCCTTTGAGGAGGATGCAAGCTCACCACTCGCCAAAAGCCATTAGTGAATCTAAGGGGGGCCCTGGGGGCCTCGGGAATGGTTCCCTTCTGCTGTCACAGGAGGATTCCCAGGAAGCTGGTAGCTGGCTCTAGAAGCAACATAGCTCCGTGCAGTGCCTCGCAGGGCCACTTGGAAGGTTCGAGGCTAGCAGGGCCTGGCCAGCAGTGCAGGGCAGTGCCAGAGAGCTTGGAAACCAGTAAGGCTTCCGCAGCCTGGGCTCTGCAGCCAGCTCAGCCCTGACCCTGGACGTCTGCAGATGGGCCTGGATCTGAGCGGCCTTTTCCGGTCAGGCCGGAGGGAGACTTACGGAGGTCTAGAAGAGAACCCGGGGTCCCAAAGTAAAGAAAACTGGACAGGAAGTTTCCCAGCACAGCAGGGGCCAGCGGCAAGGAGCAGAGAGCGCTGCCCCCACCGGCACTTGATGTTCTACGAAGTGCAAAGATTGTGTCAGCATTTCCATTTTAAACCCCTAATTTCATAGGTTTACAGCTCAAGTCATAAAAATTCACTCTGGGCTGAAGTTTGGCATTCAGTCTCTTAGCTTTTTTTTTTAAAGCTATGTGCTCAAAAATAGAGTCATTTCTAGTTTCAGACATTTTGGGGGCTTCTATAAACACCCCTCAAGCGTTCTTTGGTAAAAATTAGTTTCTAAACTGTTAGTCTGTGATGCAGCAAAGGCCTGTCTCTGTGAATTTGCAGAAAATGTGTTCTGGAAAGTAATACCATTCCACCCAAAGTGTGGATTCCCTACACACTGAACTAGGGCAGTGAAAATGAGTAGAATCTGATGTTATTGCATATTCAGAGCAACATGTCACGTTACCCTCACTGCTGCTCACCGCCAGGGCCTGAGGCGGTTCTTGCCCTAAAAGACATTTGAATTTCCAACTGCTTTGTAGAGGGTTGGAGTCCATAATTGATTCGGGTTTTTACAGGTTATGTGACCTTGACTAATATGTATTTAAACCTCTATTTCCTTTGCTTATAAAGTGGGGATAATTATACTTTCTTTGCAAGTTTGGCGTAAACAGAAAAGATCATGTATCTCAACGCAACCTGACACATAAAGGATTGACCTTTATTGGTAGCAACTTATTGGTAACTTGGAGAAGTGAAGGGACTTCTAGTGGCCATTAGTGGAAAGTCCCCTAACATTTCCACTCATTCTATACTTCCTCTGATACCTGTCATTGGCCACTGAGGCTGGAAAAGACATTCAAAATATTAGCGGAGTTGAAAATTCTCAGGGGGAAGGTCCCGAGAGTGATGTTAAAAAATTCCAATGTTGGAGAAATGAGAGAAGTGAGAAGCAGCTAATGATTCTACAGGTACGGCAAGGGTCCCCAAGAGTGGTGAGAGCTTGAATCAGATGACTTAGCCCAGGGAATTAATACTCAGGCAACTTGAAAGCCTGACCTGTGGGAAATTCAAAGAGCCTGGTCTTCCCAAGTGCTGGGGCTTTGACAACCTCTGGAAGAGAAGTGAGAACAATAACGTGGGCAGCTGTCCCAGCCGAAGGAAGGGCAGAGCAGGAGAACGGCAGCCACCCTACAGGACCTGCCCATCCCTGAGCAAGAGGCTGGCCCTGGTGCCTAAACAGGAAGTCGAAGTCAAGGCTTATCTTAGGGGAGCGAGGAAATGTCTGGGTGCTGCGCCTGGTTTGGGAGTGAAACCCATGGCTCTGAGCCCAACCCCAAGCCACCAACATGATTCTCATCTCTGGAAACAAGGGTTCTGTTATCAAAGGGATTTTAAGAAATATCTTCATTAATATAGAGGTACCACTGAAATGCCCATGGAACATTTAGGGGTCAGTCAAGCCTGAGGTTTAACTTTTACTTTTTAAATGTTAACAGCAAGCTGCAGATCTCCCAATGGTTAACAATTCTACCTGCTGCTGTCCAAGCCTTTAATCCACTAGAAATCATTCCCTTCCAAAGGGAGTGAACAAAGCAAGCTAAAAGCGTTTGATGAATCTCAACTGATCAGAGAAAAGTTAGTGAGGTTCCAATTGAAGCCAGCACGTTTCTAAACACTTAGTACTACTTCATTCATGTTTTAAAATTTTACATTTAAAGGAATACACATAAAGTATATACTAACTAGGCAAAAGAATAATAAGGTAAACGCTTACATACCCAAAGAAAAAAAAAGTGTCACTCACGCCCAAATAACCTTGTGCATTTCTCCCCCACTTCAAATTCTCCTCCTCCTACCCTGGAGGTTACGCTGTCCTCAATGGCATGTTTATTACTCCTTTTCTTTAGCATGTAGCTCACTTATGTAACCACATGTCCCTCAACTGTACTGTTCAGTTTTTAGTTTTGAGCTTTGTAAAAATGCTGTCAGATTGTGTGTATTCTATAACTTCTTTCATTCTACATGTTTGCAATATTCACCCATGTTGATGGTGTATGGATATAATTCACTTATTTTCGCCACTATATAATATTCCATTGTTTGACTACACTAAAATTCATTTAACCATTGTCCTCTTGATAGACGTTTGGATCAATTCCATTGTTTTGCTATTGCAAAGAATACTGCTTTGAACATTGCCTGAGGAACATGGCACGAATTTCTCTAGGGATTTCTTTCTGCTGGGTCGTAGAGTTTGTACATCTTCACCTTCTCAGATGATGCCAATTGTTTTTTCTAAATATTTGTACAAATCCACCAGCAGTGTGCATTTGTTTCATTTGCTGAATATTCTTTTGAATTCTTTATTTGACATTTTAAATTTTGGCAGTCTAGTAAATGTAACTCTTTGTGATTCTAATTCGTGTTTCTCTGATTTCCAGGGAAATTGAGCATTTTTTCATACGTTTAGCAGTCATTTCTATTTGTTCTTCTGTGAAGTACATGTTCAAGTCATTGGCCCAATTTTTTTTTTTAAAGAGATGGAGTCTCACTATATTGCCCAGGCGGGAGTACAGTGGCTATTCACAGTCTCAACCACATTGGGCTGCAGCCTCAAACTCTTGGGCTCAAATCCTTCTGCCTCAGTCTCCCAAGTAGCTGGGTCTTACAGGCATGTGCCACTGCATCCAGCTTTTGCCTGGTTTTCTGTGGATTTGTCTTTTTCTTATTAATTTGTAGAAATTCTTTACATATGCTATACCTTCGTCAGCTAATGTGTTACAAATATATTACTGACTTGTCTTTTCACTTATGCTGACTTTTGATAACGAGAAGTTTTAATATAGTTGGTTATTACTGTCTTCATTCTTTTCTTACATAATTGTTTCCCACAGGAGGAAAAATGAGCTGGGATTTGGTTCACCCTCAATGAGTGGCTCCCCTAGTCCCTCCTGGATAGCACTGGCTGGGAGGAATCTGGAGTTGATTCAGTTTATTTTACACATTTTTTTTTTCAAAGTAGGAGTCTGTCTCTTGAGGCCCCCAAAAAGTACAGGCTTTTGTTGATAACTTTCACCTGTTCTAGGGGAATTCTGCTTAGTGTCAAGCAACCATCAGAGTCTCAAAACGTTTTTTTTTATTCCAGAGAGTCGGTAAGAAATTATAAAAAGAAATCCTTCCCCTTACTTTGGGTTCATGGTGGTGCGGTAATACAGAGCTGAACAAACCTGGTGTCTAAACCAAGTTCAAATCCTTATCCACTATGTAAGTTCTCAGACCCTCCGTCTCCTTGTCTGTCAAAATGAAAATAATTGTACCTGCCTTATGCCCTTGTGAGAATCAGTGAGATGGTACAGCCAAATGCCTCCATGGCACACGGCTCTCAGCAAATGCCTGTTCCCTTCGCCTTTGGAAAGGATGGTTGGCCCTTTCACAGCAGTCGGCCCGCTCAGCCCGTCTGTGATCCCCGCCACGAACCTTCCTTCCACGCTCTCCCAACTCGCGTCTGCACATTTGGCCTGCGTGAAGGCTGCAGTAGAGAAACAGTTGTTGGCCAGCCCTTCTGATTCTTTTCTCTAAATTCTCAGGAATATTAGCAGCATGTGCTAAACCATTGCAACTCAGCTCACCACGTTCCCTGTCAAATGCAAAGCCGGTTTTCGTTTTTACAAGCATAAAATCCTAGGGAGGATGACTTAGGACAAAGTACAATTAGACCTTCTGATTTTCATTTTGTTAATTGCAAAGTTGCCCACACAAATGCCCTCTAGACTTTTTCATATTCTCTACCACCCTCCCCCTGATCACACACAGCACCCACCCACACAACCTCCTGCACAGGCATTTCTTCGTTATCATAGTCAGCTCAGTGGCCAGCTATGATCAGAATGAAGTAGGAGGCGGTTGCCGTGGTGTTTCGGTTCAGAGCCTCCAGTTCTGTCTTTACTACTCTTTATTGCAGAATTTAAGAAGTTTTTCTAAGGCCTTTCCCCATTGGTCAATCTTTTCATCAAAAGGCCCTGGCTAGTACCAGGATACATGATCTTGGTAAAGTCACTAGATGCCATAGCGTCTTTCTTTCTTTAGCCAACGTGATTTTTCAGTAACTATACCAATTCAGGATCCCAAATGTTCTTTGTAAGCCATTCATTCCTTGATTTTACAATCTTTCCTACTTGGTCAGTTGCACTGCTTCATTTATCAGTTTCTCATTCTGCATTCCTTTAAACAAATTCTTCATTCATTTAATCAGCAAATGTTGAGCGTTAAGTTTTACTTTTGAAAATGTGCACTCTTAAATGGACTATTGCCAAAGCCATTGTTACAATGTTCAGCAACTCACAGCCCATTGATCTGTGTTCGTGTCATGGCTGTGCATATTGTTTGTTTTGTTGTGTATATATTCAGATGTATATATATTGAGATACTGCTGTCGTTAATATCAAAATCCTCCCCTGACATGCTGATTTTCAGCGTTTCTGTTTTCCCATAAAGAACTCCAATGCAATGGCATGGTCTGACACCGGTTTGTAACACAGTTGTGATTTTACTTGTCTCTCTCCTTCTAGATTGTAAGTGCAAGCCACCTGTCGGCCGTTCAAAGACCACTTTTCTGGTGTCCTTGAGGAAAAGGAGTTTTGTTTTCAGGCACAATCTCGAACTGTGCACACCAGAGTCAGGAGGGGTGACGGGGAAGGGACTGCACTGCTTTTATTTCCCCCCACCCTGAGTTCCTTGCAGCACCGCTTACACCAGGCTGTTATGGATGGTTTATTTTTATGGGAGTCGTAGAAGGACTAACAGCAGCAAACAACTCAGAAGCAAGCGTGAGACATGGCTGTCCCAAAGTGCCCAGCCCCTCCCCATGACAGAGAGTTCTTCCCAGAAAGAAACTTTCTTTCCCTGGGCTTGGGCTGACTGCTGCCCTCGTAGGCCCTCTCTCCTCCCTGGCCCTCCCTCGTGTGTCCATCTCTGTCTTCTGGGGCCAGCCCCCCTGTCAGTGATTCTCTGCAGGCGCTCAAGTCCCTGCACTTGATTCCACAGAGAATCTCGGCTCTTTCTTTGTCTACCAGGCTGTGCCTTTCTCAGCCAAAATGTAGTTTCATAAATAATAATGTTACCTACCCTGAAAATCAATTTTGCAACTTTCCTAGAGTAGAAGTGTTTACAATCAGTTTTTGTTTGAAAAATAGCATTTTTTTCCTTACCACTACAAATGGAGGGGACCATATCTTATTTCACATCATTCATAGGGACTTGCACAGGAAAGGTTCTAATTTTGCTGTTCCCCTCTTTTGGTCTCATTTAACAAAAACACTTGCATTTCAATCATATGCGAAAAGGAAGGAGACAGCATTGACTTGAGGTTCCTGGCTTACGTGACCAGGTGGTTGGTAAATTGTCAACCTTTGCTTGGGGCACACAGAAGGAGGAGTGATTTTTGTGGGGAGGAGGGGAAGAGTTCAGTTTTGAACGTGTCAAGCTTGAGTTATCTGCAGGACATCAGATAACAATATCCAGAAGGCAGTAGGAATACAGATGTTGGTATTCAAGGCAGAAGTGATTTTTCTCGTGACTAGGGCAGCATTAGTGTATAGGGTGAAGCTATGTGTGTAGTAGGTGTGTAAGTGAAGCTATGAGAGAAGTCACTCAGAATGCCAAGGAGAAGAAAAGAAACAATGATGCAAGATAAGATGATGGATACAGAAATCGGTGAATAAACAGTACTCTTGGAGATTATAGAACGAATGGGAACAGATACAATAATCAAATATATAATAAGAGAAAATATAAAATAGTAGAAGGATTTCAATAAAAGAGTCAAGATAAGGTCTACTATCATTATACTTATTTATCATGGTGTTAATGTAAGTTCTATCCAACAAAAAGGAAGGAAGGCAGCAGAGAGGTTGAAATGTCAATGCAGTCGTGCACAGCATAATGAAGTTTTGGTCAATAATCGACTGCATATATGATGACAGTGGTCCCATAAGATTATAATGGTGCCATATAATTCTTATCACCTGGTGACATGGTAGCCACCCTAATGTGTAGTGCAACACATTACTGCTGTATTTGTGGTGACCCTGGTGTAAAAAAACCTGTGATGCCAGTTGTGTAAAAGTATATAGCACATACAATTATGTGCAGTACATAATGCTTGATAAATGGCTATACTACTGGTTTATATATTTCCTATACTATATGTTTTATTGTTATTTTAGAGTATACTCCTTCTACTTACTAAAAAAAAAATCAACTTTATAACAGCCTTAGGCAGGGCAGGAGATATAACAGCTCCTTGCATGTTATTGCCCCTGAAGGCCTTCCAGTGAGACGAGATGTGGAGGCGGAAGATGTGATATTGATGATCCTGACCTTGTGTAGGCCAAGGCTGAAGTGTGTGTTTGTGTCTTTGATACAAACAGAAAAGTAAAAAAAAAAAAATTGCAAATAGGAAAAAGCTTATAGTATAAGGACATAAAGAAAGTTTGTACAGCTGTACTATGTGTTTGTATTTTAAGCTGAGAGTTACTACAAAAGAGTCAAAGTTAAAATTTTTTTTAAATTAAAACATTTATAAAGTAAAAATGTTACAATAAACTAATGGTAATTTATTATTGAAAAAAGGCTGGCGCAGTGGCTCATATCTGTAACCCTAGCACTTTGGGAGGCCAAGTTGGGAGGATCTTTGAGCCCAGGAGTTGGAGGCTGCAGTGAGCTATGATAACGCCACTGCATTCTAGCCCAGGCAACAGAGCGAGACCTTGTTTCAAAATGAAAAAGAAAAAATTGTTTATAAATTTAGTATAGCCTAAGTGTACAATGTTTATGAAATCTACAGTAGTGTAAGATGATGTCCTAGGCCTTGAAATTCACTCACTGACTCACCCAGAGCAACTTCTAGTCCTGCAAGATCCATTCATGGTATACAGATGTACCATTTTTAATCTTTTATATCGTACTTTCGCTGTGCCCTTTCTATGTTTAGATACACAAATACTTACAGTCGTATTACAATTGCCTACAGTATTCAGTACAGTAACATGCTGCACAGGTTTGTATCCCTGGAGCAATAGGCTATACCACCCAGGTCTGTGAATTACACTCCATGATGTTCCCACAATGGTACATTTATCAGAGCATATCCCATCATTAAATGACACATGAATAATTAACAAATAAAATTATCTAACAAGAAAACATAAAAGAATTAAATAAAAACTGCCAAACCCAAGAGGGTAATAGTAGTCATTTACAAAATAAAAGCTGTTTTCCTACTACATCTCAAGAATAACCACTTAGAAAATATAATGGAAAAGTATTAAATAAATGCCATGCACAGTAAAAACAAATAAGGGGAGAGAGCTAAGTTTGGAGATGCAGAGGAAGGAAGTACAGGGAATTCCTTTCATATGGTCCATGTTATGAGTGGTAATTATACCCTGCATTTTTGCTATTACTGCACATGTGCGACTTCTGAGTTCCCAGTTAAATACCAAACTCCTAGACTATAGGACTATGTCCTCCCCTCTGTTTCTCATATGAAATATACCAGAGAGCTACGCACAGAGGAAGAGGGCTGAAACTATCTGATTTACCCTGTTTTTGTGCATTTTTCTCAATGTGACTAAAACTTTAAATGGAGAGTTAACAAAAGGAAATAATTGCTTTGTGAACTAATGAGAAAATATCCCTATTTCGATAGAGAGTAAATACCCCTATTTTCTTTCTCTCCCCCAACCTGAGGACTCATAGTTCCACTAGACAAGATTCAGTGTCCACAGTCCTTTTAAATTTCTCTGCATCAACTAAGCACGTTTTGTGAAAAGACTTTTCAGAAATGAATCTGCTGGAATACCCGTAAGAACCAGCATTCTCAAACAGACTAGGGTCAAGGGAGAAAGAAAGCAAACTCTTTCAAACCGGAGTTTCCCCTCTCCTGTCCTTTCTCTCTCTTCATCTTTTTTGCTGGCAGACAGATTACCTGGCACAAGAAGATAGTATATCTGTAAACCAAGGATGATGTATAGAGAATCATTTGCTAATTTAAGACTATTCTAAACCACCAGTGTCTTTTTTTCTCTTGGTTGTCTCAGCCTAGATCCGTTTCACTTAAAACAGAGCCACTTAAGATATAAAAGGGCTTACAGAAATTCAGACAGAGTATATTGGCATGCATTGTCAATATATTTGCATTTCCCTGATAACTACTGAAGTCCAGCACCTTTTCATAGAAGACTTCTAATTTTGGCAATATTATGATGTAGATAATCTGCAAATGCTCCTACTAAAAAAAAAAAAAAAACTCTCAAAAGATGGATAAACTATAGCAACTCTCACCTAAATACATAACTGAGCTTTCAGGAAAGTAAGAGAAATCCTTAGTTGTACCAAAATGTACAAACTAAAAGTGTTGTAAATTTAAGCTGATGCTGGGTCTACCTAGAGTTAGAGAACCTATATTACTAATCTGGGGACTTAAATTTTTTCTGTTTAATTAGTTAAGGATTATCTTTTTTAAATAAACTTTTTCTAGTAAACTATTTTGAAGTGTAACATGCATTCAAAAATTTGTTCAAATCATAGTTGTACAGCCTGCTGTGAACACATCCATGTAACTAGTACCCAGACCAAGAAACAAACTTTTACCAGCATACCAGAGACATTCCTTGTGACCTACCCAGTCACTACTCATCCCTCCAAGGAAAAACTCTATTACAACTTCCAACAGCGTCAAATTAATTTTGCCTGTTTGGCCTTTGAATAATGAAAACATGTGGTGTGTACTCATTTAATCCTGGCTTCTTATGCTTAACATTATGTTTGCAAGATTTAGCTATGCTTTTGCATTTCATTGTAATCATTCATTGCTGTATGAAAGCCCAGGGTGTGAATATATCACAATTTATTTATCCTTTCTACTGCAGATGGACATTTGTGTTGTTTCCATATTTGGATTATAATGAATAATGCACTGTTAGCCTTATATACATGCCTTTTAAAAAAGCATGTGTGCATTTCTTTTGAATATATATCCAAGAGGGAAATTGCTTGGCCATAGAATATGTTCTCATGGTCTTACTAAACATAGTTGTAGGATACTGATAAACAGTTTAGTAGATACTGCCAAACAATTTTCCAAAGTGGTTGTACCAATTTACATTCCCACCAGCTAAGTGTGAAAGTTTCACCAACTCTTGGTATTATCTTTTTCATTTTAGCTATTCTGGTGGTGGTAGAGTAGTACTGCATTGCAGTCATAATTTGCATTTTCCTGATGACTGCTGAAGTTGAACATCTTTTCATGTTTCTTGGCAAGTTGACGTTTTTCTTTTGCAAGCAGCCTGTACAAGTCTTTTGCCTATTTTTCTATTGCATTGTCTCCCTTTTTCTTATTGATTTATAGAAGTTTTCTGTGCATTCTGGATTTGAGTCCATATATACATAAAAATATCTTCAATCTGTTCTATTCTGTATTTGGTTTTTTATGGTCTTAGTGTTATCTTTTGATAAATGTAAGATTTTAATTCAATATAGACCAGTCTATCAGTTTCTTCCATTATGGTTAATGCTTTTTGGGTCCTCTTTAAGAAATCTCTGCTTAGCTCAAGGTCATGAAGATATTCTTTTATGTTTTCTTTTAAACATTTTATTGTTTTATAGTTCATATTTAGATCACAATCAATCTAGAATTTATTTTTTGTGTATGGTGTGAGTCAGGGATCAAACTTCATTTTGTTTCCTGGATATCCAATTGACACAGCACTGTCCTTTCCACTGCAATACCATCTTTTTCATAATTCAAGTATCATAAATGTGTGCGTCTGTTTCTGGACTCCCTATTCCGTGGAATGGCCTATTTGTCTACCTTTGCACCAGCCTTACCTGCTATAGCTTTATGATAGATCTTCTTTTTCTTCTTTTTTTGAGACAGAGTCTCACTCTGTTGCCTGGGCTAGAGTGCAGTGGCATCAGCTTAGCTCACAGCAACCTCAAACTCCTGGGCTCAAACAATCCTCCTACCTCAGCCTGAGTAGCTGGGGACTACAGGCATGTACCACCATGCCTGGCTAATTTTTTCTCTATATATATTTTAGTTAGCCAATTAATTTCTTTCTATTTTTAGTAGAGACGGGGGTCTCGCTCTTGCTCAGGCTGGTTTCGAACTCCTGACCTTGAGCAATCCGCCCGCCTGGGCTTCCCAGGGTTGCTAGGATTACAGCATGAGCTACTGCACCTGGCCTAGGATAGATCTTCTTATAGTGTAAGTCCCCTAGTTTTAATCTTCTTCAAGATTGCCAGGGGCTTGAGCTTTAGCTGACATATGAGGACAGGAGAGTAGAGAAGTTGATACTGAGACTTATAAATAGCTAAAAAACCCCAAAACTCCCACTCAGAATAAGGCAAAGAATTTTGTCCTCCATTGGGGTTAGGGTATGGAGTTCTACTTTCTGCATAGTCTAACAATCCCCACGCTGGAAATTAACATAAAAGGGTAATCTTCAAAAGCAAACCAAACTGTTCTAAAAAGATCTACCAGGAAATAAAACCTGGCTTAGGATGAATTCTCACAAAATTATAAAACAATGGAAGAAAAAGAAATCTGTCGCGAAGTACCAGTAAACCCAATAAATGGCAGAGTTAGATTAGTCACCTCCCCCCAGAACCTCAGATAATACAATTATTATATAGAGCTTACTTTAAAATATGCTTAAGATAATTAAATACATAAAAATAAGAGATTGTGAACATCAGAAAAAGCAATATTTTTTAAAAGACTAAGCTGACTTGAAAAGGAATCAAATAGAATTTCAAGGAATAAAAACCTTGAAGTTGAAAGTATGCATTGATTCCATGAAAGTAGAAAGTCTTAGTTAAATAAATGATTGATTTTAACCATAGAAGCATGAACATGACCCCTGATTAATTGTTCTTTTCTGCTGTAGCCTCAAGCAACTTTCCATTTTTGGTTGTGACATGTTTAATACCAGCAGACATGGAAATCAGCAGGAAATGTTCCGAATGGGCTGGACATCCCTCCCAACCCATTCCCAGTGTATTTGTCTGTCTTAGATGTTAAATGTGGCATTTTTAATGAAATACCACCACGAAGGTAAGGCTCAAAAATGACCCAGCAAAACAGAAATTCAGAGGGCGCTTCCAGTGGCTAAGCAGTTAGCAATGGAGGGTTTTTTTTTTTAGTGCCACCTAAGCAAAATGAGCCCCATCTGGTCTTGTTCAGGCTTCGGCTGTGCTGCAGGCAGCTGACATAATTCTCCATGTTCAATTTCAACACTTTACTCAATGTGCACAGTGGAACTAGCACAGGTTTTGGAGTTAAATCTGAATTTAAATTCTAGTTCCACCCCTTACTGCTGTTATCTGGCCCAGAGTTGGTGCTCAGTCCCTGAGACCTTCCTTCCGCTCCCACTTCCAGAGCCCTTAACAAAGGCTCGGGACCCACAGCGACTATACTCCTACCCATCTGAGTCCTCAGGACCCTCATGAAACATTTCATAGTAATAATAATAGCTGCTATTTACTATCACTCGTGCCAGTTACTGGACTGAGTGTTTTATATAGATTACTTCATTTCAATTCTCACAATGACCCTGAGATATACACATATATAATGTCCCCCCGTTTTTTTTTTTTAATAAAGAAACTGAGACTGTTTTGTTTTGTTGTTGTTGTTTGCCAGAAATGGTGCCAGAAATTTGAACCCGGGTCTGTTCTAGATTCTTTGCGTGACACTAAGTTGCCTGACTTGTGGCTTGTTATGGTACTTTTTAAATCCAACTTCCCTCTGAAAAGACAATTCGTTTTCATTAAATCTTAAACACTGGCAAGTAAACAAAAGGGGCCTGGCTGACTTTCTCCTCGATGGCTCTGTGGTCTCCTGACAGCCACGTTTCTGTCGCAGGTCTGGCTGTGCCCTCCCTCACTGCCTGCTCTTATGTAAACTCCTCATCGGGGACTGGCTTTATTGGTGCCGCCTTCAAAGCCAAGGCGGCCGTTGGAGGGGATGGAAGAAACCAGCAGAGCGTGGGATTTGGTGAGCCATCCCAGATAGGGCCGTGTTTTCCTGCACCGGCCCATTTGTGGAGCAAATTTGGTGTTCTCCTAACGGCCGTTAATGAGCACAAGCGGAGTTCAGTTCTTTGTGTAAACAGGGGAGAGAGCATGTGTCTGAATATAATTCCGACTGCATCAAGGTCATTTTAGAGCTGGTGGAGCTCTATTTGTCTTAGGAAATCTCGAAAACTTTTATAGGGAATTCGGAAAATATTTTCGGCCAGCAGGAAAGATAAAATCCCTGCACACAAAGTGCAGGCATGGGCCCAGAGACTGAACAGACAGACTGCTGTAAAACCCCTGTTTAATAAGGCATTAAAATGCCATCGACCTGGACACATTTAAAAAAAAAAAAAAAAAGGAGCTATGAAAACAAATACCATTCAAATAATTAGGATCTTATGCCTGAGGCCAGCCTTGATGCCAAGCAGGGACTTCCCTGCAGGAATTGGAGCGAGCCTGATCCCCAAAAAGAGGAATCAGCCCAACAACACAAAGGCAGCTCTGGGCCCCGGTTTTTCCCAGCCCCCTCGACCTCTGCCTCTGGCTGCTGAAGGCTGCGCATTTGAAGTAGTTCCCCGTCGACATCCTGGGTGACTTCCTGGTCCAGTAGCTCACGTGGGGGTTCCGTGCCCCTGGGGGTGATTGACCCGCTTGCAGGAGGGTCCTCAAGGGTGGGCCCCCTTGTACCTTTCAGCTCGGTCAAGGACAAGGAGGCATTTGAAGGCCTACTCTATTGGGTAATGTGTGCCAAATTGGAGGGAAGGTTGGCGAGCTGGAGAGCGTTCATTTGTTTATGGACGTAGCTGTGAGGGGGGAAAAAGGTGTCTTTTGACTAGCTCCTGCAAATACGGAAGCTGCTGCAGAGCGATTTCCTGTCACCGTAGCTTCTGAAGAGTTGAGGGCCAGGTGCACAGCCGCACGTTTCATTATTGCCACCCCCGCCCCACCCCCAGCGCAGTTTCTCAGGGCTCAGCCCCAGAAATTTGAAAAATAAAGAAGTTGACCCTTTATGATTTCAGGAATGATTGTTTGTTTTGGGGAGGGGGGTGTACAAGGTTGAAGATTAGCAGATCTAATTAAAGAAGCTTTCATACAATTAAGTTTTCAATCAGATTGTGTCTCTGGTTGCTACAACTTGAAAGGACTTTTTATTTTGTGCCTTTTCATTCTGTTTTGGTTTTTTTTTTTTTTTTTAATTCTCAGATGAATTTCTGTCAGTGACCTGTCACTTTCCTTAAGGAAACCTGTAAGGACATTTGTGACTGTATCTGGACGTCTTTCTTACATTTTATTTCTTCTTCCTCTTGTCCATTCTTCTTCCTCTTGTTCCTCTTGCTTTTCTTCCAAGAGATTGGAAGCAGCAGCAAAATATAAAAAACGAGAGAGTAGAGAGAGGGAGAGAGAAATAGAAAGAGAGGTGGGGAAAAAAGAATCAAAGAAACATAATTAAAGCCCCTGCGTTTTCTGGGGTTAATTTGAATTGAAGCAGTTGGTTTCGTTTTGCAATACAAAAGAAAAATTCAGGCCTTAGGGCCTATGACTTTCATTAAATTCAGCTTTGGTGAATTCTAATAATACGGTGGTTTATTAAAGGCGTGAAAAATGTCATTGCGAGGCCTTCCCTGAGCTGCGCCTCACCTCTTGGGTATGACTCATGCTTCCTCCAGGGCCGCCTGAGCTGTAAAGTTGGGGGCAGGATATTTGAGGTCCAGTGAACCGGCTCCTTGAATCTCTCTAGCCGTTTGGCTTGGGATCACGTCCCAATTAGCAACCTCGCCATGCAGAGCAGTAGCTGCGCAGCGAAAGAAAGAACGAGAGGGGCTGGGTGCTCGGGGCTGTTGTAAATGATTAGTCCGAAGGAGTAGCGCAAAACTGAGAACCTCGGTCCCCGGCAGGAGACTGCTGGAGGAAATGAAAGGATCAACAACACAGAGGAGCACTGTGGCCGATTGTTCCCGGCCACAGCCACAGGCTTTTCTGTGTGTGCCGGAAATTGACCTCATCAAACGCTGAGGATGCAGGCGGGCAGGGACGATGGCAAGACCGGTGATCATGCTCAGTCATCCACCTCTTAGAGTGGAGGAGACTGGGCCGTACCTCGCCAGTCATCCCTCCTGCTCAGCCCATAAAAAGCAGTGGGTTTTCTAATTTTTTTTTCAAGAAAATGCAGAAATGAGCATGAACTGGTCCTAACTGGACCCACAGGAAGCTCACTAGTTGCAATCCCTTTCGTTTCTTACTGCTTTCATTCAGAAGCATCTCATTCGGCCTGCGAACCAAGCCTCAGAGGTTGGCCACACAGATATTACTCATCCCTTTTTATAACTGAGGAAATCGAGGCCAAGAAAGACTGAGGGACTTGCCCAAGGCCTCCAATGGAGATAGTCACAAAGCTGGGACTTTCTTTCAACAATAGATTTATTCCCAGCGTGGCTTAGTTTGGCAGTTGACTCCGAATGAGGGAGCAGGGACCCAAGCTGTCACTTCCTGGAGGTGGGCGGATGGCCGCTCCACCAGAGGCACACCCTTTCTTAAATGTCCCTGAATGTTGTCCCGCCTCCTGGACGGGCCCCAGACCCCTGGAAGTGTGCGGTGCTCCGAGGGCTGGAAGGACCAGGCAGGATTCTCCCCAGCTTCGCCCTCCTGCCACCACCCCTTGGCACTGACCCCGCACTGCACGTAGATCCAGGCTTTGGCATCCAGTAGAGGAGGCTTAACTGGGAGATGGGAGAAGCAGTAAAGTCGATAGAATTTTCCAGAAAAAAAAATGTCTTTCATCTTTTAAGCATCTAAAATGAAACGTGTGCAGATTAGTATCCTACGTCGGGACAAGGGGAACAACTGGAACTGAGCACACACTTTATCTGTATTATCTCATTTAATCTTTCCCATGCCCTTGGATGATAGGCAATCTATTTTCTTACCCCTAATTAGTGTGTGGAGGAGACAGGCTCACAGGTACACGTCTAATAAGTGGTGGAAGCGTGGCTGGTGTGGCGGAGGTCCCAGCCTGTGAGCAGAGCCTCGCGGTGACTTTCCTTATCCCCCTGTAGCCTCCACACATTTCTGATCTCACCTTCCTTCAGCAAAAAACTTGAAAGCACAAACTACCATTATTTATAAACTGATTGACAAATTATATTAAATACATACGTACTACCATCGTAATATGGACATTAGATATTTTTTTTTTTTTTTTTTTTTTTTTTTTTTTTGAGACAGAGTCTCTTTGTTGCCCAGGCTAGAGTGAGTGCCGTGGCGTCAGCCTAGCTCACAGCAACCTCAAACTCCTGGGCTCGAGTGATCCTTCTGCCTCAGCCTCCCGGGTAGCTGGGACTACAGGCATGTGCCACCATGCCCGGCTAATTTTTTATATATATATATCAGTTGGCCAATTAATTTCTTTCTATTTATAGTAGAGACGGGGTCTCGCTCTTGCTCAGGCTGGTTTCGAACTCCTGACCTTGAGCAATCCGCCCGCCTCGGCCTCCCAAGAGCTAGGATTACAGGCGTGAGCCACAGCGCCCGGCCAACATTAGATATTTTTAAAGGATGAGATCACAGGGAATAGAAAAAGAAGTTCTCGTATCTCCTCCTTTTCCTTTACGGTGGACAGTTCTGCTGTGGATTCAGACAGAGCCCCGCTACAGCTACGAAATTCACCATTGCAGACGTTATTCGTGGAACCATAGTCCTTCAGTGCCGCAGGGGAGCGGAGGAGCTGCGTGGAGGAAGGAAAGGGAGGTTCAGAAACAGGGCACGTCACGCAGCCAGCATGTGACAGCTCTAAGACTTGGGCCACATCTCCTGACCCCCTACTCCCAAGCTCCTTTACCTGTTCTACACTGATATAAATAGAAAGCAAAAGTGCATTTTCTTGGGCCAGAAAATTACATTTTGGTCTCCAGCATGACAGGCTTGCTGCCTGAGCCTCCCGTGCCGTGTCTGGAGTGAATTCGGGTCCATCAGCTGCCCTGAGGAGGCAGCCACTGGCTTTCAGTCTGGGCCACAGAGCGTGTGTGCCAGGCCAGCAGCACATGTGGCGCGGGGAGTGTGGGGAGAAGGCAGGCCGTGCTGCACTGCATTTGGTGCTATTAAAAGCAGCTTACATAGTTTCCATCATTCCTAATGGGGCCGCGTCATTTCACAGACCCAGCCCTTGCTACAGGCACCCGAGGTAGGAATTCTGGATGTTAAAGAAAAGTGACTCCCAAACAAGTCTCTTCCGGGTCATCCCAAGGAAGTCTATTGAGACCAGGAGTTGGAAAGGCAGGGGGACAGAACCACCCCAGCTCTGCTACCCAAGCCAAGTGGGGCTTGGGGCCATCCTCAAAGCACTTTATTATTATTTTTTTTCCCCAAAACGTTTTAACCACTTCAGTATGGCCCTCACCGGCCACGAAACCTTGCCCACAGCCGGCACTCACAGTCCGCACGATAGTTTGTGCTGTGCATGGACGACAAATCCATTTTGCTCTTGTATGATGAGGAAAGCTTTCAAGCACTAAAAGCTTGTTTTACTTTATAGGCAGCTTTACTTGTAATGTAAATCAGAATAGGTAACATATACATGTATGTTTCCATTACGTTATTTTTAGATGTTCACAATTGTATTTTGATAAATGAAAAATTAGAAAAGTCATACCACGCTGTCAACGGCTAAAGTCACTGTGCACGTTCATCTGTGGCTATCGACTATAGTCGACTCTTGTACCAAAGTGGTTAAACAGTTGTTTTAGAGGCACCTGAATTATTTACTAACTCTGGTCTAATGTGGACCAAACTACTGATCTACATGGAGATGGGGAGACCTCATGCAAGGACAGCCCCCCATCTCTGTGTGATAGCGGGCAGCAGGTAGCCCAAGGCCATGGCCCAGCTTTGGTGGGTGGTTGGGGTTGTTGGAGGTGATTGTAAATTATCATCCTCTAAAAGGGTAACCCTCTGCCATTTTGTATCCATCAAGTCATAAAGTTATTTTTAAACGTGTTTGGGATTTTTATTTGTTGTTGCTAATGAACTCACAGTCACCTAAAATCCAAATCTATTGGGTTCAGAGCCCTCAAAGGAAAGGGAGCAAGGAGAGACAGGTGACAGAATCCACAGGGATGATAATGACGATGGTGGCAGCTGTAGCAGCATCTTAAAGAGCAAACGCTTTGGGTTAGAGAGAGCTGGATTTGAAGCCAGTTCTGACCCTCAGCCCATTGCCTTGAGCAAGTCTCTTTATCTCCTTGAACCTCAGTTTCCTCCTCTGTGAGCTGGTGGTGGTCACACCTCTCCTGCCAAGTTGTTGAGGATTAAACATAATATAGATCAGATTACTGAGCCTAATGCCTGATGGCTGATTAGTAACAAACTAAATGTAAAACTTATTTTTCTTTTCTCATTTTACCGACGGGAAAACTGAAGTTCAGAGAGTTGAGATTCCACCTTCATTTTCTGAATCTGAACTCCAAGCAGCGCCCTCCCGTCAAAGGAGGCAGGGAGCAGGGTGGGAGCCAGCATTTGTTGAGCGCCTGTTCAGCACCCGAACCTCAGGGACTGAGGACGTGCCAGGCTCTTTCACGTAGGTTATTTTAATCTCCACAATCCCAAGAAGCGATGTCATTAAGCATTATCTTCTGCATTTCACCGACATAGACACAGAAGTGATCTCTTTGCTTAAAGGCACAAACCAGAACGTGTCAGGAACCCAGGATGTCTGGCTCAAGGTGCGGAGTCGGTGGCACTAACCTACAGGTGCTGGAACACTACTTCAGCGAGACAGTGTTCGCCCTGCAGGGGAGCAGGTCAGGAGTGTGAAATCCAGCACCTGTTCTTGGTATAAGGATAGAAAAGAAGTGGCAGCAAGGTGGGTCTTGGGTCATCAACCGTTGTGGCTAGGAGCAGGCTCAGAGAACACCGGGCCAGCCTGCATCAGTCTGAGCTGGAGGATCCTCTGCAGCATCAGCCAAGGCCTGACCCCAAGACTGTCTGGCAATGGGCCTCCTGGTTTTTGATAAGCCCCAAATTCCAACCTGGGACTCTCATGCTAGCCTGGAAAAGGGGAGAGACTCTCACAGCTGCCTTGCGCCCTCAGAACAAGCAGTCTCAGACAGCTCTTCCTAAAAGAAGAAGGAAGGACTACCGAGAAGTATCTGAAAGAAGCCTTGCTTTGCCCAGTCATAAATTAGGGCTGGTACTTTCCACCTTCCAATTAGAGTGATGCTCTCTCAGTGCCACCACTTATGCACTAAGTTTTATCTGGAGAAGTCTCTCTATCCCTTAGATCCAAAAGCCAAAGTTTTAAAGCAGTGTATGCTGAAGGACTGGCCTAGCTCGAAAGCTCATCTGCAGGTAGGCTGGCAGGTGGCTCACCTGCTGCTGCCCCACGGCCCGGGCAGGCACCTGCCAGGGTTGGGAGAGAGGTCGGCTGTGAAGGACCCAGCACTGTCGTTTGCTGACCACGTGTCCTATGCCAGGCCCTGCGTGAGATGCTTTATATAGGGAGCCATGTTTGGGGGCTGCTTGGTCCTAGTTTGGTTTGGTTGGTTGTTCTCTTATTAAGAGATAGACAGGCCAGTCCCATCTAGGCATAGGCTGAGCGGTCTCCCATAGGAGGGTTTGAAGGAAGAGACAACTTGGAATCTCTGAAGGAGAAAGAGGGGTTGGTGCCTGGGCGTCGGATGCTAGAAACAGCCCTGATGTAGTAGTCCTGGGCCCACCTGCCCCTAGGCCACAGTGGAATGAAGACGAGAGCTGTCAGAATGAGCATTGCACTTTGGGTACAGCCTTATCTGGGCAGGAGGGTGCTCAGGTAGCCTGCAACGACGAGCTGTAGAAGTGTCCTGTTTCCTCACTATGCACCTGGTGGCAGCCAGAGCAGAGGACAGGTCACACGGAAGTGACAGCAGGGTTACCAGTGACGGCAGCACTCTCCTCCTGAGCAGCCTCATGCCTGCTGCCTCGGCAGTGCCCTGGCTCCACATGTCTGAGCAACCATCACCCCAGGAGCGACTCTAGTGCCCAGGACAGCCGCTCACAGCAGCCCCAAACTCCCCGGCCTCACTCAGCTCACAGTAGGGAGCGGGCAGCGCAGAGCCGAGGATTTGCCACCATGGCGGACACTGCCAGGCCTGATGGAGGAAAGGAAACGTGTGCAGACGTGAGAGAGCTTCAGGAGTCTGCATGATTTGGCGAGTGAGTGGGGCGGGCAGGTGGGGAACAGTGGGCATCAGCACCGAAGTCCAGGCGTCTAGACGTCAGGGGGTGGTGCCATGTGTATACCAAACAGAGGATGTGAGGGAGGCCTGGTGGTGGGTTCCATGCTCTGGTTAAACAGGGTGAATTGGAGGTCCTGACATCCCTAAGCAGAGATGTCCAGGAGATGGAGGCCAGATAGGGAAGTGAAATTAGGCTTGAGGTTCATCAGCACGTGTTGGTGAGAAGCTGTGGGAACAGACAGCATCGCCTAGAGAGAGACCTAGGGAGGATGAGAAGGGAGGATGCTAAAGTCCCAGACCTTGAACAACAACAGCGTTAAAGGCCTGAGCAAAAGAAGGCTGTCTGGGAAGGACAGCCAGCGAGTCAGGAGGAAACAAGCAGGGCAAGTTGGCCCAGAAGGCACAGTCTTTGTGCATTTGACCTGCCTTCAACACTGACCATTTCCTGCAGCTACTGCCGCTAGCACAATTTCTTTGTAGCCTTTCTTATGCTTTTTATCTGTAGTCTTTTTCTTTCTTTTTACTTCTACAATCACATCTTATTTTTCTTTTAATTATAGAAGTAATATATTTTCATTGTAACAAGTAAAAACAGAGATGTTTGAGGAAACCAACATAAACAGTTCCTTCTAAATCATCTCTGTACCCCTAACACACACACCCCATACACACAGAAATGCACACACACACACCCATACACACAGAAATGCACACACACACACCCATACACACAGAAATGCACACACACAGAGGTTTGTTTTTTGTTTTGTATTGCACACAAATGGGAGACCATATATAAGCAAATTTTTTTTACGTATTTCATGGAGATACATATTTCATTCTCTTATTATTTAATGCTATTTAATCTGTAGTTTGGCTACATTAATCTTCTTTTATTTCAAGTGTTCTTGAGATCACAGTCTATATTGTTATCCTCTTTTTTCACTTAATTTTAAATGGATTCCCATGCCATTAAAGGCTCTTTGTAAACATAATTTCAGTGACTGCATCATATTCCAGAGTATAATTTACCAATTTACTTTCTACCAATTTGGGGCTATTAAAAATAATATCACAAAATGAACATTATAGAGCATGAAACTATGTCCACATTTCTGGATATTTTCTTTAGGATATGAACACTTGGAATCTTTGTCCATGCTGCCAAATTGCTTTTTTCAGAAAAAATTATAACAATCTGTACTCCCACCAGCAATGACTGAGAGAGGCTCCCAACATCTTTTCTTGTATGTTTACTAAACTGTTAGACAAAAGTGGTGTGTTCTTACTTTAGTTGGCATTTTAGTTCTTCTGTTGTGCTAGTTTTATCTGGCTTCATAATTATCCGTTTGCAATTTCTTCTCTAAGAATTACCTGAACCTGCACCCATTGCTCTCGTTTTCTAAAGTTGGCCTTCCTCCCTTACCACCAGTCCGGCCCAGCCCTGAGCCCTCCTGCTCTAGATGTTTATTCCCCACCCTTGTCTCCACGGTGGTCTTTTCCCTCCTGGTCCTGCTCACAAGCCTTTCCTGTCCCTTCTGTCCCCTCCGCAGCGGGTCCCTCTCATGGCGCCTGTGGGTGCACCTTGCTCAGCATTTCCCAAGTCCCCGCACCGCGGAACAGAACAACCGAACACGAGCCCAGAATATGTCCAAACAGGCTGTCAGGGTCTGTCATGGGACAGGAGGGGTCCGTGCTGACAGGCCAGGAGACACAGAAGGGGCTCTTGCTGCCCTGACCCCAGCCCAGGGACGGGTGAGGTGCCACCGTCTGGGCCTAACCTGCCGGGATTTTGCACGACCTTCTCAGCTACCCGTTTTCCCCCTCTCCTCTTATCCTGACTCAGGCTTAACTTTCACAAATGATACAATGTGGTGGTTTGGGGTTTCTGCAGGAGAATTTCTGTGCTCCTTGGGGCACAGGGGCCTGTTTGCCCTCGTTAGAGACGAGGGGCCCTAGACGCTCTGCAGACGCTGCCAGGCCACGGTAATACGCAGGGGCTGTCCGGGCTGCAGCGTGCAAACCTGGCTCTTCTTAGTGAGACTTCGCAGAAATCCCACTGGAGCCTTCCCTGCCCCTGCCCTGTCTACTTTCCTTCATAATGATAAATGGCTGAAAAGAAAACTATCTAATCTCCAAACTGCTTGCTTTTTTTTTTCTGCCCTTTCTTCAAGGAGAGAAGGAAGAACACAGTCACATAAAACAGAGTCCTTCATCGCCTGCTTCTCAGGAGACAGTTCTTTCTCTTTTCATCCCAGGCCTGTTTCTGATCTGTGATGGGCTCGCATTGAAAGCTCCAGCCCGGCCCTCTCTAATCAGCTGCGACAGCCGCTGCGGTCGCTTGGGTTGCCCATCGAAATTGAATTGATTACCCGGCCCCCTTGCCGTTTTGTTCGGCGCACAATTGCTTAATAGCTGTCACCTTGGCTTTGAGTCCCGGCTGGCTTCAGGCTGACTGGTTCCCATTACTCAGGATGGCCAGTGCAAGTTCATCACCTCTACAGGATGTCCCTGATTGATTCCGTATGCCTTGGAGACCTGTAATATATTTGCATAGGGGGAGACAGGGGTGGTTGGGGGACGGAATAGAAAAACCCCTTGGCCGCAGGAACTGCCAGGTTTCACTGTGGGGCTCGCCATATTTGAATCATTACCAGGACTTCTTGTCAGGAGTCTGGCCTCTGCTGACATAGCTGCTAATGAATTTGTACATTTTTAAAAAATACAAAACAACCCAGCCTGTTCTAACCTTTGCTGTCGCCACCTGCCACCTGGGTGGGGGAGGCGAGCAGAAAGGGTGCTATTCCGGCCTAAGCTTGTGCTGGCCTTTGAAATGACAGCCCCTCCCTCCGCACCCCTGCCCCTGCCCGCTGAGCGGGAGAGCCAGGCTGGGAGGGAGACATCTTTCAAGTGAAATCCCTTGCACTGGGAACTACTTCAATTAGACAGCAGGGGGAATGTTAACATGCCCTCCGGCCTTTTAAGTGGGTTTTAATTTTATGTTGTAAGATAAGACACTGTGAGGCCGGCTGCTGCTCCTCCAGCAGGCTCCATTAGTGGGGCGAGCCGAGGCCTCTTGACCCCCCGAGGCCCAGCCGAGGTTGGAAGTTGGTTTGGTTTTTTAACAATTTGTCAGGCTGACCCAGCTTCTCCTTTCCTCTCCCTTTTGTGATTCCAGGCTCTTCCATCGTTGAGGGCCATGGGGCGGCTGGTGGAGCTGCCACCGCCGAGAGGCCCAGCCCGGCTTCCCCAGAGTGGCCAGGCCCTGGGCTGGGGAGCAGAGCCCCAGAGGCCGCCGGCCCATGGCCACGCAGCTGAACGTTAATCGGCTTTTGTCCCTTCCCAGGCAGGGCACAGCAGAAGCATACCCTTTTCATGTGGCAGGTTTCTGGCCCGATGATGTATGACCTGTTGGCGCTACTGAATGGTGCCCTTTGTTCCAGGATATCCCATGTGCCCCCTTTTTATTGAGCTGTTGATTCAGAGGGGCAGGAAAGTTCCACAAATCCCACTACAGGCCTGGCTTTAGCCATGCCCAGATGGGGAAGCCAAGGGACCTCATGCTTCCCAGAAAGCGGGTAGGAAGCAGTGGGCTGCCTCAAGGCAAAATACTCCTTAAGCAGCAGCTTGCTCTGCCTTGGATTCAGCTGTGTGTCTGGAGAGAGCCTAGGAACACACATCTAGCCTCCAGCCCTCTGCCTGGGTTCTAGAAGGTGTGGAGTATCCCATATGTGTAGTCTTTGCTCAGAAGGAAAAGTACAGAGCAGGTGTGAGTTAGGAAGAACCCCCCTTCCCTGTCCCCTGAGCCAAGTTCAGTTAAGTTTTTCTCTGACCAACAAGCCCGAGGTGGGAGCCAAGAGCTAAGGGAGGAAGGAAGGAGCTGGCCTCCTGTTCTGCTGGAAGGTGGCCAGCCAGAGAGCAGCCCTAGAGCTGCAAGGGAAGCGCTCGGGGGAACCAGGAGACAAGGTTGACCTTTTACCCCACAGGACATCTCATCTCAGCCCTGATGAGGACAAGGATTCAAGGAAACTTCACTTGCCTTCTCTTCTGCCGGTTTCCCAGACCAGCCTGCAGTGGCAAGGGCACATGAAGGTGAGTGGCTTTGGGGAGGGAGCCATCAAGGGTGGGGGCAGGTCACAAGGTGTTATGAGGAGGGAGCGCCAACAGCATCTTCCTACACCTGCCCCTTGTCCAGTGTAGTGGGGCGAACCTGGGCTGGATGTCATCTCCTTTCTTCCTCTCACCTTGTGGCCAAGCTTCAAGGATCTGGCAAAGGAGTGGGCACATGGGGGCTTTGCCAGGCCTTGACTCACCCTCTCTGGGGTGACTGTGGTGATGAGCTCACACCTCCGACTGCTCCAGGAAGCCCCAGGCGCTGACTTGAAGCTGTTCTTTAGCTCCTTTGCTGAAGCAGCTGCACAGATCCCCCCAGGAATTTCCTACTTATGAGACCATTTCCCCCAAATTGCCAGGTTGTGCGCTGACTGCTACACGGTGACAGATTCTTGCTTACTGCCTGTCGCCCTTGTGGGCCCTGGAATCCAGACCCATATCCTGGGAGTCACGTGAGATCAAAGGTACGATTGCTCCATTGGTCCTAAATTACTTCACTCTGAGTTCAGACGCTTCATGGTACAAATGCTCAGATGCACTGAGGGCCTCACCTGGCACTTGAGAAAAAATACCCGCACTAGGGAGGCAGGCACCACTGCTGAGCCGAGAAAGGACAAGTCAGGAATAAAGAGCACCCACACGTTTCACAGTTGTAAAATGGCTTTATGTTCCGATATGTAAAATAAAATGTCCATGCTATATATAACAAAACACTTGACGTTCCATATCGCCTGTTAGCTAATGTGTTCTCTAAAAAAGCTTTACCTGTAGTGTGTGTTTGTTCATATATATATGTTTCATCTAAATCATTTTTAGTCTTTAACATCAAACATGTAATAAAAATTTAAATAGATGTCTTTCCAAATACCTCCGTTCATTTTTATTGAGTTTATTCATTTGTAAAAAGCAAAGCTGAATTTGACGTGTGGCCCGCATTTGTGAGATAGATATATATATTTATTTATTCATATAATATATAAATAACTATTCAGCATGCAAAGAGTTTAGTGATTTCCCAAATTGTACTTAGAGTTCACACCAGCTACACAGATGGTCCGGTGACATTCAACAATAAAGAGCAGGGCTAAGGGCTGTGAGAGCACCTCACCGGAGAATTATCTTTGCTCCTCTGAGCTTACTGGCTGAATTTACATGCATCTTTCAATTCTCCTTATTTCTGTTGGGCTTTCTTGCTCCAGACAGAGGTCCAGGAGCAGAGCAGGCCCTGGAGATGCCTGCCATCAGCTCCAAGGTGGTCTCCTGGGGACACTGCTAGGGGAGGTATGTTTTATAACTGCTAGTCACAGGATGCGGATGGTGCCTGCATCTTGCGCACCAGAGTAAGAGACTGTAGGCTGGGGACCTCGGGGAAAGGGCTTTGTACCTTATGACAAAATGTGAATGACAAAGATGCTATTGGTTACATTTTCCCTCCTCTTAAAGGAAAAAAGAACTTTTAGCACATGATCCTTTCTGCAAGTCAGCCCTCAGACCTCCAGGAATCAATTTCAAGGCCAGCCACTAACTGAGGAGCCAACTCTACTCTCAAAGCACTCTCTGGGGCTGAGCCCATCTCTCAGGTATTCTCACAGAAGCCAAAAGGGTGGGCCTCCTGCTACCAAAACAAGGTTTCTCAGCTCCCCTTGTAAACAGGAGGCCAGGAGCTCTAAGCTATGTGCAGAGCCCTCCCTAGCAGTGGAAATCTCTTCTGTGGGAGGGACCTTACCAGCTGGCCCCTGAGTACATCAAAGATCATATTATAAAAACCTCTAAATACCTCATATGAACTCTCCACTCCCATCCCACCCATGGGCATCCCAAGAGATGTCAATGAACCCAGGTCCTGCAGCCAAAATCAGATAATTGTGGGTTTTTTTTTCTTGTCGTGGCCTCAGTTGTATGTCGGAAGAGAGATGCTCTCCAAATACATACACGCACTCGCACACACACTCCCCCTCTGAAATACCTCCCTGTGTTTCTTGGTAGTGCAGGCCACCCACGGAGGTTAACGCTGGAGCAACATGGTCCCGGGGCTGTCGAGGAGACGTGACAGTCATCCGTCAGTCCAGTTCTCTACCGTCCCCATTCCTGAATGATACTGTAAGGAAGACTCTCTGGACAAGGAGAAGGTTTGAGAGTAGAGAAACTCATTGGCAGCATTCAGGTGTGGAGAGGGCGGCTTCCTCTCGCACACTGGGGGGAGGCCACGCTCTCTTGGGAACGAGGCGGCTGGCCCCCGCTCTCGGACCTGAGATTGTGAGAGCTGATTGTAGACACTGAAGTGGCTGTTTCCTGGCGGCTGGGAGCTCTGAGCAGAGAGGGTGGGCAGCCGAGGCATCATGGTGGTGGCAGTGAAGTGTGTGGGGAAAGGCTGGTAGGGCACAGTCTCCATGGTCTGGACGCTGTAGCTGGTGTACGGCGAGACTGAAGTCCACATGTTACAGCTCAGCGGAGGCGGGGGCAAGTCATCCACGCCAGACACGCCGGCAATCTCGGGCCCTGAACCTGAGTACATGCAGGCTTCTCTTGGGGTCACCTCACTGCAATAGGAGGGGCTGAGCATCTGCTGGTCGTAGGGAGGGGGAGAACGGAAATAGTGATCCTCCCCGACTGCAGAGGGAGCTTCCAGATAGGATCGCTTGCACGGTAAGTCCAGGTGGCGGGCACTGTCTGCTGAAAGACAAACAAATATCAGGAAGAGCTATTTCCAGCAGCCCAGGGCACCCTGCTGGATGCCAGGACAGCCTGCCCTTGTCACTCAGCACCCGCCCTTGCCTCATGTTACCATGGTATTCCCAGAGCCATTGTAATCAGCTACAGCTTTTATAAGGTGGCAGCAGCCAAAAAGTGGTCAGATTACGGACCCTACTCAGAGGCTGAGGAGGACACCACATCGCTGGACACTGAGTGCAGTGCTTGGCCAGGCAGCATGTGGCTTTGATCCTTTGCCAGCCTGACTCTTGGGATAGTAAGAGGCTTTGGTGTGCAGTGGCCTTCTCGGTCTAGGCTGGCCATGGGAAGTGGAGGCTAGTGCCAGGCCCAAAGGCCACATCTGTCTGAATGAGCCAAAAAAGTAAGGCCCTGAGGTTTCTGTCTCGATCCTCAGCTCCCAGGAAGGCCTCAGTAAGCCAAAGCTACTCATAGGCGAGGAAGTCACCCTACTGTGTTTTATTACACAGGTTCCAACCCAACAGTGGCTGCAAAATGAAGACATGGAACTGGTAGTAAGTGAAAAAGGTGACATAGTTTTCAGGCTGAGTTGATACGCTGGGGAAAGATAATATCAGATGCCACAAATTGTGTGTGTGTCTTTCAACATCCTCAGCCATGAGGGCTTAACTGTCTAGAGTGACACAACCTCCTCTGGGGCCAGGGCTGCCCAGGGAGTGACCCACTCAGCCAAGTTAAGAACACTCACCCGAGGCTCATCTTGGCCTGCTGTTTCTCTAGGGATCCACTCTGGTAGCTGTGTGTGTGCACAAGGGGCGTGAGCGGAGGGGCTGAGTTTGAAGGCCTATGTCCTGGTGGGGAATCTGCCCTATTCTTACCTGCCCCTTACTCAGCCCTCCCTGTACCAAGTTCTTGGTCTTGGCAGATGACCAGTCACTCTGGGTTAAGAGGGAGCACATTTTTTCAGTCAAGGGCCAAATAGTGAATACTTAAGACTTTGTGAGCCACTCTATACTGCTGTCCCATGAAAGCAGCCATACAATATATAAGTAAATGAGTATGGCTGTGTTCCAACAAAACTGTGTTTATGGAGGCAGACTAAGATTTGAATTTCATATAATGTTCACATATCATGAAATAGTCATTTTTTTCCAACTAAAATATCAAAAACCATTTTGTACATGTGGCAGGCAGGATTTGGTCCAAGGGCCACAGTTTGTGGATTCCCTGCTCTGGGCCATTGAGTTCTAGCAGGACTTGTGCAAGGACCAGTTGGAGCTCCACCTGGCTAGTCCCTGAGAACAGGACTGAGAGAACATTCTGGATTGCAAGAAGTCCCCAGACTCATTCCCAAGGGAATTCCAGTGGTCTGGTGAGGTCTTCTGGTGGAATAACACTAATCATTCCTATTCTATCCCTGGAAAAAGCAAGACCTGGTACCAGAGCCCACATGTCATGGTTTTCCGTCACAAAGCAGCCCAACAAACACAGTGCTGTGGCCTATCTGCATCCACACAAGCTCATTTCAACTCCTTTTTTTTTTTTGAGACAGAGTCTCGCTTTGTTGCCCAGGCTAGAGCGAGTGCCGTGGCGTCAGCCTAGATCACAGCAACCTCAAACTCCTGGGCTCAAGCAATCCTGCTGCCTCAGCCTCCCGAGTAGCTGGGACTACAGGCATGCACCACCATGCCCGGCTAATTTTTTTCTATACAGTTCTAGTTGGCCAATTAGTTTCTTTCTATTTATAGTACAGACGGGGTCTCGCTCTTGCTCAGGCTGGTTTCGAACTCCTGACCTTGAGCAATCCGCCCACCCAGAGTGGTAGGATTACAGGTGTGAGCTACGACGCCTGGCCTCATTTCAACTCTTAAGCAGCTTTTGCAGATCTTTGTAGGAGGAGGTTAGAGAACCCTGCACACAGGACTCTCTGTTCTGGAATGGAAGTTGCTTTGATAAATGACAGCCCCAATCCAAAAACCTGGATTGTGAAGCTTCAGTGTCCTCCTGTGGCCTTTTAGGTAGAATCCTGTCTGGGGACAAGGCCACAAGCTGTGAGGATTCCAAAGGATGCAGTAAAGGCATGGTCCCTAACCCTTCAGGCCCACTCTCCTAGGCCACACAAGCACCCAGATAAGTGTGTGTGGTGGGGAGGACCCCACCCCTCCTCTGACCCTCCAGGGCTTATAGACTAGGAGAGAGCTACCTCGTCTTTTCAGGCAGTGATAGAAGAGGCTTGAGTCCCTCTGGGTGGGGAAGGTGCTGAGGGGCAGGTCCTGCGGCTCAGCCAGCTGGGCGTGTGCCCCGTTCTCATGCTGGTAGTGCTGGAGCGCCTGGTGAGCGCCGAGGAGGGGGCCGACGTCCGGCGTGGCTGAGAGCTGGGGGGACACGAGTCTCTGCCTCATGATGCTTTTCGAAATCACAGGGTATTCTTTGCTGAAGGGGCAGGGAAGACAGAGAAATAAAAGATGCCTTGAGGGTTATGCAGTCCACATGCCTGAACCCAGTCTGCCTCTCCCACCCCCACGCAGCCCCACCTCTGCAGCCGGGCCACACGCAGGTCACTGTCATCACTGCCACGAAATCCCTTGGCGAAGGGGTTATTCTCAATTTTCAGCTGTGTGATCTGCCAGGAGAGGACACAGGGTAGAGTCACTGGGAAGAGAGCTGACCTCTGGGCCCTCCTCCCCCATCCCCAACATATCCAGAGCCGTGGCAGAGCCTGGGGACAGTGGCCATCTGGCTTGTCCCTGGCTCTGATCCATTCCACTTGTTCTACTCTGATCCTTTCTGCAACTCCCAGCCCACTGCCTGGCTTCAGTCTCCAGCAGTCTCTCTGGGGACCTGTAAGCTTTTCAGAGAGCTTCCTCTGCATGCTGCCCCTGTCTGTATAACTGCCACATCAGGTCCTAAATGCAAATGTAACTCTTCTCCCTCAAATCCACCACAGCCCTTCCCCAGGGACCCTGTCTACACCACCAGTCCCAGTGCACAGTGCATGTAATATAAAGAGTGGTGATTGGCGAGGGGGGCTGAGACCTCCCAGGGCACAGCAGCAGTGTCTGGGGTCCTCTGTCCCCTTTTGCAGGCCCAGAATACTACCTTTGGATGCACCAGGAGAAAGAAGATTGTAGAACAAAAGGGCCTAACACTCAAACCCCATGGCAGACTCCGTGCTCCCCATTTTTTACAGCTGCCAACTGTGACCATAATTACTTCATGCTGAAGATGCACACGTCTAGTGTCCTTTTCTGCTCAATTTGCTCACTGCTCTGAGGGACACTGCAGGTTCCTGATGCCCCTGCTCTGGGCCTGCCTCTTCACTTCCTGCCTCTCTGCAGTGGCGGCGGGAATGCCGTGCTAGTGGAGGGGGCTGTGGCTGTACCTTGTGATTCTGGTAGGAGGTCACAGAGATGAAGGAGGTCTCTGGGAACACATGCGTGCAGAAGGCTGTGTTTTTGGAGCCAAAAGCATTGTTCTCATCAGCCTTAACAATATGGAGCCGTGGCTGGTACTTGTGCATGGAGTTAAGAATGATCTGGAAGACAAAGATCTCATTCAGGTTCCCACCTTCAAGCCCCAGGTCCTTGACCTTGTTCATTCTACAAGCCAGGGCCTATCAGGACTGAGCCCAAAAAGATCCCAAGTGAAGGCCGGGCATGGTGGCTCACATCCATAATCCTAGCACTCTGAGAGGCCGAGACGGGCGCATTGCTTGAGGTCAGGAGTTCGAAACCAGCCTGAGCAAGAGCAAGACCCCGTCTCTACTATAAATACAAAGAAATTAATTGGCCAACAAATATATATAGAAAAAAATTAGCTGGGCATGGTGGTGTATGCCTGTAGTCCCAGCTACTAGGGAGGCTGAGGCAGAAGGATTACCTGAGCCCCCGAGTCTGAGGTTGCTGTGAGCTAGGCTGACGCCACGGCACTCACTCTAGCCTGGGCACCAAAGCAAAACTGTCTCAAAAATAAAAAAGATCCCAAGTGAAGAGCCAGGCCCTTGAGCCTCCACCTAACCTCCCCACTCCCATACTAATGCCTGGCCCCAGGCATTATATGGCCGATTGTTTCACTGTGGTAATGGGGAACTGAGGCTAAGCCCTCAACAGTGTAAAAGCCCTACCACATGTACTCACTGTTAAATTGGAACAAATCAATCCACACCCACATGTACATAGAGTAAAACTCAATGGAAAGGGGACAGGTAAATTCACACCTAATGGGTACAATGCACACTAACTGGGTGACAGGCACACATATAACTTTGACTCAAACTGCACAAAAGCAAATTATGTAACCAGAACATTTATACCCCCATAATATTCTGAAATAAATAAAAAGCCCTCCATGAACTCAGCATAGCAGAGGTGGAATTCTGAGTTGTCAGCAAAAGTCTACAGTGTTGCCAATTCCCTGTGTAACCTCAGACAAGTCACTCGACTTCTCTGAGCCTCAGTTTTCATATTTGTAAAATGGGATCATAACACATAACATACCTCCTTCAAAGGACCCCTCCTGGATGACCTCTTCCCACCCCCTCACATGTGACCTGCCTTCCCCAGACATGCCGGCTGTGAACCCTCAGCTGCCTCACCTCAAATTTGCTACAAAAGCAGCTTCACAGCCCAGGGCTCTGCAGGATGGGGGCGAGGAAGAGGAAACGCCCCACTCTAATTTTCCCATCCCATCACGCATTCATTCATGTTCACAGAGGCCTGAGGGGATGCTGGAGAGATGCAGATGCATCCGGCCCTCAGACCTGCCCAAGGCAGCTGCCAGGCTGCAGGGAGGTCCAGTGTGGGCTGGAGTTCGAGTGCCAAGACAGGAGCCCAGCAGAGTTCCTGAAACAATGCCAGAGGGTCCAGGCACCCAAGGGCCCTTGAGGTGCCATGGCTGGGGAATGCAGGTCACCCCAGCTGGATAAAGCTTAGCAAGGAGTCCCCAGAGTCCCTCACAGTAGTTGCTGCTCCAAACCTGCCTCTTTGGCTGCGCCCCACGGTAGCAGCTGCATCATGTGCCCTTAAAGTGTATTTTTTATCGTTGACATTTGCCAGACACCCTCCCCATTGGAGGCAGGACCAGGAATTTGGGGCATTTTATCAGCTCTGTGGCTTCTGTTAACCCTTTGGTTTCTGTCCTGGCTGGGCCTCAGGTCCCATTCCCCTCACAGGTCCTCTCTCTACCTGGGAGTGCCCCTTCCTTGGGCTGGCCACACCCTTCCAGGTTCCCAGGGACCTGACCTGGTGCTGAAGCTTATAGTAAACGGTTTAACCCTTTGGTGACCAAGAGAAAGGCCAGAGTTAGGCTCTTCCATGAGTCTTAGTTTAGGAAGATTCTGCTCTTCTCATGCCCTGGGGGACAGGGAGCCCAGAGAGCAGGCTCAGCTGCGGAAGGAGGTGCGCGCTGGGAGCTGGGCTGTGGGTTCTGGCCTTCCCTGGGCTCCTGCATTCAGCCAGGTGGCTCCATCCAGCAGGAACCAGCCTTTCTGCCTCCTGCATTGGCCACTCCCTGTCACTGCCTCTCCCTCCCACCATTAGTGACAAACCTTGGGACCTTCTTGGGGCAGGTAGAGAACTTTCCAGACTCCAAACCATGTTCTGTAGCTGGGGACCCACTGCCCAACTGGGGGTCTGCCAGATGAGAAACTCAAGAGAGACTGAAGGACATGAATCCTACCTTGGGACTCACGATGTGTGTCTCTTTCCAGGAGATCCAGAAGCCTGGGAATACTCCATGGTGAGAAGAGCTACTGGGTCTTGGAAAACACTCCACAGTCCCTTTATGTTACTCTGTCACCCTGCACTATTCACAAAGCTGCAGGAACCCACAAAAGACCTAAGTTCCCTGAAGATCCAGTGATTTAATACCTGGGGTAGCCCATGTCTCCAGAAATGCCTGGATCCGTACCTATGCACTTTGCACATACAGTTCCCTCTACCTCCTGATCTTCCTTTCCTGTTCTCTCTCACCTTCTAGGCCTATCATCTCTTCCCAGAGGACCCAGTGCTTCCTGGAAGCCTTCCCAGATACTAGGGCCCACTCTGAACTGCCTGTTCTGAAACTTCCTCCTCGTACATTATCTACTTGGCTTTTATGCTGCTTCCTCATGGATTCCTGTTTTTTCTTGTCCCTGACAGGGACTGAAGTTAAACTATTAACTCCTCAGGAGAAAGGGCCCTATCTTTTATTCCTTTAATACCTCCAGGTTCCTGTGCCCCCAAACAGGATTTAGTAAGTGCAGGGCTGGGTTACAGGAGTGGGAAGATTTGGGCTGTGACGACAAACTTTCTGTGGGAATGTAGGCAAGTCCTCTCCTCTTTGGTCTTTACTTTCTTACTAGAGACAAGATAATCTCTAAGGTATTTGTCAGGTCAAAAACTGTGACTGAACATGTGCGTGGACAGTCCTTCTGTGAGCTCCCAGCACCAACCCCTGGTCACTCGCCTCTCCCAGGGTGGGAGGACAAAGACAGTGGACTGACAGAACCTGAGACACTGGCCACAGGCACCAATACCCCAGGGAGGCTGTGCGGGACACCTGGCTCCTGTGACACCTGGGCAGTCACCATCGTCCTGGTCTGGTCATGGCCCTGGGCATCATCAACTCCTCTGCTCACTGTCACCATCTTCAGATCCATTCAGTGACCAATCTTGTGACTCTATAAAACAAAAGCTGCTCTGTTCCCTCCCCGCCACCCTGGTTCAGGCCCCTGCCATCTCTGGCTGGGTTGCTGGGACACCTTCTGCCTGACTCCATCTACTTCTCCTCCACTTCCACCTGCTACACATCCTGTCGAGTCACTCCTCTGCTCAGAACCTTCTGAGACATCCAGGAGGATTGGACATTACTTGAGAGCCGGGCCGTTTCTATTTCCTCTTCTTGCCCCCATGCCCCACCACTACTCCTTCCAGTAAACAGGGCTCAATAAATGCCTTATATTCAGAATGCCACCTCTGATTACCCCTTGAAATAAAGGCCAAACTCCTTAGCCCATCAGACAAAGGGGTGGAGAGACTGCCCAACACACTTTCTAGGAGAGAGAACCAGACAGGGTGGCAGGGAGACCTAAGAAGAAGGAAACTGCCAGACCTACAGGCGTGGGTAGGAGCCACTAGGGGAGTACAATCCCATCCACAGAGAAGTCAAAAAGGATCCAGAAGCCTCTATCATCTCTGTTCACCAGGTGTAAGTCCTGAGCAAGCTCTTCTCCTCCAGCCATTGGGGTCACATCTGTATGTAAAGTGGGGCTTTCGAGTACACGGTCCCGAATACCCCTCCCCACTCTGACAGTCCGGAACCTGGACAGGTGTCTGAGAGAAAGTCCCACCGATTGAACCAATGCAAGTCAAGTCTAAATTTGAGCCTCAGTCCCATCAGCCGAGAGAATATGAAACCAACTTAGTGACTCACACACCTGGCTTTGCTCGGAAGTTCCTCAGGCACCACATTAAACTTCTTTGCCAGAGTTTCACATTTATATTTGTTGCAGAGGATGTTGGGCCAAATGGGCCAGCCACGTCAACAACCCCGCTACATGACTGGTTCCATCATCATCATTGTTTTACAGAAATGGGATTCATTATGTTCTGGCCACAATTCAGAAGGCTGTTCTATTTTAACAACTGCAATCGCGCCAAACATCCATCTCCTCAAGAGATCACCATAGCGTGCTTGGCCAATGAAGCCCAGATTTATCTATGTTAGAATCACAGAACATTAGGGCATGGAGAGGCAGACCATTGAGATCATTCTGGTCCAACCTCCTGATTTACAGATGAGGAACAGAAGGCTTGTAGTGGGAACGTGACTTGCCCAAGGACACACAGCTGCTTGGAGACAGAGTCTTGAGCAGGATCCAGATGGCCTTGCAGAGAGCACACGCTGCTCTCAACAACAAGCTCGGTAACTAATGAGAAGGTATCAACCAAACACTGCAAGGGACATGGATCACCAGGCCCTATTGTCCATCGCAGAACACACATATCTCGATTGTAGCCACACAACAATGTGGCTAATGTCCATTTTATCATATATTAAAATCAGATTTACCCTGCATCATAATTTTACTAAGACTACCTTCCTTCTCCATCATCCTTCTTACCCATCCCCATCCTCTAGCCCTGCAAAGAGGTTAGGACAGAGATAGGATCTGCAGCTCAAAAACAAAAGAAGAAAAGAAAACTGAGACCTGCAGAGGTAAGTGACCAGTCCAAGGAGAATTCAAACTGAAAATGGTCAGGCAGCCCATTAGCCCACTCAAGAGGCCTTAGCCAGATGGGTCTTAGGCCTCATGCCCAGGGCAGCAACCCTGGGGTGGTACCATTGGGTCCCAAACCCTTCTTGCCTTTTCTCACAGCAACAGAATAGCTAATGTTTTCTAAGCATATCCTACATTCCAGGCTCTGTGCTAGGTATTTTTCATATATCATATATTTAATCTTAACATCCTTATAAAGTAGGCATTACTATTGTCCTCATTTTAATAGAGGGTCAGGGAGATGAAGGCATTTGCCCAACATCAGACAGCCAATTTGAGGCAGAGCCAGAATTGGTACTAATTTCCAAGCCTGAGCTCTTACCTTTACCTGCCTGGGGAGGGTGGGGCCTGTTCTGGATTTCTGTAGAGCATCTGTATCTCCCAAGGCACCTGGCAAGGGTTTGGCACATTGTCAGGGCTCACAAAATGTGAGAGGAAAAGAGGGAGATAAATAGCTCTGGGTCCCCATTGGCAAGTTAACAGCATAAGCTTGCAGGGGGACATCAGCCCCTGGCAGAGGAAGTATCCTTACTGTCTATTTGTCACCCCCTAACTTTAGTGGGTTTACTCATCCACTTACCATCCACCAGCACCAACTGGTTTGCCAGACATGGTGCTAGGAACTAGAATGCATATAAGGTGCTTGAAAACCTCATGGTCTACTATCTAGTGAAGTCTCACAGTCAGTCACCCCAAAGTCAAGCAAAAACAAGTGGTAAGAGAATATAGTGGAAGAAAGATTGCATTTGTAATAGTAACAAGCAAGGTGACATACCTAACAAGAAATGTGAAGGGCCTCATGAAGGAAACTTCCATATACTTAGAAGGAAAAAAAACAACTACTCCAAAGAGAAAGGCATTCCTATCAATCCTCCCCAAGTAAATATATAATGCAAGACAATTCCCATAAGAATATAAGTTTCTTTTTGACCACCACAAGCTGATTCTAAAATTCATGTGAAGAAACAGACAAAATTCGCCAAGAAAACTCTGAAAAAGAAGATCCTGGTAGACTCACCCCATGCCAAACATTAAAACCTGTTATTCAGTCTCAACAGTTAAGGGACTGGCACAGGAATAGGCACAAATTCATATGGGAATTCAGTGTACAGAAATAAGGCATCCCAAACTATGAGAAGAAAGAAGACTATTCAATTACTGGTGTTGGGACAATTGGATAGATTTCCAGGAAAAAAAAACAAAACAGCTAGATTCACGCCTCATGTCAAATGCCAGGATAAATTCCAAAAGGATCAATGGTTTACATGTAAAAATAAATCCATAAAATACTAGAAGAATATAGAAGAAAATCCCTTTACAAGGAGTAGGTTTGGGCTTTCAATACCTCAAAACCCAGAATACATATAGAAAATGCTGATAAATTCATTCAAAAGCATATGCATGGAAATATCACAATAGGTAAAATCAAATGATAGAGGACAAACTAGGAAAACAAGTGCAAGTCATATCACAGGTAGGAGCTAAATCCTGATTTACCAAAGCTCCTAGAAGTTGGTAAGATATCCAAGACCTAAGACAGAAACGAGCAAATGATAAGAACCTCAGTGAGGAAACACAAAGAGATGCCTAACCTCACTCATAATAAAGGAAATGCAGATTAAAACTGATATCTACTTTTCACCTATCAAATTGATAAAAATCAAAAAGTTTGCTCTCGAATCCCTATTGGTAAGGCTGTAGCAATGGTGGGACTACATATGAACATAACTCCTAGGAAGGGCAACCTGGCAATATTTCCAAAATGACAAATCCAAATCCCCTCTGAATAGGCCATTTATTGCACAGATATACTTGGCACAGTGTAAAATGTACAGAAGAACAAAAAAATAGGAAAACTCCTAATTCCTTCAATAAAGGCTGGCTACATAATGTATGGAATAATTATGTGATAAAATTCCATGCAGCTATTAAAACACAGGGGGCTGGGGAAGCTCTCTATGAATGGAATGATCTCCAAGATATACTAAGTTTACGAAGCAAAGTGCAAACAACGTTTTTATAGTATGCTACCTTTTGTGTATAAAAGAGGGGATGTGAGATTGTATATCCTGCCTTATGTGCAAAAAGAAATGCTGAAATGAGTAACACTGGTTACCTGTGGTGGGGGCTGAGAGAGAACCTGGGTGGATGAACAAGCAGAGGGAGATTTCACCTTATGGCCATTTTTATTTGGTGATTTATTTTTAAAGCCATGTGAATGCATTTCATATTCATAAATTTTAAAAATGCAAGTAAGTATAAAATTACAATTCTGGCAAGCATTAGGATAAGCACTAAGCAAAGGTACATAGTGTTCTGAGAGCATAGGATGGGGACCCTGAACTTTCTCCCTGAAGAAGCTGCACGTGAGCCTGGACCCCGAGTCTCAGGAGTAACTAACCAGGTGCAGAGGGTGGGAGGATCACCCCAGGCCTGGGGGATAGGGGTGGGATTCAGGTGGTGGCACTGTTTGTGAAACCCAGCACACTGAGGGGACTGTGCACGTGCTGAAGAGCTGCAGTGCAAACCCCGAGTCTGAGGCTAGCTGACTCAGTCTCTCCAACAGGACTCCTATGTCAGAAATCCTAAACTGGCCCTCCCTCCTCAGCAATCTGAGAGTCCTAGGATACAAAGGCAGTGAAAACAGCGCGCGTGCGCGCACACACACACACACACACACACACACACACACACACACACACGACCTGCTGCAGCCATCTCCTTCCTGCCTCCCAATCAGGAGAAAAGACCGTCTCACGTGCCAGCCATCTCTATGTCCTGCCACAGGATACAGACCCTACCTACCCTAGTGAGGCTCTCCTCGACTTCCTGAAGCCCAAGTATTGCTAGAAGCTTGTTTGAAGAGGAGAGGAAGAAAAGGAGTGGGAAGCAGCCTCTCTTTCCATCACATGGTTGGCTGGCCCAGGACGCTGCTGGGGGTAAACAGGGTGGCAAGCAGGAGGGGGTGATGACAGGCAGGCAGCTTTGGTAGCCAGCAGAGCAGCAGGGTGGAGCTCAAGGTAGGCTTCTAGAGGCAGGTCAGCTCAGCCCCAGCTCTCAGGATCCTTTCTGCCCTGCCCCTGCTGCCTGTTGTACCTCACTGGCCTTGGGCTCACTCCCAGACCCCAGTGATCAGGCCCTGAACCTACCCTCCAAGGTTCAGACTGGAAAATTCCCTTTGGGCTTTTGCCATGAGACCAGAAAAGCCCTCACAACAAAAACCCACAAGGCGTTTTCTAGTCAGACGCAGTCCTATCTTTTGGAGGTTATGGTCACGTGGTCTGGGTGGGTTCCTGTCACGGGGTCTCACCTGCCACATGGAACAGGCTTCCAGGCCCAAGCCCTCACCTGGACCCTTCTCCTAGGTCCTCAGACAATAGAGAAAAGCAGACTTCATGGAGGGAGGGAGTCTTGGATGATATAGAAACTAATAAAACACTGTTACCCCAAAATGACTGCTCTACAGCCCCACAACCAGGGCTCTCTTCTCCTTGAGAGAAGCCTCTCAGACATCCCATTCACCTCCTTAGGATGAGGAAATGGGGTGACTTGGACTTGAGGATTTCCAAGCTAGGAGGACACTGAGCCCACCTGGCAGACCCCAAGATGATACCACCACCACTCTAACTGGCTCTCAACTCACCATGCTGGCAGCAATCCCAGCTCACACCTGGGCCTGGCCCCTTTCCCGAGGAGAGAGCCCAGCTCCAGCAGGGGTAGTGGGAAAGGCTGCCAACAAGAGGCAGCTGCTAAAGCTGCTGGGATACTGTGAGGATCCCCAGGAAAAGCCCTAAGTCCATTTGGCTGGAGAAAGTTCCTTGAGGCCTGGAAGCTTTTAGGGAAAACTGAAAATTTAGAAGCGAGTTGTGCAGAAGGAAGGGCTTGTATGGGGCAAGTTCACAGTACAAGATGGCTCTTTCCCAGGCTCCTGCACTGACAAGCCAAGAAGGATGACTTCTTCACCCTTCAGTGGGAGCTCACCACTCGCACTGGCACAGGCCAAGGGGCAGAAAGTCAAGGTCCAAATGAGCCCCTTCACCCAGATATGTCCCTCCACAGCCCTGGTCTGCATGGCCAAAGGCTGCTCCCTCTTCAGTGATGCTTCACCAAATAGGTGAGAATATGGCAACTAGAGCCCTGGGTATAGAAAGAAAACTGGAGAAGCCAATTAAGTGCTAGACCAGGGAGCAGAAGGCATGGATCCAAGCACCTGCTCATACTCACAGCCCCTGAGACAATCACCTGAGCCCTGCTGCCCCCACAGAGTGCTGTAGCCAATACACTGCAAGTACTGGGTTGAGGATGAAGGGAAAAGGAAGACACTCTGCAACCCATTCCTCTCGGGAGAAAGCTGAGTTCACATCGGCAGTCTCCGTATTGCCAAGGAGAGCTGAGACAAGCAAGTGCAGCCAGGGCCACCCCCAGTGTCACAAGCCCATCAAACAGCCTGAAGGGCCCAGATTTAAGACCAGATGCAGTGTTATCACAAAATCCTCATACACCGAGTTAGAGCCACCAAAACAGTAATCCAGGCTGGGAAAACCTATCGCTGGCCTATGGAGGCCATCTCTCTCTTTCCTGCTTCCTAAGGAAGGTCAAGCATTTCCTCCCTTGACTCCCCCTTCCGCTTTCTGCAGGGGTCAGGGAGGTGGAAGAGTCCTCTGCGGTGTCCCTGCAGCTGCGAATCATGATAGCAAGCTGGTGCATCCAGAATCCTCTCTCCAGCTTTGATCCCTAAGTATTTCTGGCCACCTAAAGATGCAGCACCTGCCAAGCCCTGTACTCACCCCCCATGGGGTCTGCACGTGTGTGCAGTTGTGGACAGAGACTGTGCCTGTGGGCTAGGTTCCTGGCCTCCCCAAACACAGGTCCTCCCTCTCCTTTTGAGGCAGGTGCCACAGCCTGGCCAAGCAGAGGTCAGGTAGGAGTTGACTGGGAGCAAAGTCTTGGCCAGGATGGTAGCTAGGAAGACCCAGAAGGCCCTCTGCTTCTGCCTCTTCTGCTCTGAGAGGTTGGGACTTGGCTGGCCCTTGCCACTGGGCATCTGCCTGCCCTGCATGGGAAATCCAGTATAGGGACTTGCAAGACAGGTAAGTCAGGAGTTGATTATGTTAATTGTTTATAATTGGTTGTTTATAGATCACCAATGACTTAGAAGAGCACTGAACAGACTCTGAGAAACTAAAATGAGGAGCTTCTTACCAGTTACAAACCAATCGATCATAAATGAAGCATTGCTGGCATTTTCCATAAGGAATTACACTTCACAGAATCCTGATCTGCACACAGCTCCCCAGAAATAGAACTGGGGCATAAAAGAGGGACATGCCCACACGTGCCCACCCACAGCACCCACGCCTACTCTAGCAGCCCCTGCCCTGCACTTCCACGGTAACCACAGGCAGCCTGGAGGGGTGGGGCTGGTACCCTGGCAGATAGTACCAGGTCCCCAGGCTTCTGTTTGCTACACACTTGAGCTAAAAGTTTCCACATAAAAATCTCCTTTTTGTGGGCCTGCCAGGGCCAGATGGGGAAAGAATGAGCTTGAGCAGCCTGGATGGGACGTCAGCAGCAGCATCCCTGGGGCTTCAGAATCTCTATGGAGAGCCAGATCCCGGGCCAGACCAGGCCGGAGCTAACACATAAGCCAGGGCAAAGCCCTCCTTTTCCAGAGGGTGGGTGGCTGTCAGGGCAGAGAGACGGTACTTGCCAAAGAGAAGCTTCAGAATTCATCAGTGGCTCGTTCTCAAAAAGATTTATTTGTCTTGTGTCACGCTTCAGCAAGGCCAGATTTGGGAAAACTGAAGCTGAGAGATGTGGCCCATCATCATCATCATCATCATATTTATTTAAAGCCTCCTATGTGCAAGGTGCTTCTCTAAGTCTCATAACCGCAAAAGGCACATATGGTCATCTTCCCTTTCTAGACAAGGAAACTAAGCCTCAAAAACACTAAGACACTCACCCAGCCAGTCAGTGGCAGGGGAAGGATGCACAGCTGCTCCTTCTACAAACTGGCCGGGCAAGTGCCAAAGCCTAGAGCTGGATGGCAAGGGTGCACTCTCCCCATCCCCATCCCTGCCTCCCAAGGCTAGGCGGTCCCCATTCTTACATGGCCAAAAGGGTCTAGGTGGTTGTTTGTCAGCTTCAGCTTCTGGAAAGAGACCAGCTGCCGCATCCAGTGGGCCCCCGTGGCAGGAGAATCCGGGTGGACGTATAGCCTGCCCGGCATGGCCGGCTCGGCCTTCCCTGCCACCATCCTGCCAATAGAGCAGACAGAGAAGTTGAGCACTCTGGGGTCTGGTGAAACCACATTCTCAGCCCCCTGTGAGAGCAAACCCCCACTGACCAGAGGGAAAAATAGCTGCAGGTCCCACCACACCATCAGTTTAGGACTTCCAGGGTAGGAGCGAGGGACAGAGGAGAGAGTGCTGAGGAGGAGAGAGAGCAGTTCTGAACCTCTTTCATTTTACTGCGGTAGAAAGAGAAAGGGAGGTTTAGGGAAAATGTGATCATTTATTTCAAGGACTGGGGCTAATCACAGACACCGTGGGGAGATTTAGGTTTCTGTGTATGTGTTATATTAATGATTTTTAAATGCTATAAATTATACTATTTGGAGGGAATGTCTCAGAGGACCTGGACAACTCTCAAATCGCTTGCCCCAAAAGCAATGGTAAGAAATTAATTGGTGGCTGTTCCCTCAGCCAGAGCTTGCTCCGCGAGTTTTAATCTAGCCCAGGGAGAGAGAACAGAAACATGGCACTTTTCAGGACCGTGCCACCAAATCCTGCCCCCTCAGCCCAATCTCTGCCCACTCCAATGCCCAGCCACCACAAAGCCCAGCGTCCTGGCCAGCTGCTCTCTCAAGTGCTGCTCTGATCTCTGGGGGCAGACAGGGTGCTAAGGAGTTGGCCACATGACAAGTAGCCCAGTATTTATTTACGTGGCCCTGGTTTGGTTTGTGCCCCAACCTGCCTGTCTCCTCCAGCAGCCCCTTGGCAAAGAGTATATCACCCACCCCCAGGGCCAGCAGCCTCACTCAGGCTAGATGGTGAGCACACGGTTTAAGAGGGAAGTGTGCAGAAAAACAGGAGAAAGCCCACCACAGACCAGGTAATAGCCCTAGCTATTAATGTCCCCCAAGACAACTGTTCCCATGCTCCTCCCCAGTGAAGCACTGACAGAGTCTGAATCTGCCTGGTGTTAGCAATTTGCCCATTACTTGGTGACAGCACATTCACCACATCCCAGTTGTCCATGACTATGGGGAGAGGATGGACCTTTGAAATCCACCAAACGCCCAAACACTGCAGCTGGTTTCCAGCCCCAGCACCCCTGAGGTGGGTATGTAGACATCACTGAGCCTCTTCAGCCTGTGAAGAGCAGTTGAAGGAAGGTGAGTGATGCCATGAGGGTCCCAGGCCTCTTACCATTTGTTGTCACAGAACTTGTAGCGATGGTCATCTGCAGGGACGATGTCGATCAGCAGGATGTACTTGGTCTTAGGGTTCATGCCTGTGACTTTTACCTTGTAGCTGGGGAACATCCTCCTGGGGGAGCCAGTGGGTGAGAAGGAGCAAGGACAGAGGACCGGGAGAGACAGCACAGTGAGCGAGGCAGCTAAGGCCTTTAACAGGCACTGCCCACTGAGTGAGCAACCTTGGCCCTGGCATAGCTGTGTAACTTGCATGACTCGTTTCCCCCTCTGCCCCTGCTGCACAAAGAGAGGGCTGCACTAGCTGCAGCCATCAGTCTGTGTCTAGGAAGAGAGTCTGTTTACATGATTTGCCAAATTCACATCCCCTCTCCCCAACAATCCCCTAAGATTTGGGCCTACATGCTGGGGGGCAGCTGAAGCACAGAGACCCTCGGCAGGATTGTGAGAGCTGCAACCCCAACCTGGCTGCCCTAATTTCCCTCCTGTCCTTGCCAGCACAGATACAACTGAACTTATGGGGTGCCACTATAGGGGGCCAGAGCAGATGACCTGGAAACCCCTGTCAGCTGCTTCCATAAATGATGAGATGCCTCCCCTGGGTCATGTCTCTGTGGAAACCCTCAGGGCTTAAGACAACTCACAGGAAAACAGAAGACTGCTATTGAAAACCTTGCTAGGTTTGGATCCTTTCGGTGTGTTTAGCAGGGGTTTTTCTCCCTGTGGATGCCTCGCCGGGGCCTATGCACCCTAACCAGGTGTCAGGGAAGGTCAGTCCAGGAGCCTTGTGGATGAGAGTGCGCACAGGTTCTGAAACCACCCTGCCATGCTCTGCAGCCCGGCCCCACAACCGACAAGCTGTGAGGACTTGGGCAACTCGCTTGAATCTGTGTCTTGGTTTCCTTATCTCTAAAACAGGGATAATATTACTACCTCATAGATTGCTGTGTGGATTAAATGAGTTAATTTACGACTATTACTACTGACCCCTGCTGCATTCCACCCTCCACAAATCAGACCTACTTCCGTGAAAATGGATTCACCAAAAAAACAGAATGTTTTCTACTTCTTACAGCCCATGCTGAGGCTGTCCAGGACCCTGAGGTTCAGGGAACATTCTAGAGAAGGGCTTCCCCAGACCCTTCAGCATATACACACATACAACAGCACGTACACACATACCTGCTGGGGCACGGCTCCCTCGCCTGCTCATCAGGTCTCTGACACTAGGCTTCACCAGGTGGGGCGGGGGGGAAGAGAACTTCCTCACAATCCTCAAAACCCCCTACCCCCACTGATCTTCCACAAAGGTGCTCCCCAAGAGAGGCAGGGTCAACCCTAACTGAAGACAGAAGAGATGGGAACCTGCCCCGCTGTGCTGTAGCACTGCCCAGCCAGTCCACTCTAGGAAAACCATCAGGTGGTCCTCTGCCTCTCACTAACTCCAGACAGCATGGGACTCTCACAACAAGCTGTCCTAGATACCTCAAACAAATTAGGGTCCCTATTTTGTCAACAGGGGCACCAGCTTACCTGGACGAAGCAGGGCTTCCAGAGGGGATCAAGGCCTCGGCAAGCTGGCATACCTTACAGTAAGCCCAGGCCGGGCCCCTGGGGTGAGAGTGCAACCCCACACTGGCCCAGCCCCCAGCTCAGCCCAGCCTGTGCCCCTCTCTTGCTGGAAGAGGCCAGTGAGGGCCCTGCAGGGCGGAGGCGCGGGATGTGCGCCTCGGGTGTGCCCAGGGGCACGCCATGCGAGTGCGCATGTGTGGATGTGTGCGTGCCTGGAGGGAGGAGGGAAGTTCTAGCTGCAAGTCTAGGGACTTATAAACCGTGTGGAAGAATTTGTCTCAGATGTCAATTGAAAGCATTTTCAAATGTCCACCCCACCCCCTCTCCAGGAATGGGGGAAGTGAGGGGGCTCAGGAACCCAATCCTCCCTCCTGCTTACCAGCCCCCCTGTCGGGCCTGCGGGCACAGCTGGAGCCTGCACCACCCTTTCCTGGCCCTGCCTCTCTCCTGGTGGACCTATAGCTGAAGGGGGAGGGTGGCAGCTGCCTTACCTCCCCCCTCTCTGGGGGAAGGCCAAGAATCCTGTCCCCTCCAGACTACCATTTTGTAACTGCCACAGAAACAGCCACAAAATGGTGCAGCCTTGGCCATGCTTGGGCTGGCCTGGCACCAGAGGCCTGCACTTAGCCTGTTTCTCCTGTAATCATTCCAGGTGACAACAGCAGAGGGCACCCATGGCTTCTCCCCAGGGCCAGCATCCACCCAGGGGGCGAGGAGCAAATGGCTCACTGCCACTTGCAGTGGCAGTCTTCATAGCCTAGGCTGAGAGGGGGTTGCAGGGCCTCTGACCTTCCCCTTTTACTTCCTACTAGCTTCATCTCAGCAGCTCAGAAGGCCAGGCTAACACTAAGTGCTTTCTAGAAGGCCACTGAGGAGTCCTGTGCTCTGCCTCCCAGGCACAAAACCACTGTCTTGTGATCTGACCCCTTGGAGAAGCTGACCACAGACCAGACTCCTGACTGACAGCAGCCTCCATTGCAGGCAGTGGAGCAGGGAAGGAGAGTACCTCCTAGCCTGCCTCCCCTGCCCACCAGTTCCCCTTGTCCTAGGGTGGCAGCCCTCAGAAGCCAGGAGAGTAGGTGAGATGTCACTTATGAATGGGGAGTGCTGAAGTCCTCTGTTTTGGCTGCACTGGCCACTGGCCGGGCTTAGGAAGCTCCACTGCCTTCATGGAACCAGATGTCTAGGTCTCTGGCAGGGTCCAGTTCAGGGACTGCTTCTGGGCCATGCAAAGCAAACTCTGGGGGGCCCCAGGCACTATCATTTCCCCACCCAGATGGCTCCAGAGGATGAAGGGTCCACCCAGGGGAGGAGCAGGGCTGAATGTGAAGGTGATGCACACCTCTGCCCAGGCTGAGGGAAGAATTCAAGTCCTCACAGCTATCTGCCACCCGGTTCCTGAGGGGAATAACATTCCAGCCTAGAGGCCCAGCTTGGGGGTATTCACCAGCTCTCATGATTCAGGCAACAGAGGCCAGGCTGGGTTTCAGAGCCGTGACTTCCTCCGGTTCTACCTCTCTAATGAAACATGGGAAATGATGGAGTGAGAGATGAGTTGTTTCTGTGATTTATGACATAAAAATGTACCTGAAAACCAACACCCTATGGGGGAAAGCAATGCCTGGGAAGGAGCCAGGAGCCAAGAAGGGGCTACCTGTGTCCCATGCAGGCCCCCTGCCACCAGTATGTGAAAGCCCCACTCCCTGTCCTGGGTGCCCACCTCCTACATGCTCTCTCCCTGCACTCTCTCCCCGCTCCGCTCCCTGCCAGCCCTCTGGCGCCACCCTCTCCCTGCCCCTCTCTCTGAGCCTCTCTGACCCCACCCAGAGCCCCTCTGCACCCTCTCCACAATCCCCTCTCCTTGCTCCCTAAGTTCCCCACACACCCCTGGGGTTCTTATTCCCCCAGACAGATGGGGCACCCCCCAACTTGACTGAAAAAGGCTCTGCCAAGGGAATAAACAAGCAGCCTGCTCCGACACACCAGAGAGAGAGGAGATGAAAGCCCGAGGTTTCTCCTCTGATCATGAAACAAGCTCTGAAAGGGTGTGGGGCTGGAGCCTTTATCTACTTCATACTCGGAAATGGTTTTAGAATGAACTGCTAAGATAAGCTTCCTTAGACGTTTCTCGGTTTCAGAGGCTTGCGGGCACGGGGCAAGGGTTTCAGAGCATTTTGATTTTGGCAATAAACCCATAAAAGTGAACTCACGGCTGAGACGGGGCAGGCAAGTTATAGCTGTGCTCAGAGGGCTGCGGAGCTCCCGCCAAAGTGGTTGCCAAATTCAAGCTGCTGACTTACTCCGGGCACCACATCCCAGGGACAGGGATGGGGGCAAAGAACAGCAGACCTAGGGGGCTGCCAGAATCTCTCTGCCTGGCAGGGACCCCAAACCCTAAGCCAATGGCAGCTCTGAATTCCCTGCGGGTGCCGGGGACTCCAGGAGCAGCTACATGTGCCTTCTCTTAAGTGTAGGGGAAAACCAAATCTAAGTGCTAAGAAGTCCAGAGGGTGGTTTCAGAGGCAGGGTGGTGGTGACTGGGAGGGCACAAGAAGGTTTCTGGGGACTGATAATGTTCTGTTTCTTTTTCTGGATGGAGACTACATGGGTCTGTTCATCTCGTGTAAGTCTTTAGAGCTGACACTTATGATTTGATGATTTGTACACTCTTCTGCAGGAATGTTCCAGATTAATAAAAATTTATGCCAAAAATTCTGTATGTGTATACACATATACACACACCCTGGAGCCCCGAATCTGAAAAGAATGGGCCACAGGAAAAGGGCAGGGGGCCATTGAAAACCCCACCCGTCTTTCTATCCCTAACTTGCGGGGGTCTTCAGGAAGAATCCCAGGTGTGCTGGGAAGAGACACAGGGCCCAGCAAGCTGAGCTTAGGGGTGGGGTGGGGGGTGCCGGTGCTGCCTTTAATGAGACCAAACCAAATGATTTCTGAGAGCAATGACAATGCTACTAAAGTGATTTCTACTTTTGACGCACATACGCATACACACAGTTTTCTAATTCACCCAAAGCATTTTTAAGAAATATTTTCCCTGACGGGAGGGGTGAGGGTGTGTGGAATGGATGCTGCTTTGGAAGGTCAGTTGGTTCTCTTAGATTTTTTTTTTTAAGGCACTTCCTTCTGATAGACTTTTGCTTTCAGAAAATACTTTAAAAAGAGATCAAAGCACTCTCTCCCCAACCCACTTTCCCAGTGTCTTCAACCCTTACTTCTCTTATCATCCACGCCACTGGGCTCTGACGCTCTGTATACAGAGCGAGGGCAATTGGCTTTGAAGCCCCGGATTAAACTGGGCCAAATCCTTGCCTCAGAATAACAAACAATACAGGTTCAACAGGAGTTCTCATCAGTAGTTCATTTTTCAAACGCAAATTCACTGTCACTAACACAAGCAACATTGAACTCAACAGGCTATGAAGTCTGATAGTGGAGATTTATCTGGTGGCAAAACCATGACCTAGGAGTAGGGCAGTTAGACAGTTAGGAAATTTTCGTTTTTAGGAGGTTTATATTTAAATTTTTGTGGAGCTCACTTTTATCTATGTTTGGGAGAAAATGCAGTTTCTCACATGTATCAAGGGACTTAAGGAGGCCAAGAGAGGGGTCTGCTCTCTGCAGTTATCAGCATGAACCCTTTGGCTGCAGGGGCCTGATGGGACAGAGACTGGCTGGGGAGAAGTTTGGCCCCCCATTTATAGCCGACATCAGGAATTCCTGAGCATTCAGAAATTGGTGTCTCACGCTGTGGTTGGCATGTTGCTCAACTGTTTGCCAATTCAAAGTCACTATCCAACGAAGGGGATTCTTTTCTCCTTTACTCACAGACTTTCAAGGACAGCAAAGAGCCGAGGCAGGAGGCTTGTGACTCAAGTAAGTACTCAAACTGGCTTGAGAACACACTGGCTTTACCCTTCTCCAGGGCCGGCTCCTGCCCAATCAGATGGCAGTTATCATGTCCCTAACCAGCCAGGACCACCAGGACAGAGCAACAACCCACATTAAAAAAAAAAAGCAATCAAAGGAATTTCTCAAAGTTGGGGTTTTGTAGGGTGCATCATCTGCTTGGCTTGTGTAGACCTAGCATTTGCCTAACTTCCCTTCTCTAGGGTTTGGTTTCTGTTCTCTCAGTTCTCCAGCTCTAGCAGTCTAGGAATCCATGATTCAAGCAAGGTTCAGGAGAAAGGTCCAGACTGTTGAGAAATGGAAATGGCCCAGGAAGGGTTCCAGTAGAGAGAAACACAGTTTGGGGAGCAGGGAGAGTCACTGGACAGGATGTTGAAGGGCCACAAACCCAAGTAAAGTAAACTGCTTCCAGAGGCCACCCTTGTGAGGAAGTGATGAGGGAAGGAAGGGAGACACAGCAATCTGAGCAATAAAAGTGGTCTCTGGAGACAGTGGGGGAAATGGGGTTTGTGAGAACTGGGGGCTTGCGGGTTTGGAGGAGATGAAGCAAATGACTTTCTTAAGGACTAGATCTGGTGCAAGGATAACGTTCTGCCAGAGAAATGAAAGGCTATCACGAATCCATAATTGGCCAACATCATCACAGCCATTTTAAAATTATTATCATCATTCCCCAAGGCCCATTCCCTAAGCTTCTACTGGAATCAGGCATAAACAACTGCCTGAAGCTGGTTACCCCTTGAAGTACGTATGTGTTGGGGAGGAGGAGGATGGAAGACCCAGGCAGAGGCAGGAAACCCCACTCAGAAGAACCACAAAATGCCTTTTGTTTAAAATGGCAGAGGCCAGGCATGCCCAGAGAACATACTGGCCATTTATTTTCAACAAGGTTATTTTTGCTGCCTAAAAATGTAAGTTCTGGATCTTTTTCTTCTTTCCTTCTCTCCACCCCAGCACGTACAAGAAATAACCCCCCCTTTCACACCTGTAATCCACTTGACAATTCGCCAAGCCCCACCCAGTCACAGGATGCCCTGGCTTGAGTCTCACAGTAACTGTTAGATAAAGAAGGCCAGCAGGCAGGTCTATAGTCACCATTTACCTGACACTACTGAGCTACAGGGAGGTTTAGTGACTTGCACAAGTGCATTCAGCTAGGAAGAGACAGGGCTTATGACACCTGGCCCCCACTGTCCTCAGTGACCACTCCTCTGCCAACCCCCCAGTGCATCCTCCTTCCCCATCTCCATCCCCCAAATGCACGGAACTCAGGGTCTAAAATCAACCTGCTTCTTCCCCTGATAAAGGAGCTGGGTAGTGATGTGAGACCTGCCCAACTAAGACATGAGGGTGGCTAAGTGCCCAGACCTCACCCTCAAAAAAAATAATGAAAGCTTTGCAAGGCCCGCCAGTGAGCAGACAGGGGAAGGACCACAGCACCCCTACACTGTACATTCCAAATCCCCAGCTTTCTGTTTCCTTTGAATATCCTGTCATTCCCTAAGCTATTTGGTAACTAGAAGTAAGTTCTCTAAAGAAGAGAACTCTTCTTTAGAGTGGATGCCAGATGTTTCTGTAATTATTATCAGCTAGCATTTCTTATGTGCTCACATGTGCCAGGAGCTGTGCTTGGTGCTCTACATACAACTGCATAAAGCAGACCTGTTCGTTTAAACATGGAGTGAGAAGGGGGCAGAGACCCTTAAGTACCTGGTCTGAGGGTTACACAGATGGAAGTAGCAGAGTTGGAACTGGACCCTCCCTCCTCCAAACCCTGGTCTGACTCCAAATCCCTGACCTTGCATCCCTTGATGCTTCACCATCTTCTTCCTCCGAAAGCCCAATTACGGAGCCATGCAAAGGCACATTTTCATACCTAACTTGTCCCTGAGGACCAAAATCAAGTGTGTGTATGTGGAGGAGGCAGAGTAGGTGGGGAGGAGGTTCTTAAATCCGAACTTTTCCCGTCTGTGTCTACAGCAATCCCCCTTCACCTGATAACTGCTCTTTGCCATTCCTGCCCCACCCCAGACATGCTGCCCCAGCGAATCTCTCAGTCATGCCCCGGCTGCGTCTTCCTCCTCTCATCCTCTCCTCCCTGTTCTCTCCCACAGACACCAACGCATTTTAAAGATGTTTCCACTTTATAAATCATCTCTCTCTGGCAGCCACCCCAGAGCTGCTCCCAGAACAAGGCATACACACAACCCAACGGTGGTGCCTTCCTGTGCCAAAGACCAGGCTGGAAACAGAGAAGCAGTACCCCTGGAGTGAGAGACTTGCGGTTTGCGCTACTCCTGAAAGAGTTATGAAAACTGAATAGTATGGTCCTCTTGCCATTCCCCATCTGCTGACTGGCTTCTCTGGCTACCCAGCTGATGCAATCCCGTGAGAAACCCCACTGGTCCTCAATGGGAGGAGGACAAAGCAGCCCCCCAGGGGGTCAACAGTGCTGGAGTTGGGACTTTGAGCAATGTGATCCTTCTTTGCATTTCATTTGCATAGCACTACCCCTCCCCCCAATCCTTCCGTCTAGGCACCCTTGCTGCGGTAGCCCTAGGCAGGCTTCTGTCCCAGTCCCAGGCTGCAGCGAGATGTGGCCCTGAGGACCAACTAGCAGAGGAGACTCCCACAGGCCCCCAGGCTGGGACCTAGAAGACTTCTCAGGGATCCCCCTGGAGATCCTCATTGCTCCCACCCACCATCCCCAGAAGTAAATCTCCAGCGCTGACCTGCCCGCCTTGGTGATGATCATCTCCGTGCCCGCCTCATGGAACTTCTTCCAGAGCTCCTTCTCATGCAGCCCCACCTTGATGTTCTCGATGGTCTGGGGATAGGAGGGAGGGGGACTCATGTGTGCCTGGCCAAGACTCCATGTGGAGCCTGAGGAAAGAACGGCAGGCCTGAAGAACTGCTCAAACACAGCCAGCCTGGGAGCCCGTAACTCAAGATTTTGTTTCACGAAATTATTTCTAATGATTGGTGAATTAAAAAAAATAATCAGTGGCTGAAACTCCTCCTTCAGGGTTGCACCTACAGATGGGCCCGCAGAGGACACAAATATTAACTGGCCCGGGGTAGACAACACTCCTGCACACACATAAACACGTCTGTCGCCTGGCACAGGCTTGCAGACAGACACACCGACACAGGGAGAGAGAGGCACGTACACACCCTCCGCAGGACGCACACCGCATATACTGCGCTCAGATCGACACGGGCCAGATTTCGTTCATTGTGATCCTCTGGTTATCACGACAAAGCCTGTTGGCGACCTCCCCACGGCGTTGGAGCCCCCCGCAGCGGCTCCCTTGCGCACCCCAGCCGGGTTGGCTCTTCCTGCCTGGTCCCAAGCTTTCGCCACCCACCCTCCACCCTATTCTCCAAGTCGCGGGAGCTGCACGCTTGGCCTGGGCTCGCTCTGCTGCCCCCGAGTCTCTCTCTCACGCAGGCTGGTTCCAGAGTAGCCCTGAGGGCTCAAAGTGGAGAAGGGCCCGAAAGGCAGAGAGAGTGAACCCTGCCCAGTGGACATCAGGCAGAGAGTCCCAGACGCTGCCAGGTCCCCCTGAAAGCTAGTCCTGCCCACAATTGGACGGAACGATGGACACCGGCGGCCGTGCAGACAGACCGACGCCCAACTTTTAACCAACGGCTGGCGCAGCCCTACCTGCTCAGCTGCAGCGGCGACGTCGGCGCCCGGGCCCGGGGGGCTGCCGAGCGCGGCTCCGCTGAGGCCCGTGGCGGCCAGCGGGGGCTCGGGGGCGTTGGCTGCGCTGGCCTCGCTGAGCGCTGGGCCCGGGGCCCGGAAGGCCTCCTCACTCTCCGACAGGCCCTTATCCTGCAGCATCTCCTGCGGGCACAACACACACGGAGTCACTCGCCCAGGTCCACACTCTCCAAAGGCCCCAAGGCCCTCTCCAGCTGAGCTGAGGCTTCGTGCAGGGTGGAGGCCTCCCTGGTGCACGTGGACCCCGCCCCCTCCTGAGCTGGGGGAGGGAGCGGGCGAGGAGGGCAGGACCCTCGCCCCTACCCTCCGGGCTCTGGACCTGGGAGGGTCTGCGTGTGTTCAATGTCTGCCTGCCCCCGGTGTGGGGTTGTGGGGATGAGTAGGTCTGGGGGAAGGACCGCCCTCTCAGCGTTGCCCTAGCTGCACCCCAGTCCCTCCCTCCTGCTGGGTTCCAATGGAGCCTGAGGCTGGGTCTTCTCGGCTGTCCCGGAATCACTGGGGTCCAGACCTCACTCTTGGCCCAGGGCAGCCAAGACACTTCCCAGGCATGCAGGAGAGCAGAGCCAGGCTGGAGGGCAGGGCCCAGGCTCCTGAAATGAAACTCCACACCTGTTTGCAGTGAGGACCTCGGGCTGGGCTTCCCTTGAGGCCGCTACTCACCCATCTGCCCTCACCCACGCCCTCAGAGGGCACTCAGCTAGAGACTTCTTGAACCAAACGCTTTCACCTGGACACATTCCCACCCCACAGATACCCTCTTCCCACACTGGCACAAACATCCTCACACCCAGACCCAGCACCCAGAGCAGCCACGCTAGGGCCACTCCCATCCAGCCCCTGAACTTGGCCAGGAGCCTCCCCAGCCCTGCCCTCACATTCACACCCGCTGGCTCCTCCACTCGCACTTCAGCTCCAAAGGGCTCTGTTTTGGGCCAAAGGACCCAGACCCTTTCCAGCTGAAGACCAGGCCAGTAGGGTGGCTCCAGTTCAAAAGAAGAGCCTAGCCCTGCCTCAGGGCACAGCTACATTTCCCCAAGTGTCTGTGCCTATTCACCGGCCTACCCATGTCTGCTCCCTGCCCGCACTCAGCTGGTCCTGGATAGCAGGATGAGAGCCCAGCCTGTAAGCAGCGTCCCTCAGGGGTACAACCCTGCACTCTCTCTGCTTTCCCTTTCCACCTCCCCACTCTTTACCATTCTTCTGGATCTGGGCAAGTTCTGGTGGAGCTTTTCTGTCTGTCTGACTGCCTCTCTTGTGGATGAATGTTCCATCTTTCTTCTACTACCTTCCTTCTGTTCTCCCTGAGCATCCCAAAGCTCAGGCCCCTTGCCCACCCCGTTCACTGGCCTCCTCACACCGGGTTTAGACTTCGGCTCCCAGGGTCTGGCAAAGTAAACAAGCCAAGTGCAACCGAGGAGATAAAAAGGGGCCGGGGCCAGTCTGGGTTGGGAAAAACCCATAAAGATAAGGCTGACAGCCCAGCGGTCTTGGGCCACAGCCTGCAGGCAGCAAGGCTCGCGGGGCAGGGCCAGCGCCAGCACCCTCTTCAGGCCACGTGCGGTTCGGCCGAACCTCGGAAACCCAGGAGCCCCCAAACAAATAACGCTGTCGAACTAGGGTAGTTGTTCGCTGGGCCAAGGCGCGGGTGCCGACTGTATCTGGGCCCAGCCGGATTGGGTACCGGCGATCGGCGGGTCCCAGGTGTGGGGGCCTGTGGGGCCAGAAGGAGGGACCGTCTCGCGCGTTGCCCGCCTGACCACTGGGTCTTCTGCTGGGCACTCATCACACCCACAGCGGTGCAAACCCTCCGGCTCGCGCTCCTCGCGCTCGTAGTCCTGCCCCGTGCGCAGCTCATCCGCGGCTCGTGTCCACTGACGCCGGTCCCGCAGCTCAGACTGGCGACCGGGCCTGCGCGGTGCTCTCCTTCCCCTCTTCGGGGTTTACCTCTTCCTTTTCTCTCGGCCACGGCCACGCAGCCACATCCTGACCTCGCGGCAGCTTACCCTCTCTGAAGCTCCTCGCCAATTTCCTTTTTTCCCCCCCGCCGCCGGGCTGGCCGGGAGCGGCCGTTCCCGCGGTCCCGGCTCACCCGGACGCCTGCAGGGCCGGGTCCCGCACTCTGCAGAGGCCCGCAGCCCGCGCTCGTCCGTCCTCCACGTCGACCCCTCCGCGGGCGCCGCACGCCGCTCCTCGCCCGTTGCGATTGGGTCCATAGTTTTCAGTTGCCTAGTTTTCCAAAGAGGCCAGCATTTTTCTTTTCACTTTTACGTTACTGGTGATATTTCCCTTGCACTGGAGGAATTGTTACTATTTCGTACTATTTTTAATATTTTAATTATTTCTACTATCAGAATAGTATTCTGGTCAGTTCAGTAACATTAAGAATATTTATCTGATCACATGAATTATTACTACTTTTTACCTTTAATACTATATGGTTGAAGGACTGGCTTGCTGCCTTAAATTATCGTTATTAAATATGTTGTTGCTTTCCTGTCACTGCTCCATCAGTACAGGGCCTCCTATTACCAATATCTAAGTAATTATATATGATCTTCCAATAGGTCCTGTTAATCTATCGTTATTTTACATTTTTACATCGTATCTCTAAAAAGTTTTTTTGCTAGCCCTTCATTCTGTTTATACTTTGTCACACTGTGTTAATACGTTGTTGTTTACCATAACTTAACATAATTGTTCTCCAAATTATGTTAATTTTTTCACATCCTTATAATACTTCTTGTTATTGTACCATAATTTGTTTTGTTAGAATTGTTTATAATACTCCAGGTATTATTCTTCATCACATCGCAACAATATCTTGTTACTTTGTCATTATTTGTAATGTTACAGATCTTAATTTGTTAGTTATTTTTCATCACTTCATTACTTCTCGTTACATTGTCATACTTTGTAATATTGCTGTAGCTCTTAATACTCTGATTATTTTTCATCACATTGGTACAATACTTCTTATTACTCAACCATTATTTATAATGTTGTGACTATTAATACCTTGGTCATAAATTGTCTTATTACTGCAGCAATTCTTGTTACTGTGTCCTTATTTATATTACTATTGCTCTTAAAATTTTAGTTAATATTTGTTTTAATAGTTCAGTATAATATCAATAATACATCATATGATAGTATTGTCACTACTACTACTATTTCCCTTAATAATGACTTTCATTGTTTACCCTTTTCCTACAGTTTCCTACGGTTTCCTACAGCTTAATTTGTTACACTATTATTATATGTTAAACTATTGCTGTTAATTTTAATACAATAATTCTTACATTGTTCCTATATTTGCAGTTACTTTGTCTTCAATCCTTTTTAAATTATGATTACTATTTTCACTTGATTCTGAAAGTGACTATTATTTTATTAAGTCCAAGTGTTATATCAGTTATGCCGCTCAGCCCTGTTTCTTTGATAATTGCTCATGTTCTGATAATTTTTTATCTTCGATCATTATTTACATATAATGTTCCTTCCTTTAATTTTAAGAAGTCTGTTGCATCAAAAACTCTGAAATCCAGCATTATGATCACTCACATTTCTACATCGATTTTCGCCACCAGTACCCAGGCCCTCTTCCTGGGCCTTTCACGTCCTGCAAACACCAATTTCAAGGCCACCGCTTTGCCTGTCACGACTTAACCTTGTTTCTTTGGTGCTGGTGCTGTAGTTCCTATGCTCTTGGTTTCCTGGCCCCAATTCGTGGCGTTACTCCGAGAAGAGGGCTCGAGCCCCAACCCCTGGGTGTCGGCCGATTCAGCCACCGACCTGCGGAGCACTTACATGCAGGGGAGCCACCTTCCTTGCAACCGTACCTGCCCCCGAGGTTCTTACCCAGGTTGCTGTAGGTTATTCATCTCTTTCCAGCTTACCCTCCTCGACCCTGCAACCTAATCCTGGGCCCCCCTGGCCGCTGCCCTGCACATCGCCATCCCGCTGGAACCGACACTCACCCTAACTGCGCTGCCGCATGCGGAGGCGCCAGCTGCCCAAGGTCCACTGCAGGCTCGGGTCTGAGGAGCAGGGGCGCGGGACAGCCCAGCCGAAGCTCCGACTCAGTGCCGCTGGGTCAGGGTCCCGCTGCCCGCAGTGCCCTCGGGGCCGGGCACATCCCGGCTCTGGAGCGGTCCCTTGATCTCCAAGGCTGCACTTTGGGGCCTCAGCTCCCTCCTCCTCCCTCCCTCCCTCTCTCCAGGGCCTCCCCCCACCCGCGCTGACGTCGCAGCTGTCAATCAGTCCGCGCCCGCTGCCCCCCAGGGAGGGAGGCTCTAGGGTCCCCAGGCTCCACGGCCCCCAGGACGCTGAGCCCCAAGCAAGCCGCCTGCTCCTCCAACGCGTGGCCCAGTGCCCTCCCCGCAGCCCTCGGGACCCGCCAGCCGGGTAGGGGCTAGGAGCCCCGCATGGTTTAGATTAGAGAGGCGGGAAGAGAGGACTAGCGGCTGGGCCGCGCCGCGCAGCTCTCAGCCGAGGATTGACAACGAGGACAGTTCGCCGGGCCCCCGCGGTGCCCGAAGCCTGGGGTGCTTCACAGCCCGGCCTAGCTCCTACCGGGGCCCACTTCCAGGCAGTGGCCTCCACCGACCCCCAGGCCGCGGGCTCCCCACCCGCACACGCCCCCTCTCTGAGACCTACTCCCAGCCGTGCACGCTATTTGTGAGCCCATTTTCCGGGTCGCAGTCCACACGCGTCTCACTGGCCCACACTGCATTTAGCGACCATGCCCCACCACAGGTCCTCACACCTACAGGCTCCGGGACGGTCCGGTCGACCCGGGCATGGCCTTGTCTGAGCAAGGACCCTCTGCTCACCCGCCCTTCCTCGTCCTGGCCCAAGGAGCGGCGGGTGCTGGCCACGGCCAGGAGCGACTCGGAGACGGAGACGGCTGCAGAGGTCACGGGTAAAGGCAGGCCCTGCACGGGCAAGGAGGAAGCCCAGTGGCCGGGCATGGAGTGGCAGCAGCATTGGGGAGGTGCTGGGCCTGGTCTCAGCTCAGGCCTTGATGGAGCCCAGGCAGAGCTTGAAGGTGCCAGGCTTGGCAGAGCCTCTTGCAGAAACTGGGGCCTAGGGCCAGAACTCTGCGGCCGGCAGCTCCTTGAGATCCTGAAGTGCTGAAGAGGAAGCCCAATGTCTGTCCCAGTCTAGGAAGGGGAGACTGGGGAGCATCCCCCTCCTAGCCAGTGGGGCCTCAGCCTCCGGGCCTCAGAAAGTGAGGCGCTCTGCTGCCTAGACCTGCCTGCCTAATCTCTGACTCCCTCTGTCCCACATACCTCTATGTCTCTATGTCTGTCTGTGCCTCCCCACAGGACCCTGCAGCTCCACAGGCATGTGGACCTCAGTCTATGCGCCAGCCTGTCACACACCCAGAATCCTGGGGCAAGGATAGGTTTGCCCACCCATCCGTTAATGTCCCACAATCCTGTCAATAAGGACTCCCAGATTAGCCTGCCAGTTCTTAGCAAGGGCTGCATCCTTCCCTCCAATAGTGTCCCCAACCTCTCCAATCAGCCTTTGTTCCTTTCCAGATTCTGACCTCAAAATCAGATTGCAGGCAACAGGACAGGAAAACCCCTTTCCTGGATGGGTCTGTCCCTTTTCTAATGCTAGGAAATGGAAAGCCAGCAGCAATGCTTCCCTCACCACTACCCCCTGCCAGCCCCCATCTCAAAGGAGAAAGCAAAAGACCAACTTGGAAAAGCCAACTGCTGCTGCTCTCAGGAGCCTGCAACCCAGCTCAAGAATCCTTATCACCCTCAGCCACACCAGATCCCACGACCTCATCTTCCCTTCATGACTCTTCTCATGGAGCTCCAAACCAGGGAGGGGAAGTAAGATCTAAGAGGGGTGGAGAAGCTTAATCCTCCCCCAATCCTGCCTCCTCCTGGAGTGGAGAAAGGGAAGGCCCCACTGTTTCAGGAGATGCCTGGGGAGTCATGTTTCCTGTGTTAGGGAGACCTGGATGACATGCCTCAGCTTTTGCTCCCAAGCTCCCTCCCATGCCCTCTCCAGCAGCCTGTAGGGAAATCCCTTGCAAATAAATAGCATACAGACCAACCAACCAACTATCCTGTGGAATGGTGAACAGGAAGGGCAGTGAAGCACCAGGTACTATGGGAAGACTACAGTTAGGCCAGACTCTGGAAAGAATTTGTTGAAAGTCATTGGAGGAAGTTCATAACGAGACTATATAGCATAGCTCTTTTTAAAAACTAGACTGGAGCCTTTCTATAAGTGCAAGCCTTTCTGGAGACTCATAGGAGACAGTCTAAATCAATATCAACTGGCCCATGATGATGTGGAAAAGTGAGATATGGAAGGGACAGGCAAGGCTTTGACAATGAAAAGGAAGGGGCTAACCGGCCAGCAAGCAAGTAAGAGAGGTTCTACACACTCATTTCCCATTACTACACTGGAATACCTCATCTCACTGATTCTAAGACACACATTTCTCACATCTTGACATCTCTGAAATCAGGATGCACCTTTAGTCAATGGTTTAATTAGCAGTGTCATAGTTTAATTAGCACTGTTTTTTCTTCTTAGTGGTATATAAAATAATAGAGTAGCCTATAACTGATTAAGTATAGTATTTGCTAATAGCTTGTGGAGAAAAGAAAAAAATCAATTTTTTTTCCCTTCATAACTGCTTTGAGGAGTTCAAAGTACAAAAACCCTCCTCAACCAGCTAACTAAATAATTGACTGTAACCAAGTATCTAACACTCTGATTTGGGTTGACTTGAGGAAAAGTGCTCAGGTTTGGTGTCAGGCTGACCTTTGGTTTTGAAACCTGTCTCTGACTCTTGGTTCACCATTTTGCAACTGTATGACCTTGGGCAAGTCCCTTAACACTCACATAAAATGGGATAATCACATCAATCTGTTAGCTTATTGTAAGGATTACCTAAATTAACGCATGTAAATGCCTGGCATGTGGTGGTTGATCAAGGTTAGTTCTCAAGTATTTTTAAAATTTATCTTATTTCCTCCCAACCCCCACTCACTTTTCCAGAATGGCTGTGGTGGTTTATAATCAAAATTAGCTAATAAAAATACAAATTAAGATCAAGGAAAAAGGAGAAAGCATATATGCTATCACTAAGTGCTGACAAAGTTTTTATAATGGAGAGTAAAATCTGGCTTAGCAGCAGCAGGGCAAAATAGTGGTTCTCCATTTCAAAAATGTAGAAACAGTAACTCTTTAGTGAACAATGGAAAAGCAAACTTTGTCCTGGCCCTAAATTTTAAAGTAGTTTCTCATGTAAATTTCTATTATTTTATCTGTACAGTGTTTACCATTTACAATGTAGTGTCACAGCCTGTCTCATTTGTTGCTACATTAACTCCATTTTGCCTCTATTTTATGGATTCATTCATCCAAAGAAATATGTATCATGTGCTTACTATGTACCAGATACATAAACAGGAGGAAAGGCCAATTAACCATGCTATTAGTTAGCCAACTGACTGCCTAACAAGCTACTAACTGCAAATTCATTAATGAATGACCCGCACACTAACTAATTAATCACCTAAATAACCCATCCCAGAGGGAGCAAGGGCCACAGGATAAGCTGAGGAAGCCAGTCAGCACAGTCAGGTGGTGTGCCCAGAGCCTAGGGTGGATCTGGTTGAGGATGACTACTTGAGCTGGCACTATAGTGTAGTAAAAAGCAATTAGATTAAAAAAAAGAAGAAGAAAAAGCTAGGTTTTTGGAGCACTTGATAAATACCAATGCCAAGCCCCAACCCAGATCAACTGAGTCAGAGTCTCTGAGAGTACAGCCAAAATTGGGCACAGTGGCATGCCTATATAGTTCCAGCTACTTGGGAGGCTGAGGCTAGAGGATTGCTTGAGCCCAGGTGTTCCAGGCAAGGCTGGGAACCACTGCTCTATGCCAATCACAGAAATCCTGTTCCCTGCTCTCCTAGTCTCCCTTGTAGCTAGGGATGGTCATGTGATCCAGTGTTGGCCAATGAGACCTAAGCAGAAGACTAGAGGAGAGGAAGGTTGTGACAAGTTTTTTTTTTTGTTTTTGAGACAGAGTCTCACTCAGTTACCTGGGCTAGAGTGTCATCAGCCTAGCTCACAGCAACCTCAAACTCCTGGGCTCAAGCAATGCTCCTGCCTTAGCCTTCCGAGTAGCTGGGACTATAGGCATGTGCCACCATGCCTGGCTAATTTTTTCTATATATTTTTAGTTGTCCAGCTGATTTTTCTATTTTTAGTAGAGATGGGGTCTCGCTCTTGCTCAGGCTGGTCTTGAACTCCTGAGCTCAAACAATCCGCCCACCTCGGCCTCCCAGAGTGCTAGGATTACAGGCGTGAGCCACCACGCCTAGCCAGTTGTGGCAAATATTTTGCTTTTTTGATAAACGGAAAGACGCCGTTTTACTTTCCCCTGTGGATGAGATCTGTGGAGTTCCTAGAGACCTTTAGGCAAGAAGGATGAAAGTCAATATGCTAAAGATATAAGAGCAAAAAATAGAAAGAGCCTGTGTTCCTTATGCATCACTGACCAGGTAAACCAGCACCAGCCTGCTTCTTGTAATGTGAGAGAAATAAACACTATTTCTTTTCATCATAGTCTGGATCTCTGTTACTTACAGCCAAATATACTCCTGAGACGTAAAGGTCCCAGCTCAGTGCTGAGTGACTACTGCATAAGGAAAGATACATATTGGAGTGTCTATGTGTCCTTGTGTATATATACATGCCTTCCCATCCAAATCCAGGAAGCAAAACCCCTCCCCACTTCCTTCCCAGCTATGTTATTCTGTGAATGCTATCATCTTACGCCTGGGATCCTGATTAAGCCTCCACAAGGGAAAGGATGGATGAGGCAGCAGGGAATTTACCTGTCTCCTGTAGCTTTCTTTTTGTCACCCAGTAGCCCCAAATCGTGGTTCCAGATTCCTCAGCTCACATCCCACTGGGATTAGCAAGCTCAGGACAGCTGGGGTGAGGGCAGGAACTTGAGCTCATTCTAGGAGGCTGGAGGGTTGAGCACAGGGGATTGGGTAGAGGTGGCAGCTGCTGCTGTTGCAGGTGCTTCCCTCACACCACAGATGCAGGTCTGCTCACCTGACCTCTCACCCTGGCCTCCCAGGCCTTCTCCCACCTGGAGGAATTAGGAAACTTCCAGTTATAAGGAACTGAGGACTGGGCTGCCCTGCTCCCTGACCTGGGTGAGGCAGGCTGGTCTGAGCCCCTGTGGGACTAAGGGCAGAGGCAGCGATTCACCAACGGCACAGGTGGATCTTTCCTGTAACACTCACTGGAGACACTACAGAGGGAAGGAATGAATTTTCAAATCTGGGATTTGCATAGCCTGAGCAATCTAGACCTTCTGATCAAGAGTCCTCATTTGTAAGTGAGTTCTCTGAAGAAGGTCAGCCTCCCCCTATACCCTATTACACTACATGGTCCTGAACTGCCACCTCCTTCCGTTTCCTCCAGTAAGACTTCTCTAAAATATATGCTTATTTTTTACTACCTATCTGAGAAATATTTATCTGCTAGGGTTGTGTCAGATGAAAAATAATTCCTAAGTCAGAGAAATTATTTAATTATCCAATACCCTCCCTTTTTCTTCTCCCCTTTCATTCTTCCTAAGCATGAATAATCCAAAATTGGCTTTAAATTTGACTCTTCAAGGATATTTTGGAAAGAGGTCTGAAACAACTTAGAGCACAAGAATGGGCTATCAGTAAGTGGACTATCAGAAAGCCCTTGAAATTTTAAGTTGAAAAACCTGAATTCAGTTCCTCAGCAGGCTATTTACAGAGGGATATAGAGCATGATCAGTTTTAAGGCTCTGTTTCCTTATCTATAAATGAATTTAATAACAGCCATCTCATAGGGTGGCAGGAAGGATGAAGTGATGTCACATAGATAAAAGTACTTTGAGGGCTCACAATAATAACCAGCATTTATTGAGCACCTACAATGTACCCAGCAGGATTCTAAGAACTTTATGTGCATTATCTCATTTCAGCCTTACCACCTTCTCAGGTGGGTACTATCATAAACCTAATTTTACAGATGAAGAAATGGAGGTTAGAGGGAAAAGGAGTGAAGTGGGGGGGACGCGGCAGCGGCGGCGGCGGCGGCAGCGGCGCTGATAATGAGTTTTCTTGGAGGCTTTTTTGGTCCGATTTGTGAGATCGATATTGTCCTTAATGATGGAGAAACCAGGAAAATGGCAGAAATGAAAACTGAAGATGGCAAAGTAGAAAAACACTATCTCTTCTATGATGGAGAATCTGTTTCAGGCAAGGTATTTTCTTAAAGTGACAATAGTAAGAAGACTGACAGACTTGGTAAAAGAATATGATCTTATTGTTCACCAGCTTGCCACCTATCCTGATGTTAACAACTCTATTAAGATGGAAGTGGGCATTGAAGATTGTCTGCATATAGAATTTGAATATAATAAATCAAAGTATCACTTAAAGGATGTGATTGTTGGAAAAATTTACTTCTTATTAGTAAGAATAAAAATACAACATATGGAGTTACAACTGATCAAAAAAGAGATCACAGGAATTGGACCCAGTACCACAACAGAAACAGAAACAATCGCCAAATATGAAATAATGGATGGTGCACCAGTAAAAGGTGAATCAATTCCAATAAGACTATTTTTAGCAGGATATGACCCAACTCCAACAATGAGAGATGTAAACAAAAAATTTTCAGTAAGGTACTTTTTGAATCTAGTGCTTGTTGATGAGGAAGACAGAAGGTACTTCAAGCAACAGGAGATCATTTTATGGAGAAAAGCTCCTGAAAAACTGAGGAAACAGAGAACAAACTTTCACCAGCGATTTGAATCTCCAGAATCACAGGCATCTGCTGAACAGCCTGAAATGTGAACTGAATAGGAGAAAAAAAGAAAAACAAAAAGCTCCTATAACCATTGAGATTAAATTCAGCAGGTTAAAGATGGTTGCAGCACATAGGAGGGAAAAGGCCAAAACTCCATATATATTAGTCTTCCTTTATATTATATAGTGCTGCATTTATTTTATGATATAATGAAATGTTCTTCATGTATATACATTTAAAAAAGTGCTTTCTTTGAAACACTGGAACTTTCTTAAGCTGCCTTTTTTTTTACTGCACACTTTGATTTGATGATAAGCACTCAGATATGCATCAGCATAAACATTAAAGATTTTCACGTGAGTAGGCTGGTATTTGTAATTTTGCTTTTTTCTGCATAATGTTAATTAGAAATCCTTTTCTTCTCCCTTTTTATGCTAATGATTACCTCTTATTCTCTACATGCAAAAAATTAAATATTTTGCGTTCAAATAAAAAAAAAAAAAAAAAAAAAAAGAAATGGAGGTTAGATAATTTGCCCAAGGTCATACAACCAGGAAATGAAATCGGGCTTTGAAGCCAATTAGTCTGCATCTTCAGTGCCTATGCTTTTTTTTTTGGAGACAGAGTCTCACTTTGTTTGTTGCCCAGGCTAGAGTGAGTGCCGTGGCATCAGCCTAGCTCACAGCAACCTCAATCTCCTGGGCTCAGCAATCCTTCTGCCTCAGCCTCCTGAGTAGCTGGGACTACAGGCATACGCCACCATGCCCGGCTAATTTTTTTTGTATATATATTTTTAGTTGGCCAATTAATTTCTTTCTATTTTTGAGACGGGGTCTTGCTCAGGCTGGTTTCGAACTCCTGACCTTGAGCAATCCGCCCGCCTCGGCCTCCCAAAGTGCTAGGATTACAGGCGTGAGCCACCGCGCCCGGCTGGTGCCTATGCTTTTAAAGGTTTTATTTGTTAAACAGGGACAACAGAGAGAACAGAATACCTGACACATGGTAACATTCAAATACTAGTATCATTATTATAAATAGGACTTGCCCAAGATCTCACAGAAAGAAAAGAGGTCATTGGACCCTATAGGATTCTAGAGCCGAAGATCACCTATTAGCTATTACTCTTGTTTATCTTCTAAAAAATAAAATACCCAGCCAGAGACCAAAGACTTAATCATCTTTCTCTCCAGATTTCCAAAAGAGTGACACCTCCAGCATCCCTTGTGGTCCCAAGAACATCATGCTCTGTCTCCCGCTGACCCCCACCAAGCTAACCATTGGAGGAAAGTCAGCAGAACTCATGGGGGTGGGCTGTCCGTTCACCAGAACACATGGTTGAAGGATGGAAAAGTATTGTACACACAGATGCTACTATAAGTTTTTCATGTGCAAAGATGGTTGGTGTTAAGGCCCCTTTTCAGCTGAGAACATGGCATTGGCCAAAAAGGCAAATTCTTCACTAAATCAGACAGAAACGAAGATAAGGAAAAATGTGCTTTCATCTGGAATAAAATTTTCTATAACAGGCCACTAGAGAAAAAGCCTTCTGCTCCCACTCCACACCCCATATACTTGGGCACAAGTCCACTGCCCCAGAAGTAATCCAGCTCTGGATGTGAAGAGAGACACTGTAAAGTTCGCACAGAGGACTCAGAATACTATTCTTTCTCCTTCCCGGAGTCTGATTTGTTATTATGTCGGCACCAAACACAAAGGCAAATGACTCATGGTAACAATGCTGAATGTTTGCCAAATGAAACTCCAACAGCAGGCATGTCTTGGTGCCTTACACTCCCTCTCCACATCACCAGGGCCCTTCTCTCAGCTTGTATCAAGCTCAAGCCTCTTTTCCACTCACAGTCCCAAGAAGCTGTGTCCTGGAGTTTCCTGGGTGCCCGCCATCCCATCCCACCAATGCCCCTCCTCTTACTGCTGCCCTCTCCCTCAAACATCCCCCAACAGCCTTGGGCCCACTCACCCAGAGCTGCTTTCTGTGCTTCAGTCATGGATTTTTCAATCCCCAACTCTAAGGGGCAGGCACAGTAGAAAAGGAAATTGAAGGTGGCTGGATGTGGGCATCAGTGGGAAGATCTGGAAGAAATTGGAGAAGGGAACTTACTCACTGCTCAGTGACCAAAACCTTTCTCTAGCAGATTTCATGAAGGGAAGACGCTGAGCTGAAGGCCTAGGAGAGATTGTTTCTTGCCTCCAAGATCCAAAAGCTCCCTCCTCTTAATGTTTGGGAAGTGCCTTCTAACATCTAGCTTCAAGCCCACTTGCTGCAGTTGGTTCTTTCTCTAAGGAGCCACAGACACACTGGGGCTCCTGTTAACAAGTCAGACCTCCACAGTAAGAGTTTCCATTCCCTCATTCGGTCCCCGAAGCTGGTGTGTGTTGGGGGTGGGGGATGCAGCTGTCCAAGGAGAGCTGTGTCCTGGAGCTATGCCAACACTGGCACCAAAAGGGTAACAGGGTGCAGACCCAAGTCTGTCCCTTCCTAGGAGGCAGGCTCAGGGCTGTGGCTCCTTCAGGAGATTCCGCAGGCCCTACAACGGGAGGACAGGAAGGAGTTCCTAGGACCGACCCCCACATGTCCTTACATTTTCTGAAGTTTCTCCTTTGAACATGTTCCTTTATTTATTGGGCCTCATTTAACCTCAGCCATGTCCTCCTGGGATCATTTATTTGGTAACTGTCACTCAGCCTGCTCTGGCATTAACCTCATAATCCTATTGATTTCCTCCAAGCTAGTTGGAGGTTTTCCCGTCTTCTTGCTGGGCCGGTTAAGGACTAAGTCTCAGTTCTGGTCATTACCAAGGAAGACGCCCCAGACTGGTAAGGGGGCCTGCTCGAAGGGCCGTCTGGAGGTTCCTCATTCCCACTGTGGTCCTTTCCAGCCTGTGGGAGATAGATATGTGAGGCCGCCTCAGTTGCTCAAGTGTGAGGTAAGGTGGCACTCACCACCACCACCACCACCACCAGGAGCTCCCTAGGTGGCTACTGAGGCTGTCCTTCAGCGCAAAGGGCCTGGGTTTCACCAATCACAGCACCGATCAGCTTGGAACCCCGCCCCCTCCGCCATCTTGGATCCTGGAGCGCCAAGGGGCCCAATCACTGAGGGGGAATCGGGTGAGGGTGGGGCCGAGGCCCAGGCTGGCGCCCACGTGGCCACCGGGCCTGCGCCTTCCCGCCACCTGCAGCCAACAGCCTGGCCCCTGTCGAGTTGCAGCTGCAGTTCCCAGACACCAGCCCAGTCCGTCGCCAGGGGATTAGTGTCCGTCTGTTGGTTGGGACAGCCTCAGTGGGGGTTGTCCCAGCCCAGACAAGGGCCTCCACTTCGCCCTTTCCCAGGACCACCCCCCCTAGAGTCCAGCAAGGGCAGAGGGGATTGTTTTGGGGGGTCTGAGTGCCTGGGGTGCTGATCTCTCCCAGAGCTGAGGTGTGGGGGTGACCAGAGTCCCCCTCCCTGCCAAGCCTGAGCCACATGTGCTGGGAAGTTCATTTCCCCTTGTTTTGCAGAACGGGCTCTGGGATTGACCCCGGGAGTGACCCCAGTGTCAGGAGGCATTAATGATCTCCATACGGGCAATAAACAGGCAGACCGGCTGGCTTGGTGTGGAGGTGCCCTGGAATGGGGCCGCCTTATTAGCCTCACATTCGCTCGTGGGTAGAGGCTTAATTAGGGAGGGCTCCCTCATCCATCTCCCCCTCCCCCAAGCATCCTTGAGCTCCATGGGAACTGAAGTCTTCTGACTGGTTCCTCTGTTCCTCATGGGCTGGCTCAAGAAGCACCCTCTTCAGACGTCAGCTCAGCCCTTTGCCCACCTCTAACAGGACTTCTGACGCAGGCCTGATAAAGTCTATCTTGTTTTTAAAAGTCTCTAGAGGCCAAGTGTACAAGCATTCTGAGTCAGCTCACTTTTTTTTGTCCGCCAGGCCCAGGAAGAAGAAGGTCTTCTTCTTTAACTTAAATCCCTCCTAATCGTTTAAATTTGATCCCGTTGGGCCTTATTTTTTTCCCAAACAGCAAAGGGAGATAGCTGGTTACAACCCTTTACCCACAGTCTTTAGCAACTGCCTAGATGATTACAAAGCACAATCCAATTTCTGACGACTCTCTCCAAATCCACTTGCATCAGGGAGGTTGTTCGTACTAAGTGTGTGCTTTTACCTCTTTAGGTTTCAGTTTCCTTAACTTTTCAGCTCATTTAAGAGTCACCAAATGCTACATGCTAGGCACAGGGCTGAGCACCAGGGGACAGCAGCTGAGGCAAACTCAGGTCCTACCTTAAGGGAGCTCCTAGCCTAGTGGAAGAGACAGGTTTACAAACAAATGCAGTAATACAACATGTTCAGGGTTAGAATCTTAGTCTATACTGAGTGTGAAGGGAGTACAAAAGAGATTAACTAACATATCCTGGCTTGTCAAGGTAGGTTCCATGAGAGATGACCTCTGAGTCCATCTTTGAAAGATGACTATGAATGATCTCTTTCAAAATAGAGAATGTGGGAAGAGCAACTCAGGAGAAAGGAAGAACGTGTACAAAGGCATAGAGAGGCATGTTTGAGGAGCAGTGGGACTGGAGGGGTGGAAAATGAAGCCTTGTGGAAAGATAAGGCTTGGGAAGGGCCTTGTAAACCATGTAAAGAGCTGTATCTAAAGGCAATGGGGAGCCATAAAGGGTTTGGGGGGAGGGATGCAGCCTGGCCTGATCAGATTTGCATTTTAGAAGATGACTGGTGGTGAAGTGGGTAGATATGAGAGTGGGAACTAGCAGCAAGGAGTTATGAGGGGAGGGAAATGATTAGAAAGATATTTAGAAGTGGAGTATGGAAGCAGCAGGAGTTCAGGATGTTTCTAGGGAGGAGTATGCTGCATAGTTGTGATTTTGTACATCCAGAGTTCACTCTGCTTTTTCAGGTTTAGAACCCTAGTTTAGTTTTAGGGGAAAGAGCCATTTTCTGGAGGCTTTTAAAAACAAGATAGATTTTATCAGGACTGAGTTACAATTTGGTGGGACTGTAGTGAAAGGATTCTGCTCTCCCCTAGCCAAGACCATGAGACCCTAGTTATTAGCCCATTCTCTTCCCAGAAGTGTGATCTTGAGCATAATGGCTGAAAGAATGAAGGGATGGAAGTTGCATCCTCCTCTTTGGGCCTTAGTGTCCTTACCTGTACAGTTCATTCAAGATTCAACAAACACTCCATGGTAGGTAGCATTCTTCTAATACATTCTGCAGTCTTCATGCCCCAAGGCCATTCACTCGCATCCACTGCTCAGCTCTCCAGAGCAGCTCTGGCCTTCATCATTTCTGAGCCTGGCTCTTCAGCCTTTCCTTCCAAAAAATCCCCTCTCTGCTAAAGCCAACCAAGTTCATTTCCATAGCTTTGACAACAGAACCCTATCGGGTCATGACATCACTGAGTGAGAGAAGAGGCAGTGGGTGCAGGCAGAGATACATTTAAATTTAGTGATGATTAGACTAAAGTTGGAAATACAGAGTCTGGAGATCACAGTTTGGGACACATAAGTACATGGCAGGGGTTCCTATTGGTAGTTGACAAGGCCACTGAGGGAGAATTCATGGAAAGAGAAAAGGAGACCAAGAGTAGAATCTGGAGGGTGTGGAAAAGAAGAAAGGAAATAGGCAAAGAGACCCAAGAAGAATCAGTTAAAAGATTGCCAAGAGACAGTGCAGTCCTGTTATGAAAAGGAGAACTTTTTAGAAGCAAGGGAGAGGTCAGCAGTGTAAAATACTGGCAAGAGTGTCAAGGAGGATTAGGTGAGGAGGCAGTTAGAGTCACTGGAGACATTAGGAAGAGCAGGTTGAGGGGGTTAAGATTATAATCCATCTCCTTCCCAGACTATTGGAGGATCAAGTGAGCTGGCTACTGTAAATTGGTAGGAGCCATCAAGTAGGAGAGGCTCACACTCTAATTTCCATGAGCTTCCGGAAAAAGCTATAACACTGGCCTATTGTCCCATCTTTCCTTCTCATGGGCAGTGACTGAAACTTGCCAGAAAGTCCCCACACACCACTGGCGTCCTCACCTCCGCAGAGAGCCTGTCCTGGGGAGCTCTGTCTCAGACCCACTCAGGAGCCCGAGGGCCCAGAAGACAGGCTGAAGACACCCCTGCCATCATCCTGGATTCCTGCAGTAGATGGCCCTCCATAGCCTGCCCTCCTTATTCTCTCGTCACTAACATCCCAACTCATCATCTGACATTAAAGCCCTCCAAGATTTAACACCAAACCTGCTTCTACCCCAGTGCCACAGTCCCTCTACAGGAACTAAAGTCACCTTCACACAGCTCCCTCATGATGGCCTTCACAGTCCTTTCCATGCACCTTTATCCACACAGCACCCCTTTGATTTCTCTTCTTTGATTTCCTGTCTACACATACACTTCACAGTTTATGAAGCATTTTCACATACCTGAACTCATAACAATAGATGTATGTACATGGTATCATTATGCCCATTTTACAAATAAGGAAACAAAGGCTTAGGGAAGTTAAAGGACTTACCCGAAGCTGTTCCACTGGGAGGGGACCTCTTCAGCCTTCTGCAGTCCAATGGCTTCCAAATGCCAGGCCCAGAATCATGACACTTAGTACAATTGTTTCCTCCTTGTCAGCATGGGACAGCCTGTTGACCGCATACACTTTGGCCCAGAGGGATTTGGGGGCAGTATGATGCAGTGGTTAACAGTTTGGCCACTGGATCCATACATCTTGGGTATTACCCTGGGCATCCTAATTAGCTTCTCAGGTCCTCAGTTTATCTATAAAATGAGCAAAATAATACTCATTTAGTTCATGAGGTCATTAAATATTTGGGAAACATTTAAAACATGACATAGTAAATAGACTTACTTGAAAGCAAGTTAGCAAACCTAGTGATTTAGGCAAAATGGACTTGATTTAAAAAGATTAGACCCAATCACTGATTGTCTTTGATATTACCACTTCTTTAGAGTAAAATGTTCTCATTGAAGAGAATCTGGGAATTATAGCAAGAGGCAAAGGAAACAATAGAGTTAACCACTGTCAACATTTTGCTAGAGTGATGTCAGCAAGATGGTAGGATAGGAGATAGATTCTAGCTTTCATATCCTCACAGAAACATTAATTTTGACAACCACTGATGGGCAGGAATACCTCTGTGGGAACCCAAGAGTCCCATGGAGAAACTCTAGCACTCTGTTCAAGTAAAAAATCTGAGAATAGAAGTATTGAAGAACATAAGAAAAATGGTTTCAATGGTTTCAATTTTCATATCTCTAGCTTAGTGCCAAAGCCCACAATTTATTCCATGGGGAATAGTAAAAGTGGAGTGGGTGCCCAGTGCCCCCAACCTCACAGGTCATTGCCCAAGAGGCACATATCTGCCTCCCCCTCCCAGATCACTGAGGGGATCACATGACTAAACCTGGGAGCATCTAGGAGCAACCATACAGATCTCAAAAACTAGCTGCAGATCCTAATAACTAGCTCAAGACTTCGACAAGAGGCTTTCCTGCAAACCCCACGGGATGTCTCACCTTTAGCACCCTCCAATTGGATGACTTGCACCCCTAGCACTCTGCATGTGCTCCTGAGATGTTGCATGCGAGACTCCTCAGATGGCATTTGTGCATTCCGAAGACAGTGCACATGAGCCTCCAACAGAGAGTGAGTACAGGCCACCACAAAGGGACACATGCAGATCCCCACAGACAGCACATGGATAGCAGCAGCTGGCTTGACTTGCAGGACTGGGAGAAGGTGCACAACCTTGAACACTTCAAGGCACTGCCATGGGGAAAATAAACAGAAGGCCCTCAGCACCCAGTCTGACTTTACATGATCAAGAAAAGGCATACAATCCTAGGATTTACCCCCCAAGACAGAAGAAGAGAAATGGAGCAGATGCATTCATAGAAAAAACCTGAGAGACCTCCAAAATCTCTAGCTGGGTTGTGTCTTTCTCTTCCAAAGCCAATTAGTAAAGACTGCAGGAAGAGACTGCTTCTTTAGTTAAGAAGACAGCAATGCAAGACTTCAAGGAATACAAGGAATCAAGAAAACATGATACTACCAAAGGAACAAAATAAAGCTTCAGTGGATGATCTCCAAGAAATGGAGACCTGACAAAGAATTCAAGATAAGTGCCTTAAAGAAGCTCACCAACCTATAGGAGAACACAGATAGACAACTAAACAAATTCAGGAAAATAATACATGAACAAGATGAGAAGTTCAACAAAAAGATAAAAATCATAAAAAGAACCAAACAAATTCTGGACCTGAAGAATACAATGACTGACCTTAAAAATTTAATAAAGAGCTTCAACAGCAGACTTGATCAAGGAGAAAAACGACAAATCATTTGAAATTATCCAGTCAGAGAAGCAAAAAGAAAAATTAATGAAAAAGTGAAGAAATCCTGTGTGACTTATGTGACACCATGAAACAAAACAACATATGCACTATGGAAGTCCTAGAAGGAACAAAGAAAAAGAAGGGGTCAGAAAACTTATTAAAATAAATAATGACAGAAATTTACTCAAATATCAGGAAGGAAATGAGGCTGGGCATGGGCTCACGCTTGTAATCCTAGCACTCTGGGAGGCCGAGGCGGGCGGATTGCTCAAGGTCAGGAGTTCAAAACCAGACTGAGCAAGAGCGAGACCCCGTCTCTACTATACATAGAAAGAAATTAATTGGCCAACTAATATATATAGAAAAAAACTAGCCGGGCATGGTGGTGCATGCCTGTAGTCCCAGCTACTTGGGAGGCTGAGGGAGCAGGATTGCTTGAGCTCAGGAGTGTGAGGTTGCTGTGAGCGAGGCTGATGCCACGGCACTCTAGCCTGGGCAACAGAGTGAGACTCTGTCTCAAAAAAATAAAAGAAATATTTGCTAAAGATGTGAGCACTTTCTAGATAATGTTTATATTTCAGGCTGAAGATTTTAGAACTCTAATAACTACTGAAATAATCTTAAGGCTCTTTCTTTACTCATACCTCAACTAGGCTGACGCCACAGCACTCACTCCAGCCTGGGCAACAAAGCGAGACTCTGTCTCAAAAAAAAAAAAAAAGAAAGGAAATGAACATCCAGGTCTGCGATGACTGAAGAACCCCAAATATGCTGACATTATAATCAAATTGTCAACGTCAAAGACAGAGAATTTTGAAAGCAGCAAGAGAAAGGTGACTTACCACATATAAGGGAACCTCCAAAAGACTGTCAGCAGATTTCTCAGCAGAAACCTTGCAGGCCAGGAGAGAGTGAGATGATATATTTAAAGTGCTGAAAGGAAAAAAAAAAAACCTTGCCAACCAATAAAACCTTACCTGGCAAAGTAAAGCATTTTACCAGGGGGAGGAGAAAAAGGGGAGATGTTAGTCAAGGGGTACAAAGTTTCAGTTCTGCAGGATGAATAAGGTCTGGAGATTTAATGTATAGCATGATGACTATAGCTAACAATACTGTACTGTATATACTTGAAATTTGTTAAAAGGGTAGATCCTAAGTTTCTCGCCACCACCCCACCCAAAAGGTAAACTATGTGAGATGATGGATATGTTAATTAGCTGTTTGCAATGACTATTTCATAACGTATAGGTATATCAAATCATCAAATTGTATACCTTAAATATATACAATAAAAAAAGATAAAATGATACTCTAAAAATTAATACTTTTTAAAAGAACACATGGGTAGAAAAAAACATACATTAATGCTATTGAGAACGTGGCTTTTTTTTTAACATTCACATCATCAGAAATAATTGAAGTTCTTATGCTCTAAAAATATTGCCAGATTCTCTTCTTCTTCTCTTTACCTTTAAAAAATATTTTTTAAATTATGAAATAAAACAGATCTAGAAAAGAAAAGTGAGTCATTGAATTTTCAGATGAGGGTCTAAAGAGTTGATTAACCACTGAGCACCCTTTGTACATATTTAAACATTGATGCCGAGTTTTTATAATGTTTCAGGGTTTTCTTTTTTATTCCTAATTCATGTTTAGTCCATTCCTTGCACTCTTGTCCATTTGTAAGAGCAAAAGTTGAAACAACCTAAATGTCAAATAATTTATGGGTTAAATCAATTATCACCATTTACCAAACTGTATGTATCCAAGTGATCCAGGTTTTGTAGAAAATTAATTATACCTCAGGAGGGAGCCACTGCAAGGTGGGACTAGTAGTTCTGCCAGCGTAGGATTGAGGGTGTTTTTTCTTGCCCTTTTTGGCTTATATTTTTCTTTGGCTTGTTTGTAAATTTTTCTATAATGAGTACATATTGCTATTGTAATAAGAAAAATAGAAATAGAACAATAATGATAAATAATAGCTAACATTAAACACTTACCATATACTAGTGTGCTAAATGCTTGACATAAATTTCCCTGCTGAATGAAGCAACATAATGGAGACATTATGATCCACTTTTTAAAATAAACTTTTAATTTTAGAATAGATTTATGGAAAAGTTGCAAAGATAGTACAAAGACTTGTCATATACCTCATACCCACTTTCTCACATTTTCTTAACACCTGACATTATTAATAACATAGTGTATTTTTCACAACTGAAGTCCATACTTCTTTCAGACTGCTTAGGTTTTACCTAATGTCATTTTTCTGTTCCAAGATCCCATTCAGGAGACCACATTACACTTAGTTGCCATGCCTCCTTAGGTTCCTCTTGGCTGTGACAGTTTCTCAGACTTTCCTTGTTTTTCATGACCTTGACAGTTTTTATCTTTTTTAAATTTCAGAATATTACAGGGATACAAGTGTTTTGGTTACCTGAATTGCTTTTGTACAGTTTGAATCAAAGTTGTGTGTCCATCAACCTTGACAGTTTTAAGGGGTGCTGATCAGGTATTTTGTGGAATGTCCCTCAATTGGGTTTGACATTTTTCTCATGATTACACTGGGGTTATGTTAGGCAGGGACCAAATCTGCAGAAAGCAGATACAGGCCAGGAGGGCAGTTCCTAGAAGGAGAGAAACTGGGGGCGGGGGGTGGGTGGTGGACAATTAGGGGATGGGATTGCAGGGAAAACACAGAACACCTGACAATCGTGTATATCAATCCCTGGTAACATCCCACGCCACCTGTAAGCCCTCCCGCAAACCAGGGCGATAAAAGGAAATCACCTGGGAGTCCTTAATGTCTTTCTCCACTCGTGGAGGCTGACCCGTTCCTTTCTGGAACATACTCTCGCTTTGTATAGCTCCCTTCTTTCTGCAGGAAAAGCTATTTGTGTGGAATTGCTTCCTGTCTGTGGTTATTCTGTCACACCAGTCCTGCTTGTGAATTTTCCAAGCAAGAGCCAAAGAAGCAGAACAACAGTCTGCCAAGAGGCCACACCTGACAGGTTATAGGTTTTTGGGGAAGAAGGCCATAGATGTGTCATTCTCATATCATTTCAAAGGTATGTGGTATGACTTATCACTAATGATATTGACCTTGATCAAACCTGGCAGAGGTAGTCCCATTCCATCCTGTGGCAATGGGAAGGAAATTGCTCTGCACAGCCCACACTTCCTGAGTGGGGGGAGTTAAAACCTACCTCCTTGAGGATGGAGTATCTGCATAAATATTGAGAATCCTCACAGATTTGCCTGTTCTCTCCCATTAATTTGTGTACTCATTTATATCAGTGTAACCGCATGGGTATTACTGGTTTGTAATATAATACTGTGTTATTTTCTTGCTTAAATTGTTTTGTTTTGGCCATTAGGAGCTCCTTCGGCAGGCTCCTGTGTCCTTGTGGCATATCATCATCATTATGCACTTTTTACAGGTGAAAAAAACTGAAGTGGAGAGAAGTTTGAATAACAGCCCCAGGGTAACACTGCTAGTAAACGGAGGTCTCTTTCTAACTTCTAAGCAGCAAACATGACCACTATACTGCACTGCCTCCTCTAAAAATAAAAATAAAAAAATCACCTCTGTGTATATGTGTGTGGTTTTAGGACTTAGAGTTTGAAACTTTTCTAATTTATCTTAATCTGTAACCTTGGGATGTGGTTTTCTTTTCCTGCCCCTGTGTGTGTACATCTAGTTTGTTCCCACAGATCCTTGTTAGATATTTCACTCATTCCAATAAAAGTTTTATTGTTGGACATTTCCGTTATTCCAAATGTTTGCTAATTTATACAACACAGAGATGAAATGATTAGCTACAAAACAATTAGAAATTAAAAACTAGATTTTAAACATCTTGAAAAGAGGGACAGAAATGCTTAAAGACACCTAAAGGTTGCAAAACCATCTCACAAGGAACTGAAAATGTGCCTACTTTCTAAACAGCCGCTGTGGGTGTTAGTTTTCATCACTTCACAAGGCCAAGCTGCTCATCAGCCTGCTCTTGGCCAAGCACATGAGACACCTGCTCCAGTCATGGCTCCCTGTGCTAACCTTCCCGGATACGGCCTGGGTGCTCCTCCGGACCCGTGCACTCCTCCCGCTCCCTCTGTCTGAGGGCTCTGGAAGAAAACACCACCCTCAAATGTAAGGCACCACCTGCCACCCAGCGTCACTGTGCCGGCCACTCCATTTCTGTGCCCCAATGGCAGGTCACAGTACCTAGACAGTGAGTGCTCCTACGGCCACACTCCCGTCTCTGGACCCAGATCTACCCTCCCCCGACCTGCCAGCCCACACAGCAGGTGCTCCCCCTCCTCTATCTCCCCTCACCTTGTGAGGTGGGTGAGCAACCTGTGCCCAATGCACATAGGAGGAAACTGAGGCACAGAGGTTAAAATGACCAAGTTAGAAGCAGAATCAGACAGAACGAGAACCCAGGCGTCCCTCTCCAGTGCTCGTTCACGCCCTCCTGCTGCGTGGCATGTCGGTTCTGGTCTGCTTGGTGGGAGATACCAACTCAAGACCTTGCCTGCCTCTCGCCAGACTTGGGGCGGTAGCTGGGACACCTCTTCAGAGGCGGTTGTCTCCTTGCATCTGCCAACAAAAGAGGAAGCAGCAGAAAGCTGAGGGTTCCCAGCTTCTCCCTTCTGACAACAGCATCAAGGCAGGACCAAAGTAGATACAAGGAAAAACCAATGCCAGGGCTGACACCCTGGGCTCCACAGGTACAGAGAGCCGAGAGCAGGGTTTCTCAGACTTGACACTACTGACATTGGGGCCTGGTGATCCTGCGTGGCGGGGCTGTCCTGTGCATGGTAGGGTATTTAGCAGCACCCCTGGCCTCTGCCTGCTAGATGCTTAACAGCCTCTAGCCCAGGTTGTGAAAACCAAAAACGTCTCCAGGCCGGGCGCGGTGGCTCACACCTGTAATCCTAGCACTCTGGGAGGCCGAGGCGGGCGGATTACTTGAGGTCAGGAGTTCAAAAACAACCTGAGCAAGAGCGAGACCCCGTCTCTTCTATAAATAGAAACAAATTAATTGGCCAACTAATATATATAGAAAAAATTAGCCGGGCATGGTGGCGCATGCCTGTGGTCCCAGCTACTTGGGAGGCTGAGGCAGGAGGATTGCTTGAACCCAGGAGTTTGAGGTTGCTGTGAGCTAGGCTGATGCCACGGCACTCACTCTAGCCTGGGCAACAAAGCAAGACTCTGTCTCAAAAAAAAAAGTCTCCAAACACTTCCAAATGTCCCTTGAGGGTTACAGTAGCCTCTGTTTAGAATCATTAGCCTAGAATTTTCAGGACTGTGTCTACATTAATAGCAGCATTCTTTTCCAGAAATACAATTTATTCAATATGTCACTATGGCTTGAATATCTTTAAGGGACTTTTCACATCTATCGAGGCACAAATTCTTTATCGGGCATGACGTTCCAACTGGGGATTTTAAAACATGATCCCAAGGCACGTGCACAGAGAGAGGACAGTTATCCTGTTCTGGGGGAAGGAGACCAGCTAAGGCCTGACTCTCGCCCTCTGCCCAAAGGCCTGGCATCCTGGGGATGTGCCCAGTCCGCCTGAGGAGGGGGTCTGGCTGCTGACCCTGAGGTGCCAGGTGATTGGACTGAGACGCAGACCTTCTCTCAATGTTGTCTCCCCGCTGCCAACACGCATATTCCTGCCTGTGAAAACAAAATGGCTGCCTGAGAGTGGCGAGTGCCATGATGGCCGCATCTCCCCGTGGCCTGAATGAGCAGAAGACAGAATTTTCCTCACACCCTCCATTCTCAGCATGGGAAATGTGTTCAACAGGGTTACTGTTAGGCCAGTTTGCCCACGTTGCAGAACCACTTAATAAACCTTTACCTTCTGAAAGACAGTGGGATTCAGGGAGGAGGGCTGTTTCCTGTTCTTCCCAGAATGGACTTGAAGTCAGGAGCTTTTCCTGAAGGGGGAAAGATTTAACTAGCCTGGGCAACCGGTGCTGGCAGCCAGAGCATGAGACTCTAGGAACGAGGAGGTTGGAGGAGTTAGTGGACTCCTGCTGGCCAGAGGCAGGTGGAAAGACAAGCAGCCATTCTCACGCCCTTGTAGTTCAAAGTCTTGCTTAGCTTTGCACAGCGGTTCCCACCTAGATCTGAGGTGGAGATCCAGACAAGCACTTTCTGACTCTGTAGGTCAAACAGACCTCTCTGCATGCAAGATGCATACCCTTTTGTTCTTTAAGACCTTATCTTTTTTTTTTTTTTTTGAGCAGTTTTAGGCTGACAGCAAAATTGAGAGGGAAGTTCAGAGATTTCCCAAATGCCCCCTGCCTCTACATGTTCGTTATCAACATCCCCCCCAGAGGGGTACACTTGTTACATTCATATCCCAGTTTTATTGAAGCAGAGGCTGGAGTATTTAGGGTCAATGGTGTCACACGATTTTTTTCTTTTTAATCAACTTTATAGCAGTATACTTTACATACAGTAAATTGTACTCACTTAAAGTGTCCGTTGGATGAGTTCTAACAAAAGTAAACACCAGTTTAGCCATGACCACTACAGTTAAGATACGGAATACTTCCATGATCCTAAGAGTCCCCTCTCAGTGATCCTAAGTGTCCCTTTGCAGTCAACCCCCACTCACCCCATCCCCAGCCACCCCCACCAATCCCGCAACTTCTGGTCTTTTTCCTGTCTCTGTAGAGTTATTTGCATGCTGTAGAATTACACGTGAATAGAATCATATAATATATATTCCTTTATGTTTGGCTTCTTCCATTCACCATAACGATTTTGCAATTCATCCATACTGCCGGGTAGATCAGTCCTTCAACTGCTGAGTAGTATTCCAGTTTATGGATATACCACATTCACCTGTTGATGAGCATGTGGCTTGTTCCCAGGTTTTGGCTGTTATGAATAAAGCCTCTGTAAACATTCAGGTGCAAGTCTTTGTGTGGACGTATGTTTTCACTTCTCACAGAATTTCCTAGCACTGAGTACAGGTGGCCAGAGCGGGGACATCGGGAAAACTCCTCCCTCATCCAAGTAAGTCAATAAAAATTAATGACGACTGTGATGTGCCAGGCCTGCGCTACAGGCTCGGAAAGCCAGGACAAAGAGGGCTCTGGGCTGGGCATGGTGGCTCATTCTTGTAATCCTAGCACTCTGGGAGGCTGAGGCTGGAGGATCACTTGAGCTCAGGAGTTTGAAACCAGCCTGAGCAAGTGCAAGACCCCATCTCTATTAAAAATAGAAAAATTAGCCAGGCATCTTGGCTCAGTCTACAGTCCCAGCTACTCCAGAGGCTGAGGCAGGAGGCTTGCTTGAGCCCAGGAGTTTGAGGATGCAGTGAGCTATGATGAAATACATTCTATGATGTATGCACTCTAGCCGGAGTGACAGAGGGAGACTCTATCTCAAAAACCCAAAAATAACAGCAAAAAAAAAGTGCTCTCATGACATTGCAGTGCTGAAATCAGCACCACAGCAGAGGTGCCTTCTGTACAGGGGCTGGCTCAGCCAGGGGGCCAAGCGGGTGTCACAAATCTGCAGGCCATGCTCCCCCAAGAAGGCCTCATTTTGAATGCAGTTGTGTGAGGGAAAGATTTCAATGGCTCAAAGGAAAGGACTTTTTAACTAAATTATCATATTTGTTTCCACTTAACACCAAGGTAAATTTCCCTGAGCGATAGCCGCCTCCACTGGGAAGAGAGAGAAACTGAGCGTGCGGATAGAACTTTACAGGGAGAGGGAGCCCAGGCGAACCTCTGGTCAAATGCAAGGAAAGGTGCATTCGTTTCCTAAGGCTGCCAGAACAAATTATCACAAACTCTGTGGCTTAAAGCAACAGGAATTTCTTCTCTCACAGTTCTGCAGACCGGAGTTTGCAGTCAAGGTGCCAGTAGAGCCATACTCCTGCAGACCCCAGGGGAGAGTCCTTCCTTCTCTTCCAGCTTCTGGTGGTGCCTGGAGGTCTTCAGGTTGTGGCAGCTTCACTCCAGTCTCTGCCCGGGTCTTCCTGTGGCCTTCTCCTCTGTGTGTCTGCTTCTGTGTCCTTTCTCCTATAAGGACATGATTCATTAGGTTTGGGCCCATCCTAAATCCAGGGTGATGTTATCTTGAGGGGATGTTATTCCCAAATGTTCTTGGAAACCTTGGACGCCTTTCTCCTTTCAGGGTCTGGAGTTGGTGGTGGGGGGTGTAAGAGGTGGGAGAGAACTCTCAGAGCCCAGGCCTGGGGGCAGCCATTGAGGCAGAAGGACTGGAGTGCCAGGCAGGGCCCAAAATAGAATCTTGGAGACAGAAGCTGAGTAATACTTCGGTTTTAAAAGATGAGTCTCGAGAGTAGGGCAGGAACCCTGGAACTCAAGGAGCTGCAGGACTGAGGGTGCTCTGGGTGCTCTGCAGCCTGCCACTGTATCTGTCTGGGGCAGAGGATTGCCCTGCCTGGGAGCTAGGCTGGGCCGGCCCCCACCTTCCTGGCCTGGTATCTAGGAATGGGCCGTGAAAGTAAACATCTGACAGCACCATGAATGAGCACCCCAGTCCAGCTGCTTACCCATCCTCCCACCTGGAAGATTTATTCTCTTCTCCCCATTCTTTCTTAGTCAATTATTCTACTTTCTTCAGGTAAGTAATTTTGAAACCTATCCATTATCCAGATCAGCCCAAGAAAAGATGAGGCCAGTGGCTGAGCAACCCCTTCCCCAGTGTGTAGATGGATTATTTGGCGACGGTGTGTGAGCCGTCTAGAAAAGCAGCCAGCACAGATTCATTAGCTCAATATTGGATCATATAAGAACCAATATTTATTGATCACTTTTGTACTAGGCACCAAGATGAGTGGTTTTGTACATTGTTGTTTTAATCCAAGGCTACCCAGTGAGGTGGGATTATTATCTCTATTTCAAAGAAATTAAGGCTCAAACAAGTTAAAGTCTATCTAACTCCAAAGTGTCCACTCTTATCTCCATACATCGATGGTTCTCAAAATGTGGTCCCTGGACCAGAGACCTCAGCATCACCTGGGAACTTACTAGAAATGCAAGTGCCCAGTCCTCACCCAGGCCTACTGAATCTGAAACTCTCTGGGCAGAGCCCAGTGGTCACCCTCTAGGTGGTTCTGATGCATGCTCAAGTTTGAAAACCACTGTCCTGCACTCTCCTACCCACTCAAAGAGCAAGGCAGGCCAAAGTAACTTCATTTTCTTTTGTAATAGGATGCCCAGGCTGGCAGATGAAAGAAATACCATCTACCTAGCGTTCAGTAAGATTTCTCATGAAATCTTTGTAGACAATGTTGGAAAATGTGGAGAAGACCAGTGAGAAGGGACACAGGAGACACCATGACAATTCCAGTAGCACAAATAGGACCCATGGCAGTTGGACAGTCAAACTCTGAGAGTGTCAATTAATAGGTCAATGTAATGTCAATTACAATGTAGTGTTAATTAATAGGTCAGTGGCATAAGTACATTCACATTGTGTATGCATCACCACTATCAATTTCCAAAACCTTCTCATCACCCCAAACAGAAACTCTATACCCACTAAGCAATAACCTCCCATTTTCCTCTCCTCCCAGCCCCTGGTAACCCCTCATCTACTTTCTGTTTCTATGCATTTGCCTATGTGGATATAGCAGCTAAGTGGAATCATACAATGTTTGTCCCTTTGTGTCTAGTTTATTTCACTTAGCATATTTTCAAATTATACCCATATTGTAGCATGCATTAAAACTTCATTCCTCTTTATGGCTAAATAGTATTTCATTGTTTGTATATACCACATTTTGTTTGTCCATTCATCTGTTGATGGACACTTGAGTTATATCCACCTTTTATCTATTGTGAATAATGCTGCAAGGAACATTGGTATACAAGTATCTGGTTGAGTCCCCATTTTCAATTCTTTTGGGTACATGCCTACAAGTAGAATTGCTGGGCCATATGGTTAATTCTATGTTTACCTTTTTGAGGAACCACCAAACTGTTTTCCACGCAGCTGCACCATTTTTACATTCCCAACAAAATTTACAAGAGTTCCAATTTCTCTGCATCCTTGCCAACACTTATTTGGGGTTTGAGGTTTTTGTTTTTGTTTGTCTTTTTTTTAAGTCTAGCCATCCAAGTGGGTGTCAACTGGTATTGCATTGTGGCTTTGATTTGCATTTCCCTAATGACTAATGATCTTGAGCATCTTTTCATGTTCTTACTGGTAACTTGTATATTTTCTTTTGAAATATGTCTATTCAACATCCTTTGGCCATTTTGATATTGGGTTATTTGTCTTTTTGTTGCAGAGTTTTAAAAGTTCTTAATATATTTTTTTATATTAGACCCTTATCAGATAAACGATTTGCAAATATTTGTTTCCATTCTGTGGGTTGTCTTTTCACTTTCTTGATAATGTCTTTGATGCACAAAAGTATTTTATATTGTGAAGTTCAAATTACCTATTTTTTCTTTTGTCATCTATACTTTTGTAGTTATATTTAAGAAACCACTGCCAAATTCAAAGTCATGAAGATTTATTTCCCCCTATGATTTCTTCTAAGAGTTTTATAGCTTTAGCTCCTAAGTTTAGGGCTTTGATCCATTTGGGGTTAATTTTTGTATATTGTGTAAAGTAAGGGTTCAACGTCATTCCTTTGCATGTGGATATCCAGTTTTTCCAGCACCATTTGTTGAAAAGACTGTCCTTTTCCCATTGAATGGTGTTGGCACACTTGCCAAAAATCAAACCTTGTTTGGATTATTAATTGAGTATGGCAGCTGGATTCAATGACTGCAGAAACCCTTTCAACTATGAAGAAGAACTGATAAAGGATCTTTGTCAAGAGTGTGGCCAATTCTGCCTCCCAAGCCATCCTCTCTGTAACAGCTGCTGCAAGGGGTGCTGGGAATGATATGGCTATCAATAGGAATCTACTTCTTTAAGTGATAATTTAACTCAACGCTTTAAAGGGAGGCTGGATGATGTTCTAGGAAGAGCTGACACACCTGGGTTTGAATCCCAGTTGTCTCTAGCTCTATGGCCCCAGCAAGTTACCTTATCTCTCCCACCTGCAGTTTACTAATCTGTACAATGGGAAAGTTATAGCTGGCCATATGCAATCTGTCTGCCCCTTCCCTGCTCTGGCAGCATTACTCCTCACAACTCTGTCCCATCCCCTTGCTGCAGCGGTGTGCTCATGACCTGGCCTTGCCAATTATGGTTGCCTTTCTCGTATCCCCTGAGTAGACACAGGACCCACATGGGAGCAAATCAGTCCCCCCAGGTAGTTTACTGTATGCACAGAGGGTGGGCCTCTTTCTTCTCCTGGATTAAGGGCTCAAGGCCTAGGCTCGTTGGGCATCTTTCCTGCCATGTGGGGAGAATGTGCCTAAGAGCTGAGCCAGTGCAGAGGGAAGTCAGCTGGAGCTGATGAGCCACAGTCCAGACTTATTTGACTCCCTGGATCCAGCCAGCTATGCCTAAAGTCCACTCCTGCTTTTGTCAGTTATGTGGAATAATAAATTCCCTTTTTGGTTTAAGACAATTTCAGCTGGGCTTCTGTCAGGAGGAACTGAAAGAGCCCTGACCAGTATATCTTTCTGCAGAACAGCTGTGTGGATTGAAAGAAATCATATTGTGAAGTACCTGGTACTTAGCAGGCATTTTGAAAAAGACCAGCAAACCTGATTTTCTGCTGTCACCATAACTGACAATAGGGGTGGATGGGAATGGGTTGTTTGCATGGGTGTATGAGGCATGTGGGCATATAATCTCAGGGGAGCAACCGGAGCATTTCCTGGGATTGTTATAAAGAGAACAGCAGAGCCATTTCCTTTTCTCTTGAGCCACTAAGCTGGATTTGTTTTTTCATGTTTTTTTGTGTGTGTGCCATGACTCGGATTCAAACCGAGGTTGCTGCACAAGGCAGAGCACTAACCACTCTATGATCATGGCCACTAAGCTGGATTTCTGTACAACCCACAGCTGGCTGCAGCCAAGCTCCCTGCCACATGAAGAATCTCATCTGCGGAGGGAAAGAATGAGACTAACAGAGAGAGAAGAAATGAGAGAGAAGCAGAGGGTGAGGGACCCTGGACCTATGTCTCTGTCCACCCCCCACCCCTGCATTCTGAAGGCCAGCTGGCCCCCTCCCCTGCAATTCCCAGGTCCCATGTGAGCCAATGAACTGCCCTTTTTCTTTACCTTGAGCTGAGTTTCTATCCTTGTGACTGGAGGATTCCTGGCTAATGTGTCCAGAAGCTGGCTGAGGTAAAACCACAAAAGACCCACTGGGTCGGCTGGACAGCTGGGACAGTGTGTCCCTCATTCCTGGCATGGGGAAAAGCCAACACCCTTTCCTGACAAGCGGTTCTCACATCTGGGTGTCTGAAGCAGACTGAGACGTGGCAGTAGACAAACAGGGCTGATGCAGGGCACTGACACACTTGAACACCCCTCCAACTGCTACCTGAGGAGAAACAAATCCTTTCACTAAACTGTTGCATTGTCAACAAACAGTGTCCTATCCCATAAGCAGACCTGTCTAATGATCACACAGCTATCAAACGTGTTTGCCCCAGCCCTTGCCTAGTTTAAGGGAAGAGGCCCAGATCCCCTTCTCCACTCATCTGTGAGTGGTTTGGGCTGAGCCTCCACATCAGACTCGACAGGGGTGAAAACCCCCAGCTGGGGGCCTTGGTGACACTCAGTCTACCTCCCTGTGGTCTTGGTGACATGTGGCCCACCTCCATGGGGACTCACCACGTTCCACCCTATGTTCCCAGCACAGTGTCCTATATTTCTTCATTCAGGTGTTATTCAGCAAGGCACTGTTCTAGAAGCAATGATAAAACAATGAACAAAACAAAGCTTACATCCTAGCGAGGAGAAACAATAAACAAAATAAGTAAAATAGTCATAACATGGCAGATATTAACAACAAAAACAGAGGACAGGAGGAAGGGAATGGTGAGGGTGAAAATGGGTCCCTATGTTACATCAGAGAGCCATGTATGGCCTAAGAAAGGAGTAGGGGACCAAGGAGCAGCATGCTTGGCATGTTCAAGAAATGGCAAAGGAGTGCTAACAGGAAGGTAAAATGGTGCAGCCGCTTTGCAAAACAGTTTAGTGATGTCTCAAAAAGACAGAGTTACCATTTGACCCAGTAGTTCCACTCCTAGGCATATATCCAAGAGAAATAAAAACATATGTTCTCACAAAGACTTGTGCATGAATGTTCATAGCAGCATTATTCATAATAGACAAAAATAGAAACAACTAATGATGGGTAAATAAAATGTGGTATATCCATATAATGGAATATTATTTGGTCATAACAGGGACTACAATACTGATCCACACTGCAACATGGATAAGCCTTGGAAACATCAAGCTAAGTTAAAGAAGCCAGACACAAAAAGCACACATTGTGAGTCCATTTACTCAAAATGTCCAGAATAGGCAAATCCATAGAGACAGAAAATAGATTCATGGTTGTCCAGGGCTGGGGCCAAGGGCAGTGACTGCTAATGGGTCAAGGTTTATTTTGGGGGGTGACAAAAACATTCTAGAATTATTAGATAGTGGTGATAGTTGTGCAACCTTGTGAATATACTAAAAACCACTGAATTGTATACTTTTAAAAAGTAATTTTTATGGTATACAAATATGTCAATTTTTAAAGAGAAAGAAAGACAAAACAGGAAGGTGTCCAGAGCCTCTGAGAGATCAAGGAGGCATACCCAGCACATAATAGTGTAGTTGTTGCTCAAAGCAAACATGGTTAAACCCTTCCTGGCCTCTGCCTCTGGACCCTGGGGAAGATACCTCTGGCTCCCTAAGGTGCAAGAACCAGGAAGAGCAGGGCCCTCTGGGCATGGAGAGTTCTGGTGTCTACTTTCATTCCAATCCCTCCTACTTCAGGAGAAAGACCAGTGAGCTGTGGGAGAAGGGGACACCTAAATCAAGGAAATGACTGGTGACCTAACAGGATCAATCCCAAGCTCCCTGTTCCCCTTCCCTGGGCCAACCTGTCACTTTTTCCCTGATGTAGAACCTGCCCAGGGCCAGGGCCTGATGGAGGCGGAGGAGGCAGTGCCTTTGTGAGAAGGGGGAAGGGACTTCTAAGCCTCCAAAACGGTGTCCCTAGGACCCGGGCCAGAGTTGGGTCCCTACCACCCTGATGGAAGCAGCAAGCATGGCACCTGGAAAGGGAACATGCTGATTACGTCAGATGGGACCCTTGCCCAGCTAGGCCCCAAGAGAGCCCAGTGACAGGTAAGTTTCCACCAGTGACAGGAGGGTGAAGAAGGTTTGGAACACAGGGCACTGTCTGGGGGACGGGTGCCTGGGGAGTCCTGGGGATTCAGGAGGTCGATGTGCAGGAGGGGAGGGGTCAGTGTGCCCTGAGGAGGCTTCACACTGAGAAGTGAAGCCACTTACCCAAGGTGACCCAGCTGGAGTAGCTGAGCCAGTCTGACACCACCACCTAAGCTTTTTCTATTTTGTCCCTCCTGGAAAACTGAGCCAGGGAAAGAACTGAAAACTGCCCCGAGCAGAGAGCACAAGTAGCCATCTAGGCTCCCAGGCCCATCCCAGCTTTTGACTCCACTGGTTGGTTAACCCTGTAGCACCAGCTGAGTAGGAAATGGCCATGGTCGGATAGGGAAGGCACGGGGTAGTGACAGGACCTCCAGAGAGTGCGTGACCATGACCATAACGGGGCTCAGGAGAGGCTGGATGAGCCCTGGGCCCTGCCCCCACCAGTGTGGACAGATAAACTGTGGGTTTGGTACTCGGGGCTCCAAGGAGGCCCTCTAAGGAGCCAGTTCCTTTCCACCCCATCCCAGCCGCGGCCCTCGGGGTCTCCCAGCCATCTCTACCCTCCTGGACCTGCCCTCAGGGCCTTCCTCACAGAACTGCTAGACCTGAGTGGAGCTCACAACTTTTCCTTAGCTGGAGATGGTGCCACCTGCCCCCACAACTCCAATATCTGCCCCTGGGCCCTTGGAATGCTCCCTCAGGGGCATTTCAGGTCACCTCTTCCAAAAAGTCTTCCTCATCTTCTGGCAATATTCTTGTATATGCACTGAGCATCCCCTATATGCTAGGAGACTATCCCCAGCCCAGATCTCTGACCCAATGGGCCAGTGCCAGCAGACAGGAATACACCAGGACTCTGGGAGCCTAGAATAGGAAGGAGGAGCAGGTGGATGGGGCATAATGGAGAGGACAGTTGGGCCTGAGCTTTGGAAACTAATGAGGAATTTAGGACGACAGGTGAGGAAGGGCAAAGGAACATTCCAGGCAGAAGGACTGTGGGGTGTGCCACCCTGTTTGGGAGACGGACAGCTCAAAGCCCTTTATTTCCACCTCCCCCAAGGATTTGTCATGTTCTAGCCATGCTTTTTCCCCCTTTTTCCTTTTATTTCATCATATTATGGGGGTACAAATATTGTTATGGTTACATATATTGCCCCTGCCACCCCCCCACCCCCCCACCCCCCCTGTTGTGTTTTTTTTTTTTTTTTTTTTTTGAGAATGTGTCTGGCTCTGTCACTGGCTCTGGAGTGCAGTGACGCCATCATAGCTCACAGCAACCTCAAACTCCTGGGCTCAAGCAATCCTCTGCCTCAGCCTCCCAAGTAGCTGGGACTACAGTTGCATCCCACCATGCCTGGCTAATTTTTTTCATTCCTTTTCTTTCTCTTTTCTCTTCTTTTTTCTTCCTTTCTTCCTTCAGGACTGGGTCTTGCTTACTCTGATCTCTAGTGATCCTCCCACCTCAGCCTCCCACAGTGCTGAGATTGTAGAGGCGTGAGCCACCACAGCCAGCCTCTAGCCAGCACTCTGCTATGGTGACCTGAGAGCGAGGACGAGACATGCTTCCTTGGGACCCCAAAGAGCCCTGGGAGTAGGGAGCCCTGGGGGAGTGCTAGGTGGAACAGATGGGAACCGTCCCAGGTTCCGCTCCTACTCCTGGGTCAGCTGCACTTTATAAGGTATCCGAGGACACAGAACAACGCCCATCCCCCCACTCTGGGTGGCAATGGGGCAGACTGGGTAGATGAGTCTATTTCAGAAATGAGGGAACTTGAGGCTCAAGGCGTCAAAGCTACAGAGCTAAAGGTACAGCTGGTCTCCCTGGCTGCACAGTTCATGCTCTTATTCACTTCCCCCAGTGCGACTGCCTAGCAGCAGGACCTAACCAGAAATGACAGTGGCGGGCCGGAGTCCCAGAGGTGACAGCCTGACTTGTGGAAGGAGGGCGAGGGGCTTCAGGCCTCAACCTAAGCCCGAACTCCAGGTCTGGACGACTCCAGATCCCCACCTAGTGGTAGGACAGAGCCACTGCTCGCACAGCCCAGGCAGCTCATGGGCGACATTAACCCAGCCAGGTCACCAGCAACCCACCCTCCAGCAAGAACGCCGCCTTCCGGGGCCAGGGCTCCCCGCGAGAGGGAGGCGGGGCATGAGCGCGCGTGCGCACTGCGGGCCGCCGGCCTCAGCTTTCTCCGCAGCAGCCTTGTCGCAGCCGTGGGTCTCTGCTCAGCCTCACCCCTCACACGCAGGGCCCTCACGTCACCCCCTAATCTAAACCCCCAGGTTTTGGGCAATCCTAGGGCTCAGAGACTTGGCAGCCTGTCAACCCCGAAAGCAGGGTCCCACTGGCCTGCGCCTGGCCTAAGGGTAGGAGGGGTCACCCTTCTCTGGCAGGCTCAATCCTGCTGGGATTTGCCCCACCCCAGATGGCCCCCAGGCCCTCATCCTCAGGCTCCTGGAGGCTCCTCCAAAGGGCAAGGCCTCCTCAGGAAGGGCAGGAAACCAGCACTCACTGTGCCAGGCCTGTTGTAAACAGCATGTCCTCTGATCTCACAACCCATGAGTGTCATCTCCACCTCGAGGAAGTGATGGGGAAGGAGCAAAGTAACCTGCCCAAGGTGACTCCTTGACTAACACAAAATGATGTGCTGGGCACCTAACCCAGAAGGGGAGAAGGCCCAGGGGAAGCTCTCTGGAGAAGGAGCCAGTGGGCCAAGTTTAGGAGGAAGGCAGGAAGAGCCAGGGACAAGGGGAGAGAGGAATGTGAGGAGGCCAGAAGGCAGGGTCAGCAGGATTAACCTAGGGGTGGGCACTGGGCATGCAGTGCTGGGGTTGACCCCAAGAGCAGGGGAAGCCTTTGGGGGGCTTTAAACAGGGTAACAACCTCATCTCAGCTGCATTTCAGGAAGGCCTCTGTGTGCAGGAAAGACTGGAGGGCAAACATGCTAGAAGGTTCCCCAGGGGTCCCAGATAGGCAGGCCTGCCCTGGCCTTTGGAGGCCAGAAGGCACCAGACCCCTAAGGGAACAGAGAATCACCCCGCACAGTAGGAGAGCAGGGTTTGAGGGCTGCGAGTGCCTGTCTGGGGATGGCCTGGAAGCTTCTCCTCCAGATGTTAAGTCCCTAGGCAAGAGACATGCACTCCCTGGGCCTCAGTTTCTCAGGAGACAGAGGAGGCCCCATTGTCTGGGACCCTCAGCCCTCAGGGAGCTCTCTCTTTGAGCAGAATCAAAGTGGACTTGGAGCAGGGGCTTTGGGGTCCAGGGCCTGGGTGGAAGGTGTCCTGAAAGGACTAGATATGGGCCCTGTTCTGGAGGGTGCACTTCCTTCCTTCATTCATTCAGTAAATCCTTTTTACACTTCTGCCATGTATGAAGTAGTTTTAGGTCTGGGGACCTACATGAGCAAAGCAGACACCAGTGCCCCCGCCCCCTTGAGGGAGCCAATGGTCTCGTAGGAGACAGAGACATAGAACACACATATCTTCTCCTGAGAGAAACCATGGCAGTGCATAGGGATGGGTGGGGAAGGGGTGAGCCCCAGCAAACTGGGGACAGAGTGGAGCCCCAGAGCCCCAGAGAGGCTGGGGAGCTGGTTTTCTCCATGGAAAGCCACCCACACCAAGCATCTTCATGTGCGCATGGCTCCAAGCGTTTACGTGTGTGTGTCTATGTGGTAAGTGCATGTGTATATATCTATTTGTGTGTCCGAGTGTGTTTCTCTGTATGTGCATATGTCTCTGTGTGTCTGGGTATACACATCTGCATGTGTTTGTGTGTGTGCCTGTGTGTTTGTATAGTGTTGTTAAGTGAGTATGCCTCTCGGGGGCGGGGAGCGTGTCTGTAGACGTGTGTATTTGTGTGCTGCGTGGGTGTTGGCACACCTGAGTACAGCTCTCTACGTGCATGCATGTATGCATGTCAGGGGGATCTGCATGTAGGTATCTGTGTGGGGTCAGCAGGGTGACCTCCTGGGTGACTTGCTCAGAACTTAGGGGTTTCCCAGAACTCAGGCTATCAGTACTACAACCAGAACTGTTGTGGGCAGTTGTGGGAGGGCAAAGCCTGGAAGTGTGAAAGCCCCTCTGAGAAGGAAATAAGATGCAAAGTTGGAGCAGGATGAAGGAACCGACCAGACAGTCCAGAGCTAAATAAAAACCAGTCCCAGGACAGCCCGTCACAGGGCTGGGCCCTGGCCAGGGGACTCGGAGGCCCCGAGGCTATAGAGCAGGAACTCTCAGGGCTCAGGTAAAGAGCACAGGCGTGGGGGTGGCCAGACCTTGGGGTGACCCTGTGGTCTGCTTCTTAGCAGCTCTATGAACTTGAGCAGGTCTAAGCCTTGGTCTTCTCTTCTATAAACTGGAGATGATCATACCAACTTCCCAGTGCTAAGAATGAAATGAGAAAATGTGTGTGTGTGTGTTAAGCACACTGTGGGTGTTCCATGGCTCCTCCTGTCAGCCTGAGGTGGGAGCACCATGGGGCTCAAGGACATCCTATTCTCTTTGGGAGGGAAATAAATAATAAGAATGAACATGAGCCACCCTGTCACTCTCTCAGGTAATCCTTTCAAGCCCCTGTTACTGTTTTACACACCAGAAGGCCCGGCCCCCACCAGGGGTCCCTGCAGGCCTGGCTAGGCTGATGTGCAGCCTCAAGGTCACCCTCTCCCTGGCCTCCTGGACCTGGGCCCTGAGTCAGGCTGCTTCTCCCACGGGCACACCTCCTGGCCAGGACATCCGGACACTTGCCCAGCACCTTTGCCCTTTCCCAGCTATGAGGCTGACTGTCACCCATCATCACCTCATCAGCTTATGTTTCTAAGGGCCAGGCCATGGGATTGTGAAAGAACTCTGTAATTTATGTATTGGATTGCCTTGGCCACATCACTTAATTTTTCTGAACCTCGATTTCATCATCTGTGAAATGAGGACTTGTAATCTCTACCCTACCAGTGAGGGTTCAGCGAAAGTGTTTGAATGCCTTAAAGCCTTCCACACATGTGAGGAATTTGCCTGTTAGGGACCCCAGATCTCGGGACACCCTTAAATGTTATTGCCTGAATGTTCCCCATTGGTATCCCTTTCTCTCTCTGGGGAAAAGTCACAAGTAGCCAACAAACTGTGGTGCTAGGTGCCAAAGTCACCCCCCAACCCACCAGTCTGTTCTCTGCCAAAGCAGGCTGGTCTGAGGTGGAAGGCAAAGCAGTGGTAACCACATCCCACAGGGAGTGGAGGCAGCTGGAGCCAGCCGCTCCCGTTCCCAGGAGGCCTTCAGGATCTAGAATGCAATTTCCTAATTGGGAATTCATCCAGGCCACTAGCCCTGCCCCTGCCCCAAGAATCTTAGCAACAACAGCCAAGGTCTCCAAGGTCTGTGAAGGACTCCGCCTATCTCTCAGGCTCGGATGTCTCAAGCATTAAATGGGAACATAGTCCTTGGCTCTTGTCTGAAGCAGTTGAGGCTGGGGGGTCACTGGAAACTAGGCCAAGGTCAACTGGTCGTTCACAGATCAATTTCATTGTAGTCCAAACTACTTATTTCGCAGATGAAGATTCTGGGGAATAAGTTTATTCAGAGAATAAAGTCATATTCTCCAACATTTCACAGCTGGAGTCCAAGTTTGACCTTGTACCTATCTCCTGTCCAGTTTTCCTACCAAGTGGCTGCTTCAGGCCTAGATGGACATGGATATAATTATTAAATTGCCAAAACTTTGGTCCTATCCTCTGTTATATGGTACTTTGAAGGGAGAAAGAGCTGAGCTGAGAGCCTAGTGCAGAGAAGACACCTGGCTGGGACCACATAACAAGCTGGTGACTGTGTGGCAGTGCTAATGCTCCTAGACTGGTGTTGACTGGGCTGCTTTCTAGAGGTGTGCTCTCAGAAAATGTGTGTAGGATTAATCTCCCAGGTTGCCAGAGCTCCTCTGGGGACATTAAGGACTCAAAACCCATCCCTCAGCCCTGCTCCAACTCTGGCATTCCCGGGCCACCAGAGACAAACACACTCTCCCCACCCCCACCCCCCATTCAATCAGACCTGACCCAGAACCTTGGTGGCTTTTAATCCAAGGGAGAGAGTCTCAGGCTGACCCCTGATCCTCTCGTTCCCCACCACCTCCCGCTGGGATAACACAGACCCAAAGCCTCTGGCACCTGGGAGGCAGGATCTTAGGTGAGCAGCTTCACAAGGCCTATCCTGCATGCACCGCCCTTGACCTTGAAGACCCGCGGAAGGAGGTGAGGACGGGCAGGTAGCAGCCAGGCGGACCTTTCGGTGGGAGGAGCACTGGATCCCTACCGATTCCAGAGCCGCCTCAACTTCCCAGCCACATCGTCTTCGAGGGGGCCATGCTCCCGTCGTGGTCGGCCAGAGCCGTTCGTGTATCCTATCCCAGCCATAGCCCTGCTTCTCAGAGGCCCAGAAGACTGGAGTCAGGTGGCCTCTTTGCCGCGAGAGGGATCGCAAGGGCTCCAGCCCAGCCAGGCAACAGTAGACGACTGCCAGTGTTTGCAACTGGGCCTCCCAGGTGGGGCAGCTGGCACTACAGGGTGGCCACTGGGAGAAGGGGAGGCGGCCTCATCTATGTGTCCGCAGCCCCTGTCCGGAACCCCTCATTCTTCGGCTGCCTGTGCTGGTCTCTGGGCTTGGATCTACTCCGGATCTAGCTCCCGGAGCGCTGTCCGGCCGCAGCCGGCCACTGGCCTGGAGCGCCATCTCGTGGGCATTTGGGGAGTTGCCACGGCCCGTGGACTGCGCGGGTTCGCTCCCGCCGGGGAGCTGCAAGCGGCGCCTAGAGGAGAGGCCGGGAAAAGAGGGGTGGCCTCCGGCGCTGGAAATCCGGAGCTTCCGGAGTGGGTCCCGGGACCCATCAAATGAGGTGGAGCAGAAAAGTAACTCCTAGGGCAAAACAGGTCCCAGGCGTCCTTAGACAGAGGCACCGAAACATTTAGCGAGGGGCGCTCCCGGGAGAGTGCCCAGAGAGGACCCGGAGCTCGGACTCCCTCCCCTTTGCCCCAGTCCCCAAGTGCGCACAGGACTCCCCTCCGCCGCCGCCCAGTCCACAGAGCACGAGCGCTGAGACTTTTTCGGGACCCTGCATGCGGGCTGGTGCTCCGAACTCTGGGGTCAAGAACGGCGCAGGAGGGAGAGGAAGCAAGATTGGAGTTTGAGTCCTTCCCAAAGCGGAGGAAGGCAGGCTCAGAGTTTAAATCAAGGTCTCGTTGAGGCTGTCCCTCAAGGGGCCGTCCCACAGCCAGGAAGTGGGGGGTCGGGGTTTATGTGGAGGCATCCCAGGGAGCGCAAGGCTGATCGCGCCCCTCCCGTCCCCAGGAATGCCCCGCGTCGGAGCTGGCTGCGCGCTGGGGCGGTGGCCCCAGGCCGTGCCCCTTCGGCGGGGCAGGACCGAGCCACTCACGCTCCAGATCGCAGCAGCGGGGAAGTGGGGGAAGGAATGGCTCGAGGGCTCGGAAGACTCCGATTAACTGGGGAGGAAACGCCGTCCCTTAGCTCTCGGGATGCGTGGTTTCGCCGCCAGGGGTCTCACGGAGCCCCCACGCTCACACCCTGGGTTCCGAGTCCTCCCGTGAATCACCTTCACAAGCCCACACTGACTGACACGCACAATTTCCTCTCAGACCCTACACTCCCAGCTCACGAGGTCCCACGGCGACAGTCTAGGTCACCAACAGGCCTCAGCAACCCCTTATCCCCATCACGCCCATACACGCTGTCCTCACAGGCTCGCGTGCTGGCAGCTTTGCCGTCCAGGGCCCCTGGTGCCAGGCCCTGAAGGGTTAAGGAGGCCTTGGGGCACCGGAGCAGCGGGTACGCGGGGCGCCTGGGCTAATTGGCGACCCCGGAGACAATGAGGGCTGGGAGGCCAGGGAGGCGGGTGGCTTAATTGGGCCTGGGAGTGGCCCGACCTTTGTCTGGGACTAGGCCCAGCCGCGGGCCGCAGGTTCCCGCAGCCGCACTGAGGCTCCCAGCTGGGGCCCAGCGCAGCGCCGGATGGGCGACTCTGGGCGGGGACGTGTGCCGCAGGAGGCTGCGGCGGGGGCGCGGGGAATCTCTAGGCCCTGGGGTACCACCTCACCCCACCCGGGTTGTTGCGGCAACGACACGACCAGAACGCGGCTGCAACGCGGGCCCCAGGTCAGTGCTGCCCCCTGGTGTCAGCAGCCCCGTCCGCAGGCCGCCGCGGGCCCGCAGCCAACTCCAGCTCTCCCTCCTACGGCAGTCACGCTGAAAGTGAGAGGCCGGGAGACGCGAGCGCGCCCCTGCTCTACGAACTTTAGAGGCGTCTCGACCAAAAGCCACCTTGAATAAACACACTGCCCACGAGGGATTGTATTCGAGCTGGGAAAGGGGCTTACCTGTCCCCGCCGGGTTCCTGGCCTGCCCCTTCCGCGTCCCGCCCGCAGGTCTGAGGCAGAGAAGCCGGAACCCACCCTCCGGGGGTTGGAACGTGGTTTTCTGCGCCCTCCCGCTCCCGCATTGGCCGGTGCCCCCTACCCCCTCCAGCGGCATTCAGCGTCCTGGGGGCAGCGCCCTCCTGGGAGAGGAGGATGCGGTTCTCTCTCCTGACAAACGCGTCGGCCCACGAAGGCGTCCTGGGCGTTTGGAGGCCCAACTGTCAATTCCACTTCCCCCTTCACTCTATCTCACCACCCCTGGTGTCCCTGTGGAGTTGGAAGCCAACACCCCTATTCCACCCTATCCCCCACCCCTTGCAGTGCCCAAAGTGGGCAGCCTGCCCGGCCAGGGCGTCAAGGATCCTTAAGGCTCAAAGAGGAGAGACTTGGGACGGAGGTGGCGTGATCGGTAACTGACAGACCCATGGTTGAAGGGGTGACCGCCCATATCCCACCCCTTCACCACCCCCATTGCTAAGATTGGGGGCTGAAGACACACGCTAGCTGGGTGAGGAGGAGGAGAGAAGATGGCGCCCTCAGGAGCTCACTGGATGGGGGCGGGTGGCAGCTATCATTGCAAGAGTGGGCGGCTGGGAAAGGACCAGCTCAATCAATGGAGACTGACCCAGCGGGGCCCCCAGAGAGACTTTGATCATTATTATACAGGGGAAACTGAGGCAGGAAAGGGAATAGCCTATCGATCTACACTCTCCACACCCCCAAGAGGGATTTGGGAAGAACTTTTAGGCCAGATTTTGCCACTCTAGTCAACAGTCTTGACACGGAAAAAATGTTTCTCTAGTAGGGTCAGAGGTATTTGTGGGTAGGGCACGCCAAATCCCTCCTCGGAAGGGAGGGGGCAGGAGTACGCACCCAGAGGGGATGCATTTCCACCACGGTGCCCCAAAAAGGGAGTCGGGAGTCCAGGGCGCTCGGGCGCGCCTCTCCTGCTCCAGTGCGCAGGCACGAGGCGTGGAGCGGCGGACAGGCGGCGAGTGGCCAGCAGAGGGAGCCCGGCCCCGGCCGGGGACGCGGGGGACCTGAGGGGCGCGGGGGCGCGAGGCGGCGCGGCGCCTCCTGGCCCAGCCCGCGCCCCGCGCCGGCGCCGCTCGGCCTCGCGGCTCTGCCCGAGGCCCCAGCCGAGCTGTCACCTCCGGGGTGCAGCTGCCGCTGAGCAAGGGGCGCCCGACCTTTTGTCCCCGCTGCTGGTCCCTCTTTACGCGCTTGCAGCGCCCCAGCCCCGCGCGGCCCACAGAGCGCACAGCGCCGCCGTTCACTTCGCATGGTAGCGTTTTATTGTTTTCTCGCGTTTTTGTCGTTTCGTTCTCGCTCCGAAGCGAAAAGTGAAAACCTGAGGTGGAGCCCGCTGGCCGGGCGAGCAAAGCCCGGGCGGAGGGGCGGGGGGCCGGCGGGGTGGGTGGGGGCTGCTCCGGGGCTCGGGGCCTTCTCCCGCAGCCAAGAGCCCCTTCAGCCCTGTACAATATAGATGCTCATGTAAAATGGAAAAAAATTAAATGCTATGAGTTAATCTCTAAATATATGTACACAGCAATGTACACCTTTGAATAAATTAATACCAATTTGCATATTCTGGGAACCTTAAAGCTTATTTACACAAATTACCATTTATTTCATAAATATCTTTTTTTTCCCTGGGGACTCAAGGCAGAAGCGCCACTCCCTCCGCTGACCCAGGGGTGGGAGGGGTGCCCGTCTCTTGGGGGAAGAGGTGGGACGACTGAAAGGACAGGTGTCCCCCAGCTCAAGTCTACACTGACTTTAGTCTTCACTGGCTCCTGCATCCTCCACCCCAGTTTCTCACACGGTCCGGTCCGGCCCCAAGGCCAAGGGCTCTAGGACACCCTTCAAAGCCCCCAACCCTGGCCCCTGCACCTTCTGGCTTCTGAAGGGACCGCTGGGCCGGAGATAAGGCCTCTCCACTGAGCTGGAAGACCGGAGAGACCCCTCCGACGCCACACCTTAATGTTGGAGCAGATCTGGACCGAGTCCGGTGGCTCCAAAGCGACTGTGTTCCCGGCAGCCCGATTCTTGTTGAGGCCCAGGGAAGTTTCCCAGGCCCCAACGTGCCAGACGAGGCTCTATTCTGGCTGCTGCAGCCCACTTTTGCTCCTTTATTTAAATAAATACCCATTCTGTGCTGTACACGTCCCAAGCAGCAGGGGCAGGCAGCCCGGGAGGCCTGCATGGCGGCGGAGCAGCTGGGCAGCCCCTCACTTGGGCGACTCCCGGCTGGGGGAGAGGGCTCGCTGGCTCTCCAGCCCACTCACCAGTCTCTGGATGCTCTGCAGTTCACTAGCCGCCTCCTTGACTGAGCCGCTGGGCGACAGGGCACCACGGGACGGGGCCCCCACTTTGCGGAGAGCCAGCTCGGGCGGGGGGCTGGGCTCCCTGCTGTTGCTCCCTGCAGCCTTGGAGCCCTCGGATGCCAGCCCGGTGGTGAGGAGGCTAGTGCTAGGCGGGATGGTGACCGGGATCTGGTAGGGGCTGAAGCGCAGGCGGGGCCGGGCACTGCCCAGGAAGGGGCTCCGGGATAGGGAGCCAGCCGCCGCAGCAGCCGCAGCCGCAGCACTGGTGGCCGGCAAAGCCGAGGCGGCTGCGGCCGCTGCTGCCATGTAGGTGTAGGGGTAGGGGAAGAGGCCTCCGAAAGTGGGCATTGGGATTCCCTAGAAGAAACAGAACAAGACAAGGGTTAGACGTCCTGCCTGAGGTATTTCTGAGGGTGGTCTGCGTGGTGGGGGTGGTGCTGTAACCAGCACTCCTTGCCCGGCTGTGTTAGGGATATAAAACCAGAGCTCACATAACTATGACCACAGGCAGCACAGGTAGGCATGAGCCATGGCCAAACTCAGTTAGAAGAGGGAGATTATTTCAGGCTATGATGCAAAGGCCTGCCATCAAGCTCTGTGCTGGGTATTACAGTAGGGGTAAGGGAAAGGACATTCCAGGTGGCTGAACTAGCATAGGCAAAGGCCTGGGGGGAGGAAGCCAGGCAGGCATAGGGCCAGGTGGCAGGCAGGCCGCTCCGGCTGTCTTGGGAGGTTCTGCTCATTTAGAGCAGTGCTCCCCACCCCTCCTGTCTGCAGGCTCCAAAGGGCTGAGGGAACACAGGCTAGGGGAGGAGCTTTGGAAAGTCCCCTTCTGCCTGCTCACCTGTTCAGGGGTCTCCTGCCTGCGCCAGGAAAAGGGCACAGGTGCCAACCAGTTCAGAAAACTGGCCTGAGTGTTCTGCAGAGAACTCCTGGCGTGAGCACCTCAGTGGCAGCTGAGGAAGGAATGCAAAGTCTTTGCCTGTGGAGAGCGCAGCAGCCAGGAACCCTGGACAGACACCGCCTGAGTTCATGAGGCCTGAGTTTGGGATTATCTGACCTTTGAGATAATGGCTCACTCCCTGGAGTGTGTGGGCATGGGGAGGAGGGCAGGGGGCTGACTGTTCTGGGCTCCCCTGGAAGCCTCAGGCCTGGCTCAAGCAGGGAAAAGGAAAGAGGTAGCTGAGTCAGTGAGAAAATACCCTTCCTGAGGGGGTCAAGCCCTGCTGGACATTTCAGACCCAGCATCTCAGGTTGGGAGGAAGGAAGGAGGTGACAGATGTCCCAGGATTTGGCTTTACCTGAGGGCTGGGAAGGGCTGCACTGGTCTGAGAACTTAACCACCAGTACTTGTAGCAGCTGATGCCCCCTGAGTGCTGGGTACTCTCACCCTGGCTGTGCACCTGCTGAGCAGGCTGTGTCTAGAAGCCCTGACTTCCCCATGACCTCAACGACACCCGCCTTCATCAGCAGAGTTTGTACAGGGAGGAGGCATTCACATACACACAGAAACAAGGGTGCAGATTAAACCTCCAATGCCCTGAACGCCATTCTCCTGCAGCCCAGAGCCCTACATATGTGATGCTGGAACCTCAAAGTGTCCATACACACTGACATTGAGCTCTGTTCCAAACTCATTTCAGAACCCCCCCCCCAACTTTAAAAATATTTGCTTCTGAACCAAAGGAGCTTTCTCAGACCTGAACTCCAATTTTCCTTCCCTTGAGATAAGATCTCAAGGGTTCAATTTGCCAGAAACCTCAGAGGGAAGAAAATGAATGAAGAGATTCCAAATCTTTCCACAGGGAATATTCCACCCAAGCAACCAAAGAGGCCGCTCTCCCCATCAGATCTCCTTAGTGTGCCGCTGGCCACATTTTCATAAACTCTCCCGTGGGAGCTCAGAATTTCAACCAGGGCCTGGGGAACTGAGCCCCCCTTCCCTGAGATGTGCCTGGGGGACTTGGGGGAACAGACCAGTCTTGTCCTCTGCCAGGGTAGAGGACTTTGTATAGGGCCTGAATGGGGCCAGAGACGTCTGGGAGGTGGGTCATTTAGGTGGTCAATTGTCCAGAAAACAATGCAAAATTTCCTTCTCCCTTTATCCAGCCACCCTAGTCTTTCAGGACTGACAGGGAACCCAGGGTCTTTTCTCCCAGAAAATTTTTCCTGACGCCAGGAGAGCGGACTTGGCAAAAGCCAGGGGCAGCCCTGGTCTGTCAGAGTCAGAAGACTATTGATGGGTGCCTCACTCATTGCTGGGGTTATAGGGAATGAAACAGGCCCAGAGAAGGTAAGGGACTTGCACAAGGTCACACGGGAGTCAGATGCAGTGCCCTGGCCAGACCCTGGACCTACAGTCTTCGTTTCTCAGAACCGAGGTGTCATGGAAAGAGTCCATCAGGCCTCCCCTTTATGGAGTTCTTGCCTGTTGGACACTCGGAGCACCTTTGGTCCCACTCAAGCCCTCTGCTCGCCTCAGCCACCCAGCTCGCAGCTCTTCCTCCCTCTGTTCTGCCACCAGATCACAGGCCTTACCTGAGATGCCAGCATGTGCTGGGAGAGGTGGAATGGGAAGGGCGCGGCGGTGCTTGCTGCGCTGGCCGCGGGACCCAGCCCGCCTGCGTCCAGCCCCGCGGTGGTCCCGGGTCCGCCGCCTCCACCATTGCCACCGCCGCCTGCCACCGAGGCCAGCAGGTGACCCATGCCCATAGCAGAGAAGGCGCCGGGGCCCATGGCGAACTGTCCTGGGTGCAGGAAGAGCGGCTGGCCGGCTCCTAGTGGCCCGAAGAACTGCTGCCCGTGCAGGTGGCTGGAGAAGGCCAGGCTGGGCAGGTGTCCGGTGCCCAGGGGCGACGCACTGTCAGTCTGTACCACCAGCGGCGCCAGGCTAGGCTCCTTGCCCTCGCCCGCCTCCTTGCGCCCCTCGTCCTTCCGCCGGCCGTCGGAGCGCTCCTTCTCCAGGCTCCGAAGGCCGAACGGGCCGTCCCCGCCGCTCTCGGCCGGCTCCTTGCCCCTCTCCGGACTGCGTCGCTCCCGGGCGCGCTCGGGTTCGGTCAAGCGAGGGGGGCTGGCGCTGTCCGGAGCTGGGCTGCGGCCTAGCGCCGGCCCGGAGCGCTCCTCGCTCAGTCGCTCCGGCTCCGGGTCGCTGTCCGCGGCGCACGACTTTTCCTCGGCTGCGGGGAGAGAAGGAGCGCGGGGTTACAGCGGCCGGGCGGAGACGGACGCGACGCCCTCTCCGGGCCCGGGAGACTTGAAAAGGCTCCAGGGGAGGCGAGTCGGAGGAGCGTCTAGAGTCAGGCAAGGGGCAGCCGCAGGTCACCTAATCCAAGACCCCACAGTGGAAGCAATTGAGCCCTGGAGAGGAAAACAGAGCCGCCAGCGCCCGAGGGGCCAAGCTCGGAGCCCAGAGGACCGTCTGGCTACCAGGGGCCACCCTCACAGGAAAGACCTGGGTTGGAAGCCCCATCCCAGACACATCGTTGACGCTTCCTCCCAGGCCTCGAAGATTAGCGAGCCGGTCGCTGAGCAAAAGGGCAGCCCGGCGCCCCGAGGACACCTTCTCCCGCTCCCTCTCCCTACTCCCGTCCGACCCCCGGAACCTCACCTCGGGCTCGATGCAGGCGCAGGGGACTGGGCGCTGCGCCCGGGGAGGGCGGTGGCTCCCGCGCGGGGGGAGGGTCGCAGGACGAGGCGTCCGACTCGGCGCCGTCGCGTTCGGGCTTGCAGTGCTCCTCGTACAAGCGCAGAGACGGCAGCGTCAGCTGCTTCCTGGGGACGAGCCGAGGGAGCGGGTCAGCGAGGAGCGCACTCCTCCTGCTTCCTACTCCCGCCGGCACCCGCCGTGGGGGCGTCCTGCTCCCTCCTCACCTTTTCTCCCGCCGGCCGTTCCCGGTGTCCCGGAAGCCCTTGGCAAAGGGATTGTTGTCGATCTTCAGCTGCGTTATCTGCGGACACCGAGGGGGCGTGCTAGGTCAGGCCGTGTCTCTTCCAGCCTGGCCGGGGGCATCCCGAGGTCAGCGGCTGTCGGGCCGCCGAGGAGAGACCCGCGGAGTGTCCTCTTGGTACCCGCCCGCCTGGGATGGGACGCCCCGAGGTGAGGCCGGCGGGCGGACCTCGAAAAAAGTGACAAGGTCTCTCCTCCTCCGAAGACTCCAGGAATAATCCCTCAACACACCGGCCCTAAACTGTGCTCGTAGAGTGGAAATCGGCCGAGCAGGCACACGAGCCAGCGCTGTGATGCAAGTTAAACGACTCCGCACCTGAGCAGGCGCGCACGGCGACAGCAGCGCACGCGTTAAGCCCGCAGGTACACACAGACTCGCCGGCCCGCGCACACGCAAGTATACACAGAACGAACAAGTGCCCACAAAGCCAAACGAATTCACGCGTCTCCACAAGAATCCAAGGCTCCCCAAATGGAGCAGCAAAGGCAGGCGTATGGGTCGGTTCACAAAGACAGAACAACCGGCACCAGCGCTCGTGCCCTCTCATTCGCCCGACAGTGGTCACTGGGCACAGGCCTAGTGGGGGTGTTGCTCTGCCCCACTAGAATGATGGTGTAAAAGGGCAGCAAGCAGAAAACACCCTTTAACTTGAGGGAAAATTCTCTAAGCACCTTCCAAGGGATCCGGGGCCCGGACTGACCCAGAACAGTAGCCATGGGCGCTTGAGGAGCCGTGTCACCTGTCCCACCCTTTGGCTCCCCCAGGAAAGTGAAAACTGGGCCCCGGGTTCCAAGAATCGCGAAAACTCGGGCAGATTGCCTCAGGCGCCCTCTCTTCATTTAAATTCCCATTCCTGAGCCAAGAAATAAACGAATAAAATGTAAAAATGTCAGCGCGGGCCTGGAGTCTCTGCTAATTGCTAAGCAAACATCTCCACCCGAACGAGCGCCCAGCTGTTCGCGCGCCCCCAGGGAGCTTGTGTGTACGTGTCCCGGGCTCGAAAGAGAGGCTGGAGGATGTCTGTGGGTGCCGGGAGTGGCCGTGCGAGCGCGGAGCGGGTTGGGGGGCGGCGGGGACGGGGGTCAGTGGCGGGCTGGAGGCTGCAGGTGTTGAGGGGCGTCGGTGCAGGGGCCGGGCCCACCGCCCACCCCACGCACCTTGTCATTCTGGTAGGCAGTGACAGCGATGAAGTCGGTCTCTGGGAACACGTAAGTGCGGAAGGTGCTGTACGGCAGCTTCAGGATGTCGTTGGCTCGCACGATGTGGAAGCGCGGCTGGTACTTGTGCATGGAGTTCAGGATGGTCTGCGGGGAGGGCGCGGGTCACCCGGAGCCTTTCTGTCTCTGGGGACCCGACTTCTTCCTCCCAATTTCTTTGTCTCTCTCTTGGTTCTGCCCCTTCCCCCATTTTCCTCTGTTTCTTTGCTCTTTTCACCTGTATTTCTTTTTCTTCAATTTTTTTCCTCAATTTTTTTCCCCACAGCTTTTTCCCCCCTTTCTGTCGCCACGTAAACATTTTTTTCCTCCAGTTGGACACAAATAAAACAAAGCAACGCAAAACAGAACAAAACCCTACAATGCCACTCTTAACCTCTTTTCTTGGTCCCATTGCTAAGCCCCCTACTAAGCCCATGGTGAGAAGATTCCAACCTCGAGGTGGGGAGGGGGGTCCAGCAACTTCGCTACCTCAGAATGGGCAGATCCTTTTGCCCCATGGAGCCCCCCATTCTCTGGGGACTTGCTCAGGCAGGAATGGAGAGAACCCCCAAACCCTGTCGTCCTAGTTGGCCATCTGCCTGTTGGAGGAGGGAAAGGACTCAGGGAGCCTGGGCCAGGGGTGCGGGTTGAACTTTTAAATCCCCTAGTCTTGGAGGAAGGCTGGGGACATGGGACTTGGGGAAGGGTGAGGGCCAAGCTGAGGTCCTGGGTAGGTTTTCTAAGCTCAGCACCACAGGCCAAGAGCAGGGTGACCTCCCTGGGACCAGCACTGCACACACAGTCCCGGCCTCACCTGACTCGCGCTTAACCCTAGGAGGGCCCTCAAAGGCCTGACTGGAAGGGAGATGTGAAGAGCCTGAAGCTTGCCACCCAGCCGCCATTCCCCAGGCTCACAGAGCAGAGTCCTGGGGCCCAGGCCCAGGACGCACGGGCTACTGGCAGTGAAGGGACAGGGGCACTCTGGGGGTTTGGCCAGCGCTCCCTGCTGGGGAGTCCTGCCCCGCTCTGCTCCCCAGCTGTGTGCTGGTTGCTGCGATCTTGATCTCGACTCCCACCCGCACCCTAGCCCACACTCACGAAGCCATGCTTGTCAGAGATGTTGTTGGTCAGCTTCAGCTTATGGAAGGCCACAGGCTTGGCCATCCACTGCTCCCCCGTGGCCGGGCTGTCTGGGTGGATGTACATGCGTTTGGGCATCTCCGGGTCGGCCTTGCCTGCCACCATCCAGCGAGAGTTGTGGAACTTATAGCGGCAGTCATCAGCGGCCACAATGTCCATCAGCAGGATGTACTTGGCCTTCTTGTCCAGGCCACTGACTCGCACCTTGAACGGGGGGAACATCCTCCTGGGAGGGAAGGAAGGGAGGAGATTCCATTGGGACCCGGCTCTCCTAGGTCTAAGGACCCCTCTTCTCCATTCTATCCCCCCTCACCACCGCTCGCCACTGCCTGGAGTTCCAGTTTGTCTTTCCTGTTGTTTCCCTGTTGTCGCCTGCTCTGCCCTCTTATCACTGCCCAGGAGACCCCACCTGTGGTTGCTGCTCCTGGGAGATCCCATTTCTGCCTGTCAGACCCTCTGGTGTACGGCTTCCCTTCTGTCCCGTGCTCAGAGCCGGACAGCCTCTTTCTCCCTGATCTGAGATGCAAGTCGATGCCCAGGAAAGAAATCTGGGCCCTCTAGAAATACACTTTTTTCTCCTGAATCTCCTCGAAATTCGTTCAGAGTATAATACCCACTCGGGACCCAAGCGCTCAGAAATAAATCTGGAGGGTGTTCGTTTGGGGAACTGGGTTACAGCGCCTGATCAGGGGCCCTGATCCTGCAGTTCGGGGGAAGAGGGTGAGCCTAAGGCCTGCATTCTCAGTGGCTGAGTCGTGGGGTGGCGGGGTTGGGGACTGTGGCTTTCTTCTGGCTTCAAGGCCTGGGGCGGCGGATGTCCAGAGCTCCGAGCTCTGTGGCGGGGGACACTATCCCTGGCGGGGTCAGGCGGGGGCTCTCGGCTGACTAGGTGCTTGCTGTTGGGAACCGAGCAACCCGGCATGGAGTAGTGGAGGGCCGATCCCACTATGGGCTCCAGGGGCGGAGCAGCCCCCAGACTCTCCCAAGACGCTGCATCTCCCCGGAGTTCAGAGACGGACCCGGAGGCAGAAAGAGGGAGACCGCCAGGGCCAAGCCGCAGGGCCAAGGCGCGGGGCCTCCACGGCTTTGGGACTTGGATCGGTTGTGGCTATTCGTTAGGAGCATGTTTTCGTTTTATTTCATTCGGGGGATTTTGGTGTTTTCGTTTTAAAAGAAATTCGCTCCGGTGCCAAACGAGAAAAATCAACTTGCTTGTCTGTGGGAGCAAAGCGTGGCGCCGGGGCCAGAGCCGGGAACCGGGAGCTGGGAGTCGAGAGCTCCGGGCTCGGTGCTGTCCGGTCCCCAGCCCGCCCTCCCGCCCGCGCCCGTGCCCGCCGGCCGCTGGCCGCCCTACCTCCCGGACTTGGTGATGACCATCTCCGTGCCCAGTTTGTGGAACTGGTCCCACAGCTCCTTGGCCTCCAGCGTCACCTTGGGGTCGTCCTCCACCTCGTCCTCGGGCTCCAGGCTCTTGAGCGAGCGCAGATGCGCGGCGGGCGGGTGCGGGCCCAGTGCCGAGACGTGCAGCCCCGCCTCGGCCGCTGCCGCGGCCGCTGCTGCTGCGGCCGCCGCCCCGGCCAGACTCGGGTCGGGCAGCGGCTTGGCCAGCGCGCCCGGCGGCAGCGCGAGTGCCGGGAAGAAGGAAGGCTGCGCCGCCGCCAGGAAGGCGGACATGGGGAAGTCGGCGGGCCGTGGCGCGTGGAACGGATGGTAAGCCATGGCGCTGGCCGCCAGCGCCGGCTCTCTCATCGGGACATCCGGCCCAGACACCCGGGGGCCGGGGCCGGGGGCGCGCGGCTCGGACCCCCGGCCCGGGCGGCGGCGCGCGCGGAGGACGGACGACCGGCGCGGCGGGCGCGGCAGCTGCTCCTCCCGGCTCCCTGTCCCGCGCTCCGCAAGGGGCGCGGGGCTGTGTGCGCGGGGGCGGCGGGGGCTCTGCGCGGGGCTGGGCTGGGCTGGGCTGGCCCGCTCCGGCGCCGGGGACCACGCGCGACTGGTTAGATCTTGTCGTGATCTCTGGAAAACTGTGACTATCTCACATGTCCTGCCCTGCTCGGATCCCCTGCGCTAACGAGCCAGGCCCCCCTTGATTGCTGATTTTACGCTTTTTGGACCAATTGTGGGTCTCCGGGGGCGGAGTTTTGACAGCTCAGGCCAAGCTCCGGCCGGGAGGGGGGGCCGGGGAGAAGGTGTCGGAAGCCTCAGCAGTAAGAAAACATGTCAACAGAATAAAATATTAACCAATGACGGGCCGGCGGGCCCGAGACCCCTCCCCCTGCCCCGGCCCCCACCTCGCCGCCTGCGCCCGCGCCTGCCTGCGCCCGGACTGGAAAGTGCGGAGGGCCGACCTGACCCGCCGTCAGGGTCCAAGGCAATGGGTGCTGGGGTCCCAGGGCATTGGGGAAGGACCCCCAGCCGCACGCCAGCCCCAAGTGCAAAGCATTGACACGGCCCCGAGAGGAGAGGGAGCACCCTCCTTCTCCCGCGCCTGGAGGCCCAGCAGCTCTGGCCCGCGCCCCAGCCTGGCCTCCGACCCGGCTCCCAGTCGCGGCGCCGCCTGGGGTCCCCGCGCTCCGGAAGAAGGCTGCAGGCTCTGTAAAGCGAGGCCAGTGGGCGGGAGAGTCGGGAGGCTCGGGTGGCCGAGGTCCGGGAGCGGAATCCAGGTGGCGGGAGCTGGTGAGTGGAGCCATGGCAGAGCCCTGCTGGGGCTGGCGCGGGCGGGAGCGGGACGCGGCGGCCTTGAGCTCAGGAGACCGGGGACCCCCAGGCCCGCGCCTCTTCTCACAGGAAGACTCCGAAGGAACCTGGAATTCCCGGCAGGCCCTGGACTCAGCCCTGAGCTCGCAGGCGGCGGGTAGAGCGGGTCCTCAGGGCTCGAAGGTGAGCGCACCTTCTGCTGAGCACAGGCTGCACTGTGCGGGCGGATCCCGGACCCTGGATTCTGCACCCGCGACTGAACGAATTTTCGCCGTATCCGGTACTGGAGATGCAAGTCTCCCTTTCTGAACATCGGCATCCTTTCTCTGCTCTCCTAATCACTTTTCTAGGGTTTGTTTCCGTCTCTTGGAAGCGCATGTCTCCCAAGTTCAGGAGTGCTGAGTAACACGCGCGGGAGTCAGGGTGTCTGCACGCACCTGTGGTTAACCCCCCGCCCCCGCGATCATTCTTAGTCTTCAGTGTTCCAGCAGCCCCAGTATTTCCCCCCCCTGGTGTGTGTGTGTGTTTCCTGCCCAGTATGGTGCCCTCCGTGTGCAGCAAGAGTTGTAACTCAAGGTGTGCAATGGGAGAGTGGAGCGACCACGCACCTGTCTCGAATCTGGCTCGGGCGCGGACCCTCGGGCCCTGCAGGTTGCGTTCCAAGGACAAGATGGAGCATGCACTAGCCACGGGTGACACTCCCACTCATACAACACACGCAAGTGTGGGTGAGTTTGGCCCGCACGGGCTCTACGCCCGCGTGGTGGGCACATACATCCAACAGTGACCTAGGCAGGTGCCCGCCCGCTGCGCACACCCAGTGGCAGGGCACCTCGCAGCTCAACGCTTAGAGGTGGTTAGTAGCGGCCGGATCGCTCCTGGCAGTGCGGGTTCGATACCAGCATAAGTATTTTGTCCTCCACGACTTTTTTTTCTACTTTCCAGACCCAACCCCAGGCTCTCACAACTCCTCATCGCGGCGCACATGTTGGCACTGCCCCCACAGGGTTTTCTCCACGACCTCGCTCTTGGCTAGGTCACGTCTGTCTTAGTACCTCTTCTCTGCCCAGAACGAATCTTTGCTCCGCGTTGCGCAGTCTACGCAGCTGGAGCAAGGTCCATTGCAGTTTTGCACAGGCAAAGACCTGCCAGCTCCACCTTAGGCGAGATGTGGCCCCTTGGGGTGGGACCCGTGTGGACACGTTTGCGCAGTCGGTGGAATTACCAGTTAATAGCCAGGGCAGCTTTCCTTAGCCCAGAATCCAGTGCCTGGGAATCCGTGAATACATTTGCGAAATCGTGGATGTGTGGATTTTCGTACTTGTAAGAATGTGTGTACATCTAAGCGAGTGCATTTTAGACATTTTCCTGGGGAGAGTCCGTAGCTGGTCCTGGGGTCAAAGGCCTGGAGAATTTGAAACACGCAGGCCTGGGTTATTTGCCCAAGAAACCCAGCGGCGATGGTGCTGCAGCTATATTTGGGGACCGCAATCCTATCTACAGAGCCACCGACCTGCCCTCTGGCTTTCTCAGGCTCTTTTCCTGTCGGGATCCCGCCGCCTGCCCCGCCCCAGCGTCCCACAACCCCTTGAAGTCCTGCTGCGGACGCTTTCGGTACCGTGTGTTGCCCCCGGCCCCTCGCGCCCCTGCTTCCAGTCCCAGTCCGACTCTCCAGTTAGGAATATCCTTGGCTCATCGAAAACTGGCGCTGGGGAGGCCTGGGCGGCCCTGGAGCGGCGCCGCGCAGCCCACAGCTCCGGCTCGGCCCCTCCCCCTCCTGAGTTTACCCTCCTTCGCCTTCCCAGGAACAGGCGCCCCTGGGGGAGTCCCCCGGCCGAGTGTGCGTGTTTCTTTAAGAGGCCCCGGGGGGCGCCTCGCAGGCCGCCCGGGGCTGGAGGGGGAGGGCACGGGCGGGGGCGGCTGGCGCCAGGCGGCCGAGGCTCCACAACAAAGCTCCGGCCCCTGTCACTTCGCATCGGCGGGGCCCCGCAGACGGGCGGGGGACGCGCGCTCAGCCGCCCCTCCCTCTCCCAGGCGGTCCTGGGCCGGGGCGTCGGGCGGGCGCGGGCCTCCGGGCCTTAGGCCCATCGCGCGCGGTCAGTGCGCTCCGCGCTTCCCGCAACAACGAAATCGGGCGGGGCAGCCGGGGCCGGGTGGGGCCGCGGTCCTGAGCCTGATTGGGCTGCCCGTCCGTCCTTTGGCCCGTAACCTCCCGCAGGGTCAAGGGACACTGTTGGGACGTTCCCCGGGTTGAACCTCAAAGGGGGTCCCCACCGTTGTCTTCGTCTGCGCGACCGGCGTGGATTTGAGTGGGCCCGCGCGGAGTGGAACCCTCGGGCAGGAACGCTCGGGGATGTGTGGGGATGTGTGGTCGTGTGGCAGAGTGGACGGACGCGCTCCCGAGAAACGGGGCGCTGGCGTGAGACTGGCATTAAGCGCTCGGTAGCATATGAATGTGCCCAGGCTAAGCTCGGTGACGTGTGTGGCCCTTTGCGTATGACCAGCTGTGTGGACGCCACTGGGCGCGTCCATCCCAGTCTTGACGTGCAGTGTGTGTGCGTGAATGAAGACACTCCCGCGGACAGACTTGCTTCCCATTGCGGCTTCTCTGCCCGACCCGTACCTCCCGGAGCCTTGGCGCCAGCCAGCCCGGTTTAGCGGCCGGGCCGGGCTCCCCCGCGGTCCCAGGTCTGGCTGGGGTGGGGGCCGCGGCCTTGGTGACCCCAGCCCGCAGCGGCCCGGTCTGTCCCGTCCACTTAAACAAATTGCGGCTGACAGGCGCGCAGTCTCTCTGGAGCCGCCGCCCGCCCGTCGCCTCTCTCCAGTCCCAATTATTCCGCGCAAGGTCGGGCCAACGGGTTGGGATGGGGCGGGGGACGCGGCGCAGCCCAACTCCCTCCTGGTCGCGGTGTGGCCCCGGCCCTTTGCCAGGATAGGCGGCGGGGCCCCTTCCTATAGTTAGGCCCCGGGGAGTGCCTCCGCAGCCACCGCCTGTGTGGCCCTGTCCCTCGTCTTCTAGGCTGATACGAAGACGGAGGCCCAGCCTGGCTGCTATGGGCCGGGACAGACCTGGCCCTCGAGGGACACTGCTTTGTACTTGAGGGCGAGATCACATGGCCCAGAACCAAGGCCACGTCTCCGCCGGACTTTGGGGGACTTTCGCAGAGTTTGGGGGGATCCCCAGACTACTCACTACTCTGGGGTCGCAGTTCCACGGATCGCGGCTGTGCGCTTGGCAAAAGTGAGGTGCGCATCTATGAACTTGCATGTGTGGACGTGCATAATGTGAAATCATGGGTGCAGGTGTTTGGGATCACGGGAGCGCGTACAGGGCACTCTGCTGAGTGGTTTGAGAGAGGGGGAAAAGCGCAGGAAGGACCCCTAGAACGGGCCCACCTGCGACAGAAAGGCGGGGCTGGCCCACTCGCGTTCACAAGGCTCTTGATTCGCTTTCAGAAACGCTGATGCAAGGAGGTGGGGGGAGGGGGAAGGATTCCCTGGAGCAGTTTGGGGGTAGCGCTCCAGCTGCACCGCCTCCGCCCTCCTGACGCCCTGTTAAGGAGCTTCCTGGCCTGGCCTGTCCCATTGGCCTCAGTGCAGCGAACCACCCTTTTGCCTTCTTGACCTGCAGTTTCCCCTTTGCCTGCTTGGGCTCTGCCGCTCCTCCAGGCAAGACATGCTCCTTTCTCCCCACTCCTCCCCCCCCCCTTTATAGATGAGGACTCAGAAGCCCCGAGGTGCAATTTACCCAAGACCACCCGAGTGCTGGTGACAGAGCTCAGATGGGACCCTGGGACTTTAAAAGACAGCATGCCCAAATCCACACCTTAGAAGGTGGTGATGTCCATTGCTGCCGACCTACCTACCCGTGCTCATACAGCAAGGCAGTAGTGAGACTCCAGGGCCTCCACCCTCCTCTGGGCTCTTGCTTTGAATACAAGGCACACAGGATGCTGTGTCTCTTTGCCCTAGAGCTTCCAGTTCCAGGTCTGCAGGAGGAAGCTGCTTTCCCAGTTCCACAGGCATGAGGGAGCAGCTGCTGAGTTAGTCAGGGGCCCAGGCTGGAAGCCTGAAGAAGTGAGGCATGGGGGAGTGGGATCAGAGTCCTGGATTGTGTGGGGGCACGGGAGGTCAGCTCAGATTCAGGCCCCTCTAAGGGAACTGGCTGAGGCAGGAAGCAGCAAGGTGCAGACAGGGGTCAGCTGACTAGCTGTGTGACTTCGTGACCTTGGGCAAGGCCCTGTCCTTTTCTGGGACTCAGGCTTGTCATCTGCAAAAAAACGAGTATCTACTAGTGCTCTTAGGTACATTCTAGTTTAGATAGAGTCTCTGATCTGTGAAAATAAAAAATTAGTACTGACAAACCATCTCCAATTCCAGACTAGGGGCTGCCTGGCCTGACCTATGCTTGTTTACCCAGGAGCTGGCCCTACTGTTGATGTTTGTGTGCCCCAATGGGCCTTGGGACCACTGAGCCTTTTCTCAAATCAATCCTTCAGAGTACCCATGCTCCTCCAGTTGCCATTCCCGCTCCTGCCAGCCTCTTTCCAGATCAATTAAGATATTTTCCTCCATCAAATTGATAGTGAATTCATAGTAATTTGTCCATTGAACAGGTGGTGCTGTGAGGCTCAGAGAGGTCACACGGCTTCCTCAAGGTCACCTGGTCTGGCCACAATTAGATTCATGTTCTGATGACCTCCTAGGTGATGCCATCATGAGGTCTGCTGGGGCTGAGGGCGAGGCAGAGATTGCCCTGGATGTTATCTGTAGAGGACAGGATGCTGACTGCTCTGGGGGCCAATGGACAGTAAGGTCCCCCACCCTGGGGCCCAGCTTTCACTTCCAGCTGATTGCAGACTATGGCAGGGTCTATAACCTCTCCAATTAGCCAGGGGCCAGGCCCAAGGCCTTTCTGATAACCTGTGCTCCAGTGGCAGCCGCCATGGGGCCAGCTTATCTGGCCTCTCTTATCCTCACCCTTCCCCCACATACTCAGAGTTGGCCTGACTGCTCGAGCAGATGAATAACCAGATTGTCCTGCAAGCTCAGCCGACAAGTCCAGCCCTACACCCACCACTTTCCCTGACTGGAGGAGGCCACAGCTGTTTTGCCCCCACTGGAGGGGAAGGGCTGGGCCACAGAGGACTCCTGACGCTGAGCTGCCAGCCAGTTCCCCGCATGGCTGAGAGAGCTCCTGGCAGCAAGGTCTTTGCCCCATCCACGTGCCCTAGGGTGGGTTCAGAGGGGCTCGTGCTTCCTAGAGCTCCTGGAGCTTCTGGACCCATCCCCAGGGTGCCAGGCCATGGGCAGCACGCACTGGTGGCACTCTCACAGGCAGCCTGGTGGCACTCTCCTCCCTGGCCCCTTTTGACTGAAACACTGCTGTAGCTGGGGTGTGGGGGTGGTGCCCGGCCCATCAATGTCTCCAATCAGCGAAATGGGGAAAAGCTACAGCTCCTGCAGCAGCCCCCATTGGCTAGGCCCAGGCCTCCTATGTTCCCAGCATGCCTCACTTGGGCGTGACTTCTCACCGTGCAGGTGCTCAGGCAGGAGGGACTGGCTTAGGCCACCCTGTGCAGGACTGTCTCCTGAGCTTACAGATCCTAGTGTGATTCAGGCCCCCTTCTCCCAACATGCCCAACTGATTTGGTGGCAAGAACTGAAAAGTAAGTCTCTTCTCACTGCAAGGAAAGCAGGGTGTGTGTGAAGTGGGCAGGGGCCTCAGCTCCGGCCAGATGGTTGGATGGAAGTCCCACTTGTCTGTGAACTCAACTCTTCTATGGCTGTTCCATTAAACTTCACCCCAAACCACATGTGGCTCAGTGGGTTTTCTTCAATCACACAAGGCCTTCCTGGGGTCTCTGGGATGTGGGGGCCAGGGAAGAGAGCAACTAGGACTAGCGTTAATCTCTGTCCTGCTCAACACACCTTTTTGCTCCCCCTGCTCCTGTCTCCTTGTTGTCATTCACTTTAGGTCCAGAACTGGGAGGGGAGGGAACAAAATCAGGAACTTGTCATCAGAGGTTCTAGAATAGGTTCATGAATACCCATCTTCTCTGACCGCCCTTCCATCTTCTGAGTTTGAAAAGAGAGGCAATTACAAGGTGTCCCAAAGATGAGGCCAGAGGCTCTGCCAAGCGCTCCTCCCCACAGCAACATCAGCACATGGTGAGGGCCTGACTGGCCTCGACTGCCATGGGGGGGGCTCTGAGCCTGTGGTACCCCGACACATGCCTCTGGTAACAGGCAAGGAACCTGGAGAATGGACTTAAATCAGGCCCCACACAGATTCCAGAGCAAAAGTTCTGCTTCCCATTCCTACCCTCCATAGACCTGCCCTCCCACACCACAAGTTGCACGAGGAGGGGGTGCTGCGAGCCCAGCAATAAGGCCACAGGACTCTGCTCAGCATTTGGAGAGGACCCTGACCCCAGCAACTCAAGGATAGACACCAATTGCAGCGTGATTTATTAGACAAGACGTGCACTTTCGACAGGGCCTCAGTAACCAGTTTCCTTCACTGAACAGTACAGGACCAGGGAAAAAGAGCTTAAAGATAAGAAACAAATTCTTCCCACGAGCAGATGGGGAAAGAAGGGAAGAAGGGGAGCTGTCTCCTTCCCTCCTCCTTCCCTAATACTCTGGGCCTCAGTTCACCCCATGCTGGAGGGGGGCTGACCAAGGGAAGCTGGGGGCAGTGTGTGTCACAGCCAGGGTAGGCTGGGGCTGAGACTGTCCACGCAGGGTCAAATGCTCTGCTAGACCATCCACCCTCTCCCCACCCAAGATACGGCCACTGTTCCAGGCCCCCATGGGTATGTTAAAAAATACAAAAGCGGATCCAATGCAGGATGTCATGTGCAAACAGAGAAGGGACTGAGCTTCTGCAGTCTCTCTTGGCCACAGCCCCCACTGACGGGTGCGGCAGAGGTCAGGTACACGAAGGTGCTTTGGAGAAGGGTCTCTTCTCAATCCAGGTAGGATGGGTGGCTGCTGTCACTAAGCTTAGGGAAGGTGGTTGATGAAAGAGGAGCAGAGACTGAAGGGTAGGACCAGAGGGGGGCTTCTCCCCTCCTCCAGCAGGCGAGCGGGCTGGCCAGCCAGAAGCAGGTTGCTGGTACCTACGGAAAGCCAGTAGGGAAGAGGCTGAGGGGCTGGCTCTCATTGGTGGGGAGTGGAGATCGGTAGCCATCGAAGTTTCTTGGGATGCTGCCACTGGTGGAACCGGAGCTGTTACTCAGAGTCTCGATGCTTCCCTCTCGCTGAAGTTCTGCAAGACAGAGGAGAGGGCCAGGCATGGTCAGCATGGGGCGTGGGGTGGGGCGGGGCACAACCTGGGCCGGGCTGCCTGCCTTGAGGCACCATTCTGGGTCCAGTGACATCCTTCTGCAGGGGGATCTCCACCTGTTCCCTAGATGGGCAGGCGGCAGCTCAGGTCACAGGGAGGCTCAGCCAGGGAAGAGAGAAGCCCCCTTGGCTGGCAGATTCCAGTTTTAGACCACGGTCTTTGCCTCATTGTGGGGAAGCCCCTTAGGCCAGAAGTATGGCCACTCTGACGACCGGTGTGGATGGCACTGCTCTTTGCAGGACACGAGCCCGCACCGGCACACGCACTCATGCTCAGCCAGCATGCTCCCCAAGTCCACAGGGGAGGCGGAGGGAAAAGCCAGGACACAGGAAGGACCACAGCTTCCCAGCCTGACCTGTCCCCACCTCTCCTTTCCTGCCCCACCTGGCCCTGGAGCTTCCACCCCGGCCGTGCCGGTCACTTGTTCACTCATTCACACCCACACAATCCGGCCAGGCCTTGGCTCATCTCTGGCACCTCCTGGAAAGTGTCCTGTTTCCCTGCAGGAGGGAATGCTTGGTTTGAGAGGGGCCTACTCCAAGGGAGAAAGGGTTCTGGTTTACCTCGGTCGACTCCTTTCTCCCTTCCTCTCAGTCCCCAAGTGTCCCAGGTGTCCCTCGGATGCACATGCTCAGAGTCAGCCTGTAAAGCAGGCAGGGAGGCTCCCGCCCTCCTCCCCTCGCCTGGCCCCTGCACAGCCATGCTGCCAGCTTGGCTGTGGCAACTTGGCCTTCTCGTCCAGCTATGGGCACCCTAACTGCCCAGCGTCTCTTGACCCAAGACAGGTTCTGGGGCAGGTGGGTTGGGAATAGAATTCCCTGCTGTTGAATACAAGGAAGAAATTACTTCTTGGCTTTTTGAAGGTGGCCAGTTCCTGTTGCCTTTCAGTCCCTCACAGTGTGCTCTGAGCTGGGGTCACGCACATATCCAGGCAGTCTCTGGGGTCTGTCAGAAGCCAAGATGTGGCAACCTGCAACTTATCCTTCTCCAAGGCACACCTGCTAGTGACTGGGGGCATCTGGCCTGTCCACCTCAGGAGTGCAGGACCTCGAGGCAGTCACTTGAAACAGCCACAATACGCACGGCACAGCTGGCTTTGGTTAGGGCATGAAAGGGGTCATGGCCGTCAGTAGCCAGCCAGGAACTAACCACTGACCCTCCTCCCTGCAGGCCACCCGAAAGCACTGAGGCTGCCCAGCAGCAGCCACAGAGTGGAGTGGGGGAAAGGAAGGCACCTGGGCCCAGGTGTGAGGGACCCTCAGGACACAATCAGCCAAGTCTGGGGCCCAGGCCTGCACTGGATGGGGCACTGGGACACCAGGACCTCTCAGCAGTTTGGGGGCTGTGGAAGGAGGGGCCTGTGGACATAAGCTAAGGCCTGGCCATGGTCCCTGATCTCTCCAAGAGACGCTGGCTGCCCTGCTGGGCCTCTACTGGGGAAAGCCCAGAGATATACTGGGTATAAATAGAAAACAAGGCAGGTGGCTGCTGGCTGGAATCTCTTTTTTCCTGCTCATTCTTAGATCTCACCCTAATTTGGGGGTACAAACCATTGTGCCATGAGAAGACGATGGGAAATCGAAGAGCAGACCCTGGGAATTCTATATGGAAGCTTCAGACTCCAAGGGGTCTCCCTCCACTTCCCTCTTTCCCCATTAGCAAGTCAAGGAGTGTGCGGGGCGGTCGCTGAGGCCCCATTCCATTGGGTTTCCAGGCCCTTGCCCTCATGCACGGCCGTCCCAGCACTAGGGGGCGCTGACAGCAGGACCAGGAGGGCAGGAGCACCAGCAGAGCACCAGCAGTAGCAAGAGAAGCAGGGGCTTCCTTAGGACCTGCACACCAGGTCCAAGGAAGAAAGCCCCAGATGAAGGAGCAGGAAAGGCCACCAGGATAGGGGAAAATTAGCCCCTTCTCAGAGCTGAGGGACAGCCCCACCAGCCTTGATGCAAAATGCCAACTCATCCACCTTGCCAGGAAAGCCAAGAAAACCAGAGCCTGGGACCAAGCACGGCGCCCCCACTGCCCTGGGGACAGGACCCCAGCAATACCCCCAGCAGCCTCAGTGACCCCACCACATGAGTCTGAGTGGTCACACCCCACCCCAGCATGTGACAGTGTGGGGACGGTTGCCCAGGGGCTTACAAGATGAATTTGCTGCTCCTCGGGGCCAGGTGAGCCTGAGATGCCTTGCTCCCACTTTCCCTTCACTGATTAGGCCTGGGTGAGATGGAAGCGGGCAGGCTTCCCCCTCACCCCACATCCCGGGTAACCCAGGCTCTGCCGGGTTTCTCCGTTCACTGCCCCTGCCCTGGGTAGGCCTGCACTGTGCACCTGGTCTCTGACCTGCAGACCCATACCAAAGCCAGAGTGGTCCATCTACAGCACAAACCTCATCTTGCTTTCCCTTCTGCTTAACAGCCTTCAACGACTCATGACAGTCCCAAGGATAAGGTTTGAACTCCCCAGCGCTACAAAATGGCCTTCCATGACCTGCCCCCAGGCCCCACCTCACTAGTGTCACCCACTATTATGTCTGAGGAACCAAAGTAACCAATGTGTGCAGTTCTGGATTCCCCAACTCTCCTGGCTGCTTAAGGCCCTTGGGCCTGTGCTCATAGACCTTCTTCTGACGGAAGAGCCCTTCCAGGCTCTCTAGGCCCCAGAACACCTACTCATCTTCCAAAGCTTAGCACAAATGGCCACTCCTCCGCAAGCCTGTCCTGTTCCCCTGGCAGAGCTGGTCGGGCCCATCGTGCTCTGTGCTGACTCCTAGACTAGGCCCTCCAACCCCCCAACGTGTGTCCCCCCATGCAGGTGGAGAGCCCCTCAGGGGCGGGATCTGTACCTTCTGTCTCTGTATGCCCAGTGGCAATCACAGGGCCTGGAAAATTGCTGGTGCTCCTAACACATTTCTGAAATGACTGAATGAATGAATGAGGGGGAGGTGGGGCCCACTCGTCAGCATGGACTAACAGTGAAAGAACCAGGGGCCTGGCTGGCCCTGGGACAGTCTCCTGGGCACTTTTCTACATGTTCCTCTCGCACGCTCTCTCTTTTTCCCACTGAGCACAGACAGTGAGCGTGGGGCGTACAGTGGAGGAGGGCGCACACAGATTCCCCTCCAGTCACCCCGGCCGCCCAGCCCTAGGAGCAAGCGGCAAATGGAAATGTGTGGCCTTACCTTCCTCCATCCCGAATGCCTGCTTTGTTACTGTTGGGTTGCTCACGGACGCTGGGCTGTTGACATTGTTTTTTTTTTCCTTTTTTTTTCCCTTTTGAAAAGAAAAGCATTGAGGAATCTTTTTGGAAAAGATATGGACAACGATTGAGAAGTACACTGATCTCTGCAAGCAGGTGGAGAGGGTGTCAGGAGGCACAGGTACCACACCGGGAGGAGGGTAGGCTTGCAGTGGAGTTCTGCAGTCAGGGAGGACAGTGACATGCATGTGTAGGGGCCGGGGATTGGTCACTCTTGGGATCCCAGAGATGGAACTGTTGTGACAGTGCCAGGACTCTGTCAGCATGAGGGTGGGAACAGAGGAGTCACACATTGAGCACGAAGAACAGCTCTGGGAAGGGAGAGACCAGGCCCTATGGCCCGCGCGGTGCCAGACAGGGCCCCATGCGGGTGGGCTGCTGGAAGAGGAAGGGGAGAGGGAGGCAGGCTGCACAGTTTTCAGGGCCACCTCTGGACCTTTTGACTCACTGGCCCAGCTTCTGGCCGCTGCCTTCTTCCCCCACCCCAAGACCCCCAGGTCAAGGCAGCTCTCCAGCAGCTGAGGTGGGCTTGTAGGGAAAGCCCACCAGAGACTGGCCAGGGCCCAGGAGAGAGCCCTGGGGGCGCTGCGACAGGGAACAAGCGAAGCATCCCCAGCAGCAACGCCCCTCCCCCAGCTGTGGTGGTGCTGGTTGACGGGAAAGGTTAGCTCTACAACAGCTGTTCCCCAGGCCCCCAAGTAGGGCAAGGGCGAGAAGTGGCTCCCAGGTAAGTGGCTGGACTCAGACATAAGACAATCTCATTGTGACCTCACACTCTCCAGGGACTTGGTACCCTTGGGTGGCAGGTGCTGTATCTCTGTCTTGCAGATGGCAAAACCAAGGGAGTATAAGAAGCCACCAGCCCTGGGTTATGCACCACCCATGGGAACTGGCACTGGTGCAGGCCACAGGATGTTGACAACACCAGGCGTCACTAAGACTGGTCCCCACATCCAGCCCGCTGTGTCCACCCATTCCCCGCGGGCTCTTTCTGGAGAAGGGGCCTGTTGCCCTCAGCTGCCCCTCTGTGCCATGGGCTAGGATGGGCAGGCCACAGGGGACAGGGGGACAACAGACTGAGCAGCAACTAAAAGGGCAGCACCTCAGCTCTCGTGAAATGAGTGACGGATGAGAAAGCCGGATCCTCGTGTTGCCCCCACTGCACATGGAGCCGGTCAAACCCAAGGGTGTCAGAGGGGGTGGAGAGAGGTGGCTGGCTTTGTTAAGGAGAAGTGACCCCGTTACCTGGGAGGGCATGCTGACGGAGACACGGGGAGGGGTCATTCTCCGTCTGAGAGGAGGGGGGCACAGCCACACCGTGCCCTGCTCCTGAGCTCGGCGGCGCAGGAGCCGCCCCTCACCCCACAGTGGGTGCTCCCGGAGCCATGGGTGGAGCATTCCCTGGGAGGGGTGAAAACTAAGTGAGGCGAGGGGAGAGCTGGGGAAGCCCAAGTGGGTGGGGGACCCCAGCAGGGGGTCAGAAATGAAGTCTTACTTCCAGCTTGGTGTTCTCCAGGCTGCTTCCAGGCTGGGTGGCAGTGGGTACGTGTGGCCAGTCAGAGGCCCTGAGAGAAGCTCCTCTGGCTCTGGTAGGTGGGGGCATTGTGGGGAGCCCAAGTCTTAGGGACTCAGAGGGCTGTTTTGGGGACCTGAGAGGGTCAGTGAGGGCAGTGCTGTGTTTCTGCAAAGAGGGTGCCTGGGGCCCCGGCTCAGCCTCTGGGCAGCCCTGTCTCTTCCACCTCCTAAAAGGAGCAGCGTCTATGGCTCAGTACCTGAGCATCACGACACTGCTCGCTGAAGGGACAGCCAGAGCACTATCATCTGGTCCTGGCTGTAGCCACCTGCCCCCGTCCCCAGCTAATCACCTAAGCTACCTGCTGGGTGCAGATTAGACTTCAGGGTGCAGTCTGACCCCATACCACAGCTCTGCCCACCTGCACAGTGAGAAGGGGGAACGTTTCCCCAGCTTCAGGGAAGGCAGAGGGGTACCAGCCCAGGTTCGGGGAGGCAGTTTAGGGAAGTGGTTAGAGCCCAGGCCCTGGCCACCTGCTACCTGAGAGACTACGGCCGTGTTACTCAAATCTCTTGCCTCACGTTCCCAAACATGAGAATAACAGTGTCTGTTTCATAGCCTGGTTGTAAGGATGAAATTAAATAATGCATGTAGAGTGCATCACAAAGTGCTTGACGCTTCCAGTCAGCAAATGTGAGTTATTATTGCTGCAATCAGATTAGTCACTGTGATTATCCACAGGACTTCAGGGTCCCTGTCCAGTCTCCCTCCCCAGCAGGTGTCTCTGCCATCCTGGCCCCCACCCACTTGGCCTCCACTAGAGCTTGGGTAGCATTCTTTTTTTTTTTTTAATCAAGAAATGGCCCAGGAAGGAAGATGGCAGATGTGTGTTTACAGCTTTTCATTTCCCTTCTTGCCTCCTTGCAAATACTCTCTTCCAAGATGGAAAATAAATTTCCAACCCTGTTGACATGCATTGATTTTCCCCTCCTGCATCCATCTCCCAGTTCTCCCACATTAGAGGAGCTGTGGCTAAGACCCCTGCCTGGGTTGGGCTTGGTGATAGCCCAGGGGAGCGGACGGCTACACAGCGCACAGCAGCCGGCCACACTGCCCTATCTTGCCCAGTGCCTGGCTCAGAGGAGGTTTGCAACAATAGAAACAGCTTCAGTTCCCTTCTGCTTGCGGGGTCTTGGGTGGGGAGTGAGGGATGTGTGTATGTGGGGCGGGGTCAGGGACGGGGAGTCCTCTCCTTAAGAGTCAAGGATTTTCAGCATTTTCTCTTGAAGGGATATATGGAAAGGAGACCAGGGCCATAGGACTGCTATGAGTTCAACAAATTGATTCAAATGGGGTCTTCCCCAAGCAATCAACTTTGTCAGCAAGGGGCCTGCAGACAGGGCCCTGACCAGCTATGCAAAATGGAGCTTAGGGAGAGGGTACTGGGAGGGTTTGGATGCATTTCCTGGGGCTAAGCAGAGTTCGCAGCTTCCTGGTGCTGGCACCTGGAAAGATGGCTCAGATGCCAACGAGGAGGTGGCCCTGGCAGACATGGCCAGGGGCTGCTTGTCTTACACCAGTCCTGGGCCTGGAAACTACTGCTCTCTCTTCCAGAGTGTGGCTGAGGAGGTGGGGAGTGGCGCTGCTCAGTGAGACATAGAGGAGTTGGCTGAGATTGCCTCTAAAACCCTGACAGCTCTGTTGGAGACCACACTCTGGGCAGGAGCCAGCCTCAGCCCCCAGGGCACTTTTTAGGAGGTGAAAAGTGCAGCAGTTAAAGGCGGCAGCTATGGGGAGGCCTCCCTTTCCAGGCACTCAGCACACCCACCTCTCAGGCGCCAGCTCCCCTGCACCTTCCCTCCCCTTCCCTCCAGGCTTGCTCTGAAGTGTGGGGCTCCTCACCCCCAGGCACCTCCCTCAGGCTTCAGAGCTGCACAGACACCAGCAGAGCAGGGGTCCTCCTTGCCTAGCAGCAGTGAGACTGGGAGGAGGGGGGCTGGGCCGGAGGAGATAGAGAAGGGAGTCCCGTTTCTCCTCCAGCAGGAGCTCTGTTCCCTTCCCAAGCATGAGGGAGGAGGGCAGCTCCTCTGAGCTGAGGGGCTGAGGATGAAAAGGCTCTTCCTCCTTTCCACGATAATAGGCATCCTGGTTTGGGCTGCTGGAACCAGGGAGCAGATGAAAGCAGGGCTAACTCTGGCCTGCTGTTATCTCTGGGGCTTAACACCTAAGTTTGAGCAGACCCCTGGCCGGCTGCCTCCACAGACTCCTGTGCCTTAGCACACACGTGGCCTGCATTCCTGAGAGCTCTCGCCATCAGCCCGGTGCTGGGGCCTGGGGCAGCCACCCGCCTAGCTTTTGTTCATGACTCCTGCAGGCACTGAGACCCAGAATGTTGTTGCAGAAGGAGGCCAAGAGCACAGGGGATATCCTGCCGCCCTGCCCTCCACGCTCAGCTCTGAACACTGGAGGCAAATCTCCGGTGCTCCTGGTGCAGGGTGCCTGGCGCTGCTGCCTCGGCCACCGTGGCTATGCACAGGAGCCCAGCAGCCTCAGCAGGGTCTGCAGGGAGACCTGAGGTGCTTCTGAGCCTCCACCACCCCTAGAAGGTGAAAGTCATGACCCACAAGCAAAAGCCCTCTCTGTGCCTGAGCTTCCACCCGAATAACTGGGGAAGGCAGGTCACTTTTCCTACTGTAGCAGAAGAGGAAATGTTCTCAGCCTCTGGAAGCCCTGTTGATGACAGCAGGCCAGTGCGGCGTTAACACCATGGGGTGGGGTTTAGGGCAGGCTAGATCCCAGAACTCCTGGTGGGCCCAGGAGGGACAGAGGCATGACGACAGGGGATGTGTGTGCTGCAATGTTGGGGAAGGGAGAATAGAAGAAAGAGATGGGGGGAGAGAGGCCTGAGGAGTGAGGACTCAGGAGGGAGGGCCTCTCTCAGAGTCCTGCCCCACGGTCTCCATGCCTGTCTCTGGGCTAGAGCTGACTGTGTGCACGCGTGTGCTTGGTGGGGGAGGCAGGGCACTGGAGTTCCAGGCAGAGCTTGCGGCCCAGCCCGTCTCCTCTTCCTAGGCTGTTAAGTGCTGAGGGTTGATGGCGGTGTGCAGGGTCTGAGCCAGAGGGTGCGCTGGCCAGGCTGGGGGCTGGGGCCTTTCCCACCAGAAAGGCTGCCACACTCCCAGGAAACCCACGCGACCCAGTCCTCCCTTGGTCTTGGCTTCAAAAGAGAAGGTAGCAGGATCACCCACCCAGACCACCTCGGCTGGTACCCCACGTCCAGCTCCAGCGGCCCTCTCAGCGCCCACTGCGTTAGCGTAACTTTAAATCCTAGCCAGGGCAGGGTACATCCTTGTCACACACAATATGCACAGGGACAGAAAAGGCTGAGCTGACCCAGCTCATGTGTCACTTGTCTGAAGTATTCGGTAGCTCTGGCTGGAGCCATGTCTGCAGTCAGCCAGAGGCTGGAGAAGCCCTGACCCACCACTCCCTGTGGACGCCAGGGGAGGACTGTGGTAGGAGGCAGAGACTTTGCTCCGGCCCCAGGTCTGTCACAGATGTGCTGAATAACCTAGGCAAGTGACCTCACTTCTCTGCTTCAGCATCTGTCGAACTGGACGGGAAGGTCTGCTCTGGTGACCTCACTGGGTGTGTAAGGCTCTAATGAGAAACGGACGCGAATGGGCTTCAAGATGCAGAACGTGCATGGAACACACGTAAGAGACCTCTGGTATCTTCGGCAGGCAGAGGCCCCTGGAGAAGCACTCCTCACCCCGGGGGGCGGAAATGCCCTTTGCAGCTCCAGGTCCACAGCACCACACAGGGGACAGAGCCTTGGCAGATGCCATCTAAGGTTGACTCAGAGCTCTGCGGCACAGCAGACGTGCCTTTGGTGATGGAGAACGCCGGCCAGGTGCCGCCACACGGCCTCTGTGTGTGGGGGCGCTAAGGAGGGGCGGGGGGGGGTCCCGGGCACTGGCAACCGGGCCTGCTCTGCACAGCTATGAAGAGGAGACAGGGCTTGAAACTCTCCCCTGGCACCAGGTGGCCTGGACCTGCCTGTCTCCTGACGTCCAGCCACGAGGCTTGGAAGACCCCACCCCAGCTCCCAGGCAGGAGTCTTCCCGAGCTACCCTCCAGTTAGCACAGAGGCCTGCAGACCACAGGAGAGACGCTGTTCTTTGAATGCTGCTGGCCTGTAGGCTGGAGTCACATCTGGTTCTCATTCAAATGTCCCAACGTAATTAAATTCTCTACGACGCGGCGGAAGAGTTTGGAAAGATGTGGCTTTCCTCCTTTTCCATCAAGGTTAAGAAATCTCAGTCCCTCATTCCACCAGCACACTCGCCTCCTCCCTGCCACTGGTCTGTCCTATCTGCAAAGGCCAAGGCCTGTGCTCTTATCTGTTCTCTAGAGCTTATGGGGCCAACATGGGATATGAAGAGCCCCCCAGCTGTCCCTTGTACCCGCCTGAGAGGATCACCAGCAGAGGCCAGAGCTGCGGCTCAGCTCCCAGCTGAGTAAGTCCGCACGCTGGCCGCTGGCGGGGGCGGGAGGGTAGTGCCGGATCCTCCTGAAACTGTCTCCCCCGGCTCTGTGACAGCCACTGTGCCCAGGCTCACTTCAGTGACAACTAGTGTCCTTCCACTGATGAGATATGGGGATGTCTTGTAACACCCTGCTGACGGAATCCCCTTGCTGCAACTTGTCATAACAGGAAGCACTTCAGAGTTATGATTCTGGAGTCTTCGGGACAAGGCCTGGCCTGGCCCCACAGCACCTCTTACCTCTAACCTTGCAAGGAGGTACTCTCCCCCAGGCATGGAGGAGGAGAGGCGTGGGAAACACTGGAGGGATTGGTCTGGCGGCAAGGCCGAGTGGCCTCTGAGCCCTCTCAAGGAATCCCTAGACCCTCATGTCTCATAGGATTGCTTGGCATTTCTGGCCTGTAAGGGCTCTGAGCAGGTTAAGGGACAGCAGGGTCCAAGGTGCAGTCCTCTGTGAGAGGGAGGGTGCCCTGCTCCATTGAAAGGAGACCCCCTACCCCCAGACCTCGGTGCCTCTCCTCAGCCTCCTGCTCAGCACCTCCCCATATCCAAGCAGAATGTTCCCTAGCCGGGCTGCTTTTCCCGCCTTTCCTCCCACCTGAGTATCTTCAGTTCATGGCTTCTTTTTACTTAGGGATTTATGACTTTCATGGTAATGGGTTCCATTCTACTTCCTCTATGCCTATTTTTCTAATCACTGCGGTACAGGCTTTTCGAGAGTTTCTTAATAAGTCGGGGGCATTTTTCTTTTGAAACAAACTGTCCTGCAAGTTAATGACTTATTAGGGGTGTGGATGCTACCCAGGGACAAATGGGGGTCGGGGAGAAGATGACCAGGACGGGTAGGAGAGAATCTTCTAGATTAAAATAGTGCTGTGCTGAGGTCCCTTTAAGACTCTTGGCCAGCTCCTATGTTAGAGTCCCACATGCTGCTCATAAACATTCCTACCAGAGAACTAGAACCACATACAGGCACACGGGTGTTTGTGTGCCAAAGAATGCTCCCCTGGGGACAGGCGCATACACACACAACTTGGTGTGGACCAACCTAGCCCAGTATCACTGACCTGGCTCTAAAGAGGAATAGTTTTTTTTTTTTTTTTTTTTTTTTGTATTTGTTTCCAAATGATAAACTTGACCTTAGTAATAGATTTAATTTCTTGGTGGCATTTAGTGTCAGGTCTATGTGTCTGGTAGCCTTTCCATCAGTGATTAAGGATTTAAGGAACCTACCCCAGTTGTCGGCCCAGGTGTCCTAGGCCAAGCCTGGCAGAAGGAACTGTGTTAGGGCAAGGTTCCTGTTGCCCCCTTCAGCGTCCCAGCCCATGCTCTGAGGCCCACGCACTGTGGCTGGGCCCCAGTCCCAGTTAATTGTGGCGTTGCCGCCGCCTGTCCAGATAAAAAGGGCTGGGCTGATGCTGGGCTTGCCTTTGTGCTGTGTTCACAGACTGGCTGCTGGTGCCGGGGCTCTATTCATTATTCAATTCAGCCAGCTCAGACGAGCCTTTCCATTTGCTCCTCCAGGAGGAATAACAAATCTAGAAATGCAATTCCACTTTGGTATATTAAGATATTGATTTGCCTGTCGGGTGGAAGTGCATTTGTTCTGTCAGTCCTCCCATGGGTAAGAAGGGGTTAACCAAATGTTTATCACAAGGCTGGCTTCAGAGTTGAAAGTAATGTGATCAGTAATGAATTTTGTGTTACATTAGGTTGTATAAATGGACAGACAAGCGCAGACAACAAGTGGCCAGGAGTCGGGGCTAATCTAATGATGTAAAAATAGAGACAGCACCAATTATACTAGGGGCCAGCTCCAGGCTCCTGCAGGGACTGCAAATGAATAGGTACAAATCAAATTACTCACTAATAGACGCACTACAAGAGGGGCAGTCAATGGTAAATGCATTAGAGCCTAGTGACCTCTCTGCTCTGCACAGCAGAGTCCGAAAATTTGACTTCCATCTTCAAAGTGGGGGGCAGGGAGTGGTGATCTCAAAGAAACTCTTGATGGGTGAAGGATAGCAACTATTCCCCATCCCAAACCAGTCCCTTGCCAAAGGGACCTCCCGTCTGAGCTGACCTCTTGCCCTCACTCCAGTGCCTCCTGAGCCTGGGCACCCTCCTTAGGGATGAAAAGAGCAGTGGGACAAAGCCTTCCATGTGGGCAAGGACAGGAAGTTACATACCACAACACTTCACAGCCATGTGTCGCTCAGGGGTGAAGTTTTTTACTGCTACGTCAAGGGCTGTGTCTGTATTGAAAATAAAATATTTCTTTAAAGAGGATCACAAAATGGACCTTTAAGAGAGCAGCAAGAACGGAGATCAAAGTGAATAGATATCAAAATCTGGTTTGACCACTGAGAGCTCTGCAGGGGGTGTTCATGGTCTGTTCCAAGACACAGCACATCTAGGCATTTATAGATTTCTCACTAGCCCAAACTGATATTATCTTTCGCTCTATTCCTCCTGCCCAGACCAGCCAACTGAGATCCTAAACTCCTGCCTGCTGCCCAGGGCTGGGGGTAGGGAAGGATGTGGACAGAAAGCCAGTATCTTGGGTAGCTCCTCAGGTTTCTTCCTCCTCTCAGCTTCCATGGATTTAGAAACCAGGCCTGAAGTTCAAAGCTGCCTGGCAGTGTGGCTGGGCTGCTTAGGCCAGGATCATGGAGACATGCTCAGATGCTCATATTCAGCTCTCAGTGGCTTGGGGATGAGTAAAGTATGAAACCAAAGAAACTCCAGACCTTCCAAGGACCCAGCCCATGCCTGGATGGAGGCGTGAGCCTGGCAGGCTTAGCTCACGCTCCCCCAACCACCCCCGAGGCCAGCACCAAACAGTCACACACACCAAAGTGGAGGTGACACGCTGGTGCTGGCCAACTGGAGCCTGGAGACAATAAGAACATTCCAGTAAAATGAACATGGGGGCACAGAATGGAAAAGTCATCATGAACAAATGAAGCAACTGGATGGTGATTCTCCCCAAATTCAATTAAGCACACAGAAGGGTGGAGCTGCCAGCAATGGAGCTACACTAAATAAACATATGTGGGGGAGGTGGGGGAGGGCTGTGAAGCCTGGTGCTGGGGGATTCTGCCAGCAAATTAACAAATGTCTTATGCAGTGGGCCTGTAGGTCCCTGAGGGCAGGGGTGGGGGAGAAAGAGGAGTGGGCAGGAAGAAATAACCAAAAGTCAGAGGCTGGAAAACTGCTTCTGGTATGGGGGGTACTCCAAAATGCCTCCTTCTCTTAAAATCGATCAGATCGGCTTGGCTTGGCTTGGCTTTCTTGGTACAGCGCTTTCTATTGCTTCCCAGAGCAGAGGTTCTGGCCTCCCAAAGTGCCAGAGGGTCATTTCCAACTTTTCTTTTCTGTTAGTGAAAGTGTCTTCCTCTCTTATCAGCCACGCCTAGGGGTGGTCTGCAGACCTCAGACCATCTTCTGAGAAGACAGGGGGCAGAGGCAGGGGGCAGAGGGGAAAGGTGGGCATTTAACCATCCATGACCACGCTCAACTTTGTTCAGATCTCAGACCTCACAGAAAGGTCGATGGTTAAAGGTGAATACCCTGGCAGAGAGAAAGAGAGAGAAATCCTCCCTTTTGTTAACCATTTACCTATGTTAAGGGCCTTCCAGGGGAGGGCCCTTGTGCTGGGGGTCTGGCAGCCCTCCCCCAACCCATTTGTCCAAGACAGTACATTTTCCACAGTAACTCTTGCTTCCACGTGGGGGCAACACCTGGAAAGGGGACTCTGAAGGGTCACCAATGAGGTCATGCTGGCACTTCCTCCTTGTTGATAGGAATCAGTGTGCCTTGGTGAAAGAGTTGAAAGTAGACTTTAGGCAGCTAAAAAATGTGCAGAGGAACTTCTCAGCCCTAAACTCCCATCAGGCTCTGGCTGGGCCTCCCTCACCTTAGGGAAGAGGAGGGGGGCATGCCGAGGACAGGGAGCGAGGGGAGGTGGAGGGTGGGGGGAAGGGAGAGACAGAATGAGAGCAAGGAAACAATCCACCTAGAATCAGATTTAAGATCTGACCAGAAACTAACAAGTGTGTCTTTTAAGCATGATAATTATTCCCATTGCTTCAGCTGGCTTTCATTTACCTCCCAGAGGCCACAGAAACCCACCCAGTCATTCAACAAACATTAACTGAGGCTCAGCTTAGCTCCTGTCCCAGTGCTGGATGCTTGGCAGGGAGAAGGCTGGTCGTTAGAGGTAAATGAGACTAGGTCCAAGGAACCAGAACTGGGTCAAGACACACTCGTGGCAGCATGGGTGAAGGAGGGGCTGAAGGCACCACCAGAGCTGGCCCTTCCCCTTGTGGGATACAGAAGGCAATTGGCCATTGCTAGTTTATGGAAAAGGCAACATTTACTACTTGCCCCGGGCCAAGTGTCCAGTGAGTAGGTGGTGCCAAAATTCAGAGAGAGAGAGAAAGAGAGAGAGAGAGAGAGAGAGAGAGAGAGAGAGAGAGAGAGAGAGAGAGAGAGAGAGAGAGAATGTGTGCATTTGGCTTCATGGTCAGGGAAAGTGTCACAAAGGAGGGGAGATTTGAGCTTGGTCTAAAAGGATGACTGGCCAGAGAGGGAGGGCAGTGGTCCCTTTAGGGCTGACCAAGATGCTGGCAGAGCCATGTGAACAGGGCATGTGCTGGGGAGGCTGGGATCGTATGTTTGCCCAAAGGTGGTGACATATGAGCATGGGGTTATTGTGGAAGGTGAAGGGGGAGATCGGGCTGGGGAGAAAGGTGGGGAAGGCCGGTAAGAGACCTGAAACACCATGGCAAGGAGCCACCAGGGTGGTCATGTGTGGGCCCTGGGCACTTTCTGAGCAGGGAAGTGAGACAACAGTCAAAGCAGGCCCTGAAAGTGAGAGTCCCCTCCCTCTACTGGGATCTCCTCTTATTTTGAATCAAGGGTGGGAATAATTAATACTTCTCCCACCCGTCTGACCAGGATCTTAGAACTGGAAACTCTTCTCAGTATCTTATTTTAATCCCACATCTTTTAGTTATGGTCTCGATTCAAGTCTTTCTTTTCCTCTTTCGTAAACTGGAGGGAGGACCATCTACCTGACAGCATTGTGACAATTAGAGGACATCATATGTTGAGCAGACGAGCCCTTGGGAGGCGTGGCCGTGGCTACAGTTGAGAGGAGTAAATGAGATGGTGCCTAGAGGAGTTCAGCGGCCAGGACATCAACGGCGGGCAAACGTTACTACTCTCACTGGTCTCCCCCTCCCACTGTGCTGGAGAGGGAGAAATTGAACCCCGAGAGGCAAAGGCACTTGCCCCGCATCACAGGTTTCCCCATTTCTTGACAAGGACTTCCAAATCCCGGCAGAAAGGAAAAACAAACATTCTTCCCAATGGCAGTAGCTTGGTGCTGGGAACCGAAAGGACTCTCACATTTGGCCTTTCTTCCCAGTGGAAAATAGCTAGGAATAGGCAATCCGACACTGAACTGAGACGCAAATAGCAACACCAGCAATGCCACCCCTACCACAGCCACCCACTGTCCCACAGTCTCGCTGGCAGCAGCTGCTCCTTCCCACCCTGAGCAGGGACACTTGTGACCTGCCCGTGGGACAGGACTCCACAGGGGGCCTGTGCCTTTAGGGGCTTACTATCTTCTCCCACCCTCGGCAGTTAGTTTTATCTTTGCATCCTGCATCCTGGAAAGACCACGCCCTGTGGGCAGGCGAGCTCCCCTGACCTCTGCTTGGTCCAGCCCTGTGGGAATCTGAGGATTGGAGCCGGAAAGGAACAGACCCGCAGTTCCTTGACCTATTGTGGAAGAAACTGTTATAGCAGATGCCTGCAGAGAGCCTGGTTGCTGTCGCAGCAGGGAATGTGACCCATGGGGCTGTGAAAGCAGTGTCTTCAGGCTATAGACCTGGGGGTCTGCTTAGGATAGGAACAGGGTGGCTACCCAGGACCCACAGATGAGCCTCACCTGGGTCAGAAAATCTCAGGGTTGGGAAAGGGACTTGACAGGCCACATGACATACACATGAGTGTCACTTCTCCAGCTTTCTGGGGTGGCACTGCCAGTTTCTATTTTCAAGGCCTTGCAAGAAATCAGGTTACCAGGATGCATGGGGCTACCCATGGGGCTGGGCTGGGTAAAGTTCTCTTCTCTGAGTTGTAGGTTTTTTTATCTGTTTGATGCAGAAAATTCTAACAACTGCCACATCTTCTGACATGTCTGCAAAGTCCAATGTGATCAACTAGTTTTTATAGTGAACTCTGATAAGTCAATTAACTGCTTTGAACATGGGGTTGACCAGAGAGTCTGGATGTCCAAAAGATAGGAGAATTAATTCAATGTGCTGGGGGCTGCAATTATTGTCACCTGATCATCTGGTACCCTGAGATGGGAGAGTGCTAATATGGCCCCTATTAGAAATGCAGCCTTAGCACAGAAAAGTTCCCAGCCCTCAGTACTGGCAAGCAGGTATTCCAAGGCCCACTGGAAGAGCTAATTCTAGCAATAGGATGCAGGTCCAACATGGAGTTACTTGGCATAGGGTATATGTCTGATCAACACTGGTAATATTAATAATAGCTCACATTTATTGAGAGCTTAATTTCTACAGTCCTAAACTGAAAGATATTATTAGCACACATACACACATACATGCACACATGTAAATAGTGCTTTTAGGTCATCTTTTTCAACATAGAGCAATCAATAGATATTTGTTAATTAACTTACTAACGCCTTCCAAAAACTGTGTTTAATGCTCAAAATATACTTTTCTACTATGAAAGAAAAAGAAACGCACAGCCTTTTCAATAAGTAAAAGTAGCTTCTGACAGAAATCTCTGGAAAAGCTTTCGTTGAAAATAATCTTAAAGTCTTTTCTGCTGAGTAATTAATATATACACAGGAAAAACTCAGATGATTTAGCAGAATAAGCTAGAGTGCTGGTTTTTAAACTGTAGATTGCAATTCACCAATGTATTATGAAATCAGTTTAGTGGGCCAAGACTGCATTTTTAAAAAATGAAATAAAACAAAGTACTAGAATGCATTGCCTATAATATTGTTCTATGAAGGGTTGTATGTGTGGGTGAACTAGGTCAGGAATTAAAATATATATATGAGGGAAGGTAAGAGGCAAAGATTGAGCCCACAGACTGATCCCCCAGAATAACTGCTTCAATACTACAAAAGAGGCTGTTAAACAGACGTAGACCGACAAAGATGAAGCCTCATTCCTACGAAATAGCTACCGTGTTTGAAAAGCAGACTCGAACAGTGAGCCCAGGACTGCAGAAAGCAACAGCCATGGAGAAGAGACAGTCCCTGTGGACCTTAAGAGCTGACTTAGTGAGCTCTTAAGAGTCAAAGGTAGAGAAAGGAGGCTTCCCGAAACAAAGATGTGTCAGTAATACTTTAAACAGGGATCAGGACCTACGCATAAGGCCTGGGCTTTTGATATTAGGCAGGAAAGAGCACAAAAAGGAAAGGTAAGGTTTAGCTAAATAGTGTCTGAAAGAGTTAAAATCTAAAGAGAAAATGTACTTAATGTGTACCCAGGTGTTTATTAAAAAAACTTTTTTTTTTTGTATGAAGTTATACCTTTACCTAGACACAAAACAGTTGGAATAAATGAATGTTTTGTTTATTTTAAAAACTCTATTTTTCTAGAAAAGGCAATATTGAAAGGAATGTCTGCTAAGCAGGAATTAGTCAAGTTATTTTGAGGGGGCAGCAGAGAGAGGAGGGGGCTTTGGAAAACAGCATTCCAGGCAAAAGGAAAAGCATGCGCAGAGCCTGGCGGGCAGAGGGACCCTCTGGGGAGCTCACCCAGGGCAGCGAGAGATGAGTCTGGAAAGAGGGCAGTGGCTGGTCACGAAGACCTTTGTACAAGCTGGACGGGGTGAACTCAGGAGGAGGAAAGGGCCGAGGGAGAGGAGTTCAGTGTTTGGACATACAGATATGTCAGTAGGTAACCGGGTAGACAGTTCTGGAGATCAGGAGAGAAAGCCAACTTGGAAGTTTTTCAGAAACCATCAATTTGTGGATGGTAATCGAAGCCACGGTAGCAGAGGTTGCCATGTACCGAGGGAGAAGAGACGAGAGTAGGACAGGGCCTTGAGAAACACACTGAAGAAGGCAGAGGAAATCCCAGAGAAAGGACTGAGGAGTAGCCAGAGGTGGAAGAAAAGCCAGGAGTGTGATGAAACAGGAGCACAGGGACAGCACTTTAGCAATGCAGGGGGTGGCTACAGGTAACCCAAACGTCCAGTCTGGGGAGAACAGCTGTGGCGGGGCAGGCTGGTGGCAGGGACTGCTCTCCTCTGTGACAGGAAGAGAGGGGAAAGTCGATGCAGGGATGTTCAGCATGTGGGTAGCAGGAAGTCACGTGATTTCTTGAATGATGCCCCACATTTTCTCGCTGAGAGTGACAGATGAGACGGTGGGGAAAGACAGTGCGGAGAACAAGGAAGTCTGGAATAGCATCCATGAAGAAGGAAAGGGACTGATTTCAAGATGGTAGAGTGATCACAGGCACCATACTAAATAAACAGCAACAGTAGGAAAAAAATATGAAAAATAAACACAAACTCCTAGAGGACCAGAGATCTGGGGAATCTTTAAGAGAATGGAAACAGGCCAGAAGCCAAAGCGGCAAGGAGGGGCTGTAGCAGAACCGGGCTGAACGTAGAAGACCTCCTTTGGTTACTGCGCACCTACTATGTGTCAGACACTGCTCTAGGTGCTGGTTTCTGCTGCAACAGATGAGTGCGAACTGAGAATGGGGAAGGGGGCACTAGGGAAATACAGAGTGGAGTTCAGTGGAGAGGAGAGACCATAAATTTGCAGAGGCACAGTCCGAACAACTTGTGATTTTTTTTCTGCAATCCAGGTGTGAGAGCAAGGTTGGACTGACCTTGAATTGGAGTTTTGCTGAATGGACAATGAAAGGGTCACAGAGGCAAGGGGCATAGGATATTGGCAGGAAAGCAATTCAGCCAGTTATTTTAGAGCTGGACTTGCAAATCACATAAGTGATCTAATTAGACTGGTGAGCGGCCAACTCGGAGGACAGAATTAACACCTGCCCTGCAGGGTGACCATGACTCAAAGCAGACCTTGTCAAACTTTCACACACAACTCGGAGGGCTGAGGCAGGAGGATTGCTTGAGGCCAGGAGTTTGAGGATGCTGTGAGCTAGGCTGACACCATGGCACTCTAACCCCAGTAACAAAGCGAGACTCTGTCTCAAAAAAAAAAACAAAACAAAAAAACCCTTTCACACGCAGGGGGATCTTGTAAAAACACAGACCCTGCTTGAGTGGGGCCGGGCTGGGCCTGAGACTCTGCATTTCTGATCAGCACCTAGGTCATGAAGCTGCTGCTGCTCTGAAGACCACTCTTTTTAAAAAGTGATTTACTTTTGAATTGATAAATAAAAATTGTATGTATTTATCATGTACATGATGTTTTGAAATATATGTACATTGCGAGATGGTTAAGTTGAGCTAATCAACGTATTAACTCACATACTTACCCTTTTTTTGTGTTAAGATTTAAAATCTACTCATAGTGATTTTCAAGAATATAATACATTGCTATTAACTATAGTTCCCATGTTGTATGACAGATCTCTTGAACTTATTCCTCTTGTGTAACTGAAACTTTATATTCTTTGACCAATGGCTATCCTTCCACACCCCCAAGACCTCTCAGAATAGTAAGGTTTTAAAAGGTGTGGTTTTATCTTGGGGGGAGCTGATTTGCCCCATGGTACAGCTCAGCAGACAGGTGCTAGAGCTAGCAGACTGCTCCATCTTTGGGACTTCTGCTAACTGACTGATGCCATGGTGACAGGTTGAAACTGACCATAATAGGAGTTTTTACATTACAGAAATCCACAAATCAGGGCTTTCCTTCTTCTCTTTGGAGAGCTGGTTGCTAAACATCTACCAAGACCACTAGCTAAACCTATATATTAGTGAGGCGTGCTGTACAATGGGCTTCAGAGTTAGGGGTGATGAGAGCAAGTTTTGAGTTGGCCTCTGAGCTTCGTCCATACTTTGATAAAGCGGCCATCAGTCCTGATTGCGCTATTGCATGAGGTGGCTGCTGGAAGGCATTAAAGGAATTGACTTAACTCTGGCACATCAGAGTACCTAACAGAGGCAAACACTTGATGTCACCTGTTTGTCCTATGGGACACCTAGAGAAGCAGGGCTGTGGGAAGAAAGAGAGGGACTGAGAGGTTGCCACAGGCAAAGGTGACTTGCTGGGAACGCTCATGCGTGTTGTGCTGCATTTCCCTGGCTACCTCCCGGTAGCAGGCTGACCTTGGCGTGGGTGCACTCGGCTGCCCTTTCAAGGCCCTGGGCTACACAGGCTGATACTCTACCTCTAGCTGGAAAATGTGAAAACTGATCCTCAACAACAGAAAAGGAAATGGGTTAACTCTACTATATTTTCTTTACTTACTAGCCTTTAAAATGGAGGTAGTTTTTGTTTTTGTTTTTTTCTTTTTTAAATTAAACATACATCTAATAAGGTCTAAGGAAACTAATTGAATCCCTTTTGGTGACAGTTAGGGGAAAATAAAATCCCTCCACTAAAAAAAGGGAGTCTCCTATTTTTTGACCTGTGGGTCATGCAGTTTTAATTTCCTCTTTCCTTCTTTTTTTATTTTTTTTAATTTCACGAACCTGCTTAAGGCCACAAAGACTCTCCTGAATCCCTCAGCTGTTTGGCAGATGAATCGCTGCCAGTTTGCTCAGGTTACTGTCTATACCAGGCCGAAGCTCCACGACTCTGACTGATGCACCTTCAACCCTGCTCGTGGGACGATGCGAGGTGCTCCAAGGGGCTCTGGAGAAGGCGCCGGAGAGGAGAGCTGACCCAGGAGCTCCTCTAGCCCTCGGGAGAGGGAAGCTCCTGGGACGTGAGTCCAGCGACACCAGGCTCTGGCTTGTGTGAGCCAAGGCTGGCCGGGGCCCTGGAGACGCAGGGTTAAGGCTGTGCCACGGGCAAGTTCAGAAGGGGGAAGCTTCCCTCCCCAAGGCCAGCTTCCAAGGAAACGTGGGTCCAGCCCCATAAATGGCAGAGCTGCTCCTCATCTCTGGGTCCAGGTGGGAGAACACAGCATGAGGACATGTTATTCATGGGGTGGGGGGTTTTATGATGAGGGTGGAGTGGTGGTGTGATGTGTCTGCCGTGTGTGCACGCTGGTGTGGGCCAGGGCCTGTGGCAGTTTCTCATCCCCTCTCTTTCCAGGGAAGAAAGGGGTGTACGAGGGGCTGGTCCTCAGAGGTAGCTGCCTCCTGTGGCCTGATAAGGCACTTCTCTACCTTTAGCCAAGCTTCTTCTCTGCCTCTCTCGCACCCATCCATTCCATCCTGTTCACTGCAGTTATCACACAAGCGCCACGGGTAGGCGGCACAGCTGGGGCTGTGGAGATGCTATGTCTCTGGGCCCTCCGCGGAGGGACAGAGGCATTGGCAGGGGTGGGGTGGGAGGGAGTCAGAAGAGAGGGAAACACCTAACTGCTAATCCTAAATAGCGGAAGACCTGGAGGAGCCACTAAGCAAGAAGACTGTGATAATGTCAGGCCTTCCAAGCTCTGCCCCAAATGCTTCCACTCTAAATCTTGCTGGTCCTCATTAGAACCTGCCTCAGGGTTTTAAGTTTCTCCTCACTGGGATCGTGTTTTCAGGTAGGATGGTGGAGCAGGGATGCGGCAGTCCACAGCAAAGAGTAACGGTCTTGAGAGGACTCAGGCAAGTGAGAGAGGGAAGGCCTCCGGCAAGGGTCTACTTGACCCAGTAATAAGTTCCTACTGCCCTCAGAAAGCAGGTAAGAGGCCTGCTGGGGCAGTCTTTTAGACACAAAAGCAGGGCTGGAGGAGTCAGTGACAGCACAGATACCTAGAATGAAGGCGTGTTTTGGAAGAAAGGAGAGGCAAGCTGTCCTGAGTTGTATGGACATGGAGGACCGTGGTCTTTGCTGGACGCATGCTCGTGCGTGTGAGCACGTGGACACACACACTCGCCTGGGGCAGGGCTCACTCATCCTCTCAAGATATCTTCTGATTGCTCGATGGAGGCAGGAAGCCACCCAGACCCCAGCTGCTGGACTCACTCAGAGGCAAGAGTACAGGGAAAAGACGGCACGAGGAAAAGCTGCCGGGGCTGAAACCAGCCTGGCCTGCTCCGTGCTGGTTCCCGCCCAGGCTGGCTGGCAGGCTGCACTGGTGCCTGCCAACCCATAAAGCCTCACGCGTGACTGAAGAAGGTGTGCTGCCTCAGGACTGAGGGCCTAAGCACCGCTGGAAAGCCGGGACTCCCTTCCCCAGGGGAGTAAGGTGTCCTTCTGGGAGCCACTGACACGGCCGTGTTTAACATGGCATCTGTGTGTGTGTCAATCCACGAGGGAGGGGCAGTTCCACTGGGAACTCCCTTTACGCAGGGTTTCCCAACACCAGAGGCGATGGACAGCAATCAGAGCGCTAACTACGCAACGAATGGTAAAAACAAACACACACCCTCTTCCTGCCTAAACAGCTCTACACCAACAGGTGCCCGGCGTAACCAAGTCAGGCTACAAGTCTGAAGACATCTTTACCTGTCCCAGATCCCACGACGTCCCGGCTTGGGGACTCGGCCATGGCGTCAGCAAGCCGCTCCCGGAGGCCCTCCTCGGTGTGCTCCATGGACGACATGTGCCGCAGCCCGAAGCCCTCAGGCCAGCTCCCGCACACCTCCAGCAGGGTCACGCTGCGGTCAAAGGTACCTGTGGCACACACGGGACATCTGGCACTGAGCCTATGCCTTCAGAGAACAGGTTCTCTTTCTGTCTACCCACCACTAACTCTATGCTCAGGAGCCATTTTTGCCCTTTTACAGGATTGATGAACACCATGAAACAGGATGCGTCGTACAGAATAAAACAGCCCATATCAGTGGTTCAGAGTGTAGACCTCCAGAGAATGACTTCCATGACATTAAGGCCAGTGGTTTTAAAACTGAGGAGCTACAGGGTTCCTCTGGTCTTCAGGGTCTGCTTCAAGAACTGGGACAAGGGAAGGGAACCCCTTTTCCAGAGTCGACCAAAACATCTCTACTTTCCTCTGATACAATGGGATTCCACCCAAACTTTAATTTAAAGAAGGAGTTACATAGCCTAATTTTTTTTTTTAAAAAAAAGCTTTCTAAACCATTATATTCTATAACCTACACCCAATCTCCTCACTTTACAGTTGAAGCTCTGAGAAGTTATAGCCCAAGATTAAACAGCAAGTTTGCGGCTGACTTGGTCCAAGAACTCAGATCTCTTGATGCCTCTGTCTAAAACCTACTCTACCCCACCACAGTCTCCCAGCTGCCCAAGGACATTCGCACAACCAGGGCACTGTTTTGGGGATACCAGCAACAGAGTTGGGTGATAGCATCTTCAGCAAGAATCTTTCCTTAAACTAAAGCTACTCCCCAATTCCAAAAAGTACATGGTGTTCTGCTGAATGCCAAGATTAGATTTTACATGCAAGATCACTTCAAAGTCCAAATTTAAATTATTCTACTTTATTATACAGCAAGTCTTCTGTGAAAGCTTATTTCATCCACTCTCTCTTGGAAGGAGATTATAGTCATGCTCTGTTGCTTTAAGCACATACCATTTCCCCAGCGATTAGGTAACTGAATCCACTGCATTTATTGGGCTTGGTTCCTGCCAGCACCAGGAAGATGGGGAAAAAATGCAAATGCCAACGCTTCCCAGAGTTAAAAGTACACGAAACACACACTCTTTATCAGGCCTTGCTTCTCTTCTTTGATCAGCCGTCAGAAACTATCTTCCCTAGGCAGTCAGGCCTGGGCAGCGTCAGCACACACTCCCTGCCAATGACAGGTGGTAATAGAGAGGGTGCGAGCCCCAGCCCCGGCAGGTGGCCCTGCCTCTGATAATGGCCAAAGCATCGAGGTGATAACCGTTAGTAAACACTCTGACAGCCGGTGACTCCATACATCAGCAAAGAGGGCCAGATAATCCTGAACTCTCCTGGCCAGACAAAGGCCCTTGGCCAGCCTGCTGAGATTTATATGTGTGGCAAGGGTCACTACTGGCTCCCAAATTTCATCAGCCAAGTTTGGCTTTGATTTATCTCTTACCTAATTGTGGGGTGGATTTCTGGCACTGGGAGAACGGGCAGCTTCTATAAATGTGTGCGGCTCTCCAAAAAGAAGCCTACCTTGGGAGGGGGTTGCTTGGGATCAGCTTGTCAGGTGGGACTCAGGGGTGGGGAGTTGCCCTATAACACCTTCTGTCTCCATCACGTGGGCTCAGGATGTAGGTCTAGGGAGCTAGGTGCTGGGAACCAGGGGTGGGGTGCTGAGTGTCACCCGATCCTCCCAGGGCCTGAACTGTGCTAGGGTCACGCACTAGCCATGCCAAGCCCAGAGCCAACACTCAGCCAACATTGGCAACAACTCCCAGTGCCCATCTGGGGCTGCTGACATAAACCGAGCTTTTGATTTCACTGCCTACTCCCTGGGTATGCGAGGCAAGTCGCTCTATCTCCTTTTTCCATCTCTGAAGTGGAACTAATAACTCTGCCCTGTCTCACAGGAGTGAAGAGATTGAGCGTGGTCCTGCCAGGAGTCTGTGCTTCCCTCTAGTGCTTCCCAGTCTTATTTGACAAGATTAAGAGCTACAGCATCATTGTTTTTCTGAAGGGCCTGCCTGGGACACACATGCTTAATGATTTCAGAAGAGGGGATGACAAGAAAACGCGAGCCCTCCCCCTCCCCACACACTCAGCTTTCTTATGGACAGAGACGTTTCACAGCCTGGAAAACTGGGAGGGGAATGACCATTTGCTTTCTCACTTCACAAGATCAGAGTGCCTGCCTCTAGAAGGGCGCTCGGTTAGTGTTTGTCACAGTGTGTTTGGGGGTCAGGGTGGGGGAGCTGACAGCAGGGCCGAGGGGAACACCAGAAGGCAAATCAAGAAGGATACCAAAAAAATCCAAAAAATGTTAAAGCAGGAAGGGCTCAGGTGAGACGGTGGGCTCAGTCCATAACAGAGGGTGAAGGCCAGAGGAGTATGTAACATTTTAAGGGACAAAGTAACAGTGTATAGGAGAAAAGAATCATAGCTCACGCTACAGTGCAGAATGGAAATAGACCTGGACTTAAACATGGAGTCTAACACATATTAGCTGTATGATTCTGGGCATGAGTCTCTGATTCCTCATCCATAAAAATGCAAAAACAACACAACCACACAGGGCTATTGTGAGGATTGCATTAGGTAAATGTAAAAGTGCCTGACATATAATGAATGTTCTGTACATAACAGGTCTGGTCATGTATGCGTTGATAACAACAAATATGTCTACCTTTCTACCACTTGAGACATTTTTTGTTTTTTTCAGAGACAGGGTCTCTTCTGTCACTCAGGCTGGAATGCGGTGGCACCATCATAGCTCACTGTAGCCTTGAACTCCTGGGCTCAAGGAATTCTTCTACCTCAGCCTCTCAGGTAGCTGGGATTACAGGGACGAGCCACTGTGCCTGGCATATATTTTGACTATGACAATGATCCTGAGAGGTAGTACAGAGGTACTACCCCAATTAATGGAGGAGGAACTAGAGGCTCAGAAAGGTTAAGTGACATATTCAAAGTCTCTGACTGACAGATCTGGAAGAAGGGCTCCTAATTCTTAGCTTGCACTCTGCTTCCCTTAGCAGCCTCACAGAGGGATAACCATTATATGTAGAAATCACTCACTTTCCTAACTTGTCTGGAGAACTCCCGTCACCCTCAACCAATGCCTTTTAAAAATCCTTTCCACTCTCAACAAGCCGAAGTTCCTTGGGGTGTCATGGTAATGACGATGAGTCACCTTGTCTACTCAATAGCTCACAGGAAGAAAAAAACTGATAGGTCTGTTCTCTCCTAGTGTGGGTGTGGGAAGGAAGTCATGGGTGGGAGGTGGGAGATACCAAAAGTGTTCAGCAAAGAAGCACGTGATCATTTCCAGTGTTTTGAGAAGTCACATAGAGGATGCAATCAGTGGTCCCGCTCATCCTGCTAAGAGTCCCAGGAGAGGCACTGCGAGACCCGCTTTGTCCTCCCCTTCCACTCCCGGCAGCCTCTTTGCTGAGAACAGCAAAGGAGCTGCTGGAGTCTCCTGGTCGCGGCGTGAGAGCCGGGCTGCAGGTGTGTGTTTCAGCAGGCACTCGGGTGAAGAGGCCAAGCCCTTGGAGGGTGAGGTCACCTCTGGGCTCTTAGGAAACTGCATATCTTGTCAGTGTTGACGGCACCACTATCGTTCATCTGGCCAGCCCAGAGACACTCCATCAGATGAGCTGGCCCTTTGAGTCCCATTACGGGAAAAACGGTCAGTTTCCAGGAGGGAGAAGATGCTCACTTAGTGCAGGCTGTTTGCAAAGCACAAAATACACATGCTTAGCAACAAAGATCTTTTGCTGAAGCAGTGCTCTGCTATTTACAAAGCCCTCTCACATTTATCATTTCAGTTAACTCACACATTCATCAAATATCGATTAGTGCCCACCATGATATGAATCGAGCACTGTACTCAGATACAGAGTGAGCCCCAAATAAATACATAAAAAGAGAGCTCATGATCCTTTACAGAACTCTGGGAAGCAGCAATTATCACCATTTTACGGATTTATACCGCACTGAGTTGGAGAGACATGAGGCAACTGGCTCTAAATGTAATAGTCTTTCCACGATGCCTCCGGGGAACCCTTTTTGTCAGGGCTGCATCCTACCCCGCTATTCACTGAATACCATTTTCCAAGAATGAGGACAAGTCTTACTGCTCAACGAAACCTTGAGCAACTACCCAGATATAATGAATGCCCTTACACAAACTCTGATGGTATAAAAGGTTCTTTACCTTCCTGGGTGAAGTTGATGAAAGCTATGCACTTACCAAAAGAATGTGTGCTTGTGCACACAAAATTATGCGAACAATTTCAGGGTGTTTATGGATGGCTCTGAAGCCTGCCTGTGGACCCCAGGTGAATTAGATCATTCCTATGGTCTTATTTCCATACTGCCTTACTTATATTGTTCCCATGATCTGTTTTTCCATCTAGTTTAGAAGCTCCTGAGGGCACGAATTCCTTCGTAATGGAAATAAGCACAGGACTTTGCACATCATGCTTGCTCAAAACAGGTTCCTCTATTGTGACCATCTGAGAAATCTGACAGTCACTTTGGACTCAACACCCTTGGGTGGGGTACCAAAAAGTCTGAACATCTAGGCCCAGGGTAGGCAGAAAATGGAGTTAAAATTTAAAAGGAGGAAGGAAGAGGATGATAAATGAGCAGAAGACAGTGTCACAATTTTACTCTACTGCCTTTAGTGCACTTATTTTATATAGAGATTCTGGAAACTGAAAACAAAACAGTGTGGCTGGGATGGCACAGAGAGCTAGTCTCATACAGGTGAGCTTCCCGAATCCTGCTTCCTAGCTTGGCACCTGTGTTATACTCTCTCCTCAGAGGAGAAATGGGTCAGGTTCTTGGGTTTCACAAACCCATTAAAGGCATGCTGTGACAGCTGGTAAGCTGGCAGCTCCCAGAGAGGCTCGGGGACACGTGCCCTGCCTTTGTATACCGCTGTTCCAGGGGCTAAGGACGCCCGGGGTGGCGGTGGAGTGGGGCAGGTAGGATGCTCCTCCCGGCTGATAGTGTCTAATCGCAACCTCACTATTTAAGAGACTGCGGCACAGCCTCCGCTCTGCATCAATTACATTCAGAACAGGGTTTGGACTTTTCTGAGAGCCTGTTGATCAGATTTCTAGCCACCAGGGAGACCAGATATCGAAAGCAAAACCTGCATTAAACAATGCTTTTCAAGACATAAGCCCTTTTGGATGAGAGCTCGTGATAATAATGATGTCTGTAATAACTAAGAAATGATCCCAGGCACAATGAAGGCAACCACTGTAGAGACTCCTGGCCTAGCTCACCAAAGTGCTCACCAAACTGTTTGGGCCTCAGACTGCTGCTGCGGGACACACTCCTTTCTCCACACTACAGGGTGGTTCACATAAGCGCAGGCTGAGGACATTCGCTTTACTTGGTGTGATGGTCCATTTTACATGTCAACTTGACTGGGCTAAGAGATGCCCAACTAGCAGGTAAAACCTTTCTGGGTATGTCTGTGAGGGTGTTTCTGGAGGGGATTAGGACTGAAATAGTAGACCAAGTAAACAAGATCCACCCTTATCAATATGGGAGGCCATCATTTCATTGAGAACCGGAACAGATAAAAAAGGTAGACGAAGGGAAAATACATTCTCTCTGAGCTGGAACATCCATCTTCTCCTTCCCTTGGACACAGGTGCCCTTGGTTCTCAGGCCTTTGGCTTTCACCAGGACTTATGGCATTGGCTCCCTGGGTCTTCAGACCCAGACTGAGCTCTGCCATTAGCCTTCCTAGTTCTCTAGCTTGCAGCGGCAGACAGTGGAACTTCTAGACCTCCAAAATCACAAGAGCCAATTCCCACAATAAACCTCATCTATATACCTCTCTATTTATATCTCCTATTGGTTGTGTCTCTCTGGAGAACCCTGACCCATATGCTTGACCACCAGTGTGTCCACAGGTATATTTTATTATGTCAGTCTGCACCATGTCATGACCAACAGGTTGGTTCTCTGTGGGAAGGCAGGGAGGGTGAGAGGATATGAGGACCCTCTGTGTCCCTCTCAATCATTTAGGTTGGTTCCCAAGATAGCTGCAATCCCACAAGCATAGACAGACATGGTACAGAGCAAAGGGATATGGACTCCAGCAATCTATTATGACTCACATTATCTAATGCTCACCAAACTTGTGACACTCAGTGAACCATCTTTGTCCCACATGTATCCATTTTGCTGTGAGGTTTGGGTTTGGGGCATTTAGGCTATTTTGAAGATTTACTACTCATGTTTAGAAGTGAACTGAGCAAAGAGGAAAGGCACCAGCACAGCGAAGAAATGCCTCAGCTAATTTTGACAATGAGACCATTTTCACAATTATAATATACGAACATAATGCATACTTTAAAGGTTAGAATATAGATTACAAATCAAGACATCTAGGTTGTAAGTAGAATTCACCCATTAACTTTTCTGGTTACTCTGGGCAAGTCACCGATCCCCTCTGGGCCTTGATTTCCCCACTTACAACATGGAAAATAAATGAATGACTCCCGTTTAAGGGGTTCACATTGGCACTAATAGTTTCAATGTAATTAACAATAATACACTAACAGAGTAATGGTAATCTGATGTTTGGTGTATCATAGAGTAAAATCTACCAATTTCATTTCCTGTGAAGTTGATAACATAATCAGCAGTCATAACAAGAGTTTTACTCTTACCTAATTAGAGGCGGTAAGCAGAAAACCTGGGTTCAAATGCCAACTCCTGGTACCTTCTCACTGTATGGCTTTGGGAAAGTCATTCCCCCTCTTTAGACCTTGGTTTCCTTACCTACTGCAGTGGGTTAAATGGTCATCCCCCCCCCTCCCCGAAAGGAGATATGTCCAGCTGGAGCCTCAGAATGTGGCCTTATTTGGAATTAGGGTCTTTACAGATGTAACTACGGATCTCAAATTGAGATCAGACTGGATTTAGGATGGGTCCTAAATCCACTGACTAGTGTACTTAGAATAGACAAGATTGGGCATGTTCAGGGTGGTATGGCTGTAGACAAGTGTCCTTAAAATAGAAAAAAGAGGGAAGAAGGCCACGTGAAGACAGAGAGACAGGGCAACGGACGCCAGGAGCCACCAGAAGCTGGAAGAGGCAAGGAAGGATAGGAAGGAAGCAAGGAAGCATGACCCTGTTGATGCCCTGGTTTTGAACTGCTGGCCTCTAGAAATATGAGAGAATAAATTTGTTGTTTTAAGTCACCAAGTTCATAGTAACTTGTTACAGCAGCCCTAGGAGAACAGTACACCTATGAAACAGGGAAAATGGTATTTGCCATCCTGGGCTGTCGTGAGTATCAGATCAGACAGTGTATGAAAGAGCATATTAAACAAAAATTATGGGAGGCCATGATTTTGAACTGAGCTCCCACACCAGGCCCTGAAAGACCAGAACAAACCAAAATGGAGTCACTCATGCTAAATGCCACAGAATCAAACTGAAACCTTAAGGAAGCAGACAGATCCCAAAACAGACCAGTTTTTCCTGAAAGCCAGGAGATTCTGGTCTACCTGAGTCAGTGTGATAAGGAAGCTCCCTCAACTCTCACTTTAACCCTTATAACAAAAGTAACCTCAAGTAACCTGATGTTAACCAACTTTCCCCCCCCCCCATTGTTCTATTTCCTTGTTCTCATGTTATAAAACCCACTGATCTGCTATTGCCCAGTTGGGGCTCTCATTCTATTTTGTAGAATGGAGGCTGCCTGGATTCATGAATCACAAATAAAAACCAATTAGATCTATAACTAAATTTGTTTTTTGACAAGTGCATTGTAAAACTGCACAGGGCCATTCAAACATAGAGGATCACCCCAGGACTCAGTGAGCAGCTCTTCTTAGGGGCAGTGGGGTCCTATGGAAGGCGAAGAGAGTGACTGAGGAAACCTGGGTCAGAGGACGAGCAGCCAGAGGAGTACACTGGGGTGGGGAACAGGCACATCAGCCCTGGCCTGGGTGACATCATCATTAAGGGTATTAGCTATGTGTCAATTATATAGCAAGGGCCTTGGATGGGGGAGTCAAAGCAGATCGGTGGGTGAGTACACCCCACTTCTCTGAGGATGCCTGCAGGGGGCACAGGAGAGTAGAGGAAGTGACCTCTCGGCTCTCATGAAGGTTAGGTCCCTCTTACATCCAATGATCTCCCCACATCTGAGGGTGGGCATAGGACTTTTTAGCTCCCTAAATTCTTTAATAAACAAACAGAATCATACTCAACATGGGTAAGGATGGAATGAGGTAGACTGTTGCTGGTGGGAATATCACTGGTATGAGCTATCTGAAGGGCAATTTGGCAATATGTATTAAGAGTTAAAAACATGCCCAACTGACCTAAGGATGCCACTTCCAGAAATCTAGCCCAAGTAAATAATCTAGGAAGCAACACACCTTCATGCATACGATGCTCACTGCCACATTATCACGGCCCTACACTAAGGCATTCGTTAAATAAATTATACTTCATTCTTGTTGTAGAATATTAGGCAGTCATGAAAAATGATGTTTATAATGGGAAATTCTTTAAGATATAATGCTAAATAAAAAAACAAGACAGAAGCATATAGTCAGTATTACAGAACAGTATAAAAGCAGCATGGTTAGAAAACTTTGAAACCAGGTAAAAAAAAAAAAAAAAAAAAAAAAGCAGCATGGAAAAACACTCTAAAAGATTCATGACACAATGTTAGCCATGGTAGCCTCTTGGTAGCTGGGTTACAGAGGACTCCTACTTTATAATTTTCCATATGTTTCCTACAGTTTTTGTAATCATCAAAAAAATAAAACAAAACAAAGTAAGAGAAAAAAGGAAAAGTTAAGGGAGGAAAATAAGCTTCCTGGGAGGAGCACTCATGCGGGGCCTGGATAGCAGGCCTGCAGGAGCGCGTGAGGGATGGCCTGACCTCACGGAGCGACCCCCCCTACCCAAGTCCTGTGCTCAGTCTGGACTCAGCTGGGGGCAGGTGGCCAGTAGCTCCATGGCCCATGTTTGACGTTTCCCCCAGTGGCCGTGGCTGGCTGCATGCAATGTTGATTCATCCCTGTGTACATATGACATGTTTCTTTTTAATTCATATCAGGAATGTGCACCAACTTGTGTGTGAAAAATGGCAGCAACAATTCCACCTCTGTACAAATTTCATATATCAGATAGAAAGGGCTAGAAGAACAACTCTGGAAGGAGTCAATTTTAAAATCAAGTCCCTTTATCTGTCACCTTTGTCTCCTCCCCCCCCAACTATCCTTTGGATAAACAGGACACAGTTTCCTAGGAGATATCTCTTCAGGATTGTCAAGGAACGCCTGAGCCCTTCACACATCATGAGGTCACTGAGCAGGGCTCCTGCCCTTTGCCTGTGAGCCCAAGAGATCAGTCATCACTGCAGGTCCCCGTGAGAAGAATTTCGACTAGCTCCATACTCAGACGAGACCTGGAGGTACTTCAGGGGACAAGAGAGCTTTCCAAGTCAGGTTGACACCGGCATTTCCTAGACTAGATTCCAGAGACCAATTTACGCCTCTACTTTAAACCTGGCACAATCATGAGTTCTACTCCTCCAAGTGGGAAGAGAAGAATCATTTTATAGCTAGACTGCAATGAAAATATTTCCTTCAGGATGCTTTGGCCTGCTTCTGCGGGTGGAGAGAAAATGTACACACACAGCAGTCTGTTATAGGATTCCTCTAGCAAGGCTCAGAATACACTGCAAGACAAACTGGATCCTCGGAAACCTAACAACTCCTTGAATGGAAAAACTTCATGGAACTGTATCTCTCAAGGCAGCAAGCATACAAACTGGGTTTTCTAGGACAGTCTTGACTCCAAACAATTAGGTCTGTGGTCAGATCAGATAACAGGCAAGAGAACTAACATTTGTGGAGTGTCTATTTTGCACCAGGCTTAGCAAGACACTTTATATAAACAACTTCATTTAAATCATCCCACTAACTCCATGAGGTTGATGCTATGATCTCCACTTTACAGATTAAGAAACTGAGGCAGATAGAAGTAAAATTTTTGCTCAAGATGACAATATCAAGGGTAAAGTCAGGATTCTGATTCTATGTTCATCTGACTCCAAAGCCTGTACTTTTCCCACTAACACCCATGCTGAATCTTGACTTTGAAAATACAGCTGCAATACCAGTAAGGGGGTTTTCAACTCAGCCTTATTATTCCAGAATTTTAAAGTGGTTCTTGCAGTTGGGCAGCAGGGGTTAGGGCAAGCAACCCAAGCAAAATCCTGTGATTTCTGTGCTCCACAAATAAGTTAAATGTGATGCTCTCAACTGAGGAGAACTTTGAAGTCTGAAACTTGGGGCCAAGAAGTCTTCTGTTTTTATTAATCAAAGAAGATGTTCCAAAAACCATCAGATTTATCACAACTGGATTTCAGATGTGAAACCCAATATACACACAGACATGAGTGGCTTGTCCTTTTGGATTATTTTTGACCTTTTACTCTCCTCTCTGAGGATCTGCATTTCCTCAGAGCGAGACCTTTTAGCTTCCCAGCTGGCTGAGGTGTCTGGAGGCCCAGCTTGGCAGGCCTGGGCCCTGCTGGCCTTGGGGATTTCACAGGCCAGGGAGGCATGGGAGCAAGGAGCCAGGGTGCTGTTTGCTCCTCTAAGCCCCTGAGGTAGTGGCCTGGGAAGGGAAGAGTCCACCTGCACTGAAGGGGAGGGTTCTCATGTGCCTGCTGGTACGAGAGGAGTCTGGTTTGAAGCCTGAACAATTTTTGGCTTTGTTATTTTGGCAGTCGCCTGACTACGTGGGCTTTAAAATGGTGCTGCCAGCTTGGGCAACAGACATTTCAGTTTGTCGTATGTGGTCAGCCTTCCGCCTCCCTCAGCCACCTAAACCCACCAGTTCACACTGCAAGGCACAAACCTGCACCAGACCTTCAGCTGCAGGGGCCTTGGGGTGGAGAGCTGGGCCCGGCCTGCCATTCTGACCTGGGGTACGGTGCGTTACAGGGACCCGACTTTCCAGGCTCATACTGACATTGTTCAGCAAAGACTCAGCCTAGGAAGAGCAAGGTGAGAAGCAGCGCTGTTTGGACAGGGAGGCCTCACTCTGGCGCAGCAGGGGATGGTTTCCACCAGGCCTTGAGGCGGGGGGAGGACATTCCATGATGAGGGATGGTCTGAGCACAGGTGGGGAGGCACGGACATTCCTCACCCCAGGGCAGCGAGTAGAGTCCACTGGAACAGGCGCTCTCTGATGGATGCCTCGCATACTCCCTCACAGCTATTTCATGTTGACGGTGGGATCACAGTAATTTGTACATCGGCAGGACAGAGGCTGTCAACTCCATTTTACAGATGAGGACAATGAGGCTCAGGGTGGTTAAATGACTTGCCTCAGTCACCTTAGTTTCTCGTCTTACAGGGTAGTCGTGGAAGCATCTGAGAAGGTCCTAGTGAACAAACCAACACACTACAGAAGTGTTGGGGCTGCCTGGGGTGGGTGCAGGAGTGGAACCATGGTGTTGACCTGGCTGAAAACTTGACCTGTCCCTGACTTTCAGCCTCACTGTCTGGTCTTGCAGCCTGTGGGGGTGGGGCAGGGCTCAGCTTGATATCACTCGAGTTGATCACACAAGGGCTGCGTCCACACCTGAAACGGTGGGGTGCCTGGGAACTGTCATTTCCTGCCTTGACATGTCAGAGTATTTGCTCAACCTTGGCTGGTCACACTGACTCAGCGGCCCAGGCACGGAAACCAGGGAGGATGTAGGGAAAAGTTGAAAAGCTGCAGGAACACACAGGGTGAGCAATGAGGCGTAGAAATCTTAACAATGACAATAATCCCTTACACTGCACACCGCTTTACCCTTTACAAGGTGCTTTCACAGGCGCTTGCTCCCTTAATCCTCACAGCACCCCTAGGGAGGAAGACAAGGCAACTGTTACTACAGTTACCCACTTCACAGTGAGGACACAGTGCAGGGAAGCTCAGTGAGGGGCAGAGCTGAACCAGGGAAGCCCACCTTGGGCTACTCGCAGTGTGGTCTGCCCACCAGCCCCCACAGCAGCTAGAAGCAGTGCAGAAAGGCCCCCACCAGACTCTGCATTTTATTAATGGGCCCTACCCCCACAAGGCCCCAGGGGATTTGTGTGACATTAAAGTTGAGAATCTCTGCTTGTGGTGCACTCCCTCACCCTGTGCTGTCCCCCAAGGCATTTTTTAGCTGTTGGTCTCTTAGAGTATATCTGGTTCTATCTACACAAGGAAATCAGGGCCCAGGGAGGGGATGTGACTTGGCCCAGCCCTGACGGAGCAGGAGCAGACAGAACCTCGGTCCTGCACATCAGTCCATTACACCTGGCCTGTTTACCCAGCTGCCATTCCACCAGCTTTCCCTTTCCTTCCCTCGCCCTCCCCACCCCATCAGTTCAGTCCTCAAACTGCCAGGCCCTTGGCCACTCCTTTCAGTTCCAGCCCTGTGTTAAGTGCTAACACAAGTTCCAGGGACTGGGGTTAACACTTCATTAAGGCGAGGGAGAGAAATTCCTGCCTCCAGCAAGCAGCCCAGGAGCCAAACAGGCCTGCAGTGGCACTAGGCCTTCTCCGCCCAGCTGTGGAAGGGCAGGGCAAGGCTTGGGGTCGCCTCTGCCCTTTCCCCTTGCAGGCTTTACTGCCTAGAGGAGAGGGGTGGGGATCTAAGCTTACCCAAAGAGAAGACTCTGCTTAGGCCTTGTAAAAAGCCCACTTCATTAGTAAGTGTGAAAAATGCCCAAATCACTGTGTTAATCTGGTTATAATTTCCCCCTAACCCATTGGTCTCATTGTGTGCCAAGTTTGGCACCAATGGGTAAAGAGATTCCTAGGCCATAGCTGGAGCTTAGGGCCAGGACTCCCCCTCCTTTCCCTCCACTTCTACTCCACTGAGGCCAGCCAGGATGTTATTCATTTCCCTAGCTGAGGAGCAAGTTCAAAAGGGCCAGGGGGGCCTCCTCTTACCCCTCCCTTGTCTAAGAAATGCCAATTCCTCCCATGAGGAGGAAGCAACATATTTTGTTTCTGCTATACTCAGGAAAAGAGCAGATTTATAGAGTCAGCCCAGTGTGTGTGTGTGTGTGTGTGTGTGTGTGTGTGTGTGTGTGTGTGCACAGAAACCTATCTTTTCATCTTTGGACCTAAGGTACATAATGGATTAGGGGAAGATTGGATTCATCCATAATAAGTCCATAAGGAGGGGGAAAAAGGCCAAGGAATCAAGGGGCTCCTAGGAGGGGCCTGGAGACCTCATGTTGCTATGTCAGACAAATACGGACCTGTCATGTAACCTTGAATTAGTGGTAACAGCTGAACGAAGGAATTAATTTCTCACTGTGTTTCATTTTTTTAGAGATGCCTTTAGGGTTGGAAAGCTACTTGAATAGCTTTCTCATATCCCTCAGACTGCAAACAAACAAACAAGCAAAAAAGTAAATAAGTCAAAGCAGTGTTTGTTGTGGAATTACCAAATAACTCAATGATCTTGCAAATTCACCAGAATTTTCCTGGGCAACTCATTAGTCCTTTCTAGGCCTCCTTAGAGGCCTGGCTCCAAGCTCTATAATCCTCTGAGGTAAGAGGTGGCTTTTCTCCTCTGTGGAAAGCAATACGGAGATACCTCAAAGCGATACAAGTAGATCTACCATTTGATCCAGCAATTCCACTACTGAGCATCTACCCAAAAGATCAAAAGTCACTTTATGAAAAAGATACCTGCACTCGAATGTTTATAGCAGCACAATTCACAATTGCAAAGCTGTGGAAACAACCCAAGTGCCCATCAATTCATGAGTGGATTAATAAAATGTGGTATATGTCTACCATGGAATACTACTCAGCTTTAAGAAACAATGGTGATATAGCACCTATTGTATATTCCTGGATACAGCTGGAACCCATTCTACTAAGTGAAGTATCTCAAGAATGGAAAAAGCATCACCACATGTACTCACCAGCAAATTGGTATTAACGGATCAACACCTAAGTGGACATATAGAAGTAACATTTATCGGGTGTGGGGAGGGTGGGAGGGGGGAGGAGGGGATGGGTTTCTACAACCACAATGAGTAAGATGTGCAACATTTGGGGGATGGACATGCTTGAAGCTCTTACTCGAGGGGGGAGGGTGGCATGAGCAATATATGTAACCTTAACACTTGTACCTCCATAATAAGCTAAAATAAAAAAAAAAGAAACAATAAAAAGAAGAGGTGGCTTTCCTGTTCTCAAGGTCCCAAAGGGGTGGCAGTGGATGAACAACCCCTCTCCTAGCACTGCCACCCCACACCCCCTGCCCCGCCCACCCCCAGGCATAGCAGCAGCTGCCTGGAGCCTTTGGCTCTAGCTCCAAGCTCTCCTCTTCATTTAGCACCTTATTTTCTTCCTTTTTAAACCACTGTGTGGTAGGAAGGGGGACAGACCCCTTGGAGAGGTGAGGTGGGTATAAGGCCACTGAGTGCCCTGTGGATAGAAAGAGCACTGGGGAGAGTGGGGGCCGAGAGGTAACTAGCTCTGGGATGTCCTTGACATGTGACCTTGTGCAAATCACTTAACCTCCATTTTCTCCATTGTAAAAGAGGAATAATAATGCTAGTACTTATAAGTCTCAGAATTATGCTAAGATTCGAATGATAACATAAGTGACAGAAGCTTCCAGACTCTAATGTGTAATCTAAATGTAGAGTACTGATTTTCTCCCAGAAGCCAGGTGCCCTCAGGTTGGTGCTTTCACCACTTTACACCAGATACTTTGAGACATAAGGGTAATGCACAAACTATTTGGCTTCTTGCAGAGGGGAAATGTCCACATAGTTCAGGACTCAGCTAAACTGGGAATGGGAAGTCACGAACAATTCTTTTCTTTAGTTTTAATACTACACAAGATACTCAACTGCTGTCTTCCAGGATCAAACTGAGCTCATCCCGAAGTTATTCTGATGTCCCAAAGATATCTAAGGAATAAGAAAGCCCCCAGCACAGATTTTGCCACATGGGTACCCAATAAATGTTTATTGAATGAATGGAAGAAAGAACACACCTTCACTATATTTTGATCTGAAGTATGTCTCTTGGATCTCAAAGGGTGCTCACGAGGCATTCCTCAGCCACCCTCCAACCTTCCGGCAGCACCGTCCCTAAATCTTTCCTTCTAAAATGATTCCAAGTACTGGCAAATGATAGGATCTCCTCCTTTTTAAAGACTGAATATTCCTGGGCTCAACTGATCCTCCTGCCTCAGCCTCCCAAGTAGCTAAGACTATAGGCCCGTGCTACCAAAACCTGGCTAATTTTAAAATTTTTTGTTGGTCTCAAACTCCTGGGATCAAGTGATCCTCCTGCTTGGCCTCCTAAAATGTTAGCATTATAGGCTTAAGCCATTGTGCCCAGCCTGAAATATTTAAATAAATACAATTTATGTTTCCATTTTCCCTGGAAAGGCAATGTTCTAAGCCAATTGTTTAGGAAAGATTATTTGATTATTTATCTTGACTATTCATTAATAAGTGACAATGTTTGAATTCCACAAATTTACAATTTCACACAAGGGTCACAGGCCCTCTGAACCACTTCTATGTCTAATACCTTTGGTAGAGACAAAGGCCTTATTTATAAAATTACTCTTGAGAATAGATTTATTAGGCATACTTCATGAATTTCACTGCTGGGGACACTGAGCAGTGTTAGGTCTTAAATATATAAACAAGTAGAACCAGCTCTCTTCCATGGCAATAACCCAAAAATGTCTTCTTTGTTTACATATGGTACCTCTTCCACAATTCTTTAATAGTCAGCTTTTAAACACATGGTGTTTTTTTTTAAATGTTGGATTACATTCGGGTTCATTATTACACAAAATAGAGTGGGCAATCAGACTGTCTACACCAGGGGGCAGTGAGGGGTTCCAATCCAAATGCTTTCAGAGAAGTAGAGTTGGACCAATTATGTAAGTGCAGAACTTCCACTGGATTCCTGAATACTTAGCTGCTCAGAAACTCTCTTTAGGTCAGTGGGTTAGCATTTCCAACCCTATATATTTGAGGGATTCATGACACAGTCCCACCAGGAGCAGTGGCTCATAACTGGGGATTCTGAAGAACCTTAGGTCAGAATGTTCTGGGTATAGCGTGTGGAAGAGTGGGTGTATGATTTGTGTGGCCAGAAAGAACCTCCAGGTCATTATAAACAACCTCTGGTCTAGAGCATCATCCCCAGACTTCCCTAATGAGAAGAATCACCTGGAATGCTCACTCAGCTAATGGATTCTCAGGTCCTTCAGGATATTCCAATGCAGTGCTTCTGGGTAAGGTTGGATTCTTATCCAGGGATTTTGGGAACCACTGCTCTAGAGCAGCAGGTCCTCAAATCCAGACTTAAGAATCTGTGTCCAAGATTGAAAAAGCACACGTCTGTCCTCACACGATCATGGCAGCTTAGGTATAACAACATGGTCCCTTGCGCCAACCCAGATGCTATAAATGAAAGCTGACTTCAGCAGGAAGTTGCTGACTGCTCCCGTCCCTAGTTTCCTCTGGTTCTTCTCTTCCCTCTCCATCTCTCCCAAGACCTTGCTTTACTCCATTTGCAACTTCTAAGCACCAAAATTTCTGCCCTCAGCCCCCTTCTCTTCTTTCTCTGTACATTTTCCTTGGGGGAACTCATCTACTCCAATAGTTACCAACACCATTTACATGCTACTGACTTCCAAAACCACACCTCTAATTCAGTTCTCTCCTGGGATCCAAATCCATTTGTGAAAGACCAAACACCCTCACCTGGATGCTCCACAGCATCTCCAGCTTAACATCTCCAAAGCAAACGCATTACCTTACTTCTCCAACACCTGCTCTTCCTTCTCTATTCCTACCTAAGCGAATGGCAGCACTGTCTTCTCAGTTACCCCAGCTAGATAGACTCCTCCCTTTCCTTCCCCCTACATCCAGCTGATCAGTCAGGCTTGTGGATTTTACTCTATAAGCCCCCTCGAATCTGTCCCCTACTCTTTATAGACACCAGGCTTAGGCTCTTACCAGTTCTCATTGGGATTATTCCAACAATCTTTACACTGGTCTTCCTGCCTGTTTCTACAGTGCAAATCTGAGCATTTTACTCATCTGCCCTCAGGATTAAGCCCAATCTTCTTAGCACAACTGTCTATCATCTGGCCCCACCTGCTCTCCAGACTCTGCACACCATGCCCCACCTTGAGCCTTGGCCCCCGTGCCTCTGCATTGCTGCTCCCTGGCTCCAACTTCTCCCCTGGTTAAGTTCTGTTCATCCTGTGGACTGAGGTCAGCTGGAAATCTACCACGCCCGGTCTGGATCTGACTTAGGCCTTCCAACAGGCCTCTCAACACCTCAGGCTCACCTTCTCTTAGTACCATAGTGTGATCTATTAAACAACACACACAGTGCTGTCTACTATGCTCCAGCCACTATGCTGAGAGCTGGGAATTTTGGCAAAGGAGACAGACTACAAACAAGAGCAATAAAATCTTTTCTGGGCTATCCTTCCCACTAGATAGACCGTAAGCTCCTGAAGACAAATATCTGCCTTTCTTGTGTTTTTTTGTTTGTTTGTTTGTTTGTTTGTTTTTTAGATGTCTGTGTCCCCAATGCATAGCACAGTGCCTCAGTTCCTGGCACCTAGCAGGACGAAGGAAGGAAGAAATCAAGGTTGTTTAATCTGAGAAAAACAGTAAGAAAGCTGTAGTTTCACTGTTCTGATATTTGAAGAGTGATTTTATGGAAAAGGGAATGGATTATTTTTTGTGGCCCCAAGGGACAAAACATGACACAGAGGGAGAAGAAAAGTGATCTGACAAATTTCAGACCAACATGAGAAAGAAGCACCAAGTGACACAACAAGCTGCCTTCTGCAGACTCAAGACTCATCCTAAGCGTGAGCTCCTCTTAGAGGACTTCCTGGAGTCACCCTGGGCAGGAAATCGGTTCCTCTACTGCTTCCCCACAGCGCCTGTCAGCCCTTGTACGTGTGCATGGCAGACTGTGGTGAAGTGATTTGCTTTCATGTCTTCTCCTCAGCTTGGCACTGAGCGTCTTATCATATTTTCATATTTGTAAAGCCTAACAGAGGCAACATAGGAAATGGTTAAGGGCTCAGGCTTCAGGGCCCTTGTTCTGTCACGTAGTAGTTGCATGACCTTGGGCAAATTGTTTACCTCTCTTGGCTCAATTTATACATCTATAAAATGAGAATAATAAAATATACTAAGGCTTAAATGAATGTGCTCAGCACACTGCCCGATATACAAAATGCTGAAATGTGCTACCCTCCAGCTGACCCTTGAAGACTTTGTTTTAGAAAGAAGCCGAGGCAGACAGAGACTCTGTTTTAGGCTACAGAGTTGGACCCAGGGGCCAGGACTTTAGACATCTTGTACAGTATTCCTTCCAGGCATTTACGAAGTTTTCTCCTGATTTTTCAATCACACTAAAATGACCTGACAATAAAAGGAAGTACTTTCTTCTCCAAAGGAATACAAATGGTCTTTGTGAATGGCGTCACCTCCCTCACAGGAATGATCTTCCAGGCAGGAGCGAAGGTCTGAGCTCACAGTGCTCCTCATTCTCACCACTGCACTCTGCAGACCTTCTAAATCAGTCCCCTGACTTCAACAAGAACTCTGGCACCTACACACCACTGTCACCTCCTCAATCACTCCTGCCAAATGCACGGCCCAAACAACATTGTTGGCCTTGAAATTCGCCAACCTCCACACACCAGTGACTTCCACCTTCACTCCAGCAATTCCCTTGCCTGGATCCTGACATTGTCTGCAATTGGCATGTCTTGTATTTTAAGCTTAGAAATCCCACATTTTCATCATGAAATTTCCTATTCCTCACTTTCTTATTCTTACTAGTAATGCTCCTTGACCTCATTGAGCCTGCCAGACCCCAGAGCCCTTGCTATTATCCCAATCCCCTGGCTTCCTCCTGGTGACACTTCTTCACCACCCATCCCAGTGTTCAGGGCTCACGGGTCCGATAACACCTCCCCGAGTCCTCCCCCTGCTGCCATCACTGCTCCTCCTGCTGTTTCTCCTCCTGCTTTGCCAGGCCCATCCAGCAGGATCCCTCTAACCACTTAACTCCTCTCTCCTGCTCTTGGGCTGCTGAGCTGTGCTGGAGAAAGTCCCATGCTAGTGTCAACTGGCACCATGACAAATTTATCAGCCAGGCCCTCCTAGCTTTTTAACTTTTAGTTAGTTAGTTCTTTCTTTTTCCATTGGTTCCTGGTAGTTCCCTTCTGTATTTCCCCCTCTCCTTAAGCTCCCTAAACCTGTCGCAACTCTCTCCTCATTCTCAGCAGATGACCTGCCAACTAACTGCCTTTGGGATTTCCTTTCTAGTTCTTTCTTTTAAAGATTCAGAAGTCTACGCATCTTAAAAGTGACCCAGTGTAGTAATGACAAGCGTAAAACACAGCCCCCGAAGAATCGCCCAGCCAGCCATTCAGGCATAGCCGAAGCAGTCTCCTCTGATGAGGGAAAGCGGGACTGGGAGTGTTGGCTGCAACAAGAGAACAGCTCTTCCGTCTTTAGTTTCCCACTGAATACATTCTGGAGAGATTTTGATTTTGCCCTTGTCACTTCCATTCTTCATCAGCTAGCTGGTGCTGTGTGAGGCTGAGTGGCATCCTAACACAGAAGAAGAAGATGATTACAGCAGGCGAGCCCCTGCCCCAGGCAGATGGTTTATAATCCAGGTTACCCTGTGTCTCCTCCAAATGAGAGGGGACAGAGCAGCTATTTTTCCTGAGAGATTTGCGTCTCTGTGTGTGTCTTGCAGAGTCATCCAGTAACCAGAAAACATCCATCCATGGTGGCAAACAAGGGGCTGGACGGCATCTCAACTCTGCCATGGCTACCAAGTTCCTTAATGACTGGGCTCTGCCCACTGCTCCAGGGTCACCTCTCCCCTCGCCCTTCCTGTAGGTGAGCCTGCATGAGCCTCAGCTCCTCCAATATGCTGTGCTTCCTCTCACCTCTGGCCTGTACACGTTTGCCTTTCTCATCCCTTGACTGTAGCTTAAATAGAACTTCTGGAAATCCTTCCCTGGTCCTCCCCTAGATCAGGTCAGGTGCTCCTGCAGCTACCCTATCAGCACCAACACACTCCAAGGTTACTGCTGGTCTGCCTGTTTCCTCTTCTAGAACATAAGCCGCACATGCCTGCCTTGTTCTCTATGGTATCCTTAACACCTAGGACCCACTTTCTTTAATGTCTCTGGATAAGTCCCAGAGAATCAAGGATCTTTGATGTCAACGGGACACTAATATCAGCGCACAGAGGGAAAAGAACTCCCAATGAAGATGAAGCTGGGCCTGAGAGGGAATCAATCTTGACAAGGAGACCCAGAGTCAACTGCTGCAGGTTTCATGATGCAATGGCTCAGCCCTCTGCGCAGGGTCTGGGATGAAGAGGCCCTGCCTCTGACAAAGGGGAAGCAACTGGTGGGAGGTTGGCCCTTTAAGACCAAAGGGATGTAATATCAAAGAATGATTCAGGCCGGGCGCTGTGGCTCACGCCTATAATCCTAGCTCTTGGGAGGCCGAGGCGGGCGGATTGCTCAAGGTCAGGAGTTCAAAACCAGCCTGAGCAAGAGCGAGACCCCCGTCTCTACTATAAATAGAAAGAAATTAATTGGCCAACTGATATATATATATAAAATTAGCCGGGCATAGTGGCGCATGCCTGTAGTCCCAGCTACTCGGGAGGCTGAGGCAGAAGGATCACTCGAGCCCAGGAGTTTGAGGTTGCTGTGAGCTAGGCTGACGCCACGGCACTCACTCTAGCCTGGACAACAAAGCGAGACTCTGTCTCAAAAAAAAAAAAAAAAAAAAAAGAATGATTCAGGCAGGTGAACTCAGTTTCCTCCAAGCGAAGAGGGCTCATATGTTCCACCTCCGTGAGGCCTCTCTTAGACTCAGCGGCAGTGCTCTCTTGGATTGCAGCTCTGTGCTCGTCTGGCTGCGGCCTCGGCCTGCTCCCCAGGCTCCTGGCCCTAGTCTTCCTGTTCTCTGATCTTACTGCTGACTCTTATCCTAGCCCACCTGGGGCCTTCTTGCCAACCACATTTCATCAGGCCAGCCATACCCAAGCCTGCATCCAGCCAGGCCCCCAGTCCTGCGGGAACAACCTGACTTCACCAACCGTGCACCAAACCAAGTTTGGAGCCTGTGAAAGGAAGCGAAAGGGAGGAGGCCGTCCACACAGAGAGGGCGTCCCCATGGCGGCTGCAGGGCTGAACTGAGCAAAGACGCTGACACAGATTCGCTTCTCTCTTTCCAGGCAAAATGCCCAACTGGCACTGTTTTTAGAGGAATTAAGCTGCTTTTGACTTAGACGGAGGATAATCACAAGTTCCTAGAGGATAATATTGAGAAGGGAATCTGTCGGGAGAGACATCTGATCACACGCAGACATGGTAGGAGAATGGCAGGGATGCTCGTTATCCTGCCATCTAGTTGTTTGGCACAAACCTGTGCACATACTTCCTCAACTGGTGCTGCTCTACCAGGGCTACACACCGATTAGTGAGCTTTTCAAGTATACGGGGGTGCCGGCCCATCTCAGACCATGATTGGAATTTCTGGGGCATAAGATTGGGGACTGGGCATCTGTATCTTTAAAAAGCTCACAGGTGATTCTGAGGCACTTCCTGCTACTATAAACTGTGACCAGATCTCTGCTGTTGTCCAGGTCAGTATGTCCACCTGGGACCACCAGCACATAGCAGGAAGTGGACCTACACATTTCTCTCCATTCAGAGCCTAGGCCAACGTGCTTATGAACGACCACAGCAGAGAGGACTGATAGAGCCATTTTGTGCCTACCCTCTTTGGTGGCCTGGTAGGCTGGGAAAATAAGATAATGTAGCTAAGAAGTTACTTTCTCACTTCCCTTTCAGAGAAATCTCTTCATACAGTGCATGAATGGAAACCTACAGTCTGTCACTGCGCTTATGTCTGTAGTGTGGTGTTCATCTCTGGATATGCAGCACTCTAGGAGGTGACCAACACATGCCTGCTGAGTGACCCATTGAGGCCACCTTCATGCTGGGCTCTCTCTACCCATGCAAGTAGCTGGCCCAGTGGGAAAGAAGGAGGAGGTAACTTGGCAGTCAGGAGAGTTCTAGAAATCCCTACTGTCTCACACCCTGAGGACTAAGAAGAAACAACATTCTTTTTTTTTTTTTTTTTTTTTGAGACAGAGTCTTGCTTGGTTGCCCAGGCTAGAGTGAGTGCCCTGGCGTCAGCCTAGCTCACAGCAACCTCAAACTCCTGGGCTCAAGCGACCCTCCTGCCTCAGCCTCCCGAGTAGCTGGGACTACAGGCATGTGCCACCATGCCCGGCTAATATTTTCTATATATATTAGTTGGCCAATTAATTTCTTTCTATTTATAGTAGAGACGGGGTCTCGCTCTTGCTCAGGCTGGTTTCGAACTCCTGACCTCGAGCAATCTGCCCGCCTCGGCCTCCCAAAGTGCTAGGATTACAGGCGTAAGCCACCGAGCCCGGCCAGAAACAACATTCTTAAGGACCAAGCCCTAAACCACTGCCCTAAATTCATGATTTCATCAAGGTCAATTGTCTGTCTACATCTCGTGATCATTTTTCTGTCAATTGTTGCTATAAAGCTGTGGCCTAGGAATGCTCTTAGACACCTAAATTCCTTAAAATTCAAATGCCATATCATTTGTATTCAAAAACTATTATCCAAATCATTCTTGAAAGGGAAGGTCCACTTGTGTCCTATTACTGGCTGCTTGGTTTAAGGTATTTTTGGTATCACGGAGAATAGATCAAATGACTGCTGCTTTCCTAAACCTGTCTTTGGGAGCTGAATCTCACGCTATGGAGGCAGCATGATACCCATAGTTGTGGCTTTGGACAGAGTGTGTTTTTCAGTTGCAACTTTGAATGAAGTATGTTTTTATGTTTTTTTTTTTCCTTTTTTTTTCTTTTTATGCTGGCCTCCTAAAGGCAGGAATATTATCTGTGTTCAGGCTGAGAGCTGTGGAAGATGACTGCCAACCGCGAACGTCCACAACCTCCACAGAACAACCTTCTCAGGAGGTCACATGTCACTGTTTGAGTAATAGAGTCCAACAGAACATGAGAAAATGGAAGAATCAGATGGGCTTTTACAATTTTTTTTTTTTCCCTGAAACCAAGATGTTAAATTTTGGCTGAGAAATGGGGTATGAAGAAGGACGTGACTGCCACAGAGGAGAGAAACAAGGGTTCATTTTATTTGTTATTTTTCCTTTTTTTTTCCCTTTGGTAGGGGCACCAGACAGGCTTCCCATTTGAGGACTGATAAGGATTTGCCTTGGGACACTGAAAAAAATAACTCTCAGTGTCACAGGGGAAAATGTATTCTTCCTGGGAAATGGAAAAGGCATCGGTCAGGGTGAGGACAGAAGGAGCTACTATTCCCACACAGGCCTGGTTTGCCAGATCCGATGGCGACGGGAGCCCTCCTATCCCTGGGATGGGCCGTCTTTCTAGGCTGGATTTGGCCTGACGCACAACTCCAAAAGCCTCTACCTCCACTCAGCAAACAATGCCAGAAAAACATCTGCTACCCCTAACCTTCCACTTCCCCAAAGAAATGATTAAAAAGTTAAAGAAACACTTCCATATGGAAGAATCCAATCCCAACAGGTCACCACAAAGATACTTCAAACACAATAAAACAGGAAGAGCTAAAAAAAGCAGAGAAGTTCACAGAACCCACACAATCTTTTATATAAGAAAAAAAAAGCTACTCTGGGTAACTTTACACAGTTCAGAACACCATTTGGCAGTTAAGTATGTCCTTAATCTGCTCAATTTGCTTATTATAGTAAAGGTTTAGAAGAATTTGAGAGTGGTGGCCAAAAATACTGTAATAATCTCTACTCCTAAAGTAAACTTACAAAGTGAATTAACTTCTTCAACTGAAATATTTCAAAGTTGAAAGTGTTCATCGCCCCCCTCCTTCCGCCCCTGAGAGAGACTGGCCACAGGGAAGACATGGTTATTTAAAATCAGAACCACTTGAGTGAATTTATGGTTGCTCATGCAACAAACATTTATTGGGCACCTAAAATAGGCTGGGCCCAGTGCTAGTCACTGAGATACAACATTAAGGGTGACATCCAACCTCCCTTCGAGGTGCTTACAACACAGAAGGGATACTGCAGTTCCTAAGTCACAACTCAGACCCAACACGCAGGGAGGGGCAGCACACACAGATCTGGCTGTTAAGTCTCCGTCCTCCCATAGCTGTGCAATAGTGGACAAGACACTTTGCCTCTCTGAGCCCTGGTTTCCTCAACTATAAAATGGGCACAGAGCTACTTTCTTTAAGGGTTGGCATAAGGGTTAATGGAAGTATTCACAGGCACGCCACAAATTGCTGATACCAGGAAGACTTTCTCTGTCTTTAGAGCCTTATGAAATGCTGGAAGGTTTCAGCTAAGAACCTTGTGAACATTTTAAGGCCAGAGGAGAAGGAGTGTACAAAAAAACAAAAAGACCTTTAAGGAGTGTGAGCAAAAAGAAAAAGGAAGAAACAGCAGCAATAAAAACAATCCCACCAACATTTGGCTTAGGTGTATTAGAAACAGCCATTTTCTTTGGAGAGTAACCGAAACAGAGGCAGTTCAGCCAGAGTCAGGCCAGTCAGAGGCCGTCAGGAGGTTGGCACCGTGGCCACTTTGTTGCTCCAAGGGGAAGACCCAGGGCTGAGGGCTGCGGGCAGCGCTGAGCCCCCATCCAGCAGGCTGCAAGCTGACTTCTTTGGCTACCTCCCTTGGGCCTTAAATTGCTTCCTGAGGTGAGGACCCTAGCTAATGGTTTATTTACAACAGGAAGAAGCAATTACCTTGGAGAACACTGAGTCATACACCCCCCCATTAGCCAGGATGGCCAGCACTCAGCACCAATAACCCCCCAAAGACACATGAACCTGCAATTGCTCCATTTACAGACGTCGCCACCAGGGCTCACAGCGCCATTCCACCCAGGTGAGGAAAGTCTAAGTAAAGCATAAGAAGGGAAGCCGGGGCAGCAACACCAGGCTCTGAGTTCCGAAAGTATAAAGTTCTGCTGCTGCCTTTTCTCTTGTAACCTTAGGCAAAACCCTTGTCCTCTCTGGGCAAAATGACATGATAAATTCATGCCCCCAAATCTAGCTTCCTCAAAAGAATGTTGTCAGTAACATTAAAACAATCAAACAAAAAATGGACACAGAAAATCCTGGTAGAGGAATGGAATGGAGCACTAGGACAAACTACAAAGGGCTATGACTGTGGGGCAGCCAGGCTTGGAATGAACACAATGCACCTTCCAAACTGGAAAGTCAGATTGCCTGTTATGTAAAAGTTGGCAAGGCGCTTCCAACGTTGCTGAGCTCGGGGCGAGCATAGGTGGGTAAGGTTTCTAGAAAGACCCATAGAGAAACAGGAGGAAAGCTCAAAGCTCTCTATCGGAGGAGGCTGACAAAGACGATGGGAAAGAAGCCTAAGAGAATGCAGGCTGTCTGTTCTGATATTTAATATCCAAGAACCAAAGGCAGGAGAGGTGCAAAAAGCTTAATAGTATTTGTAGTTCAAATTAAAGTGTTCAAAGCCCCGTTATAGAGCAGGGTAATGTATGCAATGACATCTGGGAGTGTAATCAGCAGAGCGCTTTCAAGAGCTGCCAAAGCAAACAACCAAATAACAAATCCACTTTACAGATCATCAATCCGGTCCCGGACTTGCCAAGGTAAATAGTAAAAGGCTGAAGTTTGCTTTGCAAACCAGGGAGCTGAGAGTTTAGCAAGGCCTTGATCCAGAGCAGCGCCACCGGGGCAGGGCCTCGGGAGCTTCAGCGGGAAAGGAGAGCCAACAAGGCCTAGATCTGAGGGAGAGTCCAGAGAGGGGCCAGCAGCGAGGGCTCCCCGGGGTGGGGTCTGAAGACAGCTTCAACCTGGCAGGCGGCCACAGCTGCCAGGCCGGTGGCGCCCTCTCAGGTGCCCACTCTCCAGCTCAGACGCTGGTGCGCTGTGTTCCTGGCCACACTGGCATTTGTGCGTTTCTGAGAACAAAATGCAACCCAAAGCTGCTTTTTCTCCCTTCCTTCCAGTCTCTGTGAAAGGCAATTCATTCCCAAAGCCGGAAAGGCATTTTTCGGAGCAGTCAGTCAGCATCCACGGGAGAAGGTGCAGCCCTGGGGAAGGGAAGCTCTCCAGCCAAGCCAGACGCCCAGGGCCCGACTCCCAGTCCCTTCCGCGTCTCAGGCAGCCCTAGTGGAGCAGCGGCCAAGGGGCACATCGGGGTCCTTGCCGAGAGTCTTATAACTGGAAAAAAGGGCCAGACCCTTTGGTCAGACCCAGCAGACAGAAAACAGCAGTTTTGGGTGAGAGGGGAAGAAGAGCCAGTCCTGAAAACTTGGGCGCCCTGACTAAGGACACATTGTAAATCAGCCCTGGAGAGAAGGACTCAACATGTGAGACCAGAGGGGAATGTCCTCCTTCTCCACCCTGGGAAGCAACTGCTGCTTTGGATTTACAGAGCACACACAAGGCCTGGGGACTTTGGTGGAAGCAGACTTGACTAGAGTGAGGCTCCCGAAAAGGAAGTTTGCCCGTGTCAACTTGGTGAGAAAAAGAAATGGGCTGAAAATGATGCAAGGTTAAAAGTGGGGGCAGCGATGTGCCTGAGGAGGAGCGGTGCGGCCTGCTCCAGGTGCCCCTGGGATAACACCAGGGCCAGGCTGCTAGAGCGTTATTGGTGACTGAGGTCCTGGGCTGGACACAGGTTCAGGTTCTCTCCACCCAGAGAACAACCCAGTTGCAGTGGAGGTCTCAGCCTCAAGGTACAGGGCCAAGGCCCCAAAATGGGTCAGGTGTTTACTTGGCAATAAGAATTGCTGTTATAATGAACTGTCCCTGTGACATTTATTTTTGTGGCTCCTTTGCCCTCTTATGACCTGCTATGTGTAAGGCATTGGCTCAATGATTGCATACATTCTTCTTCTTACAATACAACTGTAACATAGGTTTTATCAGCCCATATTATAGATAAGGAAATTGAGGCTTAGAGAAGTTATGTCACTTGGCCAAGGTCATCCAATTCACCCTTGTCTTTTTCCGTGACTTCTAAGGAATGAAACATTGGTCCCTACATCCTCCTTCTCTCAACAGCTTTTAAGGGTGATGGCTTTGACATGACCTGGAAAGCTCTTTGCTGATGTTCCACTGTATCATGACCATCTGTTTACACAGACCATCTGTCTCCCTTGCTGGACTGTGAACACCTGGTGGGCTGAGATTGTGTCTGACCACCTTTCTGAATCTCTAGGGCCTCTACTGGGGGCTCACCAGATCGTATGCTGAATTAATATAAATGAATAAATGAATTGATGAACACACCCACGGATGCTGACTCATCTATCAGTCAGGGAAACAAAGGACCAGAAAGGTTCAAGAATTTGATAAAGCTGTGGGCAAAACAGGGACACTTGGGCTCAGGATGGCAGCAAGGGCTGGCATACACCGTGTGGCATGCACGTGATTGGCAAGGGTTGGGGCGCCAGAGTGTGGGCTGCGGGGAAGGTGTGCTATTGGTGACGATGAGGCAGGGGCCTGCCTGGCTCACAGAGTGTCTCACTTTGTCCTGGGCCTGGCTTGAGGTCATGAACAGCTATTACCAGATAAGGACTGGCGCCCTCTGATGATGACAGGCAGAGATCAGCTGCTGGGCACAGGCTCCTCCAAAGACAGAGCTTTCCAAGAACAACCATGGCAGAGGTGGCTGACCAGGTCTGAGGGGCCAGCTGCTCCCGGTGCAGCACTGTACTTGTTCCTCACACAGGATTTCATTTCTCCGCTCACACAGGCTTCCCCTCCCACCCATCTTCCAATGAAGGTTTAGAAATGGGCTTGAGGTGGCTTCAGGGAGATAGGAGGGTCCCTGGAAAAGCACTTTGATGGGGTCTATGGGAAGGGGCTTATGGAGCCACTAGGCTGCAGCAGTGTCGGTTTGGGGAGGGCAGGTTTTAGAGACGGCGCTGAACTTGGAGTCAAGAAACCTGGATGTAGTCCTGGCTCTGCCTCTTACTTGCAACATGACTTCTCTGAGCCTTAGCTGCCTCCCCTTTAAGATGGGGATAATAATTCCTACTTCACAGGATAGCGTGGGGTAGAGGGAATGAATTTGAAAGAACTCTGTAAAAATTATAAGTCTCATCACATGAGATTTCTTTTTCTGCTGTCAAATTGAACTATTTGGCATAAATCTGACCAATGAACTATTTTCCCTTCACAAACATGGTGAGCAGGGGCTCCCAAGGGAAGGGTGATGATCTCTAGGATGGTGAAGGGACAAGGAGAGGGGATGAGGGTAGTGAGAGCAGGAAGTTCAAGGCCTAGAGGACTCCTTATCTGAAAGCTGGATATACTGTAGGGCCATTGTCTTAGTGAGACTCTGTTCTAGGTGGGTCACCAGGAAGTACCTATTCTAAGAATGCCTTCTTCTCAAACCCTATGAAACACAAAAGAGAACCCATCTGGGTGCTTCTCCAGGGAGCCTTTCCAGAGAGAGCAGGCCTGTGGCCCAGCTCCAGAGCCTGGCAGGCTGGGTGGCAACTCTCTGCACTTTGAGGCAGCCTCGCCCTGCTCACGGGAGGTCGGGACCCACATGCCAAACCAGACACACATATGGAGAAGATTAGCCCAAACATGCACAAGAGGCAGACCAGCACAGGATGATACATGGAAAAGGCCAGCTTGGTACAAACCAAGAAAAGTACACCACCCAAACCCATCATGGGCTCAGTTACGGGCAGATAAAGCTCTCGTCGGCCCCACTGACGGGCTGAGGATTCAGAAGGGTAGTCACTTCAGGCCAACAAGCACACCTGCCATTTGCTGAGTACACACTGACAAGCCCACACTGGACTGAAAATGATATGAAAACGTGTTCTTTGTTCAAGGGTTCTCTTCACAAGAATTCTCCTTTCACTTTCCCTCACCTCTAGGAGTGGGATGTAAGAAGGGTTATATTATTTGGAGCTTTTTCTTGAGGTTAAAGTTGCCTTAAACCAGTCTGGGCTTATACCAGGTGACCTCCTCCTCTGCCAAGGTAGGCAGCCAGGGGACTCTAGAATAAAGTGATAGGGGCATCTGGCTGTTTTCCAACCCTTTCTCCACTCCCAGAGAAATTTCAGAAACGCTGGTGTTTGTATCCTGTCAGAAACTGATTGGGAGAATAGAATGTCTTGGGCTGAAACAAATCAACAAGGTTTGCCTCATAAAACGGCAAATTCTCTGTCAATCAGCAGTGACCGTTGGGAATTAGTTAGCCAGAGAGCCTACCTCTCACTCCCAGACCCCACCATCTCCATCTGCTGACTTTGCCAGGGAAAGCAATTTGTCCTAGGTCATGCCATGAGCTGAGTGACAGTGCTGCGACTAGAACTCGGGTCTCCTCCCTCCCAGGCCGGTGCTGCCTGAGTCCTCTGTGCGTTTTAGGTGTCCCTTGTATGCTCGCTGGCATGTGTTGCTGAGGGACGACCAGACAGGCTGGCAGACTCCTAGGGGGCTGTGGCTGTGGAGGCCGGAGAAGCTATCCAGTCTACAGGGAGTGAGTGTGAATCTCAGCTTCATCATCAGCTTAGCCAACTGGCCACACGCTCACATGTTGGCCTCTTCCATAGAACCTTCCCTTGAGAGGGACAGCTTGCTGCCCAGTGAATTAAGGCCTGCATTTGGGGGACCCAGGCAAATTCAAGAGTTAATACTGGGGAAAGTAAGGAACTATACCCAGCCGTCCTCCCAGCCTGTGAAAAGAAACTAGAAGTTTCAAGGACCTTCTTCATTGAATTGAAGGCTTTTCAACTTGGAAGAGACCTCAGGGCATCTAGACTAAATTCTGTACTTCAATCATTTGTTTACTCGGCAATTTCTCCAACTCAATAATAAATTCCATTAGGGCAGGGCCGTGTCTTACTCACTTTTGTATTTCCAGTGCCTAACAGTGTCTGATAAAAAGAAATTCTCAATAAATGCTCATTAAACAAACACTCTGAACTTGATAATCAGGGATGGCTTCCTGGAAGAGTTGACATTTGAACTGGGTCTTGCAGTCCCCATAAACAAGGGGAGCGAAGTCATGCGGGTAAGCACAGAGGAAGAGGAGAGGATGAAAGTAAAGCCCATGTAACCCTTTCCCTCCCCTGCCTCAGTACCACCCAGAAGAGCTACTCCACAGGCAGCTCCTATTCCGGCCCCCTCACTTTTTTTTTGGGGGGGAGTTATTTCTGATGAGAAGTTCTGATTAAAAGTTTTTGTTATTTCTGATTAGAAAAGTAATGTATGGGCCAGTCATTGTGGCACATCCTGTAATTCTAGTGCTTTGAGAGGCTGAGGCAGGAGGATCACTTGAGGCCAGGAATTTGAGGCTGCAGTGAGCTATGATTGCCTGATTATCTCTAAAAAAGGAAAAGAGAGAGAGAGAGAGAGAGAGAGAGAGAGAGAGAGAGAGAGAGAGAGAGAGAGAGAGAGAGAGAGAGAGAGAGATTGAGAAAGGAAAGTAACATACGGACGGAATGTTGTGTCATCCCAAAATTTATATGTTGAAACCCTAAGTCCTAATGATTTGGTATTTGGAGGTGGGGCCTTTGGGAGGTACTTAGGCCACCAGGGTAGAGTCCTCATGATGGGATTAGTGCTCTTATAAAAAGAGAGCTTGCTTCCTCACTCTTTGCCATGTGATGATATGCAGCAAGAAGATGGCCATCTGCAAACCAGGAAGTGGGTCCTCACCAGACACCAGATTTACTGGCACCTTGATCTTGGACTCCTAGCCTCCAACTGGCACCTTAGTCTTGGACTTCTAGCCTCCAGGACTGTGAGAAATAAATTTCTGTTGTTTAAGCCACCCAGTCTATGGTATTCTGTTATAGCAGCCCGAATTAACAAGGACACTGATAACTATAAAGTGTTTTAACTATATAAACCCATGTAAAGGAGTGAGAATTCCCTGTTTCTTCCTTTTTGTTGTTGTTTACTTCCCCGAGAGACAACCAACCACTATTAACTGAGTTTAATGCTTATACAAGCACGTAGGGTTTGTATAACATTAAACATATAATATGGGATCATATTATACTCATTGCTTTTCATCTGCTCTTTAATTTTTATTTTTTTCAGGCACTAACACTGGATACCTGCTTTCTTAAAACTTAAAAATGTTTCTAAATGTTCCAGCTACTTGTTATTCTATGATATGTACATACTAACATTTACTATTATTCTCCCTATGGATCAACAATTAGATAATTTCTTTTTTCCTTTGCTATTAAACAGTGCTTTTACCTATGCCTTAATACTTTTACCATTATTTTTGTAGGATAAATTCCTAGAAGATAAATTGCCGGGTCAAAAAGAAAAAAAACTATTAATGTATAATGTTTACTACTAAATTGCCTTCCATAAAAGGGTACACCAATATACAGTCCCATCCATCACTACTGTGTGAACATCTACTGCAAACCTTAAAAGAAAAAAAGTCATACCTAACCTGTTACTAACCTGCTGTGAACTGAATGTTACCTTTACAAGAGTTATTCAGTCATCTCTGCTTCTTGTTCTATTTGCTCCCTCATCTCTACATACCACATACCTGTCTGTCATCTAACTCTCAATACAGTCTCAACACACTTCTACAAAACCATGTATACTTACATTTATTATGTTAATTTGTAAATGTCTCCTTCACTCTGTAATCCCATCGCCTCTACATACAGAGTTTGAGCTGCCTAAAGGGAGAGATGGTGCCTAATCCATCATCTCACATTCTTCTCTCCCCATCCTTTCCCAAGGAAACACCTAGTCCAGACATCTCTTCTGTGCTGAAGACCTATAGATCCAACTGCGGATTCGACATCTTGACGTTTCCACTGGAAACTCAAAGTGTCCCAGCCTCCTCCTCCATATGACTGGCCACTCTTAGTGAATAAGTAGAATGAATAAAATAAGTCGGAAAGCTGAGGACCATCCTTAACATCTCATCCTCTTCCATCCACCTGTATCAATTCCATCACAAAGTCCTACTGAATCTACTGCCTAAACAACATTCATAACCATCTACTTCTGTTTGCTACTGATGCCAGCCTAATCCATTCATTCATCTTCTACTCGACTTTTGTAACACTCTGTCTTCCACACTGTAGCCAAAATGACCTGTCAAAACTCAAATATGATCACATCACCCTCTTCTGAAAACATGCTTCCCATTGCTTTTAGGATAAGACTAAAATCAAAGTGAGCGGTAAGACCTCACAGCCTCACCCACACTATTCTCCCCTCAGGGGCTCAGCTCCAGCCACACTCTTTCTCTATCATTTTTTTCACCTCCTCCACGCCTGCACCCCTTGCTGATTTAACATACCCATCAGAGCTGAACTGAAATGTGACATCCTTAGAGAAACTCTCCCTGAACACCCCTTACAGATGCTCTCATCCCACACAGAATTTCTCCTTCACAATACTTCACACAACTTGTAATCATGTTTATTAGTGAGATTATTGTCTTTTCTCTTCCCTAGACGATAAACTCCACAAGCTCTCTTGTGTGTGAGTGCATTAAATACTATACACAGCAGCATTTAGTGGATACGTGATGGGTGCAGAACTAACAAGTGGCGGGTGCTCAGCAATGTGTGCCAGCATGATTTTTCATTCTTCTTTCTGCCAAGGCATCCTTGCTGTACATTTTAGCCAGATTTAATCTGGACACAGATACTGTGAGTTTTTAGTGAGAGGCGTTCTGCTTGACTGGGTCCCAGGTGCCATTCCCTAGGGACCGGCCTAGTCTGTTTATTCTGCACAAGGACCAGGAGAAATGGAGACGCTCTTTTCAAAAACATCTCCTTAAAAGAGCCCCTGCTTTGCGGACTTGGCCCATCTCTCTCCTGCTAGTCACAGTCAGGCCCGCTACTCCTGGAATCCAGCCAGCCATTCTCTGAAAAGGACCCCCTGTCACTTTAAGATTTTAGTCCCTCGCTTGGGCCATATATCAATGCTCCCTGCCGCAGTGGCTATGCTGTCTGCCGTTCAAATTTGTCCAATTAGACACAGCCCCGTGGGGTGGAATTCAGTGTGAAATGTGCCTGCCACTGACCAAGAACGAATTGGCGTGGAAAGCCCGCAGGGAGAGCCAACGCCGGTCTTCTCAGGATGGGCTCAGCGCTCTCTGGGTGGTGCCCGCCTCCCCGAGGCAGAGGGTCACCCTTCCAACCCTGTGAGGCCTAATAACTGCTGGGGCCAGGCAGGGAGAGGCCACCCTGAGCATGTGTGAGATGGGGCGGAGGCTGAGAGTCACCCCTACAGACATGGAAAGGTCGGGACACTGTTGTGTGGTTGGTAGTCACCTGTAATGGTCTCCATCAGCCACACAAACGAGATTCTGCCACTCCCCAAACGCAGCTGCAACAGAGCACGGGGCTTGTGAGTGGTTCCTGGGGACAAAGAGTCGGACATTCAAAAGCCTCAGATCAGTAACTCCGCAGGCAGTGCAGGGAGCAGAGGGGACCCCGGCAAGCTGTTCATGATGGGACTGCAGTGGAAAGGATTTTAAGATAATATTTTTTAGTATCTTTAACAAAAAAAATCTCCTTTGCAACAACTCTCTAACTTGTTTTTTAAATGTTTTTTTTTCTCTTCAAGCAGCTCAAACTTTTCTTCTAACATTCTTGAAAATCTTAGGTAAAACTGTATATAAACTATAGGTACTTATACTGGCACACATACTTGGGGCAGCCGCTCCCTACCTTGAACAGTTATCAGGCCTCACAGGGGTTAAAGGGGTGACCCTCTGCCCCAGTTTAACCCCAGTTCTAGCACCCTCTTTGTGGCCAACCCACATATCGGCTGTGGGCTTCAGTTTCATCAACGTGTGCAAGAAAAGCAGTTGTGTCCCTTGTACCCCCAACTCATTCGCTGACTCAACATCTATTGAGTGCTTGGCACGTGTGTGGCACTGGGGACACAGAGACACAGAAAGGCAGAGTCTCTGCCTCTGGAGTCCTCCGCCTGATGGGAAGAGTGTCCCATAATGCCCTCCGTGCGTGGTGACCCAGCAGAGGCTTACACGAGCACCCTGAGAACACGGAGGAGGGCGGCCCCGGCCGAAGACGAGGGAGGATCCCAGATGAAAAGACGCCGACCACCTCACAGACACTATCAGTTCCTGCCTTGTCTCCCACCCAGCCTTTGACAACGAGCTATCATTTTCCTCCAGGAAGAAGGTACAAACAAGAAGGGAAGAGGCGTCTGGGAAAGAGGAGAAACAAAGAGCCAATGAACCCACACGGGGAGCGGGGGCCACGGGTAAGCGGATAAGCGAGGGCTGCCTCTCCTGCGGGACGGCTTCCCAGCCACGGAGCACTGCGGACACCACACGCGGTCTCTGAATCCTTGGAGGGAAGTGGTGCCTGTTAAGGAAACAGGGACCCGCCTTTTGACTGAGACGCCATATGGAGGAAGGAACGTGGTCACCGATTCCCCACCCAAATTCACCTCCCCGACACACTCTCAGGTTTATAATTTTGAGAGCATCGAAAGTATTTCTCAAAGTACTTTTACATTATCAACGAATTTTCTCTTTTAAATTAATCCTCCCAGGTAGAAAGGGTTGGTGTCACTGCTTCAGTTTACAAATTAGAAAACTAAACACTAAGGCAGTTCAGGGCCACTCTTGTGATTATACAACTGTCTCAGGAGGGTCAAAGCTGAGACTAGAACCCAGGGCTAGACCCCCTTATGCCAATTTCTCACTACACTACTTATTTCCATGTTGTAGCTGAGTGCTTGACATAAATTCATATTTAACTAGTGAGATTTAAGAGGAAAAGAATAATCACAATGGGTTATAAATGAGTCCTTCCCCTTGGGGAAGTTTGGGCTCTAGACAAAAGTCTTCTCATCTTTGAAAGACTTCCCTTTGTGAAATGAACAATCTGGCCCGTGGTCATCAGCTAAGATTGTCGGTTACAGTGAATTTCCCCATGTGATGCTGAATCCATGTGACCATTCTACTTTTCTTTCTTTTTATTTTTTTAAACCAGCTGCTTAGCAGCTCAATCGAACTAATTGTGGTGCTTTCAAAAGGCATCAAAATAGCCACAAGTCTCCCTAAAAAAAGGGAAAGTGCCTTGTTTTCAAGAAAAAAAAATGTAAAGTCCTCACCCTAGGGTACTCAAACAGATATTCATTCCATGACAAATCCCCCCTTTCTCCCAGAGTACCCCCCCTCTTTTTCTTTTTTTAAAGATAGGCTTAAAAATATCAGCACCAATGAGACTGTACTTTCAGCTTACTTCTGGCCAAATTTTATTTTCAGCCTCAAGTAACTGGGAGTTCTTTATGATCAAGGGCAAACAAAACAAAACAAAACAAAACAAGAGGTTGAAAAAACTTCATTAAAAAACCAATGAACACAACTCACTTGTTTGAAACAAAATAAGAGACAGGAGAAGGGGAGAAAAAAGGGAAGAAGAGTGGGAGGGAGAATGAGGCCATGTTCTTGGCTGTGCCTTAGGTCTGAAGAAATGTCACAGCTGAACAGTGGCTGAGTTACAATCTCACTCCTTAGAGCACCGTGGAAGGCTTGGAGGAAGGGGTGTGACTCTAGTAGGCAACACTGGTCCTCACTAACAGTGATGGAAGATAAGAATTCTTTCTGTTCTTTTTTTTTTTGAGAGAGAGTCTCGCTCTGTCACCTGGGATAGAGTGCTGTCATCATAGCTCACAGCAACCTCAAACTCCTGGGCTCAAGCGATCCTCCTGCCTCAGCCTCCTGAGTAGCTGGGACTACAGATAAGCACCACTACACTGGTTACATTTAAAAAAAAAAATGTTTTGTAGAGTCAGGGTCTCACTATTGCCTAGGCTGGTCTAGAACTCCTGGCTTTAAGCGATCCTGCCACCTTGGCCTCCCAAAGTGCTAGGATTATAGGCGTGAGCCCCCGTGCCCGGCCTCTGTTCTTAAAAACTTCTCAGGTTTGACAGCGTCTCCAGAACAGTCTCCTAGAGACTAGCGTCTTCCCTCTGAGTGAGTCCCTTGCACTTGAGTGAGATTTGGAATTAGCAAAGTGCCTGCACACAGGAGCTCACTCTCGCCTCACAATACTACCCTGAAGAAATAGTAGGGTAGGTGTGATCATCCACATTTTACTGATGAAGAAGAGAGATCAAACAACTTGCCCAAGATCATACAGACTTCTAGGACTAAAATCCAGCCCTCCACGGTTCTTTCCACTATTCTCTCTTGTCTCCCTGGCAAAGCAGGGGCCAGAATGGAGAGCACTGGGGCGGTCTGATTCTCAGAGTCTTGAGCAGCCACAAGGACAATCTGCTGGTCACTCTTCCGAGGGCTTGCTTAGGTGTGAGGAATTCCTGATGATAAGGACCAAATGCCAGCCTAGGTGCCAGTCAACAGAGCAAGGTTCCCTGAAGGTGAAGGAACAAGCGCTCAGGGAGCCTAGAGGCCTGCAGGGCTATCCAGATGGCCCACTGGAGGAAAGCCCTTCTTGATCACACCACCTCTTACCACCCTAGGCCAAATGCCTCGTCCCAGTCGCTCACCATCACCATCGCTGCTTTTGCTCATGCATTTCCTCACTGCCCAGGACTACAACCAAGCTCTTTGAAAACAGGGGTCATGAACTTCCCTGAGAAGCCAGAGGATGAATGGTTAAGGGAGACGGGAGGTGGGGTAGGAGGAGTGTGAGTCCATCTCTCAGTCAAATATAATAAGCATCTTTCTTCTTTTGCTATTGCTCTGTCCTTCCTTGGGTTAAAAAGGTGCTAGCATTTTATTTCATGCCACCTCTATGTAGAGGATTGGATGTTAGAGGGAAACCGAGAGCGTACCTTAAACAAATGAAAAGGGAAGTTGGAGATCTATTTTTAGTGATGTTTGTAAAGTTCATTAGAAAAAAAATTAACTGTACGATATGGAAAATCTTGAATTCTCTAGGCCACTTTTTTTTTTTTTTTTTTTTTTTTGAGACAGAGTCTCGCTTTGTTGCCCAGGCTAGAGTGAGTGCCGTGGCGTCAGCCTAGCTCACAGCAACCTCAAACTCCTGGGCTCGAGTGATCCTTCTGCCTCAGCCTCCCGGGTAGCTGGGACTACAGGCATGCGCCACCATGCCCGGCTAATTTTTTATATATATATCAGTTGGCCAATTAATTTCTTTCTATTTATAGTAGAGATGGGGTCTCGCTCTTGCTCAGGCTGGTTTTGAACTCCTGATCTTGAGCAATCCGCCCGCCTCGGCCTCCCAAGAGCTAGGATTACAGGCGTGAGCCACAGCGCCCGGCCTCTAGGCCACTTTTTAAAAAATCTATACAATGACCTAATAGTAATAATCTCGGCCTATATCACACCATGCTTTAAGGATCATCTGAGATAATGTATATGAAAGCCCTTTGTAAAACGTTACACACATGTGATATATCATTATTATGACCAAAGAGCTGATTATATATGTTTCAGGCAGACTGAAGAAACCCTCTTTGCCACGTAAGAAAATATAGGAAACATATGTCCAAAGCAAATACTAGAAAAAGTCTAATTGTAACTTCTGGGTCCTGTCATTAATGTAGGTAAATGTTTTGTGACTTAAGATAAGCAGAAGAGAAACGGGCTGGAAAACTTTGTTGTTAAATATATTCTTTCACTGGTATTACCCAACTGAAAGTCTAAGGGATAAGGAACCCAAGTCTTTTGGTTCACAGCGCAGCTGCCTAGGAATATACCATCTGATGAAGAAAGAAAAACTGGGCTTTGGAGTAAAAGAGACCTGAGTTCCAATTCTGCTGAAAATGTTCTCATAATAAATGCATAAAAAATAGACTGCTCTCTGAAAAATTGTGCATTTATGGAGAAAAAAATTTTAAATCTGCCTTCAAAGATACAAAGTACTTTTCATTCAAATGCCATTATAGTTATTTAGTCTGACTAAAGGATAAAAAAGATACAGTACTGAACTGGGGAGAAAAAAGAAATTACTTTAGACAATGTCAAAATGACAAACCATTAAAGAATTGTGGTCTATTTAGGGAAAAAAAATCCCTTGAACAGACACAGATAGCCTGGCAAACTTTCGAACTTAATCTTGTGATACACTGTAAAAACAAAAGGCCTCTATAGCATATCAAGCAAATTTATAAGAATATGATCAATATATTTGACATATTATTCAATTATAATCTTCAGTGACAGAGACAATATGAAAATCTTGCATCAACATTCTGACAGTGGAATAAATAAATAGATACAATTATTCCTCATACTAATCCCAGCAGAATTGTAAATTATCAAGCCAGACTGTACATCTGAGTTCTAAGATTTCCTTAATATGATAGAGTTTGATGTAGGGGGTGTCATATCGCCAATATTATGCCTTTTTATTAGAATAAAAAGCTCTCTGAGGATCTGAAGTTCAAGTGGTTAGAACGACCCTGGTTCTCTACGCATTACTAGCACTCCCTGCCCCAGGCTGACTGCTAGGAGGTGCACAGGGAGAAGGACTGTGGGGAGGGTGTGGGCCCCAGGCCGAGGGAGAAGCGGGAGTTGAGAATAACTGTGCATTCTCCAAATCTTGGAATCAGAGACTTAGAGATGGAAGGAATTTAGAAATCCTGATCTAACCCTTATGCAGCATTTGACGGGGCAGGAAAATGAGGATCAGAGAGGAGAGGATGGAGTTGCTCAAGGTCACATGGCTTCCTGGCAGAACCAGGTCAAAACCCAAGTTTCACGATGTGCAGTACAAAGCTCCTTCTATGTCACTACGGAGCAAAAGCAACTGCTGAGGTGGTCAGCCAGAACACAGCCAATATAACTGTGGCTATTATCGTACCAAAAGGAAGGAATGCATTCTCTAGAAAGGGCCAAGAGAAATTATAGTTAACATTTAACATTATGGGACCAACTTCAAAGACGCTCCAGCTGGACTCTAATAGTGGGGGATGAAACTGCTAACACTAGCAGAAAGTCGCAGGTGGACAACACTGGCTGGAAACAGCACACATCCTCAGAGCAGAAGTGCTCTTAGAAGCCCCACTATCAGGCCGCTGCCTCACTGAAGGGTGGGGAGAAATATGGGAAATAACCTTTAGTCCATTTGCAGTTCAACATTATTAAGCTGTGCATCCCTTGTTAATGCTCCAGGACACTTAGAAATGTCCACATTTGCCAACTGGGGGCAGGGTGGAGGGTGTGGCTGCGGATGGCAATGGAGGAGGGGGATGGTGCTGTCCAGGTGGGCTTCAGGAAAGACTGTATTTGGTTACAACAACAGGAAAGGAAGGGAGGAGAGGAGATGGCTGCAGCTCAGTTGTTCAAAGGAGTGTAGACAGCACACTGCAGGTTCTGGAGCTTGAGAAGAGAGGTTCCAATTCAGTTGATTCTGGAAGCTCTATTTCTGCCTAGGTAAAATTCGCCTGCAGAACCCTTACTAACTCTGGCCACAGCCTATTTCTTACGCGAAGAACTGACTCCACCTCACAGAGAAACAGTCCTACATCCTTTTCCAGTGTGTTCCAGTCACTTTTAGCCAGGGCCCTGGCTTCTGCTGCGATGGTGGAAGGAGAGGGGCAGAGGAGCAGAGGGACAGACCTTGAGCAGCAGAGGTGGCCTCTGACCCTGCTTTCTGCACGTCCTGGAACACCCGGAGCACAAACACTGTCCTTGCTGTCCCTTTGTTATTGGTTCCACAGGTCAGGCCTGCCAGAACAGCATCAGTCAGGGCATTCTGTCAAGCTCAGACTTCACCAGGGTTCTCTGTCCAAGTCTGCCCTTAGGTGGGATGAGGGGAGGAGAGTCTACATCAGGCTCCCTGTGGCAGGACTCTCAGCTGGCTCTAACACTGTGTCCCTGCTCCAATAGACCAGGTAGGACTAGGCTTCTGTCCTGTCCCGGAGGACCAGTCTCCCAACTTGTGCACTGGATCCCTGCTTTCATCGGCTTCAGTTCTCTAGGAACAACCATGCCTCGCTTACCCTGCCAACTACTACTCTCCCGGCCCACCCAAAGGAGTCTTGTTGGATTCTCAAAGTGTGATTGAGGGCCCACTGCCAGTTGCCCCTAATGCTGGCATTACCCCACTGGCCCAGATCTCTACACAGGGCCCCCTCCTAGAGGATCCACGACTCCACTATCAACAAAGTCCTCCGTGTTGCCAGGAGCTGCACTTCCCTGGTCTGTGGCCTGAACACCAGGAACTGTCTAGTTCATGGCCCTCACTCTCAGCACAGACCCACAGGGCAGGTGTTTGACAAAGGCTTTTTGCTGATAGGAGCAATAACAACACTGTCAGTAGATGAAAGAATAAAAGCATATGACCTATCGCTTAGGAAATGTGGCCTTTATGTTGCTTTAGTCTATAGTACCATACATTGTTGCTCTGGGTGGGGTCTGGAGAAGAGTCCCCTCTCTCACTGGCCCTACTGCTTTGTCCTGAGCTAGTGACGATGGCAGGAAGATGTGGAGCAGAGGCCTTTTAAAAGCCTGGCAATGACATGCACAAATCAATCAAATACCTGGGGGAAAACAGCTAAATATATATAATGGCTATAATATATAAATGTATTAAATTTAGAGAGACAACATTACTCTTTTTTTTGATTAAGCCAAAAAGCATGAACACTACTCTTTAGAACTGTAAAATTTGTAAGACAACAAAGCGGTGAATACGTATGCTACACCTATCTCAGACGTGTATGAGTCTCCCAAACTCTGACGGTGTCATCTGGGTCTAAAGTGAAAGGAATTCTGGATCACACAGCAGCAGTTTCACAAAAGGACTGGCGGTGGGTAGCTAGAGTTGGTTTCTTGCACAAATCAATCAAATACATGAGGAATTCCTTAGGGGGAAAGCAGCCAAACATAATTTAAGTTGAAACTGTTAATTTAATAAACCCAAATGGCAGGAATCGTAGTACATTATGCTGAGGAATCTAGCACAGCAACACAGTCGTGCACGTCAGCCTGTGCAGACGTGTGACTGAGAAGGGGCCACACCGTGCAGAGGGCGTGGATTTCCTTGCTGAAGAACATGCCTCTTCTTTCTATTGATTTTCTCCTTCTCCTTCCCTCTCTCCCTCCCTTCCTCCTTTCCTTTCACCAGACACAAATTATGTAATAGATACAAATTATAAAATCACATCTTCTGCTGCTCTTAGAATGACATCTTAGGCTTTCCTTCAAAAATATATCTCTCATTAGGCACATGTTTACTAAGCACCTGCTATATGTTAGACACTCTTCTGGGCACTGGAGAATTACAATTGGAAAGGTGAAGTCCTCGTCCTAAGGAAGTTCGGTGAAATAGAGAGGCAGATGGGTAGACAATGGGACACCAGCCATGGGACCCTCTGAGCTTACTAAGGAGAGAAGGAGAAAGCTGTGCAAAGCTGTGGCTCCTTGAGGCAAAGCTTGGGGGAGAAGCAGGTGGCGTGTGGAAGCAGATGAAAGGGAAGAGCAGATGAGGTGAGGGGGAACGAAGGGGACATCTTAGGGACTAGCAGGAGCAAAGGCATGGGGGTGTGAGACAGGGGTCATTCGGCCCGGTCAGAATCCAGGACCCACATGGGGGAGCGTTGAGGGCTGAGGCTGCAGAGTCCTCAAAGCCAGGGAGGACACAGCATGGCACCTGGAGTTCACTAGTTCTCCCCCCTACACACACACGTTGTTCTGCTTCTTCCTTGGGCTTCTTTGCCCTCTGGGAAGCAGAGGTGAGAGCAACAGCACCAAGGCTGAGGGGTGGGTCTGGGGCTGTTCCACAGGCACAGACCCGTCCGCACTACAGAACGGGAACCGCAAGCCCGCGGTGCGGCAGTGTAGAAGGCCATGCCACGGGAATGCTTGGGGGGAGCATTCAAGGCATTTTCCAGGCAAACCCTTTCTCAAGTGGGTGAAGAGGAGTTCCAACAGCAGACAAACGCAGTTATTGCTAGTGGCATTCAAATTTGGAATTCCCTCTGGCGGCTGAAATCAACATTTCTCACAAAGGAAACCTGGACAAGTATGATCTGTAAAGAGCATTATCCACTCCCTGTGCACAATTTATTGGCCCAGAACATCAGGTTAGCAAGCCGAAATAATTAAACATCAGGCCAGCTGTTTTAGGCAATTAGGTAACATTTTTCATTTAGGAGACCACACAACAGAGAGGAGAGAATCGGGAGATAAGACCTGTGTTTTGATTTACTAAGTCTCTGCTGCAGATAAAGCTCAGCTTTTTTGGAACCCTTCAGGCAATTACTATTTCAGGCTTGGCAAGAACTTGAGTCTGAAAGTAACTATTGGGCTTGTCTTGGCAAGACTCAAAGTCACTGTAGTTGTAAGGTTGTCCCAGGCAGAAGGGAAAGTCAGTGGCAAGAGGAAGCCAGGAGCCGGAGAGCCATGAGGAGGGCTGTTGTTGCAGGCTTGGAGCTCAGAACATGCCAAATTCAGTCCTCCCACAACATGTTCTTAGAGAGGGAATGCGGTCAGACGGTGAAGGCCCAGCCTGCTAGTCGGGATTCTGTGGTTCCCTTTCTGGCATCTGTTCTTGTCAGTTCTGCGGGCACTGCTTACACTCCCTGCCTTAGTAGCTTTTCCTGTCACAGAAGATGACTGCGAGCTCTCATGTTTGGGGGAGAAAAGGAAAGAGGTGTGGCTGGCAGGTTGCTAAGTGGTGCTGGCTTCGTACAAAAGGGGGAGAAGGGGTTGTGGACATCAGAAGACCAGAACTTTAATCTTCCTGCCATGAACTGACAAAGTGACTCTGCAAGTCGATTCCCCTGTGTGGGCCTCGTGTTCCACAGCATTAAACGGGGGAGTTGGACTAGGCTTGATGGTCTCTAAGGCCCCTTCTGGTTCTGACATTCTACTATTCTAAGATGCCAAAGAAGATAAATTGTTAGGCTGCAGGCAAGTAAGGTTTTCTTTGAATGGAAAAGAGAGACAGCCCGTGTGCTGCCAGCTGCCTTCCCCCACAAGGCTCTGGAGCCAGCGCTAAGTATGGGGCCGGGAGAGCGGGGCCGTCCGAGGAGACAGCGGGCCCGCGTGTGGTCACTGGCTCTGCCGTATTGAAACATCTCTTGCTTGAGCTCTTCCACTTAATTGGGAGCTTGCCTTTCCAGTTGTGTATTTTTATCCTGTGCCCTGGAACCCAAACCATTAGGTTTGTAGCCAAAGGCTGCTTCTTGTTTAATCCTTAACTGCCTCGGCACTGCGGAGCTCCACCACAGCCGGAAAGCCCTCGTCCAGATGCGGCACCTCTTCAGCGAGCGGGACTCGAGGGAGGATGCTGAGCTGGACCGGAGTCCAAGTTCTGTCCTCCAACTTTGGAAATAAATCCCCTACATTGTCTGGCCCACACAAATCCCAGTTCAGCCAGGCCTCTCCTGTGGGGTTATTCTGGTAACAAAATGCTTGAGATCAGCAATTCTTTTCTACTCTTACCCACTCTCAGAGAGGAGCCAACTGGGCTATTCCTTAGGCTCCACTTTCTGTGTCTGAAATGTGGTTGAAAACTAATATTCCAGATGTTTCCTCATATTTTAAGTGGAACCACAGATTAAGCTTCCTATAGGAAGGCAGTATGGCACAGTGGAAGGAGAACAGTCTTTGGAGTCAGACAGGCGTTTAAATTGTGGCTCCACCCTTCATAGCTTGAAAAAGTATTGATTCTTTGAACCTTGGCTTCCTTTCCTAGTGAAATAACAGCATATGCTTTTTCTACCTGGCAGTAACCTCTAAGAATCCAAAGACTGTCTGTTTTGCTCATCACTATGTAGTCTAAACCTAACAAAGAGTAGGTTTCTCAATTAATGCTACTGAGTCGGTGATTTGAAACCTCACAGGATTTTGAGATCAATGAGATTAAAGATGGGAAATGTCTAACCTTGTACTTGGCGCTTGGAAAGTGTTTATTCACTAATCTGCAGTGCTTCAAGACACATTTCTTCTACCTGAGTGAAGAAGATGTTCAACGAGGAATGCAAGTGCTTGGTTATGCACATTTAAGATATGATCAGGCCACCTTGTGGGGGGAAAGGACAGGCATTTAGAAAGATCTTTGATTTAGGGGTATTTTCCAACATAATCAGTACTGACCCTGAAGCTAATGCTGAAGCTGATACTCTGGCAATGGAAAAGGAAGCCAATCAGATACAAAGCCACTGATGTCACTGATGGTGGTAGGAGGTCCCTCAGTAATACCAATGGCTTCCTGGCCTTAGGGTCTTCCAAGGAGATTCACAAAACTAGACCCGGGCATGGAAATCAGATTCTCGAGGGCCCCTGGTACACTAGACTATTGTTCCAGGACAGAAGCAACTCAGATCAAAATGGTGAGTGGGATTTTCCTTGCATTGGCCACAATACATATGTTTGTTCAAGAAAAAAAAGTTGGAGCAAGAAGACATGAACGTCTGTTGCTAAAGAAAAGCCTGTTTGTGCCAGCCACAGTGGCGAGATTGTTCAGGGAGTTCATCCTGAAAGTCCAATTACTCCAACAGCGTGGCCAAGGTCAGTGTCAATTTGCGGTGTGCCAACCACTCCAGCCACTTCAGTACCAGATGGGAATTATACAGGGTATCTGCCTTTTGGGAGAACTGGCATCCTCTAGATCTGTTAGCCCATCCAGGGTGACAGTACCTTTCTCCTCGCCCCCCTCCACCTCCTTGGGCAGACCTGTCTAATAGATGCCTTACAGACAGCAAATAACCACAACATGCAGAATCCTCTATTGAGAGTTGGATCCACTGTTACCTAGGGGGTGAATCAGAGAGAATGCTGTGACTTGGCAAAGGGCTAGCACCTCTTAATGATGACCTAGAGCCCACACTTTAGGAACAAGAGATCAAAAGTTTCTCTCCTCCTGCTTTGCTTCTAACAGCTCACCCAGAACACACAACAATCTACAGAATTACAGGCCTTATGAGGCTGAGATGGGAAGTCACCTAGTTACCTTACACTTGACTTAAAAATGTATCTTATAAACACAGGATGCCAAGTTCCCTTCTGCCTTATATTTTAGGGTGATTTAAGAGCAACAACTTATCTCATAAGTTTTCCAAGCAGCCTAGATATTAGTCCATACTAATTTCTCCAAACAGTGAATAACATGTCCTAATAAGGATTTAGAAAATAAATATCTGAATTTTTCACAAACCAAACAGCCTGAATAGAGATCTCAACTTTGGACTGCGCTGTGAAGGATATAACTCCATCAACTGCAGCAAGATCCAATCTTGGAGAGGTGCCACCACATAGAATCTCTAATCTCTGATGAAGTTAGTTTCAAAATTTTCCAAAAGAAAGTTGATTTTTAAATCAATAACTTACAATAAATCTATATGTGCTGATATGGAAAGCAAGTTAGGCTCTCTGTATATTATGATCTCACATAAGAAAAAAATGAGTGATACACATATGTCACACTTATATACACTTGCAAAATATATATGAACATAATAATAGTAATAAAAATAATAGCTAGCACTTATATAGCATTTACTCCCAAGCAGTATTTTTTATGGGGTAGGTGGCATTATTTTAAGTGTTCTGTACATATTAACTCATAGGATCCTCCCAAGAGCCCTAGGATGTAGGTATACTATTTTATGCATGAAGAAACTGAGGCACAGAGAGATGAAATAACTTGCCCAAGGTGACACAGTTATTAAGAAACAGAGCTGGGATTAGAAGTTAAAGTGGACTGCTCCAGGGTCCAGGTCCTTACCTCCTGAGCTAAACTGCCACTAATGTCTTAGAAGAGCTTCACAAGCCTTTTAAATTTAATTTAATTTATATATTTTTAAGTAACAGGGTCTCACTCTGTTGCCTGGACTAGAGTGCAGTGATGTGATCACAGTTTACTGCAGCCTGGAACTCCTGGGCTCAAGCAATTCTCTTGCCTCAGCCTCCCAAGTAGCTGGGACTACAGATGTATACCACAACACCCAGTTAATTCTTAAATTTTTTTTTAGAGCTGGGGTCTTGCTATGTTGTCCAGGCTGGCCTTGAACTCCTAAGATCAAGCTCCTCCTGCCTCAGCCTCCCAAAGCATGTTTAAGCCATTTAGAACATAGTCTTCCCTCTTCTGCATTCTACCTGCCTTCCAGCTCCCTCCTCCTACATACACAGGCCAACAGGATTTGTCCTTTTTCTACCACAGTTTTTATCATTCTAATGATCATACATCAGTCTCTAGGACTAGACAGGGAGCTCTTCCGGGTAGGGCCTGGAGACCTGTTCCTCCTCATGTCTCTCACACCTCTAATTTTTGGTTCACAGCTTGGCTTAATATCTGGGCTCTGGGGGAAATATTAGTTTCTGAGAGATGATTCATATGTAGGCTAGAGAGAGACTTGAGAGTTCTTCAGATGGTTTTATTCCAGATTATGCAAAAGATTCTTCAAAATAGGGGTTAGTGGGCCAAAGGTAGAAGCCAATATCCACAAAAGAATAGCAGGCAGAAAGGGTTGGAAAGATGGGAGCTGGGAGAGGAAGAGATATGATCTCCTTTGATCCACTCACCCAGCAAACCCCTGGCAATTACCGCTGATTCATTAACCTCTAAATTCTTACATGTATTATTAGATATTATTAACCATATGGAAGACAATGACTAATTCCTGCCACATGGCTGGAATATGGCTTCCTTATTAAGGAAACATAAGGTGGTAGCCCAAATGCTATAGTTTTTAAAAGGAAAACTGATTTAAGCATAAGCCTTTCCCTTAATTTTATATCTTCATCTTTAACCACATTTGCTAGCGTTTGTGGCTTCTTTAAACAAATTGCCACTTGACTTCATGGGCTTCTTCTCACAAGGGTGTGCATATTCATTCTTCTTGTGCTGTCCTTCCCCCTCAAGCCAAGACTCATGAACAGGCCACTAGCTTTCCACAGGGGCTATATTACCGTCCCAGCACACCTGGGGTCACCTCTGCAGCTCTAGACTTGGCTGAGAGTGCTTTACTAAAGTAGGCGTGTGTTTTCCTTGGGAAGGAGAATGCACTCAGGAGGCAACACCTGAGATGGAATCTGTTCTTTTTCAGGGAAAAAAAAAAAATAAAAATCTTCTTTCATGCTATGATGAAGCTAGAAAGCAGGATGCATGCAAGGCAGGGACGTCTCAGGGTCACACCGCCACACCTGACCTCTCTGAGGTCCACTTCAGGTCCACAGTCATGTCCCTTTAAGCGGCTTCCTGCTTCCTGTTCTATAAAAGGCAATTTGGGGAGCAAGGCCATACAGTTTAGTGCTCAAGCATGCCCATGTCAGTTCCCTCAACAGATTGGCACTACCTCTCCACTCACTACCCTGGAAGGAATGGGGAGGGGAGAAGGAGACTCTATCTCTTCCATCTCGAAAATCTTGAGAGATGTTTGCACATCAGTAGAAAATTATCCAATTCCTTTATAAGCATCCTCACACATCCTGAGGTTCTTTTTTTTCCCTATCACTAGACCAAAGGAGCATTACTCATTACTCCCTGTGGGGGGAAAAAATTAACCCTTGTTTGGGTCAAGAGTCATGGACTCCAGAAGGAAAGAGGATTCCATGCTGAAGACACTCCAGGGATGGGAGAGACGGGTCCTCAGTGTCTCTGCTGGGGGAGGCCACATGGCTGCACAGAGGAGACACATATAATCTTCTCCCTACACTTTGGTACGTAAACTTTATAAGTATAATGTTGGCAGATTCCAGTGCATAAAAAAAGTAGCTGAAAAAACTCAAACCATAAATAATGCCAAGTAATAAAGAAGGTGAATGTTTCTGTTATTAGATTCTTTCATTGTATAAATCTGTTTAATAAGCTGGCTAGGAATCACTGATAGAAAACAGACTTAGTATGGTGTTACAGACCAATCCCTTCTAAAAGGCCAGTATGGGAACTCATGCCAAGTTATATTTTTCTGTTCTTAACCAATGCAACTTAAAATGTAATTGTTGTTTCCTTGCTCAAAAATGGAAAATGTCTTATGAGGCTGTGTTTGGCGGGGGAAGGCGTGCTTGGTGTCACAGGGCGCTCCCTCCCTCCTTCCCTAACCACCTCTCCCCTCCCCTTGCCCTCTGCAGACTCATCCTTTCAAGGCACTTTGCATATTTATAGAGCAGGCTGCCTTTTGTCTTACTCACTGAGAGGGGCAGGGGTCTGTGTATGACTCCTGCTTTTTGAGAGTGCTGTTTCTCAACATTTACATGCATGTGTTTAGAAAAATCCCTCCAAATATCCTCCTTTGACCCAGGATCCATGTCAACCGCTTTGGCTAGGGAAATTTAGTGAACGCTAGAGGGGGCGGTGAGGGGGATGCGATGGGATGGAGGAGGGAAAGGAATGGAGGTCTCTGGGGTCACATTCATCCTCCAACACTAGGGTTTCTAAGGCTTGTTGATGTTTTTCTGGGGTTGGTTACTATCATCGTGATGGGCTGTAAAATGAAATGCTATAAACTAGCTGAAGGCTTGAGTAGAAATATTTGCCAAATGGCATAAACAACAACACCGGGAGTCTCCACATACTCAGCCACACTCACAGGGCTTGGCCAGTTGTGCCCACACTGCTGTTTACAGCTCTGCGATGCATAAACCCCATCGCCTGGCTAGTCTAGTTTCTGACCCGAATTCCCAGGTCCCTTTTTAGGAAGCCCACACACATCTCTCTCACAAGAGTTTGCGAAATAGATAAAACAAATGGTATTGGATGAAATAGATTATTTATCTGCTCAATTTAATTAGTGCTTGGAAAATTTGAGTCTCAATATTATTTAGAGTTGCTCATATAACACTGTGTTACATCTGTAACCACATATCAGATGTTTTGCTGTGCATTTTACATAGTTCAGATGGAAGTGTCTAATTGAAGGTATTACGAAAAATTAAAAGTTTGAACTAAATACTTTTATTCTGATTATTTCTTGAGTTGGCCATTAAGTCCTTACTCAGGAATATAACCCTTTCTAGAACACTTGGGAAAAAGTAATTCAATATAGAGCACAAGGACATGAAATTAGTTAGAGGCCTGTCTACAGTCTCTCAGATTAATGTAGTTCCTTTTATTTCTGCATACTAATTTATTTTGGCAAAATCTCATTGAGGAAGATCAGGATCATTCCTATTTTACACAGATAGATACCAAACATAGGAGGTGACATTTAAAAGGGACCACTTTATGGAATGCCAGTGATGTGGCGAATGTTAAAAACAACAACAAAAAAATAGAACAAAAATAAAAAATAAAAAGTAAATAAAAAAATAAAAATAAATAAAAGGAACCACTTTCATGATGGCTAGAGGCTAAGAATGTTATTCAACACTCACAGCTGTGGTAAATGCAGTGGGAAGAAGGTTGGGTTAGGTTCTTTACCAATATTGCTCTGAAGGAACTCGAGTAAAACTCTAGTGAACTCTAGTATAAGTAATGGAGGGAATGGGAAAAACTACAGTGGTATTCTTTGTTCCCCCAAAAGTGAAGTAAAACCTGGCAGAAAGGCCCACAGCTGGGGTGGGCTGTGGTGCACTCCTGGTACAGTGGGCATGGAGACCCACCTTCTGCAAGTGCCAGCTCAAGCCTAGCACTGTTTTAACCCTGCCTTAACCCTGTCCCTCCATTTCTCACCCTGTGGCTTGTGGAGAAGGAAGTAAAAGAAAACTGCAAGGACCCAGTGGGAATGACTCTCTGATCAACACTGATAGACCTTTGGCAGAATCACAGAAGCTGGGGAAACTGGCCCAGAGGCTCTAATGCCAAAGTGGCCAAGAGACCCCGAGCTGATCCTAGGAAGATCTGATGCCAGAAAAATCAACAGTTAGAAATAATTGTTTTACTTAAGCCTGGGGAAAACTCCAAAGGTCCATTAAAGAATGACTAATAATAGGGATTAAAAGGTAATAGTATCTATGGACTTATTTCCAAAGAAATATTTTAACAAAAAGAGCTTCAAGAATTATATTAAAAAATTAATATTTGGTGCTAGTATGTTCATTCCACTTCTTAAGGTGAATCTTGTTTTCATTTTAAGACAAGGTCTACTAGTCTCTAATTAGTATATTTAAGCATGAAGTCTGGGTAACAAATAGTTATAACCAAACCACCAGTATGGTGCCAAAGTACTTTAATTGTAAGCAAAGTGTCCATAAGGAAATAAAAACAGCACATCCAATAATAGAAAGTTCCACATATATGTTAACTTCATGTGATCTTTACAAGTCAGCTGCAGAGATTCTAAGGGCCGTACCAAGATCACACAGCTGCTAAGAAGTGAAATCAGGACCAGGACTCAGGTGTACCACATATTTTATACTCCACTGCTTTTCCACATACAGGATTTGGGGCTTTGTTTGAAAACTGCTATTTGGGGCTCCCTAAATGAGAAGTCACCCAGAACAATGGTTTAGGGCATTAAGGTAGACTCAGGGGATAAGCCTTAGGGCCAAATTCAGCGAAACAAGGAGGAAGCACAGATGATGCCAAGGATTACCTCTTGTTTCTGTTGCACAATGACCTTGCACCAGAGGAGCAAGACAGGGAAAATAACAACAAATGCAGCCATCATTCTCAATCACCTTCTATGTGCTAGCAACTCTTCTAAGCATATGTTACCTCATTTGCTCCTTACCACAATTCAGTGTGTAAGGTATTATGCATGTTTAACAGATAAGGAGAAGGTTTAAGGAACTTGCTCAAGTTTACACAGTAAAGTGGCAAACAATGGATTTGAACCCAGGTTTGTCAATCTTTTGAAGGCTGTGCTCTTTCTAGAACATCAGGCTTTTCTTCCAACTGGGCTAGGAGCTGCTCTCAGCTCACTGCCCCACTTGGCAGGTGGGAGCGGCATTCTGCTGCATTCTCCATTCCTCACACTATCCTGCGTAGAAAGGAGACTGTTAACCTAACTGAGCAGCTGAATCAGAGGTTCAGTGGAGTACTGATCAGCCACTGCAGTCATCTGGCAACCCTAGAGATGTTTCTCCATGCATTGACTAAAGCCAGTATTCCATCTTCAGGGGAATAGGGCCCTATAAAAATGGTAATCCTCCTCAGAAAGGTCACATCTACCAGTTACTTTTATCCCAATATGAATAAAAACTTTAAAAAAGGATTGGGAAGGAAAATAGATAGAAGGGTATGAGGCAACTGGAAGAGACATGTTGGAATTTCAATTAGCTATGGAAGTGACCACCTGTGTTGGGTACACTGAGGCATGCACAGAGTTCTAGGAAAGTCTAGAGGAGATGTAAATAACCCCCCCACACACACACACACTATCTTCCCTTCCTTCCTTTCAGGAGAAATATAGTCCAATAAGGCTTCCTAGACGAGGTGACATAAGCGTTGAGTCTTACACTGTGAGTGAGAATGGAAAAAATAAGAATGACAAGGGCATTCTAGGCATCAAATAGTATGACTAACATGGGTTACTATAAGAAATTTGGTGACACTGAAACAAAATTCAGGGCAGCAAGTGGTCAGAGCTGTGGATATAGAGGCAGGCAGATACTGGGCCAAGAAAAGGCTTTGTAGGCTATGCTAAGAAGCTTGCTTTTCTGCTGTAGGCAAATGGAGCCTCTGAAAGATTTCAGATGGGGAAGTGAAATGGCCAAAGCAGCAGTGTCATGGGACAGATAGGTGGAAGCTGAAGTGAAGGCAGAACATCAGATAATTACGACAGCGAGGCCATGAGTTAGGTAGTGGTAATAGGAATGAAAAGGAGAAAAGACAAATTTGAGAACTATTTAGAGGGGAAAAAAATGAGCAGGAATTGGGGATTTCTTTGTGTGGAAACTGAGAGAGAAGGAGGCAGCCATGAGGATGACTCCTGCGTGTCTAGTTTTGTTGATAGGGTGGATGGAGGTGTTGTCAGCTCGGATAGGGATTCAGAAAAGAACACCAAATGGCACTGCTGAGGGTGAAGGAAGGTTAGAACTGGTTAGGCCAGGGAAATTATGCCTACTCTCCATCCATCTATCCAACAAATACTACTGAACACCAACTAAATGTCAGGCTCAGGACGTGGTGCTGGAATCACAGAGATGACTTTTCAGCCTCTGCTTTCCAGGGGCTTACAGTCCAGGAGGAGGTCATAAATGTTAGCAGAAAACTGCAGCACGGTGTGAAGAGCGCTCAATACAGAGGGAACAAAAGGAGATGGGGAGACACCGATTCTGCCTCAAGCCATGCAGAGCCAGAAATAGGCAATGGAAGAGAGGGAGCACATGGACATGTACCTGTGTCCTCTTCCTGTGGGCTGGTCACTCCCCACTCTTCCCACTCCCCTAAAAAGAAGTCAAGGGCAGTAATGAGAAATGACAGCAGGAGGAGAAAGCGCCAAAGTACAATTAACAACAGGTGGTAAGTCTGTCAGTTCAGATCACCATCCTGCAAGTGGAGCAGAGAAGGAGCTGAATCTAGACCGGTGCTCAAACTCTATTAAACCTACAGCACTAATTGCTCAGTGAAGCCGATGTGTTCCTTCTCACCCACTGGATGTTTCTCTGACAGGTCAGAAGTTCCAGGCTGCTGCTGTGTCTCCAAACATAAGTGCTTCTTTACATTTCTTCCCCGTTCTCATAGATGAGGGACTATTTTTTTCTTGTTTTAGGCAGCTCAGAAGATGCCCACAGACTGGGCCTTCTGCAGCAGTGTGCAGCTCTGGTTCCTCATAAATCCTCTTCATTTTGTCTCAATAAGATGGCATTTAAATATTATCTGAAAAATCAATACTATCCCCAGCTTTGCTGTATCAGCAAAGCCACTCAGTGCCCAGGATGATGACTGCAGTGCTTGATGATCCATCTCGGAGGTCCCACCACCTGGCAAGGCCGTGCCCTCAATGGCCAGTTTGAAAGGCAGGCTAGAGAGCTCATCACAAGTTGGGCTGCCTCGACTTTGCTTTGAATATCCTAGAACCACAGATGGTCAGATGACACTGGAAGGGGCCTTACAGATGGTCTTCTCTCTTGAAGCCCTAATTTTATGAAAAACTTAAGTGACCTAGACTCTAGATCCCCTATGGCCAGAACTGTTCCATTTTACTGCTTTTCTCTACTAAGTTTGAACTACTTTAGGATTCTCTTAGATAAAAACACATGCAGGGGCCATAGCTGATGCTATAAGTGAAGGACCAGATAAAGTAAGGTTGTCTTTTATCTCAAAGCTGAATACATGAATTCTAGAATCCTGTCACTTACCAATGTAACCAACTCCCTACATCTTATTTTTCTTAGCAATAAAATCAGAGTGATAATGATATGGACATTTTGAGTCTGTTTTGAGGATTAAATAAGAGAGCCTAGTGCTCTAGGAAAGAAGACTATCTAATATTAGTATAAGAAAACTCTGTACTTTAATTTCCAGTTCTTAAATCATAACAAAGAAGAAGTCCATTCCTCAAGAATCTAAAAATGACCATAGGAAGAAAGCAGCAAATTTTGCATTTCATTATTGGAATGGTGTGGTTAGCGTGTTGAAGATTCTATTAGATGGTACCAATTTTCACATTAAGTGGACATGAGTTATTGCTGAATACTTGAAGCTCTCCCTGGAGAATAAGACATCATAGCCACATAAATGGCATAGTCAGATCCCATGGTATATTCTGATGTGACATTAAGAGACAAGATGGGAAAAGTCAAGTATACACCAGAGAGAACAGGAGAAGCCTGGGAGTGGGGGAGGGGAAATTCTGGCTCTTTCTTCTGGCAGGGTGAAGTGGTAATGTGCCGCCTATATGTGCAGAGAATCCCAAGTTTTCCTGACACTGGCTGACAGAACTAGCCTCTCCCCAGCTAGACACTGGGTCCTTGCAAATGAGAATAAGAATCCAAAGAGGCCTATTCATTTAATTCTAGAGATGATGTGACTTCCTTCCCCTCTATACGAAAATATGCATAGATTTGTGAGGGAGGTGGAAAGGGTGCAGATTTTTCACACTGTAAAGAAATTATTTCTTTCTGCTGAAAGGTCAAGTTGTAATCCCATTCAGAGGTTAACAAACTTGGGACCACAGGCCTCCAAGAAATGCATGAATAGAATTCAGGGAGTCTGTGAATTTGGATGGGGGAAAAAAAAATCACACCTATATTTTGCTAACTTCTAGCTAAAATTTAGCACTTACATCAATTATGAATGTCGGCAAAAAACAGTTGTTGGCAGTACCTGTAACTGTTGCCAGTAGAAACCAGCATTTTCACTGCACATTACTATTGTTGCAATTTATACCAGGGATTGAGAAACTTTTTCTGAAAGGGGCCAGATGGCAAATTTTCAGCCTTTGAGGGCCTTATGATCTTCACCCAATTTTGCTGTTGCAGCATGAAAGCAGGCATGAATAATATGTAAATGATTATGGCTGTATTCCAATAAAACTTTATTTACAAAAACAGTCTGGATTGTAGTTTGCTGACCCCTGCTGTATACACATTATGACTTTGAAATTATAGTCGAGATTAGTTCTATGATTTAATATGCTAAGAATAGGTACATATAGTATACTATAGGATAAATGTATGGGCATTTAAAATATTTTAATAATTATGTTCCTACATATTTTATTTTATTCATTTGAAAATATTCTGAGAAAGGGTCCATAGGGTTTACCAGATTGCCAATAGCCGGTGGCACAAAGATTTAAGTTGCCTTGTCATAGCTAACATCATAGATAACAAGCACAGAAAACGTGCTTGTTCAATTAACTATACAGCCTTGAACTTCGTGGCATATCGGTTCTGCCATATCCATAGGAGAGCTGTTCTATGTGAAACAGCTCAAGACTTGCAGATATCACATGTGAATAATATGGTAACTTCAAGAAATGTCTGTATTGTATTTGAAGACTGTTTGCCATAAATTTGAAGTTTGAACCTATGTATTTCAATTTGGTATGCTAAAAAAGTACTGAATTAATGTAAATTTTTTGTTGCAATATTGTAATCTCAATTCAAAATTAAACTGAAAATATAAACCCAAATGATATCTATATAGTAAATTGAACTATAAAGAAAAAAAAAAAGGAAAATGTGCTTGTTTACAAATGACTCCTGGGTTGAGGCTAGAAGATAGAGGGAAGAGGAAAGCTGGAGAAACAAAATCAGAGTGGTAGAAAAGATTGTCAACTGAGGCTAATCAGATATGAAATACAAACCTCTCTGGACTTTCTATAGCAGTTGATAGGAGAGGGAATTCTTTTCCCTATTTTCAGCGACTGCACAGAATTCTGCATTTTGTACATTTTTTCTCTTGTAGCTTAAGAGTACTCACTATTCTCAGCTTGCCTTCTATATCATTACTTCTTGCTGCCACACAGTTTTCCAGATTTTACAATGAAACCTTTTACTTAAGTGCAATGGGTTTAAATAGCCCAAATTAAAACTTGCCTCACTGGCTGGGCGCAGTGGCTCATGCCTGTAATCCTAGCACTCTGAGAGGCTGAGGCTCGAGGATTGCTTGAGCTCAGGCATTAAAGACCAGCCTGAGCAAGAGTGAGACCCGTCTGTATCTACTAAAAATAGAAAAGAAATGAGCTGGGTGAAGTGGCATGTGTCTTAGTCCCAGCCATTCAGCAGGCTGAGGCAGGAGGATCGCTTGAGCTCAGGAGTTTGAGGTTACAGTAAGCTATCATGATGTCACTGCACTCTACCTGCGGTGACAGAGGGAGACTGTCTCAAGGAAAACAACAAAAACAAACAAAAAAACCCCAAAAACCAAAACCAAAACCAAAACAAAACTTGCCTTACTGATGCTTTCCTTCCACAAGTGTCACCTGAATAATGCCTTTTATGGGAGTGAGTTTTCTCTTTAGAAATCTGAAGTTGAAGGCGTGGGGCGGAGTTATAGGGAAGGAGGGTGGGCAGGGGACACACGGGCTTCTCTGTGCCTGATCAAGGTCAAAGCTCTACAAAAATATCCTTAGGGTCTTGGGACAGTAAAACCAACTGGGACTATATGTGACAAGTGACATCTTTCTCATAGAAGACCGGCTGTTTTGTCCTTTATATATAAGCTGCACTTCTAATAATGTAATAGCAAAATATAATGTGAGGAGAAAGCACCTTCTGCTTAGTATTGTACTAAACAGCTCTGGGTTACATTTACAATTTTAATAAACTGATTTGTCAAAACTGTCAGAATCAAGGGAGATCATCTGGATACCAGATGAACAAAAATATCTGTAATTATAAGTTGTCCATTTTTCTCTTTCATCTTCTATATATGTATCTGTGAGCAGCCACATATTTTCATGCACATATATACACATAAATTTTAAATCATTTTTTAAAACCTGTCATAATAGAATTCAGGAAAATAGAAAATACAGTTCTCCTGGGATAGCAGCGGGCCTAGAAGGCTAAGCTGAACTCCCCATCACAGGACCAACATCCTTTTGTTGAACTATGCGGTCAGAGCCTAAACATTTCAGTTGTGTTACCACCTGCATTTTTCCTAATCCTTGCTGATCACTCACTCGCTGTGTAACCACAGGCAAGTAACTAAACCTCTCTGGCTCTCTGATAGCTGTGTGTGAAACAAACGTTTTGATGTTAATTGCCTCATATAAATGGCATAAGTATTAATGAGATTTCTTTGATAAAGAACCCCAAGCCGTTGCCCTGTTGATTTCCATGAAAAAAAAAAAAAAGAACCCCAAGCCGTCTAAAGAATGCTACGAAATTGCCACGTGTTGCCATGAATTAATGCAAATACCTTACCCCAAGTTTACTCAGAAGCCCATCTTTTGCAACGCAAGTTTCAAATTATGACACGTGACTACTTTCAACTAGAAGGTAGCCCTCCTTCATTTGAGGCCATTGAACTCTGCTGCCAGAGAAGGGTGAGAGGGATGAGTGGAAAAATGGGGGATGCATCCTGAGCCACAGAAACTGAAGGACCCTGGGTGCCCCCTTATAGGATTGGGACGTCCCCTCTGACGCCTGCACTTTGGCTCCCTTCTGGAAGTAGCTTGTTAAGGCAGTGGGCCTTTTCAGTGATTTTTCATCATTATTCTCAGGATAGAGAATTTGAGCTAGAGAAACCACTCACATGGAGAATAAGGATGCTGAACAGAGCCCATGTTCACATGGACACAAAGATCAGGGCATTTGGGAGGGTTTCATTTTATTTCACTTTTATTTTAAGATCGATAAGGAATTCAGTCTCTAGATGAGGCTAGCAAGGGGTGAGGCTTTGGTGGGGAGGTATAGGGAGATGGTTGATTTTTAAGCCTGACATTCTAAATGACCCCTGATGGGTTAAGGGCTGCAGTGAGTGTCTCTGTGGCAAATTTCCAGCCCTGCTACACACCAGGCATAAAGTGTGCTGGGAAGTACAATTTACTGGAGTATTTTGCTGATGTCCAGGGCTGTGTCTTTGGTGAGTGAGAAGAATCTGTCATTCTAAGGAAGACTTGTGTCCTTTTCAAACCAGAAATGGACACAGATATAGAACAATAATGCTGAAGGTGACCTTAGAAACCTGCTAGGATAGGCTCCTTAACTTTCTGGGGAAGAAAGCTAAGGTCCAGAGAGGGCTAGTGACTTACTCAAGGTGCCACAGTGAGCTACTGATGAAGCTGAAATGCGAACCCAAGTCAGTCACTTGACTGCTAGCCCATTTTGCTACGACAAAATGCTAACCAAAGGCCCTTTGATACTATTCTCTCTGGACAATTTGGAAAGCATTTTTAAGGGATAAAATTCCTTAATAAAATAAAAACATTTGACTACAGAGAAAAGTGGAATGTGCTACTAACAATGAATAGAATAAAAAAACATTTTGGAGAGCCTGGCCATTGGGCAGAGGTCATTCTCACAGTGAACACAAACATCTGTATTTTTTCTAGATTCCCTATTCCACCCTCTTTGCCAGAGTCAGCTCACCTTATTTTAACTCTGCCTGTCAACCACTGGGGACCCACATCACACCGACCTCCTTTCTAGCAAGAACACCTGGGCTGGGCTTTCTCTGTAGCTGCTCCTTTGCTTATTCCCACAGGGGTCTAGGTCCCTGCCGACTGCTGCTTTAATCATTTGTTAATTTGCTTAAACATCTGGTCAAATTTTGGAAATAATCTGAACAGGAAGGTTTATGCTAACTTCTCTCGGATGTTGAGAGTTTCCACATGCCCTTCTCTGCGCCCCCCAAACACAGCCCGCCCACTAGATCTCTAGACAGTCCAAGCCAATAAAGTCAAGGAATATGACTGTGGCTCCTATTTCTCTCAGTTGTTCTTTAGGCTCCTTAAACTCAGTATGTTCCAAAGTAAACATATCTTGTCTCCTCCACCCCCATCCTCTTTCTTTATGAACGGTGCAGCTTTCTACTGAGTTGTGAAGCCAGAACTTGAGTGTCACTGTAGACTCCTACCTCTTTATTACATTCCGGATCCCATGCACCATTGACACTCACATTCTGGACCATCTCTGTGTTCCCACCACTGCCTTACTCCAGGCATCCCACACTCCTCACTTAGACTAATTCAGTTAGTACCTGATGCTTTTCCTGGATCCAATCTCACCCCACTTCAATCCATTTTCCAGACTGTAGCCAAAGTGGTGTTTCTGAAACACATCTGATCATTTTACCTTGCTTAAAATTCCAAGGGGGCTCCCCAAAGCCTTCAGGTTCTCTACCATGGTACCCAAACTCCTCATGATCAGCCTTTTATCTTTCCTATCTCATCTCCTACAACTCCAAGCATTTATGCACTATATCCTGGACCTCCTGGAATAAATGAAGCTCCCTATTTCTGCTCTGTCCTCTCTTATCTGTGCACTTTGTACATGCAGTTCCTTCTTCACTGCTGCCTGGCTAATTCCAATTTGTTCTTCAAGCCTTGGTTCAGTCAGTGTCTCCAGGAAGCCGCCTCTGGCACTTGGTTGGTACTTAACACATTTCTATTGAATAAATGAATACACCAATTAAAATGGTAGAAACATGTTCTAGTAAACACGTTTTTCCCTACAGAAACAGTAATAACTGCAGAAGAAAGAATACAGGCTGGGGACTGAAAATGTAGCTAGAGATGACATCAATATCATGTCTTGGGCAGAAGTGGCCTATTTCAGGTAACTTTGTCAGAAGCATCTTTTTGAAAAGGGAAAAAGAATCCTAAAGGATAGTCTCTCCACAGAGGACCTGAAGTTTGGAACAATAATATTACTGCCTGCCTTGGAACCATTGGGTTCCATTAAACCCATTTGATGGGTCTTTAGAACCATCAAATCATAGCGATCATGTTATTTGCCTTCACTGATTTTATCAGCAACTGTCTCATCAAATTTTCATTAGGCTAGCTCAAGGCAACCACTAGGAACTTGGAGAACACAAACGACCTCTGAGTAGAGGCTGTTTAACCTAATTGGGGGAATAAGGGAGTAGGGAGGCAGACAATCGTCCCATATGGCGAGGATATACATTTAGATTCTATGTCCCAAAGAAGAAAATTTGGAAATATTTTCTAAATATCACTGGCAAAACAAAATTCAATTTCACAGAAGAAAGAGACACTTTTCATGCCCTTTTGGGCTGTTGCAGGAGCTGTCTGTGCAACTGTTATGTTGAAAATTGTGAGGATCTACAGAAATTTCAAATGGCAACAACAGACATCTTAACAAGACTTGTCTTTTGACCTGAGTGGTATCAGAAATAGGCTTCACCATAACCAGATAAAGAATTGAACAAAAGAACCTTCATCTGGAAGGCACTGCCTTGGTTCTTGGTGGCAGCAATTTCACAACAAGGGAGCTTCCTCCATAGAGACAGAGAGACAGCTACTCATCTGATAAAACTCTCTCAGCCTGTCCTTTGCCTTGCTGATAATGGTGGACATTGTCTCAGAGATAGGGGTTCTCTGCCCATTCTGCCCCCACCCCAGGAGCTGGACTGCTCTTTGGCAGAAGGCTCCATCGCCAACACCTCCTTGTGCCATCACCTGCTCGTTATAGAACATTTCACTTGCGAATGAAATTTTAGGAAGAAGAAAAAGGTTGCTTGGAACCACTGGGTTCCATTAAAACCATTTGATGAGTCTTTGGAATCATCAAATCATAGTGATCATGTTATTTGCTTTCACTGGTTTTACCAGCAACTGTAACTGACTAGGCTACCTAGTAATCCAGTACAATCATTCAAGATGTTGTGACCCACTTAAAAGGAGTTCCTTGTCTAGACTGCCACTCCTAGGCAGCTTATTAGGGAGCATATACCCCCCAAGGGTTCAGAGACAAGCCTTAGGGAAGCACATTCTCCAGTCAAGACTCCATCACCCAGCAGGGGCTATTTGGAAGGTGATTCTCAGCTTGTTTCCTTCATAAAGTGACACCAAAACGTTTCTGACAGCCATGGTGTTAAGTAGTGATGTCATTAAAGGCTTTGGTCATCTGGGTGGAGGCAGTCTTTGTTTTCTGAATTACGAAGGTGGCTGCATGTTTAACTGACCTGTCATACTGACAGCACCACAGGAGCAGAGAGTACTGATCTAGCGGCAAAGACTTCCAGAGTAAGCAATGAACCAGAAGTCTCAACAGAATCTTCCTTATGATGTTTAGAAAAGACTGATCTCATTCCAAAGACCAGCATTAAATATACTCTAAATTCCAGCAACTAGGATTGGATGGAGCCTGCCTTATTGTGTTTAAGTGACAATACTGTTGCAAGAATCCTGACAAAGGGACAGGAGAATGGAACAGAAGAGCACCCAATGGGCAAAGGCATTTCTGCCACCCAGACTGGGCCTGAGAGTCAACTGTGTTACCAACCCAGGCCTTTCAAAGCCAGTTTGCCCACCAACACCTGAAGCAGTGTATTAAAATAGCACTAGACAAAAGCTCTACTTCTTATCCCTCCTCAGGCTTCCTGAACTCATACAACCAGTGTGGAATTTTTTAATAACAAAAGGAATTCCAAATACCATGCTGTGGCTAGCATAACTCTGCTTGTTCCTTGTATGGCTTAATCAAATGTTTAAAGATACTTAGGATGGGTGATTCTTCCCAGGCTGGTGGGAAGTTCCTTGACCCTCAAATAAAGAGGTAAAGGACCTATGAGTGGAGGACATCCCAGAATAAAAACCTGTCTGCAGGCCCAGAATAAAAACAAGATATTACATTTCAAGTCTCTTTTCAAATATGATAAATCACTATGAGTTTAACTGTAGTAGTAACTTGGGATCTCTTCTAGACATTTATTGCCTTTTAAAATAACAACTTATTTTGGAGACTGGAAAATACACAAATGAAATGCTCTAATCTATTACTGAACTATATTTAACTACAGATCAACAACCTACTTTGCAGCAAAACGAGTTGCTACTCCCGGTAGATCTCTTGAATCTGCATGTAATGGAATTTAAGCATCTGACCATATGTAGTTCCTCATATCACCCGCCCCAGTCTTCTCTCTTTCATATTTGACCATTGTTGATCCCTGGTCACATGGCAACTGCATGAGGGTTGTGACTTACACATTAGAAATGCCTGGGTCCATACAGCTATCCTTCTAAGTGACAGAATAAGATCTTTCTCTGCTGTCCTGTATAGGAATTCTCTGGGCCCTAGTATTCCCATCTCAGAAATGAACCAAGTTAAATGAACAGTTCTTAATTTTTTCTCCATCTCAATGTATCTCAGAGATATGTGGCTCTCCCATTAGTAAGAGTGGGAATGATTTTTAAATTGGGGTGAGGAATGTTAAGAAAGAAGTTACCAGAATTTCTTGGATTGGAGAGGCAGAAGGATTTTCCTCACCTATGGTGAGATTTCCAACCTACAGGATTTCTAGTCTCCTTTCTAAATATGAAACTATGACTATCTCTACATCCATCCCCTAGTTTTCCCTCCATTTATTCCCCAGTGAGGTTGGGGCCACATCTCTTTCAAGATTATATCATTACAGTAATAAATTTTGCTAACATATTGGTGGTCTCTCAGCCTGCTCACAGAATGTGGGTTCATATAAACTCCTCTGGTTGCCAAATTGCAGCCATAATTAGCATTTATACTTTGAGAAGTCGTTATCGAAAAATTTATATATATCAAATAATGCATTTGCAAGAATAACAACCCCCCATAAACAACCTTTTTCTGGCTTCTAGAACATTGGTTGTTGCTTAAGTGTATATGATTTAAATGGAGATTTTTAAAGTTGAAGGGTTCAATTTTACAAATATTCTGTATGTATTTATGAAAAACAAACATCCCAGGTAGATTTTTTAAAATGAAATTCACATACATTGTTACTTACATGACTTCCTAGTTTGCAAAGCTCTGGTAACTTGTTCTACAAAGACTGGGTGCAAGAATAGGGGACCCCCTGTATTCTCTCAACCTGGCCTTACCTACCCAAACCCAAGGCATGCAGGACACCTCCCATTTCTTTTCATATCAAACCAGGGGACTGTCTTTTCTCTTAATTCTCTGTAAAAAATACCTGGAAAAAGAAAGAAAGAAAGAAAAATACAAGAACTTCTGTGAGAACATTCAGTGGCAAGGGAGGAAAGTGAGGTGGGGGGGGGGTTGGAACTCATCTAAAGAAAACATTGGGGCGATCTTAGAATCCTATCCCCTGTAGGGGTGGGTGGGTGCCAAATTCTGCATTTCTCCTAAATGATCCCAGCAGCTGCAGCACGTTATATGTGGCAACTCTTCTAGGATCTCAAAGGGTTTTCAAAGTCATGCTGGCAGCTGCCTCCTGTCGCCCCACTCTATAATGATTGAACCTCTTGTTCCTTTTATAGAGTTGTTCTCTCCTAATAAAACACTAAATGCTGGTCTGAGCAACTGTTCCAGGATCACTAGATGCAATCCTCCCTCCTTGTTCCTCCTCACCGTACATGCCTTATATTTTCTATCACAATGGACCTCTGTGTAGATTGTTCTGTCACTGACTTCCGGCAGCAGGGGCGTGCACACAGGCTTGAAAGTGTGCACACACAGACATCACGCAAGCACTATCAACCCCACTGCAACCGAACCTGAACTCCACATCCATTTCCAGCTATTTTAAGAGCTGCTACTTTAAAACTGGGCAACCATCCTAAACACATGAAAGCACATGCGAAGCACAAACTGTCATAAATGAAGAACCGCAATTCATTGTGTCAGGAGTCTGCAGAGGTGATACCTTCAAGCTGTTTGTCAGAATAAAAAGCTGTGACTTGTCAGCTTTTGGATGGGAAGCACTGCAAAACAAGGCATCCCCTCCCTCTGCCTGGAAAATATGAACCACATTTTAAAGGTGTGAACTCTTTCCAAACTTCAAAATGCAAATGGAAGCAACACCATAATAATCTAGGAATCAACTCCAAAAGGGTCCCGAGCTCATCTCAAATCGCACTATCCTTCCCCAGTGGTAATCTGAGAGCTACAGAAAGAAGGCTCAATTCCCTTCCCCACATCAAGTATAGCAACATTTAAAAGCAGCCTTTACTTTTAAGGTTTCATGCCTACTTTATATATAATATATATATATATATATATTTATATTTCCATTTCAGATTGTGAGCTTCTCAAAATGGGAGCCTGGGTTAGTCAGCCTTTTCTTTTTTTATTAAATTGCCAACAGCTAGCTAAGTGCTTGGTAGGTTGTAGTTCTTCATCAAATGTTCGAGGAATAAACAAGTGAAACCCTAAAAACAAAATGGACTTGGCTTGTCGGTGCCTGGCTAAAATACGCAAACTGTAAAAGTACCTTGACCACATTTGTTCCCAAGATTTTGAAGGCTTTTTGCTGGGCCTTTAATGAGGGATTCCTATGTTCCTGAAATAATTCCATTTAAGTAACGGCCATTTGACTATGAAGGGAAAAACAGAAAGAAGCTTTAGGCTCTAATGGGTAGTAAACAAATTAGAGGCACCAAAATTCTCATGCAGCTTTTCTTTATCTTAAGATCTCTCTGAAAGTATAAATTAAAATGCTGTAATTGGTAATCTAATATTTTAGCTCACATTAGTTTATTTTTTTTACTAAGTGCTAAGCACTTTATTTAAACTGATTTATTTTTCTATTGTGAACATTTAAAAATATATATAAGCAGAGAGGAGCCCCATATACCCACCACTAGCTTTAACAATTATCAATTAATTCATGGCCACTCTTATTTCATCTATATAAATTTGTTTTTAACTTATGTTTTGTGACAATCAGACTTTTGCTTAGTGCTCCCCGATTAGATTATAATTACTACCAACTTCTTAGTTTTGAGAAACCTCCCACCCAGAAGATGGAAGTTTTGAGCCAAAATATGACATCTGACGTGGGTGCAGCTGCTTAAAATATGTCTTCATTAAAGTCAGATGAAGGAGATAAGCTCAGACTCGACCTCCAAAGGAACACAGTCAAAGTTTGCATTTTTTCTTTTAAGTATAAAAGTAGAACTCTTTCCCCTACCCCACTCCCTCCCGTGCTCCCTTCACTAACCCGAGTAAATATCCTAGTTTCTCAACAATTTAGTTAAGAGAGTGTTCCCAGACCTTTTGGTCATTAGCACTCACATCAGTTTCCCAGTTTTTTCGCTCACCCTTTGAAGGAACCTGAAGGCAAGGACAGAGGGCAAAATAAACACTCTAACAAATTGATTCTAAGGAACAGACTTTTATACCTCTTTTCGTTTTTATGGCTTACGATGGTGCAAAAATGTTACTTACTCCCTAAACAGTTATTAGTCTCTGTAATGTAACATAGCAGATACCGTCTAAATCCTTTTAGCCTTCTCCCCCTTACTGGAAAGATCATCATTTTTTTTTTTTTATTTCAAAGTGGATTTAATAAAGAAAAGGAGTGCTGTTAAAGCAATACGTGAGGCTTTGACATTAAGCAGTGCAACCCTGCGGAGTCGGCAAGAACAGGGTCTCTAATCTCCAGTGATTTATAGAGGCTCTTCCTTCATCTCTGTACTTGGGGAGGGCCAAAAAGTTTAGAGACAGCCTGGCGTCCCTCTTACTCCACACCACTAACTCCTGCTGGCCAGTCTGCCTGCTAAAACTTTTAACCCTTTAGCTGCTACTTGACAGCACAACCATTAAAGCCAGTTTATTTGCTTTTAGACGACAGAGTGGTTTCATATTGCAGTAATGTACATGGAGGTAAACATCTATGTCTGATGTTGAGAAATTATAAGCAAAGAGCAAAAAGGAAGCTAAAAATCAAATTGGGGTCATTTGGAGATGTTTGGGAATGGTCAGAGGATTAGTCCCTTTCCCTGAGTGAGAATCTACTGGGTCAGCACCCCCACCCCACCCACACCACTTTGGGTGAGCCAGCTGAGTCATGGTGGCACATTCTCTCCCAAGTAATGCTTAGTACTTGGAAATATAACTCAAGGTCAAAGTCAAAGTTCCAGAATATGATTAGAAGGATCAGACAACATTAAAAGTCTGAAACAAGTTGTTCTAATAAGTGAACTAAGGGGTGGGAAGGAAGGTATGCTTGTACTGGGCCCTGCCCAAGAGGAAATGTGCATAGGCAGGGCAATTGGGCTTGTGTGGTCCTTTCCAGAATAGGCCTGGCAATTTTAAACATTTTACTGGTTGATAGATAAATACTATGAGCATGTTTTTCATCTCACCCCACTATCCTCCAAAACCCAAATCTCTGTTCCAAGGCTCCCTTTAATACCAAGGTACCTACAAAACACCAGACCCCATCTGGGCCTAAACAGGATTTGGTGGTTCTCAGTACAGCACTTTCCCCCAAGCTGGATACAATGCCTGTTGAGAGGATTGGAGCGTGGGTGGTAGCTCCCTTCTAGGCATTTCTGCATTTAAAACTCTCAGGGAAAGTTCTTGGGTCCTCCGGTTTGTCATATTTTGCGGTTTCTGCAGATTTGGCTCCAGTCTCTATCAGTCAGACAAGGAAGCACTCCTCCTAAGCTATGGGGAATGAAGGAGAACTTAACCTTAGTCAAGGTCTTGGGCTGAACTTCATCTTTTAAAAGATCAGAGCACCACATTTGCCAACAAGGTCTGACGGGATCTAAAGTAGAAAGTGCGTGCCGATCTAAAGCAGGGGCAATCTACAGCAGAGATGGCCCCAGGACAAAGCCCTTGTACTTGATAACCTTGGGCCCTTGCTGCCCGGTCCACTCCTGACAGAGAAAGATACAGAGCCCTACTTTAAGAGGCCTTCTGGAATCAAGCACACAGGTCAAGGAGTAAGACTGACAAAGATCAATATTGCATACTTTAGGGCTGGCAGATGGCAAGCCAAGGTCACAAAATTCACAACTGATAATAGCAACCGCAAGCAGTGAAAGACCTTATACTTACCCTCTCCACAGTCCATGTAATTTGAGTCAGAAGCTGGTTAAGAGCCTCATTTGATGGAGGGGTTAGGAAAGGAACTGAGGCAGGGAAAGAAAGGGACTTGCTCAAGAGTACACAGCCAGCTGGTGAGAAAGTCAGCACTAGTGCCCAGAGCTTCTGGCTCAGTCCACTACACCTTGATGAAGTATAATAGCAGTTACAGGGTAGAGCTGTAGAGGTATCAGACCCAAGTTTGAGTCCTGGTTCTTCCACATCTGTGGGCTCCGTGACAAGTTAATCTCTCCAAGTTGCAGCTTATTGTTCTTAAAATAGGAATAATAATTGTACCTATCTAATGCTATGAAGATTACATGAGAAAATGAACATAAAAAGCACTTCGAACTGTACCTGTCACATAGCATGTACTGAACAAATGTTAATATTCTTTTGTTGTTGTTATTGCTAGTTTTTTCACGTGCTGGTCCCACTCAAGTGAAAGGAATAACAAGTGTACTTTTTTGGAACAGCATGTGGCCCCCAAGCTGACTCCAAGCTGCTTTGAACCAATGCAGCATGGCAGACAATTTTCCCCATGACAGCCCACTGCCATATGCGTCCTTATTTCTGCAGCAGCATAACCACGTTTAGTTGTAATTTATCTCTAGACAGAGCTCTTTAGGAGTAAAGAGCATGGCATTCTCCTAGTGGCCTATAAACATTTACTGAATGAGTAAGTGAATAAATGTAGTTTAAAGGGTTTAGAAAGCATTCTCTTTCTTCACTCTGGCCAGGATTTCTGCTGTTAGTGTCATTTGTCTAAATATGCTGCCTTCTCACTCTGGTAAGCCCAGGGCAGAGTTTAGAGACCAAACATATTTACAGTCCAACCTTCTCTGAAGGTGACACCTTCAAGGAGTCCCTGGGTTGCCCTGGGCGACGCCTTCACAAGGGTGTGAAGCGAGTATTTAGCTCGCCCCTCCTGACAGCATTCCCACAGACCCTGGCACACTGTTAGCACTCTCTGTCCGTGTGAAAATCCCTTTCTGTCATGTTACTTTCTGGTCCTGCACCAAGCAGCAACATGCTAATGTGAGAAAATCTGGAGAAACCCCTTCTAGGTCCAGTTGTCAGTGGCCTCCAGGGCCATAAACACCACGTGACATTCCTATCCTGCTGCCTGTATACCGGGATCCCTCTACCTGGAGGCCTTTCCACAGGCCAGTCTCGACCAGCCCATGAGTAGGAGGCGACATAACACAAATCCAGCAACTGCAGCTTTATCTGGTCGATAACTTTCAAATGCAGATTCGGAGAATTTAGAAGCAAGAGGAAATGTGTCACACTCCCCGACAGTCAGGCTTACCAGGGGCCAGTTGCAAGGATCTACCCTTTGAACACTGCAAAGCAGTGTTCCTCCTTCCCAGAGGAAGATGTGTGTAGTTAAGCTACTTGTAGCAGAGTATGCTGACTCACACCCACACACTGGGCACTCTTTGGGGAAAACTTCCTACCAGTTGTTTCCTTTATAAAATGTTTCTGGTCAATGAGTAAAAAAGGTGTCATGATATTGACAGCCAAAGCCTGGTGCTGGCTTTAGGTCTGAGGTTTCACAAGGCAAATACCAATATTCACTTAACTTTTTTTCTTCTTTGTTTTAAAAGACAAGCTTCCCAAGTCTTGAAAACCAAAAAGCAATTGGTAAGCTCTAGAATTTAGAGAACTAAAGATGATTCACCTAAAATAGGAACCAGAAACAGGAAGGAAAATGTAAGAAACAGGAGTCTCGGCTGCAGGCTCTTTACCTTTGGGAAACTGCAGATCCCCAACTCCTAGCTCCTGGTCTCTTGTCTCCCGGATAAACATGCCTTATCGGCCACCCACAGTACTTCAGTTAGTAAAAGGGCTTAGGAATGTAAATCACACTGGAGTGAAGTGTGATCCTAATTTGCACTTAATCAAAGCCAATTAGAGGTACATTATTTACACAAAGCCCATGCATCTCAATTATGCCTAGTACAGCCCAAGACAGTTTTGAGTCCAGACCTTAATTCTGCTTAATTAGAGAAGTAAACATTTTCACTGAGTCAATCCTCTAGTCTATTCTAGAGCCCACGGGTAACCCAAACCAAGCATGCAGACCTTTTCACTTTAGAGCCAAGAAAGTGTAACTGACACCTGTTGAAAATCTGCAGAAAACAAAAGTATTCAGACCTAGGGGCTACTCTAGGTTAGAGAAGTAGCACTCAGTTCTCTTTCGTACACATGTATTAGCACCTACTCTGCCCCGTACTAAATATTATATTTGTTTGCTCTTTCTTTTCTGAATTTTAGCAAGAAAGAAAACACAACCTAGGAGGCAAAGTAAGGGACCCCAGTTCAGCTCTCCAGTGATTCTTTTCATTTCTCTGGTTCACGTCTGTGGTCTACCGAGGTGGAGGCAGGTTCAGGGCAGCAGACTTGAATCACTAGGGGGCAGGAGAGGCCCCAAGGTCAGCAACAGTCAGTAGGCCAAGAAACAGCAGCATGGTCCAAAAAGAGATTGAGGACAGGAATTTGGGGTCCCAAACCTTTCAGAAGCCTGCAGACTAGATAGGCAAGAGAGGGCCTTGATGACAACAGTCCGAGAACATCACTCGCCCATCCATTCAACAAATAGGTGATAGGTGCTGGGGGAGCTTCTGCGCCCTTTCTGAGGTGGCTTCAGGTCTGTCATGCCCTGCCATGCCTGGGAGAATCTCCTCACTTCCTGGCGAGTGGGGCTCTCCCAGCAGACACTGACAGCTCTGCTGAGGATTCTTTCTCTTTACCTTTGCAACACTTGGCATGGCATTAGGGGAACAAATGAATGCCCAGGTAGGTTGAAAAGCCAGTTAGAGTAAAGCCTGAACAGCAGGAGAAAGAGAAAGAAAAAAAAAAGAGCCGAAATGCAGCCATGGACTGTACTGCTAATTGCAAGAAGCCCAGAAGCAGCAGCAGGGGTCAACAAGTCTTCAGATCATAACACCAAAGGTATAATAAAGCTACCCAAGTGAGTTAGTTCAAGTTCTAACTGCTTAAAAATCAATTTACCTTTTCAACCTCATTTTGCTACAAATCTCTAAATTTACTTGGCCATCCCTTCGTCACATCTGCCTCCCCACAAGTAGAGGCAGACGGGGAGAATGAAACAAATCTAAAGTGCCTGGCACAGAGTGGGTGCTTGGTAAATGTCTGGTGGATTAAGTGCAGGAAACCAAGACTCACTGAATTCATTGGTACTTTTCCAGCATAAATGGTCACATTTGTATTAAAACATAAATAAAATGGTAAGATCTCTGGAGGAACTAGGCAGCACCACTGAATGTCCTGGTGCCCAATTGTTTTCAATACATAAAGTAGCAATGTTGAGCAAAATAACCATCACAACTTCTACTAGTACAACATTATAACATCATAGTATTAAATATGTATTTAAATATCTGATGCCATGGGCTGCATTATTTTTCATTTTAAAGAGGGAAAATCACAGTAAAAAATATTTGTATATATTTCCATTTGTTAAAACTCATTTAATTACACATTTAAGATCTATGCATTTCATTGTATGAAAATTACCTCAATAAAAACATGTTTAAAATTCACATTTTAGATAAAGGGATGACATAATTTGACCAACTCATTAAACTAGGGTAGAAATGAAAATAGTGTCCAAGTCTCTCAAAATAGAGACTTTTGGAAGGTCGGTCCACAATTCCGTGTCGATGGGCTTTTTTCTTTCTCATTGAACCCAGCTCCTGTATTTTATTAACGAGCAATCCAAACATAATTTTCTATAAGTTGGGCATTCAAATGTCCTCGGAGCCTACCTCACTGGCACAGGAAGTCACATATGTCCAAGAGTAAACCAACTTTACTTCCCAGAATATTTTGCCTTTGAACTCTTTCAGCACAATAAAAATGAACTGGGTTCTCTGTCCTTGAATATTATCCAAATGCCCTGCCCACTTGTTCCAACCATCCAACTCTTAAAAGTTACAAGTCTAGACGCTTGGGGAGAACCTCTCACCAGAGGCCAAATTCTCCCCCTCCTCATTCAGCTCCCAACCAAGGCTCAGGAAAGCCTTCTCATTGGTGAGGTATTCCCAAAGAAGCAATAAGGAAATTTCACATTTATGAGGTTTGCTTTTTCCTAGAGACAAATTTTATTTCAAACCTGAGACCAATTAGGGAGAAAAATAACAAATGCATGTATGAATGTGTTCACTGAAAAACTGTCCCAAACAATTACACTTTAAAAAGCACTTTCTCACATATTAATTCACTTGATCTTATTAGATATTCACAAAAATCCAAGAGGCAGGTACAGAGTTGCTAATTGGTTTGAATATGTTATAGTTATCAATGAGGTCTTCTGAATCTAAATTCAATGTTCTTTTCATTAAATGAAACAGCCTAAATTGAAATAGCTAGTCTAAGAGAAATGCAAATCGAAACTACAATGAAATAATACATTGAATCTATCTGATTGGCAAAGATAAAAAAATCTGATATACTGTATTGGCAAGGTGTAGAGAAAGAAGTGCTCTCAGATATTGCTGGTGGGAGTATAAGTCAGCATAGTGACTATGATAGAAAAATTGATGTTAAATAATAAAATTCCAAAAATTCCCAGGTAACATATCTTTTGACCTGAGAATTCTACTTCTTTACATTAATCGTAAAGATAAAATTACATAAATGCCCAAAGATGTAAGACATTTACTTTAGCACTGTTTATAGTGATATTGTGTATAACGTAGTGTTTACAATGACAAAAGACTGAAAACCATCCATATGTCCAACAACAGGGGTTGCTAAGTAAATTATGGAAAATTACGTTATCTCTAAAAAGAATACAGAAATTTTAGAAGTACTAAAAAAGAAAAATTCTCCAAGATCCATTGACATATGAAAAGAATGTGCATAGTAAGGGGACCCTTTGATGTAAAGAAAAAGAGAGGAACAAAGAACAAAAAAAAAGGAAAACAAAATAAAACGAAAAGCTAGGCCCGGTGGTATGCACCTGTAGTCCCAGCTACTCAGGAGCCTGAGGCAGGAGGATTTCTTGAGCCCAGGAATTCCAGACCAGCCTGGGTGACACAGTGAGGCCCTACCTCAAAAAAGAAGAGAAAAAGAAAAAAATTAAAAAAGAAAAAATTATGCACAGATTATCTTTGGAATGATACACAGGAAACTGGTAACAGTGATTACCAGAGACTGGAGGATAGAAGTAGGTGTCTTTTCACTATATAACCATTTCGTGCCTAGTTTTCTTTCTTTCTTTTTTTTTTTAACCACATGGTATGTAGTATCTATTTAAAAAGCTGAGATACCATGGGAATACAGTAGGCCAATGAGTTGGTAGTTGCTGGGGAATGCTTTCAAACTGTTGAGGGGCCATACATGCCCACATGGCACCATTTTTGCTGCCCAAATGAGCAGGCATGTGACAAGAACCAGCTGAACCCTTAGCTCTGGTGCTACCTGTTTAAGCACTAATAAGGATATACTTGGAGGGGCTACTTCTTGCTGGGTGCGTGTGCGCACCCCCTCACCCCACCGCCCACACACCAGTACCAACTGTTCATGTGAATACATCTTTTAAGTTAAAAGAGGCTTTTATATCCATTATTTAATCAAATATGTTCAACCACATTCCAAGATAGGTACTGTTATTTCTTCCTTGTATACAGATCTGTACACTGAAGCTCAGAAAACTTAAATTACTTACCCAAGATGTAAAGTCTTTAAGTGGCAGAACTGTGTGACTCAAACCTAGATCCTGATTCCAAATTAGATATTCTTTCTACTAGATCAACTACCTCACATTCCTTTCCAAAGACAAATCTTATGACTCCTCCCCCAGGTTGGATTCAGTGGCCCCAATAAGCCTCTTGGACTTTATGAAACTATAACTGCCTTTGAGGTGGCCTATTGTTGAGCCTATGTTAAGTATCTACAACAAAGACAATTGCGAGTGGTTGGAACTTGCTCAGAATCCTGCTTCTTTCTGCAATGTGTATCTTTCTTCGAAAATAAAAAGAGCACTGAACCAGGAGTAGGGAGATAAAGTTACGAGTCCCAGCCCTACCCTGACGTGCTAGGTACCTTTGGCATTTACTTTCTCTCTCTAGGGATCAGGGTCCTTAAGTATAAAGGGGGCTTGGACTACACTAGAGGATTTCTTAAGTTGTTCTGACAGCAGGGAGAGAATTACTCAAGAGACAAACATTTAACTAAAGGAATGTACCCACTGCTCTGGGGCCAAGCTAAACAAAGAGTTAACGTGGAGAGGGACAAGGAGAGGGAGAAAGAGTGAGCTGAAGGAGGCTTCGCAAAACTTGAACTGCCACAGTCATCCAGTCTGCCTGGAGCAGCCAAGCCCAGTTTCGCTTGTGGTTATCTGCCTGGCTTTTTTTTTTTTAAAACTCAAGCAGAGGGACCAGTGCCACCTCACCATGGAGGCCCAATGGCTTGGCCCACTATTTTAAACATGGTTTGTGGCTTATACCAGGATGGACTGAACAACTCTGTGTCCTCTAGGGATTAAGACTGAATATAACATATGCTTATCCCAATGGCAGTGAGGGGGACTAATGAACAGACATTGGGCCACATCAAAATTAGACTCATAGTTTTTCTAAAAATGTCCTCTGCTAAGGCCCCAGGGGAAAGTTTGCAAAATACATACAGTGGCTTGTAAATCTCCTAGCCACCACAGGCTAGGCAGAAGCTGCCATTCAAGAATAACCCAAATAATAAGGAATGGGATGGAACTCCCTGTCTGCTCACACACCTGTCCAAAAAGGGAATCACTGAGTTGAGGAAGAGAAAAGAAATAAGCAAGAATTTCTATTCTATTAGCTATATCAGTCCTAAGTAGCTTTAAAAAAACAACAACAGATTTATTGAGATATAATTCACCTATCATACAATTCACCCATTTAAACAATTCAATGGCTTTTAGTGTATTCACGGAATCATTGTGAATACACAATCTATTTTAGAAGATTTTGATTACTCTGAAAAGAAACCACCCTGTACCCATTTGCCATTACTCCCAAACTCCCTATACACCTAGCCCTAGGCAACCACTAGTCTACTTTCTGTCTCTACAGATTTGCCTATTCTGGTATATTCAGCAAAAATATTCTTTAAAATAAAGGTAAAATAGATATTTTTAGACAAACAAAAGATGAGAGAACTCTAGCTAGCATACGGGTATTTCAAGAAACATTAAAGGATATCTTCAAGGTGAAAGAAAAGTATAGAAAATTGAAACCCAGATCTACATATAGGAATAAAGAATACTAGTTGTGGAAGTTACAGGAGGATGTACTCCAATAAAATGAGGAAATAAACCAAGAAAGAAGACAACGTGGGACATAGGAAGGAATAAGAGATCTAATATAAGAGTGAAGCAAAGGGACACCCCAGCTTAATAATGAAGGGAGAACATAAATGATGCTCTGTTTCAGGTATAAAGGGCAACAAGTCCAGATTGGAGCAGACATCATGAGAGAAAAAGGAAAAATTGTTACAAAACTGAATGCATCTGAACAGGGATAGATCTCATTTTTGGTAGCCTGAAACTTACACAATATTGGGGGCTCTCTCTGAGAAAAAGAAGATAAAATTAAATGTGAGAGTAATTTTTACATAAAATGAGGATAGATCATTAAGATTACATATTTTAAAAAGCTGACAAATACCAAAAATATCACAAAATCCTGAAAAATAACCTAGTACTTTTTATTAACTATTCAAAAGACTCTAAAATGCTTATGTTCCCCTATTTTTGGCTACATATTCATTGATCACTTCTGCATACAGTAATAATCTTGTAGCAATTTCCCATGGAAGAAGGAAGATATTTTGGTTTTTCTTTTAAAAAATAATTTGAGGATAGTCTCTTGAACAAATGGTTCTGGGGAAATGAGATGTCCACATGTAAAAGAATAAAGGGGGATCCTTATCTTACACCACACACAAAAGTCAACTCAAATGGATTAAAGACCTAACCGTAAACCTGAAACTAACTATAAAACTACCTGAAAAAAACATAGAGGAGAAGCTTCATGCCATTAGATTTAGCAATGATTTCTTAGATATGACACCAAAAGCATAGGAAACAAAAGCAAAAATAGACAAATGGGACTACATCACACTTAAAAACTGTGCAGCAAAGGAACACAACAGAATGTGCTCACAACAGAGTGAAAAGGCAACCTACAAAATGGAAGAAAATATTTTCAAGCCATATATATGATAAGCGGTTAGCATCCAGAATATATTAATATTAATACAAAGAACTCTTACTACTCAACAAAAAAACCTGACAAAAAATAGACAAAGGACTTGAATAAACATTTATCCGAAGAACACATACAAATGGCCAGAAAGCATATGTAAAGATGCTCAATATCACTAATCATCAGAGAAATGCAAATCAAACCCACAATGATATATCACTTCACACCCATTAGGATGGCCACTGTGAAAAAAATAATTAAAAATATAATTATCATATAATCCAGTAATCCCACTTCTTGGTATATGTCCAAAGAAATAGAATTTCTTCCTTTCTGTTTTTTTTTGGAGACAGGGTCTTGCTCTGTCACCAGGGCTAAAGTGCCATGGTGTCAGCCTAGCTCACAGCAACCTCAATCTCCTAGGCGCATATGATCCTCCTGCCTCAGCCTCCCCAGTAGCTGGAACTACAGGTACACACCACCATGCCTGGCTAATTTTTTCTAATTTTAGCAGAGATGGGTCTCGCTCTCGCTCAGGCTGGTTTTGAACTCCTGACCTCAAGTGATCTTCCCACCTCAGCTCCTGAGAGTGCTAGGATTACAGGCATGAGCCACTGTGCCTGGCTGAAAACAGAATTTCAAAGAGATGTTTGCATACCCATGTTTACTGCAGGATTATTCGTAATACTCAAAGAGATGGAGGCAACCTAAATGTCCATTGATGGATGGATGGATGGATTAAAACAATGTGTGTGTGTGTGTGTGTGTGTGTGTGTGTGTGTGTGTGTGTGTGTGTAGTGGAATACTATTCAGCCTTAAAAAAGAAGGAAATCCTGCTATATGCTACAATGTGGATGAACCTTGAGGATATTATGCTAAGTGAAATCAGTCAGTCACAAAAAGATAAATATGGCATGACTCCACTTACATACAGTAGTTAAAGTAGTCAAACTCATAGAAACACAAAGTAGAATGTGATTACCAGGGGCAGGGTGAGGGGAGGGAACTGGAAGTTGTTCAATGGGTATAGAGTTTCAATTTTGTATGATTAAAACATTCTAGAGATGTGTTGTATAATAATATACATATGCACTACTGTACTGTATACTTAAGAATGGTTAAGATGGTAAACTTTGTTATGTGTTTTTATACCACAATAAAAAAATAATTTGAATCTGGTAAAGGGAAAGCAAAAGAAAACTAAAAAATGTGGTAGTGATGGGGGTTGGTAATACTGATACAAAAAGAGAAGTGACTATATATTAATAATTCTGCCTCCCCAGCTGGATCAAAGAATATACCTTAAAGATAGATAATATGTCTTATTCTTTTTCAAGTCTGAGTAGTAGTTAAGAGAACTCTTAGTTATTAGAAAATACCAAATGAATAAATGAATGAATAACAAAGGAATACAGGCAAAGGTGGAAGAAGCATAGGAGCAAACAATCTCGGAGATCAAATATGACTAAGGACACCAAATCTTCAGTGAATGACAGTACATCTGGGGCCTGAGTGACATCTACAAGTGAGTAACAGTTTCTCTCCAGGCATAAAATGTAGGACGTCATATAAAATATTCAAGAGATACATGACCTACTTTTTTTTTTTTTGGAAGGGGTATGGGTTTTCAGTGTGCTTTGAGCACATGAAGACCTATATAGGACAGGTTCTTGGACATGGAGGAGAATAAAACAAAGGAGAGTGGAGTCTTTTATCCTATGGTCATGTTTCAGGTCAAACAGTCGTTTCTTACACAGCCCTTCTTGGCTTTGCTCTGGAAAATTCCATGTTTTATCTCCTTGTCACCTCCCTCCTTGAGTTCTGAATCAGACAGTAAGCATCTCTTGCTTCTTGCCAAGGATCATACCTTTTGGCAACACCTTTTATTCACTCACTGACTCATTCACTCACCTACCAACGACAGCAAAGTGTTGTAAATTCAAAGCTTGGTAAGACAAGGTCCAACAATGCAGCTGTTCGTAAGGGGCCTGATTATTTCTACGGGATCAGTACATTACTTATTTCCAAAGAAATATAAACCTTGACATTACTCCTTAACATCTGTTAAGTTACCAACCACTGTGGCAATTTAAAAATTAACTTTCCTATCTTAGTAGAAAGAGGACAAGAAGAATAAAACCTTGTTTTTGGAATTCTGGCTCTATAAAGAAAACATGGAGGGTCCCCTCTTGAAAGTATTTCTCGCCAGAGATAGTTCATCTCCGGCAACACATGAGTATGCGTGTATGAGGCCACTGTTTATTCTGGACTTTATGCAATTTACAAATTGAAACAAATAATGGTGGAGACATTTGCAACTATGGAAAAAGGGTGTTTACAAAGTGGGAGAAAATAGACTAAATAGGCTTAGATTATATAAAATTTCTAACACGCCATGGGATGGACTCTACAACAACAGAAGGTGCAAAGGGCTGTGAGTCATGCTTATTGTGGCAATTAGATACTTTTAAAGATTTCCTAAATATGTCCATTTTAGAAAACAGTATCTACATGTAAGGTCATCTTGGTAAGCTCTAAAGACACTAGCAGGAAAAGTTTCCTAGGCCTCGTTTCATCTCTCCACTCTTAGATACAGCTTCTCAGATACCACGGCTTAGTTTAGTGTTAAATCATTCAAGCCCAAGGTGCTTCTCACACTTGCCTTTGGAAACTAATTTCTCTTTCCCAAACCTTTCCTGAAATGAAATTGTTCAGGATGAATTTTCTTGTGAGGAGCATGCAAAAAAGAAGATCATCCTTTTAACAGCTATACATCAGCAATTTTCTTTGTCCACTAATGGCTGTGTGTGTGTGTGTGTGTGTGTGTGTGTGTGTGTGTCTGTCTCTCTCTCTCTTTTGAAAGCATTTGTTTTGTCATTGGTGTCTAATCTTTTTCTTTAAAATTATTTGTCTCCTTCACCTATTGCACAGCTTCTTTTTAGCACTGAATGTTTTAATCTAGTACTTGGGAAGTAACTAACCCCTCAATACTAGAGTATAAATGAGACCAAATTTTAAGCCACAAGCTTATATTTGCTAATTTGATTGTTGCAGAAGTGTTCATATGAAAATCATCAAATTACTTGCTCAAGACCAAAAGAGCTGCACCTAGGCTGGGCTTGAAGGCTCACACCTGTAACCCCAGCACTTTGGGAGGCTGAGGTGGAAAGATCATTTGCAGCCAGGAGTTTGACACCATCTCTACAAAAAATATTTTTAAAAAATTAGCCAGCTGTGGTGTAGCAGTCCTTGCTACTTGGGAGACAGAGATGGGATCCATAGAGGCCAGGAGTTCAAGGTTACAGTGAGCTATGACCACACCACTGCACTCTAGCCTGGGTGACAGAGTGAGACCCTGTCTCTGGGGGTGGGGGGTGGAGGGTGGGAAAGGTGTGCCTAGAGTAGGTATCATTTTAATGAAAGTGAGGTCAAGTTTCCCCCATGTAGAAACTGACCCTGACAAAGACATCTGTCTTTTATATGGGAGCAGCAGAAAGAATGACCATTCCCCAGTTCACTTCGCAAGAGGAGTAAGTTCACAGGTGCTTATTACAAAAATGGATAGTCAAAGATTTTTTAGGATAAAGGTAAGGACAATAGTTATCTCATCTTTCTTACAGACAGCTCAGGACAGCACCACACAGCCAAACACTGGCAAATATGCTACTTGATGAAAAAAAAGAATGATGATTTTATACAGTAAGATCCTCAAGTTCATTTCTTCATCAAGCGAGCTTGCTTCACTAAGTTTGGGCATGAATTGGCAATCCTTATCCAAAGCCAACAAGATTGTAGACACCAGCCCCACAGAAGCAGGAATTTGGTCTAGAGTATTTTCCAAGGGGAATATTGATTAATTTTTTTCATCCTTGTACAAGAAGGAAAGGAATAGAAAAATTATTGAATATATATTTTGTATCAGGTACTATGCAGTACCTCATTTAATCCTTAAACTATTCCAGTGAGGTAACTAATGTTATGTAACCCATACAAGGCTACACAGCTAATAATAATGATTTAAAAAACCTAAAACAGTGGGATTACATTCAGTACTGTCTGCCTCCAAAGATCATATTCTTCTACAAGGCAGTTTTTTTCTATCATACTTCTAATATCCCTTTCATATTCTTAAAATCTGAACAATATATACTGCTTAGCTCTCTTTTTGGCTCAGATTTTTAAAACTATATTAAAATGAAATATTACAGATATAGCTGAAATCCGTGTACCCTTTCCCAGTCCCATTTCTCCTGCATTCCCAATACTAGACTGTTCTTACTCTTCTGTAATCTATTTTTTTCTCTCAATGTATATTTAAGCTTTACCTGTGTTACTATATGTAGGTTTATTTCATTCATTTTTACTGCTATACAACAAATATACCATGATTTTTAACTCATTCTTTTGTTCATCAATAATAAACAGTATTGAATGAGTCTTCTTTTATAAACAAGTCAGACTTTTTCCTGGATTATATACCTGGAGGTGGAACTACAGGATCCTAGAAGTAACAGTGATGACTAAGCACTTTATATAAACATTAACTCATCTAATCTTCACAATAACCTTATGAGGATTCTGTCATTATACCCATTTTACTGACGGGGAATAATCTGGCTCTAGAATTTATGCAACTTTACTAGAGTTGAAAATTATACTCCAATTATAATTGAAAATTATACTCCAATTATAGCAATTTAACTTCTACCAACAGTGTATGAGTATCTACATCCTTCTGAACACTTATGGTCAGAGTTTTAAATTTTTGCTATTTTAATATGAAGTACTAAATCCTCCCATGTGGGCAACCATTTGCCCCAGCACAATTTATTGAACAGTCCATCTTTAGCACTGATTTGTCATATATCAACTTTCCACATATATGTGGATTATGTTCCACTGTCTGTCTTTGTAACAATGGTATTGTTAATTTCTGTCTTAATTATTACAGCTTTATAATACATTTTAATATCTGATAGGACGGAAATTAAATGGGATTCAAATGAAATTCATAATAGGTCTGTTTTCTTAAAAATTGTTCTTTTTTGACTTTGACCCTTTGATCTTCCACACGAAGTTCAACAACACCTTGAAAAATTCTATGGAAAAAGACATGTGATGGGTATTCTCTGATCAATCCTTCAGATCCACTTTCCATTCTTCACTTTGCTTACGCCCTGTGAGGCTGATCTACAGATGGGCTCTCCTTATACTCAGCTAATGACAGCCAAGGGCAGGAGAACGAAGGGCAAAAGGAGAAACAGGTCAAGATATTTTTCCTGTTGGCTCCCTCGCCCTGTGTCCAGGTTTGTGGTAGCTGTTTCTCTTCTGAAGGCCTGTCGGGAGGGTAAAGCTACAACACGGTCTAGGTTCTGATAACTGCTTCACCCCCTTGTAGCTTCAGGCCCAGCGGCTCTAAAGGTGTCTTGCTTTTGCTAGCTTAGCATGCTCCACCTTCGCCTGCCAGTTTCTTCGTTTCCGTAAGCTTTGTCCACACCTTTGTGAACAAGTTCTTCATTAACTCTCTTAGTAAACACTTTAGTGTGTGCCATTGGTTTCCTGCCAGGACTCTGAATAATTAAAAACTTATTATGGTTTTCACTGGAATGTCATTTGATTTCCAGATTAATTTGGGGATAATTGAAAACTTTAAAATGCTAAGTCTTCCTATCTATGAACATGTTATATCCATTTATGTGGGTCTTCTTTCATTCCTTCAACTTTGTTTTATCTATTTCTTATAAAGATTTTTTTTTTTTTTTTTTTTTTTGAGACAGAGTCTCACTTTGTTGTCCAGGCTAGAGTGAGTGCCGTGGCGTCAGCCTAGCTCACAGCAACCTCAAACTCCTGGGCTTGAGTGATCCTTCTGCCTCAGCCTCCCGAGTAGCTGGGACTACAGGCATGCGCCACCATGCCCGGCTAATTTTTTATATATATATCAGTTGGCCAATTAATTTCTTTCTATTTATAGTAGAGACGGGGTCTCGCTCTTGCTCAGGCTGGTTTTGAACTCCTGACTTTGAGCAATCCGCCCGCCTCGGCCTCCCAAGAGCTAGGATTACAGGCGTGAGCCACAGCGCCCGGCCTTCTTATAAAGATTTTATATGTGCTTTCTAAGGATTATTCTTACCTTCTTTGGGGTTTTGATTATTATTGCAAATAGGATCTTTTTTTCTAATTAGTTATTGCTGACATGTAGGAACACCATCAATTTCTATATCCAGCAACCTTGAATACTTTTATTAATTCTAATAGTTTGTTGGTTCTCCTGGATTTTCTATGTAGCGAATATTATTATCTACAAATAAGGTCAGCTCTCTCTTTTCTTTCCAATTCTTACACTTCTTATCCATTGTTCTTATTTCATTGGATTGGCTAGTACTTCCTGTATAATGTTGCATAGAAATGGTTTTCATGAACATCCTTGTCTTATTTCTCTTAGCTTTCTCTTCACTAAGTAAAACGACCCTAAATCCTAAAGTTCTGCCTCCTAGCTTCCATTTTTCTTTAAATAACTATATGCAAATCAAAATGCTCAGGAGTCACACTGGCCAAAAAATTCACATTACTACTATGTGCCCTGGAAAGAAGGACATAACATTCTGTTATAGAAATGAGAAGTCTTGATCATCTCCATCTTCAGTGAAACAGCCTTATGTGAGTTGTAAGCTTTGGCTTGGGTATAGCTAATTTAAGAAATAAGGCTCCACCAATTCCCGTATATGCAATCATCAATTTGTATACAAAAAATCGTGGAGATGGTCACATCAAACACCACATGATTTACCATTTTAGCTTTTGAAACTGGGGGTAAAACATGCTGAAAAGAAATAAACAGCTCTTTTTTTTTTTTTTAATGAATGTAATAACAGAAGAGTAATGAGGTTGGAAAACAGATGTGGACAAAGGGAGAGCTCATGCTACAGTGTGGCCCACACAATCTGGAAAGGAATGATAAAAAAAAACTTTACAAGCTGTTTTGAGCCTTGAATTAAAAGGAGTAATCAAGCAAGTCTGACTTATAAAGGGTCAGGGGGTAGCATCCTGCAGCAGAGAATAAACAGAACTCCTTTTACTTAACTGTCCCCTGCCCAGCTAAGTCTGGGAAGGAGGATTTCCCTGGGTAGCAGCCTCTCTGAACATATTCTTGATTCAGTGTTTAATAATTGCCATCTAACCTCCTTTCTCTGCCCACCCACTCCCCAGGGAGGTACTCCCCTAATGGGTCAGCCCTTTTTAGTCTGGTTTTAGTCTCTGGCTCTTCAGATTCTGATGGGGGCACCTCAGTCTATTTCTATGACTTCCAGGCAAAATGTGTCAAATTAGATAAATGTGTTTGATGCTGGTTTGGGAGGGCATTCAGTCTCTAAATAATTTCTTCCCATACCCTTTTCACTATGTCTGCCTCCTAGAGTCAATCCTAATGTGTCCAATAAAACAATTCCAACTAACCCTTCCCTACAGAGTTGTTATTGTTTGTCACCAGTAACAGTACACATACAGTACACTGCAACATCAAGAGGTAAATGCAGCACATTGGCAGGAGGAAGATAAAGCCTGATCCTGTTTCCAAGGAGATTAACCACACAAAGATCATCTTCTTCTGCTCCTATGGGCATTGTTATTAATGGTGTTTTAGGGCAGAATTGTCAGACATTCATCAGTTTACTAAACTACGTTAGTCTATACAAAGTGTCTCTCAAAGTGGTACTGTGAGAAAGGAAAGCAGTCTGCTGCAGTGGTCTGACTCGGCCTCTGAAAGCTTTCAAACTCAGCTACTGAAGTCCAGCCAGCATCTAATTTTACCCGTGAGTTCCAGGAGAGAGTAAAGCTGGTGGGAAGATTACAGAGTTCCTTGAAGCTCTGACCTACAACAGGAAGAGAGTTGTCAGCCTTCATGTCTCTCACCCTAAATCCCAAGGAAAACAACAGTGGCCGGGCGTTTTATAACACGTTCCCATTGTAAAATTGCATATTTCAGAAAAATGATGCCAGCTCCCTTATTTTCTGTAGACCTTGTGTCAGTATAAACAGATGACCTTAAAATGAATATTTCTATTTAAGCTTTTCAATTCCAATTTGTCTAATGTACTTGGGTTTCTCTGGGTTTTCATGTAAAACTGTGGAAATCTACTGTTTTCAAATTGGCTAATGCCTCTACACATTCAACTCAGATCACTGAATTAATGTCCTGGGAATTTCTGGTAATGTCAGTGTGAAATACCACAGTGCTTTCAGAGTTTCAAGGGCATTTTGAGCTTTCTATAAACAGTGTAGAAATAGAGCTTTGAAGTTAAGTCTTGGCTCTGGTATATAGTAACTGTTTAAATCTTGGGCAAGTTACTTAACTTCCCCAATATTTATCTGTAAAATGGGTATAGTAATATTCACCTAAATCCCTGTCTTAAAGGGCTGTTGTGAGGATTAATGAAAATCTATCTTAGGCAACCTGTATAGTGCTTACCTCACACAGCAGTTCAATAAATAGTGGCTATTATTATTATTATTATTACCAAGTCAGTCCAAAGTGATAGAAAGCATATCCACAGTCCTATTTGTAAAATGCCACAAAGTGACATGCCTTAGGGCAAAAGATGACCTCAAGTGCCCTTAAAGCATTAGAGGACTAGCCAACAGTAGAGCAGAAATGATAACAAGTGTCTGATGTCTAGGGAGATCTCCAATATGATTGTCCTAAGCCAGTAATGAACAACTGCCCACTCTAGGGCTGGTGCCCTGGAACCAGAACATGAGCCTCTTCTTGGAAGTAGTTTGATAGAAAGGGGAAAAAAAAAACACACAAGAGAACCAGCTCCCATGGCTGGAAAACTTAAATGGCTTCATTAAAACTCTTACACTGACAAGTTGCTTTTTGGAGTAGCAGTTCATATAGTAGCCAGTGACCTAAGAATGGACCATGAGCTGGACAACCTCAGTTTCTCCAGCGTTAAATAGATCATCTGATGATGTTCCGAACCCCTACGGATAGGAACTGGCAATTAATGTGCTATTAAAGTCAGAGCTGGACTCTAATAAGAAAGAACAAAGCACAAACCATACTGGAACACTGGCCATAACTCTGGGTCATTATCTGGCTGAATTTCAGTGTTCTCAAATTCTCTGTGCCCTCAAGAAGAAAAGAGATCAACACAGATTAGTTTTGTGAGCTCTGCTTACTCTCCTCAGGCTCTTTCAAAATAAAAAAAAAAGTAAATAAAAGTAAAGATCATACTAACTACTATTTACCAAGCATCTACAAAGTACCAGATACTATTGCTAAATACTATTCCCATACCACTCTTCCGCTTACTAGAAGGAAACATTTTAGAAGGGGCTTAGATACTGAAAAGCTTCTTTAGTGTCCAATAGAGAATAACAAGTTTACTTCTGGCATGCAAACAAGCTGTTTAGGAGAGAAGGGCAGTGATACTTAGAGCCTCGGGTTTAAGAAAGAAACTCATCTTTTAATCAGAAAAAAAAACAAGAATCCCCAAGAGATCAAGGCTCACTGCAACATCTGTCTGTTTAGAATGGATTAATAAAATTAAGAGGAACAGTAAAATCTTATCTTGGGGGAATTACAAATACAAATCCATATGCTAGAATAGGATGGAATAGTTAATTGTCAATATTTAGCTTGTGTTCTGTGGTTATTCCACTGAGTGAACCTGGCTTCCCAAATAAACTATAGAAGGTATATACCAGTCCCTGTTGAGTTTAAAAATTTATTATCAACAATTCCGTTCTTTAGAAAATCATAGAATAAGGAATGAACATCATTCTACTTAATCCATTTTGTGTTATGATCAAGGGAACAAATCTAACATTTATTTGTTAAGCATCAATTTTGTTCTAGGAGCTCTACATGTTATTTCATTTAATTCACACAATGATCCCATGAAGTAGGTATGATTATTTACATTTTACAGAGGCTCAGAGAGTGAAGTAACTTGTCTCAGGTCAACAAGTAGTAAGGAAGTGGCAGATCCACAATTCGAACCTAGATAAGCCTGCTCTAAAGTCTGTGTTCTTTTGACCACATCACGCAACCTCCTTGGAACTATGCTCCACATTATCGTGGATATCTAGAGGCAAGAAGCTACAACCCCTTTCCACAATGAGTTTAAGGTCTTAAAGGAAAGATAATAAAGATATGTAAATAAAGACAACAAGGCAACCTAAATGCCACATGAGGGCAGTGATTATTAAAGGCAAAGACATTCAGAGAAAAAGACAATTTCGGATTGAAATGATCAGAAAAGGCTGCAATAGGCCGGGCACAGTGGCTCATGCCTGTAATTCTAGCACTCTGGGAGGCCGAGGGGGGCGGATTGCTCAAGGTCAGGAGTTCGAAACCAGCCTGAGCAAGACCCCATCTCTACCAAAAATAGAAATTAATTGACCAACTAAAAATATATATACAAAAAATTAGCCGGGCATGGTGGCGCATGCCTGTAGTCCCAGCTACTCGGGAGGCTGAGGCAGCAGGACTGCTTGAGCCCAGGAGTTTGAGGTTGCTGTGAGCTAGGCTGACACCACTCTGGCCTGGGCAAGAAAGTGAGACTCTGTCTCAAAAAAAAAAAAAAAGAAAAGGCTGCAATAGACTGATATTTGGTCTAAACCTTGAAAAATAAGTAGGAATTCTATAGGTGGTGAACCAGGAGTGTAGGAAGGGACACTGACAAAAGGAGGGCTCTTCAGAGGAAGGTGACAGTGTGCATAAAAATGTGAAGGTGGGAAGGAAAACGGCATGTTCAAGAGATGATGCATAATTACATTTGGCATGAACAGAGAGTTCATCTAAGAAAGAAGTGGGAGATAAAAAAGAAAAGACTAGCTTGAACAAAAGTGAAAATGGGAAAAGAAATTTCTGTGTATTGTATTCCTATTAATGAGAGGCACTGTGCTTGTGTCATTTCATTAGTACTTGCAAGACCTATTTGAGACGATTTGTCATTCACATTTGTATAGATGAAGAAAGGGGCACAAGGTCACAACTTATTGCAGAGGAGAATCATATTCTGAATTATCTGACTGATCCCAAATTCCATGTTCCTTCCACTACATAATGTTACTTTGTGTAACATTGTAAATATATAATAATGAATTTGGATTTTTATTATATTATTTGAAGGGGTAACACATCAATAAAGTATTTGAGGAGAAAAATATTTTAACATGATCAAGACATTTGCTTTTGGGGGATAAAGAAAGACTCTCTTGGGGCCACTGAAGTATTCTATTCAAAGGAGGGTGACCTGGTAGAAAGTATTCTTGCAAAAATGACTGAAGATATAGTTTGAATGCCAGAGTTTTGTACTTTATATTAGCAATGTGATTTCAGAGTTTCTTTCCCTAAGCCCTATCAGTAAAATGGGTATGACAATGTCTATCTCATAGGTTTAGATTTAGAAGAAATAATGTGAGTGGAAATGCTCTGTAAGTATAAAACATAATGTAAGATATTTTTTTAATTCTAAAAATCTTGATTTTGGTAGAGAAATACCTCAAGGGGAACCTGGGCTCAGCCCCCAGAATTGCTCAGAGACATACTTACGTGCAGTACTAAGGTCCTCCCTTTACCTGCAGGTTGCTCAAACAACATCTGCAGGGGCTGGGGTTGAGGACTGTGGAGATCACTTAGGGTTCTTGTGCCTTGAGATACAAAGACCCTCAGGTTCCTTTTGAAATGGTTGTTTTTGTGTGGCCCTGTCTACAGCTCACCTCCATCCCTCTCTCTGGTGCCACAACTCCATGGTTTCAAAGGTAAGAAGTAGGAATCAACCTTGGGCACACAGCACTCCATGGACAAGGGCATCTAAACAAAACCAAACAAGCTAAAAAGCAACTATCTCTTGACTTGAAGGTGGAAGGCTTGATGACACCATGTAGTCTGGTGCAGGTCAGGGTCATTCTGAAGGTAAACACAGCACTTTCGTGTTAAAAAGGAAGCTCCAGTTACATGAAGCTATTGGCTCATTTATGTTATGACTGCCAGGAGAGGTTGACGGCGGTGGGAAACACATACTAACTGTGAAAGATTAAAAAACAAAGTTGGAAAATAAAATCATGATTTGGAGCTTCAGAAAATAACTTCTCAGTTTGACCAGACTCAATTTTCAGGGGAAAAGGGATAGTGCAGACTCTCCCATCGCTTAAGTCTAGGGGCAAATCTGCATACAGTAGCTTGGCAAGAAAACCATCAGCCCCAAACTCCTTAAAGTCAAACCCCTTCCACTTATTATTTTATTAGGTATCACTCACTGAACTTCTAAACAAATTGCCAGGACTTTACCACAAACAGCTTAGAGAAAAGCAAGCTGTGGTGAGGTTTCTTCACATCTACATAAGGAACCCTTTAGTCCCCAAACTCTACACACAGTGTGGTCAAATGAAAAAGAGTACATGAAAGGCTTCCAAAGGAGGAGAATTCTGATGAAAAAGCTTCACTCAATACAGACACAGCACTTAAGCCAACTGCCCAGAGAGAAGTACAGAGCCAAGTCTGCTATGATTTCAGGGCTCACACTGACTGCACAGGGTATGAGGCTGTGCCTACTGTGCTTCCAGAGGAGGGAAAGACTTACAGGTATTGACGCTGTTCAAAAGTCCCTGTCTCATTGACAGTTACCACGGTTTCCTGGGATACTTTTCAGACACCATCAAATTAAGAAGAAACGTAGGAAACCATAATGTGGGAACAATAGAAGGTATTATCTGCAAGTTATAAAGGAAAGACACTTGAGCATAGTCATCTAAGCTCTCTTTTTACCTTGTGGGGTGACTTCTTAAGCTTTAGTTCTGCTTTTTGGAAAATTAGGAATGAGATTAGCTGGGAATGATATTTTTGACAAGCACCAAAGGAAAAACTTTGATATTTTCATCCAATTCTACGGTAGAGATGTTGGTGGAGAATCCGTTCCAATCTCTGGTAGCTCCAAAAAGAGCAACATGTGAAACTTCAATAAGTCATTGTGCTTTTTCTGTGACAATTACAGCTCTTTGAAAATCTGCCTTAGTGCCTCCAGAGCAAATTGAGATTAATGAAACCAAAGTCCCAAAGAAGAAGGTACCAGAAAAAAGAAAGTGGGATGACACAATAGGGCCGTTTCACTATAAGCAGGCAGTATTAGAATTAAAAAATTTAAGAGGGAAAAGTTAAAATGTTCTTATTGAAGTCGGGATGAATTTATAGTTGATTTTTCTAGGTAGATAATGTTTTTTTGTTGTTGTAGTAATGTTGTTGGTAAGTAAGAAAGCCCTTTCTAGCAATGATATACTATACTTATTGGCCATTTAAAGCAGTATAAATTTTCTAATCTTAAACTTGATAAAATATTTTAGAAAAACAGGAAAACTGACTTAATACCAGGGCAAGGAGAGATAAGAGCTCAAAAGAAAAGACAACTGAGGCATCAACTAAAAATTACTTTTTGCTTTCTAAATCAGGGAGCCTTATATCAAGCAAAGCAACGCGCTTGTCATGGTTGTTTAAGCACCCTGGGAGTAAGTCGTCTTTACATCACAAGCATTATGTGAGGCCTAAAGGGACACTGCTGTGGGTGAGGCAGTAGCAGCCCAGCAGGGTTAAATCTCTTCAAGCTCTTAAATAAAAAACAAACATCCACTTAACTTTTATAGGGGATTGTTCTTTAATAATACCTAAGGAAGGAGGCTGGCTCTCTTGAATTTTTTTCCTCAGGGATGTCTCCATGCTGACTAAGGAACAAGGTCCTAACCAGAGTTTTAAATAGGGTCCCAGTGGGCCTGATGTAGAAGAAAGGCTGAAGGATTTAGGTCTTATTATCCTAAGGCTCTTACTCCTCTAGTTTTCTTTTATATGTAAATTAGTCTATTCAATTAGCAAGTTAGGCTAGCAATATATAAGGCAGAATCACTTTATCTTTCTGAGTCTCAGTTTTCCCACATGTAAACCGTGAAGACTGAGCTGTAATAAATGCTTAATCATCTCTAATGTCTCTTCAACTAAAATGATAAAACAAAGATGACAAAGCAAAACAAAGCTAAAACAAACAAACAACACACCTGTGAGCCTCTGCTCCTCCCCTGGAATCTGAGGGTAGGACTCCATGAAGCAGAGGCTGGGAGGTGCCTGCCCCCATCGCCACCTTGGGTCTGCCAGTCTACTGAGACAGAGCTGATACACCCTGTGCCCTAAGGGCACATTCCAAGGCTGACTGCTCTTGCAGCAATTATAGAGATAATAGTAGTATTCATGATAACAACACAAATGACAGTATAATGCTAATAATATTATTATTAATGATTATAGATAACATTATCGAGCCCTCATCACAGGCAGGCACTGTCATTGTTAAACATATTTATTCAATCAATCCTCATAAGAACTCTATGAAGTAGACACTGGCTGTCTCCATTTTGCAAATGAAGAAACTGAGGCACAGGGCAGTTAGGCAGGTAGTAGGAGCAAATGGGATGGCAACAGATCTGTGTTTAGCCTCCTAGAGCAAAATCTAAGGGAGAGAGGGCCCCCAAACAGTGCTGCTGGCCCCTAAGGACAGGATAGAGCGCCTCAGAGAGAGGCTTAGCCTGGTGACGTAGAAACCGGCAGGTTTAGCAGACTGAGAGCTGAGAGACATGGAATCCACGATGGGTTCCACCATTACAGTTGAAGGCAGATCAATTTCCTCGTCTATAAGATGACAGCAGAGGATGAGATAACCTTTAAGTCTCTTTTCTCCTCTGATACTCTACACGAGGAACCATGTTCCATAAGGACTCAGCAACTGTCTAATTCCCAGGCTTTCTTTTTTTTTTAAGTTGTTCATTTCTATTTTAAAAAATTGCATGTTCCCGTGGCCCTGGAATGCCTGCCTCCAGCCCCTCTGGAGCCCTGGGTTATGTGAAAACAGCCGTGCCAAGCTGGCCCATGGGCGGGGCTGAGTCTTCCTGGCTGGCTTGTGACATGTTCCTGACGTACTGTGTGGTCAAGGAGCTGGAACTGGGGGGGCTGAACAAGGGCCAAGCCTTGCACTTCAGCTTCCTGACCTGGCAGCCATTCAGAGAGACCCTGCTAAGTGCTATTTCCTAAATACACTCTCTTTTCATAACAATCTTACCACATTGCTTTCCTTTACAAGCGCTCTTAAAAAAGGGAACTGGACTCCTTCTGGTTAATCTACACAGACTACATTTGGAAACCATCAGAAACTGAATTCTAAACAAAACGTTATTAATGTGTTGTAATCTGCCCTCTATGTTGCAGATGAAAAGAAAATGTTTTATAGTTTCAGAGCATACGTTTTAATTGCCTTTTAAGAGTGCATATACTTTTAGTACTTTGTGTTATAAAACTGTAGTATCTGCTTCTTGATAACTGTTGAGTGATCTCAGCTATTTTTATTAGTTTTTTTCTTTATCCTTTTCTCCCTTTTTCTTCTAAACTGCCACCCATGTAAAGTTCCTTTAGATCAAGCTTGATATAAAGCTCACATATTTGGGATCTTCATTATAAATAGCTTCTTTACAACCTCCACCTCACTATAAAACACTTGTTCCTGAAAATGAGTTCTATAAACAAAGATGGAGTGGGTGGCTTTGTCTAATAATCCGCTATAGCTGGGAACCTAGCAGTCCAGCCTTTTCCCAGTTGCTATTGCTTTTTTATGAGGGCCAGATGACCTGCAGAGAGCTGATGCTCTTGCTACTTTTCTCAACTGTACAGCCCTGTCCCAAGAGACTAACATATCAGTCATCAACCCAGAGGTTTCAAGGGCAGAGTCTTAGATGGACCAGGATCCAGTCTTTTTTTTCAGTAAGGAATCCCAAATTCGTTAGAATCAGGCCTAGGGTTAACTGACTCTCCACCAGCTTGTCACCAGGCTGACAAATCCTAGAAGGCAGAAATACTAGTCTGAGGCCTCCGATGTCTCATCTTCCAATTGGGCAAGCAGTGCTGAACTCATGTACCAGTGATACAAGACTGACTCATAGGAAATGAAATGACCTTTCTGAGTTAAGGGTTTTTGGAGCAGGGCCAGAGGGATGAAGAGTGTTGGGCCATCTGAATTCTTGGCTACGAGGAAGTAGTAGAAGTGGACATTGGTCTCTTGAGTGGTCCTTAGTATTAAGTACCCCCACTGATATGAAGTATCAAAACAGCAGACACAAATCTTAAAACCTTTCTGAGATTATGCAAAGTAGGATACTGTTCAAAAGCCAGATTCATAGGCTCCTTGAACCAGAAGGACCCCATAGAGATTATCTGGTTTATCACTCACTTTCAGGTAAGGAAACTGAAGCCAAGATTGCCAGTAACTTGCCCAAAGTCTCATAGTCTATAAGTATCCAGAGCTCAGCCTAGGAGCCTAGTCTCTAGTTCGCCATACTGGCTCTTACCACACTTATATACAGCATGTAAATCGGTCAGCAAAGGAGGCATCACTGAAAGGAATGAGTTTTAGTTGTCCAAAAATGGGAGACTGTGCCCTTTAATTTCGGTTTCTTTTTAGAGATAATCATCTTCCTTATCTCAAACATTAACTCAAATGCTTCTTATGATGTCTCCAGTGCTTCCCTAATGCCTTCATGACTCACTGGATATTATGGCTTGATACAGTACAGAGCAGTGATCAGTTACAACCTTAGCTTCTAAAGCAATTTTTTTAAAAATGAAAAACAAGCCTTTGTCTTAGTCCTCTTTTCATCTCACACAATATATTGAGAATTCTTCCAACAGCTTAGGCCCTATTTTCACAATATGTCAGAATTCATATTGTATGAAAGAGCAGTTGTTAAAAAATCTTCTTACATCTAAAATGACCAGAATTTGTATCTTAAATTAGCTTTTCGTCCCAATCCCTCCCTTTAATAATCTTTCACTTCATATATGTGCTGAGGAGGATGAAGGAACTAGGAACACTGAGGTCTTATGTTTATCAAACTACATACAGACAATCACTAAGGCAAAGCTCTCTACTAGGCTTAGGGTATGAACTTTCCTTAAACTTCCATCAAACGAACCCAAGGAAAAGGGCCTGGTGTCTTACACTTTTCTTATATAAAAAGCAGAGTCATTTCATGACCTTCTCTATCTTTTACAATGGCTGCTATTATTTAGTACCTTGTTTTTTGATCCTCTTCAAGACTGCCTCATTCAATTACTGATTTGTAATCTTTGGGGCAGTTGACATTTTAGTACCCTAAGAAATCATCTCAAAAGAAAGTTTTAAAAGTATTAAATGTGATTGGGCCACCACAGTTTTGTATTCCATGGATCCATCAACTAGATATAGAAAGTCTGTCTCAGCCTGAGCACCATAGCAAGACCAGAGCTATACAAAAAATACAAAACTTAGCCGGGCATGGTGACATGTGCCTGTGGTCCCAGCTACTTGGGAGGCTGAGGCAGGAGGATAAGCTTCAGCCTAGGAGTTTGAGGTTGCTGTGAGCTATGATCATACCATTACATTCAAATAAAAAGAAAAGAAAAGAAAAAGAATTAAGTCTTTCTCCCTTTTGACAGATAACAGATTAAGGGGTAGTAATTATAAAAATATTGGGCATAGAGCAGCTACTTAAACATCCTTGGAAATATTCCTCCTGCTACCATCGTTTTATAAACACTTCTAATGAAATCTCTTCTGAGATTCCTGAAACAACATGAAAAAAAAAAGTTTTCCCTTAGTCCAGTTAAGAGAAAACTCTGCCATTCCCTATTTTGTATTAACTGGTGCTCCTAAAACAAACTGGTTCTTCAGCCAGAGACACATTCTATATTGGGATATCAGAATCTATCTCTGCTGCTGAGATTTCTCTCCTTAAGATTTCAGCAATATAGTTTTTTGTTGTGTTTCATGACCTTTTGTGCTAGCAAATAAGCCTTTGGAGGATTAAAATTAACTTTTCTCATTCTAGTTTAAGGAGTGTTCTGCTCTGGGAACATCAGAAAAAGGCACAGGCCTAAGTCAAATACCCAGTCTAGCAGTGCTGATATTGCTTTCAAGTGTCTTATTTTAAAAACAAATTTTTGCAGGAGTAGTAGAAGTAGGGAAAAATATATACTAATTTTAAAAAGGTCTTCTCTTTATGATCAAAGAAGTTTTATGTTACAAGTATTTGAGAGTATACTATTTCTTTAAGCTACTCCAAGTGATTTGAAATGTGAAATGTAAAAATGAATAAGTGCTTCAAATTTCTTGACCTTTAGCAAGACCTAAAGCAGTCACTCATTGTGTCCTATGTGTCCTAATATAGACGAAATAGAATATTCAATGAAGTTCTGGTATCACATGTATTGCGAACCTTAAATTTAGGCTATCAGGATTGGTCATCTGCCACGAAGCCGGCTAGATAAATTCCCACAATGATAGACTCCTAGAATGACCACTCAGGACTGAGGTCACTGCTACTTCCTCCCTGCTGAGGAGGCACAAACCAGGCAAATTCTCACCATGTGGCCTTTGCCCTCTGATCTTATATTGTACCTCTCCTCCCAAGGTCCTAGGGTCTCTGGGAATTCATGCCAGGCTGGGGCTGAGACCCTCAACTGCCAGTATCTTTATGATTTGTTTTCTTTGAAAGGTCCTGGGAAATAAGCTGCAATCATTATAGGAATGGCCCTTTAGATGTCCTCCCCACCTTTTTTTTAAAGTAGTATCAGCTACAACTCACAAATCTATTCCTTTACCCAGAAACAAGGAACATAGAAAGTATATTAAAACATCCAATCCAATTCAGAAGCAAATCAGACCTTTAAGTGCTTCAATCTTCATAAGGACTCAAATAGAGTACTGTCTATAAAGAGATGGGATCAGAAGAAGTTCCCTTGGCAGCTTTTCTGGGGAAAAGATCCCAGAAGTGCTCAGAAAGGCAGAAGGCTCTCCAAAAGAAGCTAATTCAAAAGAGATTTCCAAGTCAACATCCAAACCAAAGAGATGTGGAAAAATTCAGAGAAGCATCCTAACAAAACATCCCAACAAAGTACCCTAACTCTTTTTTGTAAACCCACAACTGGTAGGAGCAAAGTTCCAATGTGACAGCCTTTTAAAGCAGCAAGTTGCAACCACAAGTGTGGTTGCTCTTCCAACATTATTTTCTTTGGGAAAATTATGTGGGTGGGCAGGGAAGCAAACCCAAGAGGGCTGCAGTTCACAAGTCTTGAGGCCTGGTTGGTAAGATGTGTGGAACATAGAAGTGGGGACTGATAGTAGGTAGAAGAAATCTAACCTGATTGCACAAAGGGGCTAGGAGCTCCAGCCACTCTTCAGGTAGAGTATGCTGCTCCATATTTGTAAAACTGCTCAATAAAATTTTACTGCCAAGGAAAAAGGAGAAACATCTGCTCCAGTCAGGAGCAGCTGTGGTCAGCAATAAGGCAGTTGGCACATGGTCAATGCTGCTCTTGCTGGTAGGTGGTATTGTGGTCACCAGTAATTACTTTGGAGAATTTCATGGAGTCAAGGATAACTAAATGGACAAAGAACATTTTATTTTACTTTCTATCTTTAGCTCAAGAGCAAAAATCGTGACATGTTGCATAGAATTCAGAAGCACAATGAATCCATATTTTTCATGACAGAACTTTTTACCTCAAAGACCAGAAATCCTTAAATGTAAGTATTTCAAACAATATGTGCTTGACAAGTGACTTCTCAACTCATTATTTCTGATTGAATAGTTCCTGTAGATTGGATTAGTTTTTATGTGTTTTTCTTTTGAAAGATGTATTATAAAATACTATAAAGAAAATGTGAAAATTATATTTAGGAAATCAATAAATGGTTCAGGGTTTTAAAAACCTCATCTTCATCAAATTCATATGATATCTTCAAAGTTAAATAACTCTACATTGAGTGAGATTTGGAGTGTAAATAAAATCTATTTAATGTATTCAGTTGTAATAGTTTTTCATGGAATGATGAATGTCAGAAAGTAACAGTGAAATTAATATATACTATACTTAAAAAATTAAACACTTGGGAAATAACCTTTTGAGCCACTGGAAAATGACAAAGTCCAAGACATTTCAATCAAGTTAATTTCAGTACCAAAGCAATGCATTTTTCCCACCAGAAACTATATGAAAAAACAAATTAAACAAAATGGGTCTCCGAATGATGGGAGAACATCAGGCTCAAAGAAAACTTCATGATTGCTTGTCAATTAGGTTATTCCACACACAAACACTCAAAAGCAAAACTAGCCACATTCATTTTAAATCATGTCAAGGCTGAATGGTTGATATTGTATTAAAACAAATGCATGACTTGCATCTTAAAAAAGAAAAAAAAAAATCTCTTGACAACCAAGAGAGCTAACCTGTAGCAACTGGTATAATGCAGGTACACAGGCTCCAATGAGGCCATGCCCAGTAAGCCATGTCCAAAATGTTATTGGATATTCTATCTCTAGCCTACTTCCTGAACAACGGGAATCCTAAAACACGTTCGCATAGTTTTGGAAGCAGGAGAGACCTGGGGGAATAATTTCAACCTATTTTAAAGCTATCCTTGACTTGACCATCTTCAGAATGCCACCTTAGACAGATCAGTTCTGGGGTCATGATGGTTTACAGGGCTCTCCCAGGACAGAAAAGAATTCTTGACAGTATATGAGGCAGGCCAAATCTGGATGTTGGCCAGAATTGTAAGACTCAGCCCTCTCAATCACTGTGGAACCTTGGGTGGATCACTTGAACCCTCAGAGTTTTAGTCTGATCACATCAGAGGAGGGGGCCTTCCAGCTTTAACCTTATACTGAGTCTATAAAAAATGGGTCTCTCTGTAAACCCTAAAGAGCTGCCCCATCAGCTCCACAGCCCTCATGACTTTGTACTAGGCAATAGGAGATACCTAACAACCTCCTGTTTTTTCTTTCAATGAGACTTTTTCTACCATGAAAAAGAAGTACTAAATTTAGATGTTCCCTTAGGAACTGCTTTTATGCAAACCCAATGTCTCATAGCTGTTTCGTCAAAGCCTACCATCTGAAACCACTTGAATGCTAGGCAGAGAAGTACAAGAATTCTTCAATTTGATTTGTACAGAGAGAAAATGATTGAAAGATTGTTTGGAACCAACTTTTTCACTTAAATTAAACAATTTTATACAGATAAATAATATTTGCATAAATACTGCCTAAAATTAAGCCTGGTGTGGTGGCACATGTCTGTAGTCTCAGCTACTCGAGAAGCTGAGGCAGAAGGATCGCTTGAGCCCAGGAGTTTGAGGCCAACCTGGGTAACATAGCAAGATCCTATCTCTAAAAAATAAAAATAAATGCTTCCTAAAATTATAGTCTATTACACCACATTTAGAAAGAAAAATAATGAAATCACAAACTAATATGCAATTATAGCTAATTTTTTTTTAAAAGCTACTCATTCCTTATATGACCCATTTTTTATAATAAAATGTAGACTAAATGAAGTATGTGAGATTTAGGCAATTTTTATTTTTATTTTTTTCACTAGTAGTACAGGAACATGAAGAGATTAAGGCAATTTTAAAACTAAAGTAAAACAATCCTTTGAATTTTACCTACTGTTATTCTTTTATGGCATGTATTTCTGTTTACTTCTAGTCATCCTGTTTCCAAACTCCTATCTTTGCTCATGTTATTTCCTTAGATCGAATGGACTTTCCTTATTTTTTTAAAATCTATTTGAAAACCTGCGTCTTTGTCTTGTAAAGACACTATCTTCTAAGAACTGGCAAAATAAATACTGATATATATAATGATGGAATAGTATGTACCTATTAACGATATTGTAAAATTGTATTTATTGACATACAAAGATATTCACAATATAGTGCTATGTAAAAAGCAAAAGAAAACACTCATCACAGCAGAGGAAAGACTTATTACTTAATGGTAAGTAAGCTCAATGTGATTTCATTTTACAAAAAATAGTGTGTGTGCAAATAAATGCATAAAAGAATCTTATAAATACTACAATGTTAATTAACTCTAGGTAATAAAATTATGGGTGATTTTCATTTCCTTCTTTGTGCCTGTTTTTTTCTTAGTTTTCTTACAATAAATATATAATACTTGAGAAAAAAATAGAGGTTTAAATGTTTTAAATTGGCATACTATTTTTTAAAGCTTAATTAGCATGTTAAAACTCATCCTCAGCTACATAAAATAGAAGTTACTATGTTCCCTGAAGTCTCTAGGAGTCACTTCCTCCATGATAGATGTTTCAGGCAGCAAATTGTACTACATTAAAGCACTCAGGTGAGTGAAAGTCCTGAAGGCATGATAATAGTGCTCCCTCTAGATTCAATCAAACAACACTCACTTCTAAGTCTCCCTAAATTGTCTCTATATTTTCTTGAGATTCACTTGTGAGGTTCCTCAAAAAAATTAAAAATAAAACTACTATTAATATAAAATCCACCGATTCCACTTCTGGGTATATACCCAAAGGAATTAAAATCTGGATCTTGAAGAGATATTTGTACTCCCATGTTCACTGTAGCATTATTCACAGCAGTCAAGACATGGAAGCAACCTAAATGTCCATTAGTGGATCAATGGATAAAGAAAATGTAGTGTGTGTGTGTGTGTATATATATATTAATAGAATATTATTCAGCCTTAAATAAGAAAGCAAAGCTTGTCAGGGTAGAAGAAAACTTTTGGAGGTGATGGATATATTTATGGAATAGATTGTGGTGTATTACTTATCTCAAAACTCATAAGTTGTATACAATAAATGTGCACAGCTTTTTATATATCAATCATACCTCAATAAAATGTTTTATTTAAAGATTCTATTTGGAAGGAATTGGTATAATCTCATGAAGGCAGTAAAGAAAGCAATAATCTTTAGAAAACTGTGCTCAACTATGAGCACTATCCCCTGAACTCAACATTGGCTCAGGAAAAGTAGAATAAATCTATGTAGGTGAAGAAAGGCTCTGAGCTTGGATTTCCCCTTAGCTTCCTAAATTCTAAGCTCTTTGCTTCTCATGAGATTTTCACTGTAGGTTCTGCTATAGCTTTGTGCAAATTTGTATTAAGTGATTTCCTTTTAATTGGAGAAAGGGTCTAGGCATCACAGGCTGGTAAGTGAGGACTCTCTTGTCATATCTAAAGCATCTAATATGAAGAGAGAGAGCTAGAGTCAGGGCCTACCAACATTAACCAAATATGAATTTGGTCTAAAATAGACTTGGAAGTTCCTCAAACACCACTATAAATATCTTTATGCGTTTTAAGGTAAAGTCATTTGTTGAAGGGCTAACCAGCACAAATCTATAGGTCTTTTTTGCATCAGTCTCTGATATTTATGCTGTCTTCTTGATGTTCTTGGATTCTTTACCTTGGGTAACAAGAGCCATTTCTGGTCCTGGATATGCTTAGAGCTATTCCCTTTAATAAACAACTAACAAACTAACTGAATCTTCTTCCACTACTGTGAAAGCTCTTAGCTTTCTCAGAAAAATTAACATTTATTCAACAAACTTTTTTCTATGTGTTAAATATTGTTAGTAGGGGAAAAAATATAAGTACAATTTTTTAGCTAGTTTTACCCCTGAACTATTATTCCACTAGGCTTATTTACTTTGACTTCTCTTTCATCATTAGCACACGCAGTTGGCGAAGTTGTTGTTGCTGTGTGTGTTTTACATCATGTAATGAACAAGAGGAAGACAACAGAACCAAAGGGAGATGCAAGCAATGGGTGGTCAAACAGGCTTACTCACCAGCTTTGCCACCTGCTAGGCTACATACCAATCTACATATTAGTGGTAATAAAAAATTCCTCATTGACTTCTGCAATCACACTCAAATATTCAAGCCTCTAATATTAAACCCACCGATTTGGTGTGCCTACTGTACTGAGGGTCCCCCAAAGAAAGTCTAATTGAATTGCAATTGCTGGTTGGATTCTTTTGAAGGGTAAGTGACGGGGAGTGAGAATTGAGGGGGAGGAAGCAGAAGGTTTTTCAGGGCAAGAATCATTTCATGCCCAAACAAAGGAAAAGTCCCAAGTAAAGGCGGCATATTGAAATCTAATCAAATGCCTGAACTATTTTTGCCTTTGACTTCATGAAAATCACTTTAAGAATAACAACCCTTGGTACCTTTTAAGAATGCTTCTTTCAGTGTGGAAGGTTTTAGTTAAGATATACTTCAATGTGTTGGAGTTTTAATTTTTTTTTTTAATGGGCCCTTAAGTTATAGGGCTCAAAGAAATAGGTAAATGGATAAGTTCTAGTGAGTAAGATAAATCTGTTTTAAACTTTTTGGAGTATGATATGCTAAACCTGTTAAGTCTTAAATAAGCATCAGCTACAACTTGTTCCTTTTTAATATCATCATGTAGTGAAAAGAATATGGACTTTGAAGTCAGAGGAACCTGGATTCAAAGCCTCTCCGTACCACTTATCTTTTCTTAGGCTCAGTTTTCTTATCTTTCAAATAAAAATACTATTTTACCTGGCAGGATAGTTATAAGGACACAAAATTATGTACATAAAGTGCCTATCAGAGTAGGCACTTAATAAACTGGTAGCTCCTGTTGTGATCGTTGTTACTGTTGTTTTGAAATAGCACAGCAGATCTGAAACATCCATAAGATGCTTTTTACCTTCACCAAAATACTTCTTACCAGGAGAAAGCTACTGCCTACACAGAAAACCCCAATCAAAATATTTTTATCACACACATATTTAACATTCAAGTACAAGACTTTTAGGGCTGTGAACTTCCAACACAACAGTTATGCCTTCACATACCTGAGTGTTCTTTTAAAAAAATATATTCACATTTAAAAGGTTAAGTTGTAAAGCCATTTGATTAAAATAGTAATAAAAGAGTAAACATTAACTCACAATTCCTCCTTTGGTCTTTACTATTCCAAATGGTATCACCTTCAGAATAAGTTGCACCTTAAGATATTTTAGGATTATCTTGATTAAAATCTTTAAGTTCTTAATTTTAAGTAGGAAAAGCTAATCTCTGAAATCCAAGTTTAATACTTTTAGCATGATCTAGATCTTAACAGTTGCGTGTTATCCTCTGCTACTCCTAAAACATTAATTAACACATTGAAACATGATCACCCAGAGTAAATGAAATTCCCTTTTTATATTAATCTTAGAGCCACTGATGAAATGCAAATATTTAACATCAGAAAGGAAGAATTACTCATCATTAGACCACCAAATTTCCAAAAGCATCATAAATTATAGAAAGTTTTCCCAAAGATTTCAGAGCTATCTGCTAGAGGCTTTGCAAATTGAATACAAAAAACCCAAATCAAAAAAACACCAAAAGTCTGAAAAGCTGTAGAGCTATAGTCATTATGGTAAACCTAGGCTTCCCTCTTAGATATATAACAATCTTTGATAGCACTGCCATTGAATCAAACATCTCCTCTTCAAATTCAATATGCAGAGAATTTGTTGTAACCCAAGCTAAACAAAAATGTTGGTGTCAATTAATTCCCACTATCTACACTATGGTAACCTGCTATTTTATTCCCATTGCTTTTGCATTTTAGAAATGAGTTCACTAGATCAGCACCTGATCTTCCTTTAAGAACTGTAAATCCCAACCTATTTGGCACACCTAAGAAAAACTGGCACAAAGATATGCTATATTGCTTTATTGTTAAAAATATCCACTAATACATTTTAAAAATCTTAGATATTCAAGCATTGGGACTTCTGTGTGCTTGTCTGGACTATCTGTAATATTCATTTTGATTTTTGCTATTTCTAGCCACGAAGCCATCACAGGAGGTTGGCCTTAGGGGCCTGAGAGGAAATCTGGCTTCCACCTCTGGGATGCACGTTTCAGTGCTTATGTCTGACTGACCCTGCCAATCGCCTCTCCCAGAAGCCATAAGCCCGGCTTACAATAACAGAGTATATCAAAGAGGACAGGAAGGAAAACAAGACAGCGACAGGGTCAGCAGAGGATAAGAATATGGTGAAGATACTCTACGGAAACCGGGAAATGGACAGACACATAGTAATGGTAGCAAATGTGTTTCTCAGAAAAGGCAACGTCATAAAGGCATAAGACCTGCCAAAGCCAGCTTCTGTACTACCATAAAATCACTGTTAGAAGTAACTGAGAGCTGACTGTCTCGTTATTGAATTGATCAAGAAGAAATGCTCATGTTCACATGAACTTATTGTAACTCATATGTTTAAACCAACCTAAGGTGGCAATCATCGTTAACTTTATCTTCTCTAATGTAAAAATTATCCATGTAAATTCTCTTCACCATAACCATCCAATTCAGGAATAGTGGTGATCCATTAGATTTAAGCTTCCCAACTCCATGTAAAAATATGCCTAATCCATTCTGCACTGTGATCATAAAGTTGGCAAATTTAAAAGGAATATAGAGCAGTACAGAAAAGTAGTTAAGAGCTGGGGGTCTAGTTAGTCTGGGTTTAAATCTTGACTCTCACACCTATGAGCTGTGAGGTTTTTAGAGAAGTTACCTGCTTTCTCCGAGTCTCTATTTTCTTAAGAGAATTATATTGAGAATTCAATGTCCTGAAATGTGGTAAAATTTCAATATATGTTAACTTATTATTATTTAAGACAGCTATGTAAAAAAGAAGGAGAACTTTTTAATAGCTTCTTCTTGCTTTGCCAAATAAAATGCACTCTCTTAGGCCTGGCATCCTAAGCTCCCTACAGGTTCAATCTACTTTTTGAGCCTTTTCTTTGGTTACTTCTCTTCATATCTATTATACTATCCAACTTTCATGCCTCAAATTTTCCCCTCATTTGTGCTACTGCCTCTGCATAAAATCACCTTGAGAGCTACCTTTAAGGATTTAATCCTACCTTCCCTCAAAGTCAGCTAAATTATGCCATTTCCAAAAAGCCTTTCTTTACCTTCTCCATCAGCCCTCCACTAAATTACTCAAAATATTTTGTAACCTTTTGACAACTATTTTAGACGATCTATTATAGCCATTTGTATACAGAGTATCTAGCACAGGGCCTTGTCCATATTAGCACTTAATAAATATTGTTAAAGCAATAAATAAATAACAATTACTATCTCTCTCCAATATAAGATCTAGAAAAAGAACAACTTGCCTTTGCCCTCCCCCTTCCCTATAGAACACCACGTAAATGCCACTGTCTCCTTAACTTTACAGGAAGGGAGAGAGATGTTACTAGGAATCTGAACTATGATAGTTGGCAATTTTCTTTTTGCACCCAAGGAGTTAAACTAAGTCCTGGGGAGATAAAAATCTCTGGTTTTATTGTTTAGTGAGGCTGCCTGACAAACGAAGATCCAGCTGCAATTGTAACATTCCAAGCTCATAAGGCGCCAAGTTTTACTAACTATAATTTAACTGGTCCGACTGCTGCAGTCCAAATTCTTGTTTGGATAATCAGCCTTTGTTTGAATATGTTCAAAAACAGCACAGGCTAGTATTAGCCTCTGGGTATGTCATGTGAGCTGATTACCCTGTGGCTCCCAGTAGCAGAAACTCATGGACAAGAGGAGGATTATTTTCCTGGTATTACTGATACGCTAACATATAATCAGTCCATTTCCCCAAGTCTCCACATCTCTTTCATAGCCTCCTCATAGCCTTTTTTATCCTTGTCTTTCTTTCTCCTTCTCCTCCTCCTTCTTCTTTTTTTCTTCTTCTTTTTTTTTTTTTTTTTTAACAATTCAAAAGTCTTCTTTCCAAGTTCAAACAAAGTTTAAAGGTGAAAAGGTCAAGAAAGCTTCATGGCTGTGGCTGTTTAGAAAGAGGTAGGAATAACTGGGGTCTCTAGCTCAGCATCAACTAAAGGCTCAAGAATCTCATATTTCACTGTATTCTATAGTACACAGTCGCCTTGACACAATCTGTCTGGAATGAAATTAAGCCCTGGTTAATAAATTTTAACATAACAGAATAATAACTGCACCTGCCAAACAATCACATTCATATATAAGCAACTTGAGTGGCTCATGTATTTGTCAAAAAATCCAAATTCTCAAAATTGTATGTTTTGATAGAAGGCTATTCATTTGGGGTCTTCCCAGCTTCAAGTTATTGGCTATAACTAGCCAAGAAGGATTCTGGAAACTCTGCTCCTATCCTGTCCTTTAGCCTTCACCTGGCCATTCTCAACCAGCCAAATGGGTTAACACATTTAAAGTGCTTAAGACACAACCTAGTTGAGAAAAAATGATACACAGTGTTTGCTATTATTTTTTCTTTTTTGTTTTTGGAGAAATCCTGAGTCAGAGGTACAGGTCTAACAATCAGTGGGAAAACTGGTGGCTGGGAAAGGCCATGGCTCAGGAAAGGCTAGAATGATTAGCTATTGGTACCTGGGTTGGTGAAATGCTGCAAACTAGGGAACTGAAGTGACAGCTCTAAGCTGGTCTGGTACTGGAGGTGTTAATCTGCTCCCAGCAGCTCCTGCATTGCTAGAGGGAAGCCCACCAAAGGAGAAGGAAAATCCTCTCCCTGGGAGGGAGATCTGTTGATTTTGCAATTAACAACAGCAAAGGAACACATTCTGAAATTTTTCCTGGAAGGCTCAGAATTTAATCCTATACAACAGTTTAGTATCGAATCTGCAAGGTCTTAGCTGACATGACAGGTGGGAATCAGAGCACTTCAGACCTGGCTCCAGTCAGAGAGAGGGACAGGGGAGACCAAGAAAAGCTGTTCTAGGCCAAAATTCCAAATTGCTGAGCAGTGGTGCAGTAATCTAGGATTTGAGAGAGGAGAGGAAGAAACAAAGAGGGAACTGTATGCTAGTACTCAGTGGGAAATGTTTATTAATACAAAGTGAGCTGTTATGGTTGCAGGTTTATCATTTACCCCCTCTGCACTCTTGCTCCATGCATTCTGGGACAGAGGAAGAAGGTTTCCATTGTGAATTTCTAAAACTTCTAATAGTCATGTGTTTAGACTAGTACTAGTCTTTAATATCGATGAATTATTCTACTAGCTTAAATTATGCTGCAATTTAAAACTATTTTTTTCTTCCTTGATGTGGGTACTAACTGAAAAAAAAACTCTAATATTAAAAATACTCAATTCACATTAATTAGAATTATGGCATGCCACAGTTGGAGGTAATCTTAAAGAAAGCTCAAATAGGTGTCTCACGCCTATAGTCTCAGCCATTCAGGAGGCTGAGGCAGGAGGATGGCTTGAGCCCAGGAGCTGGAGGTTGCAGTGAGCTATGATGACATCATTGCACTGTAGCCAGAGCAATAGAGCAAGATCCTGCCTCACCAAAAAAAAAAAAGAAAAGAAAAAGAAAAAAGCTCAAATGAACTAGACCAGAAAAGTGCCTCAGAGGCCAGAACCTGTATCTTCAGTAACCAAAGCATCTCCACTTATATCTGTTTTACATAATGGGGCCCGGCATAAAATTTTATTAGAAAAAAGGTTCGCTACTAGGGAGGATGATTTAGAAGAAAGGTTTGAAAGCCAAAGAGCTAACCCAATACTTTTATTTTTAAGTAAAAGAAACATGGGGCAAGAAGGCTGTGACTTATTCAAGGTCCCTCAGTGAGTCAGAACCAGGATGAGGCCAAGAATCCTTTGCTAGCCTTCTGATTCGGTATACACTTCATCTCCAAACCAAGTCTACCTTTTAGGGAAGCCCTCTATTTACAGTGCTTTGATCCGAAGACTGCAACTTAAAAAGAAGCACTTCTCAGAAATATTTAACTAGCACAATAAGTCAAATTAACAATCATTTTTAGATCTGGATAATGAAGCAAGACAAGCTTGGTTGATGGCCATCTTTCGTTGTAAAATCACTCCTGTAAAAGCCATTAACCACAAAGTGTTCTGGGCAGCTCAGATTTTACTACAAAACCTGTAAAAGCCTGGGGTCAAAACTCTTCCCTGGGGCTCAAAGGTGTGAAGCTTCCGAAATGAGACTTCTACATTCAGAACCTTCTCCATCAGCTCTAATCTTCACCACCTCCTTTTCCATTATCCCTCAAAGAGTGTTGCTAGATAATATGGAGAGGGGAAAAAGAGAAGTATTTTTAGCCCCTTCTTAAGTGGTAACAAAGTTTATCACACTCCTACTCAAATTAGTCACACAGGTTAGTCCCAAGGGAGAGCAGTCTAGCTACAGATCATTGAAAAGGAATGACTTCTTGGAGGCCTAAAACAAACACTTAGGCACATGGTTCCATCTGGAAATACAGTCAAAGAGAAGCAAATTCCATGAAATTCCCAACTGACACAGGCAACATAATTTTGTATCTTACAATACTAGCTCAAGGCTAGCTACAGTGGTCTGCTAAATAGATGACTCTAAAATAATGGCAGTTATTTTAATACTGATGGTAGTAATAATTATTATCTCTAATACACATAGTCACAAGGACTGAAGAGGCCAACAAAGCAGCCATGGAAAAGAGAGATTAATGGAGACTAAAATAGGACTTACAAAGAATTTTCCACCATTTGATTCTTTTTCCTCTTAAGAAAGAGGACATTGGTCCTGGATCCTCATGAGAAAACTCAGAGACTTAGGGTTTTTTAGGATTTTCTTTACTCGCAAGAGGGTTTTCAGGATACGACTCAGAACATGGACCATGAACAACAGGTTATTTTCCAAGGGTCTGCCAAACTGCCACGAATAAAACAAAGATTCCTACCTGAGATTGCTTCTCTGTACATAAAACAACCTCCCACACTGCCAGATAATAATTTTTAGGAAAATTACCCCCCACGTTTTTTGGTTTTTGCCAAAACGTATCTATCTAATTATAAAACATTCTAGTAAGTATCTATAGTTATAATACTAATACATACAAAACACATGCCTACCCAAAATTAATTGTTTCTAAACTATTTGTGAAACAAAGCATACTATACACAAATAACACATAGCCACTAGTTTTGTGGAATATTTTTAAACCTGCTTTTTTATTTTTTTGAAGGTAAGACTCCTTAATGCCCAGCATGGTTTTTCTATTATGGATTTAGAACTCAAGAAAGGCATGGGTTAGAAGCAGCATTGCCACTTTATGAGTTGTATGGCCTTGAGCAAATATGTGAAATTTATAAAACCTGCTTCTTATTTGTAAAACAGTGATAAAAGAAAGCAATGAAAAAATATCACCTCTATCAGTGTTTTTGCTTAATTGCAATGTTTCTAGGAGGTATGTAATGGTGGGTTAGGGAGAGCTGTTCTGCTAGAAATTTTTAGGGAACAGTTAGGTAACTTGATAGATAGTTTCTATATTAACACAAATTATGTATATAATATATAAACATAATATAATATCAACACTTACTTTGATAAAACCCTAGCTTCAAGAAAATTTTAAGCTGGGACCAGACAAGGTTGTGGCAAAAGTGATGCATAAACATCTCTCCTGTGCTGTTAGAGCTACTTAAATGCAGAAGCACAGAATGTGGTTCACCAATATGGACTGGGGTTGCCTAGAAGAAAAATTATCATATTTAGACAAACAAATTTAGTCTTTGTTATTGTTTGAATACTCCTTTCAAAACATGCTGAAATTTAATTGCCATTATGTGTCAGCCTGTCCTTTGAAGCTTTGAAGCCAGACAATGACTTCTCTCTAGCTGCGAAAGTCCTAGATGGCATCTTCTTCCAATAGAAGGCTGTTTTCAACTACATTGAAAATACGTTGTTTAGTGTAGCCACTTTCATCAATTACCTTAGCTAGATCTAGATAACTTGCTGTAGCTTCTACATTAGTACCTGCTGCTTCACCTGGCACTTTTATGTTATGGAGATGGCTTCTTTTCTTAAACCTCATGGACCAACCAACCTCTGCTAGCTTCTAACTTCTCTTCTGCAGCTTATTCACCTCTCTCAGCCTTCACAGAATTGAAGAGAATTAGGGCCTTGCTCAGAATTAGGCTTTGCCTTGAGGGAATATTGTGGCTGGTTTGATCTTCTCCCCAGACCACTAAAACTTTCCCAGTATCAGCAATAAGGCTGTTTTGCTTTCTTATCATTCATGTGGCTCACTGGGGTAGCACTTTTAATTCCCTTCAAGAACTTTTCCTTTACATTCACAGCTTGGCTGTTTGGTGCAAGAGGCTTAGTTTTCTGCCTGTCTTCGCTTTCAACATGCTTTCCTCACTAAGCTTAATCATTTCTACCTTTGATTTAAAGGGAGAGGCTCTTTCTTCTACTTGAACATGTAGAGGCGATAGTAGGGTTATTAACTGGCCTAATTTCAATATTGTTCCATCTCAGGGAATGGGGTGGCCCCAGGAGAAGAAGAAAGATGGGAGAATGGCCAGACAGTAGAGCAGTCAGAATATATATGATTAAGTTTGTCATTTTTTATGGACATGGCTCATGAGGGCCCAAAACAATTATAACAGTAACATTAAAGATCACTGGTCACCATAACAGATATAATAATAATGAAAAAGTTTGAAATATTGCCAGAATGACCAAAATGTGATTCAGAGACACGAAGTGAGCGCATGCTGTCAGAAAAATGGTGCCGAAAGACTTGCTCAGTTCAGGGTTGCCACAAACCTTCAATTTGTAAAAAATGTGGTTATCTGTGAAGCACAACAGGATGAGGTGTGCCTGTACATTAGTGCTTTTAAATGCTTTTAAAATACACTATATCCATAGTTTTCCTACCTTAAAAACTACTATAAATTATGGTTTCCTATTGAGGCAGCTTTTCTCATTATAGATTTCAATGTGTCTATAGTCTCCTTCATAATTTCTCAATACAACTGGGCTTAAAAGAATTTTAAAGCAAAGTAATAAAGGATGTTTCTATCACTGAAACTGTTCAAGACTTCACTTAAGAGCCAGGGACTGCTGGCTTCTACTGGGCCTTGTGGGTGAAGAACATGGAGGCATGTGTGTAAAGGAAGAGGCATTCTCGGGGGAAAAAAAGAGGCAAAACCCTTCAGGGCTGGAGATCTGAAAGGAGAGTCTCCAGGTGCGAAGGGATTCTATGGCTACACCTGTGGCTAGGCTGTTGCACTTTATTTCCCTGGGGATTCACTCTCAAGTAATAGGAAAAGTGCTATAAACATACTACATCACTGAGTCTTCCCTTTAGAGAGGCTCACATATTTGCGAATCTCCCTTTCTATGTTTGACCTTAGTGCAAATTTTACATTAAAACCAAGGAGAGAATAAAAGAAAACTGTTACAGAAAATACAAATAGCACAAAAAGTTATGTTACCCAAGTTCAGGTTTCTGATTCTAAAAATTGCTCTTCAGAATAGCTAGAACTTTCCTGAGTTCAGGCCAGCTTGTTCTAACCTGATGGACTAGTATAACTTGACTGGACCTATGCCCAATTTCTTCTTTCTTGGCTTCCCGCCTGTCTCAGCCATGTGGCCTCGGGACACAGAAGGTCTCCACAGTACACAGGAGTGGCTCTACTGTCTGCTTGCGATCTCACTTTATTCAGGGCAAACATGAATTCCTTCCCAAAGCCAAAGAAAGCCCTTTTCTGTTTCAAATCTCCTACAGTCCCCAGGGTTCCTTTGTCCTTAATTGTAATTTCTGGTCTTAGGGACATGTTTAGTTTATAATAGCATTAGTGATTAATGTCCACTCACAGAGGCCAAATGAATTATCTTAATCTGGGGTTCAGGGATGGATTTTAGAGGGGTTCTGAAATCCCTGAAAACATTGCGTGTGTATAAGTGTCTGCACATTTTTTCTGAAGAGGACTCATAAATTTCATTAGCTTCTCATCCCTCTAGAAAAGTCTGTGAGAATTCAGTCAGATCAGTCCATTCCTAGACAAGAAAATGGTATCCACTCATTCTGGCTAAGAGTATAACATTAGCCTACTTGGGGAATAACCACAACCCACAGGAAAGGGGCATTTGCACCCAGATAAAACACCTCATGCACCCCCAACCTGGAACTTCTCTCCCGGTCTTCATCACCCCTTCCCTTGAGGGTCCCATCAGGAAAACCTACCAGAGTATATTTTATCTTATGGGTAATCTAGTTACTTGGATTTCTGATCCTCAGGGCTAGAAGCAACACATTAAAAAGGAAAAGGATATTATAGGATATAGGCAGGGGCACTGAGAACAGTAAGGAAAAAATTGATCTCTCTAAATCTCAGTTCCCTCACATTTAAGTGTGATACAATAACAGCTATCTCATAGGGTTACTGAGGATTAAAAGAGATATACCATGTAGAGCTATGTGTATCTGGCACATATTAGGTAAATAATAAAAGGTTTTTCTCTCTCTGTCTCTAAGAGATAAGGCTGTCAGCCTTGATGGCCAAATTTTTTTAAAAAATACAGGAAATACATGAGAAATAGAGCTATTCTGCATCTGAGCAAAGAATATGACATTAAAAAAATCCAACCTTTAAAAATCTAAGACCTAGTAAATACTGGATGTGCATAACAATGAATCATTCAGTACAATTCAACAGTAAGAACGGAAGGCCTATTATGGGCTAGGCCCTGTCCTAGATCAAAATGTATTCAATATATTTTGTTTTAAGAAGTAAGCAAGCATGAAATCCACTTGAGAAAATCTCCGTTTTTTACATTTTACATTTTACAAAATTATCTGAACACTTTCTTCTCCAACTATGCAAAAAAGAAAAACCATCAATATAATTTAAATGCTTTACATATTGCCAATCTTTTTTGACAAGTTGAAGTTACCTGAAAAGTACGTATCACAGAACAAATATTTCCTGAATTCTCTGTAGAGGATTTTGGACATAACAACAAGAATATTAAAATGTAAATGATAGATGACACTATTGTGATCAGCAGGCATTTTAGGAATCATGTTATATTTCTGAACATAGAATAATATTGAATCAGAATAGCATGTGATAGGGAGAAAAGTAACCTTAATTTATAAAAGCACAATCATATATTGTATTCTATAGCTGAAAATAATATGAATTGTCTCCATAATACCATAAATAAAGAAAATAGGTCTTTCGAATAATCACAAATAATTAAGCCTTCCCTACCTTGATCATACCTGTTTAAAAGAGGAATAAATATCCCCTTCATCACTATACTAGATCACTAAGGTTTTACGTAGAAAAAGAAGCTAGGAGAGTAAACTTATTACACATGCATAAAATACATGCACACCTAAGTGTTTCTGGATGGTAGGGATAATATGCTCTGGGCTTACTACTGCTTCTTGATCCAGAGAGATTTAAGGATCTGGTTTCGATTAGATGCCTTAAGCTGGTAAAACTACATCCATAAAGACACAGTTATAGAAGAACTTAAAACTAAGATAATTAAGATGCTAAGGAAACTGATGAATGCCATTCCTTTTCCTTCTCCTTCTTTGTTCCCCATTTGCTATCCATTTGAAAGAAGAAAAAGGCCTTATGATCTTGTGAATTAAGCAATGACAGCACAATTAAACTCATCTAGAGGAATCTTGACAAACTGGACACTGATACTGTGAATCTTTGGAAAGGAAGTGTGTAAGTTCATGACCTTTGACATAGTACCCACTGGCTAAAACCAACACAAGCGTAAAAGGTAAATTTCAGGAGTAATTGGAATTAGATCAGAGCTGGGAATTCAAAAGGCCACTTATTGAGTAGAAAAGGGTAACCATTATATTTAGCACATAATCTGTGTTCTTCCAAGGTTATCAGGAATACAAAGGCAGGCATGGTCAGGAAAGAATATAAGAGAAATGAGTCTTATTTCTATAAACAAAAAATGCCAGAGCAAAATTTGCATGTCCACAAGTGTGGACTTGCTACTAGTGATTGCTTTCATGCTATATAATTGCTGACAGATCTCTTGTGGCCAACTGAGACTAAAATTTATTTGGACTAACTTCTGGCATCTCAACAAACATCTGTAAGTGGTAGCCATAGATATCAGCATGGAATGACTTGAATTCAATTCTAATGTTTCTCTCTCTGTGCATTTATAAAACGAAAGGCAAGATAATAGAACAATGGGTTCCAAATATTCTAGATTTGCATTGTTCAATATGGTAGCCACTAGCAAAATGCAGCTATTAAGCACTTGAAATACGGCTAGTCTGAATTAAAATGTGTTCTATAGCAATTTAAGTATAGTATACTTAGTATAAAGTATATAGCAAATTTTGAAGCCTTTGCATGAAAAAATATAACATTCCATTAACAACTTTTATATTGACTAAATATTGAAATGCTAATATTTTAGATATATGTTAAATGAAACATATTCTTAGAATTAATTTCACATGTTAGTTTTTACAGATGAAGAAACTGAAGTATAGAGATGACTAGGAATATGTTTAAGGTCACAGGAGTAAGAAGCAGTAGAAGCAAGATTCAAATTCCAACAGACCAAGTGATTCCAGAGATAATATGAAATACTGCAAAGTATTCAAAACCCTATATTCTTTAGTCTAACTTACTTTTTCAAATCATATCTCCTTCTGCTGTCCTTGTCACACTTTGTCCTAAAGGCAAACCAAACCACCTGCTCTTTCCCATATATGTACACCCTGTGATCTGAGGGCACTGTTCTCCCTACCTGAAATGACTTTCCTCTCTTATTTCCATGTAACAAAACTCAGCTCTTCAATGAATGCTTTCCTGAACTTCACGAGGAAATTGATTTACCTTTCCTCTAAATGCCCCCACTACTTCATACGTACATTGATATTACCTTATAGTCATTCACGTACTTAATCTGTCTTCCTGCTAACAAGAACTTTGCTTTGTACATCTTTACATCATCTATGGTACCAAGCACAGAGGTGCACATAAGAGGTATTCAAAATTTCTTTTATAAATGAATGAGGAAATAAAGATATAGGACAAAAATTAAAACTGTTTTCTATTATCAAGTACAGGAGGAAAGATGGATTATCAAATTAATATAAAGCAAATGCTTTTCTAGTCTCAATTACAGGTGGTTGAAAGGAATTGAAGAATGACAACTTCACTCTCACCCACCCCCTCTATTCAAACCCAAGAACACGAAACTTAGCAGACATCCTTCAGACATGATCACATCACAGTTAGGTTGTAGTTATGTTGCCTGGTTGACATCTGCAGGCACAACTATACACGCCACAAGGAACTCAGGTTTAGGAAATCAGCTGTTTTGAAAACACTTGAGCTGAGTCTTTCATTACATAGCCAGCTCATCAAAAGCCCTCAAAGAAGCCATCATAAATTGTTCCATATGGTGTTCTAAGAAATCAAGATATTCTTCCTTTCAAGTGTATCCTAATTGCTAGTTTTAGATTTTTAAAAACTTTGCAACATGAAAAGATACCTTCCACTCCTTTATAATGACTCATGGTTAAAGGCATTTTTTAGCTAGATATTAGCAGGTGGTATATAAAATAGGGAAATGCATGAGCATGAGGAGAGGCAGTACCCAAGGGCAGATAGGAGAATGACTAGGTCATACATGCAAGCCCTCTAGACCTGATTAGAGGTGCCCCTACTAACTATTTAAATGTTTTGAATATTTACAAAAAATAGCTCTGCATCCTGTCACATATCGAAAGTAAAATTAATATTTGTAGGAAATGCCTTCCACAATTACCAACTGCAGTTGTGGTTAAGGAAAGGGAGGTATTGCATTGGTATTCTTCAAATTTGGAGAATTAAACTAGTGAATTTGGAAACAACCAAACTGGGAAAGGAGAAAAGCCCAGTGTGGGGGGATACTGTAATACCTCTGAAGGGAACCTAAAAGGCTAACTGCTACACAGCTAGCAAATTACCATCCCCATCTTTCAGAAAGGGAGCATACATGAAAGCAAAGGAAATCCCAAGCACAGAGCCACAGCAGATGATTTTACTCAAGGCAGCTGACTGAGGCAAAAGGGAACTTCAAAGCCCAACAGGCAGAGGAATCAACCTGGAGTTGCAGAGTAGCCATGGCCCACCTTGACCAAGACCACTGGTCACTGAATGAAAATAAAAACATTCCCACTCACCACATGACATAAATCACCAAATCATCAACAAAACAGAACAAATTAACCATGTTAACTTACTAGGAAGCTATAGACACATGAGGCAGGAGTCTGAAATTTCACAGCAAGATGTATCAGGGGAAATCCAGGAAACATCTGTACCTCTGGCAAAATACAGCTGAGCAATTGTGAAAAGAGCAATGCTACTACTCTTTTTCTTTTTAAATTGACTTACAGAATTTCAGACCAGAAGGTAGCCTGGAAACCATCTATCTTAACTCTCCCATTTTACAGAGAAAACTGAGGTGTAAAGAAAAGAAGGACCATGCCAAGACCATACTAGTTAATCAAGCCTAGATTTCTTGATTTTAGAGTGTAAAAGAAAACATAGGTTCTCAAAATTGAAATTTATGCTTTGATAAGCCTAGGGATGCCCTTCTTTCAAATGTTTATGCTAAGGCCTTATTTTTAATCATTTCTTTATGGCTTTCCACTATTCTTCTGTATCTTGGTTTATTGATTTTATTCTACCACTATATGTCATCTATACTTAGGTATAGATACCACTGTATGTATCTATATCAGCATGACTGCTAACAAATTGCCTAAAATTAAGCACTTTGAACACTTAGAGAGAGATTATATATACACTTGGTGAGCAGCAGGTATGTGCATTCTTTTTTTTTTTTCTTTGAGACAGAGTCTCACTTTGTTACCCAGGCTAGAGTGAGTGCCATGGCGTCAGCCTAGCTCACAGCAACCTCAAACTCCTGAGCGATTCTGCTGCCTCAGCCTCCCGAGTAGCTGGGACTACAGGCATGCACCACCATGCCTGGCTAATTTTTTCTATATATATTAGTTGGCCAATTAATTTCTTTCTGTTTATAGTAGAGACGGGGTCTCGCTCTTGCTCAGGCTGGTTTCGAACTCCTGACCTTGAGCAATCCGCCTGCCTCGGCCTCCCAGAGAGCTGGGATTACAGGCGTGAGCCACCGCGCCCGGCCTGCATTCTTAATAGTAATAGTAACATTAGCCCCTGATGTTACCAAGCACTTAACTACGAGCCAGGCACTGTGCTACAATGCATTATTTATTTAATCCACAACAAATTTATGAGGTAAATTATAATTTTCATTTTATAAATGAGGAAACTGAGGCAGAAGGAGGTAAATCCACTTGCTAATGATGTAGTTAGCTTTCTCTATAACTCAAGGGTTTATACTTTTCACCATTATACTCTCCTATAGCCCATATTCTTGTGGTTTTTTCCTTTACATTATGTAGTTTCCCGTAGTTTTCTTTATTCAGTGCTTTAGTGCCTTGCAGAGAACCCGAAATACAGGCATGTCTAAACCTTTTTTATGATCTTGGCTAGGGTAACATCCCAGCAGCAGTGTAGCAGCAGCAGCAGCTTTAGGGAAGATGCCCAGCTCTAAGAAAGTGAAAGGTAAATAGGCTTGGGCCGTCCCAAGAATCCATGTCAGAGTATGTCCCAGAGGTGTACTGGCTTTTTTTTTTTTCCAACCTCGATAATCAGATTTATCCCTTAATAGTTAAAGTCATGCTTCTGCTGGTGACAAGAAGTTAAGAATCTTAAATCTCTAAAGGACAGATGATAACCCAGTACTATCAATTTGGTTTGGAAAGAGGAGGCTGTGAAATGGCCTTAAGTGTCTGATAGGAGATTTTTCTCAGGCAGCTTGAAAACACTGTGGAGGGTGATAATGATAAAAACCAATTCTCAGTAGGTAGAGCCTGAAGTGAAGGAAGTCTCTCTCTAACATTAGGAGGAAGTATTCTTAGATCTCCTTTAAAAAGAGCCAGGCAAACTACTGTTTCAATGCCCTGCGAAGGGAAAGTGACATAGAGAAACAATTATAGTTGTTGACACCTGCACTGATACTTCGAAACACTGGGATTTTTCGATGAGATACACTTTATAGATGTAATACGGACTTCTTTTCCACAGGAGGTCTCTCTTGGTTAGACTGAGTTCTTGAATCACACCAAAACGTGGGTAATTTGGCCACCACTTTTTTTCCCCTTCCATTCTTTTTTTTTTTTTTTTTTTTTTTTTGAGACAGAGTCTCGCTTTGTTGCCCAGGCTAGAGTGAGTGCCGTGGCGTCAGCCTAGCTCACAGCAACCTCAAACTCCTGGACTCAAGTGATCCTACTGCCTCAGCCTCCCGAGTAGCTGGGACTACAGGCATGCACCACCATGCCTGGCTAATTTTTTCTATATATATTAGTTGGCCAATTAATTTCTTTCTATTTATAGTAGAGACGGGGTCTCACTCTTGCTCAAGCTAGTTTTGAACTCCTGACCTCCAGCAATCCACCTGCCTCAGCCTCCCAGAGTGCTAGGATTATGGGCGTGAGCCTCCACGCCCGGCCTTTTCCTTCCATTCTTACCAGTAGTTTCCTTTTGGGTATTCTGTTGTCATTGGGCATGGGTATTAAGAACTCTTTGGCACCACAGGAGAGAGGTGAATGTAGTGCCATTTTATTATTTCACTTCAATTTCACTACCTTGTTCTTTTAGTAAAGAGAATTCCATGTAGAATGGATATCCATGTCCTTTAACTCTAAAATTTGAAGTTTTACGTTACTAGTTGGAGATTCAGTTACCTTGTCAAATCTCAAGATCAAATAATGGAACCAAAGCAGACAACACAGCATTAATTCACTGTGCTTTAAGTCTTCAAATGTATTTTAGAATAGTAGAGAAAATCCCACAAAATCATGAAATAGTCAAAAAATCGCATTCATGTGTACAAAGGTATTTTCTTCTTTTGTATGGCTACTAGCCATTAAATAAAACTCTAAAATGTAGCTAAGCTAGAAAATGAGAGCTTTGCATATGACATTCTCCAAACAGACTCTTGGGACTCCATCAAATGAGAAAACTGCAGTTTTAAAGAGACACCAGGATTTTTTCTCTAAAATAGTCTGAGAACAGCAGACTTATTCCTGGTTAGACCCTCTTTCTTGAGGTACCCATTTTCCCCCATAACTTGCCTTGTTTTTCCTACCCCCAGCAGGATGGGAAGAAAACGTCCTTAAAAGACCTTTCCTTTTTTATATTACACAATCTCATCTCTGGAATTCAAGTCTTAGTACTGCTCAGCCCAAATAAGAAGTGCTTGTCACCAGGAAAGCGGCCATCTAAACAAGCAGCAGCTGGATGAGAAAAGAGGGCATGTCAGCCCAGAGTAGCAGAGAGGGTTTCTCACGGCAGCTATTTGCAAACCTCCAAGGAGCTACAGAGGCTGCCCATTAAAACCCTGTTAAAACACTTCTGATGTTGTCAGCAGCAGAAAGCTGAAATAGCACAGTGATCACTGAGATGCTATCTGCCTCAAGCAATTCAGTGGTACTGTCAATACTATGAGCAAGAAGGTACAAGATAAGCAACAATCTAATTTCTACATCAAAATTTCATAAACTCCCTGAGCTGGCAGCACCAGTAATGTGGGCACACAGAGACCAAGTCAATGGGTCACCTAAGAGAGAGAAAGACCTTTATGTTGAAATCTGCCCCCAAATTCTAAACCTGAACACCGCATGACTCCCCAACCTCCCTAGGAAATATGCCCAGAAAGAAACTAGTGGGATGTTCCTCTCCAGGGCTTCGCTGAGCACCACTTGAGGCACTGGATTTCTGGATAGAGTTCTTTCTCAGAGGTTGTATGTTAAGAAGACAACCTGCTCCACCAACATCTACCCATCTTCCTCCCCCATGAGAAGAGTCAACTCTTATTGACAAGGCTAGAGAACCTGCTTGCCTTTGCACTTCACTCCTTTGTTTCAGATTTCCTATAGAAATCTTAGTGACAGAGTTCAGAAACCTAATTCTAGAGAGCCATCCATTATCGGCAAATAGAAAATGAGGAAGATAACTTTTTTTTGGATTCAAGTGACACTCATGTTGAAAACAAGAGGAAACACAGGTTAATTCTAATATTTTATTCAGAAGCACAGATCCTGGTATCATCCCATTTGGTAGCTCTGTCTTTTGGTTCTCCTATGTCTAACATAGGGGAATAAGTAGGGTGACTATCATCCAAAATGGTACACTTTTGAGGGTGAAATGAGCATCAAGGATGATTAAACTGGCACAACAAGTAAAACTGGAACGTAGGCAAATTTGGATCTATACTAACCCTGGCAAAGTCTCTGTCCTCACAGCAGATTGAGATCTAAGAAGTTATATGACAATACAAAATGAGTAAGTGGTTATTTTATCACAAAACTAAACAGTAGTATAGAATAGAGATGTTCACCACATCACCTGGATGTCTTGCTTGCCTAAACAACAAATATTAGCTATTTGAATTATTGTGTTCATTCAGACAACTGGGCAAACCTGGCCTTGATTCTCCTTAGTAAAAGGAAGGGAGTCATTACCAAAGTAATTATAATGCAGTTAGAACTACCCATTACATCTTTACACACAAGATTGTAGGACAGCTAGGAACACATTTCCATGAAATTTAACTTATACTAAGAGCATGCATGTCTCCGGGCCCTTTTCTCTGGCTCTAAGGACAGGGAGACTGGGGTTTGGGTATTTTCCACTTTTTTTTTTTTTTTTGAGACAGGCTCTTGTTCTGTCATCTGGGCTACAGTGCAGCGACATCATCATAGCTCACTGCAACCTCAAACTCCTGGGCTCAAGTGATCTTCCTATCTCAGCCTCCATCTCAACCTCCTGAGTAGCTGGGACTACAGGCATGCGCCACCATGCCTGGCTAATTTTTCTATTGTTTGTAGAGATGAGGGTCTCTCTCTCTCTCTTGGTCAGGCTGGTCTTGAAGTCCTGGCCTCAAGCGATTCTCCCACCTTGGTCTCCCAAAATGTTAGGATTACAGGTGTAAGCCACAGTGCCTGGCCCCTATTTTCCATTTTAATAGAAGAATTTCAGGTAATCCCAACAATCTAAGGAGAATTCAGATTTCAATCTTTCAGCTGGGAAAAGAAACATTACCTAACCTTCTGGATGCTACTAATCACTGTGATAATGAACTCATAGCAGACTAGGAATGGGGCAGTGAGGAGGGAACACCAGGTTGAGAAAGTCAGTGAAGCCAGCCCCGTGAGGAGCATGTAATAAGGTATCCAATTTAATCTCTCATGACCCAACATTTAGCATTTCTTCCTTTAACCACATCAGTTCTCCTTGTTCTGTCTGGATCAAGATTATGATACCATAACTAAATTGTAAAGACAGCAATATTAAATGGAAAGCTACTTGGAAAGGATCAGATAATCCCAAGAATTCTGGTGGTAACTAATCCACTAAATTATCAGTGACCAATTATAGCAGTACTCATTCAAATGCATGAAGGCCTCTCAGAGGAACAATAAAGTCTGCCACCAAGACAAATCTGACACTTTTCTTGCATAGTTTATGTTGGCACTAGGAATTTTTTTTTACATCACTTTCAGGGAGGAAAAAAAGAAGGCTTGGAGGAGTAGAGGCAAAACAGTGTAGGATGCTACATGGTCAAGAATAATACTTCTGAAACAAATCAAGTCAGAGGAATCTACCTAATATCAGGTCTGGAAAACCTAATGAGATAAAAAATGTAGACTTCTGGAGTGTGTCTAGGTCCTAGGAATATGCCCTTCATTTATTTGCCCACTCCTTTAATAGCTCCAAAAAACTATGGCAGGGGATGGGTAGTGGGGGAACATTTCTGCTCTCAGTTCCTGTTTATCTTTTTCAAGAAAGGTTTCCTATAATTTACATTTCTGGGGCAAGCCAAATGAAGCCACAATTATTTTTGGAGCACAATATGCCTACCAAATACTTCTAAACCATTGTAAGGACTGGAAATCATCCAGGTGGAAAAAGAATCTATTCTTTTCAGGAATCTAGATTTTCAACTATCATAAAAAAAAAGTGACAGACACTACAAAACTAGTGCTAACCTAGTGAACTATGATGATGCCACTATACTCTACCCCAGTCAACAGAGTGAGACTGTCTCAAGCAAACAAAAACCAAAAACTAGTGCTAACGTTAAACTACATATGGTAGGCAAATAACTTTGCAGATTGATGACCTAAAGTTTAGATAATCTATATGAAAGTATTCAGATTCATGAAAATGCACAATTAAATTCGGTATCTTCATGGAACAGTATATTTGAAAATCATCTCACTTCATATATTAATAAAATCAACAAATACTTATTGAATTGCCATATGATGATACATACTATAATCCTATATGTGTTTTAATTTGGTATGTCTTTTTTGAGCTGTTAAGTGTTTTTACTTTAAACTTCTGTTTTAGGTAGAGTCAACTGCTGAAGAAAAAAGCTTCCCCTTCAATACCTTGCATACCTGAGTTAAGGAAAATCTGACAAAATGGTGATATAAATACCAATAGGAGCATCTGTATTATAAAGAAACTTGTATCACCACCACCCTAAATCCACTCATCTATCTCAGGCCATGCTGAACTTCTGGACATCCCATGATACACCAAGGAATATCCCTATTTAGCCTAGAGTTTAATCATAGGAAATGGGAATAAAAAATTCATGTTGTACTGCCTAATCTAAAACAGTTCTATACCTCTAAAGCAAGGGATATGACTATCAGAGAAATTATTATGGAATAAAGTATATAGTCATTAAAATATTCAGCAAAGTGTTCTGAAATATCAGAGATTTACTACAGGGGAAACCAATCTACATATATATTTTAATATCCCAGAAAAGTGGACTTACATATTATACCTCTGAAAAGCACAGAGATCCCACTAAGACAAAGGTTTACAAAACTGGCTGCACACTGGAATCATCTGGAGTGTTTAAAAAATACTGATGCCTGGATCCAACCTCAACTGCTCTGAGGATGGCCTGGGAATAGGAATTTTTAAAAAGTCTCTAAGGAATTCTAATGTGCAGTTAAGGTTGAGAACTACTGCATCAAGAGACATGCACATTTAATGGAGCCTAGATATCATGAATGGAGGAATTAGCAAATTAAGGAGGCAAATGTGGAAAAGATGGATATTGGGAGAAGTTAATGTTAACCTTCTACATTTCTTTTAATTCTAATAATTTTAGTTTGAGCTCAAGTAGCTTAAAAAACACGTAAAAATATGTTCCTCTGTATTTTAGAGTCAGCAGCATGATGGATGTTGTAGGTTCCACCACTCTGTGGAGATGTTTGCATGCAGGTATTTGAAAATTTGTATTTAAATGTTGCCTGTGTTTCTCAAGTAATGTATGGATAGAATTAATACAGATCTAGAGGGAGTTCAGGAATCATCTAGTTTATATGCTTCACAAAATATGAAACTGAAGAACAGAGAGGTGAAGTATCAAAAGGACAGAAAGCTAGTTAGTGACAGAGACGAATAAAAACTCAACCAGATCCTTCATACAGAACAAGAAGAATCAGCTAAGCAAGTTCTTTTCTTTGGTACTATGATGCCAGTGACTCCTGAAATATTTTCTCTAACCAATGAGTTTCAAAAGAGATTTTGTTTATACAAAGAGTTAAAACATAAGACATAGGTGAAATGTAATCTTGTCCTCCATTCTCAGGAAGTAAGCTCCCAGAATTGAAAAGAATTAGATTAAGCCAAGGAGTAGATTAGGGAAAGCATAATAACAGACAGTATGTGAAATTAATCCTGGCTAGTTATATTTCCTGCTTATCTGCTCGAGTTATCAAAAGAGATCCCGATTAGTTCTATCTAGTGGGTGTAAGAGTGCGTGCGCAGGCTATATTTCTTTTTCTTGAAGGAAACCAATGCATTAAGTATATGCAGGTGGTAAATTTTCTGAGATGAAATCAACAAGCTTGCTATTAGCAGGTACAGATTAACACTTGTGTAGTACACCGTTAGCTAGAATATACTCTTCTGAATAGTTAGCTTTCAGTATTTTGCAGAAAGGCCACTGGCGTGTAGACCTGTTAATTCCAAAGAGCAGTCCATCAACATATTCTTATAGTTGGAATGACCTTTGAAACTAGCTATGCAAGGAATCTTGGGAGGTCAGGTACAGCCTCTAGTCCACTGTGAAATTAAGCAATCACATGTAGCGACCATTTTTGCCTTTCACTTTAGAAGACATTTAGTTGCCATAATTCCTCATTCGTCTCCCCTTTGCACTGCATTGTATAGACATTTCTCCGCTACCTTGGGACAATTACATAAGGGCAGAAGGCAGGGTTTAATATCTCACTCCATTCTCCCCTACCTGCCTCCCTTATAAGCACAGCTGTGACTTGGTATTCATGATGTACTAAACCAAATTCAGAAAATTCGAAATTCATGAGTTCTAATCCAGTCTCTGCCATTAAATGTGTATCTGTCCATCTGTACATTCATCTCTCAATGTCTTTCACCACTTGCAAAAACAGCTATAATTTTTTTGTGAAAAACATGCAAATATAAAACAAAGACACTTAAAGGTCAGGAAGAGAGAAGAACTACAATGAAAGGAGTAGGAAAAGTGGATATTAAATAGCAACTTGAGGTAGGATGATTATAGCACTACTTTTGCTTTAAGTTTTCTGTCAATTAAACAAATAATAATATTCTCTTCATGCTGTACTTTTCTCATATGGAAAATATACGGATGGCAATTTAATAAGGTAACGAGACTCACACTTATGTGCTAAATAGTGTGCTAAGTTCTGAGGAATACAGAAAAAGTATGACAAGAGCCCTGCCTCAAAGAAGTTAACTATCTGGTTGAGATTCAATTGTAAAACATAAAGGCATTTGTATATAATATAATAAAAGAGATATTAACCAAATAAGGCACAGGCTTTTGAATGGAAGGACTTGAATATTATATAGATATAGGCAAATTTCCCGAAGGGAGCCCATACAGACAATGCTAAGCAAATGCTATTGCCTAAGAATGGGACATCCACAAAGGCCAATTCATTTTCTGGTGTGATTTCTAAGAGATGCTCAGAAATAGAAATTGGAAACTAGCACCCCTGAGTATAATAACTGCCTTGGTTATAGTCAAGGCTGGCATAATCTCATGGCTTAAAGGCAACATCTTGGGGTAACTCTATTGTCTTGAATACACAAACATTTATCTATTTATATATTTTATACATTTATATGCATATATTTTTATTTATACACACATATATTTTTACTATATTATTATAATATTATATTCAAATATGTATATACAAAACTTTATTCTTTATTTTTTCTTTCGCAGAAAAGATAAAGCAGAATTTAGGTAGCCTGCTAAAGATATACACACATTATTTTCTATAGATAAGAATTTATGGTTTATTACATATATCATCTTATTTTAAAACTGTTTCAGCTTCAAAACAGGATATCCTTCCAGTGGAACAGATATTTTCACAGGTAGGCTTTTTGTATAATCTTTAAGGAGCAAAAAGTTGAGGATATAAATCTGTGAAGTCTAGAATATTCCTATTGAGTTTTACAAATGACAGAAAACAATAGTGTACCAGTTCTTTCTAACATTAGTTGCTTTGTTCCTCCTCATAGCCTCACAGAAAAGATTATTTGCAACTCTTCACATCCTCACAAAATATTCAGACTTTTCAATGAAATGAGTTTCCCACATTGTGGAAACACCCACACAGCAAACTGCAACAGTGAATGAAACGGATTATAGTCAGATCTTTGACAATATTAACTTTATGCTAAGGCCCTGCTCTGCTGGGCAGCTTTCTCTCCTAATCTATGCCTGAAAACTTTTACCCAGTAAACATACTCTGGACCTTCCATGAGCTGTTGAGTGGTTAATTGACTCATAACATTTCATGTGTGGGAACAGGCTGGTGTTAAGCACAATGATGGTTCCCAGGCTGAAATGTCAGAGGCATTTGTTGATGGAGAAATGCCCTGGATGCAAAAACAAGATCCTCAATCTCATGATGCATATTTCCTACTCGACCAATGCACATCTGTAAAACCACCCTCAGGAGACCTTGTCTGCCTTTCTCAATCACCTCTGTTGTTGTGGAGAATGCTCTTCTCAGCCAATAGCTCTTACGTGGAACAACACTCACTTTAAATCAGCTTTCAAACAGCTACTCATCCAAGGGAGGCCAACTCAAAAGGGCTCAAATTGGGCAGCTAGGAAATCTGCAGCTAGAGACATGATGAAAGAAGTGAAAAGGGATATAGTGGGAGAATGGCTCTCAAAGAGGCAGGGAAGTCTCTGTATGCTTAAATCCGTGTTTGAAAAGTCCTGTGGGTCACAAGTACAGTCAGTAAAGAAGCACAACCCCTTGGTAGCCGACTGGATTATGATCTGAACTAACCAGACAATGATTACTGATTACGGACTGGGGAAAGTGAAGAGGGGCTGGTCCTGGCACTTTTTTTTTGAGAACTTTAATGTCATTCCATTTCTTCTGAATAAATGACAATGCCTTCAAATGTTACTCTCTCCAATCGGTCTTTCTCCCCCACCCCTGGGCCTTTTCTGCTGTCCTCCACCCAGAGCTGGGACCCTAGCTAAGGGAGGCTCTGGCTCATCTACATCAGCTCTGTGGGCATGGGTTAAGTTTCTCTTGATAGAATCATTTCAGTTTTGTTGAATGAGGTTTACACATTCCTTAATTTCCCCATGATAACCTATACCTACCTACAAAAAACGCCTGTCAAAAGTGTTCTCTGCGTTGTTTGTTTGTTTTGCAGGACTCCTGGCCTTGCGATGGGATAGAGAATGTGGTAGCAGCTGAAAAAGTTCCTTTACTCTCTTCCCTCATTCATGTACGTTATCATCCCGGGTTAGGGAAATACTTTGTGATTCTATTTAGTAGCTACCCTCGAAATTACCTCTGCCAAGCAGTTCACTATTGCCACCACACAGGCTGTGCTTAGCACCTAATCACAAAGCAATTTCAGTGACAGGTCCTAGGTGAGAACTTAGTGAGTCTGAGGCTTTTACTGATAATATCTTACACGTAGGCACTAGGCATGAATTGGGGAAGAAAATCAGAACCCATACTTCTTAATGTTGGCTCTATCTTTCCAGCCTTGATTCTAATATTCACTCCTTTAGGAGTTCTAGATATCATCTGATAAATTATAAAGGTAAATTTCTAAATGGTTCCAAAAGAAGCCTATATTCAGAATTAATAACTTAATACTTTTCTATGTCAGGAAAACTACAGATTTCCTTATTCTACAACAGGATCAAATCCACCGGGTTATTCACCTCCCAGGAGGTAAATTACTCCTCCAAATGACAGGATGACATTAACTTCCACTTCATTGATTAGATGAACACATATCAGGTCAGGGGGTTCCAACAATTGTGATGAGATATAGATAATTTTTCACCTTCCTCCTATATTCCATACATTTATAAAATCTGACACATTCCCTCTGCAACTGATGGAATCAACTCCCAAATCTGGTGAATTTCATGTCTAATTAAAGCACTCGCCAGAACTTTCCTGCATGGGTTGATGGCTGGACCACATTGAACTGGATTTCTGTTCAGCCTCTTTAAGAAGTAGTGGCAGCAGCTCTCCTACAAAATGGTCCAGGGAAGCCACCTAAAAGGGTGGGTGATCTTCATAAATGGACAGGAAACAGAAAAGACGAATATTGGGCGGATGACAGATCCCTTAACTGGCCTTCAAGATACAAGCTGTTCTATTAAACATAGGGCCATTATGCTGGCCGGCCATCCACTTTAAACCCCAGAGTGATTAAAATGCTGGCAGGAAATGAAAGCTCTCTATTGAAGGTCCTTCCCTGAGGTCCTAATTTCAAACCAAATTTTACAGCACCGCACAGGAACAAAGGAAGCCCAGTCTTCCAAGTCTTCTTTTTGTCACTTTGGACAAAGACACCCCCTCATACTCCTCAAAGAACAATGGCCTCTGTAGAGCCACAGCCACGCCAAGAATGGGCACAAACCATACAGAAACACATTTTAAAAATACATTTTACACTGCCCTTGACATTTCGGATAAATAGAAACCACTGCACTGAAATTCCAAATATTTCATCCTTTCCCTCCCCCCCTTGCCTTTATAATGAGAATTTTCCTATTCTCCCAATCTACTTGATCTTTGACATTTTGGCCTCTGTGAATGGAGGACACAGTAGAGTAGTCAAATAAATTAATTATTCAGATAATTGCATTTTATTAAAATAATCACTGTAACCGAGACAATCACATGATTCTCACCAACAGAAGACAGCAAGGATGATGCCTACAAATCTTTTTTAATTGAAACAACTGTAGAGTCATTTCTACTCCACAGTCCACTCTAAGCAAGCCAGGGAAAATACATTATCAGAACGAGATTTTTTTCCCTTCACTAGCTGCTGTTTCGGGGTGGCCTTTTTTTTCCTTCTTCTTTTTCAGCAAAAACAGCTTTTATGTTTTTACTGAACCACTTCAGATTCACTCTTCCACACAGTGGATGTTTACTTGGATTTGGCAGGCTGAGAACAGCTGGTTGTTTCCTAACAAATGGAACATGAGACCATATGTTTCAACATTTAAGCAATTTTGAACCAGAGGTATAATTCTGAGTGTCCTTTGTTGAAACTGTACATTAAATACCCAAAGGATCTGAGCTATACAAGAGATACAGCCTTTTTTAAAAGCACTTTTCCCTTAGCAACAAAACCACTCCACACTACTTATATCATAGACTTATATGGCAAGTTTGTAGAGAGCACTGCGAGCTGACGACGGCTCTGCTTCAGGGGCAGCTGTATTTTAAACAGGAAAAGACAGCTAAGCAGACCTTTTCCTTGTAATTCTGTTTGGGAACAAAATGTGTCCGAGGCTTTCTCTGGGGAGCATCAACAACATGGATACCTGCTTTCCTCATAGAAGGATGGAGCTAGTAATTTATAAAAGGGAGTCTCCGATATTAGCATGTAAGATGACCATGTGCTTTGTTTCCCCCTCTTTCTTTTTAGAACATCGTCAAACTAAGCTGGCCTAATGAGATTCAAGTCAGTCAGGTTTAGGGTAAAAAATGTCCAAAACAGAAGAAAAACCATCAGTTCTTTAATAAAACAACTACCATGTTTCTTTCATTTGGTGCTTCAATATTAATCGTTAATAATGTTAGAAATGAAACTATGGATTTAAAGTCAGCCTGAGTCAGAGCATTAGCAAGCCTCTAGTAGAACACCAAGAAGAAAATTCTCTTGTCACTGAAGAAAAGAGTCCAGCTTTTGAAAAATGCAATACAATGAAAAGTCAAATACATGTAAGTAGGCAATACAATAACCAAAATACCAAGCACAGGGAAGTAGAATAGGAAGCCACTAGCCTCTAGGAAGTTCCCACCCAAAATGTAGATTTGCAATAGTAAGTGGAATTTAATAAATTTCATATGCCATTTTCCAGAAGATTAAATGAGAGTCATTTATTAAGACATAATAAATGAAAGGTATATATGATCAATATTACCTCCTAAGTTTTTTATTTTCTCCAGGTTCTTACATATAAGTAAGACTAACAGTAATTTTTCTCCTCTAATTCCATTTAAGTGCAAGGATCTTACTGAGAATTTTTTGCATAGCCAATGTTGTTGGCCATGATACTAATAAGATCTCAGCAAAAACAAAAATATATTCCCCCCACTACTTCTCACCAAGCAAGACACAAATATCTATGTACGCCACTCCTTAGTTTAAATCTCACAACTCTAAGAAAACTTTGAAAAATGGACCCTCTGCCAGTATAATTTCCTGGGGCCATGTGAGAGGGCAGATTTTCTCCTCCTCTGGATTCTGGAGCAGAGCAACATATGGACTGCTTGGGGTGGGTGTGAAGGGGCAATTATATTCATACTTTTAACATGCTAACCACTGCACACAGAATTATGTATAAAAATGTTCACTGCAGTTTTGTTTGTAAAGGCAAGAAGTTTTAAACAACATCCACAGGGAATCCATTAAAGAGATTATTATACCTCCACACGACAGAATACCACGGGAAGGGGCTGGGCGATTAGGAGCACAGGCTCAGGAGCCAGAGCACCTTCGTTTGAGTCTCGTCTTTGTAAACTTGGACACATTTGTGACCTTTCTTTAACTTACTTTTTCCATCTGTCAAAGAAGAATAATAACAGTACCAATACCTTAATGTCATGATGAAGAGTAAATGAATTAATACATGCTTGCCTCTAGAAATGTTAGGCATTCTTATTAACACACAGACAGTAAGAAAGATAAAGTAGATCTATAAGTAAGTACAAGTACTGACAGGGAAACAATGTATACTGGTGAGAGGAAAACATAGGCTGAAGAACATTTGATATAGTAGTATGAGGAACAGGGAAGAAAATCTGAAATTTCTGTCCTTTTATGCATGTAGCCAATAAAAGTTTAAGGAATGTCTCCGCTATCCTTGAAACACTTCACAGAGTTTATGTGAAGAAAACTTCAAAAACATGCTAAGAGCAAATGATACTGTGTCTTCAAATAAATGGGTACTCAAAAAATACACTCCTTTTGTAGCTTACATGTCACTTGTTGCCCTAATGCCTCTAAAGCAAAATTATTTTGGATCAATATAGAAATCTTTTTAAAAATATCCAACTTGATAGGATCAAAGTAAAAACTGGCACATTAATAAGGGAACCCACACTCTTCAATTTACTAATATAAAAATATAGTTTTAGTTAATGTTATAGTTATTCATAGTGCCACAAAGGAACTACTGTAATTTATGTATATATACACAAAGTTAAATACGTTCTTACGTATTATAAAACATAAAGTTATTCCCAGAACTAAAGAATCATCTAGACATCTCTGATTGAGAATGTGGGGAACGCTGTAGATATGAACAAAGAATGCCTCAGGTTGCCCTGCGCATGTCAGCTATTCACGTGTCTAGTCATACTCCAGTTTATGTCACCAGTGTTAATGTATCAATGTGAGACTAAAAATCAGCTTACGATCCTATATTTCAAAGACAATGATTCCATTGTGTTTATTCAACCTTTTGCCAAGATCATGACTGATGCACCTAAATTTGTATAGGATTCATTCATTCATTTACCCAACAAATGTTTATTAATGGTAAGTGCCTATAGCTAGAGTGCTGAAATCAAAGGGGCCTACACAAACTATTACTGACTAAAACTTGTGTTCTCCAGATAAATGAAAAAACCTACAGAAGTAAAAGAAAAGTAGAATTCAGGAATATGCTAACTGCTCATCTCAGTTGACTCTTTAGGTGGGAAAAAAGTTCAAATTCTACTGGTCTGATGGGTACAGGTCACTAAAAGAGCTCTGGGGAAATGAATTATCTTCCTAATTAAGCAGAAATGCTGCCTTTTTGATTGTGTTTGCCTTACCTTCTGCTCCTGAAACAGTTCACACCCTAAGAACACAAAGAATATCTGTGTATTCAGTACCCAGGTATACTCCATAGCTAAGACAAAGGTTAGGAAACTTTAAATTAGCCATTTTAAGACTAAACAGAATGGAAAAAGAATGCTGGTCAAGGGTCTTAAGAACATAAAAGAAGCACATTCTCTGATGAGTAGACCTTTCTCCTGCCCCACTTCCCTCTAGACCAATGACAGGGTTAGGAGGCACTACAGCATGTGGTAACAATCACAAAGACCAATTTGTTCTGAGTATGTCAAGGTCAATGACATTATGGCTGAGGAGACTGTCTTGAGTCCTGGAAGTCTGCAATAGTTCCTGAATGTCACACAGGATCACCTATGGTGTTTGTTTGCCATTTCCTTCAGGGTAGCTCTCTCAACAGCTATCTTTCTTGTAGAATTAGAAGTATGCAGAAATGAAAATACCTCATTCTGGTGGTCTTCTGTTGGTCAACAAATAAATGCTACTGATGTTGACAATGTGGGAGGCCCACCAGGAAGTCCAGCTGGATATGTTGAAATACAACAATTTTTCCTAAAACATATTTTATCAGGAAACTGGTCTCTGGCTGTATCCAGCTTAGGATATACTCTGTCTGTTCTGGCTCTAGAAGACAGAAAAGGAGGAAAGAAATAGTACCTGTTTTTTCCTTTCTTTCAGTTTTAACCTTTTATTGACAGGTAGAAAAAAGAAAAATAACACTTCTTGCATTTCCTAGACAAATATGTTCCAAAGAAAGTCACTTTTTTATAAGAGAAAGAATCTTGCAACTCTGCTTCTAACAGTAGGCTTGGAAGATAAACAGAATGGGGTAATCTATTACATACTTATTAGTACTTGCTACTTAATTTCTTCTCACTGTGGACCAAAGTTATCCTTTGATTTCAGATGGAATCATCCTTCCTTAATTTTTATCTAGTACTCTTTAATTTTTCATCAAATTTTTCTAAATATTTAATAAGTTCCAAGGCATTTTTTTTCATTCTCAGCCAAGGTAAAGACTGAGAAATTAATGGAAATGAGACTTAAAGAAAAATACCTTGGTGCTGTATTTTTTTTATTTTTTTATTTTTCCCCTGATAACTGCACAGTAAGTACTGTGTTTTTAATGGCAATTATATTCTAGAAATATTTAATGAAAGGGCTATAAATTCTGTTTTTAAGAAAGTTACAATGATGAAGCAACAACAAATTTTGTTATTTTTAACATGGGTATTTCAGTTTAAAAAGATTCCACTCAAAGTTTCCCAAATTCAATTTTTCACATAATGCTCAGTCTAATATGAATGTGGGAAAAAAAGACAAATCCAAACATAGAATATTATTTTCAAAAAATAGTGAACTAAATGTAAAGGTCCCGTAAAATGTGATATCTAGATTTTTCTGAACTCGTTCACATGACCTTCATTCTATTTATAGTAATGCAGCAATTCCCATTTGAATATAGAGCAATACCTTGTAGGAGAATTTGGTTTAGCACAAATAAACTTGAGAAAAGTGTTGACTTAAAAATAAAACACTGGGAGAGGAGGGAGGGCTTTCCCCCCCTCTGTGAAAATTTCCGGAAAAGTTGTAAACAAAGGCAGGTTTGGCTCAGAGACTGAGTGACTCTGGTGAGCTGAGGAGGATGAAGAGTACATCAAACCTCCCAGAGTGAGGAAATGTTTGTAAAACAGTTAGTAAATCACAGGCAGCTCGGGTCACCATGCTGAACAACCCAGGGACAGGCTGCCAAAATCCCAGCTGTGTAAGAAGGGGGCCGGGCACTGCTTCACAGCTTGAACCCCATTTTGAATGATCTCTTGGTTCCATTCTCTGCCCTTTCCCTCTGTCACTTCAGAGCTCTGATGGCTACACGATTAATTAGCTCTGGGCCACAGGGCAGTGCTGACTATTCCTATTGAGTGCCAAGGTGAGGGTACTAGCACAACTGAAAACATTCTCTGCTGAGTGATACTGATTGAGCCTTTGGTCCTGGGGACAAGGCTGAAAGTTCCAGCTGGGAAGAAAGAATCACACTCAACCTGAAATTTAAAAAAAAAAAAAAAAAGGTTACAAAGATGAACAGAAGGCAAAATATGTAACTGTAAGTTTCCACAAATTTTGAAATATCTTTTCAAGTATTTTTTGATCACTACTCTCCTAACTCTTCTATGGTACATCTGTTGTTCTTTTCCTGATATTACAGAAATGGAAATGTGGAAACTGTTAAGATCTTCATAAACTGTCTTTTTTGCACCCCTCTTATCCCCCAGAAGTCAGGAAGATAAAAACAAAATAAAATAAAAATAGTAATGAAGAACCGCTCAGGAAGAGATAAAGAAGGATGCACTATGGAAGACTCCTATCAACTACTCTAGGCAGAAAGTTCTTCCGGACTAGACTTAGACTTAGTTCTATTAATTATTCTTCTTTAGTCTCCAGAAACAAATTTTTAAAAACTGCATACTCTTTCTCTACAACAAACTCAGTCTGCCCACACAGAGAATGTTACTATGCCTTTAAACCTGGATATAAAAGAAGGCTAATTAATGGCTTAAAAACTTTTTTAAAATGAGAAGTATGGTAATAGATGAAAATCTATATTTTTTAAAATATTAAATGTAAAGAAGGTAGAATAGACCAAAGCATGTACCCACTAACTACAGCCAGCACAGACCAAAGATAGACACAGAAAGGTGCTTATATAAAAAAAGAAGAAGAAGAAGAAAAGAAAAAGTCTTGAAATTATGAGGGAAAAAATTCTCCCCATTCAGATCTAGGAGCTACTGAAAATATAAAATTTTAAAAAAAGATATTTTTGAATAGAGAGTAAGAAAACCTCTCCAGCAATCATATAAAATTTATTATTAGTCCTAATGCACAAAAGAGGAAGATCACTTTAGTCACAGTGCTGACACCATAAATAGAAACTTATTTAGAGAAAATTCTTCACCTTGATTACCTAAATTGAAATGGGACATATAAGTGAAGGGATTCTTTACTGTTGAAAAGCTATTGACTTAATATATGAGCTATTCAGGCTGTTTATTTCTACCACTGATTCATTACTTTTTATCTTTTGAAAATTCAGGCTATCTGAGAGCAACAAGACCTGTGCTTTTGAGTTGTTTTTCTGGGTTGGCATTGAGTCAGACACACTCTCAGCTCATCTCTCATATTCTTATGACAATGGAAGGCTAATGGTGATGCCATATAATTCTTAGTTTTTCTTTTTAAAAAATTAACTTGGCCTATCCAGAGATCAAACAAAATTTTGGGCTCGATGGCATCATATTCCAACCAATGGAGTAATTAGCCCAGAAGAAAAACAAAGAAAATCATAAGGAAAATAAACTCGGCAATTATAAAATTAAATAAATAATTTTTTTAAAAAAGGAAATGAAGGCAGGGAGGAGAAGGAAAGTAAACTCTTTGCTGAGAGCTTTAATAAATGCTTCAAGGCAGTTGAGAAAAGCATGGACTTTGGAACCAGATCTGGGATCAAAATCCTGACCCCAACCCTGTTAGCTGTGTTAGATTGTGCAAATCATTTCAGATATCATCAGTTTCCTCATCTGCAAAATGGGGATAAAAATCACTACCTATTAAGAGTGTTGACAGACGAAATGTGATACTTGTGAAAGTACCTGGAATAATGTCTGGTACTAAAAACTGCTAGCTTCCTTTTCCCCTCATTGGAAAGTATACAAAGTCTTTCTTTAAAAGTCCATAGATTTTTCAGATGGAAGAAGGAATGTACTTCATGAAGTGAGCCACACTACTCTCTCTCACCATTAACCATAACCTGAGCAAACTCTCTAGGGCTTCAAGTCTCTCACCTCCTCTAGCACCACATTTGTTACAGTCTAAGTCAAAAGGACTCCTTTGAGCCTCAAAGAAGAGAGTATACCCCCCAAAATAAATGGATGTGACTCAAACGTTGGATATTTAGCTATTTAAACATGTTGCTCACAGCTCATGTTCCCAGCTTGAGGAATTCCTCTTGGATCCTGTCTCCGGTGGCAATGGACGGTTTCCACATTACATTCTTTGCCCCCTTATTCAGCTGGCAAGCCAGATAAAATCAAAACAAATTCGGAACAAACACACACAAATACACACACTTCAGTGCCCTTGTGAGTCAGACAAGCGGGTGATTAATATGGAACGGGAGTATGATTCGCACTGGTAGCCCTCCTCACTCTGACTTTGCTGCTCGTAGATACCTGGAGATGTCAGGTAGTCTACATTTGAAAAGAAATATTGCTGTCACTGTTTGATTTTAGGTTTGATTTAAAATTCATTTATTTAAACACTAAGCTCTTAATGTTTTCTAAAAGCAAGATCTCACAATTTTTATGGAACTAAAAGACAACTGAACAAGAACATAATTTTTCTTACTATTTGTCCTCTTTTGTTCTGTCTGGTGAATAGGTAAACAGTACTTTCTGAGAAAGAATTATAGACAAACACCCACCCTGCTAAAAATGACTCAGAACTGCTAACTTGGCTTTAAAATCCTATATGAGGATTTTTTAAAAATTCTAATGGACACTATTGGGCTGAGGCAGGAAAGGGGAAAGGAATCTCATTAAAAAAGTGCATTTTTCAGTTCTGTTTGGAATTTCAGTATAGTAGACTCAAACAGGTAAATTGTACCTGGCCCTATTCATGTGACAAAGAAACGAAACCCAAATATTGGCTGAAACAGAAGACAGATAACAGTAAAAAGATATTAATGTAATAAGTGAGCCAGCCAGCCAGCCAAACAACTGAGGATATCTTACCACCACCCTCATTGATAATCGAAAGCAATATGCTCCAGTCCTAAAGCCACTCCAATAGGCATGTCTGGGAGGCTGCAAAGCATCAGGATCCAGGAGGCTAGTATTCCATACCAGCCCTGCCATTTATTTATTAATACTATATGGCCTTGGGCAGGTTGAGGACATTTTCTGAAGCTCAAGTCCTCCACTATGAAATGAAGATGACAATTTCTCTTTCAGTAAGTTGCTATGGCTATAAAATAATAAATGTGATGAAGCTTTGTCAATAGTAAGTGCCATATTGATGTTAGTTGTTACTATTATCAAACAATGTACTCACCAATAAGGTGAGAATAATAGACTAACCAACTAATTTTATTGACCCAATTCCCATTCATTTAGACCACTTTGACTGCCTCAGATATCATAAGTCAGCTGCCTTGGGACTTTAACAAAAATTTTATCACTAAGTCAACAGTAAGTTCTAAGTTGTTTTTTTTGTTTTTGTGTTTTTTATTTATTTGATTTAAAGAGAGGATAAGAAAAGGAGGAGTGTAACTTCAAACTGGCTTAAACAGGATGCTGTAGTTAGATTTGTTCAATTTTTCCCAAGCATGTTTCTATTTAAAATTATCTTTTTGTATTATTCTGGAAGAGAGGGTAACTTATCTCATCCAAAATTGGTGTTTTCAATTTCCTTATATAACAAGGCTTGAATGTTGTGGAGGAAGTAGGCAAAAACAAAAGAAACAAGAAAGATCAAAAAGCAAGAGACCTATAACCTGCAAGGTTAAGAGGTTATGACCCTAGGGCCCTGAAGTAAGGTGGATGTCTAGAAAAATATTTTCAGGTAGTTTTCAGCAAACTAACTTTACAGGGCTTTTTGAAAAAGGATAGAGATAGGATCTAATGCTGAGGATGACATTACTGGCATGAATACACTTACAAAGATCATAGGGATCCTATCCAAATTAAGCTGTCCCTGCTGTTTCAGAAGGAAACTATGGTATTAGTAATTCATTATCCTTTGAGTTCACTGTTTAAAATTAACACTTGTCCTCCCTGAAAGTATTTACTGAATAACTTATTCATCACAGTTATTATCCCAGTCCTAAACCTTTCACAAGGTGCAGGCAGGCCACAAATGAGAAGGAAAAAAGTAAGTGATTAGATAATCACAATGAATCACACACACCTAAACAATGATGTCAATCAAATTCTCACTTTGGTTGTGATAGGTACTATTTACCTTTAAATTAGGGAGGGAAGTTGCAGTCGGTATGATGTCAAGTTGTCATTAATGTAACACCACACGCTGGGTTCCTACATCTGTTTTCTAATGTTTGACAGGAAAATAGTTGTAGCTGTGGCAGTGTGGAGAGTAAGGATGGCTGGTGGCCATATACATTCTTATACATTCTATATAAGAGAACAGATAAAAACATGCATTTTGTGGTTGTGCATGGTATACGGACAGCTAAAAAGGAGAGGATATGGAAGGAAGAAATATCTTCCTGGTACATCCCAGCAAGACCACTAATGTATTATGGATTGGGAAAGATCAAGAAATGTAAAAATAAGATACAAGAACTGCTTTACCTAAGTTCAGGAAGGACAGACTCTACTGGATACTTTTTTCTAAGATAGAGAAAATGTTTGTTTCAGTTATACATTTCTTATAATCAGGGTATGGTAAGATATATTAAAAGTTTTGGAGCTTGTAAACATATATTAAAGGCATTAGTCATCAGAGAACAATCAGTGATTTCTAAGGATCATTTTCTTAAAAGCTTTAGAAACATGCACCTCTCAAACTTCCAATTATGTTAAACCAATCTGCATCAATCTAAGGAAACATTTAGACTCTCAGTGTCAGGAAATTAAACCACTAGTTCTTAAGTTCTAAGCATACCTCTAAGCCTCTGTCTTATTTTTATGCTTAAAGTTGGTAGATAAATGCTAGGAAAGTGTTTGAGACAAATTGAACAGTGTATTCAAATCAAATAGCTTAAGTAAATGCACAGAAACTAAAAAAGAGTCAGGTGACATAATAGAAGATGGCAGGGACAGCAATGACAATTTGTCAGAACCATCTTTGCCTATACTCCCTCTCCCACAAAACAAAATCTATTGTGTAAATTAAGGTAAGAAAAAGTGCTCTCCTCCCCAAAATTTTTTAGCATAAAATGGTTGTAGCTATTATAGAAAATATTTAGATGGATGAATGATTCAAAAAAGTCAACATTTCCTGTACTTTATTTTAATGGCACATCAGCAAACATCCACTGGGTACTCACAGGCGCCAGACTCAGCGGCTGTAAACATAAATAAGGTCTAGTTTTCTTGCCCCCCCAAAGCTAAAAATCTAGTACACTGTATTACATAGATAAAAGGGATAGACTACCAGAGCCAACACCCAACACACTCTATATCAAGGATCAGCAGATAGCTTTGATTAATTCAGATCTCCTGCACGTCTTTATCCAGTGTGGCTTGGTGCTATTCTTTCTCAGTATAGGGTCATCTGTAAGTGTGCAGTTGGAAGATGCATACCTGATTTAGGGGGTCCACAGCATCCTCCAGCTGCACATTCTACCTTTCTGATTTCCATAACTCTGGCAAGAAGATGAAAGCAAGTATCTGAGTTGATCATTACAGTTCCTTCTAGTTTTGACATTCTGTGAGTAAAGCTAAAATGTTTGTTTTAGGCAGATCATTACAAGAATGAAAATGCATCACCTAGATCTGATGTCAAACAAGCACATTCTCTAAGACAATGTTGCAATTTTGGCAAAAGAGCCTAATTTATGTCTCCTTATGGATTCCAATATCATGAGCTCATCCTACACCTATAAATGTATTCATTATGTAAGCTTTCGTTTAAGCGAATATAAGGCTGGAGAGAAGCAAAGTGCTGCATGCCATTCAATTTGGCTTCAGCAGAACTCTTCATTACTAGGAAGAGGCTGCCCATCTAGATAATGAGAACAAATTTCTTATCATCACTGTGGTGTCTTTTATTTTACTATGTCACTCCTGGAAGAGTTTGAAAGTCACATACTCTCCACCTTTGCCTCCTGAAGCATCAACAGGTTACAAAAATAATACTTTGCCTCATGGTATGCAACCTTAAGATGAACCCAGAAAAATGGTATTCGTTATTCTGTTGGATATATTAGATGTACAATAACGATGTATTATAAAGTAAATCAAATTACAAAAATGAGCCTATCCCTTGGATAAAATTCTGGGAGTGAGCCAACACCACAATTATTATCTTCTCTAGCATTGAATGTCCTATATAAGTGTTTGGAAGATGTAAGTAAACAGGACATAAATCTGAGATTGGTTCTTCAATCTGTCTACAAATAACCATGACATTCTATATAAACTATACTTTAGAGCATATATGCTTTCTGTTTAAGCAGTTAAGAAGTGTATTAGACACTATGATAAACAGAAAAAACAGAGCGTGAATACCGATAAATGCAAGCCTTCCGTCTCGGAAAGTCTTCACTTATTTGATTAAGTTAGGTGAAAAACAGAGCAGTCATGCTTATAGCCTTTCTTCCTTTTTCCTTTCCTCTCCTCTTTTCATTTCTAATGCGAATCGGAAGTCTATGTGGAGCAGTCTGGCTAGCCCCAGTCTAACCTCCCCATCTGGAAGGGGACTAACCAGCCTTGGGGCTACTTCCAACCCTTCCCAGCTGTTGGGTTGGGGTTTTTTGTTTTTGTGGGCTTGAGAAAGCATATTTATATAAATGATTGCCATATCCTTTGCCAGCTGTTGACCCTGTTCTTGTCCCAGTTGGGGCATGGTTTTCATTTTTAGCGGCCACAGACTGGAACTGACCCTGATAGAGTTAGCACGCTATGCAAACAGCTTTACGCGCTATTGCTGTGACAGTTCAGACAATGGATGCACAGTGTAATCCAAGGGACCGGTGTTTCCCTTTGGGCAAATGTCACAGAATCCAGAGTTGGAAGTATCAGTTGAAAAAATAAATTCTGAGATTCACTGTGTTATGGAATAGCTTCTATTCAGTAGTTCAGACTATACTGATTTCAACTAGGGTCAGAGCAAGAATTTATCAGCAGCAACCAATGAGACCTGTATGAACATGAAAAGTTCTCTAGACAGATCTGCAGAGGCAACTGCTGCCTCTATAGTTAAACGAGAGGTAAAAAGAAGCCTCTATATGTTTGATGTCAATGTCCATAAATTTTAAAAGTTTAGACCCTTATACCTTAACAGAAAAAAAGACAAGAATCAGTTTGGGCTTTTGATCATTATTTTAAGCCTACAATCATTCCTAAAGATAGCCAATCAGATAGTTCCTTCTGCACATTACCAACCAGAATAACTCTTATGTTTAATCTGTGGTTAGTAGTCACAAGGAACTAGAAAGTTTAGAAATAAGTCCCAGCTACTCAAGAGGCTGAAGCGGGAGGATCACTTTGAGCACAGGATTTCAAGTCCAGCCTGGGCAACATGGCAAGAAACCATCTGAAAGAAGAAATAGACTTAGGGAGAGTATAGTTGCGAGAAGAGAGACCCATAGTGATTGAAGGGAAGGGTGTAAGTATTCAATTAAGGACGATTTATCCAGAACAACCAATATGTCTTCTGCAGTTAAATGGGGATAAGAGAATAAACAGCAAATCTTTATAACTTTCATATATTTTATCAAGTCCTTCTGGCGATAAGCACAAATGGCATGTGAAGAATAAAGAAATTTAATTAAATATTAACTGATTGTTAATGCTTAAAATGATACACCTAAACTGAAGATTTATAATATTTGATAATTTACAGAACCAGTAAGTCATTGAAACATATTATTAGAGAGACTAATTGTAAAAGGGAAAGTAGCATGAGAGTTAGTCAGAAAGAAGGCCTGTGTTAGGCTCTCTTCAAGCCTGCAGCCTGGCTGGCTATGGCAGATGGAGACTGCTGTACATAACTGTAATTAAAATGTGAACCCCATTTTAGAGGTCAGAATAGAACAGTTGACAAATAGGGGAGCTGGGAGATGGAAAGTGAAGATATTTCCTGACATAGGCATTTTCAGTCTTTGAAAAATAATCCAAAAGGAAATTTAGTCTATGAATCTAAGAGTTACATACTTATTATATCTTTAAAACCCCTCAGAAGATTGAGGTCTGGAATTGCTTTAAAGGCAGCTCAGAATTTCAGTCAGCTTGCACTTGAAATGAAAATATCAAGTGCTGGGGGGAATTAACTGATGGGATCTTTGAAGCCTCTGTGAACTCTGGTTTAACAAATGACAAAATCTGTGAAATTACAAGGCAATGTTTTCTTTCTCTCACTCGTGTTTGTAACAGTGAGAAAAAGTTGATGAAGCCATTTGTTGCTCACAGCAGAACCTGACTTAAAATTTGACATCATTAATGCAAACTAACAGCACGATCTGCAGATACGTTTTTCTTGTAATCAATATAAAACTAGATTTTTAAAAATTCAATATTATATCCCCTGTCATTTTAGTTTGATTATTGATAGATATGTTGGGGTTTATTTCTACCATCTTATTTTGTATGATCTATTCTTTCCCTTCTTTTATTGTACTGATAGCTTTCTATTATAAATTTTTTTCTCTACATGTTTGGAAGCTATAGATTATATATCTATTAATGGTTTATCCTTAAATTTTTATATCATGCTTTAAATATGAACTTCCCTAGACTACTCAATACCTCAATATTTGTCCTATATATGCCTTAATTGACACTGAACATCCCCACATCTTCCTTGTCATTATTGTCTGGGGGTTTAGTTTCATACAAGTAAATTATAATATGAAAGGTATTGCTATTCTATTATTATTATAACATCCAGAGTTAATTACCAAGATAATTCTGTATCTGGCATATCACTCCTACACTCTACATATATATTTTCTTAGTGAAGCACATCTTGAACACATTGACTGACATGTAAGTTGTATTTGACTCACGCTAGTTTTGAGCCCAGGGCCTCATGAAGCATATGTAACTCACATGTCAGAACTATCAGAATTGTCCCCACTATCTCCACTAGGACAGTACTCCTCTGAGTCATCACTAAATAGATTGACATCTTTATCATTAACGTCCAAAACTTCGTTCACTATTTCCTCCAACAATTCTTTACACTCATTTTCTCTAGAGAATGAAAAATGCAAAATAAACTTATGTGATGATCACAGCTCTGGTCATAGAAGCTATATTAAAGTAGAACTGGTGGCTAGGTGGGAAGGTCCATAGCATGCCTGCATGTTGTGAAACCTCTGCTCATTGTTTTCTCTGTCCATGGGCACGCCTTCCCCACCTCCTGTTGCCCTGCTCCTGCTGACTGGCCCAAGCATGCTACACGTGCTGGATGGTATTCTCCAATTACCATAACTTCTGACTGCGCATTTTCCCTTGAATGTTTGCCTGGCAGCTCTTTGAACGAAATCCATACGATAGTATGCAGCCATGTGACACTGTTGCACATACTGAGGGGGTATGATTCAGAGGTAGTCATTCAGAGCCACCCAAGGTCCACTCCAGACGCAACTAAATACCTGAGGAATGACAAAAAACTTAATTTTCAGAAACAAATTCAATAAGTATATCGAGAGTCACATACAACTCATGTGTGCAGTATAAAAACTGATATAACACACAAACACAATAAGAAATAACAATTTTTCATTAAATTAGAAAGGATTGTTTTGCTTTAGAAGTTTTTATTCTATTTTCATAATAAAACACTGTGGCCTCAAGGAAAAACTCTTTTTTTTCTAGTGTGGCAGTCAATGTGTTAAAAGATTTTCTTTTTGAAGGACAGCACAACAGTAGTAAACTCTTGGTACTATGTAAATATTGAATTTTAGCTGGGTATAGAATTGTAAGTTAAGAATTATTTTTGCTAATAAGCACTTTGGTGTATGACTCCATTTGCCTTTTGGGATCTGTTGTCACCAATGAGAAGTCTACCATCAAACTAATTTTCATATTTATGTAGGTACTATGTCTTTTTTCTCTGTTAGCTTTATAAAAATCAATGGCCTCCAACTGTACTACAAAGTATATAGATGCAAATTTATTTTTATTTATTCTGCTCAAGACTCAAGGTATACTTTCAACTTTAGGACTAATCTCCTTAATTCTGGAATATTCCAAGTAATTATTATGTGAACATCATTTCCCTCTATCTTATTATTTTAGAACTCTCATTAGATATATTTTGACATTTCTAAACTGTTTCTTAACTATTCTTTTACATTTTTATACCTCTGAAATTCTGAATAAACTACTGTCCAAATATACATTTTAAAATTATTAAGTTTTAAAATTTCAATGTCTTCATTATTTTATTCAATATTTTAAAGTGATTCTTTCTCATATTCACTTGTTCTTATCTTGTTTCATATCTGCTGGCTTTTGTTTTATAAAGCCATTCCTTTGTCCGTTCGAGGATCTTAAATATAAAGGACTTTTCCAAGTGAATTCATCTCCTACTTGTTTTCTAGTTTGTCTTTCTTGGTATTAAAGTATAACTTTATTTTATGGATTGTGACATTGCATTTATAGGCTCATTTTAAGTGGGAATCACACTGAACTCATTTCACTGTCTCTACCAGTGTACCACTCCCTATCTTGCAGTTTAATGGTTGCCTCCATGGAAGCCCTAGAACTCCAGTCCAGAATTTGGTCTTATATTGGGCAGTTAAGGGATCTGATCCCTCAGGAATATTGGGGAAAGTCCAAACCAGAAAATGAGTCAGTGGATACTTTAGCTCAGCTGCTAAGGCCATCTTTTTCTTTGCATCTCTGTAAGTTTGCAGTTTCATACAGGCCACAGCTCTCAGCAGCAGTTTTCTTTTGTGTCCTTTTGAAGACACTACTTGGCCCCAAATGGGGCATTTTTAGTCCTTAAAACCCTGCAGAAGCCAACTCTCAGCCACTTGAGCCATCTTTCAGACATAATGTCCCATGGTCTCCACCTCTCAGCCCCTTGTATTTCTGTTGCAGTTTTGGTCCATGGAGACATTTATCCTATTTTAGAGCTTTGCTACATCTTCCAATTTTTTTATTTTTTCAATAGTTTATCACTGTTGTGTATTTGGCAAAGTATGAATATCATCTTTACTGAAACAGTTCTCTGCAACAAAACTCTCTTTAAGTCACTCATCTTTTGATTTTCCACTAAGCCAAAAAGGGTTTATTATAGTTACCCAAATATATATAGAATCTATGCTGAGTATTTTTAATACCAATTTCTTATAATTTAAAATTATAATTTATTTTGTACAATTATTTAAGTAGTGGGTCAAAAATATTCAAAATATATTTTCTCAAATGATCAAAACATGTGAAAAATATTCAACATCAAAGAAATGTAAATTTAAAGCAAGGGGTCCTCCTTTTGCATACTGAGTTGGCAAACAAAGAACTATGATACTCATATTGGGGAGAATATGGGAAAATCACTTTCTTACATTGTATATAAGAGTATAATTTTGATAACAATTTTGGAAACTAATTTGGCAATAGACAGCAAAGACTATAAGCATACCTATTGGTCTAGCAACTCTATTTCTAAAAATTTATCCTGATGAAATAAAATAATTGTGCCAAAATGTACAAGAAATCAAATGTTAATAAAAGCAAAAAGAACAAAACAAGCATACCTATTGGTCTAGCAACTCTATTTCTAAAAATTTATCCTGATGAAATAAAATAATTGTGCCAAAATGTACAAGAAATCAAATGTTAATAAAAGCAAAAAGAACAAAACAAAAGGAACAATAGCAAAACAAACAAAGCAAAGGAACAAACAAAACATTCATTAAAAAGAGACCAGTTATTAAATTGCAACTAATTGATCAACACTTATGTACACATATGGAAGTAACTTTCATCAGATGTCAGGCAGGTGGCTGGGGGAGGGGATGGGTGAATTCACACCTAACAGGTGCAGTGTACGCTGTCTGGGGGATGGGCACGCTTGTAGCTCTGACTTGGGCGGTGCAAAGGCAACATATGTAACCAAAGCTTTTGTACCCCCATAATATTCTGAAATTAAAAAAAAAAAAAGAGACCAGTTAAATAAATCACAAAATAGTACATAGTCACTTACAAATACACACCTATACACACAAGAGGAGTGAAAGATTATACAAAAATTTTATTCCTAGAAGTATGCTAATGATGACCTATATTTTCTTTTTTTGGTAGAGAAATATTTAAAAATTTTTTATTGCTGCAGGCCAATGTATATATCTTTGTAAACAGTAGAAATTAAGCAAGGATGAGGGGAATAATTCTCTTAAATGCACAGAAGGCAAGAGAAGGGAAATACTATGAGCTTGAAACCAATCCCTCTACTGACTGTCAATAAATGCAAATACATCCTCATCCACCTTTGGCTATTTCTTCATATTATCTAAACCTTAGTTCTTTTTACTTCTTTGAAGGCCTCCTATCCAAGCTCTTCCAGCATGTTCAAGATCTTCTTCCATCAGGCATCCAGTCTCTGCTCTATTTCTAATTTGCCCCTCATTTCTGCATTCTTCCCTTCAGATGGTAAATATATTCAAGTATTTTAAACAAAAACAAAAAATCCTTTCTTGAAAATGACACCAAAGAAGAGACATTCCATGGCTCTATTTTCACACCTCTAGTCATTTTCATTCACGCTGTAATTCATGGCGATGTGGCTTTCTTCTTTACTGCTATATTAAAACTGCTCTTGCTAAGGCCTCTAATGACTTACTTATTGCTAAATACAATGGAAACTTCTGTCCTTATATTCCAGGATCACTGTACTATTCTATATTTAATGACATTTCTGACTGAAACTCACTCACCTAAGACTTCTGGTGGCACTGCACTTTTTGGGTTCTCTTCTTGCTTCTTTGGCAGCTCCTTCTGAACAAATTATCCTTTACAGGTTTGTGGTGATTTTTCAGGGCACTACCTTTGACCTACAATTTTTCTCATTGTACACACTTTCCTTTTCAGCTTTTATACCTGTATGTTGATAATTCCCAAATTTTTAAGTAGGGCCAGGTGATCCACCCTTAGTCATCTTATGAGTACCTCAAAGGCAACATTCCTAAAACTAAAAGTATTGCGTTCTCTATTAAACTGCTTCTCTTACATTCTCTCTTTCATTTAATTAGCACAGACAGAAACCTAGGATTCATATCAAATTCATCCCTGAAAAGATCAAACAAAAAGCGGGCAAAGGACATGAACAGAAACTTTTCAAAAGAAGATAGACTAATGGGCAATAAAGATATGAAAAAATTCTCAACATCTCTAATCATTAGGGAAATGCAAATCAAACCCACAATGAGATATCACTTAACTCAGAGAGAATGGCCTTTATCATAAAGTCCCAAAACAATAAGTGTTGGCATGGATGCAGAGAGATAGGAACATTCATACATGGCTGGTAGGACTGCAGACTAGTACAACCTCTCTGGAAAGTAATATGGAGATACCTCAAAGGGTTACAAGTAGAACTACCATTTGATCCAGCAATCCCATTACTGGGCATCTACCCAAAGGAAAAAAAGACATTCTATAAAAAAGACATCTGCATGCGAATGTTTATAGTAGCAGAATTCACAATTGCAAAGATGTGGAAACAACCCAAGTGTCCATCAATACATGAGTGGATTAATAAAATGTGGTACATGTATACCATGGAGTTCTACTCAGCCACAAAAAATAATGGTGATCTAGCACCTCTTGTATTTTCCTGGATAGAGCTGGAGCCCATTCTACTAAGTGAAGTATCACAAAAATGGAAAAACAAGCACCACATGTACTCACCATCAAATTGGTATTAACTGATCAACACATATGTATTACATATAGTAGTAATATTCATTGGGTGTAGGGCAGGTGGGAGAATGGAGGAGGGGATGGGTATATTTACACCTAATGGATGTGGTGTGCACTGTCTGGGGGATGGACACGCTTGAAGCTCTGACTCGGGTGGGGCAAAGGCCATATATGTAACCTAACATTTGTACCCCTGTAATATGCTGAAATTAAAAAAAAATTCCTCCCCTTTCTCCTCATGCCTGATATCCAATCACCATGCCTGATGATTTTTACTTGTATTAATAGATATTTCTCAACTTTCTGTTCCTCTTTTTTTAATTTCATTTACCCTTGCCCTAGGTCAGGTCAACACTTTAAGGTCTCCCTGATTCCAGTCTTAATCTTTCTTCAAATATGCTCTCTACAGCTACCAAATTGCATTTAAAATGCAAGCTTATGTTGCTTCTCGTCTGCCTCTCTTCTGCCTAAAACCCTTTTCCATTCCTTACAGGATAAAGTCCAAGCTCCTTAACTAACATACACACTGCTCCAGATTCAATGGAGCACTCTTATGACTCTCTGCAAGGACTTTTTATTTCTTCTAAGAGACCAGGTCTTGCTATGTTGCACATACTGGGCTCAAATTCCTGGGCTAAAGCCATCCGCCATCGTCAGTCTCCTGAGTAGCCTGGTACTACAGGCACAGGCTACCATGCTTGACAGTTCCTGCAAGGACTTTATGTTATGGCCAAGTCAACCTCCTTATGAGCCCTTTGAATATACCATGTCTCTTCTTTCCTCTATACCTTCAGTTATGCTTATACTCTCTACTTAGATTGCTGCTGAACTTCTCCTCTGAAAGCTTTCCTTAAATATTCTGTACCTTCCTCAACTCCAAGCCTGTAAAAAGGCTTAGCAACAAAGACCATACCTTTTGAAGTGTGCTGTTCTTTGCAGTATACTATGATTTGAAATACAGTTGATTTTTAATCTATATCTTGTCATAAGTTTAATATATTTAAAATTTTTATGTATACACTTTACTTTCCTCTCCTTGTTATCCATTAAACTCAACACTGTGCTCTGAGAAGTCTGCAGTGAGGACTTTTCCTTGCTTGTTGTACCTTGCCCCATAGTGTACTCATAACATGCTTATGCACAAGCTCAGAACTACCAAGGTTATAGAGAGAAAGAAGGAGAATCACCAAAAACAATAAAGTTTTTTAAAGGTGAGTAAAAATCTCCTTATAGTAATCTATTATCAAATGAGCCAAGATTTAAGAGAAACAACTTTGGTATAAAAGACCTAAAATCCACTTAGCTACTAGGCTTGTGGTCTATACCAGAATATAAAATAGGAATTGAGTGGAAACTCTCTTATAGGGAAATTTCACAGAGAACACTTGTTACAAGCAGTCTCTTTGTAATTAGATGGCTTTCAAAGATAACTGATGAAACTACATCATAATAGGTGATACTTTTTGCTGAAGAGTAGAGAGAAATACGTTTCAGATGTCAGAGCACCAACTAAATAGATCCTTAAAGTTAAACAACAACAACAACAACAAAACTTGCTAATTTAAAAGTTGGAGACCGTCCAACAGCAAGAATAGCAAGGAAAGAACAAATCAGGGAGAACACATCCCTGAAATACTAAAATTCTGCCATGTATTGGCTATTTGGTATATAAATATGCAGGAAGATCCCTCAAAAATTCAAAAGTACAAAAAATATTAGCTGCACTTGTACACTGGAAGATGGATGTTAAAGATAGGATTTTTAAAAAAATTTAGAGTAAGTTAACATTGCTTTGTGGACTAGGATGGGAGCTAGAAAAAGAGCTAGAAAAAAATATCTTAATGACAAATTTAAGTAAATAAAATTCAGATCAGGAAGGAGAAATTCTTCTAAAATTGGGCAAGATTAATTTGGCATGTTATACAAATAGGAGGAAATTTGTTAAAAAGAAAAAGAAAGAAAGAAAGAAAAAAAAACCTTAGCTGCTAATCTTAGGTTAATAGCAAATGACCCCATCCACTCTTAACCTCAAAGACTGACCTCTTGACCTACAGCCAGTGGCCCTGTTCAGAAACATGTTGCCACCAGAGTAAATAAAAGAGAACATAACGTGCTGAGATTGTTACTGCTAATGACAAGTGACACGCACTTTATACTGCCAATGAGCAAAGTCATCAATAAATAACCCTAAAGATGTTTGCCAATATTTTTCTGGAATGTAGTTTCCTGTCCTGTGTTTTTATTTTATTTTATTTATTTTTGCTATTTTCCCCCAATAATTGCTCTACTGTCCTGTGTTTTTAAATTCCAGTTATTTATTTATTATGGGGGAAAGAGGATAAAATTGTTATTCTCAGCTCTAGAAAATTTTTAAAGTATAGACTATAAAACCAAGGGAAAAGCAACATGAGTAGCTGAATTGCTTATCAGTGCTACTCAATCCATATCCATGCTCTCTTTTAATGGTTTGGTCCATAACTAAAAGACAAATGATAAGAGAAGAGTTTCACAGACATACCAGAAATCTAGCTGAGAATACATGTCAGAGCCATAGAGTCCAAAGATAGGAAACTCTAAAAGTTATTGAGAGTATTTTGAATGAGTTCTTAAGATCTCTTAGTGGAAGGGTCTATCTTGATGGCCCCAATAATACTTAAAATGTTGGTCTGCGTTGGTAAGCTGACTACATAAATCAACATATAGAAACTGATAGCACTTCAATACTCTTAAAATTTTGCTTAAATGAGGCTTGTTTCATTTTTTTCCCCCACCCAAATGTATATTGCATAATACATTTCTGGAAGGATAAAGAAACCGATAATATTGTTAGCCTCTAGAGAGGAGAACTGGGTGGCTGGGGCAAGGGATGGAAGAAAGGTTTTTTCCTTTTGTATCCTTTTATGTTTTGGATTTTGAACTGATTAAAAATTTAAAATACATTAAAAATAAAACAAAAATTCAAGTGAATAAAACAAATTATGAACATATCTATGCCACAATTTAGAAAATGGGAAAAAATATGTTCAAGTATGAAAAGATATGAGTTATAAACAGGAAGCAGGCTCTGAGTTAAGCAGTATAAATTTTCATATGTAAACTAGCAAAAATAGATATGGGGCAGATAAATAATTTTAATAAAATAAACCTTAACACACAGGTTAAAAGTGATTTTATAGAATATGCATGAATCCCTAAATAAGCTATTGTACATTAAATAATAATATAATGTACTAGAAGGAGAAGGGACACTGTATTTTTCAAAGACACTGGCTAATAGGTAGGGAAAAAAAATCATATTTCACCCTCCATCCTAATTCCACACCTCTCCATAAAGAACACTATTTAGTAAATGTATAGATAAAATTAAATTGTGTATACACTAAATTGCGTGTATTTGTGTACTTTCTTATATCTTATGCTAATTCAGTGCTTCCAACTTAAACATGAGGTGAAAAAATGAGGGCATTTTTAGTGCAAAGTTATAATTTGTAGCCAAACAAGAGCATATAAAGTAAAATAATCCACAATTCTCAGAGATAACATTAAATTATGTTTAACTATAAAAAGTAATCAATTTCTAACTCAAAGTTTTATTTTTATAAAACATTTTCTGCATTAAAGTTGTTCAAGAGAAAAAGATGCTTTGACATGCTTTTAATTGATTCGTTTTACACTCAGAGGGAGGATAACAGTGATTTGTGAAAGGATTTTTTTTCTGTCTTGCACACATCTCTCATTTGTCCATCTTAATTCAATTAAAGGAAATAAGGACAGTTTGACCGATGAATGAACCATATTTTAACCGAGGACACTTCTATTTAAACTGGAGTGTATCAACCACTGTAATTGTCAGTTAGTTACTTCCGATCTCTAACTTTTGTTTTGAGAGGTCACAGCATGGTCATGGAAAAGAAGAACATAGTAGAATATGGATAAGTATTTAAATCATTAGCCCAGTAGCCATTCAAAGAAAGAAAAATTTTAATTGTTACTGCTTTGTATGGAGATAGCTCAACCCCACTAGTAGCTCTTGCTGAGCTAAAGGCTTACATATTCAAATAGAATGAAATTTTTATTATTTTCAAGTATGCAACAATGCTGTCTACTATTCTTTTTTTTAATCAGTCGTCTTCTCATAAATCCACAAATTTAGCCACTTTTCATTTTCCATAGCTTCATCAAGTACTACAGATATTACCCTAGCATTTCCCAAGCAGCATTGTATAGATTGGGAAATTTCCTCTTCCTTTTTCTGCACATACCATATTGTTGATTTGTTAACACTGAACTCTTGGCAAACAGCACTGTAACACACTGTAAATAAAGTAAATTTATTTTACTTTAGCACTGTAAATAAAGCTTATATAACACATGTATTTTCCTCACAAGGCACCTCACAGCCTTCTTGCATTTAGGAACACTAGCAGCACTTCAGCACTACGATTGGGGCCATTTAAAACATCTTAGCAAACCTCATTGCTCACTGCAGCCTTGAACTCCTGGGCTCAAATGATCCTCCCGTCTTAGCCTCCCGAGTAGCTAGGCCCACAGCTGCATGTCACCACACCGGATAATTTTTTTTTTTTTTTTTTTATCTTTTAATTTTGAAAGAGACAAGATTGCACTATGCTGCCCAGGCTGGTCTCAAAGTCTGGCTTCAAGCAACCATCCTGCCTTGGCTTCCAAAAGTCCCAATGTGCTGGGATTACAATGGTAAGCCCCCATGCCTGGCCTAAAACATCTACAATCTTTGAGTCAGCAATTGTACCTCTAGGAATCTATCCTATAGCAATAACTATATTACGGACAGATGTATAAGCAAAAATTTCATAGCAGTGTTATTAGTAATAACACTTATATATAACAACACAATATACAGACATATACAGAGAGATCTGGAAACTGTACAACAAAATGTTAAATGGAGTTATCCCTGTGACACGGGGTTTTGGGAGAATTGCAACATTATTCATTATTTTCTCATGCTGAATTTTCAATAATGAGCACAGTATGTTATATCAGTATAAACAGAAAAGACAGTTAAGACTATTTATATTTTGGAGAAAAAAAAGAAAATGGAAAATTTTATGTTTGTTTTCTCTCTCAAGGCATCTTCTCAAGCCTGTGGATATGTGTCTACTACCTCAATGTCTCCCCTCTCATTGAGAAAATAACATAAGTGAAGCACAGTTGTTACCACAGACCAGCAATAAGAAGACAATATTCTCTGAATTCAGACTGTGACCACCTACTTTATCATCATTTGGCAACTCAGAAGAAATCCCAATCTGCAGATTTTTTTTTTCAAAAGACAAAAGAAATGACTTTAGACCATCAAGAGGAAATGATTGGAATAGAAAGCTCTTTGGCTGTATTAGTGCACAAGAGATTGTTTCTGGATATACTGCTCCATAAACAGTTAAGCAAAGGTAGAAAAATACCATTGACCAAAACAATAAGTAGCTTCTCAGTTCTCTGATTGGCTATCAGAATTTCTCATGGCAACTGTATACTTTGTTCTGATCTGCTTAGAATCTTCCATTTTACTATCATCAGCAGGCCTGCAGAGAGTCAGGCCTTCCTGTATAAGCATGGGCTCAGGCAAGGAACTAATCATCTCTTCCCTCACCAGTCATACCAATTAATTAATTAAATTTTTATCAAATTGCTGTTACCTGGCAGGGACTATTCTAACTGCTAGGGTTGCCATGACAGAAGATAATACCCTGTCCTCATGGAGCTTATATTCTATTCTCAGGCTCTTCAGAATACTCTTATTTCCCTTTCATTTCAAGTGCTGCATGCCGAGGATAACTTTATTCTGTGCCTAAAGCACAAAGCCTACTGTAGATAATGCCATATGCCATCTGTTCAAGGAAATGCAGTCAAGTTTGTTTCTGCCTGCTGGTTTCTGTTCTGCTGACACATAGCACGGGGCCAAAGCTCTCTGACAAAGGTAGCAAGCTTCAGCCGTCAAGCCTTCACATGCTATCAAGGCCCTGACTTGCTCTCAGGCCCTTGGAGTTCTTGCCTCATATTCTTAGGGCAGGACTGTTCTTCAGGTGACCTGACGATCAACTCTAGAATACCCTGGGAGCAAATGAGAACTTTCGTTGTTCCTCTCCCATCCTCTGGCAACACTAGGTCAAAATTTTAGCCACATTATTTCTACCCAGTGGCTCCCAGCTTAACAGTATATTGGCTGAGAATTTATTTATTACAGCTTGTTGGCTGAATAGCCTAATCTCTTATCTGTGGCCATAATCATTTTCCTGTCTTGGTTTATCTTCCAAGATTTTTTTAAATGAAATAATACATCATCTTCTCAGACTTCTCATTAGAATGAGAAAAAAGAATATTAGAAAGCTCTTGGGATTAATATAAAAATGTACAATGGCTTCTCTGAGCTTTTAATCGGTCCTTCACAAGTCTCTTACACTAATGACTTAATGATGTTTGGCAAAATAGGGTGCACTCAATCTGGTCTCAGACTCCAGAATATCTCAATACCAAGAATTAATTACAAAGCAACTCTGTGTGAGTGTCTAAAAAAATCTCAGATAGCTACAGCTAGTAGATATATTTTTATGAAATAAAGACAGTGAATAAAAAGGGCTCGCCACAATATACAACTGAATATCTGGCTAAAAGTGTCTAAAGGGAGTCCCCTTCTAGATGATGCCATGAGGACTGGAACAAGTTAGCCTGGGGGTGGGGCGGTGGAGGGAAGAGACAGTGGCATTTTACCTGCAGTATTCTAGTAAAGACAGACATCCCCTCCTGCCCTCTGGAGCTCATAAGGTTATTCTTGTGTTAATGACCACACACAGCAGACAGATCCAGTCTTTCTGCTTTTCTTTCTTGTAGAATGATTTTCCTAAAACCAATGTTGGGCAAAACGCCACTAATACCACTGTAAAGCCCTCGCAGTGCTTCAAGGGAGAGGCAAGAGATAGAGGGTTAGGAGGTAATCAAGCTTACAGATTAAGCCTTCTAAAGCTACAAGATGAGCACAGCTCTTGGTGTTTATTAACTCTTCTAGTACTGAACATTCCTCCCCCACCTCATGGCACAAAACACAAAGGTCTTTTCATCAATGGACCTCAAAAGCTGGACTGTTTTAACTAAGCTTCCAAGAATAGCAAGCAGCTCTACTGGGGCTTTCTTTGGTTTCCACCACAATCAGGGAACAGTTCCTACTTTTCCACATAACATTAAAATTATTCACACCTGCAGACAATGCAAATTTTTCTATCCATGCACTGACATCTGTGAGGCCTGAGCACTGTTGGTACTATAGTCTAGATTTTTCCCCCCAAAAGCATTTTTCTGTGACAATAGGAGTCTGGATAGGAAAAAGTTAACAACAATAACAACAAACACAAAAACTGAATATTAAGGGCAAAGAAAAACAAGTTTGATTAAAATTCAATAGCTGCTCCTAGGAGGACCTTTTCTACTAACCTAACTGGATAGAGGTTTTCTAAGGATTGAGGTGTTTTTAAAAATAAAACATGCTAACCTTGGCTGACTGGCCCAATTTACCTAGTAAGGGCATATTAGTCACTTCATACATTAAACCAAACCCAGTAACTCTTTTTTGCCTCTTGAATTCCCTAATTCAAGCACAGGAAAAACAACAATATAATTTTTAAGAGTGCAACAACTATAAGACTTCTGTAATAGCCGATGTTCATTACTTCGCATGATTCTAGCTTTCTTATTAGGGTATTTGTTCTTTCCACATTTTGATATCTTAAAGGGCTATACCCACGGTGTTAAATTTAGGGGTACTAATTCCTTAGGCATATTTATTTGATTTTAAGCCATGAAAAATTTCCCACCTCTGTTTGATAAATTATATTCCTTTATCCTCACAACTAACTTAAAAGTTATATAGATTACCCAGATGAACAAAAACAATTTTATATTGTAAATTTGTATTGTTACAAATTTGTGTTGTAACATTGCTAAACGAATTAGATAACAATGACTACAGCTTCTTATTCATAATTTGAGACAGATAAATCTGTACTTTATTGATAGCAGAAGCAGATAGCCCTAATCACTAAACGCCAGCACAATCTGGTTTCTGTAGGATAATGACCCATCTCTATATTCATAACAACAATCTCATTCATCATAATTCACATTAAAAAAAGAAGAACTCCTCTAGTCAAGCTAATGGAGGAAATGTGTGAAAAGTGATTGGATGGGTAAAACTCTGTATGCAGCTGGAGGGTCCTAATTGATTATATTGTGCTGCAACTAAGCCTTCTGCCTTGTACATCAGATCTTTATCTAACTACATTTCAATTGATTTTCACTGATAGTCTTTTTTATGTCTAAGGCTTAAAGTACTAACCCAATAAAAGGATAAAAGACTTTGTAATACAGATTTCAAAATATAATGTCCACACAGGACTTTCATGGAATAAGATGGCAGAACCTGTGAATTTGGGAAGGTAATTTAAAATAAAAAAAGATTGGGATTTATGTCCATATTTGAAGAGTCCAAAGCAAAACACCAATCTCAACAAAGATGTAAGTATCTAATGTTTATTTTATGATACAACGCAGAGATGTAGGACAAAAGGTTGCCCACTTACGAGCTGTAGTACATGTTCTTAGGCAATATACCTATTGAATTGGTTTATTCCAAAATCAAAATGCCGTAAATTCAGTTCTCTCATTAAATAGTGAAGAGTTTGGAAGCAAGTCAGGTACAATGGCTAGAAACTATTTAAATTCCAGTTGAAAGACCTACTGGAATAATCAGTATACTAAAAAAAATATCTCAAAATAGCACTGCTGAACAGAATTTAGAATGAGGGTATAAACCAGGGGTGGGAAACCTACAGCCTTAAGGCCACATGTGTGGCCTTTTGACTAAATGTAAATTTTACAGAATGAACCCTTTTATTTTTATTAATACATTTTTGTTTGTCCTTTATTTTTTAAAATGAACATATTAAAAATACCAAAGAATAAAATAAGTTTCAATGAAATAATCCTCCCAGATTGATCAGCACAATTAGAATTAGTAAACCATAAGGGCTAAATTGACAGCTGCTACGCTCATGATTTAGTTCTCACTTCCCCTGCCTGACTGGCGCCACTACCATACAAAGTTGGTTGGCGAGAGTTTATGGGGGTCGAGTACGCCAGTCTATTATCAGCTTTTGACAGTGGTGTACTGTGTTTCTGTTTGAAGTAGAATTTGTGATAGTTGCACAGCTCAACTGTATTTTTTAATTTTGTCTGCTTAACAGCCTATCATGTCAAAGAAGAACCAAGAGAAGGCTGAAAGAAGAAAACAAATTTTTTAATGAGGATTGGGAATTGCATTATCTTGTTTCTGCTAAAGATGAGATGATTTGCTTGCTTTGTGATACTGCAATATCAACATTAAAGAAATTCAATGCTCATCAGCATGGTAACACTCATAAGGACCATAAATATTTTAATTAGAGGGAGAGGTGTCAAAGGTTATATTGCAGAAATTAAAAGATGAAAAGCAAAAGGAAACACAATTCTTTCAAGCAGCAATAAGACCTGGAAATAATTCCACTGAAACAACTTATAAAGTAGCTTATATACTCGGGAAAAAGAGGTAGCCATTCAGTGATGTAGAAATTGTGAAAAAATGCATTGTCCAAGTTGTAGGATGCTTAGGTCCAATAAAGTTTCAAAGTACAGACAACTGCCTCTTTCAAGGAGAACTGTAACTGATCTGCAGTATGAATTAGCCTTCAACTTAACAGAACAACCTCATGCAATACTTCAAAAGGAAAATGTATATTATTCAATCACTTTGGAATAATCAACTTATACTACTGACTCAGTGCAGGTTTTATACTTCATTTGAGTCATAACAGAACATTTTCTTTGCTACGAAGAGTTATTCACTTTGGGCACTCTTGCAAACAGAACATGGAGAATAGATATCTTCAACAACTTTCAAGATAAATGTAGCAAAGTTGGACTCAATTTGTTAAATATAGTAAGCATATATACAGATGGTTTACCTTCTATGACAAGAAAATATGAAGGGTTTATTGCACAGATAAAAAAAACTATTAACAGATCCAGACGCTCTCATTTCTTTTCATTGTATCTTCCATCAGCAAAACCTATGCGCTAAAACTACTATTTTGAGTGACACTTTGCAACAAGTTATAAGTATTGTTAACTATGTTCATGCAAATGCAACACCGCATTGTCAGTTTCCAAACATGCTAACGTTGAAACATGAGTATTCAGTGTAGATTTGGTATTCTGTATGGATTTGCCATATCATTCTAATGTGCATTGGCTATCCTGGGGACAAGTGTGTGAGCCAAAATCTTTTCTCTGAAAGAACAGATAGTTGAATTCTATAAAGAACAAAATCAGCAATGTGAATTGCTAAAAAGAAAATTTCTATAGGAATACAGCATATCTGTGTGATATCATGTCAAACCAAATGACTTGAACATTTCTTTGCAAGATAAAAACTATGTCTATATGTGATATATGGCAAAAAAAAAATCCAAGCATTTTGAAAAAAAGCTATCTTTTGTCAAAACATCTCTTTAAAAGGACATTTCTATGAACATTTCCCCAGTTAGAAAATGTCATTGATAAGCAGGATGGTATATGTGAATCATTGGAAGAATATGCAGCTGTGATAGACCTATTAATTAGAGAATACAATGACAGGTTCACTGACTTTTAAAGTCATGACATCACACTCAAATTAGCATTTCAGCCTCACCTACTTGATATAAAAAAGGCACCTAAAGAACTACAGATGAAATTGATGGAGCTCTCTCAGTAGATGACATTTTAAAGTCATTAATGCTAAGAAAGATCCAGTTGAAAAATGGAAAAAAGCAGTAGAATAACCAGGCCTTTAGTAACGTGCCTGAAAAATGCTTTTTTGCTTTACAACCACTTATTGCTGCAAATCTGCATTCTCCCACCTAACCCAAATCAACACACCCTTAAGGTCACAAGTGACTGACACCCATCTAGAGGATCGACTGAAACTGCAGACCTCCATGCTGCAACCAAATATTCAAATGCTTTCCAACAAAAAGTAGAAAAAATAAAGTCATTAAAAGGTTAGTTAACTGTAAAATTGATAAACAGTTTTCATTTTTTAAATTATTAAGTACATAGTAGTTGGATTTTTATAAAACAATGCAATTTTTAAGTGTATCTAATTGAATGCTGCCTTATTTGATTATAGCTAAATTAATGCAGCCTTCCCACATGAAAAGATTCCCCACCTCTGGCATAAACCATCACCCTTGAGAATTTGTTTTAACAGCTTAATTGACAAACAATAAATGGTACATAAAGTGTACAATTTGCAAGTTTTGACATATATTATCCATGAAACTATCACCACAATCAAGATAAGGAACATAGCCATCACTGCCAAAGGAAAGTTTCCTCATACCTCTTTGTTGTTCGTCTCTCCTCTTGTACCATTTCTATATCTAGGAAACCACTAATTTGCTTTCTATTACCATAGATTAGTTGGCATCTTCTAGCATTTTATATAAATGAAACCATACGGTATGCTGCATCATTTGATCTGACTCCTTTTACTTATTTCAGATTCATCTATATTATTGCATTTACCAAAAATTCATTCCTTTTTATTACTGAGTAGTATTCCATTTTATGGATAAACACCATCTTGTTTATCCATTTATAAGTTGATGGACATTTGGGTCATTTCCAGCCTTTGGCTACTATAAATACGGTGGATACCGCTTTCATTTCTCTTGGTTAAATATTTAGGAGTGGAATGGCATGGTCACATGATACATTTATGTTTAATGTTTTAAGAAACTGCCAAGCAGTTTTCCAAAATGCTTGTATGATTTTATATTTCCAACAGCAGTATATGAGTGCTCCATTTGCTCTATGTCCCTGCCAAGACTAGGTGTGGTCAGTTTTTTAATTTTAGGAAATCTAATAAGTGTGTAGTGGTATCTCACTGTGGTTTTAATTTACAGTTTCCTAAGGACTAATGATATTAAGCATTTTTGCACATGCTTTTCTTTTGTGTCATCCATATTTCCTATTTGGTGAAATATACTTAAATTATTTGCGCATTATTAAAAATAAAAATTGACAGTGTCATCAAGTTTATTACACAATTGTCAACCTAGAAAGAAAAACAAATCACCAGCCACAGAGGGTCAGGGCTTTGGCCTTTGGAGGGCTGAGTTTTTTTCTTTTCTTTTGCTATCAGGAAATAAAATTAAAAATTGTGTCTTTGAGTTAAAAGAAAACAAAAATGGGGAGAAAAGAATTCTCCAGGTAAATGCTCTTCTGGTTATATACACACACCCCTGCAGACACACACATCTTTTTCCCCTTAAACTGTTTCTCTAGATTTTAACCTTGCCCAATTTTTTATTCAGTTGTTTGATTTCTTATTATTGAATTTTGAGTTTTTATATCTTTATATATTTTGGATACAAGTTCTTTATCAGACAAGTGATCTGAAAATATTTTCTCCCTATGTGTGGCTTCCATTAATACATTCTCCCAGGGAACCATGGTATATGGTTGGTGGGAACATAAATTAGTATAGCTATTATGTAAAACAGTATTGAGTCTGCTAAAAAAATTAAAAATACAACTATCATATAATCCAGCTGTTGTGTAGCTTTGAAAGGATTCCAAACACTCACATAACTTGCTACATCAGTGACATATGTTTTGCTATGATAAGAACATGATGTATTGTACCCTTCTTCCCGAGAATGTACATCACACCTTATCAGACCACATATGTGAGTTATTGGCCTCAACCATTGGATTCCAAAACACATATAAACCCAAGATTTTTGACAAGACACCCAGTGAGCTCAGGTTGCAGCAGGGATACTCTCTGTCAGCCTTCAAGCTATTCTCCAGACTCACCCACCAACACTGACACCACTCACCAGTGTTCAAAGACCCTGGTGTGTTCTTGGGGGATCTACACTGTGTTGGTCAAACTGTCTCTCCTGATGCCCTCTCATAGAAAGGTACACTTCAAACTTGAATTAGACTTTACATCCACAGTGGCCTGATTTTATCCTAATTGAGCAACTAGACTATTAAGTGGACTCTAAACAAAATGGAACTCATTCACTCATTGTCTATTGAGCGCTTTCCCTGTAAGATTTGCTCTTATTATTTTCCCTCTCTTGAGCATCGTGGGGGAAATATGGAGAGAGAATCTCTTTGTATAGCCATTAACACTGTGTGACTAAAGAAATCATACTTTGGTGATCTCCTTATTTGACCATATAAAACACAAGCAATTCTACTACTGGGTATACATATCCAAAGGAAATGATATTAGCATGTTGAAGAGATGCCTACACTCCCATGTCCATTGCAGCGTTATGCACGGTTGCCAAGTTATGGAATCAACCTAAATGTCTATCAACACACAAAAGGATTAAAAAAATGTGGTGTACATATACACAGTGGAATAATATTCAGCTTTAAAAGAGAAGGAAATTCTGTCATTTGTGACAACATAGATGAACATGGAGGACATTATGCCAAGAGAAATAAGCCAGTTACAGAAGGACAAATAAAACATGATCTCAATTATATGTGGACTCTACAACAATCAAGCTCACAGAAGCGGAGAGTAGAATGGTGGTTACCAGAGGCTGGAGGGTGGGGGAACAGGGAAATGTTAGTCAAAGGGTACAAAGTTTCAGTTAGAGGAATACGTTTTTTGAGATCTATTCCACAGCATGGTGACTATAGTTAATAATAATAATATATTGCATATTTCAAAATTGCTAAGAGTAAATTTCAAATGTTCTTCCCACATACAAAAAATAGTCATATTATGGACCATAAGTATATACAATTTTTGTCAATTTTTAAAAATAAATTTTAAAAATTTCTCCCAGTGTGTGGAATCCATTAACATATCAGTAGATGAACTGAAGTTCTTGATTTTGATGGAGTCCAATTTACCTCTTTTTTAAATGGATCACACAACTAGTGTTGAACTAAGCAACTAAGGTTTCATTGATGTTCTCTATCTTTTTTGTTGTTTTTATTTAAATGATTTCCACTTTAATACCTATTATAGTTTTTTAAGATGTGAGCTGAGGGCATTGATTTAGACGTTTTTATTCTAATTTAGGTATTTAGTGCTATAAATTTACCTCTAAATATTGTTTAAGTGCATCCCACAAGTTGTGAAATGTTTTGTCCTAATCTTCATTCAGTTCAAAATAATTTCTAATTTCCCTTTTTATTTTTTCTTAAATCAATGAGTTATTTAGAAGTGTTAGGTTCCAAATATTTGCTGATTTTTTCCAAATATCTTGTGGTTACTGATTTCTAATTGAATTCCACTGCAGTCAGAAAACACTGCATGAATTAAATCCTTTAAATTTATTGAGGCTCGCTTTATGACTCAGAATATGGATTATTGCAGTAAATAGTTTGTGTGTACTTGAAAAGCAGGTAGTTCTGGTGTTGGTAGGGTTTCCATTTATAAATTTCAATTAGATTAAGTTGGTTATTAGTGTTATCCAAATATTCTATTTTCTTGCTGATTCTTTGTCTATCAATTATTATGAGAGGGATGTTGAAGTCTCCAACTATAATTGCGTATTTACCTAATTCTACATGCAGTTTATCAGTTTTGTTTTATATATTTTGAAGCTCTGTGATCAGATATATAAACATTCAGAATTGATATGTTCTTTTCATGAACATATCATGAAAAAAATTTATAAAAAATTAGTATTAGCATAGTATATCCCATTCTATCCTTTTAGTTTTTTTTTTTTTTGTTTTTTTTTTTTTTGGAGACGAGGTCTTACAATGTTGTCTAGCTGGTCTTGAACTCCTGACCTCAAGCGATCCTCCCATGTCAGTCTTCTGAGTAGCTGAGATTACAGGTACGTGCCACTGTACCCTCCGTCTTTTTATTTTTATCCTATTTGTGTCTATATATTCAAGAGCATTTCTTATAAGAAGCATGTAGATGAGTCCTGCCTTTTTTTTTTTTTTTTTTTTTTTTTTTTGAGACAGAGTCTCACTTTGTTGTCCAGGCTAGAGTGAGTGCCGTGGCATCAGCCTAGCTCACAGCAACCTCAAACTCCTGGGCTTGAGTGATCCTTCTGCCTCAGCCTCCCGAGTAGCTGGGACTATAGGCATGCGCCACCATGCCCGGCTAATTTTTTTTTTTTATATATATATCAGTTGGCCAATTAATTTGTTTCTATTTATAGTAGAGACGGGGTCTCGCTCTTGCTCAGGCTGGTTTTGAACTCCTGACCTTGAGCAATCCGCCCGCCTCGGCCTCCCAAGAGCTAGGATTACAGGCGTGAGCCACAGCGCCCGGCCCGAGTCCTGCCTTTTTTAGCCAATCTGACATTATCTGTTGTTTAATTGGGTATTTAGACTATTTACATTTAATATGATTTCTTTCATGGCTGGGTTTAAATCTACCATCTTGTTATATTTATATGTTTTCTATTTGTCCATATGTTCTTTGTTCCATTTTTTCTTTTTTGTTACCATGCATCCTTTTGGATCTACTAAATATTTTTAGGATTCCACTTTATCTCAGTTGTTAATTTACTACCTGTATTTCTGTTATTTTAGTGGTTGCTTTAGGATTTATAGCATATATTTGTAATTTACCAAAGTCTACCTGTAGAGAGTATTATCCTACTTCATGTATAATGTGAGAACCTTACATTTTTTTATCACTAATTATAACCAATTTGGGGCTTGCCTTTAAGGAAGGTAGGACTAGAGGAATTTAGTCTAGGAGAAATTTTGCCCCACTATTGAGACAAAAATTTTCCACCTGTTTACTTATAAATCATGAGATTTTCATATCTGGCAGGTGAGAACAGAAATTCTCCCCAGCACTGTGTAAACTCCAGTGAATGCTCCCTCTAATCTTTTTAAATGGTTCTTTCTTGGGTCTTAGGTAGTTTCCCATGTGCTCAGCTCAAGGCTCTCAGGATCTCCTCTGAAGGTCTCTAGAGCATGAGCTCTCTTATCTGCAGCTCTTTCCTCTCAGGCTCTCTGCTGTGTGAACTCTAGCCACCAGGACCTTCCCAGATTCCCACCTTCATCTCTTTCACTCAGGGAGACGGCTATATTCCAGTTGGATTTCCCCTCCCTACATATGTATCAGCTATGAGCTGGGACAATTGTAGGGCTCCCTTCATTTGTTTTCCACATTTCTGGGATCACTGTCCTTAATTGCTTGATATATAGGACCTTGAAAATCATTATATAATTTTCCAGTTTGTTTTAGGTAGCAGGGTATGTCTGGTACCTGCATTTATTGAAGCCTTTATAAAAGTCTATGTATGGAATATCCAACTAATGATTAGAAAATGAATGTTAATTATTTCATCTTTAGAAAAATCAACTGATACAAATTGGAAGGACCAAAATCTATTTTAAATGAGGTAAGTAAAAATGGTCCACTAACCACAAATATTCTTAGCTTTAAAAACCTCTAATACATTATTTTATCACCAAGGCCACTGACTGCTACTCAAATGGTCTTTAGCATATATTTAACAAATTAAAAAGTAAAGTGATTTTTCTGATGTGTTTATTTATGAAGATGTGGACAGCTTCTAAAATATACTGAGGAATCCTTAAACAAAAGAATCCTATCTCATAGCACAGTTAGGTCATCCATGTACAAAACCCCAAATTGAGTTATTATACTTCTTTGAAAAGGACTGGACACATAATCTAGAATCTTCATTCTAGATTTCTTAAAGCCTGTTAAGCTTAAAATGATTTGCCATTTTTGTTTCAAGTGAAAAACATTAAACATCATTTAAAAGTAAGCTAGTTAGCAATTTATGGTCAAAACAATTTGTGGTAGTGTCTGAACAAAGGAATGAAACAAGTATTAGAATTGGCAAGAAAACATATTTCTTGATGTGAGGTCTTAGTAATTAGCATGAAATACATCCCAATGTTAAATGATGTGCTGACAGCACAATGGGAATCCCTGTATATTGCTCCTCAAAATAATGATTTTAGATAAGGTTAGATAAAGGCCCCTGTCTAATCTAAGCATGGGTGAGAGTATTTATCCACCCTTACACCTTGAGAGGTGAAATTTTTTTCATTTGTGGACATTAGGAAACTAGGCAGAAATGGCCAGAAATCAGTTTACTCTACTCTAGAACTTTCAGCATCTTATGTTACTCTAGGACATGACTGAAGTGAATATAAGTCATTCCAAAACTATATTACAATATAATGATAATATAAGGTACAAGCAGTTATATTTACAATGAGTATAAGCCCTCAGAAGTAAATGAACTGAAACTGACCTTGATCACTGACTCACATCCTGCAGCACAGGGCAGTACCTGCTCCCTCTCCCACATTTGCCAACCTTTGCTACAACAGTAATCAATTTGCTGTCTTGATCTCTCAAGCATATCATACATGTTTTGATCTATCATTAAGCCTCAAACTTGTGGCCTAATTAAATTACTGAGAAAAAACACTCTGGAATTCTAAACTTTAGCAGGAGGAAATATCAGAGATAAATATTTGAAAAGGTGAGAAAATTATGACCTAATCTCTAGACATTCAAAGTCGCTATTAAAAATGAATAAAATTTTATTTGATTTCATTTTTTTTTTCACACAAAATGATGCCCAACCCATTTTGCAGCATGGTAATTTAAATGCCAAATACAAAATGTAGGAAAATGGAGAAATAAGAAAGACTCAAGGAACAAGATAGGCCCACAAGATAGGTGGAAAGAGATATAGAGTTAATGTCAAAGAGCCACCAAAAAGAGCTTCCAGAGTGTGGGAGTTAGAGAGGAGAAACCATGGAAGGGCAGAAAAAAGCCTAGAAATAGAGAAATGAAAAACAGAAAGGCAGAGGGAGACAGATGGGAAAAAAGAAAAGTCAAGCTTAATTCACCAAATGAAATAAGCTAATGTTGAATTATGTCTGTGGGCATAAGTTTCATTTGTTTCCAATGAGTGATAAAAGCCAAGGGAGAGGCTGGGCGTGGTGGCTCACGCCTGTAATCCTAGCACTCTGGGAGGCCGAGGTGGGCGGATGGATCGAGGTCAGGAGTTCGAAACCAGCCTGAGCGAGACCCTGTCTCTACCAAAGATAGAAAGAAATTAATTGACCAACTAAAAATATATATATAAAAAATTAGCCAGGCATGGTGGTGCATGCCTGTAGTCCCAGCTACCTGGAAGGCTGAGGCAGGAGGATCGCTTGAGCCCAGGAGTTTGAGGTTGCTGTGAGCTAGGCTGATGCCACGGCACTCACTCTAGCCTGGGCAACAAAGTGAGACTTTGTCTCAAAAAAAAAAAAAAAAAAAAAGAAAAAGGAAAAAAAAAAAGCCAACAGAGAAATAATATCATGCCCACAATGAGGAGCCAAATAGTGCCATATCATACCAAAGGGGAGGGAAAGTAAATCTACAGTTACAGCAAATATCAAAAAGTGGGTTTTAGCAGTGAGGCAAATGTACAAGTGTCTAAGATTGTGAAAAATAGGCATGGAGAAAAAAGATGAGACTAGAAAGAAGAAAATAGGTACTAATCATAAAAATACTAACAAATATAAAGTAAATCACAGCACTTCCCTTTGCATAGAATGCCCTTCCCACATTGCCACCTGTTCAAATGTCTCCCATACAAGAAGCCCTAGGTCTCATAAAAAGGATTTCTCCTCTGACCTCTGGGCTCGCACAGCATATTTATATAAAGCTGTTCTGTGACATTTACTTGTTTACCTTGCAGTCCAGTTTTACATATGTCCATCTCATTAGACTGTAAACCACTTGAGTCAGGGGACCCTCTTTTATAGTACCTAGTATCTAATGCTCAGGGCACAGCAGGAGGTTCCACGGATACCTGCTAAATCATGTCAGAAGCTTAAAAATAATGATGGTGAGATTTCTTTCACTGTCAAAAATCTAAGTATAGGTCAGGGAAAGAATGTAGTTCAGGGAGAAACTGGTAGTCAAAAATATCTGAATTTGAATTCTAGATCTGGCAATATCTTGCTGTATAACTTTAAGACCTAACACCACTACACTGGAGATTAAGTTTCCAACACATGAATGTTGGGGGACATATTCAAACAATAGCACATGTTTAATACCAAAATTATACTGAACATAATTAAATATTTCTTTCATGATTTAGAAGCTAGTTCAATATCTTGCCACTGTTTCAGAATCACTATACACATGATTCCATAGTACTTTTAATACCTTCTATTAAGGGTTTTATAAATTTCCCAATATTGGTGCCTCAAAAAAAAAAAAAGTCATGTCTTTATCATTGATTTTAGTGCCCCCAAATATGGTCACTTTAATTAAATCTTTGCTTTGAGAGTTTTTTTGTTTGTTTGTCAGTTGTATGTCTGACTCCTGAGTAAATAGAATATTATCACTTCTTAACCTATATTCCAGAAAGGACTCTGGAATAAAACCTTTAAACTAAATAAAGACTTCGGACAGCTCTGCATTGGAAAAATGTACTATAATTATACCTACAAACTAAAATATCTTGGTCTTTCAGATATTAAGAGAATAGAAACTATCCCATCTCCTGACAGTTTGTTGAGAAGAACTGATCTGCCAAATTTTAGTGTAGAAAAACATTTCATTGAATAATATTCATCATGTGTGCTTCACTCATATAATAACAACATCAATGCTGGTAAATCCATTCTAGGTACTCACTATCATGTCACACAATAGGTGCTCAACAAAAATTTGTTGAATGAATGTGATTAGAATGTTGCCTTAATCTTTTCCCAAAGTATTACTAAATTTACAAATTATATATAAAACTTGAACAAGATATGCATGTATGTATGCATGTACATAATTCATTAAGGAATAAATTCTTAACACCTCATTGGTCCTCTCGAGTTTCCCAAATAAAAGGCAGAAACATTAAGAATGTAAATATCTCTTCTTTCTCATATTCCACCAAGAATAGTTGCTCAGGTTGCACCCTTGGCTAGAGATGTTGCTCTATGACATAGGGTCAGTTTCAGAAAGTGAAATATATCCCTGAACTGGTTTACTTATTATTTTTGTTTTCAACAACAAAAAGCTGAAAACTGCAAAATGCTATTAGAGAAGTCTGCTAAAATAAATGCAGAGTCCAAAAAAATCAGTGAACCATACCAATAAGATTTATTACTGGAATCATCTTGGTCTTGCTCCTGCACAACAGACTGTAGCATGAAAACAGATAGGGAGAAATTCTGTCAGGACATCTCCAAATAAAATATGGTATGTGTATCTGTCCTTTCTCTGTATTTATGATATGAGTAAATTCTCCTCCTCGAGGCAAATGCATATGAAACATTTATTTGTTGGGAATGAAAAGTAACCCAGGTAGCAGGAACACAACTGCAATTCCATTTGTGAGCCTCTCTTTCTCCTGAGAAATGACTCTCTACCACCCCCATCTCACAGTGAACCAGAGTCTTGGTGGTGCTCCCACTTCCTGTGTGAAGCATACACAATACACACTCCTCTGAGAACTGTGGCTCCATACACTTAGAAATCACTGTCTGTTTACTTATCCAGGATATTTTCCAATAAAAGAGCTTCAATTTTCACTTAAGAAAAAATGGTACAGGATCATACGTATGTTTCATTTGGGGTAGGAAAACCATCCATATACAGATCAAATTTTATATTCTATAGACCCAATCTACAACCAGCCTGTAACTATAAATCAGCTCTACATTTAGCTTGCTATTAAACACAAATTCAGGGTTTCTTAGTAGAAGGAATCCAATTTAGTTATAGCATTAAATGTGTGCTTTTTTCCCTCTGAGAGACTAATATAATTGAATTCTGTCCATCATAGCAGATCAGTGCTGCTCATCTTTGTCCAGCAATCATGTTTGTAAAGGCCAGAGAAGGCAGTACTGATACTTTTCCAGCACAAGCTGAGTTAAACATCAGCTGAGGAGAATGAGTTCAACCAACCAGATAGCAACTCAGGCACCATGAAACTGGATTTGGGGAGGCTGGTGTGTGCTGGAGGGGAGAGGCGGTTGACTACCCTCACCCAGGGACTGCCCTGGCTCTCAGCTGACATCACCTTTCCAGATGGCCTCTCCAACCACTACTAGATCATTTAAAATAAAGACATCATCTATCTTTTAATTCAGAAATGTTTACACTGAGGCAAAATAAAAGACACTGATATAATCACATGATCACAGGATCAATCAAATATTGCTTAAACCCACAGGCACATTTGTGCCACTTTCTGTCTTTTAAAGAATTAAAAAAAAAAAATCACTATGCTTTGTGGTAATGAAATAGGGACAACTGCCTTAAATGAAATGCAACAAGTGGATCTTGCAACGTGCTCAAAATCCAGCCCAGGCCTTTTTTAAATTCCAATTGCAACTAGAATTCCTCTTTAACAATATTCTATAAGAAATATTTAACACTTTTCATGTATTTCCTGCTATTATACATTTATAACAAAATGTGGATTTACTTGGCAGCCAAACCAAAATGTTTCATATTACTCTTAGATTGCAACCCTTGATGCTGAAATACAGTATACTAAAAATGAAATAACTTTTCCATTTTAATGTGGTTATAAGCTTCCTGCTAGACAGCAACCTAATTGAGACTTTTGATGTTAGCCTTTTTAAGACATGCTATCCTTCATCATTTGCAGAGTATTTTAACTATAGATCTCTTGTAGTCTTCCCAAAGTTGACAGAGGAAAGGGGGATGGGGTGGGAAGACGAAGGCTACTTTATCAAAGTCAATGGGAATACAAGGTATTAATTATGCTAAATGAAGAAATATGGGCATTTGGTTACATTTGTGGGTCAGAAATATTTTAATCTGTCGCTGCCAGCCAGCTGCTTTTCCCTGACCACCTCCCCTCTGCATTTATATCAGCTGTGGGAATACATCAAAGCTCTAAAATGTGAAGAAAGCCACCACCAATAGGGCCTTCCTCACCCAAACAGCCCCCTCCCCACTTCAAGGTCATAGTTTTAACTATAGCGACCATGGTGTTATCCACTGCAATCAGTAATAAGGCCATGGCCTTTTTTACATTTTGGAGGCATAGATGTTAGAAAAATTGGTAAACCATCAGCCCTAGGCAATTAAAAATAGCCCCAGTAAATGGAAAATAAAACTTTTGTGATATCTAGAAAAGAAAACAAATGGTGTACTCAATTGCTCCCAGTCAAAGCAAAGTTGGATCACACAGATGCAGCTGACTTTTAAGCTTTGCTAAGTCTGCCAAGCACACTGTGCCGGGGCACGGTTACAGGGAGAGAAACAGTTGTCTGCCATGATGCCCGAACAAGTTTTATTAAAGCAATGCTTGGAAACTCTGTATGTTAACAGTCAAGAAAGGCTATAGCAATTACTTAAATGCAAAATATTCACTATATGACTAGTGTAGGGACTTTTACAAGGTCACCTAGTACATTTGTAAAAAATCAACTTGGACTATTTTTAATAAAAGTTTTTATGATCAAGGAATCAGATAATGTGTTAAGAAGTCAGGCCACTATAATGTGCAAGAATTCTGCAAAAATAAATAAATAACTACCCTGCTTTAGATAATAAAAAGTAACTTTTTAGTGAAAGTACTTCCCTGCACTTAATTTATATCTTTAAACCTGGTAGCACATAAAGATTTTGGACAGATGTATTTATAGATGATTTTATTTTCAATATTTATTTTTATTTAAATCAAAGATAACTACCATATTTTTCTCCTACTTCACTATAGAAAATTCTTAAAGGAATTAATTTAAATTGTGGGTATGAATTTAAAGAAACTTATCTTTTGCATATAATGCACAGGCAAACAGAATTTATCTGTTCTAGGATTGAGTTTTGAGAGTTCTTATGGTTAATTTTTTTTTCCATAGGAATTAATCAGAATGAGGCACAAATAATCCAGATTTATCTTGAATAGTACATTACAGGGAGATGAACATCGTTTAGGCAAAAATAATGCAAACAAAACACAAAAACAAACACACAACTGAAAAGAAAAAGGGCTTCCCTCTCCAGGCCTCTGAAAAGATGAAGCCAAGGGCCTTTTCACTGTTGAATCATTTCAACCTAATCAAACCTTTACACTTCAATATAGCTCTCCCACCTCCTCAAGGATGTTAAAAATGCACAAGATTTCTGTATGAAGACATATATAACTCCCCGCAGAATTTATAATCTCAATAATTTAATAAAAATCCATATATTATCGGTTAGCCTTACCAACAGGTTATAAATCAGGAATCACAGGATTTAAAGACATGTTCACCAGTAATCACCTCACAATTTTCTTCCTCATTTCACATACTTCTTAGGGGAAAAATAGGAAATTTTACTTTTGTTGATAGTTCATTGTTGTTCGAGGTAACATCCACCCACACAAGGATTTTTAAACTAAAGCAAACAAACTCTCTCAAAGCTATACTTGGGTATACCTTTGCTGATATCAAAACATAGCAATGTTCAATTTTGAAAATAAGCAGAGGTAAACATATTGATTTTCTGCTCCTACCTGTAATTCTTATAGAGTAATCAAAGGGGAAAAAAATTCTAGCTATAACTATAACTCTACTTTTAAACTATAAAGGAGAGAATTTAATATATATGGATTCATAAGTTTGTGCTTGAAATGAGAAAAATTATGGTTATATACATTTTGATTTGTTGATGTTAAATTGTGTTAAGAAAATATGCAAGCTGATATAAAAATAATTTCTCTTTATATACACACAAGAAAACACATATTTATGATAGTAAAACTCATGAATTTCATATCAAATTTCTAACCTTTTAGCAATTTTGTTATTTGCTAATTTTTGTATTTCAGTTAGTATTTTTTAAATGTATAAGTCTTTCATTTTAAACAAATGTAGTCAGACTAGTCTGGCTTTTCAAGATATCTAAATCAAATTCCTTTATTGGAGCTGCCTTACTGTGTCTCATGTGCTATTCCTCTCTCCTGTTAAACAAGTATCAATAAACCAACTATTTGTGCCACTAAAATTGTATTGTTAAAACATAGGTGTTGAAATTATTTAAAAGCCTGGATGAAGATAGCCTGATATTTGATGCAATATTAATGTAATCTGTCTAATATCAGTTAAAGATTCACTAACAAAATTCCCAAGAATTATGATAGCTACAAGAATTCAGTTAAATACTTTTGAAAAATGTACCAGCCAAGTAAGTCTAACTTTATTTTAAAAATGACTCAAAAAGGTTTAGTTTAACTATATTAAAGTGGCTAATGTTAGGTTAAAGCAAAAAACAAATACTAATCACAAGGTATGCACATATTCTATCACTCTTTCTAAAAAACGACTGAAACATGTTAAGAAAAACATGGCATAAAGGTACAAGTACTAACATTACATGACACATGATGGGTATTGTAAGGAATAAGAAATCATCTTCCAGATTTTGAAAAACAACAAATCTTTCTATGAATGTACAAAAATATCAGAGTATGAACAAAATATCCATGATTAAATAAAACTTTAGGTGATTGAAACTGACTAGCATTTTACAATATTAATGCTAATGGCTCATCATAGTCTTGTCTGCATGTTTAACAGCTCCCTTAAAAAAAAACAGTTGTATGCAGGAAGGAGAAGTGAACGGGAAACCAGTCATACATGGTAAGGAATAGGGAGAGGAGAGATATCAAATCAGTCAAAAATATACAACAGCAGTTTCCAATGCTGGGTCAGGAAATAAGGTAGTTAGAGAAAAGTTACAATCTAAAGAGAAAACACTTTTAGGAAATGACAAAATTAAAACAGAAGTAGATATGTAAAATAGATGAATGAAGACAAGGTCTTCCTGCACCAAGGGAGTTGTTTAGGAGAAACAGTGTCCGTTTGTGGCCAGCGATAATACTTTCCATTCAATAGAGTTTGCAGCTTGCTGATTCATATGATTGCAGGCTGGCGCCCTGCTGGCGAGCCTCTCCACTGAAATTAAATCCACTCTCTTCAGTTATAAATTATAATGCTCTATAAACAACACTCCCATTGGGAGTAGGGGGGAGCGAGAGAGAAAGAGAAGGAGAGAGAAGAGCGAAAAAAGGAGGAAGGGGGGAGAAAAAGAGCTGGAGAAGGAGAGCGTCTCTGCAGAGTCCACTCACTGTTTAATGCTCTGCTCTTCTGCAACAAACAAGGGGAGTAAGGCTTCCACAGATAGCTCTCCTGCTGTAATTCATACACGGTTTGATGTAGAGCCCAGAAAGGAAAGTGGGATAGTAATGTGAGTCTAAGAGGAAAAGCACTTAGAAATCAATGAGTATGCAAGAAGAGGAAATGATAAAATAGATTTTATACCTGGATTTTTCAAATATATTACTGAATCTATCCTGGGAGTCTGAAGGGAGAACCAAAATGAAATAAAATTATTGAATTCTATTTAGATAAATTAGATCTACACATTGTGCATCTTTCAGTATCCAAATCAATCAGAGATATTCTCCCAGGATGCACTAGGAAAGCAAAGAAACAGGATAGCAAAGTTTAAAATAATCATTCCCAAACGGCCTCAAACAAAGAGTCCAGAGCAAAGAGCAAGTTCAGTGGCTTGATCACTCACAGCACCCAGAGATTAACCATATTTGTTGTTTTTTAAATAAATACCTATGTCAGAATTCTATCATAAATTTATAGGAGGGTGATGTCTCCATTGTTTAAATGTTGCATTAGTTGTTTTTTAAAATAAAGTGGTTTCAAAAGAAAAAATGCAAATATTCACTCTTGTCAATTAGCTAAATAATTTGTGAAGGAATCCATCATTGAGTTGGTTTGTATGTACCTGTTTAAGGGTATTAACTTATATCCATATTCTAGATTTCTTGTGTTCCTGTGAATTTTTTAAGGAGTTATTTACGCCCCAAAGCAGGGTAGAAACAATTATTGTTATATGCCACTTAGTATTCCAAGGATTCACATCCACAGTTACTTATCTTAACCAACTACAAAAAGACAGTTTAATATTTTAAAATGCCTTTGATATTTCTTACCAAATAATGAAACTGGACATAAAAATAAAAGGGGAGGCAGGAGTGAGAGTGGGCAGAGGTAAGAAAAAGAAGTAAGCTTGTTCAAATCTAGGTTTGAATATGGTTTAGGAAAGGCAGCAAACCTACAAAACCAAAGATGCCATTTCAGGTGAGGAAATGTAAAGAAAACAGAAGCCTCCACAAAGCACATGATTCCATTTTTCTATCTCATTTTGGAAGAACTAGTATCACTCTAAGTTTCTCCACAAAGAAATAAGATAAAACAAAACTCCACCTTTCTCCTGAGGTCACAGAATGAAGAGGGAAAGGAAAGGAGACTTGAGATTTCAGCTTTAGACCTAAGTGATTTTACCAGGCTCAATTCCAAACCCTGAAAAGGCTTTAAAATTAATTTATTTACCCAAATGTTAACCAGAGAACTAGGCTTAGTAACAACTCAGATTTTACTTTTTTTTTTTTTTTTTTTTAATATATCTGGCTGACTGTCTTTCTCTGTCTCTCTGCTTTTGGTTGTGGTGCATACCAAGTAAATTATTTGCTGATAGGTGAATCTCAGCAAATGCTTTTCTTCTTTTGAATGCCTGGTGAGCTTGTTGGGAAAAGTCATTTAAGTCACTTAAAACAATCCCATGAAAAGTAAAACTCAATTCTGAAATAAGAGTATAACTTAGAGCTTAAAAATAAATTAAATAAAGGAAACATTAAAAGATAAATGGAGCAGGATGCTCTGTGGCTGAGGTAATCTGAGTGGAGAGGGAAGGAGGAGGGTTACGTTAATAAATGATTAAAAGGCCTTAACAAGGGCCTATCAGGTTGACCAGGAAAGCATTCTTCTTCTCTGCTCCTCCCCGAGACCACCTTTTTTACATTTGTTCCCAATGCTGATCAATATGGTTTTCATTTGCTGATTTCCATAATGCCATATGTGATCTGCCAGCCTGACATAATGAAGCTAGAAAGAGCTGAAGTCATTTTAACATTCTTGCTTGCATGACTGTCGCCAGTTCACCAAATGCCTGTTATCTGAGAGCCAATATCTTTCTCGTGCTTATTGACAAATACCAGAGAGGTTTGCTCCTAGACAGACATAAAAATTCAGCCTTGGGTGGCAAATTTAAGTTAAGATTCAAACTCAATAGTATACTTTCTCTGTAGCTTTTCTTTTTTCTTTTTTTTTTTGCCACCACTCTAACCTGTAATTTAAGCTTGATTAAATAAAGTAAAACAAGATTTAACTGTGAATTATCCATTTCTGAACACAAATGCTCACTTCTGTTGATAAAGCAATAAATCACAAAGAATAAAGCACAAATACTTTATGATGCCACCAAAGCCTCAGGACAAATTTATTGCCCAATTCAAGTATTCCTATAAATTATCATTTTAGTTAGCCCTCTACTATTTGTCTGTGATAATCCTCACCAAAATTCATCTCAAACAGTATGTCAATTTTTTTACTCTTTGCTAAACTTTCTTTAATCTGTGCTCTGGCAGAAAAACTTTTTTTTTTAATCACATGTAATCTTCCTATACTTTATTCATTGTATAGTAAAATGGGTTTGTAGAGGTCATCTCATGAGTGACACATGCAAGAACCTTCCATGATGCCTGAAATATCTTATTAAAAATTCTCTGTATTGTTTGTTGATCGCTTTTCCACACTCAAAAGAAAATTTCAAGGACAAGTGTAGACAGGAACACATTTCTGAAATGAATTCTTTTGTCTTTGCAGGTAAAAACAAACAAACAAACAAAAGTTGCATTTGATCAAAAGGATACTCTAATTTTGTAATTTAAAAACAAAAATATATTTAGTGCTATTACCTTCATTTACAATAATAAATTTTACTCCTTTTTACATTACATGTAATAAATATTCTGGTGATTAACTGAGGTCATGTTTTAGTTCTCAAGAATGCAAATGCCTGTGTTGGCAGTTTTGTCCGAGAGTTATGAAAACTAAATCACAGAATTTTGCCCCAAAATCGCCCCGAGTTGTCCCCAAAAGGTGAATGTGTCTTGGCTGGGTCAGCACCCAAAATTTTATAAATAATTATATCTCCAAATACTGCCTTTGCTCCAACTCTCAGTTCACAGTCTCTGCCATATTGCATGAGTTTTCTCTTCCCCTCTCTTCCTTCCTTACCAAAGGGCATGCTGGTTCAAAACAAAATAAAGGGAGAAAATATACAACTGAAGGAAGGCATGTGACAAAAATATAAAAGAAAGGTCCTTCTGGAAAACAAAGTGGTACTGGGAATGAACATTATGTTTACTCAGCACAAGCTTCCCTTCACTAAACCAAGGGATGCTGTCTTCTCCTTTCTCTTAATTCCTTTATCAAAAGTGAAAGGATACTAAAACAATGAGTTTTAGAACATGGATTATCCAGTTTTTGTTATTGTTGGTTGTTAGTTAATTCCTTTGGAAAACAGTAGCAGATTCTACCCCCAAATGGTGTTGAGTTCTGATATAAAAATTGATAATGAGGTAAACAGCAAAATTTAGCAAAACAAACAAACAACAACAACAAAAAAGAAAAGAAACCTGATACAAGGATTCTAAAGTCATACAATGACAGAGGGGTGTGCATTTTAAGGACCTTGCTCTGGGGTTCTGAGATTTTTGGATTATAGTAAAGCAGAAGATAAAGAACCTGGAATCCATTTAAAAGTAACAAGCTACCTTCTGTTATGAATTCCAAACTAAGTAAAGAGGAGATGTTACATTGGAGGTTTGGTGAGGTTGGAGAGATTATGTGGACAGCATCTTTTAAGCACATAGAGTCATCTCTTTCCCTGTTTATTGGAAAAACAATTATTATAATAGAAAACAGAGAAAAAAAGAAATCTTGCCTAGATATGAAGCAGGAAGAAAGGCAGGAGTGATACTCTCAAAGTCTAGTGGAACTGGTGGCAGAGTACCCCACGGAAGACTTAGCTGCTAACATTTTACTTTACTTGAGCGAAACTACCACACTGAAAGACAAGTCAGATTAACACTGTCCTACCTCATTACGTTAAGGTAACAGTAGGTTAGTCAGAATAGGTGAAAAGACTTTCATAAAAGATGAGATTACAATCAGAATAGACTTCTAAAGTGAGGTAACAGAGGCAGGCAGGAAAAGGCCACTTCTCTTGTTTGCAAAAGCTATTGGAAGAGAAAGGGAGATCCAAGTACAACTGACAGGGAGACAATTATGAAAGTTCTTTTGAGCTGTAGTAAGCTCAGGAGGACAAGAAAAATGGTGAGTTAGTACAGAATGACAAAAAATGTCTATTGAAAAAAAGGATGTAGGAGGGAGGAAAGAAAACAGAGAAAGAAATAAGAAGGAAAAGAGAAAAAAAGAAAAGATGAAAGGAGGAAGGAAAGGAAAGGAAAGGAAAGGAAAGGAAAGGAAAGGAAAGGAAAGGAAAGGAAAGGAAAGGAAAGGAAAGGAAAGGAAAAGGGGGAAAGGAAAAGGGGGAAAGGAAAAGGGGGAAAGGAAAAGGGGGAAAGGAAAAAGGAAAGGGAGAGGAAAAGGAAAGGAAGGCAAGTAGGAAAGGCATGATAATGCCTCCTTTAAAGTCCAGAGAGAACCAAAGATAGCACAATAAATGATTCTCTTATAGAAAAAAACAACATCACCACCACCACCACCACCACCACCACCACCTCTAGGAGGCTGTTTTAGCCTTTGTCCCAGTTGGGATAAGCATACCTTTCACTATTTTGTAGAGAGAGGTATACCCACCAACCTAGAGGGTACATTGAGGAAGGAAAATAACCAGGAATCTGCAGTATTGAGGTATTATATTTTTTTTTCTGGATAATAACCTCAAGATTTTACTATCTTCATTACAACAACAACAACAAAACAAATGATGAAGCTTAGAACTGGATCATTCGGCCCTTTCTCTTCTTACTTCCACCCAATTCAAGATGCTTATGTAGCTTAACAGCCAGCATTCTCTTAGATCTGTGGTTGGGCTCAACACATTCAAGCCTCAGTGCTATTTTCTTCCTAGTTTTAGCCCTTTCCTGAACAATCAACTTACTTAGTCTGCCTACTGTAGCCACTCTATTTCCTACCATAACATAGCTTTCACTGGACACACAGAGAATCCTTTACCCTATTTGTACTGTGTCACTTTGTGGGGTTGGGGCTTTTGCCACACTTCACACAGAAAGTGGTGGATTTTAGGAACATTCATCACATTTGCAGGAACACTAATGGCATGGAAAGCCTGTGGTCTATTTCATCACCACTGTGTCCACAGCATTTGCAAGAGCACCCAGCATACAGTAGCCATTCAGAACATAGATGCTAAATGATGAAGATCTTTAGAAGCAACAAGAGGATTTGCAGAAGTCCACATTTTTAATTGGGGAAAAACAGAGGAGGAAGAAGTAGTGGTACAGGTTGAGCATCCTTCATCTAAAATGCTTGAGACCAGAAGTGTTTCAGATTTTGGATTTTTTCAGATTTTGGAATATTTGCATTATATACTTACTGGATGAGCAGCTCTAATCCAAAATCTGAAATCCTCAGTGAGCATTTCCTTTGAGTGTCATGTTGGTGCTCAAAAAGTCTGAATTTTGGAGCATTTTGGATTTGGGGGTTTGGGATGGTCAAATGTAATAGCAGTAGCCATAGTAGTAGTAATAGTGGTCATCTTAGGTTGAAATGACAAGTTGGAAGTGTAGGTGAAATCCAGTTGTCTAGATGTGACTACACAGAAATCTGTGGCTCAAGGGCCTTATCAGCATTGGAGATATACTCCCTTTCAATGGGGCTCCTAGGGAACTGTGAACTACAAAAGAAGGTTCAAACATGGGTGAAAAACTAAGATCTTGAGTAACAGGAGGATTTATAGTCATGTTTAGCAAGTGAGAAATGAAATGATGAGGTAAGTACCTTATTGGTAATGCTAAGGTCAAAACCAGGTCAAGCCCCGTCATAAGTTCCAGAAGCAGTCCAGTTGCTTACACCTGTAATCCTAGCACTTTGGGATGCCCAGGCGGGAGGATCACTTCAGGTCAGGAGTTCGAGACCAACCTGAGCAAGAGCGGGACCCTGTCTCTACTAAAAATAGAAAAAATTAGCCCGGCAACTAAAAATAGAAAAAAAATTAGCCAGGTGTGGTGGCAGGCACCTGTAGTCCCAGATACTCAGGAGGAGAGGCAGGAGGATTACCTGAGCCCAGGAGTTTGAGCTTGCAGTGAGCTAGGCTGACGACACGGCACTCTAGCTTGGGCAACAGAGTGAGACTCTGTCTCAAAAACAAAAAACAAAACAAAACAAACCATATTAAATTTGGTCTCAGTTTCCTAACTGTAACATATCAGCAACCAAATCTAATTATTAGAAGTTATACAAAAGCAAATCTAAGTGTAATCAATTAGTAGGAATTAATGAAGAGAGTTGAAAAACATGTTTGTTGAGGACAGATAAAGAAAGGACCACATTATTTTATTTCTTGATCTTTTATAAACTATGCTGGTAGCAGAATTTCTATTTCTAGAACAAGTAGGGCTCTGTCACACATCTTGTATGATTGTTCCCACTCTTCAGTCCACGTGGGTGGTGGTTATTATTTTTAATGTATTCCTACTTCAGTAAGTCATAAATAAGCTTACCTATTCAAATGACCACAATAAATGATGAGAAATAGCACACTGACCCATAAGCAGCAAAGACCCAGAAGGCAACACTTAAAACATAAACTGCCAACAGCAACCTGATCAGGTTTCATAAATCAGTGCAGCAATGGCCCTAAAGAGTGGGAATGAGAGCTCCAGTAATTGCAGCCTTCTGTCTGGGAGCATACTGTAAAAATAGCCACAGTAAGCAATCTTCCTGACCAATCAATAGACTCCTATTAACCTCCTGGCCAATTACAGGATGATTGGCTAAGCAAACAAAGAATTATTGGCTGTTTAGTTGGGACTTTATTCAGGCCTCTCTCTTCCCCTGTTTCTCATTCTGTTCCGCCTCTCCTCCCCACCCCCTTTCCTGTTAGGAAAAAACATCTGCAAACACCTGATATTCATCTAAGTCTCTGCAGTTGTACAGTCTTGTTAAATTGTTACCACCTTTTCCACAAGCAGTTTTGGCAATTAACCTCATGGCCAGAGACTTCAAAGAAAACAACTGTTGAGTTTAACCTCTCTGAGCTACCATAGATTCTTTTATGATTTTTCCTGAAACACTTTCATCCAGAGAGGAAAAATGCCGACTGATAAAATTAATGTTTATTTTAATATTTGGTTAATTTATTAAGAAGACAAACGCCTCAGACATTTGCCATAACAGGGTACACTCACTTTTCAAAGCCTCCACAAAGTGGGGTTTTATTTTAATTTACATTCCCAACACATGTGTGCCTCTCTGCTCTTCCACAAATCCTACATTTGCTGGAATCCAAGGATTTGATACATTTGACCCTTTCTTGCCCCTGTTCACAAATCTCTCATATGTTTCTCAAAACTGTTTAAAAGTTCAGAATGAAAAATGCATGTAAAATTAATGCTAAGAACCAAGTTGTCATTAAAAATCTATTTTCATTTTATATTTTTGCCCTCACAGATATACTTTTTACATTAAAAGCAAGGCTAATCCCCAACTCTCAGGAGAAAAAACTACTAGCAATAAAGATCAAAATATATAACTGAACAAGCAATACAATTCTTCTCAAGTAATCTTTTGGCCTAAGTATTTCAGTGCAATTTATGCTATGAAACCAGCTTTTTACAGCTGTATATAATAATAATAATGGGCCTGATCTTACCAGCTGAAGGCAGTTGTGGAAGTGCGTTAACTCCTTCAGGCCACAAAGTTCATTTAGAATTTTAACAAACATGATTAAATATTTAGTAGATCCTGAGAACTACTGATTTGTCTTTCCTATCTCTGGCAAGGTCAGGCTTATGTAAAATTGCCACTAATACTTTTGCCACTCTTTGTGAAGGCCAAAGAACTGCAAACGGTTTAGAGTGTGTGTGTACCTTTTCTAGAAGTACCGTTGGGTAGAAATAATAAATCTGTAGCAAAGGCAACAGAGTTTTTGTTTGACAATTAATTCTACAAAAGCCATAAATTACTCTTCTGGAAAATGGCACTCCACAATACAGTATGGCATGATTTGATAATTGTGTTAAGGGCCTGGCTTTAACCAAACAGCACATTTCTGCCAATAGCACCACCCCCATAAGTTTAGTGGCATAGAGGAGGAAGCACAGTAACAACATAGTTTTTGGAGTGAGACAGACCTAGAGTCGATCTGTATTAGCTGTGTAGAGAATGAGCAAATACAAACAATTATACCTATCTTGTAGGGATGTTATGAGGATAAAATGGAGTTGAGTGTATAATGCAAAACTCACAAACTGTTTTAGTTAACCTGTACTGTTTTAAAAATCAGGAAATATCCATAAAAACCTGAATTTCCTGTCTCTTTTGACTAAATGGAAGGTCTGGCAAGGCTGAGCCCACATTTCTGCAGTGGCAACCTTAAATGCAGGTAATTTGCTGTAACCCCCACCACTTAGACCTGGCCAGTGTAGTATCTGAATTACTGACGCTCCATGAAGTGGTTTAACACAGTCTTTGGAACAATGTCTGGCACATAATGTTTGGTATATAGTAAGTACTCAATAAAAAGTAACTATTATAAGAACTACTACACCAAATAAAATCAGTTGACTCCAATTTTGAGAGAGGTTTCATAGATATATCATCTGAACAACTTATGGAGCAGAGAATATATCAAGCTCTGAAAATAATACAAAAACTTGTATGTGAGATATATACACACACACACACATACACACAGTTTTCTAAACCTTCTGAGTGCCTTTACTTATCTAAAATACTTAAATCACTTACTTTGTATAATTCTTCTTATAGAATTTAGCACATATTATACCTTGTATTGGTATTTGCATTACCAAACAATAAAAAAACTTCTCAAGTCTGTATTTACCAAAACCTTGTTGAGATTATAAAAATACCTCTAATTCAGGCAATTAGGGAAAAGGCCACTCTGAAACAAGGTAGCAGGTGAGTTATACTTAAGAATACTTTTGGGGAAGTAGAAATCTATTAGATGTATTTGATATGGGAAACATCTGTAATTACAATAAACTAGGTTTTAAATATTTTCATTTTCTTCAGTAAGTGAATGTTCCCCTCTGAAATATTATCTAACCTACCAATTTGCATAACACATTTTACTTACAGAGTTCAAAGATCAACCTCAACCCAGCATAATACATTCAGAATTGTGTTATTGCCTATAATCCTATCCTTTCACTATAATTATTCACGATATAAGGAAAGAACTGAACATCATCAGTGGAGGAGGAAAGCCTAGAATTCAAATTTGCCACTCTAGCTTAGGATTCCATCATTTTTACCTTAATTTTAGTTCCATTTTCAAAGCCATGAAAACAATCTACCAATTTGATTAGGTTGGTTTAGACATCTGGTGGTGGTAGTGGTAGGGAGATGGGTATTAGCACTCCTAAATTATCATTTTATATTATTTATTTATATTTTTTGAGACACAATCTCACTCTCTCACCCCAGCTAGAGTGCAGTGGCATCATCATAGCTCCCTGCAACCTCAAATTCCTGGGCTCAGGTGATCCTCCTACCACAGCCTCCTGAACAGCTGGGATTGCAGGTGTACACCACCACACCTGGCTAATTTTTCTATTATTTGTAGAGACAGGGTCTTGCTCTTGCTCAGTCTGGTCTTGAACTTCTGGCCTCAAGCAACCCTCCCACCTTGGCCTCTCAGAGTGCTAGGATTATAGGTGTGAGCTACCAGGTCTGGCCCTAAATTACATTTTAAACAATACATATTTGAAAGCAATTTTCAGAGTAACCCAAACTGGTACACAAGTGACCATGTGCTAAGAAACAGTCCTTTGCCAGCTACCTAGGGTAGATATAGTGGGGATGAGTCCTCTCCAGAGGAGTTGAAGGACAAAATATGCTCCACCAAGAAGATAAAAGGTAATCTCAGACTCCAGTAATATCTTGGAAGCAGCTAGGGAAGGTTTGTCCATCTCTGCAAACAAGTGGCCTAAGCTGAAATTTGTGAAGAAAAAAAAAAAATGAAATATGTCATGTACATGAAGTTCAAATCAAACCTAAAACTTCCTCTGTCTACTCTTGTTAAGAGGACTTTCATATTAAACAGAACTCTCCAGAGAGGAAAACAATTTCTGGTCATTCTCATTGCAAGATTTACATTTTTTATTTCATTTTAATTTTTATTTCTTTGTCAATTTAAGTAAAAGGAGGAGGGATATTTGTGCTGAACATTTAAGAACAGTTTTTCAAAGTAACATTAAATGACACAATGGTCTGGTGCTATGCTGTACAGTTCAATGAACTCCTGCACAGATCAGCAAGATGGTTGGAAATGCCTCCCTCCGTCTGTTTTTCATCTCCAAAGTCTGTGTACTCAGTAGAGTGTGAAGAGAGCCTCTCTTCTCCTCAGAACATTCTCCCAATGGTCCTCCCCAACCCCCACTCCCTCTCCATTGCCCCTGCAGCAGAGAACAGGAACTAGAGCAAATGCTTTTGTGAATTAAGAGATCTTGTGAGCGTAAATTTGGTCAGGCTGCTCCTTTCTGCAGGCCAGACCCCGCTGCTGCCCCAGGATGTGAACTGTCAGTTTGCATAGCTGGTGATGAGTTGCAGAACCATCAGCAAAGGTGAAGACGGCAGAAACAAGAAAGATTCAAGACTGGTGGAAATCATTTCACAAGGAAAATTTCAGCCATCAGTGGGAGGAAGCTTTGAAAAATGCTGCCATTTCCGAGTCAGAATGAAGGAAAAATTAAATTACTGCCGGTGAGGCGAGCCAAAGTTGCATCTCCCTCCAGGGAGAGTTTTGATAATGGTAAACATTTGACAGCTGGCCTGGAGTTGTTATCTTGTTCTAACAGTTGTTATGGTCTAAATGAATATTTCTGATAAGGAAACAGAAAGAAAATTTTAAATACTTTTATATTTTTATGTTTTAAACTTTATGGTGGTGAGCCAAACAGGTTTAGGGCAATTTGTCACTGAAGGCCTACTCAAAATGCCATAATGATCCTGGTCTGGGAATCTTACCGGTATTATTATTATTTCAGTTAATCTATATGAAGTAATTCTTTGATGTAAATCAATTTAGTAAGAAAATATCTTTAACCTTTAGCTTACTCCACAACCCATAAAAACAATTCCAATAACTAACTCGAAGAAGTCAAGAAAATAAAGGAGTAATTAAAGCAAATGTAAATTATAGTCCCAAAACATGCACAGAAATGGTGTTAAATGACTAGGTTTTTTTTTAGCTATTGATGATTGCTTATAAAATTTGAAACTTTCACACATTTTATTATTTTATAAGAAATGTTAGATAAAGCATTTCAGAAGGGTAACAGAGATAAAGTAGCCAACATTTTAAACCTAAAAAGGACTGCTTACTGGGTGTCAGGGTTTTGCATTACCAAAAGATAGAGAATGTTTGGAGGAACATTTCATTATAAAACTCTTGCTCAATTCCTACATATAGCATAAGAAAACAAGTCTGTGTTATTGTCTGAAATGTTCCAGGTCTTCATAGGCAATGGATCTGTCATAGTATCTAGACATACATGTAGAAGAGAAAGGAGGGATCCCTTGCCTTATATGGATCTGCTAATAGCTGTGTCTTCAGAGAAAGCAGCAAAGTCCTCAGAATACTATAACCCTCTCCATCTACCTAAAAAAGAATATCTACACTCCTAAATTTACTCTGCCTCTGACATTCCACTAGACAGGAGTTTACTGGTGGCAAAAAACATAGTGACAACTGGAAAAAGCAAAGAGAAGAAAGGAGTCAACTGTCCTCTTTGGGAATGAATGGCAACTTAGAACTTATTTTCAGAAAACTTTTATATAATTTGAGCATTACTTGCCTAAAATATAATTGACATAAAGTTACAGCAATTTAGCATTCACCATTCAGAAAGAAAATTCACTGAGCACCTACTCAGTGGTACACATTGAGAATTCAGTCTCTATCCTAAAGCAGCACTAGGAAACAGTTGAGGGGAATCCATCCACACACCTAATTTGTAGGCATCCAATCCTTCTGTGACTTAACACTTTAGAATGCATTTGCAAGCATTATGTCCTGACCAAAGGAAAACTTTATCTAAACTCTTCCTCCCACCCTGTTTTTCTCTAAAAGACAAAAATCAGAAAATCTACCTTTACTCTGTATTTGTGAGAAGTAAGAGTTTCATCCTTCACGCCCATCCCCCCCCCCCCACGGACCTTGCCCTGCCTTAATATGAAAGTATATAAATCGATATTAAAGTATGGTATTTTGAGAACGTTTCAAAGTAAGGTCAAACTGGTGTTAAAAACCCTACTAGTGAAGGCTAAAATAACAGTCTGGCTGACCAGTCTTAAGTGCAGCTGACTCCAATTACTAAGTACATCTTGGTGATGTTCTTTACTAACAAGAACAATGCAAGCAAGTCTTTGAGTTCAAAAATAAAGTCAAAGAGAACTTACTCATAAGAAAAATTAGCTAAATTATCCCAATACTGCAGCTATATAGGTAGCTGACAGTTAACATCACCTTCAACACTGGGGAAAAAAAAGAGTTCTTTCTTTAATAAATAATCACGAAGAGAGATGAGTCTAAAAGGGAACAAATGCTAAAAGAAAAAGCTTCTTTTGACAAAACATACAAGATAATTTGGGATAAGAAAAAATATACACAGTAACCACTACAAAATTGTAGAACCAGTACTTTCAAATACATTTTTAAAAACATTTTATTAGGGAGGATTTTGAACACACATCAAAATAGAAAAATATGATAAATCCCATACACAACCCCAAGAACCATCAAATCAGGCCAATCCTGCCCCATCCACATCCAAATCCACTTCCCTTCTCCTGTACTATTTTGAAGCAAATCCAAGATGTCATTAGGTCCATTTTTGTCAGATGCATACATGAAAAAGCAGAGGTCTTCCAAGCACATTATTCCATACTGACTACCTCTTCCTGCCTTCACCTCTACCCCCAAATCCATTTTTTCTGATGATATGTCCTTCCCTCCCCCCAGAGAGTTGTTACTAGTATAAACTAGTACTCCCAGGGCACTATCCAAATCTAGTTAAATAGAGAGTATTTACAGATACACAGGATTTTTGTTTTACATGAGGGCTGATGACCTCTATATACCCTTCTATTCTTAAAATTCTCTGATTCCTCTATGCAAACATCCACTTTGGGCCAGTGTTCCTCCATTACCAAAGCTGGGGACACACCATCTAGCACCAAGGAAGGCAGTATACTGTGCTAGTTGAGACATCAACTTCAATTGTACATATCTGGGTTTAAATTTGGCTCTGCCAATTACTAACTTTGTGTCCTCGGGCAAATTACTTAACCTTTCTGAGTCTTTGTCTTCTCATCGCTAAAACTACAGTAATAATACCTACCTAATAAGATTGTCAACAAGATCAAATGAGATAATGTATATATAGTGCTTAGTCAAGAAACTTAATAATAAATATAGCATCTTAAATGTGATAAATATCAGTAATGTGAAAGTATATGTACACGGGGAAAAGGAGAAAATGAGAGCAGAAATGGGGATAAAAATACTCCACTTTAATACATTTTTTTTCTTTTTTTTAAACTAGCTTCTGAAGGTCAAAGTTTCTAGACATTTTAATAATCTTATCCTCAACAAACTTCTTTTAAGATTTTGAGTATCTCTGTAATTGTTTAACTTTAGATAAGCTCATAATCTAAAACATGGGTGATTCAATCTCTTCATAACTACTCAAATATTAAAGCAACCAGTGTCCAACCTATACAGAAATGTAAAGGACCTTGGTTGAGAAATGTAATATTTATACACTGGTGTAAGTACTCCGGATAATAGAGGATGGATACTATTTTGTCTAAATGAACCAGCCTAGTCCTATTGTACAGGTGACCCAGGATAAAGAGAAGTAATAGGTAGGACTGACAATGAAAAGTAGCAGTTGGCAACAATAGATCTCTCATGGGCTTCATGTGTGATGTCTGCCTTACTCAGTATCAACACACACACACACACACACACACAGACACACACTGTCTCTCTCTTTCTCTTTTTTTTTTAAGACAGAGTCTCACTGTCGCCTGGGGTAGAGTGTAGTGGTGTAAATGTAGCTCACTGCAACCTCAAACTCCAGGGCTCAAGCAATCCTCCTGCCTCAGCCTCCCAAGTAGCTGGGACTACAGGCATGTACCACAATGCCTGCCTAATTTTCTATTTTTAGTAGAGATAGGGTCTCACTCTTGCTCAGGCTGGTCTCAAACTCCTGAGTCCAAGCAATCCTCCCATCTCGGCCTTCCACAGTGCTAGGGTTACAAGCTTGAGTCACCGTGCCTGACCACCATTATTATATTTTTGAAAAAAAAAAAAAAATCAATCAAGTGAACAAAGGGCATGAGGAACCATGCTTTTTGCTTACTTGTTTACTTAACATTTGTTGGGACACTTGCAGATTAGGATAAAACATATATTAAATTACATACTATCAAATGACATTACAATCTGTAATGTGCCCAATGTCATATAGTCATTTCATAAGCAAAAGAACATAGTTTTATGTAAGAATTATCTATTAATTTAAAATTCATAGACTAGAAGCTTTTCATTGATTTTACAATAAAAGTATTCTTCTCTCTCTCTTTCCTTTTGCATTCCAAAGTTATATAAAAGCTATACTAAGATGGTCAAATGCCAGAGAGCAGTTTCTCCAGAAAAATATAAATTGGAGAGATTAGCAACTTTTATGGGGCTTTATAAATTGAACCTCAGTTGCTGTGATTACATGGTAAATGTTTGATTGTGATAACCACATAACAAGGTTACTGTTCTTTAGTCTTGCCCACATCTATTCAATCCTGCTGCTAGAATAATTTTCTCCACATTGAAACCTTCCATTTCCATTCCTCGTCCCCTGCTCCAAATCTTCCATGAGCACTTTCCTTTCTCAGTCTGGTCCCAACCTCCCTTGGCAGTTATATCTTCCACAACTTCCACTCACAGATTCTTTACTGTATATTTAAAGCACACTCCTGTTCTTCCTCAAATTGGTCCAATATGTGTATGCCTTTGGACCTTTGTTTCTTACCAATAGGTGTCCCCTTCCTCAATCTTCACCTGTCAAAATCCTACCTATTCCTCAAATTCTAGCCCAAATGGCATTTTTTTCCACAATAAGTTCTGTGATCACTTATTAAAACGAATCTTTCCCTTCTTTGTGGCTTGAAAGAACTCCATGTGCCTTGTTCTATGGTCACTAAGGTTTGATTGTTACCAACTACATTCCAAGTTTCTGGGGGCCAAGGAAACTTGTATTCCCTATAGCATAAAGCATGGTGACTTTTAATCACACTGAACTACACCGCCTATATGAGATCTAGGAAACCATCAATAATAGCATTTACACCTTTTCTGATAAGCAGTCCTTGCAAGGAATCCTTGTAAGGAAATTCCTTAATTAGCCCACCCACTCCTGAACATTACGGCTTCTGCTACAGACAAAGCCTGAAGCCCGTATGACATGTGCCCAGAATACAAAGGGGGCAGCCAATTCTCTTTTGACAGAGTCAGAAACTGAAGAAGGAAAGCACATACGTAAGAGGAAACACCAAAACCACAAATATAAAAACAGCATTTGTGAACCTCATTCAGCCACATCATAGACATCTTTAACCTCCTCACACTTCCTTAAAGAAGCAAATCAGTAAATGGGGAAGGAAAAATATATCTTTATACTTTTTTTTAAGTCCTCCAAATCTTTAGATTAGATCATCTATAACTCCAAGGGAAAAATATATAGTCTTTAAGCAGAAGAATATAAGCATAATTCATAACTTCAATCACTAGCAATACAACGTAAGTATGGGGGAAAATATAAACAAAAAGATAATTCTTGAAAATTGTGAATAAAAAACTCACATTGGTTTCCATTATAACTGAGTTGCTTTTTTTCTAGATCTAACAGATTTAATAAACAAATAAAATAAGCAAAAGCATAAAGTGAGTTTAACTATAACTTTTTAGGACGACATTTGAAATAAAATGCTTTTCTCCTTTTTAAGAATGTATTGCTCATAAAAACATCAATTTATTATAATGTTATTATCTTCATAATTAAAATCCTACAGGTATGAAAAGAATATTTCAATACATGAAATCCTCTGAATTTCTGAGTAAACTCAGAAAAATGCCCAAAGAAGAAAAACTATTACTTTTCTGCTGAATTCCTAACTGCAGCTGTCATTTGGAGCAGGAGCCAAAAAACAAACATTCTAGTAAAAAATTCTAGGATTTTAATAAAGTAAAAGTCTCTTAATCCAAAACTATATCTTAAACACCTAAGACAGTTAAGTACACCACATTATCTATTTATTCCTCAATATCTCAACATTGCCCCTGAAATAATTTATTTTGTAACTACTATAACAATAAAGTCAACAGAAAAATGCAAAATGGCTTACTCTAAAAGACGTTCAGAAATGTTGAGGTATCACTGGAATGTAAGTTTATACCCAATGGAGTAATTTTGTCTGTGTATGTGTCACACAGTCAAGATACAATAGTAATCTCTTAATTTGTACTGTATGAGTAGAATTCCTACACTTTCCATATATATTCAATACTGATAATTTATTCAATCCAAAATTGGAGTCTTTGGCCCCTGAGACGTTTGCTGGGCTTAAGCTTAGGTTTGTAGTTTTGTCAAAGTGAAGATTTCTAAAGCTCTGCTTTCCAATATAATAGCCACTAGCCACACATGGCTATTTAAATTTAAATTAAAGTTAAATAAAATTTTAAAAATTTAGTCCCTCAGTTATAACAGCCATATTTCCAGTGCTAAATAGCCACATGTGGCTATTAGACAGCACAGATATAGTACATTTTCATCACTACAGAAAGTTCTATTGTTCTTTGCTATTCCAAAGATTACCAGTCTTATAAGTCTTATCTGTTTTAGTGCCATTGTGCCAAGGTTCTATCTGAAAGATACTGATAATTCCACCTATGAATTTTGTTTTTTTCAGAGTGAAAACTAGATCTTTACAATGACTTTGAGTAGATTCTGCATTGCCCACCATCACAAGAATCTAAAGATGGAGAAGAAAACAGTAGCCCCTCAGTGGACTCAAAGAAAACCAACCAACCAACCAAAACAACTACCACAAAACAAGAAGCCCACCATTGTTTATAGAGTATGTGGGCTGTTCTACTGATAAGAAACTCAGTATTTCACATTCTGAACAAAAATAATGCTCCTATTATGTAGAAATTGCTCACATATGCTATATACACATATTGTTCACTGGTAGGTAGGTACATGCATTTTCACCTAACCATGAAGTTCATTATTTGGCTAATATATGCCTTGTGGAAGCAACATAGTCAAGTGGAATGAGCACAGCCTTGAAACGAAACAAGAGCTAAGTCCTGTATCCCTTCATATAGGCTTGCTAATTATGTGGCTTTTGAACAATTTACTGAATCTTTTTGTGTCTGCATTTCCCAAAAAGCAAGAAGTGATAATCAGGTCAACTTTCTAGGCTTGAAGTCAGTATTAAATAAGATGATATAAATTTGGTGTCAACTAGTACTATATATGACACAACCAGTTATGGAAAACAAAAAACCCCACCATAATAATGCCAGTAATAACAGCTAAGAGTAAACTAAGTCTTTTTTAAAAACAGCTTTATTGAGATATAATTCCCAATTCATACATTTGAAGTATACAATTCAATGTGAATCAAGTATCTTAGTGACGCAATTTAACATTTCTCAGCATACACCATGGGCTGGTTACTGCTGGTTTCTAAGGCAATGGTTCTCAAATGGGGACACTTTGGCCCACCAGGGGACATTTGGTAATATTTGGAGAAACCTGAGGGAAGGGGACATGATAATAGTATCTAATAGGTACAGGCCAGGGATGTGGGCTAAATATCCTACAATGCACAGGACAGCTCCACAACAAAAAATTATCCAGGCCAAAATACCAATCACGCTTAAGTTGAGAAACCCAAAAGATGCAAAAGCTTACTGTCTAGTGAGGGAATGCAAGGTGGAAATAAATTTATGTCTAGGATGCTAGGATTACAGAGAAGAGGGGATGCTTAAGTCAAAATACTGGAAGACAAACAGGACTCTGACAGGGGTACCCAGGATGGGAAGGAATTATTTCACATAGAGAGAATAGCATGGGAAAACATTTAGATATGTAGAAATCATGCTGGAGTCTAAGAAATGCCAGTAGTTCAGAATGGTTACAGCTGAGGCTGCTTATGCGGGGAGGAGGAGGAGGGGGAGGAGGAGGAGGGGGCGGCGGCGGCGGCAGCAGCAGCAAGAGAGGTCCACAGGAGCCAGCTCACAAGGGCCTTACATGCTGTGCTAGGAAAGAGTTTGGACTAGATCTTCTGGTTGGAAAACATTTTCTGCAATAAGCCAGATAGTAAGTACCTTTAGGCCATATGGTCTCTGTTACAACTACTCCACTCTGCCACTACAGTGAGAAAGCAGCTACAGACAATACATAAATGAGCAAACATGACTGTGATCCATTAAAGCGTTATTTATGAGCACTGACATTTGAATTTTATATGAATTTTAGGTCTCATAAAATATTATTCTTCTTTTGATTTTTTTCTATCATTTAAAAATGTGAAAACTGTTCCTAGCCTGTGGGCTGCACATAAGCAGGTGGTGGCAGTAGTCTGCTAAGCCCTGCTATGATGTATACATGGGACCTCAAGGTGACAAGTTGACTGATCGGATAAAAAATGAAGCAGGGCATTTCCCTTCAGATCTCTGGAAGTACTGACCATCTTCTAGCTATTTCCTGCTAAATAATAAATACACATGGACCTACGTTTTGTCATTAGCTTGTCTGTAATACTTACAATGAGATGGTATGCTAACTCAAAGGAATAAAAAGCTTATTTCAGGCCACTGTGGTGAAATGACATTTACCTAATGCAGATATAAATTTCGTGTTAATTAGTGGGCACTTGATGCTGATGTAATTTGATTAGTGTAGTAAAGTCAGCCTTAAACTTGCTCCCCAGTACTAACAGAGTATGTTCTTGAATTTAGAGATTTAGGGCTAAGTGACAAAAAGTACCAGATTATAAGAAACCAACTCTGTATTATTTATAAACATCTGTTATAATGAAGATAATACTAATTACCTCATAGTGTCATTATGAGTACTATGAAACAGGACACTGACACATAGAAGGTTAGGCGCCCTCACTATCTCAGATGTCCCTGATTTGGTCTCTATCAGATTCTGGAGATTTCAAACTACTGGAAACCTCACACATTTAATTTTTAACTATTTTCAAGAGAAAAGTCTAATAACATGAATTCAAATTGTGAAGAAAATATTGTATATAATTTTTACTAAGCTTTAAAAATGGTCTACTAAAACAAACTAAGAGAAAAGTAGAGCACTGACATAGTTTGGATGTTTGTCTCCTCCAAATCTCATGTTAAAATCTGATCTCCAATTAGGGGTGGGGCCTAGTGGGAGGTGTTTGGGTCATGGGGGCGGATCCCTCATGAATGTCTTGGTACCCTCCCAGCAGCAATGAGTACGTCCTTGCTGTTAGTTCATGCTAGAGCTAGTTGTTTAAAGAGTGAGGCACCTGCCCCCTTACTCTCGCCATGTGACACACCTGCTCCCCCTTTGCCTTCTACCTTGACTGGAAGCTCCCTGAAGCCCTCACCAAAAGCAGATGCTGGTACCATGCTTCTTGTACAGCCTGCAGAACCATGAGCCAAATAAAACTCTTTTCTTTTTTCTTTTAGCGTATTATGGGGGTACAAGTGTTAAGGTTACATATATTCCCCATGCCCCCCTCCCCCCTCGAGTAAGAGCTTCAGACGTGTCCATCCCCCAAACGTTGCACATCTTACTCATTGTGTAAACCTCTTTTCTTTATAAATTATCCAGCCTCAGGTACCTTTACAGCAATGCAAATGGACTAAGACAAGTCCTAGTCTGGACAAACAACTGTTTTAAAAACTTGCTTCTTCATGATTCCAATTTCTTATTACTTTGTAAGAGCAATGTATGGTGTCCTATTATCACTAAAACCATTTGAAATCTAAAAAACTGTCTTTTGGATCTCTGGTATGGCTCACTACTCGTGATTAATTCTAATTCTGTGACCTTGGGGATGTTACTTAACCTTTCTTATGGACTATAAACTGATGTCAAAAGGATTGTTTTCAGGACTCAATGAGCTGCTTGTAAATTTAATTACATAATTATATAGTATATGCTCAATCAATGTTAGCATTAATTTGAAATGTTATTATAATCACTCTTTCAGTTTGTTTCTAAATGTCCCACCATTACAGAGTTCTCCCAACTTCATGATCTACTTTTGTATAATTCTAGAACCAAAGGATCTGAACTTTCTCAGGGAATACTCTCATTTTATAAATGGATTAACTGATCAAAGTTACACAGGGAGGTAGCATAGATTGGCACAAAAATCAAGGGCTTTCTCCACCAGCCAATGAACTATGTTAATTCAGGCACATGACTTCATTTCTCAAAACCTCAATTTCCTAATTTATAAAATTAGGAAGAAAATGAGATAATGCTCATAAAGTACTGAGCACAGTGCCTAATATGTACTTTTTAAAAATCAACAAAGTTTGCTATTATTATTGATTTTAATCTTCCTACCATGAAATTTATATGTCTTCCATTCCTTTATGTGTATAAATTGTCCCAGGGTTTATTCTGAATGTGATTCTTATCTAACCATACTGGCCAGACTGAAGCTGACTATTTTGAAATACTTATTTACCAAATCAGGCAAACTCTACCTCCTTTCCCTTTCTACGTGTGACTCCTTCATTAGTATTATAGCCCTCAATTTCAAGTTACTTTGCAGTCTTCAAATGCTTCCATCTCTCCAACTCTGCTCTGTGGAGCCTCAGAATACATACGTGAAAATCATATGTTAAGTATATCTGCAATATACTTTGTTAAAAGATTACATAGTAAGGAACTAAAGCTGGTATTTTTGGAGATTCCAGGCAGTTGCGGGCCAATGAATGTCACAGAAAGCACCCTTCTAATTCGTTTGCTTCAAAAGGCTAAGGAAATAACCTATTTCCTTTTCCCTCTTTTCTATCTGTTTTTTCTGATGTGTTCCCAGATCCTCAAAGAAAGATTCAGATATCCATGAAATCTGAGTATGCCTGTTTGAAGCCAGGAAAAATAAAGAACAGTATGCCAGTATTTCAGACTGGAAAGAGTACATCAGTACTTGAGGGGAAATTTGGTTCAGTCTTAAAAACTACTAAGTCTTTTTTCTTCCCCACTTAAGAGGGAAGTAATGTCAAATGACTCAAATTTGCATGGAATTCTACTAGCCTGGAGCATACTCCTGAAGTAATTCTACGATTTTGGCAATTAGTCTAGCAGCCCAAATCTTCATCCCTTGGCAGATAAGCTGCAGCAATTTTTGGCTTTTCCTACAGACCTTGTACTTGACATCATTTAGCCTAGACTCAGAAGACCCTGACCTTGCCTTTGTACTTAGGGGAGAGTTTAATCTTTAAGAGGGACCCAACCTCAACAGAAAAAACATAAGTGTGAAAGGTCTTATCCAACCCTTCTCTCAATGTGTGCTATTTAATCTTTAATGCTGATCTTTAATCTCAGATGTTCATCAGAATGGGGTAACTTCAAATACTTCCTTATATCTAAGAAACATTCAACTCATAATTTGTTGTTGTTGTTCTGAGTTTTTTATTTGTTTTTGTTTTGCTTCAGACAGAGATAAAACTTCCAGAAAGGCCAAAGGGACAGCTTTAAATGCTCTTCTCATACTAATGGGTGTATCTTTTTATCAGTTTGTTCATCTGACTGGATTAGATTTAAATTTTTCCTTTAGCCTTGGATATTTAACAAGGTTCTCTAAGTACAATGAGACTTTCTCCACAAAAAGGAATCTACTTAATTGGATCAGAAACCACTACCTGACTCTGGAAATCAAAACTTTCAATAGGTCAGGTGGTGATGGCACTTTATGAACTTTACTTAGATTCTGTGATATTTACGTGTTAACCCACATCAATCTGGGTTAAGCAGCTTCTCATTATGAAGGCTGGAGGGTGGACGCTATTTATCTTGTCTTCCCTCCTCTCCACCTTGCCTTCTCAGCATTTAACAAAGTTCACAGCACACTAACCAGGTACATGTGTAGTGGTTTGCTCTTGCTCACTAGAATACTTCACAGCTTTCAAGGTCCTTTATCTTTCTCCCTCGCTAAGTATTATGAATGTGGAATTTAGACCATTCAATGTAAGTTAAGACTCATTGTGTAAGCCTGTCACAAAAATCTATATCCCTAGCATTTATCTCAATGTTAAGGAATCTTCTGAAAGAAACAGAATTTTGGTTAAGTTTGACCAGGACAGTAGATGAGAGCTCATGTGGCCACAGAGGGTTGGCCTACTGGTTTGGCAGATGTCCAAGGCCCCAGATAAAGCAATGATACTTATCTGCCAAGTTCCCACCTATACTCAAGTAATTTTGGAATAGTGTCTTTAGTTATGAAAGCAACACTAGATTTAGAACTTTTGACCTAGTTGTGATTAAAATTACCAAGTGAACAGGAATTTGTTTTTCTACTGGCATTCTGTCTTATAAAAACAAGAAGAAGGGAAGGTGATTATAGGCACCTAACATCAACTTTCCAGTAAAAGAATCACTGGAAAAAAACAGAAGTGTGATTTAATGGTCTGAGAAATTAGGCAAAAGTGTCAAGTCTGAAGAATGTAAAAATGGTTATAGGTCAAAGCATTAAAAACTTCTTTGGGGATGGAGTGGCTATAAGGGGAACACAGTGAGGTATCCGCCAGGGGTTAATTGCAACCCTGCATGAAAAGCAGTTAACAAGTGAGAATTAGAACACCCAGGAGGAAAAGAAAAATGTTTCCAGTGCCATGAGAAATAAACAACAAAGAAGAAATATTTCCTTTGGCTACCACTACCTCCTTTTCAAAAGCTCAGAGGAGCTACAGGGAATGGCAAGGACTGGTTTTCTCTCAACTCCCTCTGAAACATTTGTCTTCATTACCACTCTTTTTAATCAGGGCTCCTTCATGAGTGTTTCTGCTCAGCCCCTAAGGGGCAGCTCTGGTCTGCGATAAATCAGAATCCACACCGCAAGTCACTAATCAGCACTCTCAGGGAAAGAAAAACAGAGAAATGCAGACCACTACAGGCTGAAAAGGCCTGGAGGCTCACAGGCCTCAAGGAAGAAAGGCCTTTTACATAGAAATAAGTTAGTGAAGGAGGAATGGGACTGCAGTGTTTAAGCTTTATTTTAAAGTCTCAAATGCAGATTTGTTCACACTTAATTGTAAGAGTTTGGAATACAACTTCATTTTAACAGTATAAAATAGATCATGAACTTATTTAATAAACTGTAATTTGTAACTTCAGCCTACTAATTTTCATAACTAATTTAAAACTTAATAAGCCTAGGGTAGAGTTACAGGAAATAAATTAAAATAATTAGAACAATCAAAGCCAGGAACTCTCTGTCACACCTGCTGTCTCAATGATGTTACTAATAAATAAAACATTCCAGATAAGAACTCTCTAATATCTATGGTATGACTGTTACTTTACTTAAATGGAATTAGAAACATAAAATTAAACAGTACTTTTTTCCTTGGAAGGTAACTTATAAATAACCTAAGAAAAAGCTAAACAGACTTATTAAAGGTCAACCTAACTGGTTCAGAACCTAGGACTCCAAACATCTTAAACAAGTATAGATCATAAGTATGAATCAAATACTGAAATAATACCAATTACCGACAGGTAGCAAAATGAATAAAAGAGCAGAATATGAGTCGGGAAACATGGCTTCCAGTCCTATGTCTATCACTGGTTTACCTAGGTTAAATCACTTAATAGTCTGAGTCTCAATTTCTTTATTTGTAAAATAGGGTTTATATCTTTCTTGTGTATAGTATAGGTTTGCTGTAATTCCCCTTAAATTCAAGGTGTTATTTAATTATTATAAACAGTTGTTCTGACAATATTAATAGGCTAAAGAGCTAACAGGATTCATGTACCATAGAGAAAATTAACTTTTCACAGGAAGATAGATCTACACGATAGCAAGATCTTCCAGGACTCTTAGAAACAAAGTCTTATATGAAATCACCCCAGAGATATAAAACCAGATCATAGCCTGTCATACAAATGAGCAAGCTAAGAGTTGATTTCATGGCTTCCGAAATTGATGCCAACTTCTCTAATGCACCTTTTATATCTGCCTGTGACAGAATGTGTGTGTATGGCATGGACTCCAGAAAGAAATCATGGGTAACACTTAGCCAAATACATGATGTTATATGATAGTAACAGCAACACACCCTGCCTAGGAGACAAGAGCCACTGCTGTTCCAACTTCATTGGCATTTTATTGCCTTTTTTTTTACTGTGAAAGTTGAGGGCAAGATAATGGCATTTCACCACATAGCCTGAGAGAAATGGACTTTGTTCTCTACACTGAGAAGCCCTCTCTAAGGCAGAGTCACATCTAGTCAAGGAACAGAAGTATTCTCCCCATGTCAATATTATTAAAATATAGCTATGAAATATAACTAAGGAACTGGCGTGCATCAAAGTGATGAACACTTCTTAAATCTAGCTCAATAAAGCCATCAGCCTTCTGCTTTTCCCTGTTTCAATCAGAACTCTTGTCTGTTACTGACTTTGAGATTAAAAAACTCTGATATGACCTCAGAATAAACATTTCCTGATGCTGACTTTAGCAGCCAAGATCCGAACTACTTGGAGCACAACTGAAATAAAAAGGTCAATTTGATTAGAGTGGGATGCTTACATAGGGAAGTACAAGAAGTATGGATAGACTTTTTAAATCTCCATTCAAAACATTTGAACTTCATGTTGTAAACAAAGGTTTGATGCAAACAAAGGTTCTTGAGAATAGCGGTAACAAGATAAAAAGCATCTGAGGAAGAAGATTTCATCAGTATCATGCAAAATAAACTGGGGGAAGTGGCAGAGTTAGAGAGACTTATGTTTATAGGATCAATTTGGATATATCTGCAGTGCCCCAGACAAGAGGTAATTAAAAATCATTTTTGCAGTTATTCTGAAGAATGGGGGTCCTTGGGTTGTATTGATTGTTCTTTTGGATATAAGAAATTAATGATAATAAGAAAATTGAAGAGCTTAGTTTCTCATAATTAATTGGGAAGATATTTTGTCAGCTTTTAAGGAGCTCTGGGATTTAGAATTGAGAGAAATACTTGTGGAATTATTATTAAGTATTAATACACATTTGAATGAGTTTTATATGAAAAAATGTTTATAGTAAATTTAAAATTAGACACATAAATTCGGTTAATGTGAATGTGGGTCTTTCAGCTGTCTACCAAATATGTGATTACAACAACTGGACAGATGCCACTGAAGCATCATCCATATGTTCTACCTTGGACCTGCCAGCTGTCTGAGTCACAGAAGCAGAGTGTAGGTGATGATGCTGTGGAATACAACCTTATCTTTACAAATGAAAAACAACAAAACAAGAATCATTACTGATCTATAGAAACATGTTGGCAGCCTTTGTTAAGTATAGGTAAAGATTTCATTTTTCTTTGAAATTCTGCAATTAAGTCACAAATAATTTAATGATCAGTTGTGATAAATGATTAAGTCTGCTCTCTAAACAAAAATGGGTTCTGTAGACCTTGAAGAGTGGCTCAACAGAAGAAATAACTCAAATCGTAAGTTATAAGATATGGACAAAATAGGACATAAAATCCACAGGAGAACTGAAGGTGTCAAACAAAGGCTCTAAAACCGAGGATCTGCACCTCCCTAAACAGGACAATGAAGTCTCCTCTTCTTCAACATTACATGCAAGAGCAGCAAAGCCCTTCTTCTATGTTTCCAGAGCTGAAAGGATTCTGAAAGCCCTGGAAGTTGAATAACAAGTCTGGCTGCTATGAAGCAGCACATCTCAGACATAGTCTCATTCCTGACAGATACCCACACACCAGCAGGACTGGGAGACACATGGAAACCAGAGCCAGTTGTCAAAACTTATCATTATAAAACGTCCATCTTCCAAAAGTACAACTTTTGCTCAATGCAATGTTTTCCTTGGAAGATAGCTCTTCTGAGAGCTATAAAAAGGTGGTTAGAATTGATGAGGTTAGCTCTTGTCGTCTAAGCCAACCAACCATCACGTTAAAAATGTAAAGGTGAATAATGATGGTGGAATGGTTAACAAACAACAAGCAACAATAACAAGGCAATTCATCAATTATGTTCCTCTACTTCAAAGAAATTCCTAATTTTTAGCACTCCTCTTTTGAGAAAAGTAAACTGCACAAAAGTTCTCTGGCCCTCCTCCTTTAATTTCCTTTCTTTCTCTATACCCTCAGGTGGCTAGTCTAGTGCTACATATAAAGTTCACAGCTCTTTGCCTGATCTCATGATCCTCTATCAAAACAGCACTTTCAAAAGTGTTTCCTGTCTAGCTCTGCCCTTGCGTGAGTGTTTCCTTGGCTGGATCAGCTGCCAAACTAAATCCCTTTGGTAGAAAACTGCAGAGAACTCAACATAGCCCTGTCCCCCTCTCCACCTTAGGCCTAACATCCGGAAGTGACTTAGGAAGTACTCTAATGGTTACCAAATTTTTGAGAACTGATTTAACTTTTCTGTGCTAACCATGTGTTTAGGGAAGACTGCATCACTAATCATCACTTGACCTTGTGACAGACCAAAAGTTGCTGATTTTTTTTCCTGAGGAAAAAAAAATTCTACCAGCTAGCACAATGATGTAAATGCAAAATCATGTAGTAAGACGACTGCAGATATACTGGTTTCCAGATGTTTGACAAGACAGTGCAGAAACACCACAAAAGAAGGCTAATAGTTTCTGTCACAAACTCTGCTGGGTGACTTTCTCTCTCTCTCCACACAATTTTTGTAAGTTCTAGGGATTTTATATAGCTGTCTAACAATTTAGGATAGAGAAGAACTGAAGGTTTGTCTATCACTTGTCAAATTCTGTCTTTAAAAACACAGAAAAATTTCCAAATCCATCATTATTACTGTGTTCAGCAATAACTACAGTATGATTTGATTAAATGTATATTTATTAGTGCCACACCTTTTCCCTAAATAAGCTTATATACCAAACAAATAAGCTAGGAACCTGAATGGAGCCCTGTACATTTCATTAAATCTCTGCTGCATATAAGCCATAGATAAAATCTGATTTAAGACAAAACATAATGTTGCTCAGGCTGTCCTTGCTGCATGGGCTTCATTTTTATGTACTCATCCTTAACTTACACTATTTCTAGTGGAAAGCTTCCAAAAATAAAACCAGATTTAGTTGTCAGATGTACAGTATCAAGGAATCTCTTAAATGAATGAGTTCTTTAAAAGAAAAGCCAAACTTTGGATAATTACATTCAAATTCCTTAATCACATTTTCTGAGCTCAATGGGAATTGTGGTGTTTCTTTGCTGAATATCTTCTCCAAAGCCACACAAATGTAGTACAGATTCTTCCTTCAAAGCGATATCTAACAAAATGACTCCCCCTTGGCAGAATGTTATTTTCAAGTGTATATTCCTTTTCTTTTTCACCCAGCTAGAGGAAGTATATATGTATTTGTATGTGTACTTTTTATTTTTTATACCACTTCACTCTGTAGCACCCCCCGGAATATTTTTTCAAAAATGAATATAAAGCATCTGAGGAATAATTTGCACACATATAGTTTACAAATTATAATGGTACACATTATTGTAGTTTGGTAATATCTGCTTCTTTCCCACCTCTGGGCATACAAGAAAACTGTACTTCCTCATCCCCTTAAAGTTCTAGACCAGTAGTCTCCAACAGAACTTTCTATTATAGTGTAAATGTTCTATATCTTATGCTGTCCAATATGATAATATGGCTAGCACAACTGAGGAAATGAATTAAAAATTGTGTTTAATCTTCATTAATTTAAATTTAAATATTAAAACATAGCTAGTGGCTATTGAATTGGACAGCACAGTTCTGACCCATGAGTATTAAGTAGAAGTAACCACTAAGAGTCCTCCAGTCTCCCCTTTCCCCTGCCATGGTCACCTAAAATAAAATGGTGAAGCCCACACTGATCTATGTCCTTGAGTAGAGAGATCACGGAGCACAGACCCCCCCTAGACCTGTGATGGACAATATTTAGCGATAATTTATTCAGAAAAGTCACTAAATGTACAAGAAAGAAAATATAGCAAGTACTGATCTTTGTGATGAATTAACATCACCCATGAAAATGTCAAGAAGCTCCTACTTCATGTGTGCGGGTGGTAGTGGAATAAGAAGGGGAAATGTAGCTGCTCAACATGTATCATGATATAAATATAATATAAAACTTAAGTGCCTATGATAAAAGGTAGATAACTTTGGGTGTTTTACTATCTGCTTGGAAAAATAACCCAGGAAGAAATCTTAACACATTTTATATTCTCATTTCCATGTAAGATATTCCTGTATCCAAAGTAGTCAATAGTAATGATATATTTGTTAGTAATATTTTTCCCACAAAGAAAAAATCCTCTAGTCATGAAAGAGTTAAGAGAGACCAAAATTAGACACAGTTCATGTTAAAGGTTAGAAGAATAATCAGTCATTTGAAAAACACTACATAAACATTTTTCCGGATGCAATTTTCAGTCCAAGGATACATTTCCCAGTAGAAATCAGCAGCTAAAAAGGAAATCATTTCGTCTCCATAAGTGCCAAATTGTATCCTGATTTTTCCTGGTCTGGCTCAACTTTCAAAACTAGTGGTTCAACTTCTGCAATCTTTCACCCAATGACTATATAAACACATCTTTACAAGACAGACATAATCCTTGGGTGGGCCAATTTATGTTGGATTATGAAAATACTTAAAATACAAAATCGTATAATGACTATTGTCCTTCAGTTTTTCAGTAAAAGGAAAGAAAAATCCATTTAACATAGGCAGTGGTTCATGTGAAGATAACATAACACATATACATTACTTTCTTTTTCTCCAATATCTTTGAAAATAAATATTGCTGACAATTCAGTAAAGGATTGCCTCATATTTTGGCAAGGTGGCATGTAAATTAAGAATTTGCAAATATACTTCTGATATACTCACATGCTGCAATGCAACACACAATTGGAATGAATTAAACTGCTCACAACAGGCAAGGAAAAATTCTCACCCTTGGAAGTATTTTGAATCTTCTGTATTTGGTCAGAGGTTATAGAAACATTAGTTTTAAGGATAAAGTAATCTTAAGCAAAAGATTCATTCAGAATTTATTACTGCCTCTAATTCATATATATCTCACATTATTCAAAATTCTCAATAACACGATTCAAGTAGAATCTCAACCCTACAGCTAGGAGCAATTGTAAATTTTAAATTCTGTTTTTTCACTTCTTCCTTGAAATTCTAGAACTTTTACACTCAACTACAAAAGGCATCATGAAAAGCCTATCTTCAACATTTAACATATGGAGGGGAATAATTTTAACTTTTTCTCCAATGGATAAAGTTATGTAAAAGAAGACATTTTGAGAGCCTTTGGAGAGTGTAGAATAAATCACAGCTGTATGATCTGCAAAAGTTTGGTTGAACATTAAGAGATTTTCACATCTGTGTCTATACATTCCCGTCTTGGGAATAATGTATCTCTAAAATCATTCACAGAAAAATGTTGTAAAGTACTCCAATCTTCTGTAACCAAAACTTAGAGTTGAAATCACAAACATTTCATTTTCATTGTAGATTATTGAGAATTACATGTGAAATATCCATAAAATTATATTGGTAAAAATGATTTTTGCCAATATTGCTAAAAGCTATAATAAAATAAGAATTTAAAATAGCTTATTTCTTTAAACTTTTTACAACTTTTAGCATAACTCCTTGAATAATTTTCTATGCCTACATTCATCCATCTTTGCTTCTGAGAAAACAAATAAACATGTCATTCAAACAATACGAACAGACTATAGGAATGGACATAAAATAATGCATATTTTTCTTTCATGTGCTAAGAGAGGTTGATAAATACTATACTTCTCAAATTCACAAAATTTTATCTAAGTACAATAACAATAACACATTAGGAAAGCATTTTCCTGTTCGAGTAGCTCTGCCCAAACCAGCATGAAGTATTTAATTAAATATTTAACTCTAATAGAAACACTAAAGTTTTAAGTTGTTTCCTCAAGATTAGAAAACTTTTAGTTCTTCTGAAAAGAGTATACATATACATATACAGATATCCAAAACTAAAAATTAAAGGCTGATTATTGAAATCTACCTTTTTAGTTCAAATATTTTGCATTCTTTTCTGATTTAAAACACTCTCCTATGAAAGCCACCATTATTTATAAGTGAAGAAAGAAAAGGGAATTTGTCTTACTTCTCCCCACTCCTCACTTTGCCATTGTCACCTGTATCTATTTTCAGGAAGCCAATATTCATTAGGGTTAATCTGCCTAGTAAATGAATAAACAAAGGATTTCTCTGTCACTAAGAGGCCAGGTGAGCCGATAGCATCTTCTAACACAGAAAATCATCTGTACCATACAGCTCAGGAAATTACCTGCTGCAATCCCACACCTGGGATCATTTGGCAGGCAGATCCATAATGTTGAATAATATATGGAAAATGGACTATAACCATTTTTTAAAAGGACTGAAAATCCCCCATATTTTAGAGCTGAAGAACATTTTTATAGAATTAACTACATAACTCACCAGGGAAAATTAATGGGAAAAAAAACTTTTACCATTTTTCCCCCTAAAAAACAGGGAATGTAAGAAATAATGTCAAAATACTTGACATATGAAGAACTGATCAAAAATACCAATACTTCTAGAGATGTCAAAGATATTAAAAATAAAACCATTTCCACAATAAAGTGTAGTTAACAAACTAAGTAAGAGAGATATATTGTTATATTCTAATCACTACTTTCATGGACTGACAAATTCAGACAATGTAAAGCTACATGACCTCGGTGGTTCAAGATGCCAATAAAAGAATCCAAGATCAATTATTTGTTAATATATTAAATTCATAACACTACTACCTTATGTTGCATTTTGTGAAGCAGAATCCCAGATCTTATCACCCTGTAGAAATAATTTTTCCAGCTAAATAATCTAACAGGAAACTACTGGTACTAAAAAAACAAACACGAAGTAAAAGAAATGAGGTTAAAGATATCTGACCTCTCTCCAAATGTAAAATAATAAAAAAAAAAAGTAATAGATCCAAGTAATAGATACAAGTTTTAAGTAACATTTGATAGCCTGAAAACTATATGATATAAGCACATAAAAGAGCACATAAAAGAACTGGAGGACCTATTTCATTAGGCACATGAGACTGTAGCAAAAAAACTGATTCACAACATATGAAAACAAATAGTGATTATTCCCTTCTGAAAATTATGTTCGGTTCCTTGGTGTGAAAAAGAATGAAATAAAATTAATTCTGTTAGCTCATATGCCAATGAGAACCAACCAATATGCTATCCTTGACACATGGCTGTTAAGTTGCTTACATAGATGTTATTTCTTTATTCAATTTTTCATAATATGCTTATAGAAAGAAGGAGCTAAACTATTGGACGCATTACATATGATTCTCTAACATGACCGGAAACTGGATAATAAACAGGTTGAGGAAAAAGGTTAGTCAACATTTAATGAGTGCCCACTTTATGTCAAAGCCCCCATGAAACAGGACTGGGCTTGCTCAAAGCTGATAAAGAACAGATATAGTCTTCATATACAGTATATGTTATCATTAATATTTTTGAAAGCAGAATTTCTCAGCTTCACAAGGGTTCCCTGGCTGTTTTTATACTGAATAAGTCAGATCCATATCAGATACTGCAAAACTGTTGAGAGGTGTGTCCACTGGGGGAACAGTACTATCAAAAAGGAAGCAGTAGAGATGTGTGGCACCTGGTCACATATGCACTGCACATAAGGAAATGCAGAGTAGAGAGAATAAAAAGGACTTACCCCAAACATGGGATCTTTCCTAGTTTCTATGTGTTAGGCCAGGTATTCTGAGATAAGCCATTTAAACATAAATCAAAGTAAATACAAACTGCATGTGAAGTGAATTCTAATACCCATCAGCTCACATTGCCGTATTGACAACTGATGCTAAATATATGAATGTCATATATACATATTCCTAAATTTATTTTTGCTGAGAGGGTTTTTTGGTGTATATGGGAAAATTCAGCATGTGATTTTAAGGAAATGTATATGATTTCCCTTTTAAGATCCTACAAAAACATATTGGGAGCAAGATGATGTTTGTCCTGACTTGCCAAAATCCTGTGGAGATCATCTCGAATCCACATCACATTCCTGAGTACTAATGCTCACATGGGGCTTTTGCATTAGCAGATGTGTGAAAATGCATGTACTCAGAGAACTCCCTCATGGCTTCCCATCTAAAGAAGCTCCTCTACAACAGCTCTCGCAGCCAAAAGCTGAAAGCACATTTCCAAGTTAAGTATACCTTCATTTAAGCCAGTGTCTGGATAGAAAAAATTTAACTGAATGGTTTGTAATCTGGCTCAAAACCAAGAGGAGCCTGAGTGAATGTTAAGACAGATTTTCAGGAGGCCTCCTATATTCTAATGCTCAAGTCATATCAGACTGTGGCAAAGTTTTCCTTACTCATGTAAAAATTTCTAATCAAATTTTTGCATTTCAAATGCATCACTGGAAGACATGTGTATGATTTTAGTTGTGATTAAAATTGGGGGAAAGGCCGGGCGCGGTGGCTCACGCCTGTAATCCTAGCTCTCTGGGAGGCCGAGCGGGCGGATTGCTCAAGGTCAGGAGTTCGAAACCAGCCTGAGCAAGAGCGAGACCCCGTCTCTACTATAAATAGAAAGAAATTAATTGGCCAACTAATATATACAAAAAATTAGCCGGGCATGGTGGCGAATGCCTGTAGTCCCAGCTACTTGGGAGGCTGAGGCAGGAGGATTGCTTGAGCCCAGGAGTTTGAGGTTGCTGTGAGCTAGGCTGACGCCATGGCACTCACTCTAGCCTGGGCAACAAAGCGAGACTCTGTCTCAAAAAAAAAAAAAAAAAAAAAAAAATTGGGGGAAAGAGGACTGTTCAATACGTCCCTGGTTCATTATTTCAGCTGTGGCAAAAAAATATGCTGAAAGTAAAGAAACCCAATGTCCTTGCATACTTACTTTTAAAATTTCTTTTGTAAAAATAATATGTTTTTGAACTTTATAAAAGTAACACAAGTTCATTATAGAGAACTTTGGAAAAACTTTAAAGAAGAAAACTAAAACTGCTTATAATCCCATAACTCAGAGTTTAAATACTACTTACATTTTGATTGGTTTCCTTCTAGTCTCTCATCCATGAATACGAACATATATATAAATACCATATAAAATGGTACATACCTATAACTACAACATTTATATCTATATATAAATACTATATAAAGTTGACTATATCCATAATGACATCATTTATGAATACCTATATAAAAATACTATATAAAGTTGTATATATCTATAACTACATCATTTTTTCATAAACTTTTTATACAGTTTTATAGCCTTCTAAGTTTATTATAATGCAAAGCAATGATTATAATCTTAAATAGACAAAAGCATTAAATTAAAGAAAAAAGGACACCTAGAAATGTTAAAAGGTATATTTTATTCTATAATGATACTCTAACAATTATAAATATCTATAAATCAAATAATGTAACATTGACACCATATAGCAAAACCATAGAAATACAAGGAGAAATAGAGTAAAATATTAGTAGCATTAGATATTACTTCATCTTTCAAAAATCCATGACAGGTTATGTATTTATATATCTATATCTATGTATCTCAGAAAACATATAAAACATAATTAATGAGGTAACTCTAACTGATAAAAATATAATTCTACATGCCAAAAAAAAAGAATATACCCTTTTTTCCAACAATAAACACTCACAAAAACAATGAAATAGCTTTACCAAAATATAAAACTTGACCTAACCAATCTTCCAGCTCTAATTAACAATTTACAGAAAATTTTGGGGACAAAGGAATACCACAGGGCTGGGAGTGGTGGCTCACGCCTGTAATCCTAGTGCTCTGGGAGGCTGAGGCAGGTGGATCATTTGAGCTCAGGAGTTCGAGACCAGCCTGAGTAAGAGTGAGACCCCATCTCTACTAAAAAATAGAAAGAAATTAGTTGGACAACTGAAAAAAAAAAATATATATATATAGAAAAAATTAGCCAGGCATGGTAGCACATGCCTGCAGTCCCAGCTACTTGGGGGGCTGAGGCAGGAGGATTGCTTGAGCCCAGGAGTTTGAGGTTGCTGTGTGCTAGGCTGACACCACAGCACTCTAGCCCAGGCAACAGAGTAAGACTCTGACTCAAAAAAAAAAAACAAAACCAAAACCACAGGATCAACAAACTCCAGTCTGTGGGAAATGCTACAGGATAAATGGTCCAATTTCCTCAACAAATAAAATTCAAAGTGGAGACAAAAGAAGATAGAGGATAAACCTATATGTTAAAAGAATCTTATAAGACCTATCAATCAATTGCAATGAATGGTTCTTATATGAAACACACTTTTTAAAATGAGACAATCAGAGAGATTGAACATGGATCAGAAATTTGATATTACATAGCTATTGTTAATTTTCTCAGCCATTATAATACTTTGCTTTTAAAAAGAGAGTCTGTATTTTTTGGAGATATATATTGAAATATTTATAAATGAAATAATATGCCTGGATTTGCTTCTAAATAATCTGGTGAGATAGTGGGGTAAGATATAAAACTAGTGTAGCCATGAGTTGCTAAGTGTTGAAGCTACCTGATTTTTACAGGTACATGAGGCTATTCTTTCCATGTTCACATATATCTGAAATTCTTCATAATAAGCTGTTAAAAGTATGAATGTGTATATGCATGCACAAAGAAACTGGTGATAGCAAATACAGATACTTCTTTTGAGGAGGTACGCTTTAAGGAAAGGGGGAAAACGGGTCTATAGCCGATACACGTTTAAAACAGAACTCATAAAAAAAAAACAAAACAGAACTCATGGTCTGTTTATTTTTATTTCAATTTCTATTTTGTATAGGGAAATATCAGAAAATGTTAATAACTGTTGAATCTAGTGAGAATGTTTAGATATCCACTGTATTATATTTAAATTTTTTCTGTAAGTTTGGAATTTTTCATAATAAAAGGTTGTGAAGTGAAACTCCTACTCATTGTCAAGCTATAAAGTTCTCTTAGCAATTCTTGCCTGTTCAAACTTTCAAATGCACTGAAGAATAATTTTATCAAGATTCTAAATCCACTGGTATTTTGACAGGAATTGCACAAAAGTTCTGAATTAATTTTGAAATACTTGCAATTTAAACAATACCCAGTCTCCTTATTCAGGACATGACATATTGTTAATTTATATAAATAATCTCTTTCTGTCACTCTGTAGAGTTTCACAGTTTTATGTAGCCTCCTAGACACTTCTTCTTAGAGTTATTCCTAAGTATTTTACATTTTTTGGTACTATTACAGGTGAAATAGTCTAAAGAATTCAACCATCTAAATAGATTTTACTTGTTTATAAAAACAGGATGGATGTTTGGCATATTTACCAAGTATCTGATTAGTTAAGTTCTTTAAAACTTGATGCTCCCTCCTCACTGAGCACCGACTAAAAACAAACAAACAAAAAGTTGATGCTCTTGAATTTTCTAGGTCAAAAAAATTATATTGTCCGTAAATGGTGATTTCATAGTTATATCTCTTCTTTCTGTTATATGTATTACTATATTGTCTGGAACATCCAGAGTAATTGCATAATAATGGTCTTAGTATGATTGCCTTTTCATGATTTTAGGATGACACAGTATTTCACATAAATATGATGTTAATTTTTGGTTTAAGGATAGCTATGTTTTATGATTTAAAAATATATCTTTCTACTCCTAGTTATTGTAGAATAAATCTCATAAATAAATGCTGAATTTTATCAAATGCCCTTTCAGCATCTAGTGAAATTACCATGTTTTCTTATTGGACCAACTAATACTAAATATTACAAGAATAAATTTTATAATATGAGATAAATCATATTTGGTCATGGTAATCATAGAAGATTCTCTTATTGTAATGTTCAGTTTGGTTTGTTAGTTTTTTTTATCTGTATTTCTGAATCTAAATTCATATGTAAGATTAATGAACAGATCTTTTTGTAAATTTTTAGGTTTTAGTCATTCATTTTTAAAAGCCTCCTTTAGAGAGGATTAGAAAGACCCTGCCTTCAATAGGTGTTAAAAAGTTCCTCAATGCTAATGCTATTTATTATGAAATAGGAAAAGGCAAGAGGCCATAGCCTGCAAACACAAAGGTGAGATAATGGCTTCCACATCACTTAACTGTCAGCCTTACTTAGTGTGAAGTGTTGTGTCTAGAGACTCCCAACCAAGCATCCATTTAAAAATATATAGAATATTAAAGTAATTGACAAACATAGAGACTGTCAACTTTTTGGAAGATAATGTAAAAAACCATAATGCATTTTTGGTAGTGTTCATATGGAATACGACACAAGAAAACCAGGTTAGGAAAAAATCAAAAATATATATTTCAAATAGTAGCACAAGAAAGCTGAAAAGTTAGTACCTATAGTGGTAAAGGTTACTGAACATTTCTACACCCCAAAGATTGCCTGTGCTTTTGCTGGTCCCCAAAAGAGGCTGCTCTCTTCAGCCAAAGGAACAGGAAAGGACAGCCAAGCAAGACAAAAACTTTTAGACAATAACTGCTTGACTTTAGCCACATACCACAGAAAAACTTGTAGCACCCATACCAGGAAAGGCTGAGTAGGAAACCTAGATGTTCCCCCTTGAGAGCCTGTAACAACGTGCCCAACACCCCCACTGGGGTGGTATTAAAGAAGGCTAAGTAGAGAGTCAGGATTTTCATCTCAGTCTGCTATTAACAAGAACCACCTTCCAACATACATATGCAGTGTCAGTGCAGAACAAATAGGGCGCCTGGACTTCCATTCCACTTAGCAATAAAGAGGTACCCCTCCTTCTCCTCACTGAGGAGCTTGTCAAAAGAGGCCTAGGGGAGAGTCCTTTTTTGGACTTTGACTATCTCATGCAGGAATAATGAGGCTACCTCTACTATATTTGTCAGTCGATACCACATGGGGAGCCAGAACTTCCATCTCTGCCCTGTAGTAACCTGACATTGGTTGGCAACAGTAGTGAGGTAAGGAACCTAGACTTCTATTTCTATCTGGCAGAAATGAGGCAGAACATCCCACTTTCCCTGCCACAGTGCTATCAGAGAAGGCCAGTTAAAACAGAATTTTTAAATAAGATTTAAACCGTAGCAAAATGTCCAGGTTTCAATTGAAAATAATGCCTTGACATACCTCAAACCAGGAAGATATCAAACCTAATGAAAAATAGACAACCAACAAATACAATCACCAAGATAACAGAGATGTGAAAATTATCTGACAAAGATTTTTAAAGCAACCACAATAAAAATGTTTCAATGAAGAATTATGAACATGCTAGGAAACATAAAAAATGAAAATGAAAAAATTTAAACTGTGGACAATGGGTGATAATAATGTGTCCATTATCAATGTAAGTTCATCAGTTATAACAAATGTACTACTATGGTGGGGGATGTTGGTAATGGGGGAGGATATGCATTTATGGGGGCAGGGGCATATAGACATCTCTGTAGTTTCTTCTTAATTTTTTGTGAACCTAAAACTGCTCTAAAAAAATGAAAAGCCTCAGCAAAGAAATAGAAAGTCATAGCAAAGAAGCAGAAGATATAAAGAAGAATCAGATGGAAATTTTAGAATTGAAAAGTACAATAACCAAAATAAAAAAGGTAAATAGATATGTTCAATAGCAGAATGAGAGGGGACAGTGGAAAGAATTAGTAAACTGTAATACAGAATAGAAATTACCCAATCTGAACAACAGAGAGAAAAGTGACTGAAAAAATTTACAGTCTCAGGGATCTGTGGGATTATAATGAAAGATCTAACATTTCTGTCACTTGAGGCCTGGAGGGAGAAGAGAAAGGGTATGGGTTGAAAAAGCATTTGAAAAATAATGGTCAAAAAGTATCCAAATTTTAGGAGAGACATAAATTTACACATTAAAGAAGATGAGTGAATCCCAAACAGGATACTCCCAAATAAACTCATTAAAAGACACATCATAATTAAACTTCTAAAAACTAAACACAAAGAAAAAAATCTTGAAGGCAGTAAGAAAAAAATGACACTGTACCAGTAGAGGAAAAAACTCTTTGAATGACATCACATTTCTCATCAGAAAACACAGAGGCTAAAAGGAAGTGACGTAATATTTTTTTGAGTACCGAAAGAAAAGAACTGTCAACTTTGAATCCTACACCATGACATAGTATTATTGAGGAATGGAGGGGAAATCAAGACATTTTCAGATGAAGAGAAACTAAGAGAATCTGTTCGCAGTGGATTTACTCTAAAAGAATAATTAAAGGAAGTTCTCCGAACAAAAAGAAAACAAATGAAGAAATAACCTTCGAACGTTAGGAAGAAAAAACATAATAAGCAAAAATATAGCTAAATACTATAGGCTTTCCTTCGCTTCTTGAATTTTCTAAATTGTGTTTGAGAGTTCAGGCAAAAATAACACTCTCTGGTGTGGTTCTAAATGTACATAAGGGAATTTTTAAGATAATTATATTGTAAATAGGGATGGTAAAGAGACGTAAAAGGAAAAAAGGCTTCACTGAAACTAGTAAAATAACTATATCAGTAGACTGTGATTGCTTATATCTAATAAAGTTATATAAAGAAAGATAATTTTAAAACATTATATATAAAAACACTAGAGATAAATCAAAATGGAATTCTATGAATCATTCAACAACCCACAGTAAGACAAGAAAAAGAAAATACAGCATCAAAAAATACAGAGAACAAATAGAAAATAAAAAATAAAATGGCAGACTTAAGCTCTAATATATAAATAATTACATTTATTCCATTCAAGGTAAATGGTCTACAAACACCAATTAAAAGGCAGCTATTGCCAGAATGTATTTAAAAACATGGCTCAACTATATGCTGTCTATAGGAAATTAATTTCACACGTAATTATATGGATGGATTGAAAGTAAAATGATTAAACAAGATATTATCTTAAGGAAAGGAAAAACACAATGAAAAGCAGGAATACTTATCAACATAGAAGATAAAGTAGATTTTTGAGAAAAGAAAATCACCAGATAAGAGAAAGACACTATATAATGATAAAAGGGTACACCAAGAAAACATAGCAACCCTAAATGTGGACTAAACAACAGAAGTGCAAAAACTGACAGAACTAAAGGAAGCAGACATGTCCATAATTATAATTTGGAGACTTCAACAAGCCTCTTTGAACAGCTGAATATCTCATACACTGCTGTTAGGAATATAAAAATGATATAGCCAATATGGAAAATAGTTTGGCAGCTTCTTGAAAAATTAAACATATACTTATAACATGACTCAGCAATTGCGCTTGCGGGCCCTTATCACAGGGAAATGAAAACTTTTACTCACACGAAAAACTTTATATGATTGTTCGGGGCAGCTTTACTTGAAATAGTCACAAACTGGAAACAATCCAAATGTCCTACAATAGGTTAACAGTTAAATAAACTGTGGTACAGCTACACCACAGAATACTACTCAGAAATTATGAGGACTAAACTAGTGATACATGCAACAATTTGGATGGAACTTAAGGGCATTATAATCAGTAAAAAAAAAATGGTAACATCAAAAAGTCACATACCATATGCTTCCATTTATTAAAATTTTCAAAATGACAAAATTATAGAGATGTTTTCATAAATAAGTGGTTGTCAGGGGAAATGGTGGTGGGAGGGGGAATACAGCTATAAAGGAGAGGAGGAACATCTTTGTGGTAATGAGGCAGTTCACATCTTGATTATGGCAGTGGTTACATGAATCTACACATGCAAGAAAATGACACAAAAATATGTGTACAATAGGACTAATGTCGATTTTCTTTCTCCTCTGTGAAATGTGGATATAATAAGTGGAGCAATAAGTCTGCTTGGTGGATATATTCTACATAGTGGCATCATTAGGCAGGGTTACAGGCTTCCTACATTATATTCTGCCTACTCCATTAAGGTAAGATGGCTCAACATAAAACAATAAGCTCAATAATTTCTTCATCTATAGGAATAAAAATACCAGTTTATAAGTACAAACAGCTACGTTCTAAGAAGTCAGTATGGTATCACTGAAAGAGCTTGAGCTTGATGCTGAAGGAACTAGGATTTTTTTTAAAAAAATTCATAAACTTTTTTTTCAATTTTCTATATTCACCATTTAAAAAATTTTTATGCAATTTTTTTCAAATTTAAAATGATTAAGGGGATACAAGTGGTTTTTGTTATATGTACTGTAAAGAAGAGAAGTCTAGGCTTTTAATAAACCCAACACCTGAAGAGTGTACATTGTACCCGAATAGGTACTTTTTCGTTCTACGCCTGCCTCCCTCTCACCCCACCCCTTTTGAATCTCCAATGTCCATTATGTCACTCTGCATGACCACGCACGTATCCACTGATTAGCTCCCACTGGTAAGCGAGAACATGTGAAACCACAAATTTGAATCCCACTTTCCAGCTTTCCACATAAGACCCTGTAGAAGAGAGGAGGACACATGGAAAAGGAATGCATCTATATAGGTCTTAGCTTTCTGTGTCTTTAGTATCTTTGTCAGAGGGGAAACACCTCACTCTCTGTGTCCTTCCAACCCAAGCTTTAGACGTCACCTCTTCTGGCAAGCCCTCTATGATTTCCCTGAAGGCTGATTAAGTGCTCCCATGATACTATCGTCTCTTTTACTAACTAAAAATTAAACAGAGGGCTAATTAGGGCTAATTATATAATTTATGGAACATATATACACAGTGGAAGACAATATAGTAATTATAAACTGACATGGAAGGATATTCATGATATATGCAGACTAAAAAAACTTGTAACTATATATACCAATTGTTCATCTCTTAGATGACTTGGAATTTCCTTTATTCTTCCCCTCCTTCCTTCCTTCCCTCCCTGTATGCTCTGTTCTCATTTTCATTTTTTAAGAAATTTTTAAATTTTCTTTTTAATTTCTTCATTGACCTACTGGTCATTCAGAAGCATATTGTTTAGTTTCCATGTTTGTATAGTTTCCAAAGTTCTAGTTATTGATTTTTAGTTTTATTCCATTGTGGTCAGAAGAAAATACTTGATATGATTTCAGTTTTTTTTTAATCTTTTTAAGACTTGTTTCGTGGACTAACATACGCCCTATCCTTGAGAATGTTACATGCTGTGGAGAAGAATGTGTATTCTGTAGCTGTTAGATGAAATGTTTTGTAAATATCTATTAGGTCCACTTGATCTACAGTACAGATTAAGTTTGGTGTATCTTTGTTATAACAGACATATATGACCAGCCTACACACGGCTAGTACCATAATGAATGGGGGAAAATTTAAACCCTTTCCTTTAAGATCTTGAACAAGAAAAGGATGCCCACTTTCACCACTGTTAATCAGCATTGGACTGGAAAGAGAACAGTCAGACAAGAGAAAGGGATAAAAGGCATTCAAATTGGAGAGGAACAAGTCAAATTATCCTTGTTTGCAGACATATGATTTTTTTTTAGACTAGTCAGGTAGTGAGAAGAGGAGAGCCTAGATTAAGGAGTTCAATCTGCAACTGACTGAGATCAATCAAGTGAGGTAACTCACTACCTTCAGACCAGCAACATGATCTTATATTTAAAGGAACCTAGAGACTCCACCAAAAAACTGTAAGAACTGATAAACAAATTCTGTAAAGTTGCAGGATGCAAAATCAACACAGAAAAATCAGTAGCATTTCTATATGCCAACAATGAGCAATCTGAAAAAGAAACCAAGGAATCAATTCCATTTACAATAGCTACAAATAAAATAAAATACTTAGGAATACACTTACCCAAAGAAGGAAAAGATCTCTGCAATGAAAACTACAAAACACTGATGAAAGTAATTAAAGAGGACACACAAAAAAAGGAAAGATATTTCATGCCCATGGATTGGATGAATCAATATTGCTAAGATGTCCATACTACCAAAGTGATCTACAGATTCAATGTAATCCCCATCAAAATACTAATGACATTCTTCACAGAAATAGAAAAAAATAATCCTAAAATTTCTAGGGGGGCACAAAAGACCCAGAAGAGCCAAAGCCATCCTGAGCAAAAAGAACAAAACTGGAGGAATCACATTATTTCAGAGTATACTACAGAGATGTGGTAACCAAAATACCATGGTACTGGCATAAAAACAGATACATAGACCAATTGAACAGAATAGAGAACCACAAATAAATCAACACACATCTATGATGAAACTCATTCTCAACAAAGATGGCAAGAACATACAGTAGGGAAATGACAGTCTCTTCAGTAAATGGTGCTGGAAAAACTAGATATCCATATGCCAAAAAATGAAACTAGGCCCGCATCACTTGCCATATATAAAAATCAAATAAAAATGGATTAAAGACTTAAATCTAAGACCTGAAAATTTGAAAGTGCTAGATGAAAACATTGGGGAAACAACCCAAGACATTGTTCTGGGCAAAGATTTCTTGAGTAAGACCTCAAAAGCACAGGCAAACAAAGCAAAATGGACAAATGGGATCCCATCAAGTTAAAAAGCTTCTGTACAGCAAAGGAAACAATCAACAAAATGAAGAGACAATCCACAGAATGGGAGAATATATTTGCAAACTACTCATCTGATAAGGGATAATAACTAACATATATAAGGAGCTCAAACAACTCAATAGGAAAAGATCAAACAATCTAGTTTAAAAATATGTAAAAGATCTGAATAGACATTTCTCAGAAGAAGACATACAAATTGACAATGGGTATATGAAAAAATGCTCAATATCATTAGTCATCAAAGATATGCAAATCAAAACTAAAATGAGATATCATCTCATCCCAGTTGAAATGGCTTTTATCCAAAAGATAGGCAATAATGAATGCTGGCAAGGATGTGGAGAAAAGGGAAGCCTCACACACTGTTGGTGGGAACATAAATGTACATGTACAGCCACTATGGAGAATGGTATGGAGCTTCCTCGAAACACTAAATATAGAACTACCATATAACCCAGCAATCCCACTGCTACGTATATAACCAAAAGAAAGGAAATCAGCATATGGAAAAGATGCCTGCACTCTCGTGTTTATTGCAGCACTATTCCCAATAGCCAAAATTTGAAATCAACCTAAGTCTCCAACAACAGATGAATGGGTAAAGAAAACATGGTACATTTACATCATGGAATATTATTCAGCCATAGAAAAGAATGAAATTCCATTCATCCACATGGATGGAACTAGACAAGAACATTATGTTATGTCAAATAATCTAAGTACAGAAAGACAAACTTTGCATGTTTTCACTCATATGTGGGAGCTAAAAATTAAAACGATTGATCTCATGGAGATACAGAGTAGAATGATGATTACCAAAGGTTGGGAAGGATAGCAGGGAGGAAGCGAATAAAGTGCAGATGGTTAATAGGTGCAAAAATATAGTTAGATAAAATCAACAAGATCTAATATTTGATAGCACAACAGGGTGACTAACAGTCAACAATAAGTTACATATTTTAAAATAACTAAAAGAGTGGAATTGGAATGTCCTCAACACAAAGAAATGATAAATGCTTGAGGTGATGGATATTCCAATTATCCTGACTTGATTAAGACATATTGTATGACTGTATCAAAACATAACACATTCCCCATAAATATATACAAGTATTATATTGCCATAATAAATAAAAATTAATTTTTTTCCTCAAAATAAAAAAGAAAAAGCATAGCTCTTGTCTCTTCCTTCTTGTAAGGACTCTAGTCCCATCATGGAGGCCCAAACTCATGACTCATCTAAGCCCATGACCTCATCTATCTCCCAAAGTCCCTACCTCTAAATACCATTACATTAAGGGTGAGGGCTTCAATATATGATTTTGGGGGGGACACAAACAGATGGAAGTGTTTAAATCTTGACTATATCAATGTCAATATCCTGTCTGTAATACTGTACTATAGTTCTGAAAGATGTTATAATTGCTACCTAGGATCTTTCAATGTTATTTTTCACAACACTTATCTACCATTATCTCAAAATAAAAATTAAAAAACCTATAGTTTTACCTATAATGTTCAGGTTTAAAAATGAGACTGTATTAATATATTATTATCAAATGTGTTTATACAGAGAGATGTACACATAGATATATATTAACATGATTAATGCCACAGGGAGGAACACATAAAAGGATAGAGCATTTTGAGTGAGTAAAATGCTTTTTTCTCAGAAGAGTAATGCCACATTTTATATAGGAGAACTCATATCTTATTAATTATAAAAAATTCACAGGTAGACACAAAGTAGAAGAGGGAAATATATAGTTAACTATAAAGATGGTGACTACACAAAAACTAACTAAAAATGGTTGCCAAGATTTGGGAAGGTGGGAGGGATGAATAGGTGGAGCACAGGGAATTGTTAGGACCATGAAACTATTCTTTATGAACTATACTGGTGAATACGTAATATTATGTATTTTATAAAATCCTTAGAACTATACAACACAGTGAATCTTAACATAGCCTAAGTTAGTAATAATGTGTCAATATTGGTTCATCAATTTTAACAAATGTACTACACTAATACAAGATAATAATAATAAGGTAAACTGTAAGTGGGATGGGGGTAGAGAGTATATGGGAACCCTCTGTACTTTCTGTTTGATTTTTATGTAAACCTAAAACTGCTCTAAGAAATAAAGCCTATTCTAATTTAACAAAAAAAATCTATATTTTTCAGTATGGATATTTCTCAAAGAACTAAAAATAGAACTACCATTTGATTCAGCAATCCCACTACTGGGTATTTACCCAAAGGAAAAGTAATCATTCTATCAAAAAGATACTTGTACTCACATATTTATTGCAGCACTATTAATAATAGCAAAGATATGGAATCAATCTATATGTCTGTCAACCAATGATTTGGATAAAGAAAATGGGATATGTACGTATATGCATATATACGTGTGTGTATGTGCGTGTACCATAGATTACTACTCAGCCATAAAAAAGAACGAAATCATGTCTCTTGCAAAAACATGGATGGAATTGGAACCATTATCTTAAATGAAATAACTCAGAAACAGAAAGTTACACATTGTCTGTTCTTACTTATAAGCAAGAGCTAAATAATGAGCACACATGAACACAGAAATTCGAATAATAGTGGAGACTTGGAAGGGCAGGAGACAGGTGTGGGATGAGAAATTAACTAATGATTGCTACATATACTGAGTGGGTGAGGGTTACACAAAAATCTAAGACTTCACCAGTATGCAATATATCCATGTAATGAATCCGCACATGTACTTCCTAAATCTAGAGAAATAAAAAATTAAAAGTTTTCAAAAATATTTAATGACTTGAAGAAAATCTTCTGGCGATAAATGAAGCAAGTTTCAAAATATCATTTAGTATATAATAATCACCCCTTATCCATGGGGGACCATTCCAACACCTCCAGTGGATGCCTGAAACCATAACTATGCATTACTTAACAATGAGACACATTCTGAGAAATGCACCGTTAGGCAATTTTATTGTATGTGAATATCATAGAATGTATTTACACAAAACTAGATGGTATTGCCTACTATACACCTAGACTATAGCCTATTGTTCCTAGGCTACAAACCTGTACAGCATGTTACTATACTCAGTACTGTACACCGTAGGCAACTCAAACACAATGGTAACTATTTGTGACCCTCAACATATTTAAACATAAAAAGGTACAGTAAAAATATAGTATTATTAATATTATTTTATGGGACCACATTGTATAAGTATATACGGTCTTGTTGTTGACCAAAAAGTTGGCATGTGGTGTATGCCTGACTGTATATACTATATTTTTTCCTATACATATCTATGGTAAAGTTTAATTTATAAATTAGGCACAGTCAGAGATTAACAATAATACCTGACAATAAAATGGAACAATTATAACAATATGTCAGCATCATTACTCTTGCACTTTGGGGCCATTAAGTAAAATAAAGGTTACTTGAACATAAGGGCTGAGACACCAAGACACTGTGACTGAGATGGCTACTAAGTGCCTAACAGGTAGCACAGACAGCATGGATGTGCTAGATAAAGGATGATTCAAATGCTAGGTAGGATGGGGCAGGATGATGCAAGATTTCAAAAAGGTATGCAATTTAAAACATATAAATTATTTCTGGACAATCTTTTAAAATAAAATACAAATGTATGACAAATGTATGCAACCAAACATCCCCAGCTCCTTTTCTTTCCCAAAGTATACAGTATTAAAGCTCTTCCACTCTTCTTTTTTTTCTTTTTTTCCTCCCACACTGAAAGCAAGAGGTATAAGAATTCTGTAGCTTTTTCCTCTAGTGTCAGCATAGTCATGGTTTTTCATGGGTCTGGTTTTCTAGCCACATTCCACTTAAGTTTTATTGAAAACCTCACAAATGAAACTAGGCTCCTCCTAAGTTCTTCTGTGATCATTTAGTTTAAAGAAATTAAAAGCCTGAGGAAAGCAAAGTCCAGGTTTTGGGGTAAGCCACCTGGGTGGAAAACTGGGTTGGTATAAGGCAGTTTTCCAAAGTGCTGTGCCCTGCAGCAGGGTAGTTTTTAATAAATATAAGTAGAGAATATTTAAATAGCACCCAATTTACTTTTTATTCTCATAAAAAGGGAAGGATGAAAGAGATGGAAGTACAGATATGGTTCCATTAAAAGCCACAGTTGAGCCAACAGCAGTGAGGAAACCCATGGAGGTTACTTAAAGTATGTATTATATACAGCTTATAATGACAAAAAGCTTCACAACTTTTCTTACTCTCAGCTATTCCTAGCTTTATGACACAACCTGGTACCCTAGCAAAAGACAAGCTACTTGTTTTAGCCAGGAAATCTTATGCTTTTTGCAGTGGTTACTGGTTGACCCATCGGAAGCTTAGGTCTACTGGGCTAACTTTAAGAATGCTCTGCTCCAGGGCTATGTAAAGTTACTCTTTTAAGCGAATTACAAGATAAAAGTTTTAAGTATTTTTGTATGGAAAGAACAAACATTTTTCATTTCTTTACAGTCTTGAGATGATCACATAAAGTCATTTAATGAAGGAGAATAGATAGGGGGGTAATGCAGAGAATCTCTCACAAGGTGACATGTAATACCTGATTTGGTGTTTAAGGCACCAACATAAAAATCCTAAGGAAATGAGACTATTTGATCCAATAACTGATGAAATATGAGATTAAGTACAGACTTGAAAGGCATTATATCTCTGTCCCTGAAAGTTGCCTAAAATAGTAATTACTGATGTCCCAAAGCATTTGTCCTATGTTCTACAATGAAATAAACACTCGAAATGAATCCTGTGGTATTTCCTTACTTTCATTTCAATTGAAAAAGTTTCTATATTCAGTTATGCAAGATGAAAAAAGGTTGAGAGATTTGCTTTTTTTTTTTCAAGTTTCCTTAAAATAAGAGAAGAAAAAAAATGTGTCCTAGTTACTCCTTGGTCAATGTCTTGTCTCCTAGCAGCCTGGAATAAAGGTCTCAGCATCTCTGCTGACATGAGTATGTTGTAGCTGGGGAGGTGGGGTGGGAGAGGGGACATCAAGCCCACCCAACTCCTGGAATTTTTACAGGAAAGACAAAACTTTCCAAGTCAAATAGTCATTTTGGTAAATGAAACTATTTATAACTTTGTAGAAGTTTTTTCTTTTATTCTAACATATCATAAGAGAAATATACACTGTGCTTCTAATAGGCTATAAAGCTTTGGGTAAAGATGGGTCAACAAGAGCTAAAACCACTAATATCCTACTTGAAGAAGGAAGAATGGAGAGCAGTGATGTTCCAACACTTCCAGGAAAGAAAAAATAGAGTGAGAGAGAGACAAAGAATAAGAGAGAGTAAAAAGAAACATAAACAGCCAACCTGACAAGCTCAGGAGAGTGATCTGCTCCTCTGACAAACCAAATGGCTGCATTTCTTTACCTTTTTAGGCTGAGCAAAATGTATTTACATGTAAAAACAAATATGACTAAAATCAAATCCATTTGGGCAGAAGTATTTTGCAATTCTTTTTTTTTTAAGAAGAGGAGGTTGGAGTTAATTTGTTTCTTAGTCCCCACCAAAATCCCCATAAACTGATTAATTTCAGGTCAGTACAGGTTCCTGAAGATAAAGAGTAAAAAAGTCAACATATTCCTTACTAAACCACAGTGATGAATACTTTTCCCTTAAAGGATCCTTAGATCTCCCTCAGACTACTGCGAATGTATCCAAATGACATGGGATCACAGATTTTAGAATCAGAAGGTGCTTGAACATCTAATATGACAAACTTACTATAATAATCAACTGAGGATCAGAAAATACATTGTCATACTGGCATCATCTAATAATAGAAAAAGAGGATAATAACTTCCGGGATTTAGGTTTTCACCTGAAATATCAGAACCTAACCTGATGTTAGAACATATCTTCTCATAAAATTATAGTTAAGAACACAGGCTCTGGAATCAAACTTTCTGGGATCAGATCTAGGATATCTAAGTCTGTTTTCTCAATTATAAAGTGGGGGCAATAGTATAACTTATCTCCTTGGGATGGTAGTGAGAAATAAACATAATACATATCATATACTCAAAGAGCAAAACAAAAACTTTGGGACACAGTAAAAGTAATTATTTTAATGGAAAGAGGGTAAGGAGGTGAAAACTAACATTTAATGAGTCATTATTATGTATCTGAACTGTGGCCAGAAGTTTTACAAATGTTATATCTATTAATTTTTTATAACATCAGAAACAGGTGTTCTTATACTCTTCTTAAGGACAAAGAAACTCAAGATCATATACCTGTTCAGCTATGGAAATTGGAAACAAACCTACATCTGACCACAAAATTCATGTACTCACAATACATATCTGTCCATTCAAAACCTGTATTTGTAAAAAATATATTTTATTAAAGAGCTACATAAAACATGTCCATGACAAAGAAACTCAGATGACACCGCAAAAGTGGGAGGTAGTATACTGTACTTAATTTCTTTGAACCATAGCTTCTTCTGAAAAATGGAAATTATAACAATACTTTTATCTCATAGGATTTTGTGAAGAATAGAGAAGATAATCCATGTGAAATGCTTAGCACAGAGTATTAAGCAATCAAATGTTACCTAAAACCACTATTAGTTCATCATATATAGTGTAGTATGCAGCAGCACAGAAACTATATGGGCTATATATAGCTCAAGATTTAAATACAGATATTAAATATCCTATTTAATTTTTAATTCTATAACTGTCCAAGAATAAACTATTCCAAATAGGCTTTCTTTATGAGAAAGGATGTACATAATTCAAAAATATTGGTTTACATTAATTTTCATGATCACAGCCTCAAAATACTGTTGCCTCAGTCAAGGGTATCTACTAATCTGCATATAGCTATTTTGTGAATGGTACCGTATTTAGGAGGTTCATGTATGTTAAAGCAAAGTATCGTGAAAATTACACCATCCATAGCAGGTGCCAATGACGGTATTATCCCTGAGCCTTTCAATTTATTAGTATTTTGATTTTATCAGCCAAATTGAAGGCAAAACCTAGTTATCATTTTGCAGATGAAAAAACAGAGGCATAAAATGGGCCAGTTAATGTGCTGTAGTCCCCAAGAATGAATATAATTTCATATCTGAACTCTTCCTTAAATTTATTGAAAAGCCAAATATTATTATTCTGAAACTGAAGTGGAGAGGTATTTCTGAAAACACCACACAAAACAAACCAGAATTTTAAAATGTTAAAACACAAGTCAAGTCGATGGGATTTGAACTGCTCTCATAAGTTTGAAAGTGGCTAAGAGCTCTTAGATCTTCATAGTAATAAATATTGTAGTGTACAGTGACCCACTGGGAATCTCTACTCATATGTTATTCCATGATTGAAGATCAAGGTGTCAGGTCCATTTAGAATCAGTGCATTTTTGGCTTGTTTTGAGCTTTAATCCATATTTTGAAAGAGCAATTAACAACATTTCTAAGGGAAATATAATCATTTTGCCTCCCTCACTCCCCACTCCCCTACCAATATAGAATGAATTGTGAGTTTCAAACACTGGTATTCCTTTATTTGTGTTTTCTCACAAGTAGATGGAAAAGAAATTTGACCTTGGCCAATCACCATTCTTTAGTGGAAAGCTTTTTTCAGCTCAAGAAACCATTACCTGATTGATAGTGGCTTTGTTAGCTGAAAACACGTATTTACTACTCAAAGGGTACAAGTCTCTCTGTGAGACGCAGGTATACCCAGGTGAGCCATGAATACAATAGTCTTTAATCATCAAATCCTCAAAGAGGTTTTATCAATGTTCTCTTAAAATAGAGGTGCCACTAAAGAGTGGAGGTGATGTATTTTGTGATTTCTATTGTGCACATGGTATATAATATAAAGAATAAATATGGGTAGTTCCTAGGACACATAAATACCCTGATGATTATATGAATGAAATCAAGGCTATCTTGGCTCAAATTCTGTTCAAAGTCCTGTAAAAAGTGAAGCTTTCACAGATTCACACCTTTACTCTATCACCTACCAGCTATGTGACAGTTGACAAGTTATTTAACATACCTTAACCTCAGTTTCTTCATTTGTAAAAAAAAAAAAAAAAAAAGTCTGAAAAATGGTACTAAAAACAGAGTTTCTAATTTGTTTTGCATGGATAATGCACAGACATATTTTGAAACACTCAGAGAAAAGATGGTCTCCTTGTCACTGCTGTTCCCTAGCCACTCAGTTTCCCTTCAAGGAGGTAATGACTGTAGGCAAGTGGAAAAAACTTGGTTTCAATGTTCCATGCTGAAATGTTGAATTCATTAACAATTATTGAGTGCCTATTATGTGTCAGAATCATTCAGGGAGCTATGGGAAGTACAAAGATGAGTTCACAGTCTAGAATGGAAAATAACACACAACAAATTTTAATATTAGTTAATAAACATAATAGTAAAAAATTAAGAACATAGGAGAAAGTAATTAATTTATTCAAAGGGTTGGATTGGAATAAAGAGTAAGATTAAGAACAGGTTTCAAGACAAATGAAGTTTCCATAGTAAGTTCTCTTTGGCTTAGGCCCTTTGATTCATGAATTGGGCCACTGACATGTCTACAAAAACTCTATAGAATGTCAAAGGGTTCACTGTGTCTTCTTTAGGTAGAGAGAAACAGAAGGGGGAAAGAGGACTGTTCCCAATCTTGCAAACATTCATTTGAGAAAAATAATATATATATTATATATAACAAACATAATATAAATATAAAATATATTATATATGTTATTTATATAAACTCATCTAAAGAAGAGATTACTAACTGGGGAGTTCAACTAAAGTTTTAAGTACAACTTTTAGTATACTTTATAATCTTAACACCGAGAATTTACAGAATAACCGTTGCCTTTCCACATTTTGTAGAACACCAAAGTAAAACAGGTTTAAGATTCAAGATGCTGGCCATGTGTGGTGGCTTATGCCTGTAATACTAGCACGCTGGGAGGTCAAGGCAAGAGGATCATTTGAGCTGTTCGAGAGGAGTTCGAGACGAGCCTGAGCAAGAGCAAGACTCCCGTGTCTGCTATAAATAGAAAGCAATTAGCCAAAACAACTAAAAATAGAAAAAATTAGCTGGGTATGGTGGCGTGTGTCTGTAGTCCTAGGTACCCAGGAAGCTGAGGCAGGAGGATGCCTTGAGCCCAGGAGTTTGAGGTTGCTGTGAGCTAGGCTGACGCCACAACACTCTAGCCAGAGCAACAAAGCGAGACTTTGTCTCAAAAAAAAAAAAAAAAAAAGATTCAAGATGCTATTATATACAAGAGAAACCAATTCTTCCATGTCTCTTGGAGCTTCCTAGAGTATAAGTACAAATAACTAAACTGTAATAACAACACTAAAATATTGGCAATTCTTCAACAAAACTCTGGTTTAATGGAACTTAGGTCAGATCTCTATATGCCAGTATCCTGTGCCCAAGATGAACTACCTTAAAAGACAGCTGAAAATATCCCTAAAATGATATGCCTGAAAGTTAAGCTCGTATGAACAGAAGGCAAAAACACGTCCATTCCTTTCAGCAGATGTTTGCTAGTTTTAACAATAGATCCCAGAATGCAGAAATTTACTACAGAATATGCTTTATAAAAATAACTTTAAAACAAAAATTTCCATGCTAAGCCTAACAGACCAAAGCACAGTGGAATTGAGGGCTATGATTCCTTTCTTTTTACTGTCTGCCTTAAGTAAAAGCTATCAACAATGAGAAACATTTTGCTTAAACATAATGCTGCTTTAAAAGAATGACATAAAAGATAATTTGAAAAACTTTGCAAAATATTTCAATATACCACGCAATTTACCATAGGCCCAAACAAAGGAACAGTGATCATAACAGAAGGAAAACATAATAAAGGACTTTAGATCAAGAATGAAATTTCCAGATTTGAGACAGGTAATGAAGATAAACTGTCAACTTTTAATCACTATATTAAAAGCCTTATGTTTTATCAGAAATCAATAAGGAAACAAATATTGATTATCTGTTCAGTGGCAGGCACCAATACCAGGCAAAGGGAGATACAAAGATGGCCCTTGTTATCAAAGAGCTCTTTATTATATGGCATTACTTTTTCTTCCAAGGTATCCTACAAATAGGGTAATCCAGCAATAATGCCATCCAGAGGCATCTTAAGCCAAGAAGTGACAGAGAAATCAGGATCCACACCTACTATTAAGGTATTTCATGCTTACATTTTTACTATTTAACCTTGGCAAAGTAATCCTGACCACAATAAACCTAAATACATTTGAAGACTACCAGTGTCATCTTCTATTCTTGCCCATTGATCATAGATACCATAAAATCTGCTTACCCAATTCCTTTTTGCAGCATATCACTTAACTGCAGGAAAAACTCAAACTCAAATGTGTTATTTAAAGCCTCACTTAAAATACAGGTATTTGGATTTTGAGGAAAAAAAAAAAACCACCACTAAAATTCTACTTTGGTATTAGAAATATCACAAACACAAGCTACAGAACATTAAAGTCTCACTTTTTGCAAGATAACAGGATCACTTTGGAGGTCAGACTTAAACTTCAGCACCCCAAACCAAAGATACAATGTTCTAATCCTATAATACCACTCTGTTCTGTGAGTATTATGAAAGCCTCTTAAATACTGTGAAGAATGGAAAAAGGGACAAAGCCTCTATTTTTCTCTTCTCCATGTACAACTTAGTCCCAATGTTCTGAATATAAGCATTTTCTGTAACAACAAGCTACCTTTATAATTACAATTAATTATAGGTTCAGGTCAAGAACTCCAAACCATATTGATTACATCTCTATGCAAGAAGGACCCTCCAGCGCTGTTTGTATCCACTATAACAGGGACAGCTTTTAAGTATCTGTGACACTGAGAATTTTCAGTCCTATCAATGCCAGAAATGGAAAGCGAATGACCAGTCGGGCCTGTCAGTTATTGCCTGAAGCAATAAGGACAAGCTGGGAATTCATCATACTGGAAGTTCATCTGCCAGCTGCATTCACACATTTTCATCACCTGAATAGTTGATTCTCTTCTACTCCCATGTGGCTCATTTCAGCATACAGTGTTTTGAAATGAATATTTGATTAGGCAGGGTAAAAAGAGGTTTGGACTTATCTGAGGTGTCACCATAATGCACTTTAAGTAATTTTAAGTATCAGGAGCTGGGTGTCCTAGGTCCTATTCTTCAAAGATTTCTGAAATGGACCTGTGATCCTAATTAAATAAGATTAAATGAGATAGGACATGTGAAAACATCTAGCACAGTGCTGGGCACCTAGCTGTTTATAAATTAATACTGGTTTTCCATCTCTTTTACTTGTCTATTGACAAATATCCTGAAGATTCCTCATGGACCTCTTTATTATTCAAAGACAGGGATCTTAAACTGCCCAATAACTTAAAAATCACTCTGCTACTTTTCCAAGTTCTAGTTTTATCAAAACTCCAAACCATCACCTGAATACAAACCTAAGAAAAAAAGAAATATAGTAGGCTTATTAAAATTGCTTTTTAATGTTTGGATTTCAACAGGTTGACTATCATATGCCTAAGTATGGTTTTCCTTATTTATCCTCCTTGGGGTACACAGTGTTTCTTGAAACTTTTGAGTTGATGCCTTTCATTAACTTTGTAAAAATCTAAACACTTCATATATTTATTTTACCATATTTTCTTGTCTTCCATATATGTGTGACAATTATGTAGATGCTAAACAGTTTCATATTACCCCACATACCTCTCACATTGAGTTCTATGTTATTTCATTATTTTTTCTCTCTCTGCTGCAACTTTGGTAAATTTTATCAAAGTATACTTAACAGTGAAATAATAAAACCTTCCTCCTAAGGCTAAGAAGACAGTAAGAATGCTCAATATTATCATTTCTATTCAACACTGAAGTGGAGGTCTAAGGAAGCATAATAAGAAAGAAAAACAAATATAAAATATAAAGATTACAAAAAAATAAAACCATGTTTACTTCCAGATGACATTTACATAGTAGAAAATCCAAGAGACTCTACTAGAATTCATGAATGAATTTAGAAAAGTTTCTGGCTACAAGTTCAGTACACAAAAAGTATTTCATTCTATATGCAGCAAAGAAAAAACTGAAAATTGAAATAATATATATCAGCATCAAAATATGAAATAATAGAATTAAATTTTACAAAAGACGTGTACTTCTACATTGAAACTTACCATGGAGAAATTAAAGAAGTCATTAATAAATGGATAGTTATAAAATTTATGTATTGAAAGATTTATTATTTTTAAGATACCAACAGTCCCAAAATTGATGTATAGATTTAATGAAATCCCAATAAAATCTCATCTAAATTTCTATAGAAATAAACAAGGTGGTTACTTAATACATGTGTGTGTGAGCATGTATATGCCAGTGGATTTCAACTATTTTTTGACCCAGGATCCCTGTGTGCTCAAAAAATGTCAGAACTCCAACAAGCTTTGGTTTACGTGCATTATACCTATCAACATTTAAAATAATTATGTATTATGGTTGGAGTTGCTGTTTGGAAAAACAAACAAACAAACCAACCCTGATTATGTATTAACTAATTTAAGATAATAATAAATCCTTTATAAAAAGGATTGCCGTTTTTATTAAAAAAGTTTTCTAAAACAAAAAAAATGAGAAAAGTGACATATTAACCTTTTTTTTGGAAAGCTCTATAATAGACAACAGCTGGATACTCATATGCTTACTCATTCAATCTGTTGTGATACATTGTTTTGGTAAGTTGGTTACATTCAATTAAGTATTCAGAAAATGACAGAGTGCATTTTTAGATTCCGTGCATATTCTTGATTTATTTGACACTTAATAAGTTAGTTGCAATGTGGAATCTAAAACCATATCAATTAACTTTTGGATTCTGTTACATTAAAATCGTTTTTCCTATCTTGAACTTGGAATGAGTCCTTTACTCATGCATAATTTTGTAACATCATAAAATTGGCCATTTGGAAAATATTGTAGATATTTATAATGTTGAGATATTTTTAGTATACGAATGGGAAAAAATCACATTAGTTAATATCACCACTTATTCAACAATGTCTTTATTTTTTCTTTACTTATTCATTTGTTTATTTATTTTTTAGAGATAGGATCTCACTATGTTGCCCAGGCTGGTTTTAAACTCCTGGCCTCAAGTGATCCTCCAACTTCAGTCTCTAAAAGTACTAGGATTACAGGCATGATCCCCTATGCCGAGCAATTAATGTCTTTAAATATTGGGGACCTGTTAGGCAGATGGTGGTGGATACAAGGTTTCTAAATTTCTAATTTTCAATTGAAAGCTGGAATTTTATCATTGGTAATAAATATTATCACTTGTTTTCCTCAAAGTGAACAGGCTTACTTTATTTTTGAGAAAATTACTGCCAAGTACCGATGTCTGAGTAAACATAGTTTTTCCAGTTAAAATGGTATTCTGTGAAAACAGTCACTAGTTCAGTTCACAATTCTAATAAGCATACAATATTTACTCAAAACAGCTATCATGCATTCATTCCCATCTGATATGTAAGAAGTTATACAGGATCAAAATGTAGCAAAATTAAAATTAGTGATATTTACAGCATCAAAGATATTCTTAAGTGAACACAGCGTTTAAAAAAAAACAACTCTGAGTAGGTAGTGGCTATTAGCATAGTTTGGTGCCATTGCCTTTACTATGTTAAGATACCACCAATTTTATCCACAACTGCTTCTGCATCATCAATACTAAATATCAACACAGTAGAAAGAAAAAAGAAAGGCAAATAATGACTAAATACTATCATAAAAATAGTTTAGACTTCATAGACCACTTGAAATTGTCTTGGGATCTCCCATGGTTCTGTTGACCACACTTTGAAGAAACACTAGTATGTTTGTACAAATGTATGTGTTTGGAAATGCAAAGGACCTAGAATAGCCACGATAACCATAAAGAGCAAAGGTGGAAGCATTAAAATATGAGGCTTTACAACTTACTAAAAAGCTAGAGTAATTATGATAGCAAAGCATTGTATTATACAAAGACAGCTATATAAATCAACGGATCAGAATAAAGAATCTAGGAAAAAATACAATTCTTTTAAAAAGCATCAAAGCAGTTCATTGGGAGAAAGGCACATCTTTCTGATAAACAGTGTGGGCACAACTAGATATCCATGCAAAAGAAACTTAACATCTTGATTCCTGCCTTACTCTTTTTTTTTTTTTGCAATCACACAAGAGGAGGTTTATTTTCTGGCTAGCCAGGGTCCAAGCCCCAGAGCACCAACGCAGTGGCCACTCTCACAGGCAAGGACCCCGACCGGAACAACGGCATGCCTTTTATCCCCATGGTGCACAAGCTGCACACAAGCCGACTACGCATGGATCATACGTTGACCTTTAAAATGATTGGTTGCCCACTATTGCCTTTTGAAATAATTGGTGGGTTGGTTGCCCTCTATTGCCTGATGGGCCAGTCGCCCGTGCTTCAATGACCTCATCCCATAATTCCCCCTACAGCGGTGTAGCAAGCAAGCAATGACCAGCTGCCTTACTCTTAATAAAAATTCGAAAAGGATCACAATTCTAAATGTGAAGGACAAACTACACAATTTGTAGAGAAAAACATCTCCTCAAGATTGGAGGAAAGGGAAAAATTTTTGTGTGAAAACATAAAAGGAAAACTAATGGAAAACTTAGACTTCTGTTTGTCTAAGGACACCATTAAGAAAGGAAAAGGCAACTAATGGAAAGGAAATCTTGGCAACACATATATCTAACAAAAGAACTATATCCAGAATATTTTTTAAAACTCTAATATTCAATAAGACAACAGAGCAATAAAAATTGGTGGAAAGCTTAAAAAGTACATTACAAAAGATATCCAAATGGCAAATAAGGATATTAAAGGTGAGCAATGTCATTATTCATCTGAGAAAAGCAAATGAAAACCATATTTCACATTCACTAGAATGGCTAAAATAAAGACCAATAATACCAAGTGTTGATAAGAACATGGAGCAATTGGAATGCTGATACATTGCTGGTAAGAATGTGAAATGGTGTAGTCATTTTGAAATACTTTTTTGCAATTCCTAATAAAGTCAATTATATGCCTACTTTGTGAACCAGCAATTCCAGTCCTAGGGATATACTCAAAGGAAATATGTGCAAATGTCCAAAAAAAAAAAAAAGAGAGAGAGAGATTGTACAGGAATGTTTATAGCAGTTTTATTCATAATAGCCAAAAGCTAGAAACAGTAGGATAATAGATAAACTGTGGTACATATGTATAATGGTACTACACTGCAATGTTAAAAATGAGCTAGTAATATAATACATGTGACACCTGGATCAATATCAAACACATTGAGTTTAGCAAAAGAAGCCAGATTACAAAAGTGTATGTACAAACTTATTCCAATTATATGAAGTTCAACACAAGCAAAGCTAATTTATGATAATAAAAGCGGTTACCTCTAGGTCAGAGGTTGTATTAACTGAAAGAGTATAAGGGAACTTTCTGGGTTGATGGAAATATTCTATATTTTGATCTCAGTGGTAGTTACATGAATATAAAAATTCATTGAGCTGTGTGATTAATATATGTGCATTTTTGCTATATATGTTACACTCTAATTTTAATAACATCTTCAAAGGTGTTTGAAAATAGAGATTCATCAATTTTTCAAGCTGAAGGTTATTTTGGAAATAACCTTGTTCAATTCCCTCATTTCATGGAAGAAAGCATTAAGTTTTGAAGCAATATGTCAAACAAGTATTTATAGACAGAGCTGAGACTAGAACCAAAGATTCATAAGTTAGTAGTCATTATTCTTTCTACTACATCAAGCTTCCAGAATAAGAATTTTCTCTGGAACAACTATTTTCACTTTGATTATTTACTTTAGCTTTTCTGTGACGGTTCTCAACAATATCCAGGGGAATATCAGGAGCTCTGGTTCTGACTAGTTGACAGGGTGAGGTCCCAGGCTGCTCTTTAATTGCCCAGTGGGCTCACCATTCAATGGAGAGGGGCTCTTTGTTTGTTTCTAAGTTTATGGATGACACCTATAAGCATAAGCCTCTCAGGCTCTTGCACACAATTTAAAATAGTGTTGCACTAACAGTTTGACACTCATGTCACTAAGACAAATGAAATTCCCTGTTCAGACTTAAACAAATTTTAATACTGCCCCCAGCGTTGTCCTCCTGCCACCATAGTCTCAGGCAACAGATTACATTAACAGTCCAGCCTTGTATTAGAGATACAGGAATAAAGGCACAAAAAAAAAAAGAAAAAAGAAAGAAAAAAAAAGTTGGGTCCAAAGTCCTATGTAAATATGTGGTACCCTGGTATATCAACAGTGGGGAGAATTCCAACAATTCCTTCTCAAAACGCTTAGCAAAAGACTTAAAGTCATGCTAAGGATCTGTTGTTTGCGACAGAGAAAGCATAGGCAAGATTTTAGTGGACACAAAGATTTATTCAAAAGAGCAATGTGTCATCAGAAGAAACCTTCCCAACAGCTTCTTCTACTTTTGTTTACTGTTTCTTCATTTTCAAATGGGGGAATAATTTTCTCTTAATTGTACCAAATTTTTCTTCATTGTTACCTTGACTTTGATCTTCTAACATCCTATAAATATTAGAAAGAAGAATGAAAGGAACATTTAAATCAGAAGAAGAGAGATGTGGTTGAGTACTTTCCTTATGGGCAAATAAAGTCTTTTCTCTATGTTCTTAATCTCTAAAACTTATTTTTGATTACATACAAAATATAGGTGTTCAAAAGATGAGAGTTGATTAATGGAAACACTTCCTCATTTCTAATAAAAAGGCCAATCTTAATATCTGGGTTTGAATATTTTTCCTCTCTGAGGGATTGTTCACAGGTCAGGGCTGAGCCTTCTTTTAATTTCACCCTTATCCTTAATCCTCTTACTGATCCCACACAGGCCTTGAACACCCAAGGTACCTGCCTGGAGTTTTCATCACTTTATAATCACCAAGAATATTTGAAACTCTGTTAATTGAAAACCATATCATTTATTCAAAGAAGTATCTTAATATTTCGAAAGAACTTGATATTCTTCATATCTGGGAAATACTTTAGGAAATAATTTGAACACACTCCTTTGAAAATAGGTGAAACAAATTTATGCATGGGGACCTTAATTTCCTTTTATAGATACAGAAAAGAATGGCAAGGTTGGAAAAATGACTTGCTGAAAGTTCCAGCAAAAGGAAAAGACCATGATTATAAAGTCCAGGCTTCTGTCACTCAGTTACAGTTGTAAGATCATGGAGCCACGTGGCCTCATCATGGTACACCGAACAGTGTCTCACAGAAATCTCTTTACTTCTTACCATCAGCATCTCTGTGTCTCTGATGGCTTTAAGATATAATGACTAAGTCTGTCTGCCTCAGACTGTAATGGCAACTGTAGATACAGTGAATTTTAATCCTTAGGAATGCTATTCCCCAAGTGCGTCAGAAAAATCCCTGTAAGATGAAAGCATGCCTCTATAAGAATGCCCTTCCAGCACAGATTTGGCTGCAAAATAAAATGGAAACTGCTCAAATAAATCTTCATGTCACCCACCCAATGGTACTTTTCTAATAAGTATTATTTGGTTTTCTGAGGGTGCCAAATACAGAAAGTAGATGTATGCAAATGATTAATCAAATGAAACTAGCTTGGGATTTTCAGTTATAATTTTATTCTGTAAATGAATTATTTTGAGATTGGGATAAATTAGGTTCTCACAAATTATCTCCTAAATTAATTATTTACATTACTTCAATTGTACAACAAAAGTAATATTTCTTTTTACTCAAGAAAAATAATAAATACCAATTCTGTCTCTATTTATTGAAATGTTTGATGTAAAAACTAATAACTTATGTATCAAAGTCTGCTGTGAAGTACAAGAAGTCATTTTACTTATCTGTCCCAATTGTCTTCCTCCCTGTATAAGCATCTTCAGGAATACATACAAATGCTACTTCCACCACACCTCATAACTTAATCTTTATAAAATTTTTACTTTATTAGAGTATGTGTGATAAAGATGTCTGCTCTTCATACAAGTCAAGCATAACTTTGTCTTTCAATCTCAGCTGCTTTGAGGTCTTTGTTAGTAAATACCAATCTCCACAGTAAAACTACAAACCCGGACAAATAAACTCAGGGTAAACCAGATCTCTGCAGGCTCTTTGCTTTGATGACTGAAAAGCAGTTAAAGGTGTTTTAAGTTCTCTAACAGGTCCATCCTACAAGTCTTGAAACAAGAACATCAGTCACCAATCTGGAAAATAAAGTTCAAACAGGATGCTGACAACTATCTTTCTGCTTTCTATTTAGAGGTCCTATACCTTTATCAAAAGAAGGGGACATGTTATAAAGTACAAACAATGAGAAGAAATTCTTAGATATCTCACCAAAAAGAATGTACAGGGAAAAAAACCCAAAAAAACAATGCAATGCTTTGACTAGAAATACTGTCTATAATTCATAGACATCATGGTTAATTAGTTGGATGTCGAAAAATGAGCAGTTGCCTCAAAGCCCGTTTGTTCTGGGCACCATGTGTCTTAAGTTAAAATTCTATAAAGTATGCGGATTTAGAATGGTCTTGTCCTTAACCAAGAAGGAAACATCTTACATTATTTAACTCCCAAATCTTAGCTAGGATAGTGTTTTTTGAATCACCAAAGATAAGATGAAACTGGTAATATGGGATAAGATCAACTCATCAAACAGTTATAGATCTGCTGAAGATCTATATATCCATACAGAGATAGTGAGAAGCTAGGCCATAGGTATCTACAGGCATAGAATTTACCCTGTGCCTAAATCACTGAAATTAATAAGTAAACAATTGTATTTTAAGCTGAGCATGATGGCAAGCACCTGTAGTCTCAGCTACTCAGGAGACTGAGGCAGGAGCATCACTTGCGTGCAGGAGTTCAAGACCAGCCTGGGCAACATAGTAAGATCCTGCCTTCAAAAAAAAAAATTACTTTAGGCAATATTTCCATGTGAAAGAGTGAACCAGAGATTACTAGATGGTCAAGGAATTGTGAAAAAAATATTACTTGGCATAAGAGGCACAATGCTCTGTTCAACTGTTATAGTTTCAAAGGAATAACAGTTGGATTAATTCACAGATATCTATAAAATAAACTGGAGACCCAGGTTTTAAATAAAATATATTCACTTTGAAAACTGTTACAACTGTGAAAAGATTTAATAATATCACATTAAATTCTATACCTATGAAAAGTAACCATATGAAAAATAATTATACCACCACAAGGTTAGAGAGACAGAACAAAGCTATCAGTAAAATAGAAGGACAAGTATAACATGTGCCATAGGAATAAGTAAACACACAATACGTGAAGTCATATAAAATGCTTGAAGGTAATACAAAACAATGAAGCCTGATAGAGGAGGTGCCACACTGGTCATATCTCTAAGCAACAGGCATTCAAACCTCCAGGTGAGCATCTTCCTAATATGCAGATGGCTTCAATACATAGGTCATAATTGGAGAAGCATTTCCTGGTTCAGGAGCAATTTTATAAATTCATTAGACTCTTTTTAGAAGAAGAATCTAAAGCAGAATTTCCCCATGAACTTGTTTCCATAAAGAACTCAAACTGACTAGGCACACTGGCTCACGCCTATGATCCCAGCACTTTGGGAGGCCAAGGCAGGGAGATCACATGAGGCCAGGAGTTTGAGACCAGCCTGGGCAACATAGTAAGACCCCATCAAAGAAAGAAAAGATAGAAAAAGAGAGAGAGAAAGAAAAAGAAAGCTAAAATCATTTAGCTGGATCTTGTTAGACATTAGTAGAAAAGTACTTCTGTTAACAACAGCGGTCCTATTACACAAAGTAGATGGAGGTTCAATAACAAAACAAGATTCACTCAAAAAATGCATTGAACAACATATACTCCTCATTCAAAGGGGAACCAAACCATTTGAGAGGTAGCTGAAGAGACAGTTATTCATAAAAGTCCAATTCCTCATCTATGGGGCTTCTTTAGCTCAAAACTAAGGAAAGCAGCATACATGCTTCATTGTTCTGGCTGTCTTTCAGAAAGGAATCATGGCTTTCTGGAATGAAAATAGGCCTAGAAAAATAATAATAAAGCTTAGTCATGAAGAAGTCCTTTCCCTACTCAAAAGATTGGTATTTTCAGACAAAGGCTAAAAGCCACACAGCAATATACTAGAAATTTCCTACAATGTATCTCTGATGGAAATGTAATTTAAGATTACTGACATATGAGACCTAATTCCTTATACAAAAATCAACTTAAAAAACCATTCTTGCAACAGAGATCAACAACAGTTCATTGAAGTTCCTCCTTGTTGCTGAGATGACTTTACATATAACTTAAATTGCTATGTGATAAATATGGAATATTACTACAGGCAATAGTATTGAAGATGTCAACTTTTAATAACACATGAACTGTTTTGGCGACATATGTTTCAGGTAGCCAGTCACTTGAGAATAAAACAATAAGGTAGTTAAAAAGGCCAACCAGGCCTACTCTTGTAATCTTGAATAAAATATGTAACATTTCCAGGATTCATAAATGTGAATAATTCCAGATGAGCATGATCTCTTAACATTCTCAGATTGAGACTACTGAGATTTATTATTTATTTATTTTATTTCATTATTTTTTTTGAGACAGAGTCTCACTTTGTGCCCAGGCTACAGTGAGTGCCATGGCATCAGCCTAGCTCACAGCAACCTTAAACTCCTTGGCTTAAGCGATCGTACTGCCTCAGCCTCCAGAGTAGCTGGGACTACAGGCATGCGCCATCATGCCCGGCTAATTTTTTGTATATATATTTTTAGTTGGCCAATTAATTTCTTTCTATTTTTAGTAGAGACGGGGTTCTCGCTCAGACTGGTTTCGAACTCCTGACCTTGAGCAATCCGCCCACCTCCGCCTCCCAGAGTGCTAGGATTACAGGTGTGAGCCACCACCCCGGGCCGAGATTTATTATTTAAGTTACCTATCTGAATATCTCATTCAATGCAGGAAAGTAAGGATACAGACTCTACACATCTTTCTGCTTGTTTCCAAGGGACATCTATTGTAACCAAGTTAAAGAGAGGAACAAGTCCTATAAAGTAATAGTCTATATCGAAAATAAAGGCATAGCCCTTGATGGGGAAGCTCAATAAGATGCAAGGTGCAATCCGTTACACAAAACTCCAGAAAGCTAAAAAAATGCATAAAAGTCATTAGCTTCAAAACTTAAAAATGTACCCAGAGACAGACTCAGAAACAGAAGCTTTGGTATTTTAAAAGTGGCCTTCACAAATCAGTTTTATATTTGTTTCCATTTTCTTTCACAGTTTAAGCCTCAATCAAATCAGCAGTCTCTAGGGATTTTGAAATCGCTATAAATTAAAATCCTCTCTGACTCAACTGTTTGACTAATGCTGAGTATTTAATAATTCTACTTGAGACAGAATTTTTGGACAAAATCCGGCTGTGTGCTATCTTCAGATGTTCCCCAGCTGCACCATAATGCAAGGCATCACTTATCTTATTTTCTTTATCACTCAACTTAGGGATAAGAAAATATATTATTACAAACAATTCTATTATTTAGCAGGCCTGGCTGAAACAATTTTATAATACCAATGTAGCAACAGTCACCTATAAAGGCAAAGATCTCCTTCCAGGTATTAATAATACATATTCATAGCTTGTTTCCAAGGATAAGAAATTAATAACTGTGATAGATAGACCAGAGTTAAGTTAATGAATTTCTAAACTTTATGCTTTCGATAATAAAACCATTCAAGCTATAGCATTTGGACTCTCTCTACTTCCACAGATTAGGCACTTTGATACTCAACAGGTTGAGTAAATTGAATCCATATATTGTATTTACGTTCTCTGTCAAGGTTGCTTCGCCACATTTCAGTGATCAAAGGCAAAACAGTCATCAACCCTGTAGCCTTTAATACTATGTTCATTACATTTAATCAAGTGCCAACTCTACTGCACCATTCACCAACCTTAAGAATGTTTAAAAGCATGGCATTGTTTAGCAACATATATGGGCACAGTACTATATTAAAAGACATGCACGGAAACCACCCACAAAAAAAAAAAAACCCATAGAAGAAGGCAAATAAATGCCATCCTCTACATTGTGCAAGAAAATAAATTAAAAATGCACAGAACTGCTCAGTAAACATTTTAGAGGTGATTTTCTACCTGAGGCAGCATCAATCACTGTGGAAATTCCCCTTCGATCAGAGACTGGACGGGATGACCCTGGCATACTGACTGGGTCAGAGCGGACTGGCTGGATCCTGCAATGCAATTTAATTCACATATGTTACTGGTATCAAAACTGTAGCTTGCTACAAAAGACCTTAAATCAGGAATGTTAGAGTAGCCCAATCCATTAAAGAACCATCCATTCTAAAACCAGAGAAACAGTGGAGCTGCAGTCCCTAATTCTTGCATGAGGATAAAACACTACAAACACTCTTTCCACTCCAGGCTCCTTCTAAAAACTTATCTTTGTTCATCATTCAATAGCAAGGGACTAAAAAAATTGACATTAATTTAAAGAGATACAATAAGTAAAATAGTAGAGGAAACAAAACACTGAAAAAGTTTATACTAAAACCTTTGGCATTTGCAAGGGACACATATGCAGAGTTTTGAGAATGTTTAAATTCATGAATAGTACCACAGCTAGTAATTCACTACTTAAAAGGCAGCAATATGTGATTCAAAATTGAGATACTACCTTATAATCCTTAATGAAAGTAACTTTATGTATGACAATAAGAATAGGATAACAAAGCTGTGTAGTGGCTGCATGAGGTTTAGCTAGGATCACTACTAACTAAGCTACCTTCATAAAATTACCAACTAGCATATAGGGATCAATTAGAACCTCAACAAAAGTGCTTAAGAATAATAGACATAGAAATGCCAAGTGTCTCTTTCCAGCTGTTATTAGAATAAATACTATTAACATAAAAGTATCTGGAAGATTAAAAAATCTGAAACTCCCAGGTAACTTAGAGAAACAAACATTGACATAACAGCATATGCATGTATTTCTGGTAATTCATTCATATAATAATTATTTACTGAATGTTAATCGTACATCAGCATTATTCTAGGAAAAAGCAGAAATAAAACATGAAATACAAGGTCTATATGCAGACATATTACATAGCACATGAATATTCAGAACTTGATACAATGAAAACTAAAGTTTAACACTTTAGTGTTAAAAATATAATAAAAGCTCAGAATGAGGAAATGGTGGAATATGTGCATGGTCCACATGAGACAGAGAAGATCTTGTGAAGATGGAACAAAAATTAGGTCTGTATATATTAATACTATCAGGGTATGTATATAGGGAAAGGAGTAAGAAGTATCCTTTAAGTACAGGAATACAACAGACAGAGCCTGGGATTTGTGACCAAGTATGATAAATGAAGGGCATCTCGAGGTGCATGATTTGACTGAAGTCTAGAGTTCATAAAGGGTAGTGGTGGAAGATACATTATAGAAGCCTGAAATGCCACATATGAATTGTAGACTATTGCAGACTAGTTATTTCATTTTATTATTATTATGATTTTTTTTTGAGTCAAAGTCTCGCTTTCTTGCCCAGGCTAGAGAGAGTGCCGTGGCATGAGCAACCTCAAACAGCAACCTCAAACTCCTGGGCTCAAGCAATCCTACTGCCTTACTCTCCCGAGTAGCTGGGACTACAGGCACACACCACCACGTCCGGCTAATTTTTTCTATATGTATTAGTTGGCCAATTAATTTCTTTCTATTTATAGTAGAGACGGGGTCTCACTCTTGCTCGGGCTGGTTTTGAACTCCTGACCTCAAGCTATCTGCCCTCCTTGGCCTCCAAGAGTGCCAGGATTACAGGCGTAAGCCACCGCGCCCAGCCCAGACTAGTTATTGAATGTACAGTTTGAATGTATGTGTTTGAAGGAGGTATAGAATGATCTAGTACAGGAAGGTCAAATTATTGATACCCAAATATTGACCACTGCAATGTAGTACTGCCTATTATTCATTCCATCCTAGCTTAATTTTCTAAGCCAATGATGGTAATCCCATCATAATAATATCTTGGCAGTCCATAATTACTTCTGAGATGGGCAAGACTAAGCAAATTTGAGCTAGTAAGAAAAGAGTGGTAGTTTATTTGAAGTTTCTAGAAAAGAAGTTTTCTTGTTCTTGAGAAAAACATGAAGCTAGCCTCTTATTATGCTGGTGCAAAAGTAATTGTGGTTTTAGCATTGTTGAAATTTGCCATTTGATATTGGAATACATTCTTAAATAAATGTGGTTATGTTATACATCATTTTAATGCACACTTCTTGCTTTTTGTTTTTTGCTAATGACTTATTACTTGCCGTTCATTTTATTTTAGACTATGGAAATGATGTTAGACAAAAAGCAAATTTAAGCAATTTTCTTATTCGAATTCAAAATGAGTTGTAATGCAGAGGAGACAACTCGCAACATCAACAATGCATTTGGCTCAGGAACTGCTAATGAATGTACAGTGCCGTGGTGGTTCAAAAAGTTTAGCAAAAGAGACAAGAGCCTTGCAGATTGGAAAGGTGAAAAAGTGGGTGCCTCATGAGCGGATCAAAAATCAAGGTGAAAAAGGTAAAAGGTGAAAAAGCTTAATAAGTGGGTGCCTCATGAGCGGATCAAAAATCAAAAATATCGTTGTTTTGAAGTGTCATCTTCTCTTCTTGTATGCAACAACAATGAACCATTTCTTCATTGGATTGTGACATGCGACGAAAAGTGGATTTTATACAACAATCAGCAATGACCAGCTCAGTAGTTGGACCAAGAAGAGCTCCAAAGCACTTCCTAAAGCCAAACTTGCACCAAAAAAAGGTCATGGTCAATGTTTGGTGGTCTGGTGCCAGTCTGATCAACTATAGCTTTCTGAATCCCAGTGAAACCACTACATCTGAGAAGTACACTAAACAAATCAATAAGACAAACCGAAAACTGCAATGCCTGCAGCTGCCACTGGTCAACAGAAAGGACGCAATTCTTCTCCACAACAACACTCAACCACATGTCACACAATCAACGCTTGAAAAGTGTTTAACAGGCTACAAAGTTTTGCCTCATCCATCATATTCACCTGACCTCGTGCCTTTCGACTACCACTTCTTCAAGCATCGTGACAACTTTTTGCAGGGAAAACGCTTCCACAACCAGCAGGATGCAGAAAATGCTTTCCACGAGTTCGTCACAAAAAGCCTGAAGCACAGATTTTTATGCTTATAGGAATAAACTTATTTCTCATTGGCAAAAATGTGTCGATTGTAATGGTTCCTATTTTGATTAATAAAGATGTGTTTGAGCCTAGTTATAATGATTTAAAATTCACAGTCCAAAACCACAATTACTTTTTTACCAACTTAAACAGATATGGTAGCATCATCCAAAGTAAAGCCCCCTTCTAGTCTAAAAAACTTCTGATGTGGGCTAATAAATTTCTTATTTTTTCTTAAATTTCCTATTTTTAATTCAATTTGTATTAAGATTTCTGAATAATCGGAGTTGGAGGTGGGGTATCAATGTGGCTATAAATAAAATAACATTGGCCATGAATTGATGTGTTGACGCTGGGCAACAGATATATGGGAGGTTATTCCATTAGTCTCTTTATTTTATATATGTTTGAGCTTTTTCCATAATAAAAAAAGACAAAGATAAAACCAAACTGGTTGGGATGATGAAAATGTTCTAGAATTAGATACTGGGGACAGGTGAACAACATAGTGAATATATTAAAAATTAGTAAATTGTACACTGGTAAATTTTATGTTATGTGAATTATATATCAACTAAGAAGACATAAAATAAATGGTAACCAATTTCTGAGGAGCTAATCTTGAATGGAAAGGGAGGCTTTCTATACTCAGCTTCTCTTACATTATATGATTCTCAGGTCTATTACCAAATAATCCATTAACCTTTTTTTTTTTTTTTTTTTTGACAGTCTTGCTTTGTCACCCAGGCTGAAGGGCAGTAGCACACTCATTGCTCACTGCAGTCTCGAACTCCTGGGCTTAAGTAATTCTCCTTCCTCAGCCTCCTAAGTAGCTAGGACTACAGGTACACACTACCACGCTCAGCTAATTTTTAAATATATTTTATAGAGATAGGGTCTTGTTACATTGACCAGGCTAATCTCAAAGTGCTGGTCTCAAGCAAGCCTCCTATCTTGACTCCCCAAAGTACTGGGATTACAGGCATGAGCCATCCTGCTCAGCCCTTTTTTACATTTTAAATCACTGCCCTGAGAGCTGCCATGAGATTAAGCCATACCTGATTCCCTCACGGATGACAGTCAACATTATACCTGCCTGTTTTTGCTTAGGATGCAGGGCAGCAGACTATCACTGTACTACATATTCTTATTGACATCTTATAGGATGTAGAACAGTGTGTTAGATGTTAAGGGTCAACTAAGCTCCAAAAATCTAAACAAGTACTATACATTTTAAAGAAGAAACTAAAGCCAATGGCCTTCATAGTGCCATTGTGCATAGGCCAGAAGAAATGCAGATGAACCACAGGTGAGGAGCTAGGCTAGAATAAGAGTAAACAAGAACAAGGAAATTATAAATAGCTGGGTTTCTAGCTGGATGCTGGGTGGGAAATGGTACTAAAAAGGACACTTAAAATTAATGTGGGCCGGGCGCTGTGGCTCACGCCTGTAATCCTAGCTCTTGGGAGGCCGAGGCGGGCGGATTGCTCAAGGTCAGGAGTTCAAAACCAGCCTGAGCAAGAGCGAGACCCCGTCTCTACTATAAATAGAAAGAAATTAATTGGCCAACTGATATATATATAAAAAAATTAGCCGGGCATGGTGGCGCATGCCTGTAGTCCCAGCTACTCGGGAGGCTGAGGCAGGAGGATCGCTTGAGCCCAGGAGTTTGAGGTTGCTGTGAGCTAGGCTGACGCCACGGCACTCACTCTAGCCTGGACAACAAAGTGAGACTCTGTCTCAAAAAAAAATAAATAAATAAAAAATTAATGTGAGTCAGATCTGAATTTCCCATTAAAACTGGACTGTAAGTTCTTAACCAAGGTTCTAACTAAAGCTTATCTGTTCAAATTTTAAAATATAAATTACAAATGCAATTAAAAAAAATTATAAGCATCCTGTCCAGTATAAAAGTTTGTAAAAGTTATGGGTGTCTAATAAACAGGACAAAATTCTTATCAAATGTAACAATTTAAAGTCATTTATTAAAAAAAAAAAAAACTGGAGCTATTTAAGTATAAAAAAAGGAGGCTAGGCACAGTGGCTCACACATGTAATCCCAGCACGTTGTGAAGCCAAGTCAGGAGGCTCGCTTGAAGCCCAGTTCAAGACCAACCTGAGCATGAATGAGTCCTCTTCTCTACAAAATATAAAAAATTATCCAGGTGCAGTGGTACAGGCCTGCAGTTCCAACTACTCAGTAATAGAGCCAGATCTGATCTCTCTTTAAAAAATAAAATAGGAAAGTTCTTGAGGAAAATTCTGAAGGATTTATCTACTTTTAAAAGAAGCAAGTTAGAAAAATCTTAGGACTATATCTGATGTAAAGAGCAATTAAGAAAGCTGGAAAAGGCCATGAAACAAATGGACAGAGTTGAATACACAGGGAATGAAGATGCCTTTCTAAGAAAAAGGCCAGGGCCCTATGATGGCAGCTGGTCACAGTCACTAGGAAAAAAGAGAAAGAAACAAACTCAAAGCAAACTAAACAACAAAACAAATACTAAACCAAGTATTAAAAGGAGATGTGTTCCTCTTTATGAATCATTCATTCATTAAGAAGATATATCAGTGGGGGGAAAGCAAAAATGTAAAAAGGGACACCACTTAGGAGCCTACTAACAGGAGATGTGGTTGCTAGAATGCAGACAGGGGAAAGGAGAACAATGGAAGGTTTCTAGATATATTTAGGAATAGAAATGACATAAGATGATGAAGAACTAGATGTGGCAGGTGAGAAAGGAGGGTTGTCAAGGATAACTTTTAGATTCTATCTTGAATAAGTGGCTTGCCAAGTCAGCTAAAGAGATGGGAAAAAGTAGGATTAAGGATGAAATGAAGGGGGTGATTGTGACCTGTTAAGTGTTTGATGCTTCAGAAACAACCAAGAGGAGGGGGCAGCTGGCTGTACTCTAGTTTATATCCTGACACCTAGGAGGTGCTCGATAAGTTTTTTATTTTAAAGAGACAGGGTCTTATTCTGTTGCCCAAGCTGGTGTGCAGGGACATAATCAAAGCTCATTGTAACCTCAAACTACTGAACTCAAGTGATCCTCTCATAGGATCTACAAGCTTGCACCACTGCACCCAGATAATTTTTTAACTTTTTATAGCTATGGGGTCTTTCTATGTTGCTCAGGCTGGTCTCAAATTCCTGGCCTCAACTAATCCTCCCTGCCTCAGCCTACCAAAGTGCTGGGATTACAGACATGAGTCACTGTACCTGGCCTAAATATGTATTATATTTTTTTAAAAAATACATGTATCAGACATAATCCAACTAGGCAATAACTTACGTTTTGTTATAAAAATTTGTTATCGCTATTGACAATGAGACAAACAAAAACACATTTCTAACATATGACTGGAACATATTTTCCCATATTTCCCCAAAAAAACCCATTTTTTAAAAGATGTGCAAGAAAACAGTCAGAGGGATGCTTTATACTCAAATCAAGATATATTACAGTATTTTTTAAACAGAAGATAAGGAAATTAAGATTATATTACATTAAATTAAGCCCTTTATTGTCTGTTACACCCTGATGTGTCATGTTCTGGTATAACAAACTGCTAAGCAAATTTGAGACAGCAAAAGCCAAAAATGTCTCTGACTTGCATTAAAAAAAGCACTAATAATAAAAAACATACTTTGTATACCTTGTACTATGATTCTTATAAGTAAGGATGAGAGAATATATATTGTGAAAATGATAAACTATAAGTAATATGTACCAAAAATTTCCATCTAAACACTTTTTATAATCCAGAAAGATACTGGATTAGATAAAAATCACAGATGAAATTTAACTAGCAGGATCAGGAAAAGAGGATAGAATTAGACTTCAAGAGTTAGAAATATGAGCAAAGCATCATAAATTGGAATGGCTTGAAAAGTATACTGAATATTAGATTTAGGGAAAATACAACAAGAAAAATAAATACTTATTGAATGTAATGTGATCCCGCATAAGATCCCATGTAATGACAGTGAATTACACAAATAGTGCATGTACTCTACAACAGGATACTGTGCCAAAAGGAGAAATGTCAATATTACATACAATGCTCATTTCAAATAACCACATTGGTTCTGTCATTCAAACCACTCCCTACTTCTTATTTCCTACCTGAGACTGTTGAGGTCAAGGTCATCTGTATCAAAATCCAAAAGGGGCTGTGGTGTGTCACTTGGACCATGAGATTGCAACACAGATGAACTGGATGATATGACTGTGGTTTGGCCTGAGGGATGGATGGTTTTGAACTGGAACTGTGGACCCATCCACAGACGTCTGTGGGGCCCAGTGTGCGTTACAATTTCGACCTGGAACAAAGTAGGAATCATGATTTAAATGTATTGTGACTCCACTTGAGATCCTTTCATGATCCCCCATCCCTTCTCTCAACACCCACATTCTCCAAGAAGCCCATCTTAATGAAGTGGGAGAGGGAAGGGGCACCCACAATCAAAAGGCAATAATAATCACAGACTATGTAGAACTCACAAAATCCCTCTACTGGTTTTCATCAACATAAACCAAAAAATACATTTTTTCTATATATATATACACACACACACACACAAACACACATACATAAATAATACATACACACACACACACACACACACACACACACACACAATACAAAAATCATATGAAAGTAAAAGGACCAGTTGCCTGCCTCATATAACTATTTTCAGCTCCCTAGGGTCTACCCTTTTCATTCATTCTAGACAGTACTTACCATGTTGTGGGCATGCACTGAATACTACACCTATTAATCCACAGATTAAAAGTAATTCCTTCACTGAGGATCAAGCTCATGACAAACTTGAAGTTGTTCTTGAACTATCCAAGGAAAAGAAAAGGTCTGAAATAATTTTTAGTACCTGAATCCAGTTTCTTTCCACAATTAAATATTATAATATTTAGTATACTGCCCTCAAAATCCCCCAAAATCTACTTTCAAAGGAAGAAATTATTATATATTTTCTGTCAAACTAGATTTTTGTCTTCAAAATGATTACTTAGAGTGTTTTCTCAATTGCCACAAACACTGACCCAGCCATTTTATGGGCTACAAAACAGTAATACCAAAATGCTTTATGAATTTCATGCTCTATGACAAAATAGAGAATGTTGCCAATATTACTACTGTAAAGATAAAACAGAGAGTAGAAGACACTGGACAAAACCTGAAAATATACATATTACATTATTTTGCAAACAACTCAAGAAATTAAATATGCAAACCTTCAGTGCAGACTATTTCTTAATGTCTTGTCATTGCTACATCCATGTCTGTTCAAATACTTTATAGAATTGACTTTCAACATGCCTTATTATTGCCCTGAATTTTTTTATATTTAATCACATTTCTCTGATTGTGGTGATTAATTCTTAACAAAACATAACTGAAAAGGTTCACAGACAAGAAGCTCTGTGTTTGTGGATCCAAAAGAGCAAAAGCATCATGGTCTTTGAACAATATTCACATTCCCATTAATCACAGGGAGAAAAATATTCAGATTGAGGACAGTGATTTCTGATTCAAGTAGTTGTATTCAGCAATGTAAATTAGGCCACAGATAAAGCATTCTGTGTATTTTAAGCTCAAAACCATCAGTGTCACAGAGCCGAGAGGTAAACAGATGCCTGTGTAATTTCACTGAGGCGATGGCCAGATGTTCCTACTCACTCTCCTGTTGTGTGCAGGACAAACATATTGTATATACTTTCACACTGACAGCACACATTACCCCTTTTTCTAACTGAAAAGTTGAAGTGAAGGACAGTGGTTCCTTTGCCAGCATTCTTTAACAACATTTTGATTCTGGAACAACACAAGCATTTTGGGTTTACTTTATCTTGGTATTATCAAGAAAGGATGGATTTCTCTACACCAGGAACTTAGGCATTGACCCTACTTAAAGGAGCTTCCTGTGAATATCTTTAGTATGATAAAATAAAACTATGTTACCTAAACACTGTTTGATTCTTCATTTTCCAGATTTACTTTAATTTTTCAGGCCATCCTCCCTGAGAAAGCCATGCAACTATAATACAAATGGCCTCCAAATTTTTGGAGGCACCTGTCTGATGAAAAGCCACCAGACTGGTAATCTGAGACTGTCATTAACTTCAGAAAATGATGTCAGACTTGAGGCAGACATAACAGCACTTGTAATGAAGTCATCTGTAATCTCAACATTTTGAAATCTACCCAAGCATCTTTGATTTCAAAGCCCTTGAGATGAAGATAGCTTCACCTGGGAAGGGTCGAGGAACAGTTAAAGTTGCTACAGGACTAATTTAGAGACGGCTAGAAACAGCATTACATGGGCTTAGGAAAGGAAGTTGTGTACCACCGAATTCTGCAAAGGAGAATGCAGAATTTCCACGATGAAAGTATGAACCCAATCTTCATAAAATGTTGGCTCAACAGAACAAATCCCAAAGATTGTTGAATGGCTTCACTGTTTTAACAAGGTCAACTTTTGGTTAAACAAGATGAAAATATGTTCAAAGAGTCTATTTAAATTCCAAGGTCCTAAGCACTTTAATGGATTGTGTGAAAGATATGCATATTTTATGCCCTCTACATGAAACCTAACACATATATACACACACGTGTATGTATAATGTACATATATATTACAGTAATATTTATGAGAAATTTGTAATATGGAAAGGCTATCAATTAATTCTCGTTGATTCAACAGAGTTACCTACCAATTCTCCCCACTTTCCTTTAATGAAAAGAATAAGACAGTGAATTTCTGTTTTTGTTTACTTTAATACCCCAAATATTTCAGAATTTTACCTGAGATAGCCATTCTTCATCCTCCTGTCCACTATGGTCAGAAGCTAAACTGTCATAAGACCCATGTCGAGTAATAGGCCCAGGACTTCCAGGGGGAACCACTACAGGAGAAAGAAAATGGATTTAAACCACTTTATTACATGCAGTGGAAAATGGACATGGGCACAACTATATTGGATACTGTGGCAATTTATAAGGCAAAATATGATATTTAAAGCACAGGGGCAATTCAAACAACTAATTAATAAGACTTACATTCTTAGGAATAAGATAGATCTCTAAGAGTATACTTACAAAAAACTACAGAAATTAATAATGACACCTGACCATTTATTTCTTTTATAAAGAAATTAATGGTAGACTGTAAGTTAAAGGCAAATGAACACTGAGGAGCAGTGACAAATCTATTCACTGGGAGATTATTAATATATAGAGATTCGTTAAAGAGCTTATTTAATAGTTTCATATAAATTCTAGGCATAACATGCATATTGAATCAAAAAACACTTTCAGTTTCCGAAAAATTCATTTAACCATATAAATAAGTCATTTTATTAGATACCTGAGTAGTTTCCCTGATTAAATAGGATGATACAGTCAAACTATAAACCACGTACTTTCTCATACAAAGAGGAACTTTTGCTTAGTGAAAGCAATAAAATAATCCAACAAACATTTACTGAGTTCCTACTATGAACCAAATATTATCCTTCCAAATTTTAGTCTCTTCTTTGGAAACTACCACTGACTCATTCTATCTGTCTACCTACCTCTAAAAAGACTCTTTTTTAAGAGCAGTTTTAGGTTCACAGCAATAAAGAACTGAAGGTAGAGAGACTTACCATCTACTCCCTATCTCCATATACAATTTTAATACTCAGGAAATCAAGCAATGAAGCACTGAGTGGAACATAGAAAAAAAGTGGGCAAAAGTAGGAAGAAAAGTAGATGATCATTAAGAAATGTGGAAGAAATAGAAAAAAATGTGAAACAGAAAACCTCATAATTTCCACCATCCAGAGATATTTGTTTTAACCACTGCAAATCTTATACTTTACCAGCAACTTGGGAGGCTGAGGCAAGAGAACAGCTTGAGCCTGGGAGTTTGTGAGCTGAGCTGACACCACAGCACTCTATCCCAGGCAACAGAGTGAGACTTGGTCTCAAAAAACAAAAACAAAACAAAACAAAACAATTAAATTTAATTTAAAAAAATAAACAGACTGATAAAAGCTTATCTTGCTGCAGGAGGAGAAGTGGTACCTAATTAGGTGAATTACTCATCAGAGGTACCTATAGCAGTAAAACAGAGGTACCTATAGCAGTGGTTAAAACTTTTAGCTGCTATATCTTCAGGTTTGCAGTTCTATAGATGAGAGGCATGCCGGCATTTGCCACAAAACACAAGTGATCGCAAAAGCATACACTTAAATTCTTATGATAGTGAATGATATCATGAAGAGAAGAATATCATAATAATCAACTATTACTTAAAAATTCTTTTGGAAATAATTCTGGTATATATCGCAAAGCTGTTAAGTAAATTTGTGTTTTCAAAAGGCTGAACTGTCTTCATACCATTTGTCACCTTTATAATAAATATATTTTATATTATATTCTTAATACAGAACAGGAGGATCCTTGAAATCTCTACTCCTTAAATAACAGTGAAAAACATGAATATGGAAAAATACCTAGAGGATACAACATGGTTTGGAAAGCAGATGAGCATAGAGAAGATTTTTAAAGAGGTGAGGGAAGAGGTTATGTAGATATCTAAGGGGAAAGTCTTACAAAGGGAATCTCAAGCACAAGATTTTTGAGGTGGGAACTTAAAGGAAACATTTCAGTAACAGATAGGAGACCACTATGGTTGGGTGGGGTGAGCCAGGTTGTAAGAAGAAGATGAGTCATTCAGGCAAAGGGAGGCAAGACAAGCCGATTACTAAGGGCTTTTTTTTTTGGGGGGGGGTAGTAAGCAGAAGTGAGAAACCATGCCTTTGCATAACTAACTAGAACCTAATGTGACTTTCTCCAAGAGTTCATGTTGACTTCTATATATGCTGAGCCTATACTAGTACCTGTCACACAATAAGTACTCAATAAGTATTTACTGGGTGGTCGTAGCATTGAATTCTGTACTAATGGCACCAGAATGACTGGAAACTTATTTATTCATCATTAAAATGGGGATAATATGCTATCTGCCATTGGCTTCAAAATAACTCAGTGGCAGGGATGGAGGCAGGGAGGACTATAGATGAAACCACATTGGTCATTAGTTGATCATTTTTTAAGCTGGCCGACAGGCATATGGAGGTTCATTATATTATTGTTTTTTAATTTTGTGTGTGTTTCGAAATTCCCACAGTCAAAAGGGAGGAGGAGAAGGACCCTCTGCGCCTTAATCAGCTTTCCAAAGGAAGTAAAGATTCCAAATTTACTTCTACAAATAGTAGCATAAATCTGAATCCCAAAATCCTAGAGATTGTTTAGAATAGAAGAAGAATTTCCATAGTTTTTTTCATTGCAAATAGTTTTCTAATTAAGAATGCTTTGAAGCCATCAGAAGATGGGCAAATTAGTCAGGAGGATAATAAGTCCGGGGGATGATATTTTTCAATACCGGATAAATATCCTTCCCTTTCTTCCACATTTTTTTCTTTGAGACAAAGTCTTGCCATGTTGCCCCGGCTAGAATGCAGTGGTGTCGTCAGAGTTCACTGCAACCTCAAACTCCTGAGCTCAAGCGATCCTCCTGCTTCAGCCTCTCAAGCAGCAGGAACTATAGGCACCTGCCACCACACCTCGATAACTTTTCTATTTTTTGTAGAGATGGGGTCTCTCTCTTGCTCAGGCTGGTATTAAAACCCTGCCATAAGCCATCCCCATGGCTTGGCCCCCCAGAGTGCTAGGATTGCTGGTGTGAGCCACTATGCCCGGCCATATTTACTTATATTTCAAAATTTCCCCCAATTCAGGTAGGAACAACATTCTATGTTCACTGACTTGAGAAGGAGTGTGACATACCAGGTCACAGGGAAAAAATAATTAAAAACCTTAACCATGAGATAAGAAAAGATTAAAAGAAAATACGGTAAAAGCAAAGCTTCCATTCTCTGTAACCACCCAATTATTAGGAATGATACCCTGAGACTTGAACAATAGTGATAGAGACATAAAGGGATAAAAAGGGTGTCTGCAAGGATAGATAGGGAATGGTATAATTCCAGAAAAACTTTTAGGGAACAACAGCTGTGAAAAATCATCTCTTCATTCTTAGATAGAGTTAAGGAAAGTGGCCTGAGATCACATATGGAACAAGAGTAGAAGAGGTATGCACATAGTGTCTCTGCACGGCCAGGTCTGAGACAACCTTACAATGTTCTCTGTGACTGAGATAAGAAGAATGTTTCCTATGTGTACAAGAATACATGCACATATACCAGAGAACTGACAGGATTTGAATTAGCAACAAGGATGGATGCTGCAAAGACCTATATGAACCAAAGACCAAAGATATGATGGGGAACTGGGGCATCTCAGTTGTGGCAATGCAGCTAAAATGTCCCCAAACCCCTTACCTCATACTTATATACTCTGTAAGCCTTGGAAGCAATTAGAAGCCTTAAAAATTTAGAAGCAACTTTGGAGGGGTTATAACTGATTAAGTTTTCCACATGTCTTAGAATGGAGGTACAAAAGAGAACTTAAGAGAGTGTATTTAAGCAAGAGTAAAATTCTGTATCTTGCAAACACAAGATTGACAGACCAAGATATATATCAGCTACCTAAAGAAAAATGTTTAGTATCTTTTACATTTACCAATTGTCTCATATAATTAATAAACTTGGTACAAGAAAATGATATGGAATTCTGATATATAAATATTTCCATGTTCTATTCCCCACCTTTAGTACAGTAATTTAAAACATACCTTTATCCACCTAAATAAAAAGAATGTACTATTCATCTGCTTTACAGAATACAACTTCAAAAGTACTGCCTCTACACATCAGAATTTGATAAGTAAAGATCAACAAGCAAGGGCAAGATGAGTAGATTATTATGAGGTAATTGTGAGCTGTTTATACTGTTTATAGCAGATCACGCTTATACTGAGTAAATAAGAACTAAAAAAAAATCAGTGTATTTTTCCATCTTATAGTGATTTATATGTGTGTGTGTTTCTATGTATATATTTATATATTTTTATATGTGCTTAAATGTAAAGCAAACAAAAAAAATCTGCTTTTAGGGCTGGCGTTTGAAAATTAGTTCTGTTAATCTAAACTAAAAATACTTCCAAATCAGAATAACATAAATAAAATTATGAACAGAAAGATTAAATGGTCCCCTAATAATGTCCCTATGCCTGAATGCCATATAACAAAATTTACAATATTCCAAAAAGTCAATTTATAATGTAACTTTACAAATGTATAAAAAGCTTGAAAGAACTCTAGTTTTAAATTTTTAGATGTCTTCTACATCATAATAAAAGATTCAACTGATACAGAATTTTTAAAAATTACCCATAGAAAATATGTTATTTATGAACTAGAGAAAGGAAGAAGTATTGCTTTACATCCTATTAAAATATAGGTACAAACCATTAAGTTATGCAAATAACAATTACTAAATTACAGTTATAAACATTATATTAGCAGACATCTCAACTAACGTCCTTAAGTTTCTTCAAATATTCATATTTTTAACACTGGTTAAGCGTAGGTTAGGATGGGTGGGTTTGAACCAAGGTTTCAAGAAGGCATTATTCCCAGTCTGGAGAAATTTAAACCTCTTAATCTTTCACCCCTCCCCCCAAAGAATGAGAATATAACTTTATTGTTATGAAATCAAATTCCTTCTAAAATATCCCAAAAGAAACAGCTTGATCTCATAACCAAAGTTCATCTGCAACAAAAGTAGTCTTCTCCTTAGAAGCTGAAAGATGAGTTTTCCTCATTAAAATATTGAATATATTATATATTAGGACAGGTAATTAATTACTCTTCTTAGTGTATTCAGCATGCTTTTGGATACTCAGAAAAAATTAGACCTCTTAAAAATGAATTTTAAAGGATTTTGGTATATCTTTACAATAAAAAAATGAAAAAAAAATTTGGACCTAGCACTGTTTTATTTAAAGTAATGAAAAAGAACTGCCAGCGAGGCTGGGTGCAGTGGCTCACGTCTGTAATCCTAGCCCTCTGGGAGGCTGAGGCCAGAAGATCGCTTAAGCTCAGGGAAGTTCAAGACGAGCCTGAGCAAGCATGAGACCCCATGTCTACTAAAGACAGAAATATTAGCCAGGCGTCGTGGTGTGTGCCTATAGTCCCAGCTACTTAGGAGGCTGAGGCAGGAAGATCACTTGAGCCCAGGAGTTTGAGGTTGCTGTGAGGTAGGCTGATGCCATGGCACTCTACTCAGGGCAACGGAGTGAGACCCTGTCTCAAAAAAAAAAAAAAATTGCCAATGCATATAAAAGTTAAAACACTAACCACACACAGGTTATAAGTACCCTCTTTACAGAAACTAACATAAAATATCAAATTGGTACTAACGCTATGGTGCTCACATGGTAGTAATATTCTCCAGGGATTAGGGGGTTGGGGGTAAACTCACAAGGACAGGGTGAGCACTGCAGAGGGGAAGGGCATGCCTTTAACCCTCGTTTGGATGAAGGAAAGACATAAAATGTAACCAAAATGTTTGTACCCTCATAATACCCTGAAATTAAAAAAATAATCATAAAATACTGAACATTGAGCAGTGCTTATTTATGAACCTAATGAAGGAAAAATCTATTTTTTTTCTGTTTTTGTTCCATCTTTTCCTATGTTTCTTAAACTTCCAGTAACAAATTCTCTTAGCTGTAGCTCTGGGAGCCTTAGAAGACATAGCAAATCAATTATAGGTACCTCTGTTAGTAAACTTCGACCTCCCAACTCTAGCAGATGTTAATAACCTGTTGTACTCTCTGAAATTAATCGCAATGTTATTGCTATAAAGGTAAAAATGCTGACCCAAATGGTCCTAGTTTTATACATGAGATAATCCTATACCTATTTGCGGTTCTGTTGAAAGCCTAAAATATGTTCACAGGCTGAATATATAGATCAAGAAAGAAAGTGTTTCAATTAACAAATTCATAGTGATTTATAAATAAACATTAAACTTATTTATAACCTAAATTATAAATTTAAAATTCACACTCTAATTTATAAATGAAGAATCGAAGACAGAACCAAAGGCTCTTATTTGGAGCAGGGAGTAGAAGCTGGGTCATAATGGCAGCTGATTTTATGTGAGCAGTGGAATTCCTCAGATTCAGGACCAGATGCAGTTTTTGTTTTTCCCTACTCTCTACCATATCCCCACCCTTCCTCCACAAACAATAAAACCCTTACCATGCTAAAGTCTTTAGTGGAGACTGGAGAGGTGAATAATGTTGTGCCAGCATTTTTCAGTCCTTTAGGTCATTTAGGGGAACAACATTCCTTTTTCTAGCAACAGAGAATTTTGCAGTTAAATGACATCACGCTGCCTTGAATGAAACAGCTCAGGCTCAAAGTTCACCAAAAGGCCAACAGTGATAAACTCTCACCCAAGGACAAACTTCAATATATTTTTGGTGCTTATTAAAAATAGCATTTATATAGCAGCCATACAATAAGCGAAGGCTCTTTACCAAACTCTGTTTCTGATCAGAAAGCACTCAGGACGTCAAGATGAAATTCAGCTTGGGAATGTAGTCTCTTAGTACAGAAACTAAAATTTGCCTTTTAAAAAGAAAGAATCCAAAGACAAATAATGGACAATGGAGAAAGGCAGCTCCCAATGAACAAGCACTGAAGAGGACATACAGTATTCAACAAGCATATATAAATAGTAGTAATCAGAGATTTACAAATTTAAATAAGTTATCATTGCATATCTACCAAAGTAGTAAAAATTAAAGTGTGACTTTTTTTAATGACTAAAAAAAAGGATAAGGCTCTCAGGTTAAAAATACACACATACCTCAAAATATGGGTACCATTAAAATTGATACTGATAAATGTGCCAATTTAAATGTAAAGGAATTCAATGAATTTAATAGACTAGTAAAGACATATGATTGGTTATTCTGTTTATTAGCAGCCATCCCTATACCAGTGCAACAACTGAAGTGTTACAATACATAAAGGGGAACAAGCTTTACTTATGTTATATATTAAACAGATCAATGATCTTCCGTGCACCCTGACCCTGTAGTACCATAGATGTTCTCTAATTAATTATTAAAGTTTTCTAACAGTCAGTATTGTACATCTCTGGTTTCACTTTCCTTTTATTCTACATTCCCAGAAGAACAGTCACAGGCAGTATATAATTAGAAAAATTATATATCCTATCTGTCTATGAGATAATAGATTTCACTGAATAACTGACAACGCTGGGTGCATCTTCTCACCCCATCTCCTTTTCCATATTCCAAGGCATCATAATGTTACTATAGAAGATATAAACTAAGGAGCTTTCATTTGTTATTCCTGCTACCCTAAAGGTCATTTGACATTTAACATCTGGACAAGTGACAGCTGGAGGCTATTTGGCAGGGGCTCACAATTTAGTTTTACTTATTAGCATGACCCTAAATATCTCATAAAATGGAGAGAAAGAATAAAGCATAATGGGTTCATGCTATCAGCCAGATCAGCTACTCTACTAAGCAAAAATTTCAAATGGTCCCAATATACTTTTTTGTTTTAAGAGATGGGGTATCACTATATTGCCCAACTGGCTATTCACAATAGTGACCATCATAGCACACTATAGCCTTGAACTCCTGGCCTCAAAGTGATCCTCTGCCTCAGCCTCTCTAGTAGCTGGAATGACAGGTGTGCACCACTGTGCCCAGACTCCAATATTCTTCAGAACTGAATAGACTGTAACAATCCATTCCAAACATTTTTAAGCTCAAACCTTTTCATGTTTTGATACAGGGTCTCACTTTGTTGCCCAGGCTAGAGTGCAGTGGCAACACCATAGCTCACTGCAACCTCAAATTCCTGAGCTCTAGCAATCCTCCTGTTTTAGCCTTCTGAGTAGCTAGGACTCCAGGCACACACCACGACACCCAGCTAATTTTTCCATTTTTTCTAGATATGGTGTCTCACTATGTTGCCCAGGCTGGTCTCACTGCAACCTCAACAAACTCCCAGGTTCAAGCAATGCTCTTGCCTCAGCCTCCTGAGTAGCTGGGACTACAGGTAAGTGCCACCACGCCCAACTAGTTTTTTAGTTTTTTGTAGAGATGAGGTCTCACTATTGCCCAGGGTGGTCTTGAATTCCTGGCCTCAAGCAATCTTCCTGCTTCAGCTTCCCAAAGGGCTAGTATTGCAGGCATGAGCCACCACACCCAGCCTCAAAATATATGAAGGTCAAGGTACAGTTTATTTACCTGTAAAGATATATATATATATATATATATATATATATATATAAAATTTAAAGTGTACTACTGTAACTAATTTGATACTAAAAGTACCACATATACACATATTATAAGCTAAATATGTAAATATGAATGATGCATATTAGCTATCAATTAGATAGCTAGAAAAGTTAAGTCCATATTTATTGTTTTTAAGGATCCTATCATAGTGTCTGGAAAACAACTTTGTCTTACCATAGGTAATATAATCTTCTCAGACTTATAAGTATAAATAACAATAAAAGCATTCTTAATAAAGCTCACCTTTACAGTAGTGTAGAATACAAGACATTACTTATAGCAGTCATCTCCTAGGGTGGAAGGAGGATGGCTGGGGGGCAGGAAGGACTTATTTTTCATTGGATAATTTTTTAGAACCTTTTAAATTATGTATGCCGTGTAGCTATATAAAAATTTATATTTAATAAAAGTTATGGATTAATAACACTACAATTGATATGGATAGTGCAGTCTATCCATAGTCAATAAATGCAAACAAACAAATCAGACACATATCAATGGATGGTTAAAACTAATACATGAAACAAAAGTTGACCTTATTGCATACTGGGTCATAATACTTCTACCCACACACTCACCTATTTTCAGTGATTTTAAAAGGGCAGGGGAGTGCTATTTCTTACTTGCTTATCCACAGTCTTTCCATGTAAGTTCATTTATCATTATCTCTATTTATACACACAAATATCCAATATAACACCAGCTTTATCAACTGCTCAAATACATGGTAGTGTGTGTTTTTGTTGAGGGTAATGACTATTTGCTGGAAGCTAGAAGTATCCTAGTCTGAATTATATGTAGAATTATGACTTGTAATCCTTCAGTAATGACAAGTATATTCTCAAAGCCAAACCTGAATGTTAGATACATTTCTTTCAGAAATAATCGAGTCTCCATTCTAAATTCAAGTAACACTCTAAAATATAACATGCTCTATAAAAAACTAAGGTGAGTAGAGAGTATTATAGAGCCTATTGTGAATTGATGTTGTAAGGTAAAGAATCACTGTTTTTGGTCATTAGATTGTGTTCATTCATCAATGTACCAATTTGTACATGTAGACAATAGGTCAGTTATTGCAAACTTATTGTTACTGAATTGACCTACAATGGCATAGTTGAACAGCAAAGAGTCTAATGTACAGTACTCAAGCCAGTCTCTACAATAAACCCTGACAATCAAAAAGAAACGAGGCATGTTATTTGTAAATGTAAAAATGGCAAGAATCACTTTTTGCAGAGTTAATGCAGCTTCTTCCATGTTTCATTTATTTATTATCTAGTTACATACAACAGAAGTCCAGATCATTATACAGCAGGAAGAATTAAATACAGATTTTTCTCTTGCCTAAGCAAAAGAGGCAAAGTAGCCTTGGCATGGACAGATAAAAGCTTTTAGACCTGGAAGACACCAACATTTTTAACCTATACTTAGGAACATAATTTAAAATCTTTCCAAACAACCATTAAGGATCCATGATGTTTTCCCTATTTTTACCTCTAAATTAATCAGAAAATTCACAAAACCAAGAGGAAAGGGGAAAGAAAAGGACAGAGAATATAAGCCCACAACCACTTCAGGGTTTTCTCTAACTTTCCAAAAGCAAGAGTGCATTTTCCAAGGACTGATCTTCCTCTACTGCTCTACAATATCAAACTACTACTATAAAGAATTATCTCCACAAATCATTGCCACTACCTCACCAATATATAATGTAATAGTATGGTAGTTATGTGTTCTTTAAAACTAGCACAACCTTTTTGAAAAGTAGTATGGCGATACATCAAAGAACTAAAAATAGAACTACTATCTGATACAGCAATCTCATAAATGGCTATTTACCCAGAGGAAAAAAAGACATTCTTAAAAAAAACAAAAAACAAAAAAAACCCAACCATCTGCATTCATATGTTTATAGCAGCACAACTCACAATTGCAAAGATGTGGAAAGAACCCAAGTGCCCATCAATACATGAGTAGATTAATAAATTGTGGTATATGTATACTATGGAGTACTACTCAACCATAAAAAATGGTGAACTAGCACCTCTTATATTATCCTAGTTGGAGCTGAAGCCCATTCTTCTAAGTGAAGTATTCACAAGAATTGAAAAACAAACACTACATGTATTGACCACTAAATCAGTACTAATGGGCTCTCTCTGTCTCTCAAAAAAAACTGGTACTAATGGATCAACACTCGTGCACATATGGAAGTAACATTCATTGGGGACTGGGCAGGTGTGGGGGGGAGAACGGATTGGTAAATTCACACCTAACGGGCGCAGTTCGCACTGTCTGGGGGATGAGCATGCTTCTAGCTTTGACTCGGGCAGTGCTTTAGAATTGCTGAGTAAAATTACTTTGCACAGCTTTGAGAATGCACACAATAGGTTAAGAGCCATATTTCTCCAGATGAACACTTAAGATCATAAGAGAAATAACACATTCCTTTCTCTGCACTGTTGGTTCCCAACAAAGCATCTTTAGCTGTACCACCTGGTAGTATCTATCATAAAGTATTTGGAATTGAGAGAGGGAAGACAGACCTCACAGGAGAATAAGCCTAAGGGTTCTATCACAACCACTTAGAGCCAACAACTATCTTTAATGAGTTTTTCTTTCTATCCAAGCTATTGGGTGAAGATTTTTGGATGAATTATCTCATGTAATCTAACAATGATCCTGTAAAGTGGCAAAACAGATCGAAACTACTATAGAGAGACGCTCTATGACATTCAGCTACCTCACTTATGCCTCAGTCACTGGGTTGGTTACCGTCAGTAAGAAAGATGATGAGAGAAAAAATTTTTTCAAAAAATGAGAAATTCAATAATGATGAAAGCTTATGTACTATCAAAGCAAAATTAAACCTTTTAAGAAATGGAAAAAATAGAATTCTAGAAACAAAAACAATATATTAAATACGTTGGCTTCATAATCATTTGCTAAAAGAGGCTGCAATATAAAAAAAGTAGCTATGCTAAAGACACAAGATTGGTAGATTGGTATTTAAAAATCTAAAGTATTAAAAAACAGGAAAAACTAAAATCATGTATACCAAAATTTGAAAGAAGAAGGGATTTCTAGGTATTCCTAAAAATAAAGAATAATAGAAAAGGTTGCTTAAAAATCTTTATGAAACATACATTTGCTATAAAGAATAACATAGCTTTCTTTGTTTCCACTATTTTACAGTCAGGAATTATTAGCAAAAATTAGAAAATTCTGTCACTGTTTAACATGCAAAAGAAAGAAAGTAACAAGATAAAGACCATGACTTTAGGTGTCTCAACTGCTTGTTTCCTTCTCTTTTAACATACCTTTAACCATAACATACCTTAGTTCCGAATTTTCATGAGTTACAGGACAAGTTTTGAGATTCTAGAGTAAGGATCCCTCAAAATCCAAAAGTTGAAAAGGATTTTTAAGTCCCTTAATTAGAAAAATGAGGAAAATTGAGGTGTAGAAAGTAATAACTCATTTAAGGTAACAATGTTAAGGAAGTCAGAACCTTTGATGTCTAGATTTCCTGTTAATTAAGTGAAAACTCTGCCATATATAAACTTATACTGGCACAGTCACAAATTTGTAAGAGTTATCTGGTAAATAATATGAACATACAATCACAAGATGGACAAACAGAGGTGTAATTGAAAACTGAGCAGAAAGGTTGAGCTACAGGGTTTCCTGGAATATTTAAAACAGTATTACACAGTTAGGAAAGTCAAAAACACATCTTTTAACACAGCAGCAATTATTATTTTTTCGTTATTTAAAGAACAATGGCTAAATACAGGCCTTCTATAAATGGAAAAGAGGTGTAGATACACATATAACCAACACTACCATAAAGCAGAGATTTTTGTTTTAGCAAAATCCATATTTATATGATTACATTTCCTATGATTGAGAGCAGCCATAATTAATGGATTTCCCTCCTTCTCCTAATGCAGCCATTTGTCAATTCAAGTACAGAATGCCCAATCAATTTTGATGTATTTTGTAAGCAATTTGTCAAATGATGCTATAATCCAGTTAATATATTAATTCTTGTCATGGAGAAAGTTCTAACAACTCTAAGGTTTTCTGTAACTGGTTTGGATGGAAAAAAAAAAGAACAAAAAAACTATGCTTGGACACAATGGTCATTCCCGTGGAGGTAATACTTCTGTGTCCCAATATGAGAGAGTATGCAGTAGTACATGACTTAATAGAAAAACTACTTTGTTAAAATAAAACCCCTGGGTCTACTGGACAGGGTAGCTACTAACTCACTATAATAAACTGGGTCTCTTCAAATCCCTGAGTGTCTCACATATTTTAATAAAATAAGCCAGAATATATGATAATAAATATAAAATAAGTAAGCTTCTAGGAGAGGAATACAACTTTATTAATACAAAGTCTGCATCTTAAATTTGAAAAATAATTTATAAAAGAATTTTTGTATTTTATATATTTTAAATACTTAAAACAAAAATAAAGTATTTTTAAAATATTAAATTAAATATTTTAAATATTAAAGTAAAATTTTAATTTAAACTTTCAAAGTTTCTTCATGTCTTGCAAAAGAAGACAAAGGTTCTCAATCTTTTATTTTTGCTCTCCTAACATATTTCAGGTAAATTACTAACTTCTATCATTATATAACATAGGCACTGTATTAAGGCCACACAGTTACTGGTGGTCAAGTTTTCTAACTCTTGGTAGGCTACCCTTCAGCTGATATAATATAAAGCTCTGGAAATGACAGTTTTCTCACTTCCTGTCTATATATCAGGCAATAATCACTATTCTACCTCCATCGTTTCCCAAGTGTACCTATGTACTGGGAGCTGGAGACAGAACCACTAGATATGCAGAGCTTTCTGGTAGGTGATCCAAATTTATATCATAAAAGAAATCTGGACTATATTAACCAAAGAAGGGTCAGATACTTTTCCTGCTTGGTCACTACCAGTTTGGGCAGATCAGAGGGTTAGAAGTCAGGTTTTTAACATGTACAGATAACCTCCAGAGCCATCTGAGCAGATTTGGCAAACACTTTCCAAAGACGATGGCTCTCTCCATGTACTACATCCAAGACTTTCTATAGTTCCCTACCAAGAAATGCAAAATCAGATATGTAGACACACCATTTCTAGAAAACAAAATTTAAAAACATGGCAAATTTTTTAAATTGGAAGAATAAGAAAGAAACGAGAAAAAGAATACATTTATTTTCCAGACATTAGGCTCCTCTTGGTCCATTTATGAACCATGCAAGACCAAAGAAAAAAAAATTGCCACAGTGATTTGGCACAAGGCTGTGTATTTATTTTAAAACCTGCAATGTATACTAGTTCTCTAGACTACCAGACGTCCCATTGTTTTATGTCTGTTGAGAAAGGTGCCCTATGTGTCAGAAAAGCACACTGAATATTTTTCAATGACCCAGGGGGCAGAGGTCACTTATTATAAATGGATAATGAGACCTAATGCAGTGTTCAGAGTATGGACAAAGAAAGGGTCTATCCATAGCCCCTGGTGGATTGGTCATTCAGGCTTTTATTTCCTCTGCACACTTAATGGAGTCAAACAATTGACAGAAATTCTATAGAGAAGGCTGAAACTAAGAGAAACAACTGCATTCTAACTCTGATAGACAAATACAAATAGTGACCCTGAAATGGCGCCAGAACTCCTGTTACTACTAATATAGTAGACAGCTCTAAGTCTTCCCCCTATATTTCCATTTAGTCATTTATTAGCAATTAACCTTACTGATGGAAGGGATGCCACATCAAACCACAAGCTCCTGCCAACATCAACCCATTATGTTACTGTAGGTTAGCAGAGATAAACCATTCTATTTTACCTCCTTGTTTTTGGAAAAAAGGGCAAACAGATATCCCTGTATCCTTAATCCCCTATCCCCACTAACCAATTGTCAAAATGCACATTCAGGGGTATTAGTATCTGTAAGAAATTTAAGCTTAGGTGGGGCAGATGAAAAGACATCAGGAGCAGAGGTACTAATGGCTACAGGATTTATAACCAATAGATTATCTTTTTTAAATCTATCAGAATCAATGTCCTATCCTAGTCAAAGGTGCCAATTCAACGCAATAAATATTATTAGCATCAATGAAAAAAAATGATTACTCTCAACTGCACCTGAAAAATAGTAGGTCATACAACAATCTGAAGAATATCAAGATATTAATATCACATAGAATTTTATAAAATAAGGCTGGGCATGGGGGCTCACACCTGTAATCTAGAACTCTTGAAGAGGCTGATGCAGAAGGACTACTTGAGCTCAGGAGTTTGAGACCAAGCTGAGCAATTGAGAGACCAAATAGAAAAATTAGCCAGGCATTGTGGCATGTGACTGTAGTCCCAGCTACTCAGGAGGCTGAGGCAAGAGGATCACTTGAGCCCAGGACTTTGAGGCTGCAGTGAGCTCCAATGATGCCACTGTACTCAATCCAGGGTGACAGAGGGAAACTCAGTCTCAAAAAACAAAACAAAACAAAACTAAAAAACATTTTAAATTGTGTAAAACAAAGAAAGATATTTAAAAGTAAAAAGCAGCCCTTTAGACACTTTCATTTTTTTCAGTTCAATTTTCAGAGCAATTATGACAGGAAGGTAGTGTGACATTTAAAAAAGTTTTTTTCCAACACATAAATTCTAAAGCAAATGGCAGAAAATGCCAACATTCACTTCAGAATGGGTATGGATTGTTAGGTCTTTAAAAAAAAAGGGGGGGGGGCCTTTAAAGTTGAAATATCAGCAATGACAGAAAAACTCAATGAACTATTCCACAGGTCTTCAAATCTATGTAAAGATGTGGAAATAAATAAGAAGTATGTATCCCATAAGTACAAAGGGAAAGGGGTAATCTAATATTAACTTTTAAATCCATCATTTATAAAGCTTGCAGATCATTGATGATAGTTTCATTTAACTATCTGACATCTTTTCATTGAAAATAAACTTTAATTTCACAATGTTGCCCAAGCTATAAAACATACATGTGGCTAAATTCAGGCTCTATATGTCTCAAATATTTAGTTTCTTGAAGAAAAATACTATTCATTTCTCTGCAATCATTTCTATATGGAAGGACATATGTCACTCTATAAGTTTCAGTAAAAAATTTCTGAAATGACCAATACAATTTAGCCTTAAGTGTTTTCTTAACTACTTCAGTTTTTAAACCTGGATAGAGCAGTATGACACACCCTATGGCCAACAATGGACTATAAACACTCTTTAAATAAGTTCTACATTACAAGTTTCCTCTGCAAGAGAAAAACATTTCTTTCTTCCCCTTCCACCCCTATCCACTGTTGGGCAAATATTTATTATGGACAATGCAAGGAAATATTGTTGAGTACCTCCATCATATTTGGTACATACCACAATAGCAATGCAATCCAGGATGTTACGTTAAATCTAATGTGACATTTGAAAGGGAGTACCTCAAAAGAACACTGCTGCATATTTAATGGCTTTTCCAGGGCACTGACAATACCCATGGTAGACAAGACCAAAATTAAAAAAACAAAACAACTTTTTGTATCATTATCATTTTTGTAGGCAGGGGGGGAATAGAGTTGGTAGTAGGAAAATGCACAAAATATATCACCAATGGATTACAAAACCAATGAAACAACAGGATAGTAAAATATTTTTAAATGACTTCATTGTAAATCCAAACATGACTTTATATTACAATGAAAAATATTAGTTCTCTCTGGTCTCATGGTTGTGCTTGGCAGGTCAGCAGTACAAAATTTAGTTGGGAATCAAGATCCCTAGAAACTAACCTTAATCATGTTGCTAACTTATGATTTTAGTACTTCTATGCGTAAGACAGCTCAATAATAGTTTTCAGTCCTATCTACTTCACTGTATGTAAAAATCAAAATAAAAATGCTAGTGAAGTCCAAGCAAATAGTGAAGCAGTCACATTTTTTAAAGCAGAAAAATCAGTAGACAGCCCAGCTACTCAAAAGAAATCCACAAAAGACTTAGTTGTCGTTAGTATAATAAAAACTATGATTTTGTCAAAGTAACACTACTACTTCAAAGTCAGGCTAGACATTTTAGAATGATTAATTCAATTCATGATCCTCTTTTCTAATTTCCAAATCATTGTCCCATGACTTGCATTACACCATGCCCTATAATAGTTCCTACTAAATCACTTGCTTTTACTTCTCATCTACTGCCTTCTAACATGCCATGCTGTCTAAGGTTCCATGATATTCCACATGGTCAAACATGTAGAAAATGAAAAACGAAATAAAAAAATACAGAACTGAAAAATGGTATCTGAGGTAAAAAATACTGAATGAAATTAACAGAAAAGAATAATATACTTTCAGATATAGAAATAAAAACCATACAAAATCAAACACAGAAAGAAAAATAAGACTAGAAAAACTGAACAAAGATTCAGTGAGCTGGGAAAGTATTAAGTGGTTACCATAAATGTAACTGGAGTCCAAAACACAGAAGGATGGTGACAGAAAAAATATTTGAAGATATAATTGCATAAAAATTTCCAAGTGTAATGGAAATGATAAACCCACAGATCCAAGAATTCCACAAACCCAAAGCAGAATACAAGCACATAATGGTTTCATAGATTTTTCTCTACTGCCTTTATGTTTTGTTTCACTGATTTATACTCTGATCTTTATTGTTTCCTTTTTCTCTATTTTCTTTGTCCTGCTTTAATATGCTCTACTTTTTCTAGTTTCTCAATGTAGAAACTTAGGTAACTGATTTCAGACCTTTACCCTTTACAAAATAGTCATTTAGCCCTATAAATTTCCCCTTGAGTACTAATTTAGTGCCATCTCACAAATTCTTCTGTTTTTCTTTAAAGTTTTATTTTGGGGTTTTGTTTTTGTTTTTTTTTTTGAGACACAGACTCACTCTGTTGGCCCGGCTAGAATGCCATGGCATCAGCCTAGCTCATAGCAACCTCAAATTCCAGGGCTCACGCCATCCTCCTGCCTCAGCCTCCCAAGTAGCTGGGACTACAGGCATACGCCACCATGCCCGGCTAATTTTTTCTATATATTTTTAGTTGGCCAATTAATTTCTTTCTATTTTTAGTAAAGATGGCGTCTTCCTCTTGCTCAGACTGGTCTCAAAACTCCTGAGCTCAAAGGATTCGCCCACCTCAGCCTCGCAGAGTGCTAGGATTACAGGCTTGAGCCTCTGTGCCTGGCCTAAAGTTTTTATTTGGAAATGATTAAAGATTCACAAGAAGTCACAAAACAATACAGTGATGCTCTGTGTAATCTTCACCCAGCTGCAAAACCAGAAAAATTGCCACTGGTACAATACAGATACCTTATTCAGATGTTATAAGATTTACATACACAGTTCTTCACTCATTTTATGTGTATGGGTCTATCCAAGTTTATCACGTTGTAACCTCCACTACAATAAACTTTACAGAATTGATCCATCACAAGGATCTACCGTGTGCTAATCCTCTCTAGGGACATTCAACCCCCTCTCTCCTACCCTGTCCCTAAAGCCTGGTCACCCCTAATCTGTTAATCATCCCTATGTCACCTTAAGAATGTTATGTAAATAAAATCATGCAGTATGCAAACTTCTGAGATTGGCTTTTTTTACTTGTAATAATTTACTTGAAAGTAATCAAACTTGTTGCATGACCTAGCTGAATCCATATGTATGTTTTTTTACTGAATGGTATTCAAAGATATGGATATAATCTGATTTCAATTTCATTCCATTTTAGATAATTTCTTTTTTTTTTGAGACAAAGTCTCAATCTGTTGCCCAGGCTAGAGTAAGTGCCGTGGCGTCAGCCTAGCTCACAGCAACCTCAAACTCCTGGGCTCAAGCGATCCTATTGCCTCAGCCTCACAAGTAGCTGGGACTACAGGCATGCACCACCATGCCTGGCTAATTTGTTTTTCTACATATATTAGTTGGCCAATTAATTTCTTTCTATTTATAGTAGAGACAGGGTCTCGCTCTTGCTCAGGCTGGTTTCGAACTCCTGACCTTGAGCAATCTCCCCGCCTTGGCCTCCCACAGTGCTAGGATTACAGGTGTGAGCCACCTCGCCTGGCCCATTTTAAGTAATTTCTAATTTCCCTTTTTGATATCTTCTGTGAACCATGAGTTATTTGAAAGTGTGTTAGTTTCCAAATATTTGTGAATTTTTCTAGAGCTCTTTCTGTTATTCACTTCTTAGACTCCTTTGTGATCAAAGAATGTACTTTGTATAACTTGAAACGTTTTAAATTTGAGATATGTTTTATGGCCCAAGTCTATCATGGTCAATGTTCCCTGTACACTTGTAAAGAAAGTGTATCCTGTTCTTGGGCGAAGTGTTCTACTTAGTCTGATAGCAACTCCAAGTTGTAGTGTTTCTCATAAGTAGCATATTAATCAGGGCTTACCTTTAAATCCAGTTTGACAATCTGACTTTTTACAAGGATGTTTAGATCATTTACAACCAATGTAAGTATTGATATAGTTAGAATTACATCATCTTGTTTGCATTTTATTTCCTTTGCTGCTTTATTGGATACACCCCTTTGTTTTTGTTATTTTAGTAGTTGCTTTTGTGTTCATTATTTTTAACTTATCACAGTTTACATTCAGGTAATACTATATCATTTACATATACTATAAAAACCTCATCATAGGCTAGGCTCATTTCCCACCTTCCTGGCCTTTATGCTTTTGTTGTCATGCATTTTATTTTTATTTATACATATATGGATTTTTAAGGACTATAATATACTCGTATTATTCTTCTGTTAACAGTAAATTATATTTAAAAACAATTATTAATACATTTTAAATTTTTACAAATTAGAAAAAGATCTCATCTATTTACCTATGTTTTCACCATTGCTGGTGCTATTAATTCCTTTCCCTTTGGTATAATTTTTCTTCTGCTTGAAGGGCTTCCTTTGACATTTCATGTGGAGCATATCTACAGTTGATAGATTCTTTAAGCTTTCATATATCTAAAAATAGTTTTATTTTATTTTTCATTTCAAAAGATTTTTGGAGAAGGTTCAGAATTCTATGTTGACAGTTGTTTTCTTTCACTAAGTAAAGGAAATCTGCTTCTTATCTTTGCTCCTTGATATGTAGCATTTTTCTTTTGCTGCTTTTAAGATTTTTCAATGATTTTGAACAAATTCATTATGATGTGTTTTGGTATATGGCTTTCTTTAGGATTCTTCGAATTTACTGACCTTTTTCTATCTCTGGTTTTATAGTTTATATCAAATTTGGAAATTTTTTTGCCTATTATTTCTTCTGCCCCATCAATCCTTCTTGAGGAACTCTGACTACTAGTATATATTGTCCCAGAGTTTGCTGATACTTTTTCAAAATTCTGTTTTTGTTTCTGTTTCAATTTAGATAATTTCTCTTGCTCTATCTTTAAATTCACTAATATTTTCTTCTGCAACTCATAAATCTATCTTCAATCTTATGCAATGGAGCTTTCTCCTCAGACATTGCATTTTTCATAACTAGAAGTTTTCCATATTTAGGTCTAAGTATCCATTTACTATATTTAGATATAAGTTTTTATATCTACATTTCTACTTAAGTTTTTGAACATATGGAATACAGTTATAATAACTATTTTAGTGTCACAATCCTGTGCGAGTACAAGTCCCCTCTAAGTTTCTCTAAGAGTTGTTTCCTAGGCTTCAGATAGCTTCCTCACACCCATCAGAATTGTTGAATACTAGTGGAGGACTCTCTGCACATCTTCAGAGTTTTCTGTCTGAGTAGATCTCCCCTGTCTGATATCCTCCCCAACAAATTCTAGGTCAGGGTCTGAAAACAATAAATATTTTGGGTTTCATGGGTCATATGGTCTCAGTTACTATTACTCAACCATGTCATAGCTTAAAAGTGGTCATAGACAATAGATAAATGAAATGAGGTGGCTGTATTCCAATGAAACTTTATTTACAATAAGAGTGAAAGGCAGTTTGCTGACATCTGCTCTTCTTTGGTCTTACTGGACTCACAGCTCTGTCTCCTTAACTCAGGGAGTCCTCTGGGTTCCATATGGCTTGCCCCTCACTGTGACACAGCCTAGAAACTCTCAAGGCAATAAACTGAGGCAATTATAGGGCTTGTCTCACTTGTATACCATTTCTCAGGGATCACTGTCCTTCATTCCCTAATGCCAAGAGACTTGAAAACAGTTGTTTCAAATATTATTTCTGTTTCTGTTTGCTGTTGGTTCAGGTAGGAAAGTAAATCTGTTCCCTGTTATTCCATCTGAGTGGGGAGCTACTACTCAACTAGAAACTCAAGAAATAATTAAATTAAAGAACACTATTTTCCCCCAAGAATTTGAGACCAAATTGAAATGTCTAAAAGGTTCTACCTTCCCTATACTGCCTTTAAAGATAGAAGAAAAACTTATACCCCCAATAAAACACAGGAAGTTCCATGAATCCAAGTCAACTTTCCATTGCATATCAAAGGTAGATGTCTATAGAATGAATGTATATTTCTATTTTTGTCACAAATAAAACTCAGTAAGTTCAGGGAGGAACTTCTCACATACCCAGAGACTGTCTACTTAGAAGTTCAGTCTGATACCCATTCCCCCACAAAGCGAGTTAATGTCAGCAACTTAAAAATACTGCTGCCACCAAATTACCTGAAAGAAAAGGAGGAAACATTATTTTTCCTCAAAATAAAGCTTTCCGAAGAAAAATCAGTAAACCCTTCATTTATTTTACAAATTGGAAGCTCTAAAGCAGACTAAAGAAAACGTTATTGTCTATTTGGGATCATATTCAAAGCTGGTTGATATTTACTGATTTGTTCTATGGTTTATCTTTGCTTTTGGCAAAGGAATACACTGAAATAAGCCTATGTTAGAAAAAGGAGTAAATATACTGCTAACACAAAAATTACTAATGTCTTCTGATGTGATCTTTTTATAAACTAGTCCCTAAATTTTTATGACCAAAGCAAAACATCTTTTGGATTATAGATTCTTGAGTTTTACCTTTACTGAGCTAAGCATCAAGACTAGACTACCATCTATACATTCAGTTTGCATATATAAATTAATCTATGAAATTGCTTAGAGTTTTTTACTTATTAAAAATGGTAATTTCTTATGGTTCTACCCAATAACAAAAAAAATCATCTCTGCTTCTATAGTGACCTCTGTATGAAGCATTCTAGTATGATCTAATTTATGATACACCAAGATTCCTCAGTTTGATATATCAATTTATGATATAGCAAAATTCTTTAATAAATTTCAAAATTCTGAAGTTTGGTTATTCCAGCCCATTAATATAAGTAGGAAATGTTACTATAGTTAAGAATACAGAATTTTACTTCCTTTACATTAAGGTTAACTTAGGTAAGAAGTCTTTAGCATGTGGCAATGAGCCATCCTTTTGCCACATATGCAGAACTTTGTTTATCAACTAGCAGTGTATTTATTATGGTTACAGAAATGGAAAGGGAGTGGAGATTCCTTGCTAAACATCCTGCTCTCCTACTCTTTTCTCACAGAGACAAAGTCTCTTTGCCATTTCCATCATTCTTTGTCTACTATTATTATAATTTCCGGAGTTTGTAAAAGTCCGCTTCACTTGATGCACAGATCCAAATACAACAAAAGAAAATGCTCACAATATTTGTGAAGTTTGTATTAGAGTTCTACTAAAAAGTTAAAACCTCAATCTTCTGTATTCATGGGTTCCATCTCTAAGGATTCAAGCAAGCGCAGACTGAAAATTTTCAGGAAAAAAAAGGATGATTGTGCCTGTACTTAACATGTATAGACTTTTTTTCTTGTCATTATTTCTAAACAATACAGTATAACAACTATTTACATAGCATTTACATTGTATTAGGTATTATAAGAAATATAGACATAGCAAAGTATATGGGAGGATGTACTTAGGTCCTATGCAAATAATATACCATAAGGGACTAAGCAACTATGGATTTTGGTATTCGTGGGGGTCCTGGAACCAATACCTACACATACCAACAAATGACTGTATTTGAAAATATTTTCAGAAAGATATTTCTAAAGTCTTCATTTATTTGAAGTCTTTAATTTGAAAATAAGAGTTAGACTTTCAATATGGTTAAGTAATACAAAAACTGCCTGGCACCAGGTATGGTATACTTGTGTTTTAAGAGGTACAATATCTTTTCAAAGGCTTCAGTAAGGAAAACTGGAGAAAAAGAAAGTAATAAAGTCTTCGTAATGAGGCTCTAACGTGCAGAAATGGTGCAACAGATGGGCAGGTAAAGGCAATCTCTTGAAACTGGCACCATTATTGCTTTTACTAATTATATCTCAACCTTTTACTGTGCTGACCCGAATGTCCATGTTTTGCATATTTAATTGCTTCAGTCATGTAACATACTGGCATGTCCAGAACTCTCAATCAAATAGCTTATGTCTATACGTAGAAAACATGACTTTAAAATCTAGGCTATATGTATTTCTATTCTGGATATAAAGCAGCAGCATAATAATTAAAACAGAATTATCTGTCTCTTAGATTTTTACATCAAATTATATCTATAGCTACATTTCACAAGATAAAACATATTAATTATTTTCTGTCACTTAGATAATGGATATTTACAACATGATCAAAATCACATAGTCAGAATAGGTATTCCATTATTAGTGCCTAATACTAAAACATTTTATAGATTTTATTAAAATCCTGGAAGTCCATTATTTGAAGATATGAACTTCTTAGATAAGAAACAAAGGCATATAATGATGCTTAAATGTATATCTTGTTTCATAGTTTTTAAAAAGACTTTAGCATCACTTCACTGATCATCATAACACCTCTTACAGAGCAAATATTATAATTGATATTTTATATTTATCAAGTTGAGAGATGGTTTAGAACTGAAATCTGGGACTTTCATCTTTATCCCAGTGCTAGTTCATCTGGAATTTAATAGGCTTACAATGAAATACATTATACAATAAGTTATTGAAAATTGTGATTGAGCAAAATGACACATAATGAAACTAACTGTACCACAGGCTAATTGATATAAAAAAAATTTAAGTTCCTATGGTGTATTTCTGGTCACAAAAACATCTCCAAACTTCTAAATGAAAACTCAAAACACTTCTAATGTTAAACACTAAATTAAATCTAAGCTATACAAACATTTTTAAAGATTAATAAAAGCAATATAATTATTTACCCAATTTTTGGTGATTAGTGAGTGATGATGGTCATGGTGGTGGTGAGTTAAATCAAAGAATAAATGTTTGCAAACTAAAAATTGTCAGGAGCACCTCCTACCACGACAAAGTTCAAAAATAATAATATGGAGGGCTTGTTGAGCACTTTAATACAGAATCATTTATCTGCATAAATGATGACAATGTAGGATTATCATATATTTGCATGATTTATCACATATTTTAAGAATTCTTATTTTAACAATAGTTTGAATTCATTCATTCAGAGTCCCATGTGGCTACAGCCTATCCCAGCAGCAATGTGGGACCCAGCTCTGCACAGGATGCCATTCCATTGCAAGGTGCACTCACACACACATCCACACTTACTCTGACTGGGACACAATTTAGACAGACCAATTAAGCTAACATGCACATCTTTGGTATGTGGGAGAAAACCAGAGAAAACCCAAGCAGACATGAGGAGAATATGCACACTCTACACAGGCAGTGGTCCTGGGAGGAAGCATTTCTTTTTCTTATCAATGTTATAACAAAACAACGTTGAATGAAATGATGTAATTTGAGGACCCGCCGTATTCTGTATTTTAATTAGAAATCACAGAATCATGAATGAGTACTTTTTTTCAAATTGCCTCTAATTCTATTCTATTCCAAGTCTGGAACACTACGCAAGTCTGTCCTGTTTTTTCTCTGTAATACAGCCTTAATTAAGGGTCTCATTTTGCTCCAGGATCACCTAACCTCCACTACCTTCCTCTGAACCTCCTGCTGCAATGCTACCACAGTGATCTTTCTAAAACACAATTCTGATGGTGTCATTCCTATGACTGAAAACATCTGATGGCTTACTATTGCCAACAGTGGTAATTCTTAAACTACATACCTGGAGATTTTTATTGGTCTAAGAACTGGATGAATGTATTTAGGGTAGCTACAATGAACTACCATGTAATGTCAATCAGCTTAATGATTGGGACAAGAAAAATTAAGAGAGACAGTTGTACTTTTTAGCTCATATCTTTTTCTTAAACATTTCAGATTTTTTACCATTTGTCTACTAAACAGACCTATATATATGAAAATAAAAAAACAAAAACCAATATTAACTCTGAGTGAACTATGCTTAATTCAATAATTAGTTATTTTTGTCCCTTTGAGAGGCAGCAGAAAACATACTCATGATTTTTATTTTGTATCATATACCTGTCATGTTTTTTCTAATTCATGAGATAGTTAAATTATGCTTAAAAATGTAGAAACTAACAATTTCTCCATTCTCTGCTTCTTGAAATAATCTGAAAACACTTATGTATTACCCTTCTGTGTTGCCTTTGGCAACTTATGTCACTGCTCTCACAGTTCGATGTATAACCCTCCACTGGGACACTTATCCCATTTTATTTTTTATTAAACATTTGTCTTTAAAATTAGTGAGTTGAGGACAGAAACAATATACTATTTACCTTTAAATCACAACGGCCTGACATATAGTAGGCACTCAATAAAAATGCACTAGAAGAAGGAGTAAGTTCAACTAAATGAGAGAGCAAGACTGCCAACTATTTATTACAGTTGTGGAGTTTCATAACTTTAGAGCAAAGTCTATAAAATTTCCAGTATAACAGTATAATATATAACACATTATAAAAATAAAATAAAATAGTTCTACAACAGTTTTAATTCATGCTTTATAATATACCAGGCAAGATAATAAGTTGAATACAGCAAACTCTATTAAAAACATGTCAATGTTGATTTTTAGGAATTTTCTTAAAAAACATGCAGTACTCAGAGGCATCAAGTTAAATTAAGGATTCGGTCCATCCTACAAAATTGAATTATAATTGTAAAGAATTTTTAATTCTATGAACACAAACTAGATAATAAATATTAAATTGTCATTTCATGCCTCCCATATTAAAGGCTGTATTTAGCTTCATGAACCCAGGTCAGTCTCTACTGATGTCAGAGCTTAGACATGAAAGTAAACAAACAAATAAAAAAACCAATGTACCTGAAATCATTACTTCATTATTTCAAGTAAAATTCTACAGAAAGAAAAACCTGCTGGCATAGCTTTCACAATGAAACGTGCCACTTTGAAAACTATGCCAGCAGGTTTTTCTTCAAGTGCAAAGGTTTTTTCTATGTTAGAAATAGATGCCAAGCTTTATAAAACTGTTTATTATATAATAGTATTCTTATGCTGTTTTGATTGTTGTTTTTAAATTTTTGAGCCCCCCAGATATTCTCCATCAACTTGACTATTATCATCGCAGGTTTATGTTCCTGGGTACAGAATATAAGCAGCCAGAGACATACTTAATGTGTGCTAAGGCTTATGGTTTAAATTTCTATTAAATATCATACTTGCCTCAGATTGATTGTTTAAGGCCTATGGCCTATGGACCAGTGGTAATGGTTGCTTTAAAAGCCCTCATTTAAAGATGAAATTTGAATAGACTATATGAAAGGAAAAAAACAATCTGAACTACTTACGGCCAGCAAGCAGGAACTGATAATACTGTACTGCATCTGCAGCGAGGAGCAGAGGGTGGTTTGCATTAAATGGTGGTTGCAATTCATTCCATTGAGGGGTTCTAAGGAAACAGCAGAAGAATATTAATATTTAAGCTTAATAGATGGGAAATAAATCACTATGACAGTCATCACTGATGAACACTGATTTAAATTCACACTATTTTTGTAATCATTAAAATAAACTTGTAATCATTAAAATGAATATGCTGAAACCTAAAACACAAGGTCATCTGCTTAAAAAGAACAAAAATGTGGCAGACAGTGTTTCACACAAATAAGATGAAGTCAACAGTAGCTTGACAGCAGAAGACCCTCCAATAGGATAGACAAGAAATTCAGAAGATTAAACAGAGAGGAAGTATAGAATTCAAATGTTACAACTAAGTAGTCCTAATTTTATGTAATTACTAAATTCTTTATTCTTAAAGTATGTGTACCTTTAAAATAAAATAAGACAGGTAAAAACAATTCAAAAAACAGTTGTGTAAATGGATGACTTATTATGGATCAAATTAGCATCTGAGTTTCAAAATCAGTCACTATTTCAACAATGATAGTGCAGTAATTTTAATCAGCTCTGCCGACTCCTAAATAAGCTTGATATATCAGATATTGCTCAGATCAATCCAGCACAGTAAAGAAGTAGTAAAGAATGCTGGAGCCTACAAAAATCAATATAAGAATATTTTAAAATGTCAAAAGGACAGGGATCATTTTCATATCCATTTTTGTCTGTTTCCTTCGATATATGTCAGGAGCAATTTTTTCTCTCCTAGACAATGAACTATTTATTAAGCAGGTTTTATTCCAGGTTTCATTTTTCCATCTTTGTGCTAGTTTATAAAGAGTCTAATCAATATGCACTTTTGAGATGGACTATGATTCTTAATAAACATTTCTATGATGCTTAACCATTGTATCTTGGAGAATCACTTCAAAGGAAACCTTCATATCATTTATATTAGTTTCTATTCCCCTCCTTCCTTAATGGCTGTCTCAACACTACTCTCTATTTTCAGTGAGCCTGAAACTGCAAATAGGGGAAGCACATGTCCAAGAAAAGGTTCACAAAGGTACAAAGAGAAAGGAATTCAAACAGAGATATTCTCCAAGGGATATACCCAAGACAACTGAAAACATATGTCCACACAAAAATCTGACAGGAATGTTCATAGTAACATTACTAATATTAGCTACAAAGTGGCACTGTCCATCCACTAATAAATGGACAAACAGTATGTGGTAAAACCATCTAATGGAGTACTATATGGCCATAAAAGGGAAGGAAGTTCTGATATATGCTGCAACATGGATAGACCTTGAAAACAGGCTAAGTGAAAGATGCCAGACACAAAAAAGTCAAATACTGTATGTTTCTAGTTATATGAAATAATTACAGTAGGCAAATCCACAGAGACAGAAAGTAAATTCGTGGTTGCCTAGGGCTGATGGGTTTGGAGAAAATGGGGAGTGACTTCTAAATGGGTATGGGGTTTCTTTCTGGGATGAGGAAATTGATTATACTGATGGGTATGCAGCTTTTTGAAAAATCACTTACAATGAGTTAATTTTATTATATGTAAAATATGTTAAATGAAAAAGTAATAAACTATCATTTTGCTAGATGAAAGAAGCCAGACCCCAAAAAAGTATATACTATATGATTCCATTTATATAGAATCCTATAAACTAATCCATAGAGACAAAGAGGGACAAAAGGAGGAGAGATTACATAGGGGCAAAAAGAAACATTTAGGAGTGATGGATATGTTTATTATGTTAATTGTGGTAATGATTTCATAGCTGTACACATATGTCAAAAACTTATCAAATGGTACACTTTTAATCTTTCACACCTCAATAAAGCTCTTAAAAAGAGAAAAAAAGAAAGGAGATACTACCTAACCAGAGTCCAGCTGGCTCGAGGTGATGTCATCATTTCCAGTGGAGTGTCATCACTAATCTTGGGGGCAGTGCTGAGGGGCCGCGGCTCTATCATGTGCTCCACTAAGGTCCCATAGCAACTGATAATGTACAGGGACTCAACTACAACTTGTTTGGATTGGTCTACAAACAGAAAAACAGAATCTGGTTGTGTGATAATATCATAAAAGGAACACAGCATAATTTTTACAAGTATTTGCTTATTAATCTGCTCCTGAGGCTGAGCAGAGAAAATAAAAAGACAGGAATTTTTTCATATTGTGCTTGTTGCTCTTTGCCTAAAGGTTGCCTCTTATAAGTAGATGCTAATGAATGTGAAAATCTCTATGCTATTAAATATTTTTAAATCTCAAGCAATTTATTTCAAAAATGACATACCTATGGCCAAAATTTTAATATAGTAAAAAAGTCTTTTGTAATTGTCTGCCATGAAATTTGTCCCACATTATGAAAATTAACAGTATCAGGTAAGACAGGGAAAGACTGACCAAAAAGGAATAATGTATTAGTTACACAGAATAAATACCAACTGAACTGCATGAAAGGCTAGTTGCATGCCTAATGTCCCATCAACTTTCTCTCAGAAACTTAAAACTTAAATTTCTGGATCAAAATTAATAAAAAAAACAAAAAACACATCATGTTTCTACGTAGGTTCATCAGTTGAAACAAATACACCACTCTGGTTGGGGGGACAGGAGGTATATGGGAAATCTCTGTACCTTCTGCTCAATTTAGCTGTGAATCTAAAACTGCTCTAAAAAATAAAAGTATTTCACACACACACACACACACACACACACACACACACACACACACTCCCCTAAATCTTCTTTCTTCTTTTCTTTCAATAGGATCACTGGCCCTCTGTGGTAAATGAAGATCAACTGTACTTTGAGAAGTCAGGTGCTGAATATGGATCTAATCAACTGACTTTATAAGGAATACACATGTACTCACTACCAAAACAGGTTTAGTCCTCTATCTTGGGTTTTACAGTAAACCTAGGAGCATATAAAATCACTCATGAATGCTGGGTGGGTCATCTTATCTCTGTGTCAGACGAATCAATTACAGCTGATTTCAGAAAATGGCTAATGACCAGCCAGTGGGACATAAAGGAGTAGCAAGTTAAAAGGGTAATTAGAACAGAAGGGAGAAGCATTTGAAATCGAGCTTCACAGAAGGTTTTAACTAGTAACAAAAAGTCCTTTCGATAGCATCATTAAACCTAAGGAGGTAACAAAAAAATAAAGATGGGATAAGGAAATGGAAGCCGTGCATACTTTACAGTATCCTCTCCCACTTAGGTAAGGGACCTGCTGTGCCTGAGATCCTATTACCAAGGAAAGCGTCACTGAAAGGCGATAACAAGGGAAAGGGTGGATGTCTGACTGCCAGTACTAAGCATAAAGGAGAGCCATTTTGCCAAGAACAATACAGCCTGTGGAACTCACCAGAGAAGTGCCCCAGTAACAACCCAGTTTGTGACCTACTTTAATAATACTAAAATAATGAGAAAATCATAACTTAACATTCTAAATTACATGCTTGGTTTATTAATGCAGGCATTCTCCTCTATACAAGGGCAATAAGGAAACATATACTAGAATATCAATCCCAGAAATATTTTAGATATTGATCCTGGTGATCAAAGCAAGGATTTAAAAAATAACTACGGTAATCCCCCCTTATATGCAATTCAGTTTCAGTTACCTATGGTCAATCTTGGTCTGAAAATATTAAATAGAAAATTCTACAAATAACTCAAAAGCTTCAAATTGTACACTGAGTAGCATGATGAAATCTCATGCTGTCCCATTCTGTCCTGCCTGGGGCATGAATCATCCCTTTGTCCAGTGTATCAACACTGTATATGCTATCAGTCCATCAGTCACTTAGTAACTGTCTCAATTATAAGATAAAAAAAATATAGTACTGTATAGGGTTCAGTACTATCCAAGGTTTCGGGCATCTACTGGGGGTGTTGGAACGTATGCCCCAAGGATAAGGACGGACTACTGTATATCAATTCAAAGGAGCAATAGTAACCACAGGGCTGATCTTATGTCTCAGTGGCAGGCTGTTTTTCATCATGTTTTAAAAACATGGCAGAGTTCTTGGTTATTTTTAAGTCAAGATTTAACGTTAGAAAATCTGGTTTCAAACTCTGATTGATCACATACTTACTAGTGCTTTTAGCTAAGATATTTAAATTTGCTGATCTCAAGTTCATCTCTAAAACAGGGATAACAAGGCTTTCCCTCTCCCCACTTCATAGACAATGATGTAAAATTAGCTTGTAAAAACATAAAAGTTATAAAATGGGTATGGAATTGTCAGTATTGAGATCATCTATAGACTGTTACCCTAAAAAACAAAACAAAAACACTCAATGGACAATTCATTTCACATCTATAGTGAGAGGACGGTTTTTCTTCTTTACTAGGCTTCAGTAGTTGAGGAGAGACATGCTAATTAAATGGAAAAATTGGTTTCTGAACTATTGGGTACAAGATTATTCTAGAAGAACTGCTATCAATTTTCCTTAAGAATCAAAAGTTACACACGGAAAATTTGAACATCAGTAAAAATACATACCTTTTTCTCTTTTCAGACCTGCATTATTTGCAAACCATGACCTGGATGTCCCAAAAATAGCAGCCACGCAAAACTCTCCGCCCATTGATTTGCTGGGTGAAATTTGTGGAGGAGGTTTAACTTTGCTTAAAAAATAAAATGACAGTAAAAAAAATTATCACAATGAAATGACAGGCCTCTAATGACAGATTTCCCTTTAAATTCCACCCCAACGTATTCAAATCCTCCAATATGAACATGCATTTTGCCTTAAGTAATAACTGGTAATGTGAGACTATGCTCTGGAGTAAAAGTAAAATTTCTAAGTTCCAAAGTCCTGTCAAGATAGCAGCTTATAAGACCAATTAAAACTAACTCCTTTTGGAAGTATGTTCTGGCAAAATCCAAGTCACTTCTTTTCAGATGGAAAACATTTTCCTGGAGATTTCAAAGTGAAGCAATAGAACCAGCATAAACATCTCACAATAGTAAAATGAATTATCATTTCATTTTAATAGATAAACAGAGGGATTAACAACACACATGAAGATAGCATGTATGACAATCAGATGATATAAAATGAAACCTTGAAACTGCTCTCAGCCTTAAAGCCATGGAGAATTAGACAATGTATGGGGAGAATATCTAATGATCTATTACAATTATATTCACTGATCTTCCTATTGGTTGTTTCTTTTCTCCCTTGTATTTGTAAAAATGATGTGTCTATTTTTGCTTAGGGAAAAAGACCAAGGCAGAGTCAAGTATCAATAGCCTCTCAAGTATAAATCTTTTCTGTTATGTATGAAGGCCTATTTAGTAACTGCTGTTCCTTCATATAACAACAATTAAAAAGGACTTCCTTTCCTCTTTGTTGTCTACAAATAAATGTTCATACTCTCAACTTCTACAATTGACCTTTCATGTTCCTTCAATTCCTATATTTCTGTTCTCTTTTATCAAGGGTTTCCAAGCTTTTATCAAAGCTCATTAGCAATTTTGCTAACCACTTTAGATAAATTAATTTCTCTAATTCATAGATCAGAAAATAGCCTCACTGTATACTGGTCAAAATCATAGCTCAGGTGATATACAATAAAAACTAGAGCTCTCATGTTCCCCTCCGCTAGTCAATCTCCAATGTCAAACAACATTATTTCTACCTTCTTTTCCCCACACTTTCCTTTATCTCTTTATTTTTTAATAAAGTATGGTAGGATGGAAAGCAATAGTTTTGAAATCAGAAAGAAATATGAATTTGAATCACAATGCTGTCACTTATTAGCTATTAGATTTTTGGTTAAGTTATTTAACCTCTCAGAGTTCAGACTACTAATATATGAAATATAAATACAGTAATTTCTATGTCATTGGGCTATTTTAAGGATTATATCTGTTCTCAAAATCTAGTCTCTAGCTAGTAGTACCAGCAAGGCACTTTGTAGAAATGCAAGCAAATACTAACCAGGTATCATCCCAGACCTACTAAATCAGAAACTCTGGAAGTGGAGCCCAACAATCAGTGTTTTTTAACAAACTCTTTAGGAGGTTCTGATGTATGCTCAACTTTGAGAACCACTGTATTAGACAAAGCAAGTAAAACTCTCACAGCAGTCCTTTGTCATATTATAGTACTCAACAAATGTTAACTCTTCTATATAGCCACCACAACCCTCACTTAATTTCCAAAAAATTAGACTCTGCTTTGGTAACTTCAGTTTCCCAGTTCCTTTGACACTTGAAAAAGTTTCTCAGATATCTAATGTTCTGAGGCTTCTGTTTTTAACAAATCCTCCATCTAAGGAAAGCTAAAAGTCTGCATCAGAGGCTACTCTGATTGTTTCCTTCAGTCACCCCATTGGAACAAAAACCATGGGAATGCACATTACTATATAAGAAAAAAAACCCTCTTCTTTCCATCATTAACACTTCTTAAACACTCCACTTTGTTCCCAAAACAAACAACATCCATGCCTAAAATATCAGTACCAGTCACAGTCAGACTTGCAGTGACAAGGAATAAAGACATAGTTTTTTTAAAAGCAAAGTTTCTATGAGGAAATGAATCTGGTTCTACAGTTTCACTTCTTCATAGTTGTAGCTGCCACAACTGCAACAACATACCTCCAAAAAACAAGACTCTTCCTCTGCCCTACACTGGAACAAACATGCACTTTTCCTTAATATCTGGGTCACTGGCATTAGAATTGTTCTTTCAGGTTATGATGCTTTCTGTTGTGTTACCTTAGAAAGCTATTATTTCCATCACTGAACTACTACCATTGAACTGACAAGTTCCTACAACTGGTATCTTTGAAGTACTATTGGTCATTTTTAACTCGTTAGGGATTTTGAGAGGCTGGTAGTGAGGGGGAGGAGATAAAAAACAAATCTAGGATTTTTTGAAAGCAGTTTGCAATTGTGTAACTACATGCTTTTACTAGAATCACCATCAGGGAACAACGATACTACAATGTACCAATAAACCTCACAAGGACAAACTCAAAGCTCTTTGTAAATTACTGGATGTGATTTTTGTTTTTAAATCATGTGGTAACAAGTGAATAGGCCACTTCTTAAGAGAAAATATGGTTCCTCTAAAGTATGCACCCTAAACAGACTTAAAAATAGTTGCTTCTAGTTGCTTCAAAATACCTGCTTGCTTTTTTTTTTTTTGAGACAGAGTCTCACTTTGTTGCCCAGGCTAGAGAGAGTGCCGTGGCGTCAGCCTAGCTAACAGCAACCTCAAACTCCTGGGCTCCAGCGATCCTGCTGCCTCAGCCTCCCGAGTAGCTGGGACTACAGGCATGCGCCACCATGCCTGGCTAATTTTTTCTATATATAATAGTTGGCCAATTAATTTCTTTTTTAATTTAAAGTGAAGACGGGGTCTCACTCTTGCTCAGGCTGGTTTCGAACTCCTGACCTCGAGCAATCCGCCCACCTCGGCCTCCCAGAGTGCTAGGATTACAGGCGTGAGCCACCGCGCCCGGCCAAAATAGCTGCTTTCTAACATAATAAGTATAAAAATTATAGAACATCAGTTTAGTATTTAAACATACAAAAATATATTATTTTTTTATTAGCTTACAGTCTAATCAGCCCATGTCAAAAGCTAAAATCTCTTGCAAAACTGTAAGTTACACACAATTCAGTTTTGAGCACACAAGTAAAAGGCATCCACAATGTCATATTACACAAGTTCATTATCTCCTACAGAGAATAAGTATTTGATGGTAAAAGTATACTTAATTTATATAAAGACTTATCATTTCATTATTATGGTTCATCATTTCTTCTTTTTCCTCCGATAGGGCCTTAATAAATGCCATTAGTAAAAGTTTCTGTTTAATAAGGAATCAAAAGAGTTTTCATCCTGAAAATAACTTGCTACCTGCTACATGACATAGTATTGGGCATAGAGCATATTGGGTAAACATATGCGTATTAAGTAAATCCTATCATCAATCTACATCTGGAGTGACTGTGATATTTAAACAAAACAGAAACATAAAAAAATACGTATATGTGTATATAAGACTCACAGAGGAATAAAAAGGATAAATATTCTAATGAAAAGAATGTTATTAATAAAATGTTTTCTATGTGATATATCGAAAGTTAGAAATTTTGACTTTGGCTCAATTTGCCCTTCATCCTAAATTTCAAAAAGACCAAATCCAGGAAATCTTGGTAGAAGCAAAATGGCTTTTCTTCTAATGTGTGTTCAGCAACATACCATCTATGAACTTTTCCACAAGGATACAGAGTATTTCTATCACAAAATAACCTGTTAATGACAGAAAGATATAACATTGGAAAATGATACCTATGTCAATGGAATAAAAAAGTGCCAGCCTTGTAAATCAGGTAAATTTTCAGATTGGTAAGGCAATCCTTATAAAGGAGAGCATTCCAATACTAACCATTTTTTCTTTCTTAATCTCAATTATGTCCCTTTTTCCTCTGAAAGGGGCCTTTAAAAATCTCATTACAGAACATTTGCAAGCACAAAAAGAATTCCTCTGTAGCATAAAAAGTTACTACAGTCAACAATAAGTTATGGTATACTTTAAAATAACAAAAGAGTGCATGGAATTGGAATGTTCCTAACACAAAGAAATGATAAATGCTTGAGGTGATGGATACCACAATTCTCCTGATTTAAATAATATACATCATATGCCTGTATCAAAACATCACATGTACCCTATAAATGTATACAACTTTTATATACTCATAATAATTAAAAATAAAAAAAGAATTCCTCTGGTTATTTGGATGCCTTCTCTCATTTACTCATTTATTAAGTTTACAATGATATAAAAATAGTATTTCAATTTATATTGGTATCCAGAAGTTTAATTGCATTATGTCAACTTATTCAGTTTTTTAGTATATGAGAATAAAACATGCTGAGAGTTCTAATGCACTTCTTTCAACTGATAACCCTTGCTCCTTTACACCCACTTAGCTTTTCATAAATAACTCCATATTAAAAAAAAAATTTTTTTTTAATTTGGCTTACCTTTTGAGCAAAACATAAAAGAAAAATGAAATAAATGGAATTTTTACCATATCAGGTAAAATGATGATCACAGAACTTCATATTTACTAAGCTTGATACAAATGAACATAATTTATTTTTAAAAAATCAAAATTTACAAGCAAATAAAAAGCCAAAATAAACAAGGTCCTAAATTTAAAAATCAGGAGTTTACATTCTTTGTCATTTCTTCTGAGGAAATGTTTAACCATCCAACCATAGAATGAGAATCATTTTCATTGCCATCAGAAGAAGTTGTAGGAATAACAACATTACAAGACCCTCAAAAATATTTACAAAGTCTATTCAAGTTCCCCATTTTTCTTCTATTGGTCTTTATTATGATATGTAATCCAGTTACATCAACATACTGAATTTCTTTTGCCTGTTTTTTCGCCACACTCAATTGCAAACAAAAAAAGAAATATAAAACTCTAATATTATCTGCTAAAAATTTATAGACAATTATCTCCATCTGGATAATTTTACTATGTACCATAGAAGAGAGATATAATAACATATGGTGTATCTGTGGATGGCATGATAAGCAGAAATGTGGTCTAGTGCCTTGTTTAGAAGGACACAAGCATGGAAGAAGCTAACATGAGGTAGAAACATCATTTATTTCCTTTTCTAAAATATAAGAGAACAGTCAATATTTGAGTTTAAATGTAAGAGACAATATTGACTGAAGAATTTACAAGTGGTATAACGGCTCTCTGTTAAAGAAGAAAAAAGTATATTTTTTAGAAGTTTTCTCTCCCTCTCCACTTTATTTTCTAAAATGAGACTTAAGAAGGGAAACTAACAGTATTTTATTTTAAAAAGCTAAAGATATTAATAATCTGTCTAAAATTATTCTATTCTGTCACAAATTATTCTCAAAGGTTTAACAGATTTATCTAAACATGACATGTAAGAAAAAATTCTCTCCATGTAAATCTTATCTTTCAAAAAAGGAAATTATAGAATTTTAAAATATTCTCAAGAATAAAATTAGTTTACATGAAGTATTTATATATTGATCAAATATTTGTAGAGAATGCCAATTAAAACTTTAAATATAATTTGACATGTAAATTTCAATTCTTCTTTAAATTTAACCTTATATAATAAAAAGACATTTCTACAAGTAAGGGATGTATTCATATGGACTACCTATTTTCCATCAATTATGCATATTTTTGATAAGCAATTCAAGATAGCAGTAGCTTAAACACAGTACTATATGCACATTAGGAATGAAATAAATTCTTATTTATGTATAATACTGAAAGGCAAATGTAATTTTTAAAACTCACATTGGAATTATTTCTCTTAAATTCCTATGTTTAAAAGCATATGTTATGTGTGTAATGCTTTTATATTATTTTATATAGTCATTCAAACTCAAATATCCTAGGTAAGATAACCTAGAGGATATATATTACTAGGGAAGTCTAAGATGACTAAAATGTCAAAGATGGCCTACTTCATTTACTTTTCACCAAGCTTATTTTGTTATCAAAGGGAAGGGCCCTATTTGAAAACGGACTCATCTGAAAGCGCATGAATTTAAAGAACAAAACCAGTTTAATGAAGAATAAAGGATTAGTAGAAATTGTGATATACCAAAAGCAAACTCTTAATTAAGGTCAGTGTTACAACTTGAAACTAATAAAAAATTTGTAAGAAATTTACATTTCTTTTTAAGAGGAATTATAAAAATTTTATTTTCATCCCAAATACATATATTACCCTACAACTTGAAATAGTATAAACACATTTATTTAGCATAATGTTTTATTTCAGAATAGTAAATAAAAATATTCTCAAAATTGAATGCTAAATATCTTGGAAAAATAGCAAAAACTATTTCAAACAAAGAAGCTCTTAGAAAACATGGAAGAAGTTGTCAAATTTATATTCATTTTGCTGCCTTAATTTGAGGTTTCATTAAGATCTTAATGGAAAAAACATGCACCACTGGTAAGGGAACATTTTAAAGGAGGACCTTTTAGTCTAGTATAAGTGACTAAAAACGAGTTTCTTGTGAGCTAACGATGGCATCAAACAAACCACAAAGCAGTCTCCTAAAAGACAGGCAATGATTTAAAAGTCTACTATATTTCATATATCCCTTTCTTTAATCTGGCTCTTTTAATCTTGTTTCAACCTCAAATCATTTCTGGTTGACAAGTGCTTTTGCTTAAATGTGAGGAGCACATAAGCTGTTGGAGGAATGAACTTTTCTTATTTAACATACAACAGTTGTTACTCCATCTTTACGACTATGCAAAAACTTCAATGTTTATTAACATACTAAAACTCCTGTCTTTGTACTTACAGTGAAGAACTTATCGTTAAATGTAATTTAATTCTAAATTTAGTCTACAAAGAAACTGTCATATGTTGAATATGTCCTAAAAATTCACTACTCAATGGAAGCTCCTAAGTTTAAGAGGCACATATCTCATTTGTTTTTAAAAGAAATCTGGTTAACAAAATGAATAAAGATTGACTTTCATGGGATTTATTCTCACGTATACCCTAAATTTGTTTAGAATAGTTTCGCAAACTGTGTCCTAATTATAATACTGCATTTTAAGAAGGAAAATTTTATGTTGATTTATGTCACCAATTCTTATATGATAATGAAATATTCAGATGTTCCTGTGTCATGCGAACACTGAATTAGTTTGTGTCAAATAAAAATCAGTCTTAAAGAACTATCTAAGCTTTTTTTTGTCCAAGAGAAAAAAGATTGGGCTGTTCTTTCTAGTATAATAGAACGCTATGAACAATCCCCAGTAGTTGTTAAGAAAACTATATATATATGTGCAGAAGCAGAACTCTTTTAGGTATTCTGACTAAATCAACAAAATTGACATACCTTACATTTCTCAAAACTTCCCTTTGGCTAAACATACTCTTAAAAGCAGAAAACATGGTCTGATTTAAAGAAGCTTCTTTTCAAACATGGTATTTTCCCCGGAAACTGGAAAATAAACAGTAGTAGTAGCTAACATTTACTAGTCATTTACTATGTGCCAGGCACTGATACATACTAATACAGACATATTTATATCAATTCATTTAACCCTCATAATAAACTCACAATGTAGGTGTCTTTAATATATAAAGAAAACAAGAATCAGACAGGTTTTAGAAAATTTCCCCAAGATCGTATTGCTAGTAAATGTGTGAGTTGGAATTTAAGATCCAGGCAGTATGATTCCAGAGCCCCAACTCTTAATCATTAAACATTTTATACCAGATTCCTAATACATTCTATTTCCCATCTTTACAAGAAAGTATTAAGTATACTCTATTTCTTTTCTATGATCATCGTGCCTAAGAATGACAATGCTGTATTCTATGCACTGCTATAAAAAGAATTTACTAATTAAGTTAGTAATTCTAAAAATTTAAAATAATAAATTATTTATGAGTTTTATGTGAAATGGCATCCTTATGTAGCTCCTTATATACTTAAACTATTCAAAACAGAGGTAACTATTGTCCCTTTAGGACTAAATAAAAGGCAGTAAAACTTTATAGGGCATTTTTGTTATACCTTAAATATATTTATATTTCAAAATAAATTGTGTCTTCAAACATTATGCATGATATATAGGGAACTTCTATCACTATAATACTCAAATCTTTAATCTTGGGTGTTAGCCTTTTCTTATAATATCTGCAACTATTATGAGAGAATTCCTCTATTTTCTTTTCTTTAAACATTCTTTTTTCTTTTTTACTTTTCAAGGAATGAAGTAAAACCACAAAACTGCTTTTTTAAAGCTTAAATATCAACATTCATGTTCCATCTACAAATTATTCAGTAATTTGGTGCATCTATCTGTGATCAGGCCATGCAACTGAAAACAAAACTACAAAACAAAGTTACTTTTTGAGAGTACAGCAAATGAATTAGGCATGCGGGACTGAACTGGAACTCACCATGGAGCTTTTATGGAAAAACACCCCGCTCCAAAGAGATAAGGCCTTCATGGAAAAGGGGGGAAAATGCACAAAAAATTAGAGAAAAAAACTCATTTAACATTAACAAATACATGTATATCATACTGTTATAGAGTATGGATAAGAATAACTAAAAAATTAGTAATCATTTGCAATTCTGTTGTACATACTGTCTGATATAACCAATACACAGAATAATGTGTAATAACAAGGCCCTTAATTTTCACAGAGTTAGGGATTATAAAATTTTCTATTCTCCCCCTTTTCTGGAGCACCCCTATAGTATTTCTAAGTTAAAATAAAATAAAATTCACTGCTGAGGCCCTTTTTTAAAAAGTACAAGTTAAAAGGAATAATCCAATGGAGAAGAATGAGATCAATAGCAACCAATATGTGGTTGTATGACAGGAAATATCTGAAATTAGCTAAGGAAGGCTAAATGAAAAATTTGACACATTATTTGCTGTTCACTGGTTGCAGTCTCAGAGCCACAGAAAGAAGGCACATATTTTTCAAGCTATTTATTCATAGTAAGTTGAACTGCGTATTATTGGTCAAAGGAATAAACACAAAGTATAAGTAGTATTATGATTTTTCTTTATTTTTGGTCAAATTCCAGAAAATCACCATGTCTCTTAATAGCAATACAAGAGGTTAACTGCGGCTTCCACTACCTGGCCTGAACCAGGCTAGGCTGACATACAGTAAATTAAAGCAACAATTGCTTGTTTTAAATACAACTGGGGACATAAAGTGAGACTTCAATGTTAAACATATTTTGTCTTAAAATTCATTTAATATATGCTATGCATATTTGCACACAAAGACGATTGAATGATTTAAATATAGCTAAAACAAAATGGTGCTATGGAATCTGACATTTGGAAGACATACAAAAGGAGGGGGGAGGCAAGCGTGGTGGGTCACACCTGTACACATCCCAGCACTTTGGAAAGCTAGAGCAGAAGAATGGCTTTGAGGCCAGGAGTTCGAGACCAGACCTTGTTTCTACATTAAAGAAAAAAATTGTGGTGTACACCTGTAGTCCCTGCTATTCAGAAGGCTGAAGTGGGAGATTCCCTTGATTCCAGGAGTTCTAGGTTACAATGAGCTACGATCAGCCCACTGTACTCCAGCTTGGGGAACAGAGTGAGACCCTGTCTCTGTCTCTTTAAAAAAAAAAATGGAGGAGGAAAGTACATTGGTAAAACATGGAAAATGTAGGTATTTCTTTCTTGAAATTTGGTTCTAGGAACATTGAAAAAAAATCCTGCTGATTAGCATTAATTTCCCAGTAAATTATATATATTTCACCACAAATTGAAACTTAAGGAAAATATTTTCCTAAAAGTTGAATACAATTTTAAGGCTTGAAACACATAATACATGAAGAAGGGAAGTGACACATATAAAAAAGATAATAACTAGAAGAAAGTGAGGTAAAGGAAAAGTGAGATATAGGGGGGAAAAACTTTAGAGACAATGTCAATGCAAAGCAAGGATAGTTCTCTCATATAGTTAATGATAAGAACACAACCATGGATATGATGTCATCATCCACATTTAAAAGAGTGGATTTTAAACATTTTGACTATGACTGAGAGGAATACCTTCTAGGGTGCAAGCTGGTATGTACATGAATACACACAAACAAGACTGAAACAACAATTTAATGAAATGTGGTTTTTATTTGTAATAAACTTTTCTATTTTCCATTTTGGTGTTTTGTAAACATTAATGTTGGAATTATGTTACAATGCAGTTACATGCATATGCTAACACAGTAGGTCTGGCTGGGATCTGAGATTCTATACTTCCAACAAGCTCCTGGGTAATGCCAATGCTGCTGGTCTGAAGAACCACTAGCAAAATTGCATTTTATTCCATTCTATTTCATTTTTAAAAAATGTTGGTCACAATTTTCCTTATCTGATTTCATGACTAGCTAATTACCTCAGAAACAAAATGTTACTAGAGCTCATTCTACACTTTGAAAAACACAGATTTAAATAACTCAGACTACCTGAAGAGTCCAATCTCTGAATAGCATCAAGATCCCATTCCAAAATGAGAAAACAAAAGGTTCAAGCCATTTCTACATACCCACAGATACCTCTAAAACAAATATGTTTTTGTTGCCATACAATATCCAACTTTTCTTAATTTTACTTAATTAGACAGGACACCTGAAATAACCAAACAGTCTGAATGATTCTGACAGAAGTGCTTGCAATCTGGAACTCAAGGCTTACATTGCTCTTCAGGTATATTGTACTTACTATGGACAGTCTCCCATCTCATCCCAAATATCAGAATAAAATTGATTTATTATAGAGAATTTCGAAGTCTTTATGTAGTCCTTTATGACCTCATTGACTCCAAAAACTAACCGAACAATAATGAAACAAAACCTTCAAGTTTCTAAAAATTCAAAAGACCACCTGATGTTCCCCACCTATTGAGCCAGTAAATACCTTTTCCCAGGCATAGGTTTCCTTATATATAACAAACAAACTTACATTAGCCAAACAAATGATACACAAACTTTAAAATCTCCTAGATTTTCATTTCCAGGCAGTAATATGTTGCCAACAAGATTCCTCCAGCCACTTCCTTGCCCCATGATCACAAAATGTACTATAAAACTCCAGACACTGTAGTTAACTGGTTTGTATTAAACAAATAACATCATTGTCAAGTTTAAAGACAATAAGCCTCACTATTCACAATGTAACCCACCTGTATTGGTTAAAAGTTATCCTACTTCATTCAAATAAGGATCCCTTGGCTAATAGAGCTCAAGGAGAAAGAAGAGGGTTGAAGAGACAAGGTGAGTTCAAGGTTTAGTATGAGAGACAGGTTTAGCATGTACACTGGGCATGTATCCAGTCAGTACTCACTCACTTCTTGCCTAGTCCTATAAACTGGACCTCTGCCATATACATGTGAAAGAAGATCCACAAACTCTAAAGAATTGTAGTGACTGATGTAATTACTTTGTATGGGTAGTGTCAGCTGTTCTTTTGAAATGTGCCTGCTTCATCTTTTCTCAGTAGCAAAAAAAAAAAATGAAAATATAAAGTCACAAAGTATAAAACCATGATCCAGCTGTCTTCATATATGACTTTTCTCTCCCCTTCCAAAAGTCCACAGCTGTAGTTTTGTATTGAAGTGGTATGGGAGTGTGAAGAAGAAGGAAGAGATATGAGAGTGGGAGTGTATGCTGAATTAAATAATGTCTGTAGTAACACATGCAACTCAAATTACTATATTCAGACCTGAAGAATTGTTTTCTAATTAATATTAAGTTTCAGTAGGCTTAACAATCCTGCCACAAAAACCTGTTCAATTTGTCAACAATTTTGAGCTGAATTCTGATTGAAAAACCTCAAGAAAAATTGGTCAAGAGACTAAAAGTCCAAAAACATTATAGATTTATTTATAGACCTCTACGAAACAACCTGGCCATTAGTTCTCAAAGGGTTTCTTCTGGAGACACTCAGAAGATAGGAAGGAATTATGTTTTATAACATACCATAATGCTATGTAAGTCATTAAACTCTGATCCATTTTGTTGAATGTCACATAGTACCACAAAGTCTTTGGTCTTACTAGCTGAAAACAAGGCAAATGTGAAGATTGTTTTTAATGTAAGGAAAAAGTAAAACTAGATTTGATTTGAAATCCTCAAATCCTCTTTAATCTGACTCAAGTACTAAAATGTATTATGATTCTATTCAATCATCTTCAGAATTAAACAAATACGTGGAGTCTAAGAGACAAATTTAACAAACATATTCTATAAATCCTATTTTTCAATTGATCACATCCTGTGACAATTCAGGCACTACCACATAACAGACATCAGAATGAGCCCATATAAATATTAAATGTACTGAATAAGACATAAAGTAGAGAAAAAAACTATACAACATTATGTGTAAAATATTGAAGTAGAGCTGTATTTTTCTAAAAATAAATTCTAGGGACTCTAATGACTTCTAAATTCTGTGTTCTGTTAAAGGAACAACTGAAGTAAACTCACATTTCTTGCACGCATATGAGAAAATTATTCCCAATGTAATTTTCAAGTTCTATTCTGAATTTTTCATTAATTTAATTTTAATTGCTCCATTCCAAAGAGACCTGTCATACTGCTGGTTCTCAAACTTATGATCTATAGGGCAAACTGAAGCTGAAACAGACAATAGGCTAATTTTAGATATATATGACATGTATATTCATATTATAAACTCAAGATTTAAAAGATTTTCATTTTAAGGCAAGACCCAGGGCAAAAAAATAAAAATAAAATAAAATATTTTCATTATGAAATAATAGATAATGTTCAAATTCTGCCATACGTGGCAGAAAAGAGACTAGCATATCAAAATGTCAAACTTCTGTAGAAATTTATGCCTGCTGATATACAGACCTCATCCAGAAAAAAAACTCCCAGATATATGGCAAAATGCAATAAACTATGGTGTAGTTTAAGTACTCCATTTATTCAGCATAAAAACTGGAAACTCAAACTATGGTAAACATATTGCACATGCAGTCATATCCATATATATTCTAATGAAAATACAATGTCCATTATTTTACATGTGGAATCAAGCATCCATAGCTTAGCTATGAACAAACTACTAGTTACCTAAGACACAGATGAGAGGTGGAGAATTACCATGTGATATTGTATTTGGGGGGGTCTTTCTCCAAAATCTTTCCTATTTTAGTCTCAGAACTTTGCCTATAAGGTTTATGGCTCCAGGCCAAATTATCTAAATGAGAGAAGGTGGACCTAATTGAATTAAAATAAGGAACACACCTCCTTTAAGGCCTATTATATACCAATGTCATTTACTCACATAGCAAGGTGTGATGGCAGATTTGGTCTACAAATATAAACTAAAGATGCTCAGGTAAATGTTATTAAATGTTTCAATTTAGTATTATTTAAAATCATCCATGTTTTCTAAATGTGGCTTCTGCTCACTAGCACTGGCCTAGGGCTGCCCAAACAGTGAGGTTTAGAAATGAGGTAATGGGACCAGAGAACTAGTAGAAACTCATACATGAGAAGGCTAAAAGATTATAATCCATATATATAAATTTTTCTTTTCAGATGAAGAAACTTACCAAGGACACACTGGTAAATAGGAGGCAGAACCTAGATGAGAAACCAGGGCCTCAAACTTCTAATTCAGTATTTCGCCAGTATGTTACCTAACCTGCTAAGGAGTAGGCTCAAAGTTCCTAATACCTCAACCACTAACTCCTTAAAAACAAATGAATAACAATGGGAAGAGAGGAAAGGAATGGAAAGCTACTTCCATTTAAGAAAATAGAAACCTATGAAAGAGCAAATCCCTTTATGTTTACTTCACAAAAAATGGTCACCTGGGTAAGAGCAAAGCAGTAACTTCATTCTCAATTTTTATATTTTTTGTTCCCATGAAACTACTGTTTCTTTCTGAAACTTATTCTTCTTTGCTTATGCCCACAAAATGAGTATGTATAATAATTTCAGATTTAAAGCAGATAAAATTAAGCACACTGGTGAACATTTTTGTTTGTAAATTCTTATATAGAAAGCATTTTTAAAAATTTGATCAGTCCTCCCTTGATTCATAAATTCAATAATTAAATCTATGAAATGCTGCTAATAAATCCCTACTATAAAAACCTAACATCCAAGACATGGAGCAATCCCTAACCACCCACTTGCACTTTTCATGGATGAGGAGAATTATTCTTATTTATATATGATGAAAACATGATCACTAAGTACAGTGGGCTTTCTAATCCTACAGTCTTAGACTGGAAGAAAATGGATTCTGTTTGAATGGTTGATTGTTGAAGCCAAATAATTTCTAGCACTTCTTTTACCTCCATCAATGTATACCATCATAGAGTTAATTAAGCAGCAGCTGTTGCCAAAACAGGCCTTATTTCCTCCAAGCGCTGCTTCAAGGTACTAACAAGAAGGTGTAAATACATCTGTCTTTTGCCATTTGTAGGTCTACTGGCCTCATGTATGTCTTGGAGTGAGACAGATGGTCCCTGACACTGCACAGGCTTTCAGGGATATGTATTTAAAAAAATAAGAGGGCAGATGTTAAATATGGTAAACACACGTTTTGTCCCCTTAAGGTTTAAGTTGATGCTTCTATCTCAATTTGGAGATTTAAATATTGGATCCTAGGAAATCCTGAGACATCCCTGCTCTAGAAATTTAACTTTTTATGGTTATTTTATGACTATATGCAAAATACCTAGGACATGGGACAAATGAAAACTGATTTTACCTAAGTAAGTATACAATTTTTCTAACTATATTGTCAGGTATGTTGGAAGTTATCATAGAATTTACAGGTCTATAAATGCAGTCAGATCTATTCGTTCTACATAATCCATGTCAAATAACACTAGGAAAGGAGTTTCATAAAAGCAAAGTTTGAGTAAATGTGAATTTCCAGAATGAAGACAGACATGGAAAATGAGAACCCCACTTGCTCATCACCCTGGTGATATTAATGTAGCAATCAAATTTCTCAGTAAATACAATAAAATTTCATGGAAATAATTAATGTAAATTAGCTAACTGTAGTCTTGAGAACGGGCCACAGTAAAAAAAAAAATTAATGAAATAAATAAACATAGCCTTTAAAATCTAATAGAATGAAATCTAATGAGATGACCTATTATCTGGAATTTGCTTTAAAACTCAGATTTGGCAAAAATGGAAATTCAGAGAATATGTTTTGTTCTCACAAATCGAATATTCTTTTGACAATGCAAAATACATGTATTTTAATAAAAGGTTAAATTTTAAGATAATAAAACCACAATTATATTCTGAAAACTCTATGAACAAATGTTTAGGGTGACCTATAGCAAAAAAATGATAATGAAACTGACAACAGCAGTTTCTGAGTATAACCAACAAACTCTTCAGAGAGTGGCTTAAAGGGTATTAAATCTTACAATCCAGCTATGGTCAAATGTAAGTTATGACCACTATCATCAACATCTGTATCAGTCACCGTACTTTATACTAATAGGAAGGGATAAAAAGAATAGTACAGAGGGACGTAAAAAAGAATAGTAGGTTGGGTAATTTGTAGTGCACTAAATCTCTGCCACAAGTAGAAAATAAATTTCATGCAATAATTATATGAAATAAAAAAGCAACTAATAAAATACATTGCAAGATCTCTTGATAATTGTACTGTGTTTATGTAAGAGACTGTCCTTGCCTTTACAAATTACACACTAAAATATGTAGGAATAAGGAGATATTAAGTCTGCAACTTATTCTGAAACATTTAGGAAAAAGATAATGCATTATTGTATATACAGACAGAGTGAAAGACTGAATACTACAGCAAACAAGTTAAACTATTAACATTTGGGAAATTGGGGTATACAGGAATTCTTTTTGCTAGTCTTGCAATGTTTTTGTAAGTCTGAAATTACGTCACAAAAAATTAAAACCAAGCACTCATTGTGAGGCAAGTATGAATTATTCTGTCTAAAAACTTCAATACTGGGCATGCTGAAAAGAATTCAAAAACGTGGCAGAAATAAAATGGCTTCAAAATAGAGATAAAAAGCCTAGTCAACGATACAAGCATCTTACACTAACATTAGTTTCAAAGCACATAAAATAAATCAAACTCATAACAGTTCATTAATAATTATTTTGTCCACAGTAAAACATGCTCCAAAAATCTGAGAATTGTGAGAAAATTTATAAAAAGAAAAAGAAACAAAGAATTTATCTAAGTTCATAAAGTATGGTAGCACAGGAGGACACCTGATGATTAACAGTTTCTATTCATTCTAGTGTAGTGAGAAAGAGGGTAGCAAGAGACCGTGAGGAGACAGAGAGACTTTTTTCTTTTTATGGAAAATTTCAAATACTATATACAAAAGTAAACCCATTTCCCACCTGCCCTCCACACAAATATTTTGAATTAAATTCTAACATTATTTCATTATATGCATAAAAATTCAGTCACTATCACAGAGATATATTTGGAGAAGCTTATTAGAAAAATAGAGCTAATCTTTCCATCATAAAACATTGTAGCTCTTAAATTAAAAAACAAATACACACACACCAGAAACAAAGCACCAGAATATGCTTTCATGTCTCCAGGAACCTTTTGAACTTTCCTCTTATACTCCCCTCACTCTGAATATAAAATTAAATTACAGAAAACGATTTTGAGGATGGTTTCACTTAGATTCAGAAAAGACAGGCAAAAATTTTTAAGTACTTTGTAGTATTGTACAATGCTGAGGTGAACAAAAAAATACAATTATGTACTGACTTTCGTAAGTGAAAAACAAACTTTGAAATTATGATCCTTGATTTAGTCTCATTTTTATTTGATTCTACATGCAAAGAATGTAATATAGCCCAAATGATCACTACCTTAAAATGTCTGATTTGGGATATAGGTTTGCTCTATTTTTTCTTTTTTCCCCTTAAAATGCCACAAACTCAATTTTATTTCTTTACATAGCAATAGAATCACGTTATATACAAACACCACTCATGTAGGTGGAGAGCCAACTTCTGTGTTATGATAATAACCCAGAACATAAAGGACTTATCCTTGAGAACAGAGTATTTTTTCTGACAAAAGTTACTTTTATATACACATTAACACTGAGCACAATATTAAAATATATTGACAGAGTAGCCAAATAATTCAATCTATATGTTTTGTTGGAAAGGCCCTGAAGACTAGTTGAGGTCAAGAGAGAATTTTCTCCTGAGTACTTTAATATAGAATTTTAAGACAGTTGTTCCATTTCAAATTAGCTTAAACATCAGGATTGCTCATTGAGGAAAACAAGTAATTTGCCTATAGACATATATTTTTCTGACACAAAATGGATTTTCAGTGTTATTATATAACTGAATATCTTAATGATATCACAGACATAGCAGTTTACTTTCAAGAGCCCAATTTAGTGATAATTTTATATTCTTAACAGGTAGAAAAAATTTAAATAGCTAAAATAAACACAAACAAATCAAGTGAGTCATCAAGTCTTTAAGGATGTTAATGACCAATTTTGAATAAAGCTCAAATCTTAGTACTCTGGTTTTTGAAAACCACCTACAACATAAAATTGTCCTGACACTAATGACAGATCATTATATGTAAATTATAACCATATATAGATTATTTTTTTAAAACATTAGAAACACGGCTGTCATCTAAAGTTCTCTCCTTAGTATTTGTGTCTGTCAAAATTTAGGAGTCATTTTAAATCCTCATCATCTTTGCAAGAGTTAAGAAAATGAAACTACTTTCAGGCAAAGCCACGAGGCAGCAAGTATAGGACTGAGTAGATGAATCTGTTTTTTATTAGCCAATACTAGTTTCACAACTTGTCACTGCTTTGTTTTTTCTATGAATGTGTGTGTACATGGTTGTGTGCGTGTATGTTTGTGCAAGTTCTGTACTTTGTACTTAATCTGATGCCATTAAGTCTCATATGGGCTGGAAATGAAGAACATAATCAAAACCACACAAAGAAAAAGTATGTTTTATTTTCACTCATTCAACGCTCTATAACAGCTGTTAAAAAGCATCAAGCCTGAGGCCTTACCCTGTTCGTTTGGTGATGGTCCCCAATGTCATTGGCTGCTTGATTTGTGCAAGAGGCGTGACTACCATCAAGCTGGGGAGAGGAGAAAGTCGAGGGTTGCCAGGGTTGTTGTTGGTAAAATTGTTGTAGGAGTCTTGGCTATTCAGTTTCCCTATAAAGAGAAAAATAAGAAAAGCATCAATGAGGGAAGCCTTCTATCTCAGATAGAGTTTTCACTGACTCCAGTAATCATTTAAGAAAGGCACTGAAGGCAGAATCAATGCCAAGAGAATTATATTTATATGGATGAGAAAATATCAAAGTATTCTGGTAACACCAAGTGTGACTTGATTATAAACAGATTTCAGTCTTTGGGACCAGAGGGTGAATTCTTTATCTTTCTAAAGACAGTTAATATAGTTTGTTGCCCTTCTTAGGTCATTACTTCCAACAAAATTTGCTATTATCACCTACACCTTGTCAATTTCTGTAAAAAAATGGAACAGGGCTTTTGACTGGTATTATGTTGAATCTGGAGGTCAATTTAGGGAGCACTGTCATCATAACAATATTAAGTCTTCCAATCCAAGAACTTGGGATGCCTTTCCATATACTTAGGTATTCTGTAATTTCTTTCAATGTTGTTTTGTAGTTTTCGGGGTACAAGTTTTATACTTCTTTGGTTAATTTATTACTAATTGTTTTATTCTTTTTCATGCAACTTGTAAATGCAATTTTCTTAACTTTTCAGATTGGTCATTGCTAATATATAGAAATACAAATAATACTGTACATTGATACAACTTTCCCAAACTCATTTCTTAGCTCTAATAATTTTTTGTGGGTCCCTTAGGATTTTGTACATACATGTTCCCTCAAAAAAGGGATTTTTTTTACTTCTTCCTTTCGAATCTGATGCCTTCTATTTCTTATTTCTCTCTCTTTCCTTCCTTCCCTCTCTCTCTCCTTCCTTCCTTTCTCCCTTCCTCCTTCCCTCCAGGTTTCCCTCCTTTCCTTCCTTCCTTTCTTCCATTTCCTAATTGCTCTAGCTAACCTTCAGCACTATGTTGTATAGACAGGGCAAAAGCAAACTATGAATTATTTTTAGTTAATTTTTGTATTTATAGTGAGGTTTGAGGCTCATTGTTTTAAATATAGATGTCTAATTGTTCCATCATCATTTGTTAAAAAGATTATCCTTTCGCTGTTAATAGCCTTTCCACCTTTGTAAAATATCAATTGACAATATATGTCTATTTCTGAATGGATCTATGAGTTCCATTGATCTATGTGTCTATCCTTTCACCAATACCATGTTTTCTTAACTATTGCAGTTTTCCAGTAAGTCTTATTAATTCATAGATTTGTAGAGAAACGTACACACACACAGGAATTTTTCTTTTTTACTAATCTGAATTAAGGCAACAACTTCATATGGACAGCGAAAGAATACCCCCCAAAAGTCTTAACATTTTATTTCTAAAAAACATCATGAAAGACATTCATTTTTTAAAATAGCATGGATCCAAGATAGAGGGAGAACTACCAAACAGTATCTAATGGTAGTTTCAGAGGGAGTAAAAAGTCAAAGTCCCTTTTGTAAAATATCTTAACAAGATGACAGTGACCTAAGAATTAGGATAATAGCTTAACCAAATGCTACTTCTTCCTTGGACACAAATCGATCTTTTTACATTACTCTATGGAATTATCAAGTTAAACTTTGACAAATGTTTCTTTTGCAAAATAAGAAGATAAGAAATTCATGCAAACAAAATAAATATTTATCGTTCTACTCCCCCCAACATTTTCCAATTTAGAATATACCTTAAAGTTAATAGAAGCAATATACACCTAACTCAGGCATCACAAAAGACAGCATTTACAATATGTACAAGATGCTTTATGCTGTTCAATAAATTAGAGAATATTACACTCATACAACATAGAACCTTGTAGAAAATATGAAGAGGAAAATCCTATTATAATATTATATTTATGGAATAATAACAGAAAAACTGTTTTATAGTTAAGTCAAAGTAATTTATTATGATACTCTTGAGGCCTATATAGATGTAAATAGTTGTAAGATTCACCACAAGACAACTATGCTAATATTAATTAGAATGTGAAATCAGATTGCAACATTAAGTACGTCACAAGCTAGTGAAATTCAAAAATTGTATACACCATACACATTTCACAACCAGTAAAGAAATAACTGTGGAGTGCCTTAGCCTAAGATAACACAATATGAAGCTCATAATCCAACATGCACAAAACAGGAATAATTCAGTGCTAATTGTCTAGAACTAAAGATAAGTAGATATGGGAACAATTTTATTTGGAAAGGGCTCATGGAAGAAATGGGATATGAATATTCTAGGCATGAAGGATAACATGAACAGAGAGAGGTATATAGGGATGCCATTGTGTGAGCGGTAGTGAGGAATCTCTAGTGAGGATGGATAAGGGAAAGCATTGGGAAGATAAAATTAATTCAGCTTTAGAAGAACCTTTTAATTGAGCCAGAAGGATAGGAACTTAAGTTGTTCAGCAAGGGGACAGTACAGATGTTGAAGTCAGTCACTGAACTTTATAGATAATTAGAGTGGTCTAGGAAAATGAAGTGATTCACTGAGAAGTTCCAAATGTGTGGTTAAACTAGTCATGGCTTCAAATGTTTCACTGTCTCACCAGTATAAAGGACATCATCAGAACAGCATACAAAGTACTTCAGACCTATCCTTCTCAGCCTGCTGTTGTGTTAATGATATAATCTCCATCTGAAGCCCAGCACATCTAAGAAAGTAAAGTAAGTTGTGTACATTTTATGTTCATGTTTATATTAATAAGAGAAGTATATATATTATATATTATTAGATATGGCTAGCAATTTATAAACATAGCTTTAATGAAAGAATGAATATATATTAATGAAATGGTCAGTAAGGTCAAGGTTCAGGAAGATAAATTCAGAGAAAAAGCTACAAACTCTGGTAGTCTTCAATAGGATAGTTTCAGTAGCAAGATGGAAAAGTTAGATTGTAAGGGATAATAAGCAAAGGGCCTGCTGATAGGATATATCAAGGAAATGGATAAAGAAAAAAGATTTAGGGCCTGGGACTGAAAAGAAGACATTAACAAGATGATATACTGCATCACCCAAAGGTTTTATTCAATATTCATTCTTTCACTTCAGACTTTTAGAGACTTATTAGTAGCAGGCCCTGCTCTAAATCCTGGATGAATAAGCTCAAGGGACTCTCAAAGACTATCTTAATATAATGATGCAGAAATACAAATTAACAAAAAATGAAAAATGGGAGAAAAACATGCTAATAAAGATATCTGAAAAGTGTCCAAAGAACAAAGAGGAAGGAGTCGCATTCATTGTTGTTTTAAAGGACAATTTACACAGGGAGAAAATGTATACAAATTTTGAGCATCAAGTAATTTATTCTTATTTTGCTTTTCTAATAGAAAATAAAGGATGAAAGATGACTTCAGGAGTTAGCAAAATGAGGGAGCTAGCTTAAACAAGAAATCTCAGTAGCTGACACATAATAATCTACATGTAAATAATACACATTAAAAAACAACAAATCAAAAACAAAATAGTTTAATGATCAAAGGATCATTCTATATAAAATAAAAGTATCTTTCATATTATTCTGTTAAAATCTTTGGTTATAAATGATTTTTCACTATTTATTCTGTCATGGATTTCCCTTGAAAATTCAGCTAGAATCTAACAAACCTCCAGATTTACCCCCACAATATTGGAGACTCTCTGAAATGCTTAGACACCTGCAAGCAATGTCTTATTAATCATGAAGAGTTCAATAAATGTTTGCTGAATGAAGGAAATAAATTTTTTCCTACATACAGGAGGTATAGAAAAATATAGCCCTATGATCTACAGAAAAACTTCTGGAGGGGACTCATACTACTTCAGAAGATAACCAGATGACTGTAGTTCATGGCTTTCACTATTCTGCTTAGTCTCATGTCGATTAAGCTAGGAGGTTAGAATTGATAATTTAAGAGATCTCCACACATTTCCTTATGGTTGTATCAAGCCTAAATTTCTGAGCCAGAATTCTTCATTAAACCTTAAGCTCTAAGTATAATGAGGTTCAGCAGGAGGAAACCTGTAGTATCTGTTTTGGACCTGGATTTGATCTCTCCCTATTCTTTTTCTTTGCTCCACCTCTTGGGAATATATATAAGAGAAATAATAAAATAAAAAATTACTGAGATCTATAAAGAGTGTCACTAGGTGTTACTTTCATTAACCCTTCTCTACTATACTTTTCTGTTTTTTCTTTACTGTTTGAGAAGAACGAAAAGAGCAGAGGTTATTTAACTGCAATTTCAGTAGTGGACTTTATGATGCCTTAAGATACATAAAATACTTCACACACCATTATACTTTCAAATTCCAGCTGGGACAAGACCTGTAAGTGACAAATGCCATGAGAATGGATATTCTCACAGTATTTCTGGCACAACCAGACAGAGGAAGTCCCAAAAATCTCATGAGAAAATAAGCTCTTCTAAGACTCTCATCCCAGTTTTTTGGGCTTACTCTATATAGATAAACTTGCATAAGCCTTTCAGGCTTTTGGGTCTTTATCCAAATCCACTAGAGCTTTGATCCTTTAGAGGTTTACCAGTCCCCACGATAGATGGAGTTCACTTGGGGAAAAAAAATCCTAAGTTCCAATAAAATTGTTTCTCAATAAGTTAACACAGGAATTATATTTGGGAATAGAAATTTAAAAATCAGAATTGAAAAAACATCCCTTGATGTTTAAACCTATGATGTTTTGTTTTCAGTTGTTTACTGTTTTTAATGTTATAATACAAAGTAATAAACCACAACAGCTCACTTTAGGGTTCAAACACTGACTTTCTGTGTTTATCTTCAACAAGTTTGAAGTTTTAAAAAGGAACTATGAAAACAACTTCATGTGTTGTTTTTTTTTTTCCTGCTACCTTTTGGATAAAGAATATCTATAGGTACGTTGTACTTTGGGAGACACAAACTCTCAATCTCGATACTAACACATAGTATCACTGTCTGCATATGTGAGAATGACATATGATATGATCTGTTTACTAAAAGTTTTGCTAACTTCAAAATGCCACCTTACTTATGCTTGGTCCTAAATTATGTTTTCTCACACATTTTATGCTATAAAAACAGAGAGGAAAAATGGATTAAATTGAGGATAAAAGTGAACAGAGAAAATAACAATGGGCTTTGTTGCTGCTCTGGAAGAACAGCTTGTCAGGTCAGCTTTGCAGAGAGGCATATTCCCAAACCAGTCATCATTAACGGACTCACTTCCACAGGCAAAGAAGGAAAAAAAAGACAGAGTCTGAAAACTCCGGACAAAAGAAATCCCTGCAGACAAAGTAAAAACAAATTAAAAGACCCATTATAAAACACAGATGCTACAAGGAAAATAAACTTTCCAAGATTTACTGGGCTTTGACAAACTTGGACATTTGTGGAAAAGACATCAGCAGCAACTCCCAGGTAATGTGGCTGCAAAGCTAGACTCCTTTCTGTTTTATCTTTACCCTCTGTGCAGAAGCTGCCAGGTTGGTATTCTTAGCTTCTGAATGCAGTGATGTGAGAACATGTGAATGTGGCAAACTGCCAACTGGCAAAAAACTTCTGAAGCCAGCAAGACCCTAAAATTGTTTAACATTTCAGATGTTAAATATTAAGGTTAATATTGGTGTACCTGTGTGTACATACATACAACTGTATCTCTTCTTAAATGCAAACAAGAGGAGGAAAAATAAGAATAATATGATATGCCTCTCTCAACCTTTAAAACCTTTTTGTATTTTACCATACTGTGAACCAAGGGGAATAAAATCAATTAAAATAACATTATACATTAATGAAAGTTAACAGTTAGAGATGAGAAAGCACCTTAAAAGAGTGTCATATCAGTGAGATGGAGAAAACTTTTTGTTACAGGTTTCTAGACACGAACGCTGCAGGTTGTTGTTAATGGGGGACAAAGAAAGATTCTTCAAGAACAGAAGGTGTGAGAATCTAAGAACTACAATGAAATAAAGTGGACTAAATGGACCATTTGGAGGATAAAGTGCCACTGTCCATTTGTTGTCATTAGAGATATGGCATGAATAGGTATAGAAATGGCAAAGATTTAACTGCAAAAAGAGCAAAAGGACAATCACTAGGCAGTGTAAATGGTGCCCTATGAGAAATCAGTGTTATTAGGAGGTCTGCATGTCTCCTCACTTTTTCATTCCTATCATGCACACAGACCTTATTCACTTTAGACACTCCACTTTGCTAAAGGTTTACAATAGAAACCAGTATGTAACTGAAACCAACTATAACTTAGTATACTAGACTCCTACAGTTGTATCAAATTATGCTCTCAGCACGTCTCCACGCACTTATCCACGAGATCCTGTCTAATTCTAGGGTATGAGCCTCCTCATCCTTGTTCTATTTTGAACTCTTGCATTTTGAAATTGGGTTAATGAGGCACACAGAAGCCCAATGTCAATGTGACTCAATGGCACTCCTCAGAAGACAATAAATTCCAAAAAAAAAAAAAAAAAATCGAAACCCTATTCCCAAATATTTCCATTATCTTTGTCCTTCTTCCAACACTTTAACTCCTTTAAGATGTCATACAGACGTCCTATTCCCTATGTGAAGTTCTATGGGGCTTTTATTGTACATTTCTGCTTCCCACAGATACCAAAGTTTTGCTTTGCTTTTAATATTCCATTGTGGGAGTGACAGGGATAAAAATCCAAAGGAGCCCAGCATGGTAGCTCACGCCTATAGTCCCAGGGAGGCTAAGGCAGCAAGATCCAGTGAGCTCAGGAGTGTGAGGTTGCAGTGAGCTATAAGCATTCCACTGCACTCAAGGTCTGGCAAAAGAGAAAGACTCTGTCTCAAAAAAACAAAACAAAACAAAAATCCAAAGGAATTTAACTAAGTTAATTCTGTATTTGAAAAGCTACAACTTTTTGACTCTGTCAAAGAGTACAATAGTAGCTTGTTTTGAAACAGTCACTGGAAATTTGGGTTCTGTAAAGTTAAAAACACTGCATAGCTCTCACTTGCCATCTAATTTAACATTAAAGTTTTCCAACTAAACTTCCAATAATTATTTAATAAACAGTATGCTGTGCAAATGGGAAATCCTGCAGGTGGGCTATTGTTGGTTGTGATGAGAGTTTTTCTCTCTATGCCTCGCAGGACGTGTTCAGCACTTCCAAGACCGGTCTATATGGTATGACTTTCTGCCTCACCAGGCCGCAGGGCTATGCAGAGGCACCTGACATCCTGCACTAGGCCACCCAGCGCCTGAGCATCCTGCTGTGCGCCAACCCTAATGGCAGTGAAAAGCTGCCCCTGCTGGTGGCCAGCAAGTCCAGGAAGCTCTATGCAGGCCAAGCCGGCCTGCCTTGTGACTACACCGCCAATTCTAAGGGTGGTGTCACCACCCAGACCCAGGCAAAGTACTTGAAGGCCCTGGTCACCTGAATGGCTGCAGAGTCACAAAAGGTCTCCCCTACCCTACCTTTTCTCCCACTCTCTCTCTTTTCCTTCCTCTCCTGCCACTCCTCCCCCTCCCCCCCTTCTCTCTTCTCCTCTTTTCCTAGATGAGAATGCCAAGCTTCCCAGCTGTAGTTCCAGGACTTTCACCCTTATTTTTGACCTTTTCTCAGGCATGTTCCAGTATAATCTGTAATCTACTCAAGTAGGAAAAGGAAACAGCAGCGCCCTGGTGAGAAACAGTGCCTTGTGACCCACATACTAAACTGGGCGGAAGCAATGCTTGTTCACAGGAACCAAGGATAGAACACACAACTAAAAGAAAATGAATTTACACACACACACATTTCAGAAGACTGTTAACACAGCAAACAGTTTAGGTGACATAATTAAGGACAGAAAATGTTCAAGAACAATTCTGACTGAGCACTGATTTGGTTTTGCCTGTAACTTTGTTTTTGGAGGTAATAGATGGTGAAGTAAAAATACTCCAAATTTTTATGCATTTCAAGCAAAAACACTTGTTGCTTTTTCCAAGTAAAAAGTTCTTGTCAACATAGATATTACTATAGTTACTTTGGGAAACGGAGGGAAGGAAGGAAGATTAAAAAAAAAATCTCCCACAAAATGAACTTGATAACAAGAATCCAATCTTTTTTTTAAAAATTAGGGATTAAGATTATTAATGATATTGTCATTATTTCTCCCCACAACATACAAAGTAGCCTGCATGAAGCTTTGCACAAGTGCTTACTAAATGTCAGTAGAATTAAAACCAAACATTCAGGAGAATTAAAGCTATACATATTTATGTATAAATAATTTGCTAGGTAATTTTCCTTTTTTATTCTGAATACAGTATAACCTGTACATTGTTATGTTAATGCCCTGGCTACTATAACATATAAATTTGAGTATTTTTCCTTTCATAAAGCTAAAATAAACTCAATAAATTTAGAAATTAAATACATAAAAGTAAAAAATCACTGTTGCTAAAATATTAAGTAGAGCAAGTACAGTCTGCACTACTCCAACAACATACTAAAGTGGACCAGGAACAAGGAGGCAAAAATAAGCCTAGACAAGGAGATGACATTAAGAATTAGAAATAATGTTAACAAAAAGCAAGAATACAAAGGAGAAAAATAATAGAAGTAGCTATGAAGAATTCTACTGAAACATAAAAAAATCTGTCTGGAAAGTTTCACACAATTAAGTCTCAACCACATAGTTAATCCACAGTTATAATCTGAATAAACAAAATGCCTTCCCTAAAAATGGGAAATTCATTACTTTCATTTATTAGGCTTAGAGCACTCCAGGATTCTGGAATAAAGGAAATTTATTAAGAATAAGCACTTATAATATTTAAGAAGTTTTAGCAATTTTTAAATGAATTTAAATTTTAGGATTGTAGTTTGATACTTTTTCAACAATGAAAAATCAAACAAAACAGTAAATAGACTACATTTAACACCAGAGGGAACAACGTACATTTTTCATACATACAAAAGAGAGAAAATAATTGTTGATTTTTTACCTTAAGATTGTTGATTTTTTACCTAAATCTATCATATTAAAGCACCCTCTAAATTTCCCACTCTTCTGAATCAAGCTCAAATATATTAGTGGAGCTAAGTGTTCAGAAGTGAGGAAGAGTTTTAACCTAGTGAAAAATCCTCACAATTAAAACCTCATAATCTAGCACCCCTTAGATCAAATTAGAGGCGAAATGAGCTCCCCAAAGTAGAACTCTTCATTGAATTATTTTGTAAAAATACTCTATACTCAACTCTCCCATCCTTATTTTACAATGAACATTGTATCATATCAACAGAGCAAACAGAAGTACTTTACTGTTCAAGGAAAAAATATGGAATGCTATCTGATTCAACAAATGTAACTTTATCCTACAAAACAACTGCTTATAAAAAAGGCCCATCACTTAAACTGGTGAAATAGATGTAGAAGTATCAGGAATTGGCTGGGAGATAAAAACAAATACTCTGTAACAAGATGAAATATTGAATTAATTGTAACATTTAAAGTATTTTCTTAGACCTACAGAACTCAAAAAGATTTAATATTTGCAGAACTTGTCTTTTTATACTTTTGTCTTTAGTATACTTACACATTAAACATTGTATACTAAAGGAACAATTCAATATTAAAATCGAAGTATTTTCTCTGGAATAACAAGTATAGAAGTAAAATGTAAGCAACTTTCCTAATAATCAAACTGATGTAAACTGAAATAGCAAAGACTTTTCTCCCCACCAATCAATCCCCTGTTATCCCTCCCTCTCACACTCTCCTACCCCCCACGGAAGCCTTCCTTTTTACCCATGACTGTTAAGGATATTTTCTGGCTCTATTTCAGCATCATGACTCAGGTCATGAGAAGTGTCAAAGATGCATTTCCTTCAGATGGGAAAGAGCAACAGATTTTAACAACCATACAGAGATGGGAGTACAGTGCAAAAGGGCCAAATCAGCATTTTTGACAACAGAGAAGATAAAACCTATTATATTCACATATATTTTATTTCCAGCTTTAAAACATTTAAATATCTTTCTATCAAAACATGCTTACATATTTTATTCAAGAAGAAAACAGGAAACCAATACTCAATTTAGCTGCCTAAATTATCAACAACTTGTTAAAAGAGAACTGTTTATCAAAAAAAAAGAAAGAAAAATATCAAACTTAGCACACCATAGGACTATTAATAGTTCAAGTCCTTGTCTTCTAAATTTACTTTTCCAAAAGCTTATCTATGAATTTACCTACATACATAAAGACTCTTTTATAGAAAATCCTTGCGAGAACCACAAAGAAGAGTGATACCATGACAATCCTGGGCACACCACACCTGACAAATAATTACTCTTCTTTCCCTATAATTCTCTGCTGTAGCAGAATCAGTTTTTCTTAATCACCTGGATCATGGCCAGAAACTACACTGATTTATCAGTGCTGTCATGTTATATTTTCCCTCATCTATTATCAAATGTGGACACATTTCAATCCACTGCAAAACTAGACTAGAATGAAATATTATTGAACATTAATTAAGCATTCCCTACTAGGGATGGTTTTTAACACTGCAAATGGAATGCTCTATCTCTTCTGAATTCGCCAACAACAATGCCCACGTTAATTCCACTTGGTCCATTTTGAAATAGTAATTTCCCTCTTGTGCCTCATTCTACCTTCAATATTCTCACCTGCAAAAACACATCATCCAATGTTAATAACTCTTTCATTGAACCTTAAATCCTTTTCCTTTTCTCATGCTCCTCCAAATTCAAAATACCATTTACTCTATTACGGTAAGAACCAAAGTAGTTTCTCTTTTTCAGTATGCACAACACTGGCACAGTCCTGACCCCAGACTCCTCACCCTTCTGTAGTTTACAACTATCAACCAGCAGATTTCTAGTTTGTGCTCAGATTTTAACCTCAGCACTGTTCATGTCTGCTACTCTTAAATCTGATTATTTCTAAATCTGTCCTTTGGGTCAATCATTCAGACACTGGTTATTCCCCATCCTAAGAATCCTACCCACTCTTTTCTCCCACTCCAATTTTTGTAAAAACCAAATTTTGAAAAAATATTTCAGGTCTTCCTTTTGAAAAGTTATGTAAAGAAATGAACATTCAGTCCTTTTTCAGAAATTAGTTATTCCACCCATGTAAGACATCTTCACCTAGAAAGGTCGTTTTTACATTTATTCACTTTAGCAACTAAAATTCCCATCTCCCGATTTTCATAGAAATATTTCTATTTCAATGGAAACAGATCAGAATCTCTTACTTAACTGCTCTCGTCACTGGAAAAGGCAATAGTTACATGCAAATAGATTCTCCAAATTCTCTTTTGATAATTCTGATCACTAGACTAAAAAATGTAACTCCTTCAACTCCCTAAAAACTAACCTCTAAGGTTATTGTCTGAAAGTCTTCATTACCCCAACCCCAACCTGAAGAGGGGATAAAAGGATTCCTTTATGGGAAAACTGACAAATTTAAGTGAAAAGACCTACGAATAGTGACTTTTAAAGGCCTTAATAAAATGGCCATTCCTACCTGATGGCCCATTGGGACCCATAAGCTGATATGCCGTTGCCACCTTCAAAAAGCTTCAAATCAGTTCTTCAGTATTGATTTGATTAGATGAATAAAAATGAAATAATGAAATTAAATGCATTAGTAATAAAATTAGAAAATGATCAGTCAATAATCAGTCAATGTCTGGATTCCCAAACATTGAGGTCAGTATTTTGGTTTAATCAATCTGATGGGGCCTAGGCATCAGTATTTCTTAAAACTATCCAGCTAAGGATAATGTACAGTCAGGGTTGAAAACTACTACTTTAACATGAAAGATAAAGATGAAAACAAAAAAAATTTAAAAATGAACTAAGAAAAAAGAGATAATACAAAGAGCAAAAACAAAAAAAGCTGCAAAAATTGTAAAACTCAAACAGATAAATATTACATGTATAAAATAAAAGGATGTGATACAGGAAACAGTCAAAGAAAAGCATATTAAAAACATGTTGAAGAAATAAGCATGCAAGAAGAAGACTGGAAGACAAATTTGGCGATATTCTCATAAAGTAAAGAGAGAGAGAGAGAGAGAAAGAGAGAGAGAGAGAGAGAGAGAGAGAGAGAGAGAGAGAGAGAGAGAGAGAGAGAAAATACACGAGAAAGTTAGAGACCTGACATTGGAGATACATTATTGAACTAACAGGATTTCCAGAAAGGGCAAAAAGAAAACAGAAGAGAAGAAACTGAAGAGTTGAAAGAAGAGGCCTTTAGGGAACGACATCTGAGAGTGGGGAGGATGGGGCAACAGAGTATCTTTTTTCATTATAAAAGTATGTTATTTCTGACCATATACTTCTTTGATAAAAAAATAAAAATTAAAAAGGTAAACAACAAATATCCAAATGACATTAATAAAAAGAGAAGAAGAGATTAGCTATTACCTCTAATAATGCCTCAATAGTGGAGTATAATTACTCTCGTATCAAAAAGTACACACATAATAAGTTTCTTCAATAGGAATATATAGAAAATCAAAGAAGAAATATTTTTAGCATACTGATCTGATTTATTCAAATGATATAACTAAAAAATTTGAGTCTATTCAACTATTAGAATTCATTGATAGAAAGTGTATATCTGGATGTAGTATTCAAAAAGGATATTAATTAATGGTTATATATTTCCAAAGTCCAATTCTCTAAGGCAGCCTTGAGGAATAAATCATAGAAAACATAATAAAAAGGAAAAGAGGTTATTATAAGAATTGATAAGACATTAACATCCATAGTAACCCAGGTTCATGCCATGGTTGCCTTGGTTACAATTATAGAAAAGTTGAGAAAATGTTGCCCTCTAGAGGCGTATCTCATCAATGATTTAAAAATAAAATTACTTTGAAACCTGGCGTTTATGATTTGAAAGTAAAAATATTTCATGAGCAGTAAAAAGCAAAACAAGAAATTCTTGGTGAGTTTCAAGGGCTAACTACTTTATCTGATATTTATTTAAAGGCAAAATTACGGAGAAAAAATGTGGCATATCAAAAACAAAATACACAAAAAAATCTGAATAGAGTTTAATTAGGTTTAAAAAAATGTCTAAACTAGTTTTTATAACACTAAATTTTAAAGTATAATTTACAGGAAATATAATATCTGATTTTTTTATAAGATACCCCACAGGCATTTTCCTGAAAAATTATGCTATCTGTAACTTCCTTTCAATTTTGCTGGGAACCTAAAATTGCTCTAAAAAGAAAATCTATTGAAAAACAATAACTATACTACCTTCATTTAATAGATAGTTACTTCCATTAATGATTCTTAAATGAAAGCATCTTGTTTTCAGGATGGTATATTAGGGGGTCACTCTTTTCTATCCACTGTCCCTAACAAACTCATCTGCTCTCTGAGAAAGCAGTAAATGTCAAAATTAGCATAACATTATAGCAAAATTTTTAAAGGATAATAAAAATTTAGAGAGAAACAAATTTACTAAGAAAACTTTAGATTTGAAAACAACAAATTAGAAACAAAATCACATCTGAACTAAAACAATAAGGTACATTAAATCAGCAAAAACCCAGGTACTAAACTAAGATATCCCACAGGATGATTTTTCTCCATTTAACATGTATATATCCTTTATATACTCTATGTCATATGAGGCATAAAATTTAAAGCAGAGCTACAGTGCACAGGATTGATTTTTCTTGGCAAAAATTAAAGCATACACATGTAAACTCCAATCCACAAGTAAACAGTGAAGTGGAAAAAGAAGGCAAGAAACATCACATTATTATTGATTCTCTTAAGTAGGTGAAACTATGTAAGACTGAAATGTGTGATTGCTTTGTATTTACAACTGTGATGTGGTCTGTATCAAGAAAACTACTGATCAACAAAAGTAAAAAATTATAATAAACCATCAAATGAAGGCTATAAACAGAGTCTCTGAGTGGTAAAAAGAATGCCTCACACAGATGCTAAAAAGAAAAGTGATACCACCACTTTTTTAAAAGCACTTTACTGAAACATAAAGGGTCCAAGAAATCAGAGGCCTCCTCCAAAGGGCTCAGAGTTTCACCAGCTACTTGTATTTGGAAAAAGCAGAATCTAGCATTCAGATGCCAAAAGCTGTGACTCAAAGATTACTCCTCTTCTATGGATGAATGAATTAATGGGAAAGGAGACACTTCCAGGAACTCTGGAGAAGTGCAGATGTGAATCCAAGATCCCTCTGTTAATGCAATGGAAATAGCAGAAACAAAACAAATTCCTTACAAGTCCTGTAAAATGGTGAACTCTATACTCTTGAACCTAAAATGGAAGACTAATTTGCAAAACACAGAAATAGCAAAGGCTCAAAAATAGGTATGTTAATTTATCAAACTATATTTCCTGATACATAGAATTAAAATGACTCAAAAGCACATTAAAATGATAAAATACTAATATCATCACTTTCAGTTTTGTATTGGTAACTCCCCTCATTTCCAAAACAATGTCACAAGTCAACATACCAATACTGAGCCCAATAACGCTATACAAGCCTATACATACACTAACAGCCCTCACTTAAGCATTTTAAAAGGTATCAATGTAACCAAAACATTTGAACCCACTTAATATTCTGAAATTTTAAAAAGCCTGTACAGAATAACTTCATAATTATTATATATCACTCAGTATTCAGTGAATTATTCATGTACTGTGTTTTCTGGATAAGAAGCACTGCATCAAAAATATGAAAAATGAATACATCCTATGTACATTAACAGCAGTATCAATAATACTAATGACAGCAGCTACGGTAATCTATTAAATATTCGTTTTGTGCCAAACACTGTTAAAGGGATTTGATCATCATAGTTAATCTATGAAGTTGGTAATATTATTATCCCCATTTTACAGACAGAAAATTGAGGAACAGATGGCATAAGTAATGTGTCTTACTTGAGTTGGGAAGTCATGAAAGATAGATTCTACTCTGAAGGAGTCTGACTCCAGGTCGTCCAAATTGCCTCACCAAGGAAGTTGTAACTTAGTAATACAAATCATCAAAAATAATGGGTAGAAAGTGGGAGGTAATTAATAGAGATAAAGGGTATATAGAAGGTAAAAAATACATGAAGTTCAACACTTTGAGAGGGAGAAAGCACATCATAAACTTGGCTTGAAAGACGGTAAGTTTAATGTGTACCTGAAGAAATAAGGAGAAAGTAATTCAGCTGTAGGAACACAGTGTTGAAGCTGGAAAGCAAAGGCATGTAATTAAATATACTTGGGGCATAAATAATAGTGAAAGAAATGGATTATTTCTTCAACAAAAATTTAGTAACTGGTGAAAGAAAGGCCTATTCTCCTAGAGGACTATTTCCCACATTTGCCTTTCTAGTTAAAGCTCCAATCCCTGTATGCATCCACACTACTCATTTCCCTGAGAAAAGAGAAGCAATCTCCTCTTTCCCCTCTAACTTTTCCCCATTTTCAAGCTCCCCTTACATCAATACTCCTTGCAAGACTTGCAACACCGTTTTCTCTTCTCATTTTTACTAAAATCAAATTGGACCAGGCCCCTACCATTCCACCAAGTGTTCCTATCAAAGTCATACATCTTCTTTATTTCTTTTTATTTTTTTTTTTTTTGAGACATTTTTGGTTGTCACACATACATCTTCTATGTTACTAAATTTAATGATGTTCTTTTTTCTGAGTTCTTATCTTCATTGACCTATTAGAATTAAGCACATTAATTATTCCCTTCTCTCTTTAAAAATATCTTCACTAGGCCTCTGGGACTTCTCATGTATAGTTTTCTTTCTTATGTCACTGGCTACTCAATATTCAAGGGCTCCAGGGCTCAGTCATAGACATCTCTTTTTATAGTCACTCATTCACCAGACAATCCTATCCACAGAGTTCTTCATTTCAGTTGACAGTAATTCATCCTTCCAGCTGTTCAGGGCAAAAAACTTACTAGTCACCTTGATTCATCTCTTCTTTCATACTTGACATAAAATGTACCAGAAATCCTGATGGCTATAGCAATGCAGCTGAGGTATTTTGTGCAAGGCACTGGGCTCCTTGTCATTCCTTGAAACATTCAGGCACATTCCCACCCCAGGATTTTACATTGGCTGTTATATATGGCTTTTTCCCTTATTTCCATTAAGTCTTTGCTCAAATGTCAGTAAGACCTAAAGGAAGCACACTAAGTTCAAATTGCAATCTTTTCTAGGCATTCCTTATTATCCCTCTTTCCTATATTTTTTCTCCATAGCTCCATGAGAATAGGGACATCTTTCTCTCTTTTTCACTGTTTTATTCCTAGAGCTCAGAGCAATGATTAACAGTTGTTGATGAAATGAATGTGTCATACAGATGTTAAAGTTTTTAAAAAAGATGTTACTGTGAATAAAAAGTTCTTCATTCTGGCAAGTAATGATTAAAATCTAAATGGTTTTTCTTAGAACAACTTTTAAAGGTGTTTTAAAAACTCTGGTTTGGCTGCGTTCACACCTGTAATCTCAGCACTTTAGGAGGCTGAGGGTTCAAGGGTTCACACCTGTAATCTCAGCACTTTGGGAGGCTGAGGCAGAAGTCCTTGAACTCCTTGAGGCCAGGAGTTCAAGACCAGCCTGGGCAACATAATGAGACCTTTTTTTTACATAAAATTAAAAAAAAAATTAGGCAGGCATGGTGGTACATGCCTGTAGTACCAGCTATTTGAGAGGCGAGGCTGAGGCAGGAAGATTACCCGAGGGAAGGAGTTTCAGGTTGCCGTGAGCTACAATCAAACCAATGCACTCTAGCCTGTGTGACAGAGGGAGATCCTGTCTTAAATTAACAAACAAAGAAAAAACCAAACCTCTAGTTTAAAGCCTTAGAATCTACATTTTACCTACTACCATGCAAGGTGCTAAGATACAAATACAAATAAGAAAAAGTCTTTGTCTTCATGGAGGTCAATCTAACAGAAGACACAGACATGCGTACAATTCCCATATTATATTATGATAAAAGTATGTATAGGATACCACTACCAAGGTTGACACACATGATACATGGAAAGAAGGCTTAAGCATAGAAAATTTAGCTAATTTAGTAGGCATTCAAAGGGGTAACAATATTTTCAAGTAGACAAAAGCATGCAAATACGAAATTTGCCAAAAATTGTGGTATATTCCATAAAGGGTACAGAAACCTAGGTATCGTAGGATAAGAAGCTAGAAATAAGATTCTAGGACTAACATTCTAGGACTATGGTTAAGCACAAAGATTTTACACAGAAAATTGGCAGATAATATTTATGGTTAATAAAGGACACTATGATAATAAAAAATGGTTAGAGGTTAATGAAACAGAAGAAACGATGATCAGGGACTCTTAATCATTTTTGCATCACAGATTATTTGGATAGTCTGGGGAAGCCTATAGGCTATTTCTCAGAATAATACTTACAAAGGCATGGAATAATATATGTGTAATTACAATTGAAATAAATTATACTGAAATACAGTTATCAATATATTAAAAAAAGTATCATAGTAATATGTGTAATAATTCATATTAAAACAAGTATCATATAGTCATATATAATTTCAAAGCAGTGATGAGTAAAAACAATATTCTGAAGTCTATTCAAGAATGTAAGACTCTTCAAGATAAATGTTTCACATATATCGTGATTTCAAAACATTACGTTTCTATTGGTAACAACATCACAAGCACTGCTATTCTTATTGTCATGTGTTTTCTACATTCAATGCTTTTGGTTTGAGGATAGTGAATATAAAGTAGTAATTTTTTCCTATCTTGTTCATGGATCATAATAACTCTTAATCGAGAATAAGTGGATGTTCAGGCAACAAGATAGGAAATGAAAGAGATATTTATAAAGAATATATTTCAAATTAATAAACATCCTTTGGAAAGTTTTAAAAAATGGTAAATAGATAATATAATCCTAAACTAAACTGGAATGGCTCCAAAGAGTAAAAAGGAAATACCCCTATATCAACTGTTATTTAACTGTTTCCTTTAGTTTGCTAAAAAGAGCACAGACAAACAACGGTAATAACACCAAAACATGATTCATTTTCAACATGAATCCCTCCCTATCCAACGGTTTACATTGTTTATGACCAGCATCAGACTGTTTACCCACACAAACTGTAAATATATCATTTTTAGAACTAACCAACAACAATGCCCATTTTGTTATGACATGTAAGGTACAAAAAGAACATGAAGAAAAATGACCATCACTCTAATGTCTATGCTTCAAAAATGAGAAAAACTACACAGAATAATATGGTGTAATTCTGACAATAAAATTTTAATATGTATTATCAGGAGGAAAATGCCTCCTGAAATTCTTGAATCTTAGGAACAGCAGTATTGTCAAACAGTGTGGATTCTCTTCTCTGAGGGTTCTGCAAAATTATGAAAGCAATAAAGCTGAGAAAACAGTATACTTTGACTCAGAAGTCTAGCATTATTGTTTAACCACTGTTCTTTTACAAATAACAAAACTGAGGTTCACTGATTGGCATTTTGTAACTTTCAAGAAAAATATACTGAAAGATATTTTTCCATGTTCATTTAATATCTGTCTTTTCCCTTGGAGTAGAAGATACATGACCACAGGGATGACTTTAATTTTTTCTATAGATGATTCCAAAGCCTAGTACCAAACCTCTTATGTGATTTGCTTAATAAAAAAGGAAGAAAAGGAAGAGAAAAGCAGCTCAAAAGAATATCCTGTGAAGATGTATAGATTTAGGGATTACAAATTCTTTTTATCTACTAATACATCCATGGTTTCTTTTACCAACATAGCTGTCCATGAGCACACTGAAGCTCTCTGCAAAAACATTTTGATGAAATTTATATTTAAAAAAATACTCAATACAAAAAGAAAAGTTCTCAAAGAACTTATATTACATACTTAAATATAGAAAAAAAATTTTATACCAAAAATATAACTAATTAGGTCTGAAAAGAAATGTCTTGCAAATGGCTGAAAATATCAATATCTTACAGCTTCCTAAACTCTTTTTTAAAAATCCTAAACACTTTTTTAAATAACTGTTTTCATCTAGGACTGATTCTAAAACCTTTCAACCTTAAATATCATGAGTCACTAGTTAAGACACAAAAACTATTCTTATAAAAAAATAATTGATCCCCTTTAAAAATATAAGATAAAAAAAAAAAAATAGAGCCAAAGCATAAAGTATGATCTCAAGAAAAAATAGAGGTCCTACTTTTTAGAGTTACAGAAGTTCTTCCCAGGATACCATTTACCTATATATTTTGCTAGCCTACCTTAAAGCTTCCTACAGAACATACATATCTGGAATTGGTCAGATATTACAAAAGAATGTATAATATGGTCAGTATAGAAGCTAAAACAAGGATAGGCACATACCCAAAAGAATTATAAATAAGTATCTAAATAAATACCTATACATACATATTCATAACAGCACTATTCATAATAGCCAAAAGGTAGAAACAAGCCAAATGTACAAAAATGGAAGAATTGTGTTATACAATGGAATTCAGCCATAAAAAGGAATGAAATACTCACATATAATACAATATAGGCGAAACTCAAAAACATTAGATAGAGACAGTGGTTGCACAACATAGTGAACCCACTAAATGCCACATTTAAATGGTTAATTTTTATGTTATGTGAATTTCAGGTCAATTAAAAAAATAAAGATTACTTTCTGTGGTAGCCATAATCTCCATATATAAAATTCTCCAATCTGGAAAACCTAAAATGGTCATCCATCAAGGGGAATCGACAAATGCTCTAGAAAAAGGAGTAATCTAATGTCAACAAAAAGGAGTAATGTAATGTCAATATTTTCTGTCATTGTGGTGGGAATGAAATGGTACAACCACACTGGTGTTATCTATCAAGATTAAGATTCACATACATTATGATCCAGAATTTCCACTCAAAAATGAATACACATATTAACTCGAAACCAAAAACCACACAAATATATATCACCAATAGAAGAAAGGATAAATAAATAGAAGTACAAAGGACTAAGTCAGATCGATGTAAGTAAATGAACTAAAGCTACCTGTAACAACATGTATAAATCTCACAAATGTTAAAGCAGCCAAATACACTGAAATATATACATACTCTATAATTCCATTTATATAAAATAGAAACAATAGTGCTTATGGATACTTTCTTAGGAGTCAAACTATTTTTAAAAAGTAATGAAGTGATTACCATAAAAGTCAGAATCATGGTTTAATGTTATGGAGAAGGTGAACAAAAGGATGATTCTGATAATGCTCCATTAACTGATTGGGATTGGGATTGGACACCTTTGTTTTTCCTGTAACATACTGATAGAAATCGCACAGAGATGTATTTTAAAATAAAATTCAAATGCTGCTCTATCAAAAATATACATGACTCAAGACTATTCCTTTCAATGAATAAATATTTCTTAATAAACAAACAATAGTACTGGCCCTTTAAAGGCAATGTTCTAAAAGAGATATGTAGAAAGGAGGTTCAGTTCTCTAAAGTTATATAGTCTCAAACATCATATTCTATAAATACAATATTAAATATCCCTTATATATTAAAAGAGTTAGGCAGTTAAAATAGCACAGTAATGACCACCATTACTATACTGGCTCCAATTCATTAAATGATTTAATAAATAACAATATCTCATATGAGCCTAAGATCTTATCTTTACATACACAGATTATAACAATTTTTATTATCCCAGATATGTAAAATTAGGAACAAAGGGGAAGAGGATAGATAGGAGCAGTGGAGAGAGAAAAAAATGGCTTTACCATGCAGAGGTGAGCCAGAAGGGCTGCTTGATAGACCTGGAACAGGGCTACAGCGACCTCCTTGCTTAGATGTCAGTTCCTGTTCAATTTCTTCCAGTCCAGCACTTTTCTGGAAACGGCTCATGCGATTCACTACTCGTGGTGACATATGTGTACGAACACAAGGCTGGCCACCATAAGGGTTGATGGGGAAAACGTGGGAAGTACCCCGGAGAGTACTGACCACAACCCAGCGACAGTCATGGCTGAAGCAGATGTCTTGTACCTAGAAATGAGATAAGATATAAAAATGGCTGAAACTATTTGGATTAATCTAAAAGTATCACATATGACCAAATATGAATATAAATGGCTACCTCATTACCAAATGTACCTAAGAGCAGGTTATAAACAAAAGAAGTTATTCTACAGATGATTATAACAATGAATGCTGATCAAAACTCCATTAGGTAAAAAGTTATTTCAAAGGTCGGGGCATATAGAACCAGAAGAGAGGTGGGATACAGAGGAGAGAAGGTCTTAAAACACTTGACGCCCCCACTCCCACACAACCAATAATAATTCCCATATCTGTAGTAGCTGGCAAAGTTTTTCTATAAGAGACCATATGGCTTTGCAGGATGTATGAGATCTATTGTCTGCTGCAACTACTCAACTCTACCCTTGTCCTGTCAAAGCAGCCATGGAAAATACGTAAATGAATGAGTGTAGCTATGTTCAAAAAATTTTTATTTACAAAAACAAGTGGTGGATCACAGACATGACCTAGAGAAAGTTAGTCATTAATTTGTATGACACTTATCATATACTGAAAAAAGAATTTCTAGCATTTTTGAATTAGCAAATTGAATTTACTACTTTTATCTTGATATCAGTCTAATGGTGACAATTGAGCAAAAATACCTCAATTTACTCTCTTCAAAAAACTTTAAAAAGAAAGCCAAATAAAATTTGATATTGTTTTAGCATTTTGAAGCATAGCTTCTAAAAGGAACGCAGGTCACAAATATTTAAGAAAGGTTTTCTACATTGACTAAATTAATTTTTCACCACATAAAACAATTATCAAATAGTGATTTAAAAAATTCAGATAAAGAATAGTAAAATATGAATATTTTTGAGGATTTAACATGAAAAAATATACGTACATGTATGTATACATGAGGGATATTAGCTTTGATTATAATAACATGAATTAAGTAAAATTCCTCAAGCAGTCAGAGAAGCACTTTCCAATATATCATATCTTCAACTAAGCCTAAATTATTCAGAAATGCATCACAAACAAAAGCTATATGTAGCCATCAAAGTATAAGTTTCTGGCCGGGCACGGTGGCTCACGCCTGTAATCCTAGCACTCTGGGAAGCCGAGGCGGGCGGATTGCTCGAGGTCAAGAGTTCAAAACCAGCCTGAGCAAGAGCGAGACCCCGTCTCTACTATAAATAGAAAGAAATTAATTGGCCAACTAATATATATAGAAAAAATTAGCCGGGCATGGTGGCGCATGCCTGTAGTCCCAGCTACTTGGGAGGCTGAGGCAGAAGGATTGCTTGAGCCCAGGAGTTTGAGGTTGCTGTGAGCTAGGCTGACGCCACGGCACTCACTCTAGCCTGGGCAACAAAGCGAGACTCTGTCTCAAAAAAAAAAAAAAAAAAAAAAAAAAGTATAAGTTTCTAAAGGAGCTTCAAACCTTTTAAGTAAAAAAGAAATGTTAGTCTTATGTATCAAGACAAAATACTTCATTACTAGACTACTGCTGGACAAACATTATCAATACATGAACAAACCCAAAATTCCACCACATGCCTGTCAATCTCCATTACTGTGACATATTCAAATCACCCACTGATATTTACAATTAAAGACTATCCCAAAAACTGACAAATTTAACTTCCAACAATTCTAGTTATTTCAGATATAAAGTTGTTCCACAGTGTTTAACTTGTGTACTTTGCCTACAATGAAGTTCAGCTTAACTGACTTTTCTGAATAGATTAAGGATCCTATTAAAAGAAAGAGTATAAATAGTAGAAAACCAAAATGAAGGGAAGGACAGGACAAATAAAAGTATAAAAAGCAGAAGCAAGAAAGAGAAATAGAGTACCAGAAGAATTTAGTATCATAGTATCAAATGCATTTTCTCATGCCACAATCAAATATATAAATAAAAATATCTTTAGGCTTATCGTTGAGTAATTTATGTCCCATCCACAGTGGAACTGAACTATGTTATCTAAGACCTTTTTCCAAAACACTTATAATGAAGACCACTTCCTGGTCTGTCAATGAAAAGGAGTTTCCTTCTTTCATTTTAAGAATACTTGTGATATGAGGTGGTGTTAACAATCAGTATATCAAGGCAGGAAGAAAGAATTCCACCTAATGCTTACTTAGAAAACTGCTATTAGAGAAGTGATTATGCTCTCTGACCTTGAAGAAACATCAGCATACATAAATGAGCAGACAAGGATGGCTTTAGATATTAGCTGTCAAGAGAATTAGACAAAGTTTAATACTTTAGGTAACACTACAGAAGATGACAAGTCGCCTACTTTCGAAATGTAAAATGATATAAATGTTGTTATTATTGAACTAGCTGAACAGTTTTTCATAGATTATTAAAAACAAAAATATATATAAATGGCAAACTAGTAATAAAATGGTAACATCATTCCAATGATTTTTGGACTTCAATTATGAAATGTTATTTCTAGTTAACATTTTCTCATCATAATTAAGAAGAGCCAGATGGGAATTTTATCACCAACTTAATTCTACTGTATTAAATACCATAGCAAATAATATTTACCATACACAGATAAAGCATTTATGGTAACAAAAATTAAATAAGGGCCGGGCGCGGTGGCTCACGCCTGTAATCCTAGCTCTTGGGAGGCCGAGGCGGACGGATTGCTCAAGGTCAGGAGTTCAAAACCAGCCTGAGCAAGAGCGAGACCCCATCTCTACTATAAATAGAAAGAAATTAATTGGCCAACTGATATATATATTAAAAAAAAAAAATTAGCCGGGCATGGTGGCTCATGCCTGTAGTCCCAGCTACTCGGGAGGCTGAGGCAGAAGGATCGCTCGAGCCCAGGAGTTTGAGGTTGCTGTGAGCTAGGCTGACGCCACGGCACTCACTCTAGCCTGGACAACAAAGTGAGACTCTGTCTCAAAAAAAAAAAAAAAAAAAAAAAAAAATTAAATAAATATAGGTACCACTCATCACCCAAAATCCTGCTCTGAAATTTAGAAAATAAGCATATTTAATTATTCTTTTAAAAACACACACTATTCAATACTTTGAACTTGGGAACTAAGAAGAGCTGAATAGCAATAGATATACTGTATATGCTCCTGGGTGGTCACATTTCAAAACGCTTATAAACTGAAGTAGGAATGACTATAGACATGAGACAAGTGCAAGTTTCTTTTAAAACTGGGGTCAGCAAACTTTTCCTGTAAAGGACCAGATAATAAAATTTTAGGCCTTGCAGGAAATAAAACAAAATCAAGAATATTATGTAAGTACTTAAAATAATTAGAGAAAATAAACTTCAACAAAAATTTCATTGATAAAATTCAATATATAATAATAATTCAGTATAATGTTTTTGTTATAGAGGTCTACTAATGAGAAGAATGGCATTCTTTTCTACAGAGATAATATTTTGCTTAGTTGAGGTTCAAGCTAGTGTTATTAAATTACAATACTAATTGATAAAAACCATTCTTATCGGTGGTACATACCACAAAAACAGCCAAAGAATCAAATTTGCCCCATGGACCATAGTTTGCTGACTCTTGTCATACCATCATGATACTGGTCACTGTACACTTGTCAGAGTGTCAAATACCTAAATATAGAAAAAGCCTTGGAAATCTAATGTCAAAGTCAAAAACAGGGTTAGATTCTGAAGTCGGCAAGTAGTATTGCTACAGTTTAGAAAAAACTCCACAGTACAGAGAGGAAAAACTATACAGAAAACCTTCCCATAATAAGAATCCATAAAAGACATGAGTTAAGAACATGAGACCAGCGAGATTAAGGTACTTTTAAAAATTCAATAACAAGCAGACATTTTGTTTTGTTTTGTATTTAAAGTGAATATAACTATATGCATATTATATACAATATAATAATAGCATATGATTATAAAAAATACTTCAGTTTTTAAGAAATCACATACACATAAATCTCACAACCCAGACACAAGTATTTCTCATAATCTTGGAACACATCCCTCCAGACATCTCTTTATACATAAATGGACATACAGTATATCTAGCCATTTATATATATCACACAAATACATATGTGTACACACAATTTTACATCAGATTAAATTCAAAAATATCAATTTGAAGTGTGAAATAGTCTATAAACTTTATTATAAAATACTGTGAAAACACACAGAAATAGTAGTATAAGCATAAGGCCTTACATATTATCAGAGGCTTTACCTAGAGGCAGTATATCATAGTAAATATATCTACCATTTACTATCTATGACACCATGGGAAAGTTAGTTATCAATCCTGTGCCTTAACGTTCTTCATTTGCAAAAAAGGAAAAATAATGCAAATCTTAATCAGGTTGTTAGGTTTAATGAATTAACACACAGAGCACTCAGAACAGTGCTTAGCATGTATTAAGCACTATACAAAGATGTTTGCTATTACTGTCATTATTACCATAAGAATATATTGCAAGTCTGTCCAAATGTCTCTGTTTTCACTGTTACCAATATAGACTAAACTACTATCATCTCACTACTAGGTTACTACATTAGCCTCTCACCTGGACTTTTTAATTGAGACCATTTATATAAGGAACACAAGACAAAGTAGATAAACTATACTTCTTCAACATTAAAAACATTAAAGAATACCAAGAAAGTAAGGCCAGAAGTGGTGGCTCACACCTGTAATCCTAGCACTCTGGGAGGCTGAGACAGAAGGATTGCTTGAGGCCAGGAGTTCAAAACCAGCCTAAGTAAGAGCAAGACCCTGCCTCTATAAAACACAGAAAAGTTAGCCAGGCATAGTGGTACATTCCTGTAGCCCCAGCTACTCAGGAGGCTGAGGCAGGAGGATAGCTTTGAACCCAGGAATTAGAGATTTGCAATGAGCTATGATGACACCATTGCACTCTACCTGGGGCAACAGAGCAAGACTCTGTCTCCAAAATAAAACAAAACAAAACAAAACAAAACAAAACAAAACAAAACAAAACAAAACAAACAGGCCGGGCATGGTGCCTCATGCCTGTAATCCTAGCACTCTGAGAGGCCCAGGTGGGCGGATTGCTCGAGGTCAGGAGATCGAAACCAGCCTGAGCAAGAGTGAGACCCCATCTCTACTATAAACAGAAAGAAATTAATTGGCCAACTAATATGTATAGAAAAAATTAGCCGGGCATGGTGGCGCATGCTTGTAGTCCCAGCTACTTGGGAGGCTGAGGCAGGAGGATCGCTCGAGGTTGCTGTGAGCTAGGCTGACCCCACGGCACTCATTGTAGCATGGGCAACAAAGCAAGACTTTGTCTCAAAAAAAAAAAAAAAAAAAAAAAACCTAAAACGGGAGAAATTGGAAGAAAAAAATCGCAAATGATATATCTGATGAAGGCCTAGTATCTAGAATATATAAATAACTTACAACTTATCAACATAAAGAAAAAGAAGGCGTGGCTGTTAATTCTTTAGTCTTGTATTCACAGTGCCCAATGATGGCATTACTCTGCACCATAGCCAATTGTCCCAAATTAAGTTTAGAAATGACTAGTTTCAGTAATAGATGAAACGGTTCAAAATGTTAATAAAGGCTTTGTTGCATGGTAAAATAAAACAAAATAAATTAAAATAAAATATATTAAATTAAATTAAAATAAGCGAAGGATTGGAATAAATATTTCCCCAAAGAAGATATACAAATGGCCAATAAATGCTCAGTATCTTTAATGATTAGGAAATGAAAATCAAAACAATGAGATATCTGCTTCATACACAAAAGAATGGCATAATAATAATAAAAAAAAAAGACAGACAATAACAAGTGCTGAGGATGTTTAAAAGTTGAAACCCTCATATTACTATTTCTATGGGGGAAATATAAATGGTAGAGCCACTTACAAAGTGCTTCAAAAAGTTAAACATGGAGTTATCATATGAACCAGCAATTTCATTCCTAGATACCCAAGAGAATTGAAAACATATGTTCACACAAAAACATGTACATAAATGCTCACCAACAAGATTCCGAAGAGCCCAAAAAAGTAGAAACAACTCAAATGTCCATCAAGTGATGAACAAACAAAATGTTACAAAACCATATAATGTAATATTATTCAGCAATGAAAATGATTAAATTCTGATACATGCTTGAAAATGAACTTTGAAACAATATGCAAAGTGAAAGAAACCAGACAAAAAGGCCATATGTTGTATGATTTCACGTATATGAAATGTGTAGAATAAGCAAATCCACAAATACAGAAAACAGATTAGAAATTAGAAACAATTAGAAAACTAATTGCAAAGGAAGAGGAGAATGAAGAGTGACTTCTAATAGGTAATAGTTTTATTTTGGGGTCATGAAGCTGTTGAGGAATTAGTGGTGATCAATGTATAATTCTGTGAATACATTAAAAACCACTGAATTGTACTCTATAATATGGTGAACTTTATGTATGTGAATTATACCTCAATAAATCTGTTAGTTAAAAAATGAAAAGAACACTAACTAGTTACTTTGCTGAAAGGAAAGATCTATAGCCTCTTTTTATAGTTTGTGATTGCTTTCCTATGCTCAATGGAAGATAAGCAGCTTAATCTTTTATCGGTGACTATCCTAGCTCACTTTGCATCTGGGGTGGGGTTAAACAAGTGACATGCATAGAATATGGACAAAAGGTATAACCAGATGTTCTTACTCAGTTTCCCTCTGTTCAGAATAAAAGTGAGGCTTAAAAAGAAAACTCAAGCACACGGTAGCTAATTTAGTCTAGAAATCCTCATAAAGACACTCAATACCAATTTAGAGTTTTTAAGCATAAAAATGATAGAGTTATTAACTAATAACATACAAATAAAAAACTACAGATTAAAATGTTTTACAAATTTATGTTTGATTATGTAATTTACCAGTTATGAAATGTTTCCTATATTATTTGGCATATTTATAACACTTCATACTCTTATTTCTCTTTGTAATGATATAAAATTGGCTAACAGAAAGCACTTAGGCCTCTGGAAGGCTACTATATTTGTTCCTCAAAACATACTATAACATCCAGTAATCCTGATCCTTGCCCAAATATGTTTTGGGCAATCTGGGTTATTTATTTTAAAATATTTTATTGATTTGGGAATTTAAAACTACAGTATTTGGGGCAACTAAAATCTAATACAGCAGATATATACTCATATGGAACATAAAATTTCTAAACAATGTTTTCAATTATGTCCAACATTTTATCAATGTAAAAATACCCACATATATTTAATTCATAAAATGGACTGAATTCAAAGTACAAATGAAACAAGAGAATTTGGGCAGTAGAATTAAATGTCACTACATTTTAGCATCTAAGATACAGAAATCAGCACCTTATAAGGCTGCAAATTCAACTCAAAACTTCAATTAACAACCTCAATTAATAGCAATGGTAAAATTTTAGGGTTGTCTTAACATCCTAAATCTATTAAAAAGTGGGCAAAGGACTTGAACAGAAACTTTTCTAAAGAAGACAGAAGAATGGCCAACAAACATATGAAAAAATGCTCAACATCTCTAATCATCAGGGAAATGCAAATCAAAACCACAATGAGATATCACTTAACTCCAGTGAGAATGGCCTTTATCAAAAAGTCTCCAAACAATAAATGCTGATGTGGATGCAGAGAGAGAGGAACACTCCTACACTGCTTGTGGGACTGCAAACTAGTCCAACCTCTGTGGAAAGCAATATGGAGATACCTTGAAGCGATACAAGTGAATCTACCATTTGATCCAGCAATCCCATTGCTGAGCATCTACCCAAAAGATCCAATGACACTCTACAAAAAAGACACCTGCACTCAATGTTTATAGCAGCACAATTCATAATTGCAAGGCTGTGGAAACAGCCCAAGTGCCCATCAATCCAAGAATGGATTAATAAAATGTGGTATATGTATACCATGGAGTACTATTCAGCTCTAAGAAACAACGGTGATATAGCACATCTTGTATTTTCCTGGTGAGAGCTGGAACCCATACTATTAAATGAAGTTTCCCAAGAATGGAAAAACAAGCACCACATATACTCACCAGCAAATTGGTATTGACTGAGCAGCACCTAAGTGGACACATAGGAACTACAGTAATAGGGTATTGGGCAGGTGGGAGGGGGGAGGGGGGCAGGTATATACATATATAATGAGTGAGATGTGCACCATCTGGGGGATGGTCATGCTGGAGACTCAGACTTGTGGGGGGAGGGGGGAATGGGCATTTATTGAAACCTTAAAATCTGTACCCCCATAATATGCCGGAAAAAAAAAAAAAAAAGAATGGAAAAACAAGCACCACATGTACTCACCAGCAAATTGGTATTAACGGATCAACACCTAAGTGGACATATAGGAGCAACATTTATCGGGTGTTGGGATGGTGAGAGGGGGGAGGAGGGGATGGGTATACACAACCAAACAAGTAAGATGTGCAACATTTGGGGGATGGACACGCTTGAAGCTCTTACTCGAAGGGGGATGGGGGGGCATGGGCAATATATGTAACCTTAACATTTGTACCAGCATAATACACTAAAATAAAAAAAGAAAAAAGAAAAGAACCCCTCGCAAAAAATAAATATATGAGTAAACATTAAAAAAAAAAAACTGTGTAACTAAATACATATACACACAAACAAATGAGTAAAAGTACACTTGATGAAAACTGAAAAAGATCCGTGGATTGTGTCAATGTCAATATCCTGGTTAAGATATACTATAGTTCTGTAAAATGTTACCACTGGGGAAAACTGTGAAGTGTACATGGATAATCATTTCAATACAAAAATAATAGTGAATGTGAAGCTTTGGTAATATAACACCACAAGGACAGCAATGTTCGTGGGCCTGGTTCCTCCTACAGTCTGAACATGACAGCAAATGAGATATGGCCCCAAATGCCAATGACTGCAGGGTGAAACATGGTGGGATGGGCAGAAAAAACGTCCTGCTATGCCTGGACACTCACTGGAGGCTGGGAAGTGGCACCACTGCACATGGTGGGTATAGTGGCACTAACACTAGAGCACCAACTTAGATCTAACAGCCAAGACAGAGAAAAGGCTGACATGTTCCAGGCTGCCCCCACCACATCCACAAGCTAGCCTCCCCTGGCTAACAGACACGGGATGTTATAGTATGGTAGCTGTCATCAGAACAACACACACATTAAACACAGGAGTCTATATTTTTCATGGGGGGGAAATATTCTGCAATACGGTATAAAAGGGCGGGGCCCTTTAGTCCAATTCAGTGTACTGTCATTGTAACTTATATTGATGAATGCGTAACTGGTATTAACAGCTTACATGATTATACTTAAATGGTTGGGTTAGAGGGTATCCTTGCCGTGTATACTGAGGTGATAATGGGACAAGTGCACAACAGACCACACTACTAGGCTTCCAGCTCCTTCTCAAGTTATACAACAGAAACAACAGAATGCCAGGACTAGGTGAAGACTTAATGGCTGCTGAAGCACTCAGAGGTGCTATCCCAATACAACATCGCCACCTGCCTGATGCAGCAACCAAGCACACTCCCTTTTTAGGAAGGCAGCTACTGATTGACCTGCTAAGATCTAATTGTAACTGATCCATGGAGGCCTTGTGATTTTCTAGACCCACTTGGGGAAGGGTGGACTTGAAGATGAACAGGTGAGAAGGGTCCAACAGAGACTTCTATTCACAGAGAAATGGTCTACTCCAAAGTACAGCCAGCAGCACCTCGGGTTTTACAGTCACTTTACCTCCTACTCCACTGCCTGAAGCAACGCCACTGGCGCAATAGGCCCTTGATCTTCCTTTAAATGCCTGGGCCTTTTTCATTGATGGCTCAGCTAAGATGAAATCTGATGGTGCCCACTGGGCCTTGGCAGCTGTGTAACACCAACAACTATGGAAGGCTGACTGAAGTAAGGAACAATCCAGCAAAGGAGAATAATGAAAAGCAATCACCCCAACTTTAACTCAGGGTTAGGTAAACTATGATGGTGGGCCAACCATGCCCATTCATTTATGTATTGTCGATGGATACTTTTGTATGACAACAGCAGAGCTGAATATAGACACCATACTGAATACAGAGTCAAAGATATTATCTGGCCCTTTAAAGAAAAAGCTTGCTGACTCCTACTTTAGACAACCCTCTGGAAATGTTTTATTTTTACTTACATTTCGTCAGTTGGCAATGACCTGGACAATGGTCTCATCTGCCACTAGGAAGACTACATACTAGTAGATTATAGATGCCTCTCCTTGGGGCCATGAATTGTGCAAATAAATCACAGCTGCTAATGGAACAATTTGTGTCACTCACGCTCAAGGTAAGGTTTCATTCATTGATGGGAATGAATGGAATCAAGCCGCTAATCAAGCCTACAGTGCCCTGTACCATACTGTGATTGCCATCTAAATCCAGCAATAATAAACATTTTGCCTGTTGCATAAGTGTCATCTACTATTCCTTGTTTCATATCCATTCCAAGTATATATGAAATCATAATTGAAAAGAGTATGTATTCTGTAGTTGTTGGGGTCAGCTATTTATGTACTAGGACAATGTGGTTGGTAGTGTTTTTCTTATAATTTATATCTATTTTTTTCTATTCTACTGAATGTTGAGAAAGTGGTGTTAAAATCACCAATGTGGATTGCAGAATTAATTATTCATCATTTCAATTCTGTTGATGCTTGATGTATTTTGAAACTGAGGTTTAGGTGCATACACATTTAAATTTTCCTGACAATTTGACTCTTGAACATTATGAAATATCTCTGGTAATAAACTTTGTCTTAAAATAGATTTTTACTAAATAATTTCCAATTTCTTATGTTTGTTGTTTGCATGGTATATTTTTTAACATGCAATTACTATCATCATAGTAATGTCTCTATATTGAAAGTGAATCTCTTATAGGTAATTTCTTTTTTACTGGAGTACATTAGTAATGTAATTTTTATATCATTGAATTTGATGTACCATTTAATATTTGTTTCTTGTTTATTCCTCTTTTTCTTGTGCCTCTACCATTCCTTTTCTGCCTTCTTTTGAATTAACTGAACAATTTTTGGTATGCCATTTTGATTGGAAGTACTGGCTTTTTATGTATAGCAATGTTGAACCTTGCAACAGTACAGCTCCATACACCTACCCTAATAGCTTTCGCCCTTTGTGCTATAGTTATCATTTGTATTATACGTATACACAATATAATCCTTATAAAATAATGCTATAATTTCTTATATATAAAAATTATAAAATTATAATTTCATCACTCCTATGTATTTTATACAAATTTTAAAAAGAAAAATATCATCCTTTACATTTAACAAGAAATTTACAAAATTTCTCATTATTCCCTAAAAATGCAAGTTTGCTGCTGGTATAACATGTCACTCTAGCATGATTTCTAGTATGAATGTGCTGGCTTTATTGCTCCTTCAACCTTGAAGGATATTTTTGCTTGATGGAGAACTTTGGGTGGCCAATATTTGATTTTTTCAGTCCTTTAAACATGGCATTCCATTGTGACCTCCATGGTTTCCAATGAGAAGTAAATAGTTTGTTAAAATGTACTTTCTCTGTATATAATGTACTATTTTCTTCTGCCTGGTTTTAAGATTTGCTCCTTACTTTAGTTCTCTCAGAAAGTCAACTATGATGTCCTAAGAAATGGCTTTTTTTGTATTTGATCATATGTAATGTTTGTCTTTTTAAAGTTTTAAATTTTTGTCTTTCAAAAAAACTGAATTTTCCACCTTTGCATATTTGTTTCTCCTTCAGTCTCTTCTCACCTGCAATAGCTTCATGTATATTAAAACTGGTATTATTCCACATATTGCTAAGCTCTATTTTCTACTTTATCTCTCATTGAGTTTGGAAATTTCCAGTGATCTATCTTCAAATTCTTTTACTCTTTATCAATTCTGCTGTTAACATATCCAGTTCATTTTTATTTTTGATACTGTATTTTTAAGTTCTAGACTTTATATTTGGTTCCTTTCTTTAGTTCATATTTCTCTACTGAGATTTCCTACCTTCCCATCTAACAAGTATATTTTCCTTCATGTCATTAAGCATAGTAATAACAGTTGATTTAAAATACTTTCTACTGTTTACTACATCTGGATCATCTTGGGATCCATTCTGCTAATGTGCTGTGACCTATGGATTGAAGCAATAGCTCCTTCCTGAGAGTTTCTAACCTGAAATTCCTTATGGCTAGCCCTACTGTTTTCAGACTTGCCTAGCCAGCCCTCACAATCATGTAAACCAAAAAATCCCTTTAATGTCTTACTGATCCTGTTTCTCTGGTAGAGTACTGACTGGCAGAGACATTTAGTCCAGTTTCTATTATTCCATTAATAATGGAATGACAAAAGTTCCTGAATGACAAAAGTTATGAAATGATTTTAAGTTTTCCAGAATGTCTCGCTACCCCAAATATCTCCCTTACTACCTTTAAGAGTGCTTTGGAAATAATCTTTTGGATCTTTTATTATTTGAATATCCTATAAGGAGAAAAAGATGCTAACATCAGGAGGCTTGCAGGAAAGTGTGATCTGAAGACAAGGCCAAGGGTATGGCCAGATAACATTTTGCTGAAGACACCAGGCACGTGACTCAGGAATCCACTCAACCAGCAGAAGCCAGGAATAGAGATGGGGAAATTCAAGAAAGATCTGTGGAGTATCCTGTTGTCTAATGGCATAGATCATCATGACATGGACAGAAGACACACAAGGTTTTTGAGAATGCTTTATCACTAGAAACATTGATGGCTTGGACTAAAAGGCACAGAGACAGGATAAAGAGAAAGGATCTTACAAAATTCTATAAGAGGGAAACAGTTTGATAGAGCTATTCAGCTGCAAATCTGTGCCATCCTTCAATAAAATAGATAAATGTATCCAACGGAAGGGATATGAGCTAGAGGCCCAAGCTGTGTGTACAAATGCAGCAGTAGGCAGAGCTGCAGGCCCAGAAGCCAGGGCTGCAGTCCAGGAGGGCAAAACCTCAAGCCAAATAGGAAACTCAGGGCTTTAAACTTAATGGAATTTGCCCTGCCGGACTATAAACTTGTTTGGGACCAGTGATTCTTCTACTCTTTCTCATTTCTCCCTTTTGGAATGTGTATCCAATGCATGTCTTACTATTGAATTTTGACAGGAGATAACGTTTATTGTTTCATGGGTCCACAAGTGGACAGGAATTTTGTCCCAGGAAGAGTCACCGAGTCTCAACCATACCTGATTTAGATGACTTAGATCATGATACTGGGGATTTTGAGCTGAGGCTATTTTAAAGAAAGTACTGTACTTACACTGTAATGGGTTGAGACTTTTGGGAATGTTGGTATGGGGAAATGGTACTTAGCATATAGCATGAATATGAATTATGGGAGGCAGAAGATGGTATATAGTGAAGTGAATGGAAGCCCCCAAAAAGAGATTCTCATATCCCTCATAAGATCAAAGAATAACTCTGGCAAAATAAGTGATTAAGTTATAGAAACTGAGAGAAATCACTTACCCTGGATTATCCAGGTTGGTAATGAAAGTCACATTTACCTTTATAAAAAATACAAAACCTTTATAAGAAATACAGACATAGAGATGGAGAGGATACAATGCAATTAGAAAGACAGAGATTGTGTGATGTGGCTATAAATAAAGGAACTATAAAAACCACCAGAAGTTGGAAAAGGCAAAGAGTAGATTCTTCCTTAGAATTTCCAGTGAAAGGACAGCCTTGCTTACACCTTGATTTTGGACTTTTGGCCTCCAAAACCGTAAAAGAAGAAAATTTTTTTATTTGAAGCCCCCAAGTTCATGGCAATTTGTTATGGCAACTACAGGAAAACAATATTGAGTAATTTTGGACATCATCCTGAACAACGTAAATTTCATACTGTGGACAATCTGCCCAGGACTGAGATTTCTGGGTTCTATGGTAAGTGTATATTAAGATTTTTATAATAAGAAAATGCCGAACTACTTCCCAGAGTGGCTGTACTATTTTACATGCCCAATAACAATGTATGAAATATGAGAAATCCTGTTCCTCCACTCATTGACTTTTGAGAGTTTTTAAAGGTATTGTGGGTAACAAAACAACTGCGGCTTTTCATTTTCTTAATGGTTTTTGTTCAAAGAGCAAATGTGTTCCATTTTGATGAACTTCAATTTGTCAATTGTTTCTTAATGGATTTTGCTATTAGTGTCACATTTTAAACATCTGTGCCTAACCTAAGTCACAAAGGTTTCTTCTGGGTTTCTTAAAAAAGAGTTACAGTTATATGTTTTACATTTGCGTATGATCCAATTTGAGTTAATTTGTTGAAAAGGCTAACGTTTCTCCACTTTGCTGAAAATCAAGTGGCCATGTTTACAAATGTTCTTAGATTCCCTATTGATTAATGTATCCTTAATAAATAAGTCTTGCTATCAGGTAGTGACATCATTCCAAATTTGTTTTTCTTTTTCAAAGTTATTTTCCTCATTGTAAGTCCTATGCATTTCCATTTGAATTTACAATTATCTTGTTAATTAATACAAATAAAAAAGTCCTGCTGGGATTCTGATGCAGATTACACTAAACCTACAAATCAATTTGGAGACAACTGACATTATAATGATATAAAGTATTACAGCACAAGAAAATGGCTTAACTTTCCATCTATTACATTTAGGTCTTTATTTACTCTCAGCAATGTTTATTATTTTTCAGAATATAGGTCTTGAATATTGTATATCAATATTTTGTATTTTTAGATGTTTTATTAAAATTATCAATTGATTGTTGCTGGCATATAGAAGTCCAATTGATTTTTGTATATTGATCTAATATCCCATAATCTTGTTAACATCATTTATTAGTTTTTATTTTTTTAATAGAATCCTTTAGATTTTCTGCACAATCATGTCATCTTCAAATAAAAGATACCTTTACGTTTTCCTTTGTGGTCTGATGGTGGTTCTTTCCATGTTTGCTATCTTCTGCAAATATCCAGGATTCTCTCTCTTTGAAGCTCTCATATCTCTGGTACTTTGTACTGAGAATCTATGACCTTGTTCTCCCCAGACTCTTAGAAATCTCTCATACCAGGCTACATCTGGGTTCTCCCTCCTGTATCATGACTGAAAATGCTTTCAAGATGGGACAAGCATAGGCATTTTCTCATTACAGGGATTGTCTTCCTTCAATGATTAATGTACAATAACTAGAAAAACATTGTCATTCAGCTGTTTCCAGTAGGAGGGTAAATCTAGCCTCTATTACTCTATATTAGCCAAAAGTAGAGGTCCAAATATTGACTCTTTGACTAGCATTTATTGTGCCAAGTGCTTTGTTAAGCATTTAAATAAAATGTTTCTGATATTTTCTCAATATACTCTATGAAATAGTTATCAGCTCCATTTTACAGAAGAGTAACTTAAAACTTAGAGAAAGTTGTTAGGTTGTTAGCTGATCCTTAGTTATACAATTACTAACCAGTAGACAAGTATATAGGGGAGCTAGGGAAATAGGAATGAAGAGTGACTGCTAATGGGTAAGGGGTTTAAGTGTTAGAAAAATGTTCTGAAATTAGATACTGGTGATGGCTTGCATAACTCTCAAAATATACTAAGAACTAGTGGCTGGGCACGGTTGCTCAGGCCAGGTGCAGTGCCTCACACTTTGTAAATCCTAGCACTCTGGGAAGCCAAGGCAGGTGGATCGCTCAAGGTCAGGAGTTCGAAACCAGCCTGAGCAAGAGCGAGACCCCATCTCTACTAAAAATAGAAAGAAACTAATTGGACAACTAAAATATATATATATATATATATATATATATGCAAAAATTAGCTGTGCATGGTGGTGCATGCCTATAGTCCCAGCAACCTGGGAGGCTGAGGCAGAAGGTGAGCCCAGGAGTTTGAGGTTGCTGTGAGCTAGGCTGATGCCACAGCACTCTAGCCCCAGCAACAGAGGGAGACTCTGTCTCAAAAAAACAACAAAAAAAGAACTAGTGAATTCTGTCTTTAAAAAGAATGAATTGTATAGTATATGAATAACCTCTCAATTAACATGATGTGTTTTGAGGGAAAAATTGAAAAAACGCACATGATCATACAGTCATAAACAGGGTTGCCAGGGTTACCAAATAATAATACAGAAAGTCTAGTTAAATTTGAATATTGGTATAAGCATAACTAGGCAATATTTTGAGACATATTCACATTTTTAAAATGTGCTTTTATCTAAAATGACCATCAATAGCATCAATTAATAATATAAAATAGCTAGATTCTTTTCCCCTTGACAATTAAACATACTAATCATACTATTTTGTAGTAATGTTCTAACATGGTAAAACGAACACTTATCTGATTTACAGATGTTTCAAAATCAAGTTTGCTATTTACCAAAATTAGCATGCTAAGAACAAAAATGACTTGAGTATGCTTGAGTAAGACACTACGGAAGTATATTAAAAAAATACACTTGTAAGGTTTATACTTACTGTTGAAAACAAGGACTGTTTTTCTAAGTGCATATGTGCTTTATGAGGAAAATTACTGTCAGATGCAGAGGATATCCCAAGTTGCAGACCACAAAACAACTTAATTCTGTATAATTAGATCCATATACTTGATTTTTTTTCCTTTCCTGATTAAAGTGTCCTCAGAATTGTTGGAAAAATCCGGAATAACAATTTTGTAGTATTCAAAGGTAGCTAGATAAATCATGTGCCATACAAAATTCATGATTGGTATTGAATTTTAAGTATCAGTTCAAAATAATTTTCAGTAGAACCTTATAATAATTAATTTTATGATCACTAACTGAGGTCTTACATATTACTGTATGGTGCTTAGAAATTCCAAATCTCTCAAATTATAGAGCACACTTTAGCGCACAATCGTTTTAATAATATCTATTTAATTTTCCTACTTCTTAAATAGGAATATCATTGGCAGTAGCAAACATTTGTACTACGATATCCAAGGCACTGTTCTAAGGATGAGAGATACCAAGAACCTTAACAAAAATGTCTATTTCCATACTGGATTTATAGATAAACTAAATGGCAAATAATGCTAACACAAAAGAGGTATCAAAAATAGGTGTTAAGTACTCACAATATTTGAATTCTGAAAAGGGCTAATCAGTGACTAGAACAGATAGGATAGAGTTTAAAAAAGAGTTACAATATAAAATGTGCCCAGCAGCATATTGAAATATTAAATCTTAACCTGAAATGCTCATCTAATTAGAAATTTCCATACAAAAAAACCAACACAAATGATAAATAAATAAAAGTAAGCAAGCTAGTTGTGCCTGAAAGCAAGGATATGCTCAAAGAATTATGGAGATATGTTAAAGGGAGACAGACACGGAGTTAATGGGCTCCCACTGGCCAAATGTGGTACATTTTGAGCACTACAATAATTACTGAATAAATACCATCTATTGAATAAAATAGGAATCTATGAAACAGAAATTTTGTAAGTAAATAGAACAGTTGAAAGTTTCATAAGGAATGGGCTATTTACATAGTTTAAAAGTAACTTCCCACAAAAACTTGTAATTTTTTAAGTATAAAAGAGTAACCTTATAGTGAAGAATACTGGTAAACACCATCTCAGTTATGTGATTAAACTGATCATCATCAGAAATAGTAAATATCAAAATTACACACCACCTGATAGGATGTTAAGAGAAGAACTAGCATCACCTCTGTGACATCACTGCCCAAAATGAGTAAATCTAATCATGAAGAAACATAAAAGAATTGAGGCACATTCTATAAAATAAATGGCCTATAAAATGTAAATGTGCTGGGATGGCTAGGCTGGGGCCTCACTACTATAATCCCAGGACTTTGGGAGGATAAGGTGCGAGGATTGCTGATGCCAGGAGTTCGCGATCAGCCTGAGCAATGTAGACAGACCCAATCTCTAGAAAATATTTTTAAAAAATTAGGCAGGCATGGCAGAGAATGCCTGTAGTCCCATCTACTCAGGAAGCTGAGGCAGGAGGATTGCTTCAGCCCTGAAATTCAAGGCTATAGTAGGTTATGATCATGCCACTGCACTCCAGCCTGGGCAACAGACTAAGACCCTGTTAATTAATTAATAAATAAATAGATAAATAAATAAATGTGTTAGGATCATAAATGGCAAATAAATATGATGATACATTTCTGAATAAAGGAGACAGAGGAAACAGAACAATTAAGTTTTCCTGAACGAAATCCTTTGCTAGTTACCAGGACAACTAGCAAAACTAAAATGGAGTTTGAAAATTAAGGTGGAAATTAATTTTTAGGTCTTTAGATGCTTATTTTGTGGTTGCAAAAAAGAGTGTCACCATTTATAAGAAATACACATTCAAACACTGAGGATAACAGAGCATTGTGTTGGCAACCTACTTTCAAACGGTGCAAGGAAAAAAATATATGTGGCTCTGTGGAAAGCCCTGAGCATATAAGAGTCAATAAGGTACAAATTTATCTTATAAAAGAAACCCCAATATTAGTGGAGACAGACAAGTAGACATCCAGTCCTATAATAGAGTATAAAATGAGTGACACAAAGAAGAGAAGAATTAATTCTAATTAATTCTACCTAGATAAGGAGAGGACATAGGGAATTCGTAACATGAATGTTGAATGTTTCTTATTTATTTTTCCTATGGACCTCATCTGACTAGATATTGAATATTTAATAAATGAAAAATATATGTCATGATCCAACTAATACACTTCTAAACTGAAATATTTGTAGAACCATTCATTAACCTCAACACGAACTTAAATACTTACTGTAGGCATTTTTTGAAGAAAAAAGGAGATATAACAAATACCATCATGAAGGTAAAAATATTTTAAATATTTCTTATAGAAGGAAGAAATTGGACTTTGTATGTATGAGCGGTTGCAAATTCCCATACTTAATCGTTACACAGTATGTATTATTGCGAGTGAATTAAAATTTGGGCATAAATGATCATTTGTCTGATGGGACCATTAGAAGAAATGAAGAGATACCACTTTAGTGACTAAAATTCCATTTCCTAGTTTCTTTCTAATTGAGGAACAGCTGGTATGGACAGATGTTCCATGGCGATAGCTTAGAAAACTTGTTTGGTTCCAAAAGGTAAGAAACTGAGATGGTGGTGATAGTTGCACAAAAACGTGGATTGGAACTATTAAAATGGTACATTTTATGTTACATGTATTTTACCACACTTTTTTGAAAAGCCAAGAATCAGCTGGGATGGTCGGGCATGACAGCTCATACCTGTAATCCCAGCACTCTGGGAGGCAAAGACAGGAGAATCACTAGAGCCCAGGAATTTGAGGTTACCATGAGCTATGACAATGCCATTATACTCACACCATCCTGGGTGACAGAGTGAGACCTTGTCTCTAAAAAAAAATTTTTTTTGTGGAAAAACATCAATGAATAAATAAATAAAAAGCTAAGATTTCCCAATTTAACTGGAGAATAAAATAACTAAGATTAAATAAAATGAACAAGGCCGGGCATGGTGGCTCACGCCTGTAATCCTAACACTCTGGGAGGCCAAGGCAGGCGGATCGTCTGAGCTCAGAAGTTCAAGACCAGCCCAAGTAACAGTGAGAGCCCATCTCTATGAAAAATAGAAAAAAATTACCTGGACAACTAAAAACATATACAGAAAAAATTAGCCAGGCATGGTGGCACATGCCTGTAGTCCCACCTACTCGGGAGGCTGAGACAGAAGGATCGCTTGAGCCCAGGAGTTTGAAGTTGCTGTAAGCTAGGCTGATGCCACGGCACTCTAGCCCCCAGGCAAGAGTGAGACTCTGTCTCAAAAAAACAAACAAACAAAAAATGCACAAATAGATTTCATGTCTGTAATCTTTTCTGAAATGTGACAATAGGAATACAAAGAGTAAAAATATATGCTGAAGGATAAGGATTCAAGATTTAAACATTTTAATTAAAGCTGATGAATGAATTCAAATAGAGCTTGGATTATGAAAATGCTAAGATCTTACCAAGCAGTAATTTGGTTTTCCCTTAGATATTAATTAGAAATATTAACGAAATACATATTTATCAAGAAGTACCAATCTGTAAATGTCAGAACTCACATCAGAAAGGTTAAGTAAAAGCATGGGTTTTTTTAATCTTCAGATCTCCAGTGCTAGTGTGATAATTAAAAACTATATCACACTACTGCAGTATTAAGAACAAATTGATCTATGTAAATATGTAGGGGTATTTTTAAGAAGGCAAAACAGATTGCAATGTTACACCAAGCAAGGTAGCTGAGCATAGAGAGGTTAATGGGTAACTTTGATGTTTTGCTCCATGTACTTCAAGATTGTCTAATGTTTACTCACAAGATGTTTTTAGTATTACTTGCAAAATGAAATAAAGACACTAAAAATAGAGGAAAACAATAAAACCAAAGAAAATAAGACATTATTTGAAAATAAAAGACCATATCTATCACTGCTACAGTTATACAACATTTTAGAGTTCCTAGCCAATGTAATAAGATAGAAAAATAAAATTCTAAAAAGTCATAAAATATTATCAGAAAATATATTCTATTTAGAAAATTTACTGAAAAAACTATTTGATATTACAAGAGAAACAGGCAATGCAGAAAGATACAAATTCAATGCAAAACAATCAATAGTTTTGCCATACCACAGCAATGACTAACTTTAAAATGTAATGATTCCTAGATACAAAACTTCTATAATATAAAAATGTCACTTCTAACTGTATTAAAAAGTCATATCAATGTAATCAAAGTAAAAATCTCCACAGGATTCATTATATAATTCAATAGAGTCACTCTAAAACACAATAGCCAGGAAAATTTTGAAAACAAACAATAAATCATGTTAAAAAGCTAAAGTAAGTAAAACAACGTCATTTTGGTAAATGGTGTTCATTTTTATTTTCTATCAGAAATTTCCAAGCAGACACAAAAGTATGGAGAATGCAATCAAGAACCACCTACAGGGACATTGCTCAGCTTCAATAATTAACACTGTGCAAATCTGGCTGACTATATTTCATTGTTTGTTTTGACAGAATATTTTAAAGCACATTATGAGATATCAGATCTTTTTTACCTATAAAAACTTCAGGATATATGCCTAACAGATAAAGATTTAAAAAAAAAAAAACTACAATATAATTACACACTCAGTAAATTAATAACACTTGATAAATATAATATTCAGCTCATGATCAATTTTCTCTGTCTTAAAAATGTTTCTTTATACTTTGATTAAATCATGGTCCAAAGTTCTCATTTTGCATTTACTTGATGTACATCATAAAGTCTCTTTTTTATTTTTCTTTTTTTTTTGCAGCAACATGGATGGAATATAAAGTCTCTTGTAATTAATAACCATCCCTCTATTTTCTTTTGTCATTTATTTGTTCCATTATCTAAATCAATTCTCTCCTACTGCTCAATTATTTGTAGTGTTTGCCAATTTTCATGATTAAATATTCTCACCATGGATGATTTCACACTACCTATGTTAAGTCACTGAAAACAGTGTTGGGGAGAGATGTGCATAACTGGCTCTCACTAGCCATTGTGAACTGCCTCCAGAATATCCATATACTAATATCTATTATGAAACAGAATTGTTTTATGTATATATGAATATGTGTGTGTTTACATGTGTATGTGTGTATGTATGTACATATTTACGTATATAGAATCAAAATGCCTAGTAAAAGTATGGAGGGACAGGTATCAAATGCATGACAGGGGTTTTCTCTGGGGCAAAAAATGGAATTAGGTTCGGTGGAGCAGAATAAACAGAACTACTGTTTTATCAAAATTTGTTGAATTTTTTGATAACAGGTGTTCATCTAGTGCTTATGTATTTATTGGGTCAAAATGGGCTTTTTTTCTTAGTTATCTAACCCACACTATCACAAAGAGCAATATTTTCTCACATTAACATTAAGCTCCAAGGTGATATAAATGACCAACTAGAGTAGATGTCATATTACACAAAAAATGGCCTTCTGAAAAAATACACAGCTTACTTTGGCTTCAGTTTCACCTCTGTGAAGAGTATACAGATGGTGGACAGCACTTTGTGATGAGGACCAAGGATGAGTCAGAATTTGGAAGACATGAAAATCATGGCCAAGGGTGTCAGTTGTGACCAAAAGCATTCCTGGAAGACAAAAAACAAAGGGTTAAAATGAAAATGATTGTGTATATGATGAAATATTTTAAAAAGCTATTCAACATATTTTAAAATATCATCAAAGGAAAAAAATTACAAGGATTTAAGAAACTTTCCAGGCCGGGCGCGGTGGCTCACGCCTGTAATCCTAGCACTCTGGGAGGCCGAGGCGGGCGGATTGCTCAAGGTCAGGAGTTCAAAACCAGCCTGAGCGAGACCCCGTCTCTACCATAAAAAATAGAAAGAAATTAATTGGCCAACTAATATATATATATAAAAAAATCAGCCGGGCATGGTGGCTTGTGCCTGTAGTCCCAGCTACTTGGGAGGCTGAGGCAGGAGGATCGCTTGAGCCCAGGAGTTTGAGGTTGCTGTGAGCTAGGCTGACGCCACGGCACTCACTCTAGCCTAGGCAAGAAAGCGAGACTCTGTCTCAAAAAAAAAAAAAAAAAAAGAAACTTTCCAAAACAAAATATTTTCCTGTGAATAATAAACTTAATGTCACATCAATATGCCAGTAAAGAATAAATACTAGAAGTACAGGTATTATTATATTACATTGCCATATGACTAGCAGAGAGAAGTTTTTTATGTCTTAATTTATACAGGTGACATTTTTATTATTTAAAAAAAGAATGGGAAAAGGGCATACCTCTATGAAACTAAAACATATGTCCTCTTTTTGCAACTTCTTCAAAATTGAATTTTAAGTTCCATTTTATCTACTGATCAAACTACTAAATCTCCCACATAATTCACCAGTTTAAAACTTGTTTCTAAACATAATGAGCGAGATGTACATTTGGGGATGGTCATGCTTGATACTCTGACTCAAGGGGGGAGGAGGGCATGGGCAATATACGTAACCTTAACATTTGTACCCCCATAATATGCTGAAAAATAAAAAAATAAAACTTGTTCTACCCAGGCAGCATATTTATGAAAACTGCCTACAGTGCTTTTCACGGAGCAATTTCTTAATTTTGGTGAGATGTCATATCTAAGAATTCTTTGCCTAAATGAAGGTTCATAAGGATTTTCTGTTTTCTTGTAAAAGTTTCATAGTTTTATGTTTTACACTTAAGTCTATCATCCAGTCTATCGTGAATTTACTTTTGTATAAAATACACAGACCTTATACAAAAGATACACAAAAGGTACACAAGGTTAACTTTTTTTGCATAAGATGTTCAATTGTTCCTGCAAGATTTCTTTAAGAAACTGTTCCATCTTTATTGAATTAACATTGTTAGCTTACCAAATATCAATTGGCCATTATTTCTGTAGGCCTGTTTTTGGATGCTCTATTGTATTCCATCAATTTCTGTGTGTATATATATTCACTAATGTCATACTCTTGATTACTGTAACTTTATAGAAAATCTTGACATCAGGTAAAGTGAGTCTAATTTTCTGGGCTTTGTAACATTATTTCAGCTATTCTCATTCAGGAATTTGGGGGGAATTATGTTAAGCAAATAAATCAATTTGGGGATAATTAATATCTTAATACTAAGTCTTCTAATCCATGAATGCAGCACATTTCATGATTTAGATTTATTTTGAATTCTTTTTCTTAATATTGAGCACAAAGATTCTGAATTTATTTTCTTAGATTATAAATGGTAATTACAGGTGTTAGCCATGATGCCTGGCCTACTTGGGTCTATTTTGAAGGCTTTTAACTAGCATTACAATTTTTTATTTTTTTTAGGCAGAGTCTCACTCTGTTGCCCAACCTCAAACTCCACAGCTTAAGTGATTTTCTCCAGATTTCATAATTGTTTTCCTTAGGAAGGTGGGTTTGTTAGCTTACTCTGCTATTCCCAGAAGTGGAATCACATTAGCAAACTTATTTTTCCAAAATATTTAAGGGGGTACATTTGTACCCCCTTAAAAACAATGTATTTGTTACTTGGATACCTTTTATAATGCTTTAGTTGGGGCTTTAGTGTGCCCATCAATCAAATAGTGTTCACTGTACCCGATAAGTAGGTTTTTACACCCTCTGTATTCCCGCCTTGGTTTCCTGTCTCCTTCACATCTCTTTGGGCCTGTGTGTGCCCAGCAATTAGGCCCCAATTATGAGAGCATACATGCAGTGCTTGTTTTTCCATTCCTGAGATATTTCACTTAGGATAATGGTCTCCAATTCCATCCAAGTTGCTGTGGAACACATAATTTCATTCCTTTTATGGCTGAGTAGTACTCCAGGTATATACATACCACATTTTTTCTTTTTTTTTAATTATTAATTTTTTAATATTATGGGGATACAAACATTTTGGTTAGATTTAATGTGTTTGCTTCACCCAAGCCAGAGCTACAAGTGTGTCCTTCCCCAAACTGTGGTGCGCTTCTATTAGTTGTGCGTTTGCCCCCCCCAACCCCTCATCTGACTGGCACCCAATGAGTATTACTACCATGTGAGCACCTTAGTGTTGATCAGTTAGTACCAATTTGATGGCGAGTACATGTGATAGATGTTTTTCCATCCTTGTGATACTTCACCTCAAAGGATGGGCTCAATCTCTATCCAGGATAATATAAGAGGTGCTAGTTCACCATTGTTTTTTGTAGTTGAGTAGTATTCCATGGTATACATATACCACATTTTATTAAGCCACTCATGTATTGATGGGCACTTGGGTTGTTTACACATCTTTGCAATTGTAAATTGTTCTGCTATAAACATTCAAGTGCAAATGTCTTTATTATAGAATGTCTTTTTTTCCTTTGGATAGCTGCCTTGTAGTGGAATTGCTGGAACAAATGGTATTTCTACCTTTACCTCTGAGGTATTTCCAAATTACTTTTCATAGAGGTTGCACTAATCTGCAGTACCACAAGTAGTGTAAGAGTGTTCCAATCTCTCTACATCCATTCTACCATTTGTTATTTAGGGACTTTTTGATAAAGGCCATTCTCACTGGAGTTAGGTGATATCTCATTATAGTTTTCATTTGCATTTCTGTAATGATTAGAGATGGTGAGCACTTTTTTATGTTTGCTGGCCATTATTCTGTCTTCTTTTGAAAAGTTTCTATTGATATCCTTTGCCCATTTATTGATGGGGTTGAAGAACCATGGAAGTACAGCTGCCAGGACTGCTGGCAGCGAGTGGGTTGCTGGGATAGGACTGTGGGGCCGGAGCCTCCAGGCAGCCAAGGCTCTCTCCCTGCCCAGGTACTGCAGAGGCAGTTACCACAAGGCTTTCAGGTGGCATCTGTGGTGCCCTCTGCTAAAATCCCCTCTTCAGGGGGAGGGGTGCTTTGCTGCCAGTCACAGATCTTGGCATAGAAGAGCAAACATTTTGCTGCTCCTTCACCAGACCAGCAGAGGGGCAACGCATAGATGGCTACAGCAAGGCCAAGCTCTGTGTGCCTTAGACCTGAGAGCTGAGAATGAAGTCAGCTGCAGTAACCCAGAATGGAAGCCACCAGCTTCCTGCTGCACCCACTGGCCAGTGCAATGCAGACTCCAAACAGCTCACTGATCAGACCAGAGGTCTAAGGTGGTGGTGGGGACCCCCTCACAGCTTGTGCGGCAGTGCTTGCAGTGGGGGGAGTGAGGAGCCCCAGGGCTTTCTCCTTCTATCCTTCCCCATGTGTGGATGCCTTCCAGGGGTACCTTCCAATCTTACAGCATGGATCGCCCTGTCATCTTCTCCTTCACTCTCAATGTGACCCACTTCTCCAGTGATTTACAATGTTTGTTCCAAGAATGCCCATCCATAGGTGGGCATCCACCTGCAATTTTTGATCCTCTCCTTAAGAGTAGCATGCACAGGCTGCTTCTACTCCCCCATCTTGCCCTTCCACCCTGAAAACTTTTAAACTTGTATTTTCTTGAAGGAAAAGCCATGAAAGAATATTAAGCATCTGTGGGAAGACAAATTTATTTAAATGAAAAGAGGAGGTATACTTCAGTTTGCTATTTCTTTGGCTAATCTATAGTCCAGCTCTAGTCACTACATTAGAGTAAAATATCATACTACGGTAGATGTCCGCTGTTCTAGCTATTCCCAAGAGAATACATTTTTGATGATGAAAAGTGCCATTTATTATAAATAATGTAGTAACTTTTTATTAAACCTAAAACTGTACATACAACCTTACCTCCCATGATGAACTTGCACCTATGTATTCCTCACATACTATTAATAAGCTTACTACATTTTGTATCATATCAACGTTTTAAATAGAATATTCAAATAAAAGTCCTCAGTTGCCAAATAAAGACTATTATTGTACACTTTTGAATATGCTACTAGCTTTTCAAACTGGCGTTAATCTGCTTAGTTACTATGTAAAACCATTTCAAATTTTTAAGGATATGCCCACTGAAAAATTACACCTATTATCTTCTGTGTATCCTATCTCAAACATTTTTTTCCTACTCCTCCATGCAAATGTGGCTTCGATAATCCACCAATGAGTTTAATTTTTTTCAGAAAACTTTTAAAATAACATAAAAAAATTATTAGTGGAGAGGAAAGGAAGAAATATCTAGCGTAGGACTACGTAATCATGCGCTTCCTTTTAATTTCCTCTTTTGCACATTTTTTTTCTGTTGGGGAAATAAGTTTTTTTTTTCTCAAAAACAAGTTAAAAAGCACATATACATAAAAGGAAAAACGTGTACAGAGTAGACTGCGGCTTGAGAACTATTTATGCAGCATCAGAAGACTAAACCAGACTCTGGCCTGGCCATAAACTAAACCCACGCCCCAAATGAGGTGCCAAGCCACAAAAAGCATTTGCGTCATCTGGGAATACAAGGAAAATGAAGGACTTCTAATTATAGGTCCTGGAAGCGGAAGCCTAGAGTGATTAGCTGTTTAGGCACTGCTGTATGTTTATCTGGAAGCTTCCTTTCCCTCACTCTTAGCCTCAACTTTGATAGATGAGCATTAGCGTTAGAGGGTGGGGACTGAAGCTGCTGATGGTACACAGCGTTCTCCAAAATCTGAAGTAGCTGGAGACTGAACATTAAGGCTTTTGTGGCCTCATAAGAACATAAGTCTTTTCAACTGGGCGTCAGCTGGTTAGCCCAAAAAGCAAAATTAAAGAGTAGCAAACCTCCACTGGGCATACGCTATAAAATCTTGGAAACACGAGTAGGTTTGTCTTCTTTGTCATATCCTATTTATAACACCTATCTAATTGTATGGTTCTTTATCTCGTGCACATATGTGAATCAAAATACAAATTACCAGCTCTTCACACTCTCTTCCAAAAAGAGACATAAACACTGATACGCTGGATGAAACTGAAATCATTACAGGAATTCAGATGATATCATTCATAAAAGAATTTTATACTTTGGCGTTAATTCTTGTGAATGTAATCAATATCTGTATAGAAACTAATGGGAGTGGTGTGCATAGTCTGGGATGGGCATGCTTGTAGCTCCAACTTAGGCAGTACAAATGCAATATATGTAACCTAAACGTTTGTACCCCCATAAAAATTTTGAAATTAAAAAAATAATAAATTAACCTTAAAAAAAAACCTGTATAGACAGAAACTTACAAATTAATTATGTAAAAGAGTTAATAGCCAAATTTGTACACAAAAGCAAAAAAACAGAACTTAGTACTGTCAGAAAGCATTAAACTCCTTAGATGACATGAAACCATAATAATATCATAGCTTATTAAGGTCTGATTAATAAAACTTTTAAGGTGACTATGAGTACTGGAAAACAATGGTCCCAAGGTCCTCATGGGCAGCATCAACTTCTTAAGCAGCTTATAGCAGCACATTTCTTAAGCTGCTTAAAGGTAATGATAATCAAACTCATGAAGGTATCTTCCATGTTAGAGTAGACCAGAATATAATCTTATCAAACGTACCACATAAAACCCTGTTAGAAGTATTGAAGAAAACATTACCAAAGGAGATGACTTGATACCTGACTGAAGTTGCATATATCCATAACCAACATAAACTAGAACAAAACCCATCATATTGCTCTTATTTGTTCCACATAGAAAACCCTATTATAAAATGAACAGCTGATTTTCTAGCTCACTTAATTTTCCTAACTTAACTATCCTGTGTTTTTAGCCATTAGATGTGTCTTAACATCATAATGTAAATATTTATTTTCTTTCTCTTTGAATCATGAAAATGTTCAGGCTTGTGAAGTCATCTTTGGCCATATTCAAAAGGTTTTCTTATTAAGCATTCTAATGTTCATTATCTTCAATAGATATATTTATCAAATATTTAGGAAAGTGGCATATGTCTGTGTGCTTCTTATTTTTCTAAGTGGCTGAGTATATTTGTCAGATGCCAGGATACCGTCTAAAACTTTCTCTTTTTGAGATGGAGTCTTACTCCATTGCCCTGAGTAGAGTGTGTTGGCATCAACGTAGCTCACAGCAACCCCCAACTCCCAGGCTCAAGTGATCCGCCTGCCTCAGTCTCCCATGCATCGGGGATTACAGGCAAGCACCACAACGTCTGGCTAATTTTCTATTTGTAGTAGAGACAGGAGTCTTGCTGTTGCTCAGGCTGGTCTCGAACTCCTGAGCTCAAGCAATCCTCCCACACTGGCTTCCCAGAGTGCTAGTAAAACTTTAACCTTTTATTAATATATAATTTACACACAATAAACACATTCATTTTGAGTGTACAGTTTGATCAGTCTGACAAATATATACATCTATGTAACCACTACCAGAAGCAAGAGAGCACATCCAAAAGAGTTCCCTTGTATGAATTTGCAGGTCATCCCCTCCCCCCACATCCACCTCAACAACCACTGATCGACTTTCTGCCATTTTGAATTAATATTGTCTGTTTTAGAATTTAATGTAAATGGAACTACACAATACTTTCTTAGCCAAATTGCTGAAAGCAACAGTTAACTCATTCATTTATTTACATTACTAACTGGTGTTCCATTTTAAGTATATACCATAATTTATGTACCCATTCTTCAATTGTTTCTAGTTTTTTAATATTTTGACTAAAACTGCTAAGAAAGAAAAAAACTGCTGTGAGCATTCAAGCACTAGTCCCTGTATGAATATATGTTTTTAGTTATCTTGGGTGAATATTTATAAGTGGAATTACAAGGTCATATATTAAATGTTTAACTTTATAAGAAACTGTGAAACTATTTTCCAAAGTGGCTATATCATTTTATACTAGCAGGAGCTCCATAACCTCACCAGCATAGGCATTTCTCAAAGTTTTAATTTGCCATATTCTTAGAAGGTCATTGGCTATTTGAATATTTTCCTTAGTGGCATGATTTTTCAAATTTTCTTTCTCATTTTAAATTGTATTGTATTTTTGTCTATCTATCAGAAATTTTCTCCAAGTCTGTGGCATGCCTTTTCATTTTTTTTAACAATATCTTCCCAAGAGGTTTTCCATTTTAATGAAAATTTTGTGTTCTGGTATCCTATCTAAGAAATCTTTTTGTGTCCCAAGGTCAAAAGGATATTACTCTAAATTGTTTTCATTCTTTCTTTCTTTCATTTGTTTTTTATTTTTTTGGAGACAGGGTCTTGCTTTGTTACCCAGGCATGAGGGCAGTGGCATAGTTCACTGCAACCTCAAACTCCGATTATGAGTAAAAAACAACACTTTGTAAGATGATGAACACAATGAGTAAGAGGTGCAACGTTTGGGGGATGGACACGCTTGAAGCTCTTACTTAAGGGGGGAGGAGGGACATGGGCAATATATATAACCTGAACACTTGTATCCCCATAATAAGCTAAAATTAAAAAAAAAAGATGAAGAAACAAGAAAAAAATACAAAATGATTATGGAAATGCCCTCTCCTGAGGACAAAAAAGAAAATAGATTCTTGGGGTTGTCTTTGCATTGTTAGTGATATAGTATAGGTATCTGGTAGTGATAAAACAGAAGCTGTCAGCTGAAAAATCTCAAACTATACTATTTGTAAATCTGTGAAGCATTATAGATGTTTAAAAAATCAAGACAAGGTATGTTTCTGACCACTTGCTGGAATCAATGGGAACTTTTATGCCAAAAAAAAAAAAGAAACTAATTTAAACTTCTTTAACGATTAACCCAAGACCACAATCACCTTTTAATATACAGCATTTAAGTAACTAGAAGAATTTCATGTCTGTTAGAGATGCAGTCAAGCATCCAAAGGGATACATGTTTAATCTCTTTTACTAGAAACTCAACATTCATTTTCCTCTTATTAATGGATGGAAAAGCAATTTCCCTGCCAAGGAGAGGTAATTATTTAAAATGTAGATGTGTTGCACTTCACAGTTCTCAGCTGCTCAGCTGGCAGAATTAACACCTTTGGAAAGCACATCAATTATTTACTGCATTAAAGACAGTAAGTCTGTTTTAGAACTGTCAGGCTTATTGTTGATAGTTAAGGATTTCTTATGTGTCTAATTGCCAATTTGATAAAAATTATTTATCTTTTTTATTGTTCAAGGCAATAAAATAATATTAATAATACATACTGATCTATTGTTCTTGTTACACACAAAAAAAATATAATTTCCACAGGATATTTTTATTCACTATCTACTGTATATTCTAACCGTAATTATCTGTGACATATATCTCAATATAATTTGCCACCATGGGTCACTTCCAGAGTAGACAGACAATCTTATTCAAACCAAAATTTAGAAATAAGTTGTGTTTTTCAACAAATAATTATATTGAATAAATGTCTTATCTTTGCCCTGCCATAGCTTTTCCATGATTCTACTTACAAAAAATCCAATGGAAATAATTATAATTATTCAATGTACATTTACTCCATATCAAGTATATCAAAGTTACTGGGCTAATACTTGGAGACAAAATCTTACTTCTAACAAAGAACACATTGAAACAATATTCTGATGGGTGTAAATAATTTAAATACTAGAATAAAGGAGGCTAACAATAATAAAAACAGCGACGAAAATGTTTATTGAGGTTACACTACATGTTAGGAATTATTTTAGATACAATTATTAGCTTCCATCTTATTGATGAGGAAACTCAGGCATTCAGAGTGGCCCAAGCAGAATAACTAACATGCCCAATAAAACTGAAAAGTGAGGGGAAGGAGGACATGACATTTTATGTAGTGTCAGGTAAGACTTCTTGACTGATATTTAAGATAGGGCCCATGTGATAAGAGTTAGTCAGGCAAAAGAGGATTCCAGGCAGAGGACAAATGATGGTAACATGTTTAAGGAGCTGAAAGAGATTTAGCATGGCTAGCTACTGGATGGAAAATGTGGCAGATGAAGTTGAAGCAGTAAAAAACTGCCAGGATGTAACATTTTTCAACAATATATTAAGGGTGACAAAGATGCTATTGAAGATGGAAGTACATTAAAATTTAATATTTCTTACAAAATATTTTAAAGTGGAAATAAACATACGGAGTAGGTATGATCCAACAGGTCCCGTAGCTCAAACCTATAATCCCACCACTTTGGGAGCTCAAAGCAGGAGAATCATTTGAGACCAGGAGTTCAAGATCAGCCTGGGCAACATAATGAGACCCCATCTCTACAAAAATTTTTAAAAATTAGCCGGGCATGATGGGATGTGCCTACAGTCCCAACTACTCAGGAGAATGACGCAGAAGGGTGTCTTAAGCTCAGGCATTCAAGGTTACAATGAGCTATAATCATCCCACTGAACTCCAGCCTGGGTGACAGAGCAAGACTTTATCTCTTAAAAAAAAAAAAAAAAAATACAATAAAAAAAAGGACAATGCCTGAAAAGTCCCAAATCTGATGAAAACCATTTAGGGCAGTGAATGATTCTATATGATACTACAATGGTAGATACACATCATTATACGTTTGTTAAAATCTATAGAATGTACAACACCATGAGTGAACCCTAATGTAAACTGTGGATGTTGGGTGATAATGATGTGTCAATGTATGTTCACCCATTTTTTTTTTTTAACAAAGGTAGAATTGTGGTGTGGGATTCGATAAGGAAGTTGTACGTGAGTGGGGAAAGTGGGTAAATCGAAACTCTCTGTACTTTTCCCTCTATTTTGCTGTGAACCTAAAACTGCTCTAAAAAATAAAGTTTATTGATTTAAAAAACGGTTTCCTAAAAAATGTTACTCATTTTGTTTCTAAATAATTGAAAGCAACAGATTTACACCACCCATATTGAATCTGCCCAGATCTAACTAAGCATGGGGACCAATCTGGCACTTCCAAACAAATCATAAATGCTGTCACTAAAATATTCGTTTTAATTCCAGACTCAGAGTCATAGCTAATAAACAAGAATAGGAATGATAAATTGAAAACAAACTGAATGCAGCTGCAGAACTAGAAGTCTCACAACTCTATTTAATGGCATCATTTCATGTCTTTTCTGAAAAGGTACCATACAAGACAGAACTGCATGTCACCCAGTCAAGGAAACTACATTTTCTCCCTAATTCATTTTGCAGTGTTATGCCATCATGTACATATTAAAGTATTTTTAAACATTTCCCAGGAGGTGGCTACAGCTCTGGTGTGTTCTTGGATTCTGTTGTCCAGAGTATTTTTATAATACTCTCATCTAAAAAGGCATCTCTCTTTAAAAACGCTAAAACAAATTTGTTTTCTTGAGCATAATAGCAATACTCACAGGTAAACTGGTTTGAAAAAGATTGTTTTAAAAACAAATCATACAATCAACTTTTTTTGTATGTTTTGTTTGTTTCTTTTAAATGAACTTCCCTAAACTTATAAAAGGCATTCTAACAAGCACTATTTATAAAAATAGTGCTCCGTTACATTATTAGCTCCGTTACATATCCCATGAAAAATGCCTTCAAATATAGAGAATTGTTAGAGGGTTAAAACTTTTTGATATACAAAAATTTAGACACAAATATGGGTAACGAAAGACAAGATTATGTTATTGGAAGATCAATAAGTTATATTTCAAAAAGAAAAATCTAAATAAAAACTATCAGGCCCACTTAAACTACACACCTTTGTACAAAATACCATTTAATTAATAAAATAAGTCTGACAAATATAATTCAGCCAGTGTACAAAGAACTACCTTATTTTATAAGACACATAAGTGAATTTCTTATTTACTAATGGGGAGGGCTTAAATAAAGAGTGACAGAAAATACGTCATTTTATTTCACAAAACATTTTTTAAAACTACATGACAAAATAATTTAACGGGGAAACCCACAACTACTGAAGTGTCCATGCATTTACAAATAGCAGTACCAGTTCCTCACTAAAACATGTCCTGTATGTATGTATCTCAATCCAAGAGGGTTAGAATAATAAATATGAACAAGAAACTAAAAAAGAAAAATTAAAATGTCACCTAATGTTAGCAACTGACTAATAGTGAAACACCATGGCTAAATTATCCAATGACTTTTTTAATAAGCTGACTAGAACTTACTAAAAAGAAAAAAAAACACTTCCAAATCATTGAGAATATTTTCTGTACCCTGGCTCATATGCAGTAACAGCCAATATTCTGTACAGCTAAATATTCAAAGCTGAACAGTAAATAACAGAGATGAATTATAAGCAACTGCATAAAATCTCTGCACACCAGCTACTATAAAACATTGTGCAAACAAATTGTGTGACTGATTGCTGAGATATTAACCCTCCACTTAATACAAATATTTAAACAGGTATAAAGCACTTATAAAAATTGCAGAAATGATGACACATTAAAAAAACCTATCTGTTGCAAAACAAATTGATGAATCCACTACATACACTCTACTTCACAATCTCAAATGTGCCACATTTTTCTTGCGTCAGTCATTCCACTAATATTTATTTATATACCAGGCAATGAATCATTTTCTAGCTAATTATCTTTTAGGTCCAGCTTAGAAATGATTTCCTTTAGAAGAACTATATTTAATACCTCAAAACAGGCTAATATTTATTTCTTAGCATGCTGTCCTTACTCCACATAAGCTTTACCTTCCTTGTTTTAAGTTCCTATTTATTTATTTGTATCAACCCAGCAGATTTTATGTATAAGGGACTATCTCTTTTTCTTTCTTTCTTTCTCTCCTTCCTTCCTTCCTTCGTTTCTTTCTCTCTCTCTCTCTCTCTCTCTCTCTCTCTCTCTCTCTCTCTCTCTATCTTCTTTCTTCTTTCTTCTTTCTCTCTCTCCCTCCCTTCTTTCTTTCTTTCTTTTTTTTTTTTTGGAGACAGAGTCTTGCTCTGTAACCCAGGTTAGAGTGCAGTGGCGTCATCACAGCTCACTGTAACCTCTAACTCCTGGGCTCAAGCCATTCTCCTCCTGCTTCACCTCCAACCTTCCCCCAAGGAGATGAAGCGTGCTACTACACATACCACCGCGCCCAGCTAATTTTTTATTTTTATAGAGACGGGGTCAGGCAGATCTCAAACTCCTGGCCTAAAGCAATCCTCGTGCTCCAGCCTCCCAAAGTGCCAGGATTATAGGTATGAGCCACTGTGCCCCACTGGCTAGGACTATATCTTATTAACTAAATTACTAAAACTTAGCTAGACAATGTGATTGGAGTCATTATTGAAAGAGCTACCTGCAAATATGCCCAGCTGAAACAAGTGAAATCATATCACGCTTCAACCATTTTGTTAAAAGGCTCTCAAACATTTTAGTACCACAGACTCTTTTAACAATGTGGTAAAGCCTAGGGACTGCTTTCTCAGAATAATATTTATTTAAAGACAAAATAAATTAATTAAGATTTTAAAAAATTGAAATATAGTAATACCTGTGCTTTTCTGGTTAATGTATTAAAATATAGGTACTACCATAATTTTGAAGCATAAGCAATATATAAAGAATTATATTGAAAAGTGAAACGATATGAAAATAACCGTTAGTTTTATTACTCATAAGTACAACTAAATCAGCATCCCCATATAGCATTATTACCAGTGATATTAACAGGCTTCAAAGATTGCTATATGAAATAATTCCAGGCTGGGCACAGTGGCTCACACCTGTAATCCTAGCACTCTGGGAGGCAGATGGGGGTGGATCATTCAAGGTCTGGAGTTCGAAACCAGCCTGAGCGAGAGTGAGACCCCCATCTCTACTAAAAATACAAAGAAATTAATTGGCCAACTAAAAGTACATAGAAAAAATTAGCCGGGCATGGTGGCACATGCCTGTAGTCCCAGCTACTGGGGAGGCTGAGGCAGGAGGATCACTTGAGCCCAGGAGTTTGAGGTTGCTATGAGAATAGGCTGACGCCATGGCACTCTAGCCTGGGCAATAAAGCGAGACTCTGTCTCAAAAAAAATAAAAAATAAAAAAAATAAAAAAATAAAAATTTTATCATATAAACAGAAATGTGAGAAGTCAAAGAAATCAAATGGCAAATGTAGATCAAAATTATGAAATCATTTTTTGATAGAAAACTAATTGTGGACAATGGTAGAGAAGACTACAACATTATATAAAGTATGTCATATATTCTTATAATGCAAAGTCATAGACAGGAAAATATATAGCTGCCAATGTCAGAAGCACTCTAGGGTTATATGAAACATAAACTAATATAAAGGAGATTTGACATAACAGATGGAATATCAAAATGAGTCATACTGGTTATTCCAAGCATAGTGCTGTAAGTGACATAATTCCAGACTGTTTCTTCAAATTTTACTTAATTGCCACAACATTCAAAGAATTTCACTAAATCTTTGTCTTTATTAATTAAATCAGTCCTCTGATCAACAGTACCTATAAAGATCTTGCTCTCTTCATCCAAAATGACTAATATATTAGAAAATAGATTTAAAGTGCTCTACATCTCTAAATAATAATATCTTACCATCATTCTTTATTTGAAATGATAAAAAGAATGGAAAAAATATGGGTCTTTCCTATCAATTTTAAGTGATATAATCATTTCTGAAGAATAAAATAAAAATGGAAGGTTCCACAGATACATCAACAAACAGATAAGATCTGAAAAGAGTAGAAATTCATGAAGACTATCCTATCTATGAAAAAAAAAAGAGCAGTTTCATTTTATTTACAAGCAACGTGTTTTAAAAATATAGGTCGAACATCCCAAAATCAAAAATCTGAAATCCTCCAAAAACTTTATCTTTAATTCCTTCCAAGCAAAATTCTCCAAAATTGTCTGAGTGCTGACCTGATGCCACAAATGAAAATTCCACACTTGACCTCATGTGACAGGTTATAGTCAAAACTTAATGTCATGCATAAAGTTATTTAAAAGTATTGTATAAAATTACCTTCAGGTTATGTGTGTAAGCTATATATGAAACAAATAAATTTCATGTTTACATGTCAGTCCCATTCTCAAGATAAATCATTATGCATGCATATATATATATATATATATATTCCAAAATCCAAAAAAATCTGAAATCTGAAACACTTCTGGTTCCAAGTATTTCAGATATGGGATATTCAATCGACAACTCATTTCCCACAACTGGAAGTATTAAACAATTCCTTACACTGTGAAAAAGGTCATTAAAAAAAATTTAAAAATTAGGTATTTGTCCTAAAGAAACTTGGTCTATTTCTGGTTGATGACAGAAAACTTTTTCAGTAGAATAGTAGTCAATAAGTGCAGAGAACATGACAGATTTAAGAAAAAAACCTCTATCATTCTACAGCTTTCAATGTAACAAAATTATTAATTAAAAATTGTTTCAAACAGGATCCACACCTTTCACCCCTCACAAAAATTAACTCACGCCGGGTAACACACTTAAACCTCAAGTGTGAAACTACTAGAATTCTAGAGGAAAACGTTGGAAATACTCTTCTAGACATTGGCCTACGAAAAGATTTTATAAAGATGACACCAAAGGCAATCACAGCAACAACAAAAATAAATAAATGGGACCTGATCAAATTAATAAAAAGCTCCTGCACACAAAAGAAACTGTCACAAGAGCAAACAGACAGCCTACAGAATGGGAGAAAATTTTCGCAGGCTACACATCAGATAAAGAGCTGATAACTAAAATCTATTTGGGGCTCAGGAAAATCAGCAAGAAAAATATCAACTCTATCAAAAAGTGGGCAAAGGACATGAACAGAAACTTTTCAAAAGAAGACAGAATAATGGCCAACAAACATATGAAAAAATGTTTAACATCTCTAATCATCAGGGAAATGCAAAACAAAACCACAATGAGATATCAGTTATCTCCAGTGAGAATGGCCTGTATCAAAAAGTCCCAAAACAGAGGCATTAATATGCCAGATATCAAACTATACTACAAAGCTGTAGTAATTAAAACAATATGGTATTGGCACAAAAACAGGAATATTGACCAGTGGAACAGATGTGAGAATCCTGATATAAAACCATCCTCATATAGCCATCTAATCTTTGACAAAGCAGACAAAAACATACGCTGGGGAAAAGAATCTCTCTTCAATAAATGGTGCTGGGAAAACTGGATAGCCACCTGTAGAAGGCTAAAACAGGACCCACACCTTTCACCTCTCACAAAAACCAACTCACGCTGGATAACAGACTTAAACCTAAGATATGAAACTATTAGAACTCTAGAGGAAAAAGTTGGAAACACTCTCCTAGACATCGGCCTAGGCAAAGAGTTTATGAAGAAGTCCCCAAAGGCAATCACAGCAGCAACAAAAATAAATAAATGGGACATGATCAAACTACAAAGCTTCTGCACAGCCAAAGAAATAGTCATGAAAGTAAACAGACAACCTACAGAATGGGAGAAAATTTTTGCATCCTATGCATCCGATAAGGGACTGATAACTAGAATATACTTAGAACTCACGAAAATTAGGAAGAAAAAATCAAATAACCCCATTAAAAAGTGGGCAAAAGACTTGAACAGAAATTTTTCTAAAGAAGACAGAAGAATGGCCAACAAACATATGAAGAAATGCTCAACATCTCTAATCATCAGGGAAATGCAAATCAAAACCACAATGAGATATCACTTAACCCCAGTGAGAATGGCCTTTATCAAAAAATCTCCAAACAATAAATGCTGGGTTGCGGAGAGAGAGAACACTCCTACACTGCTGGTGGGACTGCAAACTAGTTCAACCTCTGTGGAAAGCAATGTGGAGATACCTTAAAGCGATACAAGTGAATCTACCATTTGATCCAGCAATCCCATTGCTGGGCATCTACCCAAATGATCCAGTGACACTCTACAAAAAAGACACCTGCACTCGAATGTTTATAGCAGCACAATTCATAATTGCAAGGCTGTGGAAACAGCCCAAGTGCCCATCAATCCAAGAATGGATTAATAAAATGTGGTATATGTATACCATGGAGTACTATTCAGCTCTAAGAAACAATGGTGATATAGCACATCTTATATTTTCCTGGTTAGAGCTGGAACCCATAGTACTAAGTGAAGTATCCCAAGAATGGAAAAACAAGCACCAGATATATTCTCCAGAAAACTGGTATTAACTGACTAGCACCTAAGTGGACACATAGGTACTACAGTAATAGGGTATTGGGCAGGTGGGAGGGGGGAGGGGGGAGGGGGGAGGGGGGTGGGTATATACATACATAATGAGTGAGATGTGCACCATCTGGGGGATGGTCATGATGGAGACTCAGACTTTTGGGGGGAAGGGGGGAAATGGGCATTTATTGAAACCTTAAAATCTGTACCCCCATAATATGCCAAAATAAAAAAAAAAAAATTAAAAAAAAAAAAAAAAAGTCCCAAAACAATAAATGTAGACGTGGATGTGGAGAGACAGGAATACTCCTACACTGCTGGTGGGAATGCAAACTAGTGCAACCTCTGTGGAAAGCAATATGGAGATAGCTTAAAGAGATACAAGTAGATCTACCATTTGATCCAGCAATCCCATTACTGGGCATCTACCCAAAACAACAAAAGATATTCTATAAAAAAGACATCTGCACTCAAATGTTTATAGCAGGACAATTCACAATTGCAAAGATGTGGAAACAACCCAAGCTCCCATCAATACATGAGTGGATTAATAAAATGTGGTCTATGTATACCATGGAATACTATTCAGCTATAAGAAACAATGATGATATAGCACCTCCTTTATTTCCTGGATAGAGTTGGAACCCATTCTACTAAGTGAAAGATCTCAAGAACAGAAAAATAAGCACCACATGCACTCACCAGCAAATTAGTTTCACTGATCAACACCTAAGTGGACATAGAAGAATAACATTTATCAGGCATCGGGCAGATGGGAGGGGGGAGGAGGGGATGGGTATATACATACATAATGAGTGCAACGTGCACCATCTGGGGGATGGACACACTTGAAGCTCACCCTCATAATATGCTGAAATTTAAAAAAAAATTTTAAAAAATACCTTAAATGACAAAAAAAAATAGTTTCAGAAATGATGTCAAAATAACACTCCACAGAATACTTACTAATCTCCACAGGAAAAACATATTTCCAAAATGTAGACATCTGATGGTCTCTACCTTACCCATGTGATCAAACAAAATAGCACATATAGGGGGACAACCTCACAAAATGTGTCTTTTACTAGGACGAAACTGTATAGATAGCAATACTTACAAAGTCTGAAAACAAACAAAAAATTCCTTAGTCTAAATGAATTTATGCCTCTAGACCTACCTTCCAGTTAACGGAAATCCAGGGAATAGAGACAAAAAAAAAAAAACATTATCATACTGAAAATATCTGACAAATGCAGAATTTCAATAAAACTGGTATGAATATTGCAAAAAGAAACTTAATAGGTGTAAATTATATGCTATTTTAAAAGAAACTAGAGACTTAAGGTACGGAGTAAACCTTGATTAGACCTTGCTTTGAAGCAGTTATAGAACATATTTTTGGGATAATAGGGAAATTTTAATATATGGGTTGGATAATAGTCAATATAAAGTATTATGTAATATTTGGTTATGTTGAGAAGGTCCTTATTCTTAGAAAATGCATGGGTAATTTCCTAAGAAATTTCCACCTAATGTCGCAACACATGTAACATAATCAAATGTTTCAGCAAAACATACATACATGCCATATATATATATATATATATACACACACACACACACACACAAATGCATGCATACATATTAAAATGTGATTACCTGTTTAACCTAGATAGTGCTACATAGGTATAGATACATATTAAAATGTGAATATCTTTTTAACCTAGATAGTGCTACATAGGTAACTACTGTACTACTTTTTGAGTTTATTTTTATGTTTAGAACTCTACATAGTAAAAACTTTGGGATAAAAGTGAGAAGTAACAGGGCATTCCAAATTGCTATCACATCTCTTCTTATCAAGTGCCTTAAGAACGTGTAGAAAAACAAAGAGCACCACCAAAAAACAGTGAAAATTAAAATAAACCAGCTTATAAAACATCTTAAGTTATCAAAAAACTTCACATTACAAGGAAAATGCTGTGCATATATGTATTAAGATCCAATTTGGAATACCGAAGTTCTTGAGATAATTATATACAGAAATTAATGTAACTCAACAGCACTGATTATCTACAGCTGCTATTTAATGACCACTTTAATTGAGAGACAAACTAATTTTAGATGGATTTTAGAGGGTTCTACATTTTTATTATGAATGCATTTATTCAATAATCGCTAAGTTTTCTGCTATACACTGATGCATTTAAAAAGTCAGCTTCTATGTCTTTTAAAAATTTAAGTCAGATTTCCAAAATATTGGCTGGAAAATTCATGACATAAATAACAACAACAACTTACCACTTGTATTAAATGCCATGCAGCACACTGGCTTCTCATGGGCAGGGAAGTGGGCCACAATACCATCACTGTCAGAATCCTCACTCAGAAGCACCTTCACAAAAGGAATAAAGACAAATGGAAGTTAATATTTTCTCACCCATAACTGATCTTGAATTGAAGATAATACACAGGTACATCACAATACCCTTGATCAAATAACATTCTTACACTATACCAAAAGATTGTTCTTGTCAATATTAAGGTTAGAATTCTACTTTAGGAATGAAGAAAAAATATAAAATGTCCACATCAGTTAAATAAATTCTAAAAGCAGATGACAGAAACAATTATTTTTAAAGCTAAAATTTTATGATTCTACCTAATCAATATCTTTATTCATTTCAAGTGTTAATGCATTCATCACAGTCAAATGAACTCCTACAATTCCACAATCTGTAGTCTATTTTCATACTCCAAAACTGAGACTCCCATTTTTAAAATCATAGTTAATAAACTTGAAGAAAAAAATTAAACCACATTAAAATAAGACCTAAGATTATGCTTTTTATATAATTATTTTATATGTTCCTATACTTCAATATAATAAATTCATATACAAGTTACATCTCTATTATCAAAAAATATTGAGATAACATTTTCTACTTTGAAATGATCACAAATCTCTCTGTCAACAAATACTATTTTTAACAGATGCATGGTCCTAGACAATGTTGAGGGTTATTACTACCCAGTAAATGTGAGTGGTCATGTACATGAATTGATTAAGAATAAAAAAAATCAAAGAACAAAAGGAAATTTTTTTACTCTAACACTCATAACTGTAAAGGTTTATTATGTATTTAATTCCAATTTACAAAGAAAACATTTGTGTCTATCCACAGCAGCTAATTAACACACACAGACACAAAATCATTATAATCAACTAAAAACTTTGCTAGCATTTCATTAAAAAAAATACAAGCCTGTAACATATTTGGTTAACCACAGAGATAAGAGAGTCAGAGAATTATTATTATTCATATTTCAAATAAACTATTATAGCCAAATTTAATAACCCAAATTTTCAAAGATTTTTTTGTTTTAATTGCAGTAAGGTCCACATATTTTTCAAGTACCCTTGATACTACCATAGAAACTAACACATGAGTAGCTGCCAAATGCAATCTTTCGTCAAGATGTCAACCTATATATACTGGAAGCAGATTTTCTCAGAAGAACATGCAATATTTAAGGTTAACACTTTAAAGGCTCACATAGTTTCCAGTCATTGTGTTCTGAATATAGGATTAAATATATATTCTATATAAAAAGTAAAAAAAAAAAAAAAAAAACTTATAACACAAACACTGCCCTAAACTTTTTTTTTTTTTTTATTTTAGTTCCATGTGTGTATACTGCCCTAATCTTATCTCAATCTAAGACTTGGTTTTAGATTTTATATTTTTAGCAATGATTACAAACTATTATTAAGAAATTTATTTTTTGAATGAAGGCTATGATACAAAAGAAAAACTTTATGAGTGTATGGGGGAAAAACACAACCCAATTGATATCTTCCCAGCAAGATTTAGATGCACGCATAACATATATTTCCATGCTCATAATTACCCATTTTAAATATTTCTAAACCTAGATCTTTTTCTCTAAGCTCTTTATATGTCAGAAAAAAAAACAACCTAAATTTTTAAAATTTCAAAGAATTGTTTTATCTGAAAATACAGGGTTTTATAATAACTATTACAGTGTCTGTATTCTAATATGTTACTTTAAGATTTCACATATTATTTTTTATATTGATAAGGAAATATATTATAAATTTTGATATTATTCACTAAATTATATTACTTGCAATCATCAATTATTTTTTTCAATTTCCACCAAATAAATAAGGGCATGCCTTTAAAAATAAATGTATTAATCTTATGATTTATGTGATAACAAATGACATTACACACAAAAAAAGAAACATTATGAAGAGAACAGTACAAAGAGCTATATAATTATTTATTTATGAAACAAATATCCTCACAAAGATATAAGAGAACCTCTACTTTACCTTCAGGATTGACACATTCATAATGTTTGAAATAATAGGTACTAACACGTCACTCATCACTTGTTGAAGAAAAATCTGACCTGGAATAATCTCAATTTCTAAAATTCCAAATTAATAATTTCCTAGGCCAAATACTTTTTTGCTGATCTTGATCTTAGCACAACCTCTCCAGGTAACAAACATTACAAGTACCAAAAGTTCCTACCTGGCCCTCTCCAACTGTTTCAGTGTCAATAACTGTGATGATTCCTGGGACTAAAGGACTCCGTCGTGAATTACTGTGGATAGAAACATCATCTTCTGTCACACCTGAAGGCAGTGTGCCTGTCAGCTGAGTCACTACTTTCCCAACCATTGTCAGGCCACTTTTCAATGTCTGTACAAAGAATAGTAAAATGTTATGATTTCACATCAGTATTTGGATTCTGAACAGAAATATGCAGTTTATTAAGTCTCCTATTCATTGTGTTAAAATTCTTTATTCTCTTATAATCTTTCATATAGCAGCAAACTGTCACAGAAATTCAGACTGACTTTTAACATGATCTTGGCTTTTAGATAGAACATCCACATTAGTCTGAGGGGAATGGCATCAGTAAAATACCTACAGCCAGCATGGTGGGGAAAAAGCCATAATAATCAAACAAATAATCAAACATTAAAGGTCCAAATGTGATTTAAGCAACAATTATATTAAAATTTAAGGATAAAAGTATTTTCCAAGGAAATTTTCTATTAAAACATCATATAACTAACACCAGTAGTATATGCATTACTTTACTCTAGCTATGTTCTGTCATTTCTTTCCTATCAGTAAAGGCTCATGACATAAACTGTCTATAGATTTCCTCAAACAATCTAATTTTATAAAAGAGAAAATTAAGGCATGGAAAGTTAAGCAAAATGGCAGCTCAAACAGGTACCCAATGACAGAGTCAGAATTCAAAACTAAGTCTCCAGAGTCTGATTTTTAACCACTATCCTGTACTGCCTTGTAATCGAATATTCATGTTACTATTTGTGATCTCAGTTAATGAATACAAAGCACAGATATCTGATTGGGGAGGGGGGGAGAAAAATTAAGAACCAAAATAATGTACGCTAATAAAGACTTAAATTAAATGACCAGCAAAGCCATCTGCTGAATTCAAGCAAAAAGATGTAACTTACAGTAGACTAAAACCAAGAAAAAGCCACAAATCAATTATAACTGTTTTGTTTACTACTAAAAACTCAAACTGCAGTGATTATAAAACACATTAGCATTCCTCAATTAGCAGCGAAACGTTTGTTTCAATAATTCAAAAGAAATGACTTACACAAAGTCTGTTAGAATGTTGTCAAGTAAGCCTCTGACGGACCAACAGAATTAGGCACCACAGTGTATTGATGTCAAGAGCAGGCCAGGAAGCCTGATTAACCTCTGAGATGCCTCAGCTGATGTACCTACTCCATTAATGCTAATGGAGATGCTCCCACTTAACTGTAACTGCCCCTTTATCAAAGGAATGCCTTTTAGTTTTTTAAAGTCTTTGGTTGTATATCATCCCCATTTGCCCCAAGCATATTATTTCATGCTCTTATAGAAATGAACAGGAATAAAACTAAAAGAACTGGAGCACATGAAAAGTGGAAAGTAATGTACCAAAGCAAATCACAAGACAATGGTGAAAGCTAACATAAGATAACCAGGGAAATGATCTACAAAAAGGGAAAAAACAGTATGTTTCATAGTCAGAGGCTCGTATTACATGAAGAGTTCTTGATATTTCTTAAAAACCTATGAGTGTTGATGAAGTCATCTTATTAGTGGACAAAAATCTAAACTTAAAAATTAATCATTATCAAATCTGCAATTTTCATAGTAAGTTATAAGACAGTACTATTTATCATAGCTCATTAGCTATGCAGGGGGACAGAGGTAGGAGAGGAGTGCTGGAAATTTTCTGCATTAGTAAAGGCCTTTGCTTTTAGGGTAAATTTGTTTCCACGTCAGAATCAAGCACATCTATACGTACAACCAGAAGTAATGAATAATGTTATTTAACAATTCTGAGACACCATATTTATAAATCTAATTCACCTCACGGTAATTTGTCTTTCCACCTGAGTTTAATAGATAGGGTATGTACATATCTGAAAATTTCCTCAAATACATACAAAAATTATAAAGGCTAAGCAAAAATTAGGAATACAGAAATCTAAATTAGCCAAATGGAAATGATAAATTACACTGAGTTGTCCTCACAATTTGAGGTATCTAAATTTAAAAGTTCATTAAATCCCCAATTAAACTATACAAGAGTACTCACAGAACTAAGCTGTAGCTGTAAGACAGCTGGACATTATAACAAAAGTGTGAGAAAATCCGTTATGACCTATAATTCAAATGAGCATGGTACTTATTCTGTTCTGTTGCAAGCAGATTTGCCAAAGGGTCACTAGTCATCTTTAACCTTTCCCATGCTGTATCAGTTGTCCTCCCTATCCATTAGTGCTAATGGTGCTGCTCTCACAAAAGCTGTTAGCTGTCATTAAGAAGTTATCAGATAACAAGAGAAAACAGAGGCATTTTTATTAAATCGATTGACCACACTGGGGTTAAAACACATTAAATAAGACAGTTACGAGGGAACTACAAAATATCAAATAATATATTATAAATGTGTCAAATAATCTCTCTTGAATAATTTCAATATTAATTTTTTTCCTTTATCACTACCATAGAAAACTAAATCAATTCTTACAAAAATCAAAAGAATAAAGCCAATAGTATAAATATTATACAGATGCTATTTGGAAATACAGAAAGTATAAAAATGATTATTTCCTCTAAGGAGCTCCAAGGGAATATGCAATGAATATATTTATCCTCACAATTACACAATCAGACAAAAAAATTTAAAAACAAAACATTAGTAATTAATCCCCCTATATACCAAAGTGGTTAAATAACCTCTATGAAGCCACATAGGAAACTGAGTCATCTAAAAGAGTAAGAGTTAATTACTCTTTCAGAGGAAGTGATTTAACCATGAAATTATCTGTACAATTATTTTAAGATAAGTATTTTTCTCAAGAAGCACATACTACATGGCTTTTTACATACTTTTCATGTTCTATCTCAAAAAATACCATATTACGTAGAAAGGATAAAATTATAAGAAATAATGAGAAATTTTATTTTCTATTTTCCATAATGACAAGCTAGGTAAATCAGATCAATCCTACCAATGAGAACAACTAAGAAAATTGGAGAGAATATTTTTATAAAATGCTGCTTGAAGGTACTGAATATTTAACAAGATAGTGAAGAGTTACTAGGTCAAAATCCAAAAGAGCAGGGAAATCTAGGCATTTCAGCTTGCCCTTTACACCTAGACTCTGGAGGTATCTGTTGATTCTACAAGGAGCTGCTAAGAGACTAAGTGGTATTTTTGATAGACTTATAGAACTAGGAGGTCATGTACTAGAATCAAAGGCCTGCCAAGGGAGTTTATACCTGGTGACATCCCCACTAAGCTTTGGCTTAAAACATAAAGATATATGATAGAAGAGTAAATCTATAGCAATAAGGTGAGCACAGCTCTCAAGTAAGCTTCCTTTAAATAATTTTAATAATCTCAATCCATGAAATTGGACTATGATGATCCAAGACTGAGAGTGTCCCAGAACTCCATTATCATCTCAAAGTGATAATTGTTTCTAAAATTTTTGAAATAAATTCTGGCAAACAAAGAGTAAAGACATCATAAATGAGAGAACCAGCAGAAACAACGAACATCAGAAATAGACCCAAAAGGGAGCCAAACGTAGGAGTTATCAGAAACAGCTTTTAATAAAACCAGATTTACTGTGTTTAAAGAAGTTTGAAAATTAGAGGAAAATGGAAATCCAGAGAACTAGAAACTACCTCTATTTTCTAAAAGATTTTATCAATGAACATATGTTCAATTTCAAATACTTTTTGTTCATCTATTGAGATAGTTACATAATTTTCTACTGTTAAATGTACAAATTACACTCATTGATCCTGAGTGATAAATCAGCCTTGTATTATAGAATTATCACAAATGAATCATGGCATATTCTACATCTTATATATTGCTTCGTTTTTTTTGGCTAATATTTTGTTTAGGATTTTTCACATCTCTGTTTATTAGTTAGGACTGTAGTTTTTTTCTCTTTTGTAATGCCCTTGTAAAGTTTTGGTATTAAGGTGATCTGGCATCATGAAACAAGATTAGGAATAATCTGACTTTTCTCATTCTCTGAAGAGTCTTTGCAATATTGTCATTGTTTATTCTTAATTGTGAGATAGAATTCTCTGGGGAAGGTTTCTATGTCTGAACACATCTTTTGAGTTTTCTTCCCGTCAAATAAACTTTATACTCCCTCAAACAGAAAAACACAGGAATTATAAGTGTAATGAACTAATAGGAGTATAACCCATAATGGAATAATAACAAGGACAGAGAATATATGTAGAATTATGTAAATTATAGCAGTCATTTTGATGTAGTTACCAGATAAAATTGGAACTGTTTTAAATGTTAGAAGGCTAATTTAACCACAGGTAATAGCCAGTACCTTATTGGGAGAAATAACCATTTAGGGAATGCAAGCATTCCAACTTTTCTTCTTTTCTATATAAAATACCCACATCTTGAAAGTAAAATGAAAAATCCCTCTTTGGTAAAAGTTTTAGCTGAAAAATGTAACAATATGTGAATACAAGAAAATGTTTTCAAAAATATTTAATGGCATTTGAGTTAGGTACAAGTTATAAAGGTCAGAGTATAATATATGATTGGATTGAAAGTGTCTCTAAAAATTAAATGTGTAAATGTGTATGTATACATACATAGACACACAAGGCTATCAAAAATGGGTGAATTTAATGTTCATGACTGAATCTCTTCCTTCATTTTGTAAATTCACAACTATAAATATGAATAAGCATTAAAATTACGCAAAAAACAACTAAACTAAAATTAAACAGTACACACTTTATTCAAAAGCAAATGGAAGAATTTTATATATTGTCCTAGCTAATAATAAATTCCAATCAACCTACTGGTGATCAGTGGCCTCCTGGAAACTGACCAGATTAAGGTTTATATTAAACAATTTCTTAGAGCCTTTAACATGGAAGACACAAGTATATGCCTCACAGTTCCCAATATTGAGGTGTGGGAAAGTATGGAGTCTGCACTTGTTATTTTCAAAACATATTAAGTGTAGCCTTCTGTGTAGCTCATAGCAAAACACTTACTGAATGAAGGTCACTTTACTTTTATGTAAGCACATAAATACATAATAATAGCAAACAAGAGCTGAAAAGTTATCACCCATTCCATAACAGAAAATTACTCAAAATAATAATAAGATTAGCTATTCTGAGTCAAATGTGTGAAAAGGGTAAGTCTAAAAGGAGTATAACACTTGAGAAACAGATCTTGCTGTATGTTGTGAATAAACTAATAGACTGACACTGAAGATGTTTCCTAATTACTGTCTTAGATTGCTCTTCATCAAAATAACCATAATTTAAATATTCCTAAAGTCTAAAAAATATAGTGCTATAATCATAAAGATATATTCATTAATTCCCTTTTGGGTGAAAAACATGTAAAGTTTCTCCCATCAAACCAAGCAACACATTTACTGCACATCATATAAGCATTTGCGATCAATCTTGAAATATATTTGTGTTTGTTTTAAATAAAACAGCGTGACCTTCGATTCCTTCCCTGTGGTTTACTTTAAACTGTTGTTCTTTTCTGAATAGTTGTGCATTCTATTACATACTGTCATTGTGATTCACTCTGTCATCCCTATTATTAGAATTGTTTTGTTGTATATTTCACAATTTCAAAAGGATAGTGGTTACAAAAATACCTTATAGTCAACATAAAGTTTACCAGCCATCATCAAAATTAACTCTCACACACACAAAAAGAACTCACTTGACAAACATGAAGGGGCAGCCCCTTGACATGAAAGAATCTTTGAAAGTGCCAAGAGATTGACTCAAGTTTTCATGAGGAATGATACTCTTTCATGTGAACAAGACTTAGAAATGTTCAAAGATGCAAAGGGATGTGTCAGTGCAGTAAGGATAAGGAAAATCACAGACAAAGAATCCAGAAGTCACTTTAAAACATGTAAATCTTCTTTCAAATGTGATATTAATTAGATAAGACTTTAAGCTTGCTAACAGGCTTAAATATTTAAAATTGGATGAGTACAAACCCTACAATCATTACAATAGAAAATAAAATACCAAATCGTGTAGTCACCAATATTCATGAGTGACAAAAAAAATTGTGATTTACTTAAGTTTATTCCACATTTGAAAATAAAAATGGAAGGGACAATCTCAATACAATTCAAGAGAGGAAACCTGATAATTACTCCACCTAATCACAACTCCCAGAAACTTCTGAGGTACTCACTTTAGCAGCACTAATGACTGTGGCTGTATAAGATTGAATGTTGTCTCCACAGGCTCCACCACGGGACTGATGACATCGAATCAACTGAGAAAGAGAGAGAGAGGAAAACCAAAAAGTCATTTCCATTAAATTGTTTAACTCCACAGGCTATTAGGATAGAGCTTATTTACCATGCATAATGATAGCGATGCATGGGAATGTTTGCATGAGTGCCCTGCTGACACACTTTTACCCCTTTTTATAATCTACTGGTGCCATTCAGACAGTTTCATGCTCAACTATAGTTTTAATTACACAATGAATATACTTTAAGAATTCATAAACTCTGAAATGGTAGGGTTTGGGATCTGGCACCCTTTCCACAAATACATTTTAAAAACATGATCAAAGGACTTACATGTCACTTTCTAACGTTAAATATTTAACATGCTACCTAACAACCTGAATGTTTTGTCCTCTTAATTCCTCCACTACGATTGTAAAAGGAAACAAATATTAGAGAAAATATTTTGCCATGTTGGTATTTTCAATTATGTTATTGGAAAAGTGGCACAAATTATCCATAAATTAACTATGTCCACTTCAGAGGGCTTATTGCTTTTACCATTAGGAATGAAAAAGACGTGCCCTTATTCGTTCCTGACATAAATAAATCAACCTGCCAATTTTCAAATGAATCACTCTTTGATACGCATGATTCTCTCACATGCCAAGCAATAAACCAGGATTAAATTTTCCGCTGGTACAATACTTCCTACATTTAGAGAAAAAAAATCATTACCCAGATTTGTATGTTTACAATTTTTTAAATAAAATAATAAGAGTATTAAAACAGCACCACATTATGAGTTTTTTAAAGCCTCTGGAATTCACAAAGAATCTACATCTCTCAAAACATAAAAATTTTACAAGTTTTACATAGTTTAAAACCAGGTTCTTCAATGAAGATTAACACATTATCCTTTTATTCTTAACTCAAAATTTTCTTCATCATTGACAATATTTTTTAAAAAACCCTTAAAAGCAATATTAACAGAACAGAATGGAACACCTTTAAAAGTCTGATAAGCGATGTAAAGCATTTTTTTACGCACTTACACCACATTGAAAGATTGCTTAAGATTTCCAAAAGAATGGTGAGGAATTTTCCAAAAGATAGGCAGGCGATCAGCAAATATGGTTTCACTTAGAGTAAAATAAAGAATTTGAAAAGTCATCATTTTAGCTAATATAAAGAATAGAAGCTCACTCACTCATTCATTCATCCACAAATACACATTCAAATAATTATCAAAATTATCCCTCTGCTGCCTCCTGCTGCATGAGCAAGGAAAGACAATATTTTGGAAAGTCTTCATTTATTCACCACTTCAGGTAGTTAAAATATTCAAGGACAAACATGTAAAAATAAATAACTCTATAACCTTTCAAATTCAACCACAACTGACTAAGCATGTCTACATAAAAATAACTAAGCCAGAAATTTTGGTCTAAAATTTAAACTCCTCAGAAAACTACATTTTGTATCTTGGTTCAACGAAATTAAAGATGACCCAGAATTCTCAACAGTGCAAATCTCTATCATATGGAATAATTACTATGTTACCATTTGTGAAAGTAAAGGAAATATTAAAAATAATATATATAAAAATATATAAACATAAAAAATAAACATAAATACAAAAAGAAAAATAATTACATATCAAATAAAACCATAGAAAGATGAAGGAAGAGAGAGAGAGGGATGAAGAACAAATTAAGAAAAATAAGCTATGAATATACTATTTTAGTGCATACCTTTAGTGTTAGGCAGCGACAAGAGTGGGTATAATTGTTAAAAAAAATCATGAAATCTTTCTATTTGGTTTGATTTTTTTTTTTTTTTACTGGTATGGACAGGCAACTTGCAATTTTGTTTCTTCTATTATAATATTGAACAAATGAGTAGATGGCTGAGGTCGGGGTCTACTGTGCAAAATAAGGGACATATAAATAAGAAATTGGGAAGGCAAGAAAAAACCCTATCAAAATATCAATGCGTCCCCTCGTACTCTGGACAATAATAAAAAATAAAAAGAAAGATAAAATTTAAAAATCTTAAAAATAAAAAAATTAAAAAATATATAAAAAAACATCAATGCGAACTCATTATTTCTAAAATATACGTGCGTATATCCGTATTTATGTGTGTGTATATGTACTCTAATTTTACCAGCTTCTTAAGGTTTTACAGGCAAAGAGTATTTTCACTGAAAGAGACTGTTACTCCAAAATTTAATTCAATTTTACAATTCCACACTCAGCTCTAAAGTTAAAACAATCATAAACTAATAAATACTAGATTTTATGGAAATACTATGTAAGGACATTTATCTAGAAATATCCCTAGATGATGGCACAACTTTTTGATTACCAAACTCCTTGAGAATACCACTACATTGTTTAGGTCTCCATATAAGACACCACATACTATTAACACGTATCTTTATAAAGGCAAAATAACTGGCAGGTGCCCAGGCTATGCATCTATGTTAGAAGTTCTTTCCCTTCAAAAACAATAAGTAACAATTTACATGATACCTCCGATTCCAAATGGACACTTTCCCACATGCGAGAACACATCTACAAAAGCCAAGGGACAATTTATATACCTTCTTCTTGGATGTCTCCAGCACTCAAGGGAAATGTATTACAGATACAAACATTAGCAGATACCATTATATCATCACCCTTAATTGTATGCCTCTTGTCTTGTTTGAAAAGATAATTTGGCCGGGCGTGGTGGCTCACGCCTGTAATCCTAGCACTTTGGGAGGCTGAGGTGGGCGGATTGCTCAAGGTCAGGAGTTCAAAACCAGCCTGAGCGAGACCCCGTCTCTACCAAAAATAGAAATAAATTAATTGACCAACTAAAAATATATATACAAAAAATTAGCTGGGCATGGTGGTGCATGCCTGTAGTCCCAGCTACTCGGGAGGCTGAGGCAGTAGGATCGCTGAGCCCCGGAGACTGAGGTTGCTGTGAGCCAGGCTGACGCCACGGCACTCACTCTAGCCTGGGCAACAAAGTGAGACTCTGTCTCAAAAAAAAAAAAAAAAAAAAAAAAAAGATAATTTGAAAAGAGGTATTTTTATGAGATATAGTGGAAAATCAAGATAAATAACAGGATAGAACATAAATACAGGATTGATTAAGAAGCAAAATATCTAATAGCTATAGACAGATTTTTGGATGGGGTATCAAGGAATTCATCTAGAAAAATAATTTTCTTCGGTAGTTTCTTAATTTTGTACATTCCAAAGGCTAGAGATTTATTAGTTTGTGGCTTGACCAAATAATTATATTACTTATCACATCCTAAATTTTGTCAAGAATTACTTCATATCATTTCATATTATTTCAAAAATACAGTAATTATGCAACCAGCAAATATGATATCAAACATAAGAATCTTCTTAGAAGTGTGTAATATGTTTTAGATTTCATTCTATATTCATATGCAGGGCAGTAAATGACATAAAAAGTATTTTACTTTTTCTTTTTGAAAATTCAAATTTACCTTTTACCTTGAAGTAGATATAAATAAAACTCTTCGTATATAAATACAATATCTTCATTTACTATGATGGCCTTAATAAATTAATTAATAAATAACTGAAAAATTCAACAAAAGGAACGTATGATTTAATTTTTAAAACAAATGACTAAGCCCTTATTTAGATCTAGTTTTTTCATATAGTTGAAGTCAATTAAATTATTCTATGCCCCAGGTTTCCAATTTACCAATGAAGACAGAAGTCATCTCTGTCTCCTAATTTTTGTTTTTGTTTTTTTTCTTATTTTTCTAGAGAGTCTTGCTCTGTCACCCAAGCTAGCGTGCAGTTGTGTCATCATAGCTCCCTGCAACCTCAAACTCATGGACAAGCTGTCCGCCTGCCTAGGCCTCTTGAGTAGCTGGGACTACAGGAAAGTACCATCGCACCCGGCTAATTTTTCTATTTTTAGTAGAGACAGGGTCTGCTCTTGCTCAGGCTGGTCTCGAACTCCTGGACTTCAACAATCCTCCCCCTAAACCACACCAGAGTGCTGGGATTACAGGCATTAGCCACCATGCATGGCTATGCCTCCTGATTTCTAGAAAAGCACAGTCTATGCTGTGCTTTAATAATAATGGGTTAGAGTTTTCTATATAAAACTAAGTCTAAAAAAATCAAGGTTCTGCAGAGTCTGATTTAAGGACCATTGTCAAACATTTATGAACGCTTCAAAGAGTTCAATTATTAGTTGCACAATTAAAACCAAACCAAAATACATTAAAAAAAAAAAAAATGAAAAGACAAAAAAAAAAAAAAAAACCCAACCCAAACCAAAGAAACCAGTAAGTCAAATACTCATTCTTGGTAATCACCTATGTAGCACAGGATTATGAAAAATCCTTCAACACTTGCTCCATTGCAAATAACCCAAATATGAGCCATGTCTTACCTTGTTTTCTGCATAAGCAAGCCAGCGGCTTCCAAGAGCAACAGGATTCATGTTTGGCCCTGGACATGGATAGCAGCCTGAAAAATTTCAAATGGCACTATTAAGAAATTTCTTAATAACTTATCTGTTGGTACATCATACATTTAGGCAAAAACAGAAAATCAACTGCTTAAATTTTCTCAAGTATCACATAAAATTCCCATAAGAGTAGTCATTATTTTTATAGCTAATTAATTTTCATGTTTTTTTCCTTGACTTAGTTTCCTTTTGGTTTTGGATTTGTTCCAATAAGAAACAAATCTGGGAAGAACTGGTAATAATGTTTAGCAAACACTCGGCATTTTATATGGTTATTCCTAAACAAAACAATGAAGTAAGGAAGGACCATTTAAAGTTTGTAAGTTGAGAGTTCATAAATCAAGGATGAATTTTGGGAGAAGAAAGAGAAAGGACATGATGAGTTCAGGAATTTAAGAGTCAAAGATAAGTGAGACTATGAGACATGACACTATGGTAGGGAAAAGAGAACAAGAACTTAGGTATCAGGCCAATGAGGACAAGCAACCCTCAAAGGATGCCTCAGTAAAAAATATTGGGGAAGTACATAATCCTATGTCTTTACATTAATCACTCAATTTCATTCTTCTTGCTTCCAGGCACAGCCAATAACAATAGTAAATTGCTCTGTAATATGTATTTGCTTTTTTCTCTTTTCTTTCTTTCTTTCTTTCTTTCTTTCTTCTTTCTTTCTTTCTTTCTTTCTTTCTTTCTTTCTTTCTTTCTTTCTTTCTTTCTTTCTTTCTTTCTTTCTTTCTTTCTTTCTTTCTTTCTTTCTTTCTTTCTTTCTTTCTTTCTTTCTTTCTTTCTTTCTTTCTTTCTTTCTTTCTTTCTTTCTTTCTTTCTTTCTTTCTTTCTTTCTTTTTTTTCTTTCCTTAAGATAGGATCACCCTCTATTCCCCAGGTTAGAAAGTAGGGGCATTATCATAGCTCACTGAAGCCTCAAACTCCTGAGCTCAAGTGATCCTCCTGCCTCAGCCTCCTAAACAGCTGAGACGACAGGCGCGTACCACCACACCTGGCTAATTTTTCTATTTTTTGTAGAGTTGGAGTTATGCTATGCTTCCCAGGCTGGTCTTGAACTCCTGGCCTCAAGTGATCCTCTTACTTCAGCCTTCCAAAGTGCTAAACTCACAAGCATGAGCCAACTGCACCTGGCCATTTGTTTATTTTCTATTTTCCTCCAACTTGATAAGAGGGATATGTAAAGTCAAGTATTTCCGTCTGTTTTGTTCATTGCTGAATCTCCACTGCACTTCAACTATACTGCTATTGTAACTATGGAATTACTGCTGTGCTCAAAAGCACTGACGAAGCACATATTGCTATTGCTTCTACTCTATAGCAGTTTGCAGCTCAGTTCCCTAAACTGTCAATTATTTTGAATTTTCATTTTGTAAAGAATAAAATGAACTTTAGACCTAAAAGAAGGTCCACATATCATATAAAACTTTTTTGATTTTATTGCTCATTGTTTAAATAACTATTTATTTATGCTACTGTTTGAAGGAGTGTGTTTGTGATGCTTTGGGTTTCTGAAAAACTGACCTCAGGTTAACTGTGATATTACTATACCTACTGAATGCATATTATGGAAACATACATCAGACAAAGACACATGAAAAATTATAAAAGACAACATACTCTAATGTATATTGTGTAGTATTTACATAATGGATTAGATTCCCTTTTTTTGAGACAGATTCTCACTTTGTTGCCCAGGCTAGAGTGAGTGCCCTGGTGTCAGCCTAGCTCACAGCAACCTAAAACTCCTGGGCTCAAGCGATCCTGCTGCCTCAGCCTCCCAAGTAGCTGGGACTATAGGCATGCGCCACCATACCTGGCTAATTTTTTCTCTATATATATATATATTAGTTGCCAAATTAATTTCTTTCTATTTATAGTAGAGATGGGGTCTCGCCCTTGATCAGGCTGGTTTCCAACTACTGACCTTGAGCCGCCCACCTTGGCCTCCCAGAGCGCTAGGATTACAGGTGTGAGCCACCGAGCCCAGCCAGATTAGACTCCCATTAACTAATCTTATTTATATAAAAATGTACTTAAAGTATGTATATCCTTTGTAGCCACTGAAATTTTCAGAGCTCAATAAATGAGTGTAAATATGGTATATAACAAAGTATTTCCCCTTTTAAAATCTGTCACCAAAAGAAGAACCAAATTACCATGAATTTTGGTGTCCCATTAGAGGTAGCTAATCTCCTGAATTAGTTTTAAAACTCAATATAATCTAGCTCTCAATCAATTCTGATAACCACTTGAACTTCACAAATACTAAAAGAAAAACGCAGTTTACAATTCTTCATTTTATGTTATGAGTCCATGTTTTTAGAACTCAGCAGACCTCAAGCATTACAGCATATTGTAAACTGTTTTTCTGGTAGCCAAAGAACATTTTATAGCTGGAATCAGCAGAACATCAGCCACATAGCACTATCCCAACCTTATAAGCATGACTCCTTCAAAGATTAACCTTTGCCTCTAGCTAAACTTGGAAAACAAGTGTGGGGGGGGGGGGGGGAGGACAGGAATCTCTTTAATAGTAAGACTAATTCTAACTTGTTTACAGTGTTTTTGAACAAATTATGAGAGAGCGGCTATTAAAAGAACTCAGGTTTCCCAATTTAAATGAAGGTAAAATCCAAGAAAAGCATACTAAATAAAGATTCTTCTATTACTAAAAAAGTAATCAAGCAGGAACATGAGAATGATGCAATATTAGACGGCATCCTCCCAGAAAGTTGGTCCTAATGGAGAAGTGACCTAAATTCATTTTGAAAAACAAACAAAAAAACCCCCACAGGCTGCCCATGGTGGCTCATGCCTGTAATACTAACACTTTGGGAGGTCAAGGAAGGGGGATGGCTTGAGGACAAGAGTTCAGGACCAGCCTGGGCAACATAGCAAGACCTCATCTCTTGCTTGAGCTTCTGTATTAATATATATATATATGTGTATATATATATTTTAAAAAGACTCCATCTCTAAAAAAAAAAAATTAGCTAGGCATGGTGGCATATGCCTATAGACTCAGCTTACAATTTAAAAATGGGAGCCGGGCGCGGTGGCTCACGCCTGTAATCCTAGCACTCTGGGAGGCCAAGGCAGTAGGATCATTCAAGGTCAGGAGTTCGAAACCAGCTTGAGCAAGAGCAAACCCCTGTCTCTACTATAAATAGAAAGAAATTAATTGGCCAACTAAAAATGTATAGAAAAAATTAGCCAGGCATGGTGGCACATGCCTATAGTCCCAGCTACTCGGGAGGCTGAGGCAGGAGGATCGCTTGAGCCCAGGAGTTTGAGGTTGCTGTGAGCTAGGCTGACGCCACGGCACTCACTCTAGCCTGGGCAACAAGTGAGACTCTGTCTCAAAAAAAAATAAAAATAAAAAAATAAAATAAATAAATAAAAATGGGCAAAGAAGATACACAAATGGTGAGTAAGCAAATGAAAATGTTCAGTGTCATTAGCCACCAGGGAAACTGAAAACAAAATTACAGAAACTTGTAACAAAAGGTTCACACCAAGAGAACTGAAAACATATTTCCACATAAAATCTTGTACAGTAGTGTTTATACAAGCATTATCTACGATAGCCCCAAAGTAGAAACAAATCAAATGTCTACCAACTGATGAACAGATAAAATGTGATATATCCTTACAATAGAATACAGGAAAAAAAATGAAGATCTGAGAAATACTGCAAAATGGAGAACACTGATTATATCTATAGTTAGTGAAAAACACTAGTCACAAAGGACCACATATTTATAATGTCCAAAAAGACTATGAACACAATCCCCAGAAAAACATGCAAACACACAGTATTAAATACCATTTCAGAAATATATTTAACCATCTTGTACATGATTAATGACCCTGTTACAGTTCTAAAAGCTTTGTGTTTAAAGCTCCTATATTATATTTGGATTATTTTCCTGTATATGAAACATATCATGAATTTCAAGATACTGTCATTGTAAGGATCAATGGGTAGAAATTGTGTACAAACAATGGAAAAGTCACTAGTTCATTGTATACATATTCACTAAGTGTCCACTACATATCAGTCACCTGCCCAAGCCCTGAAAACACCATGGTGGCCTTGTCCACCTTATGTAGAACCCAGAAGACTACAGATAGGTTTAACTTTTTCTTTTTTTGAGACAGAGTCTCAGTCTGTTGCCTAGGCTAGAGTGCCATGGTGTCAGCCTAGCTCACAACAACCTCAAACTCCTGGGCTCAAGTGATCCTCCTGCCTCAGCCTTCCAGGTAGCTGGGACTACAGATGTGTGCCATAACATCTGGCTAATTTTTTCTATTTTTAGTAGAGATGAGGCCTCACTCTTGCTCAGACTGGCCTTAATCTCCTGAGCTCAAGCAATCCTCCCACCTCCGCCTCCAAGAGTGCTAGGATTACAGGCATCAGCCACAGTGCCCGGCCACAAATTTATTTCTTAACATAAAAAGCAAAGCTCCTTTTCCCAAAATTAAAAATAATTTTATATTTTAAAGCCAAATTTGCATTTCCATTTGTTACATTTATTATTTCTCTTTAACATCAACAAAGAACATAAATATTAACATCAAGAAATAATATTAAGATTTTAAGGAATAATTTGTCCTCCTCAAAGTAAACATAGAGGCCAATGGAAAGAGATTGTTTACTGTACATTCCTTTAGTCTCTCTGGAGACTTCATATCTATCTTTCAATTTAAGGACACTGAAAATTACTGCTAATGACATCTATCACTCTTTGTCTTTTGTTTTTGTAATCATGCCTGGGTTTTATATTTCCACATCAGACAGCTGCTCACGGCCACTTTTTCTTTACATCCAAATACAAAGGTGTCTCCTTTCTCATCACAGTAGATATGTTCTGTTAACAGTTCTCTATCAGCTCTCATTACTTGTTCCCTCCACCCTTTGGCACAAATTCCCATGATGCTTGCTCTGATGGACACAGCTGTCTCTACTTATTTTACAGTCCCTTCATTGTATTCACAATAATCAAGGCATTCAACTAAGAAGGTATTATACAAGAGCTTTTCAGGCTATTTTAGAAGTTAACTGTTTGCATAATCAACACAACATCCTTATTAAGTGGAGAACTTGTCGTTCTACATGGGCTATGGTCCTACTTCTTTAAGAACTAGGTATCAATCAACAGAGAAAAACTATGTTGCACCGGCAAATAAGCTACTACAAATGCTATGACAGTATACCCTGTTCCACTAGCTCTCAATATCCCAGTGTCCTGTCCTCTAACACATATACCCTATATCTTTTAGCCTTACAAGCAAAACTGGCTTATAGGCTTGGGATAACATAAACTCAAATTGAGAGAGATGCATATAATCTATACTAGGCCTCCTTCTACCTGCCAAAGTTTCAGTCTATATAAAGGAATGGAGGGAAGATGCAAAAATTGGAAAAAAAATAAGCTTCTTCCATGTTATGAAGTGGAAACAAAGTCAAACCCTTTGTTTCTTGATTTTAAAAATCTGATCACAGTGAATATTGTTCTAAATACTGACATAAATCACTTTTGAAACTGTAATTTCAAAGAAAAGCAAGTAAATTTCTTCATTCAAACATTTGCCAAATATCATCAATCTCACCAACCTAAAATCACATACATAAATTTTATCCCTAGGGTTTTCAAGTTAAGTAAAATAATTTGTAACTATGAATGAATGATACACTTCCTAATGGAAGTATGAAATGAGATATATTACTACCACTAGTAAAGATATTTGTAGATGAATGAACAGGTTGGGAAGACCTATAGTGAAATGCTACAATAAATATTATCCATAAGGCCGGGCCCAGTGGCTCACGCCTGTAATCCTAGCTCTCTGGGAGGCTGAGGCGGGTGGATCGTTTGAGCTCAGGAGTTCAAGACCAGCCTGAGCAAGAGCGAGACCCCATCTCTACTAAATATAAAAAATAAAAAAAAATAAAATAAAAAGTTAATTGGTCAACTGAAAATGGAAAAAAATAAAGAAATTTAAAAAAAATTTTTTTAAATATTATCCATAATATAAAGAAAGAAATCATAAACTTATGCTGTTGTTGCTTTTTGAACCCTTTTTCATGCAAATTATTTATTGAAATATAATATACACGCACAAGTGAATACATACACATATATAAACAGCAACCAGAGCAAATAAAAAAAAATTACAGATTTCCAAAGCCCCCCTCTCATATTCTCTTCTATTCACTATTCTCCCAAAGGTATGTACTATCCTGCCTACTGACAACTATACTGAAAAAGGAAAACAACTGTTCTCAAAAGACATTACTGGGCTTAAATACGCACTTTATTACACTTATACCCAGCAGTTATTCCCAGAAATGATGGTTGTACTTTTATTGACTACTCCATTTTTTCAACATTTTGGATTTTATGAAATCCACACTAAATAGATTTTAAGGTATCCCCAATCCATGAGAGCCATTATACAAACACTACTCTGAGAGAATAAATGATAATCCTCGTGGATCAGGAACTACTGAAAATTCATTACTCTGGACCTCAAGCCACTTCACGAGGACTTATAATTAAGCTGTATGTCACTTACAAAGTACCTGACTTCATTAGCAGAAACAGTGTTGACCTCCCCACAGATTTCTTCTTTGTATTATATTATGAAGAATTCACAGAATGCAAGAGAGACTAATAATTTAACAAAATTCATTCCATCTATTCAGTGGGTTGAGCAATGCAGTGGGAAGTACATAAGAATATATGGGCAAAGGTATCCCAAAAAGATAGTAAGGAAAAAGGAAAGCACAGAAAGCATTAAGAAAGAATGCTAACAACTCAGTTTCCCATTTACTCTTACCAAATTTGACTGATACTTTGTGCTTGGCTAAAGGCTTGCAAAACCGAAGGTCCTATTCCCAAAGAAGAAATCCTTTACATAGCCAGGAGAAATATCAAGACATACTCAAGAGCTGATGTCTACAATGGCACAATTTTCTGAAAAACTCATACTTCAAAAATTCTAATTTCTGGATTTACTCCAATGTGTTTTATAAGAGAGAAACTTCATTCACACATGAATATATTTTTTTTTCACTCCTTTAAATATTCACCAGTGTTTTCAGCTCAGATCTATAGATATCTGCACTGATTCCATATGAACAATTTTATTCATTATCTGACAAATTTTGACAGTGTAGCATTGCATTTTCAGATATACTCTTGTCACAAACATTTTGGTTAACTAAACATTTTGAAAAAGAACCACTAATGAAAGCAAAGTGATAAATGTGATAAATAATTATCACATTTGGGATAAATGTTTTCATCTTTAGTAAACTGGGTTTTATTATTAAAAGAACATAGCAAAATATAAACATCATTAATATTTTTTAAGATAGCAAGAACACAATGGACATACTATGCCTTCCATGAACCTTACTTCCTCAATCCAAAACAAGCTGAATAACTTCTCTCAAGAAGACTACTGTCTAGTGGCAAGTAGATAGAAAATGGATACAATATAGAAACTAAATGCTTTAAAGAGAGGCAGAGATTACATGTTATAAAGGCATTCCCAAAGCGTGTTGGGTAACAAAGGGGGTCTGTATCAAATAAAAATGTATTAAATAAGTTTAAACAGATGAAATACTATCATCATTGACACTCTAAATGGAAGGCAGCATTTCCTAAACATATTTGACCTGGGCATCCTGATTTGCATAGCATGTTGAAAGTCTAGTGTTCTGCAAACAAACAGTGAGAAATGTTATCTTTGGGGAATTTAGGAAAATGATAGGTTACTTACTGTAAGCTAAGAAGGTCAGGAAAGATTTCATATAAGAATGACTATCTACATCAGGCCCAGAAAGATGTACAGGATTAAGATACATTGTTGGGAGAGTAGGTGCTAGTGAAAGGCCATTTCAATTAAGAGAACAAAGGAAAAATACACCTGCAAAAAGCTGAAAATGAGTGGTTCAAATTATATGTGGCAAAAGAAGCATAAAACTGAGTTGTAGAAAAGATTTTGCAAGGAGACTGGACTTTCACAAAGAAGGTTTGGTAAATAAAAAAGCTTGGGAGTTTGGCTGGTAAGAAATATACAGGATGGCTGGGGTGGTGTCTCATGCCCATAATCCTAGCACTCTGGGAGGCCGAGGTGGGATTGCTCAAGGTCAGGAGTTCAAAACCAGCCTGCCTAAGAGCCAGACACCGTCTCTCAGCTACTCGGGAGGCTGAGGCAGTAGGATCGCTTGAGCCCAGGAGTTTGAATTGCTGTGAACTAGGCTGACGCCACGGCACTCACTCTAGCCTGGGCAATAAACTGAGACTCTGTCTCAAAAAAAAAAAAAAGAAATAGACAGGATGACAATATGTCTATGTTGGCACAGGACTTTCCTAGTTTACATGTGTTGACTAGAGTTAAATCTAGTAAGGTGATAGTTCAAATCAAAAGACTGCAGTTTAGATGACAAATTACATTATTACCTGGTAATATTTTAAAGTTCTTATCTTGTAGACATAGGTAATAAATATGTATAAATTAAATTCTATAATGCCTGTAATATGCTTCAAAATAATTGGGGAAGGACTCTAAATGAAAAAGAGTGTCCATCACTTCATACCTGTTGAAACTAGATAAGTATATGGGTGTCCATTGTTCTACTTTCTCTAATTATATACATGTATGTATTTCTAAAAATAAAAAGTTTTTTTAAATGACCTTCACAGGAGATGAAATGGTATATCTGTGGCATTAGAAATTTAATCAAAATACAGTATTTTTGCCATAGTACTAAACATTACATCTTTAACTATTAAGCCAAATTATTGAAAACTGAAGACATTTATATATTTAAGGTACATTTAACTATTTTAAGGTAACTAAAAATATACTTTATTTCTGCAAGAACTTCATAATTTCAAACAGCAATAAAAACTAAGAAGAATGCATACTCTATTCTCTCTTCCACTTAAAGGTATTTTTACTCTTATTTCCATCATATATTGTTTAAGAATATATAGTAAAATTAGTAACATAAAAATTTTTTAGCTGCTTTCATTAAAAATGTGCCAGCTTCTATACTGATTCTGCCAATATATTTTTCCAGGGCTTTACATATTTACTTTTTTACCGTCATACAGAAAAAAATTGACCCAAGTAAGGGTTTTCCACAAACAAATACCCCCCCACAAAAGCTGCAAATACTATTAATTAAAAAAAATAAAACTTTGAAAGGTAATTGTACTTAAAGCCATACCATACAGAAGTTTATTTAACGATAGTTAAGGAGTTTTTAAAAATTATTTTAAAATGTAAGTCCTTATTTTTAAAATATACATTTTTATCACCTTTTGGATAAATGGCAGGTACTAATGTTAGTAGAAACAAATTTCATTCATATGTAGTTATAAGATAAAAGCCATATCTACATCATTTCATCCAAAATTTTTATTATGCCAACCGAAGGCTAAAGCATACTATTATTATGTATAATTTTATCCATTTTCTCCCATGAAGTAGAGTATTATGAAAGGCCTATTTCATACAAATGTATCAAAATCATTACAAACTTTTGTATCCTTCAAATATAGATATATGGCTAACATAAAAATCTAATTATTTTAAATTATACCTTTATAGTGATGCTGACTTTTCCTTTTAAAATTTATACTGGATATTAAATCAATTATTAAAATCTGTGTTTTTTACTTATCCACAAGAAAAACGATAATATATATATGCTCTGTAAGATAAATATTTCCACTATTAACATATTTATATTTATTACTTCTCTTTAGTCACCGCTACAACTGACTTTATACCTTGCCATTTATTAGAAGGAAAGAAGTTAACAGCTATTGACAAAAGTAATATTATTTTCAACATAAACAGTACCATAGAGCCTAATGTTTAAATGGGGATTAAAACTGAAAACATACTCTGCCATTTAAATAAACTATCTTTAAAAATAATGATTTTAGATTTTTTTCCCCAATTTAAGACTCAGCTGAGGAAGCAAGGTATCTTTATTTCTTTAATGAAGAAAAAAAAGGTAGCTCTATGCTCCTGCCCTGATGCAAAAACCTAAAAGTCACTACTAAGAAATGCAGACTATAAGTATAAAATTAAAATGGAGTCACGACAGAGGATTATGACATCACAGAAGCCACCATACATATAACTCTGATTAACAAAGAACAGCAAAAGACCATTGATAAGATAGACAGACAAAAAATGCTCAAGGAAACTAGGCCTATGAATCTGGCTGAAATGTTCCCACTCTGTTCTGATTCACTTCTCTATATCCCATATAATTGGAAGAAACGGATAATTGATATGTGGTTCCTTAGATAGGTTCAATTTCCTTAATTATTATAATAATTATAAGAATTACAAATATGATATGTTAATGCATAACAGCTATATATATCTGAGAGAAAGAGATTACAAGCACTGAGGGGATGAGTTTGTCTTATTCTTCACAGTCTACAAAATGATAAACAATGTATTATATAACAAATTATTCTATTATATATTACATATGGTATAAAATATGGCATATGATATCTATAATTACATATAGTATAAAATGTATTAATTGTATCAAGAATATAAGCTCTACTACCCAGTGCTTGACATACAGTAGATATTCAGTAAACATCTGTGCAAATAGATGAGATATTTCAGAAGATGCAACAAGCATACTCAGGATTACCTGGTCATACTAAAACTGTGATCGTCTAAACTATCTCTGCACCATATACACACCACCCTCTCTGGAAAAACTCAGCTAGGCCAGGTGTGGTGGCTCATGCCTATAACCCTAGCATTCTGGGAGGCTGGGGCAGTAGGACTGCTTGAGGCCAGGAGTTCAAGACCAGCCTGAGCGACACCCTGTCTCTATAAAAAATAGAAAAATTCACAGGGAATGGTGGCATGTGCCTGTAGTCCCAGCTACTTGGGAGGCTTAGGCAGGAGGGTCGCTAGAGTCCAGGAGTTTGAAGTTACAATGAGCTATGTATGACATGCCACTGCACTCTAGCCCAGGTGACAAAGAAACACTCTGTCTCAAAAAGGAGAGGGGAAGCAAAGGGAGGGAAGAAAAAAGAAAAACTCAGCTACAGCTGTTTTACTGAACTAGAGTGAGGAAAAACAATTCTGCCTCCATACAACTTTGGGTTCAAAACTGCAACACTGACTCCTCCTGTAATTTCCAGCCTTTCCAGTCTGCTCTGCAAATCTCAGACTTGCCAGCCCCTAAACTGCATGAGCTAATTTTTAAAAATCAGTCTCCCTCCTTCCCTTTCTCTGTAAAATGTGTTAATTCTCTTTGTGTACACACACAGTTTAGATCCAGATTCTATGCTTATTTCTGCACTTCTGGATAGTAGAAGTTAAAAGGGTGAAGGAAAGAAAGTGGAAAAGAAAGAAAGACTGACATATTCCTCTGAGTTTCAATTCCTTCATACAGAATAATCCAGGGACCTCCTCAAATATGGTATGTTATGTAACAAAAACTGTGAAAGTATAAAAATTGCTACCTGAAACTAAATTCATGACAACTACTCAGGAAGAGTATATAAGGAATAACTGAGGCAACATAGAACAAAGCTTGCTCAGTAATGTGAAAAAATGTGTTGGAAAGTTGGTAATACATATTATACAATTAAATAACTGAATGAGGACTTTATCATAATTAAAAACTCTTGAAATACCGTTGATACGCTTACAATTCATTTTCTGACTATATCAAGTAAGTATTATAAACTCAAAAGCATATGATAAGAAATAAAACAATTTGGTACATACTTGTAACAAAGAATTTTTTTGTGAAAGTACAGCTATCAAAGGCAGCGATTTTTTCCTGCAACACTACGACAAGGATCCTAAAATTAGAGGAAAAAAAACAAAATGGAAAAAAGAAATGAATATGAAATTCCATAAAATGAAGCATAAATAAGTTAAAGCACCTAGTTGAAAACAAGTATCTACTAGTGCAATTTAAAAATTAAACAATTCTTACAATATTTAGGCATGAAACATTTACCTCTTAATGAAAATGTAATCCACAAAATCCTGTATATAAGCAAGATAGAGATAACTACAAGAAAAGTGACTGAAGAACAAACTACCACATCAAAAAATATTTTCTCTTACTAAAGTTTTGCTTTCATTCATTTTGAATCAGATAAATTTACATTAAGAATGATAAGATCAAGCCAAATGCAGTGACAACATGCCTATAATCCCAGCTACTTGGGAGGCTAAGGCAAGAGGATAATTTAGGGCCAGGAGTTCAAGACCAACATGGGCAACACAGCGAGAGCCCATCTCAAAGAATTAAAAATAGGCTAAGATTAATAAATTGGCTGTTTACTAAAAATGTTTTTCCAATGATGTTTCAGTTATGGCATTAAACATAAAATGGATTTATGTAATCTATTATTTTAAATGACTGCTGAATTTCCCCAACACACATGCATATAAAAATCTAGGACAACTATTATTAAGTGTAAATATATCATTTCTGATTGATTCAATATATTAAAAAATAAACAATATTTTTCTCAATGTCCAAGATTTATAAGTAATTAGGAAAATAATTTATTTATAAACATTTTTAATGTGAAATTCCTAAAATACATCCAGAAGTACTACGTTATATTATACTACTCCTATAGGATATTACTATAAATATTCAAGTTTAATACTTACTTCAAAAAATCAAAGATTAGAATTTTTACTAAATATTTAACACACTAATCGATTATTTTTCAAAATTTGAGGCACATAACTCTGAGCAACAGATGCTAAAAAATGTAGTATTTAATATGCATGCTTTATTAATTGTGTTTATTTATTAAAACAGAACAATTTCATTTTGTCACAGTTCACTGTAACCTCAAACTCCTGGGCTCGAGCAATCTTCCTGTCTCAACCTCCCAATTCATTTAATTCAATTAATTTAAATTTATTGAAGACAGATAAAATATTTCATTTTCTGGTTTAGGTGTTTGCATTTTGATGATGTGGAAGATTTACAGTTTGTATCTAAGAGCTAATAATCAAGGTATTTAACAACCTAGGAATTAGGTTTGCTCAAATGTAAAAGGAAAGCGCTAAATACAAGATTCCTACAGTTCCTTTCGCCTACAATGTTCTGTTCTTAATTCATCATAATTTGAGGTCAGGTAGAAGTTCAATCTAAATCTGAATATTTTTTCAGCAATTAAACAAAATAAATTTTAGAGGATAAAAATCATTCTAGTACCTGTTTTAGCTCCATTGTGAAATGTGAAGGAATAAAAAATATTTCTAAGCATTTTTTAACAGTTCAGAAACATGCTTTTCAAAAGTTTTGGTGAGTCCTTACAGCAAAATTATAATTTCACATCATAAACCAGTAAACACATATAAAGCATACACATTATGCATATTAAAAAAACTATGTTATGTGTGTGTGTATATATGTATGTATGTATGTGTGTGTGTATATATATATATATATATATATATAAAGCTTTCTCAAAACAATACTTTCTATTCTTTTCCATTTTATTTTACAAATGCTAGTTATGTTCCACTACACTAAATTCACAATTTCCTAATGGGTCAAGACTGGTAGTTTGAATATAGTCATTAAGAAATCTTAGAGCTATTTCACTAGACAGAATTTACAAGGTATTTTCTTGATATATTTTTTTTAATAAATCTAAGTAAGTCAATGAAATTAGTAGAAGTCTCGATGCTCGCGAGACCATGTTTCTTGTTGCTTATTACACCAAAAACATGAAAAAATGCTTACCGTTTGTTGCAGTGGAGATCATAAATAGATGTCTTGAACTGAATGGACTTGACCATCTCCCCAGTACGAAGTGAATATAAATCCACACAACAGTAAGGTGGGCTTGTGCTAAAGGAAGAGCAGGAAAAAAAAAACATTATTTTTTAAAAAGAGAAAGGCCATTAACCTCTACATTTTCCTATTAACATAATATTCAAACCCCTTATTAACATGACATTAATAAATTGATTCAAACCTTATCAAAAAATATGATCACAATACATCCTTTATTTTATATCAATTTATTTTAGGAATGCGAAATTCAGGAGAAAAAAGACAAATTATTTCTAGCACCAGAAGACTCAAAAAAAAAAAAAAAAAAAAAAAGAAAGAAAAATGATATCATGTCAACAGATGTAGAAAAGCATTTGATAAATTTTAAAAGACATTCATGATAACATTACCTTAATCTGACAAAGGGAAAGGTCTGATTCAAAAATCAGGAACTATACAAGAATATTTATTATCAATACTTCTATTCAATAGAGTGTGGAAGGAGCTGTGAATAAGTCCAGAAAAGTAATTACTACAAGGAAGAAATAAAGCTGTCACTATTTGCTGAAAACCTGATTGTATAAGTGTAAAATCAAATAAAACAAATCTATAAGAATAAATATAATATGTACAGACATACAAATAAACCCACAATAAAGACAATTAGAATTTGTATGTAGATTTAACAAGGTTACTGGATACAAGGTTAATATACAAACATCATCTTTGTTTTTGTAAATTAAAAACAATTAGAAAGAGAAATTTTAAAATAATATCATATAAAGTGGCATTAAAAATATCAAAAACATTGAATATCTTACAATAAATTTAAGGAAAGATTTGTAATGTATTCACGCAAGAAAAAATAAAAGAGTATTTTAATTAAAAAACTAAATATATTAAATACTATACCCTGAAAGACTCTCTACATTGATAGTTAAAAACCTCATCAAAATCTACCAGATCGTGAGGAACAGAAATAGGGAATTAAAAATTAAAAAATTATAATAAAGAAATAATAATATAAAATTTTTAAAAAATTAAAAAAAATCTACCAGAGGGTTCAAATCACAATGGGGTCACCAAAAAAATAAAAATAAAAATAAATCTACTAGAGGCTTGGCAGGGTGGCTCACACTTATAAATCCAGCACTCTATTAAAAAAAAAAATCTACAGATACAATAAACACTTTCCTCACGAGTCACTTTCCCCATAAGGTGAAGAACAGGGGAAAGCTGTCTACTTTTATTACTTCTATTCAACATTTTATTACTTCTATATCAACATTAAGATATAAATTATCTTACCTAGTGCAATAAGGACACATAAAGAAATTAAAAGCATACAGAGGGCCAGACCCAGTGGCTCACACCGGTAATCCTAGCACTCTGGGAGGCCGAGGTGGGTGGATACCAATCATTTGAGCTCAGGAGTTTGAGACCAGCCTGAGCAAGAGCGAGACCTCGTCTCTACCAAAAATATAAAGAAATTAATTGGCCAACTAAAAATATATTGAAAAATTTAGCTGGGCATGGTTGGCACATGCCTGTAGTCCCAGCTACTCGGGAGGCTGAGGCAGGAGGATGGACTGAGCCCAGGAGTTTGAAGTTGCTGTGTGCTAGGCTGACGCCATGGCACTCACTCTAGCTTGGGCAACAGAGTTAGACTCTTGACTCAAAAAAAAAAAAAGCATACAGAGGTAAAGGCAGAAATAAAACCATCACAGATAACATTATCTATTCATGGATAAAACGTATTGATAATATTATCTATGTAGAAAATCCCAAAGAATCTCTTTAAAAAACTACTAGAACTAAGTGAATTTACCAAGGTTGCAGAATTCAAAGTCTATATGTACAATCATATTATTGTATAGAAATGAACCCTTTGATAGAATTACAATTCCATGAAAATATTATATACTTTTATGTAAGTCTAACAAAATACATGCAAGATTTATATGCTAAAAACCATAAAATGCAGATGAAAAAAATCAAAGATTTATTTATTAAATAAATATTTATTTATTTATTAAATTTATTTATTAAATAATTGATTTATTATTTTATTATTATTTAATAAATAAGCAATTTATTAAATAAATAATAAATACCATGTTCTTGGATTGGGAGTGATGATATCCTAACATGTCAAGTCCCCCCATACTGATCAATATGTTTAATAATCACAATCAAAATCCTACTAGGCATTTTAGAAGACAATGACAAGCTAATAATAAAACCATTATAAAAATTTACATAACATGATTCTTACATACAAGCATATCTCATTTATTGTACTTTGCATTATTGTGCTTAGCAGATATTATAATTTTTTACAAATTGAAGCTTTCTTTCTGGCAACCTTCCATCAAGCAAGTCTGTTGGCACATCATTTTTTTCAACAACATATGCTCACTTAGTGTCTCTCTGTCACATTTTGGTAATTCTTTCGATATTTCAAACTTTTTCATCATTATTATATCTGTTATAGTGGTCTGTGATCCATGCTCTTTGATGTTACTATTGTAATTGTTTTGGGGTGCCATAAACCATGCCCATGAGACAACAAACTTATTCAGCAAATGTTGTATGTGTTCTGACTGCTCAACTGACCAGCCATTCCTCCCATGATCACTCTCTCTCCTTCTTCTCAGGTATCCTTATTCCCTGAGACACAAAAATACTGTGTTTCCCTGAAAATAAGTCCTACCCATAAAATAAGCCCTAGCAGAATTTCTAAGCATTTGCACAATATAAGCCCTAACCCAAAAATAAGACCTACTGATGGGCGTGGCTACGCAGCATAAACCCATGCATTTCGTCTGCAGAGCGGTAAAGAAGACAAGCAGCCCTTCTCATCTGCCTGATGAGAGCTCTATTGCTCGACAGGAGAGATTGGGTGATTCTAAAGGAAATACAGTCTCAAGAAATTCAGGATGGAATTCGGGGTTTGGAGAGTTATGATGATGTTCCAGAAGAAGACAACTTAACTATATTTGAATAAATGCAGATTGTTGTACCGTACTTAAAAAAAATAACACATCCCCTGAAAATAAGCCCTAGGGTGTCTTCTTGAGAAAAAATAAATAGAAGATCCTATCTTATTTTCCGGGAAACATGATATTGAAATTAGACCAATTAACAACCCTGAAATAGCTTGTAAGCGTTTAAGTGAAAGGAAGAGTTGCCCATCCTCTCACTTTAAATCAAACACTTGAAATAATTAAGCTTAATGAGGAAAGCATGTCAAAAGCCAACAGATTAAAAGCTAGGCCTCTTGAGCCAAACAGCCAAGTCATGAATGTAAAAGAAACATTCTTGAAGGGAATTAAAAGTGAGCACACAGAACAGAAGAAAGCATAACAGTTTTATTGGGGATGAGGAGAAAGTTTTAATGGAGTCGATAGAAGATCAAACCAGCCACAACATTCCCTTAAGCCAATGCCTATTCCAAGGCAAGGACCTAACTCTCTTTAATTCTGTGAAGGCTAAGAGAGGTGAGCAAGGTGCAGAAGAAAAGTTGGAAACTAGCAGAGATTGGTTCATGAGGTTTAAGGAAAGAAGCTGCCTCTATAACATAAAAGTGCAACTGAAGCAGCAAGTGCTGATGCAGAAGTTGCAACAAGTTATCCAGAAGATCTAGCTAAAAAATTGATGAAAGTAGCTACACTAAACAACAGACTTTCAATGTAGATGAAAACAGCCTTTTATTAGAAAAAGTTGCCATCTAAGATTTTCATGACTAGAGAGGAGAAGTCAATACCTGGCTTCAAAGGACAGGCTGACTGTCTTGTTAGGGACTAATGCAGCTAGTAACTTACAATTGACGTCAATGCTCATTCACCATTCCAAAAATCCTAGAGCCCTAAAGAAACATGCTAAATCTACTCTCCCTGTGCTCTATATAAGAACAAGAAAGCCTGGAGGACAGTACATCTCTTTACAGCATGGTTTACTGAATATTTTAAGCCCAGTGTTGAGACCTACTGCTCAGAAAAAAAGATTCCCTTCAAAATATTACTGCTCGCTTACAACACATATAGTCACACGAGAGCTCGGATGGAGATGTACAAGGAGATTAATGCTGTTTTCATGACAGCAGCCTAGTATTAAGAAGTAATTTCAACTTTCGAGTCTTATTATTTAAGAAATAAATTTTGTAATGCTATAGCTGCCATAAATACTGATTGCCCTGATGAATCTGGGCAAAGTAAACTGAAAAGCTCTGGAAAGGATTTACCATAATAGATGCCACTAAGAACATTCATGTATAATGTGAGGTGGTCAAAATATCAACATTAACAAGAGTTGACAGCAAGAAGCTCTTTCACAGATGACTTTGAAGAGTTCAAGACTTCAGTGAAGGAAATAACTTCAGATGTGGTGGAAATAGCAAAAGAACTAGAAATAGAAGTAGAGTCTGAAGATGTGACTGAATTCCAACAATCTCGTGATAAAAGTTGAAGAGATGAGGTGCTTCTTAAGGATGAGCAAAGAAAGTGGCTTCCTGAGATGATATCTACTCTTGGTGAAGATGCTATGAACATTGTTAAAATGACAACACAGGATTCAGAATATTCTATAAACTTAATTGATAAAGCAGCCGCAGAGTTTGAGAGGATTGACTCCAATTTTCAAAGACATTCCACTGTCCGTAACATGCTTTCAATCAGCATTGCATGCTACAAAGAAATCTTTCCTGAAAGGAAGAGTCATTCAGTGAGGCACACTTCATTGTTGTCTTATTTTAAGAAATTGCTACAGCTACCCAAGCCTTCAGCAACCACTACCCCAATCAGTCAGCACTCTTCAACATCAAGGAAAAATTCTCCACCAACAAAAAGATTATGACTTACTGAGGGATCACATGATCATTAGCAATTTTTAGCAATAAAGTATTTTTAATTAAGGTATGTACATTTTTTAGACATAATGCTATTGCATACCTAACAGACTATATAGTACAATAAACCATACCTCTTACGGGCACTAAGAGAAACCAAAAACTTCATGTGACTGAGTGTATTACAATATTTATATTATTGGAGTGGTCTAGAACTCAACCTGTAATATATCCAAGGTATGCCAGAATATACATACATGCGACTTACTTACAATAATCAGGACAGTATGGTACTGGTGTAAGCATAGAAATATATGCCTAAGAAACTGAATAGAGCGTCCAGAAATAAACTCACATTTGTATGGCCAACTGATTTACATCAAAGGCACACTATTAATATAATTAAATGATAAAGACAGTGCTAAAAGAAAACCAGATATGTGTATGAGAAAAACTAAATGGTCCCCAACTTATACACAAAGGTTAACTCGAAACAGATGATAAGTCTCAAAATACAATAGCCAAAACTACACAGTATCTAGAACAAAATATAGGAGAAAAAATCTTTGCAACCTATTTCTTAAACAGGAAAAAGAATGCATGAAAGTAGGTATAACTGACAAAATATAATTCATCAATATTTAAAACTTTTACTTTTAAACAAACAGGAATAAGAATATTCCTGTAAAACCAAGCACCATATTGTGAGGAATATTTGCAAACCACATATCTGTTAAAGGGTCTGTATACAAAGTAAAAATAACAATTCTTAGTTATAACTCAATAATGATCATGCATGCAGCACATAAAAAGTGGCTATAATATTTAAAAAGACACCTGGACAAAGAAGATATAGAGATAGACTAAGGACATGAAAATATATGTTCGGCATAACTAACTTTCAGGGAAATGCAAATTGAAATCACTAAGGCATAACACTATATCCACTAGAATGACTAAAATTTTAAAAAATGGTAACAAAGTGGTGGAAAGGAAAGGGAAAGGGAAAAGGAAAAGGAAAAGAGAAAGGAAGAAAAAGGAAGAAAAGTTAAAATAATGCCAGAAGTATAATAGTAGGAAGCAGATTAGTAGTTGCCAGGGGAAAGGGACAGAGGGAGAAAACAGAGTGCCAAGCAGCATGAAAAACTTTTGGAGTGATGGAAATGTATCATTATTATGGTGGTATTCACTCAACTATATACAACAGAACAGCGAGAGGTGGAGGAGAATCTTGTAAAAGCCTGAACTTCAATCTCTAAAATTGACACAAGGCAAAAGTTCTTAATGTTCCCTACAAATTACTCTAGTCATCTGGTGATAGGGAATGAGTTAACAATGAATGAAATCTAACTTTTTGCCCAACCAACTAGGAGGGAAAAAACAGCTTGTCACCTTCAATTAGGAGTTCATGATGGCTATAAGACACTAGATACTGGAATTCTGATCACCTCACTGGCATCATCCATACAATGTCAGAACTGAGAGTCTTCCTGCAAAAAGCCTTTATTAGAAATAGACAAAACACATGCTATGAAGGCTCAGTTTATAGCTAACTGAACATGATCTGTCAGAACTAAAAACTCTATATACGGGAAAAAACCTCCCATTCAATGACTAAAAGGGAAACATGATTCTTTAAAGTAAGTCTTCACAAGTTCACACATTCACAAAGGAGTCAGCATGCTTCCTACCAATAACACAGTTGTGTGCATGCCCAACATGTCCTTTTGTTCTCTGTTTTTTCTTTTGAAAAGCTTCGACCGTCTCCATAAAACATCGCAAGACAATCTTAATTTTCTTCATGGGCAGGCTGATGAGAAACCTCTCCATAAAATGATCAGTATGCATGCCCCATAAGATGTTATACTAAAATATACAGACATGAAACAAGCTTTTACTTTCAACTCTGTTATACGAGACACAAATGGTGTATAATGCGACAAAAAAGGTGTATATGGAATACAATTTTCATCTGATTTCTACAGAGTTCTAATGAACTAATAATTTTCAAGGTGTGTGTCTGACATTTAAACATAGAGCTATGACTTCATATTAAAGATAAACTTAACAGCTTAAGGGGAGGAAGTACCTAGAAGAAATTTTGAAAGACAAGTTTAAAATGTAATGGATCTATTACAAGCAAAGGACATAAGAGAAACAGGAATGATGCAATTGTTATTACTAAATGGTTGTTTAAAAACTTCTAATTTGTGCCTAGGCACAGTTTCATACATACATATTAAAATAAATAGTAAAGATATTTTGTACTTTTGATGATAACTATAAAATAGAAATGAATGCAAATTCCCCTTAACAGACCTTTTCTTTATCTAAGTAACTTGTTTTATATTAAGTTAGTGAGCATGTGTGTTGAAAATTTTTATCAGAACAATCTGTTACCTGCTGTAAATCTGACCCATACCCACAAAGGAAGTTACTAAGATTTTATTAAGGAGGGAAAATCCTCATTTTGATATATTACAATAGCCAAAGCTATGGAATTTAAACAGTGAATTCATTTCAGTGAAGAAAGTTGATTACAACTATTTAAATAACAAATTTCAAAAAAAGCTTCATTTATTAAAAATGAAAAGAATAAATTAAGCACTCATGAACTATAAAACAAAATATTTTAACTAGATTTTCAAAAGGAAAAATATTAAAAATATTATAAATAGAGGAAAAACATCAGCAAGAATCACTAAACATTTTTATCTAAATGAATCTATAGTTTTAGAACACACTGGACAAACTAAAATGACTACCTTTAGCTAAAATGTTCTTAAATTCCCATATCATATATGTCTTAAATTCAGGTCTTAATTCTGAAATTCAGGTTAAATTATGAAAACCTATAAACCTTTTCCCCAAACAATCTCTTACTGTTTCTCCCATTAATAAATAAGTAAGAGATTGATGGCCAGGTGCGGTGGCTCATGCCTCCATTCCTAGCACTCTGGGAGGCCAAGGCGGGAAGATCACTTGAGCTCAGGAGTTCAGGATCAGCCTGAGAAAGAGTGAGGCTCCATTTCGACTAAGAATAGAAAAAATTAGCTGGGCATGGTGGTATGCACCTGTAATCCCATATATTCAGGAGGCTGAGGCAAGAGGATCACTTAAGCCCAGGAAATTGAGGTTGCACTGAGCTACGATGACACCACTGCACTAAGAGGGATACAGTTTCAAAAATAAATGAAAAATAACTAGGAGATTGTGTCTTCATTATAATCTATATAATCAAATAGTGTCACACCAACCTCAGACATTGCTTTCTCTTAAGAAAGTAAATAAAGGGGGGGGAAGGGCATTTATTGAAACCTTAAAATCTGTACCCCCATAATATGCCGAAATAAAAAAAAAACACAGAAAGTAAATAAGCCCAGACATTTCATCAAAGAGATTATACAGATGCATGATTACCCATAAAAGATATACAAAACCACTACGAGAAAGTACTATACACCTATGAAAATTGATAAAAATTTAGAAATAGTAATAACAAATGTTGGTAAAGATGAAGAGAAATAGAATCATTCAGGCCGGGCGCTGTGGCTCACGCCTGTAATCCTAGCTCTTGGGAGGCCGAGGCGGGCGGATTGCTCAAGGTCAGGAGTTCAAAACCAGCCTGAGCAAGAGCGAGACTCCGTCTCTACTATAAATAGAAAGAAATTAATTGGCCAACTGATATATATATATAAAAAAAATTAGCCGGGCATGGTGGCACATGCCTGTAGTCCCAGCTACTCGGGAGGCTGAGGCAGAAGGATCACTCGAGTCCAGGAGTTTGAGGTTGCTGTGAGCTAGGCTGACGCCACGGCACTCACTCTAGCCTGGACAACAAAGCGAGACTCTGTCTCAAAAAAAAAAAAAAAAAAAGAAATAGAATCATTCACACATTGCTGGTGGGAATATAAAATGTAAAAGTACCTGGACAACAGTTTAGCAGTATAAAGCTACACATGCAACTAGCACACAAACCAACAGAATGAGAAGGTAACATGAAAATAACAAAATATCTCACTGAAAATAAATTAGAACAATATTCCATTTTATGAATATACCACAGTTTATTAATCCATTCACCTAGTGAAGGACATACTTGGTTGTTGATAAGTTTTGGCAATTATATAAAGCTGCTATACACATAGCATGTGTAGGTTGTGAGGACATAACTTTTCAACTTACAATCTCCACAGTTTTATCATATAGTTGGAATCATACAGTATGTAGCCTTTTCAGATTGGCTTAACTGAGTAATTACACATTTAAGGTTCTTCCATGTCATTCATGGCTGGATATTTCATTTCTTTTTAACACTAGTTAATATTTCACTCTTAGGATGTATCAGTGTTTATCCATTCACACACTGAAGGACATTTTTATTGCATTCAAGTTTCAGCAATTATGAATAAAGTTGCTATATACATCCCTGTACAGGTTTTTCTGAGAACATAAGTTTTAATCTCATTGGAGTAAATACCAAGGAGGATAACTGGCTAATATTATGGCATGTTGAGTTTTGTAAGAAAATGCCAAATTGCATTCCAAAGTGCCTATATGGTTTTGCATTCATTGCTTATAACACTAGCAATGATCGAGCATTCCTGTAGCTGCACATCTTTGTCAGCATTTGGTGGTGTCAGCGTTTTGCATTTTATCCCTTTTAAAATGTGGTATCCATTTGTTTTTTTGGTTTGCAATTCCCCAGTCACATATGATATTGAGCATCTTTCATATGTTTGTTTGCCATGTGTATATCTTCTTTATGCAGGTTTTTTGCCCGTTTTTTAACAGGGTTGTTCATTTTCTTACTGTGAGTTTTAAGAGTTTTTGTATGTTTTAGGTAACAGTCATTTAATCAGACAAGTCTCTTGCAAATATTTTTTCCCATTTGCAGCTTGTCGTCTTCTCTTGAAGTCATCTTTCACAGAGCAGAAGTTTTTAATATTATGAGGTCCAACTTATCAATTTTTTCTTTCATGCATTGCGCTTTTGGTATTGCAGTTATGAAGCCTTTGACAAACCAAAACCTAGATCTTCTTCTATGTTATCTTCTAGGAGCATTGTCTTTCCATATAAACTTTAGAATTAGTACATATCACAAAATAACTTGCTGGTATTTTGATACGCATTGCACTGAATATATAAATCAAGAAAAAATATATTAACATCTTCTTTGATTTCATACATCAGCATTTTGTCATTTTATTCATATAGATCTTTTGTTTGTGTTATACCTAAGTATTAATATTTCACTTTTTGTTTCTAGCAAAAATACTCTTCAGCAATAAAAAGAAATAAGCTACCATGCCAGAAAATTACATACAGGAATCCTAAATGAATATTGCTAGGTGAAACAACTTAATCAGAAAATGCTACAAATTGTATGGTTCTAAATATATGATGCTATGGAAAAAGACAAAACCAAGGAGACAGTAAAAAGATCAGTGGTGCCAGGGCATAGGGAAAAGGAAAAAAGAATGAATAGGTGAAGTACAGGGGATTTTTAGGACAGGGAAACTACTCTATATCATACTGTGATGGTAGACTACATGGCACTACATATATCTCAAAAGCCATAGAATGTACAACTCAGGAGAGGAACTATGACATTAGTTGTATCAATATCAGCTAATCAACTGTAACAAATGTACTAGACACACTAAAGAAACATGTTAATGATAGGGGAAAGTGTGTATGTGGAAGAATAAGAGGATATATGGGAATATTACTTTCTGGTTAATTTTTCTATATACCTAAACTGCTCTAAAAATTCTATTAACTTTTAAAATAATAAAAAAATAAAATTGCATTAACCGTTTTATTTCTTCCATGAAAATCTGTGTGCCTTTAATTTCCTTTTCTTGTCTTATTATATTAGATAAGACTACTAGTAGGAATGAGAGTGGACATCCTTGCATTTGTCCTGATGTTAGCAGGAAAGCACATAGTTTTTTCCATTAAGTATGTTGTTAATTGTAGACTTCTTGAAGATATTTCTTATCAAATTGAGGAAGTTCCCTTATATTCTTTGTTTTCTGAGAGGTTTTATTCATGAATGGGTATTGGATTTTTTCAAAATCCAGCAAGACATTTTGGGGGTATCTACAATCTGACCCTCATGTTTATATGGAAATGCCAAAGACCAAAAATAGCCAACATAATATTAAAGGAGAAGAGATGAGTATAAACACTGACACTACCTGGCATCCAAGACTTACTATAAAGATACAATAATCAAGATAGTGTGATATTGATGAAAGAATAGAAAAATGTAAAGTAACAGAATAGAGAACTCAGAAATAGAATACACAAATATAGGCAACTGATTTTTACAAAGAAGCAAAGGCAATTCAACAAGAAAAGAATAGTCTTTTTAACAAAGGGTACTGAAACGACTGGATTTTCACAAGTAAAAAAAAAAAAAGCATTAGGCTTTCTTTTGAGCCACATGGCTACCAAGATGAGCAAGTGCAGCTGGCAACATGATTAATTTATCCCCAAGAAGCACACTAACCAGTTCGTCTTTGCCCAGGATGTGAGGCAGTCATGGCTGGTCATGTGACATACAACTTAGTTGCAAAGAAATGGAATATCCATCCATGGAATAACATTTGTTTGAAAAGAACTACAAAAAGTAAATGAGTTCTTACAAATGACTCATTGAATCTTCACTATAACTTCAATTTAAATATTTGTTAAAAACAGTAGTATGTACCACTTGCAGCTGAATCTAAGCTACAAACTGGAATTTTAGGTTCCCCAGAAATAAATCTCTTTGTGAACTTTATAAACACTCACCCAAGTCTTTTACTCTCCTTTCCACCCTTTCCCCTCCACAAAAAAAGCAGTAATGAAAATAGAAAGTATATATGAAGCTGTAAATAGACTCGTTCATGCAGAAAACTAAATCTGTGAAGTATAAGATAAACAATTCCACGCCAGGCACGGTGACTCATGCCTGTAATCCTAGCGCTCTGGGAGGCCGAGGTGGGCAGATTGTTCGAGGTCAGGAGTTCAAAACCAACCTGAACAACAGCAAGACCTCGTCTCTACTATAAATAGGAAGAAATTAATTGGCCAACTAATAGATATAGAAAAAAATTAGCCAGGCATGGTGGCACATGCCTGTGGTCCCAGCTACTCAGGAGGCTGAGGCAGTAGGATCGCTTGAGCCCAGGAGATTAAGGTTGCTGTGAGCTAGGCTGACGCCACGGCACTCACTCTAGCCTGAGCAACAAAGCGAGACTCTGTCTCAAAAAAATAAACAAATAAATAAATAAAGATAAAAGATAAACATTTCCAGAATGAAAATGAAATGAATAAAGATATAAAAGGAAGATAGCAGATAAAAATAACTGAACACTAGAAGGGGAAGGGGAGAAAAAAATAACTGAGCACGGATATTCATTTATGGAATTATATGTTATTTTTTAAAAATCTGCCTCAAGACTGCAACATCAATCCTTCTCTGATAGTTTCCACCTTCTAGCTTCCCAGCCTGTCTTATTTCTTATTTGCCAGCCCCCAAAATCACATAAACCAATTCCTTAAATTAAGTATGACTGTGTGTATATGTGTTTGTATTTAAGTGTATACATACACTGGCTAATATATAGGGGAATAAAAAATATAATACTCATGCCCAGGGCCAAACACTTGCTCAAAGAAAAACTGCACAGACCCTGGGTTTGCACCTCTGGCTGAGCTTTGGGTCAGCTCAAAAAGGAAGTGAAGAATAAGGCAGAGTTTTATGGCACCACTACACATTCAAGGACTGCCTCAGGTGAAAACCAATTTTGAAACACCAAAGTATTTTTTTTTTCCTTTTGGCTCCTGCTGATTAAGAAAATCTCTGAGGGGAGTCGAGGGGACCTCTGTCCTGTCCCTGGCTGATGGCTGAGATAACAGAAGAGAGATTTCAGTGTTCACCCATTACAATAAACAGTCTTCAAAAAAATAGTTTGGAAAAGTTACTAAACAATGAGTGGTTGCAGACCTAAACAAGCAACAGCAGACCCCAGTAAAAGAAGGGAATCTGATGTTCAGAATTGCCACACTACAATATTCAAAATATCCACTGTTCGGCCAGGCGCTGTGGCTCACGCCTGTAATCCTAGCTCTTGGGAGGCCGAGGCGGGCGGATTGCTCAAGGTCAGGAGTTCAAAACCAGCCTGAGCAAGAGCGAGACCCCGTCTCTACTATAAATAGAGAGAAATTAATTGGCCAACTGATATATATATAAAAAATTAGCCGGGCATGGTGGCTCATGCCTGTAGTCCCAGCTACTCGGGAGGCTGAGGCAGGAGGATCGCTTGAGCCCAGGAGTTTGAGGTTGCTGTGAGCTAGGCTGACGCCACGGCACTCACTCTAGCCTGGGCAACAAAGTGAGACTCTGTCTCAATAAAAAAAAAAAAAAAAAAAATATATCCACTGTTCAACAAAAAAACAACAAGGCATACAAAGAAACCAAAAAGTATATCCCATTCAAAGATATTAAAATAAGTTGAGAGCTGCCGAGCGCGGTGGCTCACGCCTGTAATCCTAGCACTCTGGGAGGCCGAGGATTGCTCCAGGTCAGGAGTTCGAAACCAGCCTGAGCAAGAGTGAGACCCCCGTCTCTACTATAAATAGAAAGAAATTAATTGGCCGACTAATATATATATATATATAAAATTAGCCAGGCATGGTGGCGCATGCCTGTAGTCCCAGCTACTCGGGAGGCTGAGGCAGAAGGACTGCTTGAGCCCAGGAGTTTGAGGTTGCTGTGAGCTAGCCTGACGCCACGGCACTCTCTCTAGCCTCAGCAACAAACAGAGACTCTGTCTCAAAAAATAAATTAATTAAATTAAATAATAAAATAAGTTGAGAATAACCTGTCATTGAGGCAACCCAGACACTGTACTTACACTACAAGTGCTATAAATCGGCTGTCTTAAAAATGCTCAAAAATCTAAAACAAACTACAGACAAACTAAAGGAAATCAAGCAAACAGTAAGTGAATATACTGAGAATATCATGTAAAGTAAAATAAAATTTTAAGGGTCCCCCCACCCACCAGCTGACTAAATGTACCCTCCTCATGCCCAAAGGAATATCCTAAAACAAAATTGTCTGCCAGGAGGAAGGAAGTCAGACATGCCTTATCGTGCCCCCACCTTGGGGACATCCTTTGTAACCCATTACCAGGCTGAAGGGTATGCAAGACAAACCAGAAGGTACTCAATTTACACAACAAATCAATGTCCTGTGGCTTATCTCTGATGACAGCTCCTTAAGTTGAAACATTCCAAGCCTTTAGACAAAGCTTCATGTCTTTAACCAATTACAAGCCAAAAGAATCTTTAAACCTACTATAACCTGTAAGCCCCTCCCCCTTAGAGATGTCCGACCTTTTGGGGCCAAACCAATGTATGCCTCCTGCATATTGATTTATGACTTCACCTGTAACCTCTGTCTCCCTGAAATATATAAAACCCAACTGTAACCTAACCACATCAAGTCCACTAGCTCAAGACCTCTTGGCAGTGGCTCTGGGTCATGGTCCTCAAATTTGGCTCAGAATAAATCTCTTTAAAATTATTTTACAGAGTTTGGCTTTTTTCCATTGACAATCAATAGTACAACTTGACATTAAAAAAGGAACCAAACAGAAATCCTAGAATGGAAGAGAATAGCTGAAATAAAAAATTCACTAGAGGGATTCAAAGACATATCTGAAAAAGCATAAGAAAAAATCAACAAACTTAAAAATAAGAAAACCAAAATAACCCATCAGAGGAACAGAAAGAAAAAAGAAGAACAATGCATACAACCTAAGATCATACAACCCTTAAGTCAACTAGAGCGAAACTACTTACAGAAGATTCCACCAAGCAAAAGCAGAACAGAAATTCTCCTATGTGCAAATGGAACATTTGCCCAGGATGCACCATGTGTTAGGACATAAAAAGAATGGAAATAAACTTTAATGTAAACAATTTCTCTAACAAAAACAGCAGGAAAACTGGAAATCCACAAAAACATAGAATAATACACACTCTTAAACAACCAATAGATCAAAGAAAAATCACAAAGGAAATTAGAAAAAATTTCAAGACAAATGAAATATAAAATACACTAAACCAGAATTTATGGGATGTATCAAAAACAGTACTCATAGCAAAATTTACAGGTATAAATCGCTATATTAAAAATGATCTCAGCCAGGCGCAGTGGCTCACACCTGTAATCCTTACACTCTGGGAGGCCGAGGCGGCAGGATTGCTTGAGCTCAGGAGTTTGAGATCAGCCTGAGCAAGAGCAAGATCCAGTCTCTATTTAAAAAAAAAAAAAAAAATAGAAAGAAATTAGCCAAACAACTAAAAATAGAAAAAAATAAGCCAGGCATAGCAGGACATGCCTATAGTCCCAGCTATCTGGGAGGCTGAGGCAGGAGGATCACTTGAGCCCAGGAGTTTCAGACCAGCCTGGACAAAATAGCAAGACCGTTTCTTTAAAAAACAAAAAATTTCAGCCAAGCGTGGTAGGAGTGCACACTTGTTGTCTTAGCTACTTGGAGGCTTAGGTAGGCAGATTCTTTGTGCCCAGGAATTAAAGGTTACAATGAGCTACAATCACACCACTTCACTCCAGCCTATGGGATAAAATAAGATGCTATCTCTAAAAATTAACAAAATAACTTGTACATGAATGTTGATAGCAGTATTATTCATGATAACCACAAATGGTAACACCCATATGTCTGTCAACAAATGAATGGATAAACAAGTTATAGTATATACACTCAATGTAATATTATTTGGCCATAAAAAGGAATAAAGAACTGACACATGCTACAACATGGATGAGCCTCAAAAACCCTATGCCATATGAAAGAAGCCAGATACAAAAGGTCACATATTGTATGAATCTATTTATATGAAGTATTGAGAAGAGACAAATCCAGAGACAGAAAGATTGGTGGTTGCCAATGGCTAGGAGGAAGAAGAAATGGGGAGTGACTGCTTAATTGGTATGGGATTTTCCTTTGGTGTGAAGAAAATGTTTTTTCCTCAGAGGTAATGGTTATATAATATTGTGAATGTAGCCAATGCTACTGAATTGTACAATTTAAGATGGTAAATTTCACATTGTATAAATTTGTAGACGAGAGAAAGAGATAAAGCAAGCAAGCAGGGGTGCCTGTCCAATTAAGATCAGATGAGGCAGACTTTAAGGAAGACAATTAGCAATTACACAGAGGAAAATAATAATAAAAGGGTCAATACAAGAAAAAGACACATCAACTCTAAATGTGTATACACCAAATAACAGAGCTGGAAGATACCTGAAAGCAAAAACAGGTAGAAATGAAACGAATAATAGACAAATCCACAATTACAACAGAAGAGACTTCAACGTGCTTCTCTCAACAATTGATGGAAAGACTAGACAAAAAATTATATAGAATTCACCAACACCATAAGCCAACAAGAGCTTGACATTTATACAATTACTCTACCCAACAATAGCAGAATCCAGATTGTTTTCAACATTTAAGTTTTGAACCAATGTGAATGAGAACTTGATACTATTAAACATGACAGCAAATTAATGGGGACACGTGTGTGTGTGTGTGTGTGTGTGTGTGTGTGTGTTATGTTTTACCATACTGATAGAAAAACAATTTTAGGCAGGGCACAGTGGCACACACCTGTAATCTCAGCATGTTGGGAGGCTGAGGTGGGAGAATGCTTGAGGCCAGGATTTCAAGACCAGCCTAGGCAACATGGTAAGACCCTGTCTCTAAAAAACAATTAAAAATTAGCTGGGCTAGGCCAGGTGCGGTGGTTCATGCCTATAATCCTAGCACTCTGGGAGGCCGAGGTGGGAGGATCTCTTGAGCTCAGGAGTTCGAGACCAGTCTGAGCAAGAGCAAGACCCTGTCTCTACTAAAAATAGAAAGAAATTAGCTGGACAACTAAAAATATATAGAAAAAATTAGCCAAGCATGGTGGTGCCTGCCTGTAGTCCCAGCTGCTTCGGAGGCTGAGGCAGGAGGTTCACTTGAGCCCATAAGTTTGAGATTGCTGTGAGCTAGGCTGATGCCATGACACTCTAGCCCAGGCAACACAGTGAGACTGTCTCAAAAAAAAGAAAATTAGCTGGGCTTGGTGGCACACATCTGTAGTCCCAGGTACTTGAGAGGCTGAGATAGGAGGATCGCTTGAACCCAGGAATTTGAGGTTACAGTGAGCTATGATCAGACCACTCTACTACATCATGGGCAACAGGGCAAGACCCTGTCAATAAAAGAGAAAGAAAGACAGATTTGACATGACAGAAATATATATAATCCTGATCACAAAACCTGAAAAAAAAAAAAATAGAGATAGGGAATATGTAACCAAGAGACTAGAACAGAATATGGAACCCTGGGAACAATGACATTTTTGAATCATTAAAATATTTCTTTAACTTTGTTTCTAAGTCTCCAATAGACTGTCATCTTTAAGTAATAATATATCATTCATTTTGCAAGCCCTAGGCATGTACCTAGAACACAGTATACTATCAATAAATGTATCTGAATGAAGCAGAAGTCAGAGCATTTTTTCAGATGTTTGTTGGCCATAAATCTATCTTCTTTTGAGAAGTTTCTGTTCATGTTCTTTGCCCACTTTTTGATAGGGTTGTCTGCTTTTTTTCTTGCTGATTTTCCTGAGTTCTATACAGATTCTAGTTATCAGCCCTTTATCAAATGTATAGCATAAGAATATGTTCTCCCATTCTGTGGGTTGTCGGTTTGCTCTTGTGATAGTTTCCTTGGCTGTGCAGAAGATTTTTAATTTGATCAGGTCCCATTTATTTATTTTTGTTGTTGCTGTGATTGCCTTTGGGGTCTTCTTCATAAATTCTTTGCCTAGGTCAAGGTCTGTAAGAGTTTTTCCAACATTTTCTTCTAGAATTCTTATATGTTCATGCCTTAGGTTTAAGTCTGTTATCCACCATGAGTTGACTTTTATGAGAGGTGAAAGGTGAGGCTCCTGTTTCAGTCTTAAAGATCTCCTACTTTAAAAGCTATTATCCAATGATCTGTGGTTAAAGCAATGACAGGATATACCTATCACTCACTTTTGTTAATAAGTCATATTGATTAAAGAATTAATTCCATGTATGGCATGGTGGCTCACACCTATAATCCTAGTACTCTGGGAGGCCGAGGCAAGGATCCCTTGAGGTCAGGAGTATGATATCTGAGCAAGAGCAAGACCCCTCTCTCTACAAAAAAATAGAAATATTAGCCAGGCATGGTGGTGTGCACCTGTAGTCCCAGTTACTCAGGAAACTGAGGCAGGAGCATCGCTTGAGCCCAGGAGTCTGAGGTTGCAGTAAGCTATGATAATGCTACTGCACTCTAGCTGGGACAACAAAGCAAGACTCTGTCTCCAAGGAAAGAAAGGATTAGCTCCAAAGTAGAAAATTATACATCCCTTGAGTGGGGCAAGGGCAATATACATATCATAAATATTTGTACCCCTGTAATATGCTGAAATAAAAAAAAAATTTTTTTAAGAAAATTATACATCAAAAAATCTAAAAATCATCGGGCAGTTGTTTACTAAAGTATGCTTTATAATGACATTTAAATAAAGATATATGAAAGTATAACAAACCTAATGATGAGTGTACAAATCTAAAGTGCATACCTTGGTGACTTTTCAGAAAGTCAATATGCTCTTATAACTCCACATGGACAGAAAAATAAATTTCCAGCACGTTGGAAGCTTTCCTCATGCCATTTTCCATTTGCTGGTCCCCATCTTCCTCATAGGCCATCACTAAGAGATTGTCATTAGTAGCCTGATTAAGTAGCCATGCAGGGAAGCCTCATGCCAAGGAACTACACCCAGCATGTAGAAACTACCTCTAGGAAGTTGAAAAGTAGATTCTCCCCCAAGTGAGCCTCCAAATAAAACCCAATCCTGCTGACACCTTGACTGCAGCTTGAGAAGCCCTAAGCTAATGATTCACTTAAATTGTGCCTAGCCTCTTGGCCCATGGAAACCATAAGAAAGTAAATGTCTGTTGTTTTAATATGCAAAATCTGTACTAATCTGTTATACAATCTGAAGATAGACAACCCATCTTCTCCCCCTTTTGCACACAATAATCCCAAAGACCCAGAAAAGTTTAATAGACACATATTAAAGTTTAAGTACTTCTGCCATTATACTGCTTCAAAAATGACATCAAGTTGTTTTTTCAACCTGAAAAATCTATCTTAAAAGATTAAATTTCAGCAGTGTAGCTATGGTTATGATTTCATTTATTTATACTGTATTAATCTACCAAATTAATTCCTTACTTAAAGTAGTACATGGAAAATTATTAAATAAAATCAATTCGTACTTATTTTTACATTTGAACAATATAATCTATTCTAAAACAAATCTAACTATGAGCGTCCATTGTTCAAAATCTGTAACATGCTAACACACTAACATTTTTGGTACCCTAACTCAATTTTATTGAGACAATAAAGACAGTTTCCAAAATGATAAAACAGGGAAAGCTCCTGAGCAGTAAGCAATTTAAATCAAAAGTTACTTTAATTTTGGGAAGTTATATCAGTAATTTATTCCTAATGAACTGAGGTTAACCAGTTAAAAGATTTGACCAAATGTATACAACGACATCATATGGTTCAGTGATCACGACAATTCTCAACCCATAACTCTGGAATCTTTTATAGATTAATACTGCTATACATGTTGTAAACATGGGGAAACCTTCCTACAGCCTGTTTCAAATCCAACAACTACTACTTAAAGAAAAAGCCAAGAATGCACTGAGGCCTACTCAAATGAACCAATAAAAGGAACCAAAACACAAATAGGTAAAAAAAAAACAAACAGGAATTATTAAGATTTTTAGGTATACACACTTAGGCATTACTATGTAACTAATTATATCTTTACATGGCAGGATCAAAAATCGGGTTTTTTTGGTCACAAACTGGATTTTTAAGCATCTCTAGAATGAGGAATGAGCTAGGTACCCTGGGATTTTTGTGAAGACTAAGTAAGTATGATGCTTAATACTTGAGCTTTTTTTTTTTTTAATTACAATGCATGAGGGAAAGAAGATGGTAACTTCACAGTGCACCTCTGAAACTTAAATACCTCCTAAAAATGGTATATTAGATGGATGCAAAAGGATTTTTTATGCCTGATGGAAAACAAGAATTACAAATAACATAATATTAAATACCATTCTAAACCTCAACTGTTATAAATCCCTAATAAAAATATTTAAATTTTGTCTCTCATACCTATTTTTTACACATTCATGTATTTTATTAGAATCATAGCCATTCTAAAACTGGAAAATGTTTTCAAAATAAGGAAGTTTTTAAAAATATATGATGATGAACATCACTTTAAAGCAATGTGAAATATGGCTTTTATGGTTTCAAAATTCTAAACATTAATACCATTTTTGTTATAAAGACTTTTATTATTTTCATTCATGATATTTAACAGATCGAAACAAAATTAGGAAAAGCGAAACAAAGTATTTGAGAAAGTGACATTTTCCAAGAATGTGCATGTATAAGTGAAACACAAAATAGCAAAGACATTTAAAATCTACCACAAATTGCAAGAAGCATGGAAACACTTATTTTTAAATGGGAAAAAGCTGCATAGCCTTCAACATGTGTTACTGAATCCAATGCTTTAAATTTAAGAGGAAAAATTTTGATAGCATTACATTATTTGTATTCTTATTCAGCTCCTAAAGAACAAAAGCCAGTTGGTCTTGTTTTTTATTAAGTAATTAAAAAGAAAAAGCAAAGAAAATGGAAACTTAACCATATTAAAGGCTAAATTTGTGATTAGCCTAGTAAATAATATGTCCTTACTCTGCATTTTTCTTTTGCAGAGTTCAGAATAAATACTGGGTAATAAAACCTTCCAACACTCCCACAACTTGAAAAGGTGGTGTTATTGATGCTTCCATAAGGATAGGTAACCCGGCAAGAAGGGATAAGCAACATCTCCACACAGAAACAGGAGAAAATGTTAGAATTGGGGTTGGAATCGGACTTCCTTTTTCAATAGGAATCTAACATATTACATAAGAGATAGCCAAAGACATAATACATTATTTTGGGGAAAAAAAACATCTAGGGTTCTATTATTTGCAATTAAATGCAAAAATGAGTTAGACATATTCTCTACCTTCAAGGAGCTTTCAAAATAATTAGTTGGGTTTTGTTTTAAAGGATAGAAATCACGTTAAAATATAAGGAAATAACATTTCACATTCCACAATGATAAACAAATGCAACAGAAATTCAAATTATGGAAGAGATGTTAGAGGGAACAGAAATGGTCTGTCAGTTTATTTATATAGATACATATATGTGCAATACAAATATATACATTATTTATTTATGTGATAGTATTTTCTATGCTTACACAATCTTCTTCCACTAAAAAGCATGCATAAATACAGCAATGATTATTTTTTCAATTTTAACTAGAAAATTTTTCAAGCATGTCATTGTATACAAGTTAGTAGACTTGTATACAATGTAGCGATAAATTCAGCCCCATTGCTAATTTTGTAAATAAAGTTTTATTCAAACACAGCCACAGCCATTCATTTCTTTATTGTCTATGGTTGAACAGTTGCCACAGAGACCATATTGTCCACGAAACCTAAAATATTTCCAATCTTGCAGGAAAAAAGCTTTCTGATCTCTGACCTATAGCTTCTTATGTCAAGCGAATTTGGGCTGCTTTTCACTGTCTTTCTTGAGGTTCTCATATTTGCTGTAGTTGTTGGGGGAATATGAGATCAGATTGATTTTCTCCCGTTATTAAAGTGCCTGAAATTCAGAAACTTTATAATGATATATCTTGGAATTCACCATTCTGGGTCAATTATGCATGGGTACAAACTTGTGCTATTTCATTACATAAACTGAAGTCTTTTCATTTCCATAAAGTTTTCTTAACCTGCAGCTTAACTATTTCCTCTATCCTATTACTTTATTGTTCTTTATGGGGAACTATGCAAATGTTGTGATTTTCTTCCCATTTGTTAAAATTCTCCTTTTATTCCATTTTCTATCAATTCTCCCCTCCATGACTTCCAGTTTCATCATCAATTCAGTGATATATTTGTGGGATTTTTTTTCTTCTACTTCTTCCTGTAGGTCACATCTATCCTATTATCGTACCATGTCTTCCCTGAGTTCTTGTATTTCTGTTTTGTGGCCTTCCTTCATAAGGGAAATAACCTTTAACATTTTTTTGCATTTAAACTTGATAATTTAAAACTAAATTTTTTTAAAGTATGGTAAAATATTTGTTTATAATTTCCTACTGCTCCCTAGCAACATTATTCTACTGATTGTTCTTTACTTGTCAATAACTCTTCACTGAGTTAAGTTTTCCATTTCATGTAAATTATCAAATTTATTGACATAAAGTTGTATATATTACTTTATTATCTTTTGTTGATCATAAGATCTGTTGTGATGTCCCTTCTTTCATTCCTGATATCAGTAATTTGTATCTTCTGTTTCTCTTAATCAGTCTCATTAAAGAGTTAGCACTTTTATTGATATATCCAAAGAACCAGCTTGTGGCTTAACTGAAAGAATCAGAAGAAATTCCAAATACGTTGTATAAAGTCCCAGTGAAGTAGGAGGTATGGTAATCTGCTCAGTATGAAAGGGCTTACACATAAGATTGTGAATGTTTGGAACAGCTAGTTTGGCATCTTTTGTTACATCCATTTATTGAATGCACACCAAATAATGTGAGTTTTACCATTCAAATCCAAATAGTTCAACTACTCAGATGTCTCCCAAGAAAAGTATAATTTCCACCAGATGTAAGGTAAAGTGCTATCATTTGACAATACTGCAAAACACTCCAAGTCTCCAAGAAATTATCAAGTCCCACTTCCCAATAATAAAAAGTAGGGTATTGTCAGCCTTTTAAGCATCATCTCTCCAAATTGAAATCTCGAATCTGCCTTTACCAAACAAATAAATCAACAAGTGTCAAAAAGAATTAGCACATTTTTTTATGGCCGGGCGCGGTGGCTCACGCCTGTAATCCTAGCACTCTGGGAGGCTGAGGCAGGCGGATTGCTCGAGGTCAGGAGTTCGAAACCAGCTTGAGCAAGAGCGAGACCCCGTCTCTACTATAAATAGAAAGAAATTAATTGGCCAACTAATATATATAGAAAAAATTAGCCAGGCATGGTGGCACATGCCTGTAGGCCCAGCTACTCAGGAGGCTGAGGCAGGAGGAGTGTTTGAGCCCAAGTGTTTGAGGTTGCTGTGAGCTAGGCTGATGCCACGGCACTCACTCTAGCCTGGGCAACAAAGTGAAACTCTGTCTCAAAAAAAAAAAAAAAAAAAAAGAATTAGCACATTTTAAAACCTCTCAGGTGATTTTAATTATTCTACTGAGGGGCAAGTGATACATATTCTTACTACTTTTCTATATAATCCAATCTAATATGCAGCAGTATATTAATTACCAAGTTTAGGTTATTAAAACTAAAATTCTAACACACAGGAAACATTTCACTGTTCCTGTTCACCTGAAAGTACATGACTCCATCTAAAAACACTATACGGCAACACATGATTCAATATACATGTGAGATCTCTAAATAACATTGATAATGGATATTAATGAAAAATTCCAGCATTCCTAAGACCAAGATAATAGAGTTCAAGCCAAACAATATGTTTGTTTTAACAAACAAAATAACTGTCTATTAATCCTCCAAGGATGTTTTCTATATTTTTTAAATTATTCAAAGATATTAAAACATCATTAATGAAGGAATGCAAACAAACAAAATAAAAAAATATAGTTAATGTCATCAGTACATTTCTCAGACATACAAGCCCTTTCACTAAAAAGAACTACTGTATAAGCTTATGGAGGGCAGAAACTAAGTCTTGTTCACTGTTTTATGTTGAACATAGTAGTACTTGTTAAAAGAAGAATTGAGAAAAAAATGAAAAGAATTAATGTTAACTACTTGTTAAAGGATTTAACTAATCCATATCATAGTATTATGGTGGTTACATATCATTATTCATTTGTCCAAATCCCTAGAAAATACACCACCATGAGTGAGCCTTAATGTGAACTTTGGGTGACAGTGATGTTTCAGTGTAAGTTCATCAACCATAACAAATGTACCACTCTAGTGGAGGATGTTGGTAATGACAGAGGCTATGAATATATGGGGGCAGGAGATTTATGGGAAATGTCTGTAACTTTCACTCAATTGTACTGTGACCCTAAAATTGCTTTAAAAAATGTATTTATAAAATCTATTTTAAAGTGTATTTAAAAAATTAATGACTAAAAGTACAAATGAATTCAAAAGATATACTTGACAAAATTCCATTTCTGAAACTAGCATCCTAAAGTGGTCTGTTGCTATTGTATACTCTACAATTTCAACAAGAGAATATAAATATTGTGCATTTGATAAATACCAGCCATGTTAGAAAGGCTTTACATGTATTATTTCATTTAACCTTTCCAATAACCCTATGATGTGTGTGGGTAAAATTTTATAGGAGAAAGTTTTTCTTTTTTTTTTTGAGACAGAGTCTCACTTGTTGCCCAGGCTAGAGTGAGTGCCGTGGCGTCAGCCTAGCTCACAGCAACCTCAAGCTCCTGGGCTCAAGCGATCCTCCTGCCTCAGCCTCCGGAGTAGCTGGGACTACAGGCATGCATCACCATGCCCGGCTAATTTTTTTCTATATATATTAGTTGGCCAATTAATTTCTTTCTATTTATAGTAGAGACGAGGTCTCGCTCTTGCTCAGGCTGGTTTCGAATTCCTGACCTTGAGCAATCCGCCCGTCTCGGCCTCCCAGAGAGCTAGGATTACAGGCGTGAGCCACCGCGCCCGGCCAGAGAAAGTTTTTCTTTAAACATTTGATTCATTCTTCAAAATAGAAAAGGAACACTGTCACTTATAATATTCAGGAATAAAATATCAAGCGAAATATTTCTAACAACAGCAAGGATTTTAGTTGCTGCATATGTAATATTTAAGGCTGACATTCATTTACTTGTTGATTAGAAAAGCCATTTATGGCCATAGAAGAAAACTAAAAGAAGATTGAAGCTGTACCCTTGACTTCATTAGCATCAGGTTTCCAAATAACCAAAGAGAAAACTAAGAAATATGCCTCTGGTATTCATGCAGTAGATATTATAATCAGTCAAAATTACCATATAACTGTTAAAATATAATGTCTGAAAATAGTAATTCAGGATACTAAAAATATCACTATGTAAATCCTCATGAAAAAGAAAATTGAGTTTATATCGATAATAGCAGAAATATTAAACTTTTTTTTCATCTTTGACAATATATGAACTTAGTGAGCAAAGTTCTATTGTACATTCCTATTTTATCACTTCCTTCTGATAGACAAAAAAATAAGGGAAACTGCTAGCAGAAGGATACACAAAACTTGAGGCAAAACAGACTAGTTAAAAATTAAATGTTAAGAGCCAGGCTCAGTGGTTCACACCTGTAGTCCTAGCACTTTGGGGAGCTAAGTGAGGAGGATCATTTGAGGCCAAGAGTTAGAGACCAGCCTGGATGACACAGTAAGACCCCATCACTACAAAAAGTAAAAAAAATAAAAAATTAGCGAGGCATGGTGGTACATGTCTGTAGTCCCAGCTATAATACTTGGGTGGCTGAGGCGAGAGGATCACTTGAGCTCAGGAGTTGGAGGCTGCAGTGAGCTATGATCACCATCACTACACTCCAGCATGGATTACAGAGTGAGATCATTCTCCAAAAAACAAACAAACAAACAAAAAACCAAAACGAAATTGTACTTAATGATTAATAAATACATCGTAAAGTAAGTTCCCTAAGTTCCCTAAAATATGCTGTGCAGTTAATTTTGAGTTACAGTATTATAAAGAACCTTTGAAAACTAAAAGAATATACTAAGAAAAATTTATGAGTTGGTTATGGTATTAATAGAAACAATAATGCCGACAAAACAAAGCAAAATGTTTCTTGGATTTATTTCCCTAAAAGTAACATAATTTAAAACTGCTTATTAGTTATGATAAAATGTAGACCTATTTCATACATTGTGTGCGCACACACACACACACACATATATATAAAATAATAGTTAACTAAAAAACATGGGGTACTTGTAATGAGGATACTAAATTCTGGCTCAACTGACAAAAAGATGTTAATTATACCAATTTCTGCCAAGCAAGCACTGTGAATTCCACAGAATACTACAAAAGAGAATGCCTGCTTTTATTCCTCTAGCAACACCTTAAAACTTTACAATCTATCAATGTGTATGAAGTTTAATTATGCATATGAAATCAATAGAAATCACTTTATTAAACATTTCAAAGAAACCAAAAGTTCATTAAAGCATTTCAGAAACATTGAGAAATGAAGCTAACATTAATAGTACTTCTCAAAATCAATGAATAACCTGTTAGAATAGAATAAGAAACATTTTAGAGAAGGATATGTATAAAAATCTAATACTTGTCAATTATTTCCCTTGTCAATACTTAAGATAACAGAAAATCTAAGCTTTCATGTATTTTTTAATGGACAATGAAATATTCTGTTTTAAATCTATACTTCTAATTTGATATTTTATAAAAATATAGCAAAACTAGCCGGGCGCGGTGGCTCACGCCTGTAATCCTAGCTCTCTGGGAGGCCGAGGCAGGCGGATTGCTCGAGGTCAGGAGTTCGAAACCAGCCTGAGCAAGAGCGAGACCCCGTCTCTACTATAAAATAGAAGGAAATTAATTGGCCAACTAATATATATACAAAAAAATTAGCCGGGCATGGTGGCGAATGCCTGTAGTCCCAGCTACTTGGGAGGCTGAGGCAGGAGGATTGCTTGAGCCAGGAGTTTGAGGTTGCTGTGAGCTAGGCTGACGCCACGGCACTCACTCTAGCCTAGGCAACAAAGCGAGACTCTGTCTCAAAAAAAAAAAAAAAAATATATAGCAAAACTATTACTCTTACAACATAAAGTATGTTTGTTTGAAAACTGGGAAGAATATTTACATTCATGTTACCTAAATGTTTTCACATTGCATAGTTCTATGATAAAACCACAACAGTATAACTTCTCTTTCCTGTGGTATCAGAATCATAAAAATAGCAGATGAGACATTAAATATTTCTCCTGATAATATGCAGCTGTTTTACAATGAAGTATAAATTAAATTATACCAAATGCCTAAAGATGTAAGTATGGCTAAAAAAATAAGGAGTTTTCAAGTTTTAACAATATTATTACCACAAAATATTACTTTTCATAGTAAATAGACAAGTAAAATGTTTTCTTATTTGGCTTCTCTTGTAAAGGCAGGTGGAATTGGGGGAAAGTGAAAGAGAGTCAAATGACAAAGCCAAATGTTGTCAAATAAATACATATAATGTGCAAAACTACAATTTTGCAATAACACATGAAAATACATGAAATGAAAATATATAATTGCCTTATCACAGATTAAAAGTTTTTATAAACATATGTAGTAAAAAAAATTAATATCATTTGTAACATAATTTTGTAACTTGGTAATTCAAAGAAATAGCCATCATTCACAATTCACCAAACTACTATATGAATGGTCACATATGCAATGCGAAAGTATATAAAATGCAAAATGCTACTGTTATATTGGAGCGATTTACAACCACAGCAAGATGTGAATTTCTGACACAACCTTGAAAGAAATTTAAGATTTCACTATGAGGAATAAAAATTCTCTTTATTGCCCAGAATCAAGAAAACTGATAGCATTCTGCCTTTAGAAATTAACATTATTTCTATTAGACACCTACCAAAATAAAAGACTTCCAAAATGAATTTTTACTCACATGAGATCATGATATTATTTGTACCACAAAACAACAGTGTTTTTCAAGACTTATCTAAAAGGTATTTCAAGAATATTAGTTAAGGAATGGAGCTGGAGATACAAGTTAGCACAGGTATACATGGCATACAGGCAGACTATTTAAAATTTGATTTCTCATAGAATATATAAAATGGTGGTCATGATGCTTATCCTGTATATAGTATAGAAACACTGCTTTTAAAAGCAGAGGTTGAAAAGCAGGTGGTTTTAAGAGAAGTAGTATTTTTTATTTAAAAAATTTGTACAGAGTCCAGATATTTTATGACACATAAATGGAATGATGTAAAGTTTCAGAGAGATTAAAGGGAGGTATTTCTTAGGTTCTAATCCCAGTTGGATGGAGAGCTAAAAATGGAAACTGTAAATTCCCACATCTACTTTCAGGATTAAGCAACTTAATATTTATTCAGTTTGTACTACAAAAGTTGCTAGAATTCATTTTAAAGAGCACCCTTCAAAATCCAAATTCTCCTAAAAAATGTGACTGTTTCATCTTCAATTATGAAAAATAACTTCTTTACATTTGTAACCTAAATTTTAAATTAAAGGAGAAACTTTAAAATACAAAAAAAATCCTTCCTCAGGCAAGCCTCAGTTCACTGGATCTATGTCACATTGATTTATAACAGTTATTTCTTATGGGGGAAAAAAGCACACACAGATGCAAACAATTACTCTATTTTTGTAGGCAACAAGTGAGGTGGGTGGCAACTGAGAAATTTTTTTTAAATCCTGTCACAATATTCTGCTTTTTCTTAAGAAACCCTCCTCACACAACAAACGTTTGCCACATCAGAGAATTTCCAGGGCCTGAAGCACCACTTTGATTCCAGACCGCTGCAGGCATTAGCAGGAGGTAATTAGGGTAAAAAGTTCAGCCACAGTCCCATGTCTAGAGTCCTGCCAGAAATAAATTTCCTCTCTATTCACTGGTTTCTACTGTACCCTTCCTAACAATCATATTGAAAACACATTTATCTTTGTAGAGTTTGTTCCTCTTCTAATTAACTTTATGGCATTTACACTGTTTAATAATTTAAAACGGCACCAATCACAGCAGTTTTATTCCTAATAGTGGAGTGGTATATTATCATTTTTCCTCTACTGCTGATTCGTTTGACAAGTGACTCACAGAAGTATGCACGACAGCTGTTTTCATGAAGCTCTCCAGTCGTCATAAACGTATATTTTATTTCCTTGTTTGAGAAAGGTGCACAGACAAAACTGACAAACAGATGCATTTAGAATATGTTCTTTCAAATTTTTCAGGAAAGTGAACAAGATTAACCAGAAAATGATGTTTAAAATATAATAGGAAATGATATTACCTTATAATACACAAATGTATTATTGTTTCATATTTTTCATAGAAATATTAGGTATTACATCTAAATAAACAATAAAATCTAATAATACCACATGTTTGAGTGTTTATAAGTTTATAAAAACTCCAAAAGGCCACTCAAAATACTGTTCCTAGTTCTGCATCAATATCTCCACAAGCACATTCACCAATACCCACACAGGGAGGCTCTAATTATTATGCCAGTTATCTCACAGTAACTGTTTTAACCTTCTTTGTATGTTGCGTTTAAAAAACAAGATGTAAATTAAAAAATTATGTGAATGCAAAGAAAAACCACTTGTTACATTGTTTTCTAACAAGGGATAGAATCAGCTAAAATAAAAAATAGGCCGGGCCTGGTGGCTGACGCCTGTAATCCTAGCACTCTGGGAGGCCGAGGCGGGCGGATTGCTCGAGGTCAGGAGTTCGAAACCAGCCTGAGCAAGAGTGAGACCCCGTCTCTACTATAAATGGAAAGAAATTAATTGGCCAACTAAAAATATATACAAAAATTAGCCGGACATGGTGGTGCATGCCTGTAGTCCCAGCCACTTGGGAGGCTGAGGCAGGAGGATCGCTTAAGCCCAGGAGTTTGAGGTTGCTGTGAGCTAGGCTGACGCCATGGCACTCACTCTAGCCTGGGCAACAAAGTGAGACTCTGTCTCAAAAAAAAAAAAATAGCATATATCTCAATCAAAAAGAAAAAATTAAAACATATTTTATGAACATAAAACATAATTCAAATGGTTTATAATTTTTCTCAAGTATTTCAGCAAAGTACACATCCAAAAAGAGTTTTTCTACATCTTTTCAAATTCACTTCAAATATTTGGTCCTCAATACCCTAAGGCATGACTAATAGCTTTACATATAGAAATGAAGAAAAGCATGGCACCATCTGCTGTACGATCCTACACAATATACACAACCCAGCATCTTACAGCATTAAAAAAAAATTTTTTTTCTCCACCCTTTCACTTAGCATGACCTTTCCTACAAAGCAACTATTCAGGATTTCCTATTTGTCCCTTTTTCCAATACTCAGGATCTAGATGACATCAGGGATTTCTGCCATCCTCCAGAGAAATTTTCCAACTAGACTTGTGTATCATCATCATGTTTTATACAATTATAGTTGGCTTTATACTTCCTAAACATAAAGAAATACCATTTAAAAGTGCTCAATGTGAGGCCGAGGTGGAAGGATCAATCACTTGAGACCAGAAGTTGGGGACCAGCGTAGGCAACATAGCAAGATCTCATATATACAAAAAATTTTAAAAATTAGTTGGACATGGTGATGTGCACCTGTAGACCCAGCTACTCAGGAGTCTGAGGCAGGAGGATCACCTGAGCCAAGAAATTCAAGGTTGAAGTGAGCTATGATCTTTCCACTGCTCTCCAGGCTGGGAAACAAGAGTGAGATTCTCATACTCTTTTTTTCTTTCTGTCTCTCTCAGATATAGATATAGATAAAAGCATATAGATATAGATAAAGCTCAATAATTAGAACATTAAGAAGAAACATTAAGAAATAAATGTATATTTTAAATGACCACAAATGATGAAAAAGTACACCTAGGATTTGAAATCACAATTTATTAAGCAACCTCATAGGACTTATGAGTACAGGACTCATGGTATCATCAACATAGGAAATAGTGCACATTTACTAAATTGTTTTAATTATATGATAATTCCATATACTGACAATAAACAAAGGTTCATGGAATAAAATAAACTGCTCGGAAATACATAACAAAGTATAACATGTGGCCCAGTAAGCCCACTCCTACTTATATATACCAAACAGAAATATACACCAAAAAATGTATAAAAATGTTCATATCAGCACTATTCCCCAAAACACCAAAATGGCTAACTATCCAAATGTCCATCAACAACAAATAAGATTGTCCTGTCCAGCATTATCTAACCACTTTATATATTTTTTATCAACATACTATATATTTTACTATTTTACTATTGCTTCTCTTTCCTTGCTAGAATGTCAGCTCTACCAATACACATATTTTTGTCTTCTTAGATCAGGGTTTCTCAACCTTGACCCTACCCGACATTATGGGCTAGATAATTGTTTGCCACCAAGGGCTGATCTACACATTATAGCATGTTCAGCGAGTTCCCTAACTCTACTCAATAGATATCAATAGCACCTTCGCCCCATGACATGACAACCAAAAATGTCCCCCAGATACTGCCAAGTGTTTCCTGGGGATCAAAATCATCCCTCCTCTTCTTCCCCTCCGTTAAAAATAAAGCCTTGGATTTTTACTATAAGGGTAGCTGACAGATGATAGGTACCCATAAATGTGTCTTGAAAGAATATAAAAAAATCCCTTCTTAGAACAAGTGGGAAAAATTCAACTAAAGCAGTTCTTTGAGATTCCTATCTAAACGGCAGGAGAGGTGACCTATAGAAAACATTTTTTTTTATTTATTTAATTTTTTTGAGAGAGTGTCTCACTCTGTTGCCCTGCTAGAGTGCTGTGGCATCAGCCTATCTCATAGCAACCTCAAACTCCTAGGCTCAAGCAATCCTCCTGCCTCAGCCTCCCGAGTAACTGGGACTACAGGCATGCACCACCATGCCCGGCTAATTATATATATATATATATATTTATTTTAGTTGATCAATTAATTTTTTCTATTTTTAGTAGAGACAGGGTCTCACTCTTGCTCAGGCTGGTTTCGAACTCCTGACCTTGAGTGATCCTCCCGCCTTGGCCTCCCAGAGTGCTAGGATTACAGGTGTGAGCCACTGCGCCCAGCCCTATAGAAAACATTTTAAAGCAGATAAGGATTCCTTACATTCCACTGAGGCTGTGTTGTAATTTACAGAGAAAATTGTATCAATATTGTCTTTGATTATAACAGATTTAAACGTTAAAAAAAATTAACTTTCTCAAATCCCAATACTTTGATACAAGAAAATCATCAAGTAATACAATTAGTGAGATTCAGCAAGGTTTTGTTCTGACTAAATACCATATAGCTACATCAACAAAAATATTCCAAAATAATTGCTGAAAAATACTTAATATGGAAACTGTCATGGGTTTCCAAAATGAATTGCTTAATTGTCTACCTCACATTTGTCTTTAACGTAATCACAACACAATGGTGATCTTTTTTCAGGCCTATTCACTGTACATATGCCCTGTTTCACGAGAAGGAGAGTAAGCGTGCCTATATGAAATTCCACAAAGTCAGAATCTACACAGATGTTCTTTCCCCTTTGGTTTTCCTTTAATTTCCAAATCTTGTAATCTAAGCCTGAAGTTGACTGAACCAACATTTAAACCAGTATAGCAATATCAGCCAAAAACTCAATCTGTTTTCTATTTATATGTCAAGACTGCATCCTTTTTGGTGGCTGAAAAAACTGTTGTTTTGAAATGATTACACAGAGAAACTGCAAGACCTTTAGTTGTTTTATGAACGGTTCTAGATGGAAAGCTTCAAGGCCTGTAGTTTAAGTGGCATAGCAGAAGGAAAAACAAACTTGGAGCTCAGGACTAATACCTTTATATTTTTAACTGTATGCTAAAGTCACCTTAAATAATGACAGCAAAGTATCTCCCCAAAAAAGCTTATTACAAAGTGAAGACAGCACTGCTATTCAAATTCAAAGAGACTTATTACATAGAAACATGCATCTTCTACTGAATGAGGGGCAAGAAGGATACATCACAAAGGGGCATGACAAAACTATTGTGGGTGATGGGTATGCTTATTATCCTGATTGGAATGATGGTTTCACGGGTATACACATGTCAAAATTTATCAAACTGTACACTTAAAATATGTGCAGTTTATCATGTTTCAATTATACCTCATAAAGATATATACACACACATATAGCTTTATACATATGAGCTTCTTTGGGGAATATAAACAAATTATCATTTTCCAGTGAAAGTAAAGACCCCTAGATATAATACCTATATAATACTGGTTAGGCCATTAAGACAGAAAAACCTGTAGCACAAGCACCACTTATGCTGGGTACAGTCACATTTCTTAAATAGTCATAGAGGCAAAGATCCCTCACACAAAAAAATTACATAAATATTTATGAAAAGAAATTCCCAATAAAGAATACTGTCTTATTATCTTTCATATCTTTCTGACCCAAATAATCTGAGGTACACTTAATATGCACCAGGCTGTTATAAACACTTGAAAACACTGCTTCACTTAATAATCCTCACAAGAACCAAGCACAGGAGTTATATATTAGCCCCACTTTAGAAATAAGGAAACTGAGCCTAAGAACTGTTGAATAATTTAGTTCATATAGATAATCATTCACACCTAGGCCTGTGTGATCAAAACTGCTGTCCCTTCCATTATTCTGTACTTCTGTTAATGGATTAAGGAATATCAATAAATACTATGGGGTACTAACCCTAGGTTAAACCTATCAGTGAAGAAAAATAAGAACACAAAATCAAAACCTGACACATTAAACAAAAATATCATTACAGGTACAGTTTCTGTTCAATTAACACTACAAAAGCTGCCAATGAAGACCCAACATAATCATGCCAAGATTTGTTTTATAAGGCTTCCTTCTTCAAATATACATTATAGACTATTATCCTCTGGTGATCTGTCTTTATGTTACATTTCTAGGAGCTCCTGTTAAATTTCCAGGCTAACAGGTCAAGAGAGATGAGAGAAAAGCATTAGATACAGCTATTGGAAAATATATCTCTTTGCAACACTACTACATGAAACATACATTATGGTAAAATGGCCAGAGATGGTCCCATTTTAATAACTTTATGGTCAATTTTTGTTCTTAACAAGTTTAGAATCAGACTGAATAGAAGCAAACCTTTCACAAATGCTTTCCTCTTTTTTCCCTTACCAGCTGCTATGCTCCAAATGTGCCCCCCAGAATTCACATGCTGAAACTTCATCACCAAAGTGATACCAGTAAGTGGTGGGGCCTTTAGAAGTGATTAGGTAACAAGGATAGGACTTTCCCAATCTCAAGAATTAAATTAGCAGCCCTACAGAAGAGGGTGAAGGGAGCACACTAGGCCTTTTTTGCCCTTCTACCATCTGGAGACATGGAATTGTAGGCACCATCTTAGAAGCAGAGACTGGGCCCTCACCAGACTTTAAACCTGCCACTGCCTTGATCATAAAACTTCCCAGCCTTCAGAACAAATAAATTTCCATTACTTATAAATGACACAGTTTGTGCTATTTTGTTATAGCAAGAGGAACAGACTAACACACCACCATTCTCTGACACAAAATCTTACAAAGCTGAACATGAGATTCTGAGATACGGTGACAGCACACGATGGCCTATCCTTAGCTTTAAGATCTTTTCATTGATCATAGATATTTTTAAATGTGTATTAGTGGAATATGCATATAACGGGATAATGTGCATAGGTAGCATCAATATTCACTGTTGAATAAAACCATACCATAATACATTAAGAGGGAAAAGCAGCAAGCAAAGTGCATGCAAGTACAACACAATCCACATATTTTCACCAATGTATTCATGCACGTGTATATGGACACTTAACTCCAAATATCTTCCAAAAACAATACATGTCAACAAGGGAAGCAAATAAAATCACTCCTAAATTATACCACAACATATTAATGACTAGGAGACAGATAAACCACCAACTTTAAATAATATTCTGTGGGGGGATTATAAATATTCAAAATTGGCCAAGGTAGCTCCTGAGCTGGCACCACAGCTGAGTGGGGATTGCTTATAAACAGAATAGAATGGTCCTGCTTGTGTCAGAGCATAGAACATAATCACCTATTATTTACTTCCAGAAGCAGGGAGTCTCACCCTGAGTAGAGAAATGCTGAAAATAGCCTTGAGATCTTTTGGATCAAAGCCTAGACTACTAGGGAATAAAAAGGAAAGGGATGAGCACATGTACTAGATCACAGATACTAGTCAAAGATAAAGAATCAGAGAGGGTGAAATGGGATGTATACCTTGGGAGCTTAGTGGTAAAGGAAAGAAAGAAGAAAGCAGCTGAAGGTAAGGGTCTTATTAGAAAATCAGTGGATGACTGAAAGCCATTGCCTCATGGTACCATTTATTAAAGAAACCCGGCCGGGCGCTGTGGCTCACGCCTGTAATCCTAGCTCTTGGGAGGCCGAGGCGGGCGGATTGCTCAAGGTCAGGAGTTCAAAACCAGCCTGAGCAAGAGCGAGACCCCGTCTCTACTATAAATAGAAAGAAATTAATTGGCCAACTGATATATATATAAAAAATTAGCCGGGCATAGTGGCGCATGCCTGTAGTCCCAGCTACTTGGGAGGCTGAGGCAGAAGGATCACTCAAGCCCAGGAGTTTGAGGTTGCTGTGAGCTAGGCTGACGCCATGGCACTCACTCTAGCCTGGACAACAAAGCGAGACTCTGTCTCAAAAAAAAAAAAAAAAAAAAAGAAACCCTAGGCTCCACTATACCTACAGAAAAAGACATACTCCCACTGTGAAACCAGGCAAAGTACCCATACCCCTTCTAACCACAACTCACACCTCTCTAATATTAAGGCTGTCCCAGAAAAATCATACTGAACTTATCATCACGAAATATGGCATAACAACATTTACACAAAACCATCACAAGAAAAAATCCAGAATTTTATCTTAATGAAAATATCCCCTTCAACACCACAATAGAAAACTAAAACACAACGCTACAACAGAATTACATATGCATGTATGCCTACTTAGTGACTAGAATTTGTTACTAAAATCATTGCCACTAAATGAAAAGGCATTAAATGGAAAAGCACTTCCATTACTTTAGTGGGGAAAAACTGTAATGAGTTGCATTATTACTCATGAGTTGTAAATTATTACTCATATTTTTTCAAGAAAGAAAAATATTAATTAAATACTAAGAAATGATGAAAGTTTATTACACTAGTCAAAGTAGGATAAGTTTTGATTGTAAGTGTCACTGATTAGGAGTGCCAAGGAGTCATTTTTGGAAGGTGGTAGAGTTAGGTAATCCACTTTGAGGTGGACATTCAATATCACAATCAGACATGCTTAATGAGAATTTTCTTTTCCTCAACACTATGATACTAAAATTAAACAAATAAAAACCTGAAATAGCCATAAAAGAAGAATCTCTGGGAAGAAAAGGACAAAAGACTGATTGCCTTCTCATAGTTTGATAATATTAATCTACCTTTGGTTTTCATTGCATACAATTTACATTTCCCAAACACTGTGACTACTTCTTGAGACAATCCAATTTCCTGGGACACACAACCAGTTCAGAAGAGTGAGCTAACTGTAAAGAAAATTCATTTCTCTTCTTCTAGATTTATTTTCAATTCTCTTTACAAGACTATCTTTTGCTAACTAATTAAAGTTTTCTCCCTTTGCTTCTCTTAGATCTCTCTGTACCATTACCCTCACCAATTGTTCAAACTTTCTAGGACTCCTGACTACCTTGCTCTCAAACCACACAACAGCTTGGGAGAAAATAAAAGCTAACATCAAGAGTGCTCTAAAACAGATGGAAACATTGACTGCAAACAACACATTAAGGAGTTGTGCCAGTACTACCACGTCAACCCTCTAAACCAGGCATATATAAGGAACCCTCTAAACCAGGCATATATAAGAACTTTTTGTTCTCATACAAATATGGTTAATATGGTTCCTGTATCCATTGCCATGTGATGAACCACTAGAAATCATGGTGGCTTGGGTCAATAACTAATTTATTTCTCTCACATTTTTAGAATTAGATGCGTGGTACCCTCTGATGTTCTCTCGTGGGCTCATTCATGCAGCTATATTCTACCTCTGAGTTGGCTGGGGGTTGGCTCAGTTGGGAAAGTGAGGGCAGTTGGATCTCTTTTCCCATGTAGTCTTTCACCATCACATGATAATGACAATGGTAGTTTCACACAGCAAACCCCAATATAAAAACATTTATTAAGTTGTATTTCTGGTATGTCTACCAACATATTACTTGTTAAAGCAAGTCTTACAATGAAGCTCAGATTCACATGAGGGCGAACTCCACAAGAATCTTGATAGGTGTGACCTGGAAGTGTGATTCCTTGAAAGGCATCCCTATAATATCAAAAATTGAAAACAGTGTACATTTCAAAGTTGTTTGATATGATATTCTCTAACTAGAAATTGCTGTTTTGATTAAACTGGCAATAACAGTGTCTTTGCCCAAAACCTTACATAGAAATATTACTTATATTTATTTTAATGTTATGTGCAAAAGCCATTCTGCTAAAAAAAAAAGGGGGGGGGGAAGGGGCGTATGTAAAGTAGTACAGTATAGCTTTTCAAGAGCTATTGTATAAAGTAAATATGTAGCTAAATAAACATTTGCAGGTATGAAACAATGTCAGGAATCAGAAATTCATAAACTTAATAACAGGAGAATATGAATGACGAGTTAACTGAACTGAGGAAAAACTGGAGGTTGTAATTTTACATAATGTGTATCACTTTAAACTAACAGATCACTCTAAGCTCCCACTGAGATTTGTTCAGGCTGTGTTTTAAAACTGTATTAAGTGTGTGTAAGGTGTGTAATGTCCTGGCTTCTGTGCCTTCCTTTTATCACCACAGGAAAACTAAAAATTGGCTTTAAGTAAATAAGTGAACTGGGGCCATGATAAATGTGCATAATTAACATTTATGCTATTGTCTCTTATTTACTAAAGGTAGTGTTAACATTTCAATATATATAAAGAATATCCCTAAGCAATATGACAAAAAATAATTAAATAGAAGTAATTGTAATGTCATTTTATTTCCTTAAGATTTCCCTACATCCATAATTAGATAAACAGAAATCATATCTAATATGTACTAAAGCCTTAGTGGTTCTGAGTTAAAACTAAAGCCCAGAGGCCCATAAGTCATCCATATTATTGGATCCCCTAGTACGCTAACCCATCTCATTAAAAATTTCTATGCCAATGCAGCAGCTCTCCACATAAACAGTATACCAAAGATGTACAAGCCCTTTCTTTGAGCATCAAAGACAGCTACAGAGCCACAGCAGAGAATTACAAGCCAGAATACCCAGGCAAGACATGAAAAATGCCAGAGAGACGGGTAAGTAAAAGACTCGGTGCATGAATTTGTTGCCAAGGAACTGCTGGAAGAGCCCATGTCTACGAGCAGCAAAGACTGGAAAAAGGACATATATCTAGTTGAGTGCCACCAGAATTACTACGAGCCTAAACTGAGATTCCATCAAACCTCACAAACAAAAGAAATAAAAACCAGTCAAAATTGAAAATGCTAAGTACTATATGTGATGATTCTGGGGCATTTCATGACAAAAAGAAAAGTCATATACCTATTATCCCAAGCAATTTCATTCTACTTCTAATTAACATAACTCTTAGTTACTTTAGACAAAAGCCGAAATAAAGTCATTTCAGTACTACTTCAAGACCATGACATTGTGCTTAACTTGCACCTAAATAACTACAGCTTTAGGGGACTGGCTCCCAAATACTACTCCATTGACTTCTGCCAATCCAAGACAACATTTTTGGCAGCTTGTAACAAAATAAGAAAAATATTAATATTGTGAACAAACTGTATTCTATTTTTTTAATTATCTTATTTCAATAGATTTAGGGGTACAAATGATTTTTGGTTATATGGATAAATTGTATAGTTGTGATGTCTGGGTTTTTAGTGCACCTATGACTGACTCAATATAGTGTACACTGTACTATCTATCAGGTGCAATGTATTCTATTTAATCAATAGTCCTCAATTTTGAAATTAAGTCATTGCTTCTATTTAGCTATTAAAATTATTTTGCTTTCCTCAAGGTAAATTTAAGGTAAGAACTGATAGTCTTATAATTTTTAAGCCTTTGCTTGGCAAAAAATTTGTTTTTGTTTTTCTTATTCTTGAGATCCAATCTTGGAAATAATGGCCACAGAGTGTATATTTAGCAAGACATAAGGGATTCCTAACCAATTAAGATACATTTTGTCTCATTCTTAGAAGAATTTCTCCCCACTCTATTGATACAGTGAAAGTTTCCAGACAAGACTTTTAACTTCTTTCTTCATTGATAATATGCAGCAGTTAATCACATGATCTTCAAGGTTCTTTCCACTTCCTGTATTCTATGATTCTCTATACGTAAAGGTCACATTTCCACATGATGTATATAATGAGATTGGATTAAACATTCTTCAGGGTCTGCAAATCAGCTGTTGGATAATGTTACTCTTTTACTATTATTCATGGCCAACAATAACCTAAATATAAACAGCTACATTCTGGAAACTGTTTAACATGTAATACACAATGAACTTTGTTTCCTCCTTCCCTAAAATTATTACATAATGTACTGCCTTAGTTCTTGGATCAGTAACACAATAAACATTATCCCTTTCCAAGAGCTTAAATGACTTATCTGGAATGATAATCATGTAGTCTCTTTCATACACAAAAATATATAAGACAAAACACTACATTACCTAAATAAATGGCGTTTTAATGACTGTCATCAATGCAGTAAGAGCCAATATTTTAAATTTTGAGCTAAATGTAATGTGTTTATTTATAAAGGATAAAATAAGAAAAACTGGGGCTCTTTTGTTAAGAGCTGATTATATGAACTGGGTCATTCTTGCTGGACCCAACTAAATCCAAGTCAAGGGGCAAAAGGAAAAAATAGAACACTTAGGGCACATAGCACCTGCTCCAAGAATAATCTGCGAGCATAGCTGTTGAAATGGCCTGCCATAACCCTAATATTAGTTTTAACTATTAGCTGCTGAAATGAACTGCCACAACTCAACCACCATCACTTACCAGTCAGCATGCCAGCTCCTGAAAACATCACTAGTGCCAATGAGCTGTATTCCAAAACAGTAAGTAGTATTTCTATCCCAATCTTTTTGTTTTTCAGATTTACCAAAAGCCACTCCAGTCTGTGTATATGCCCTGAATTGCAATTCTGTTTAATATGCATTCCCAAATAAAACATCTTACATAGAAATTGGTCTCTATATTTTTATTTATTTTGACATTAACACTTGCCATAGCAACTCCCATCTTCTTTGAAAAGGCATTATAGATTTCTAAATGAAAAATTATACATCAAAAGAAAATATGGCCGGGCGCGGTGGCTCACGCCTGTAATCCTAGCACTCTGGGAGGCCAAGGCGGGCGGATTGCTCAAGGTCAGTAGTTCAAAACCAGCCTGAGCGAGACCCCGTCTCTACCATAAAAATAGAAAGAAATAAATTGGCCAACTAATATATATAATATAAAAAAATCAGCCAGGCATGGTGGCTCGTGCCTGTAGTCCCAGCTACTCGGGAGGCTGAGGCAGGAGGATCGCTTGAGCCCAGGAGTCTGAGGTTGCTATGAGCTAGGCTTACGCCACAGCACTCACTCTAGCCTGGGCAAACTTAACCTCCCTTTTTTCTTTTTTAGGAATCTTTTTACCTCTGAAAATAACTGAACAACTGGTTAGAAAACAGAAAAGTAAGTGCAAATACATGAACATGAAGGTTGGGGCACCCTTAATGATATAGGCATGTTCCATCTACAAACTAGCAAGGTCTGTATGTATGCAGGAATGCCCTCTGTAAGACAAGTAGTATAGTCAGTGGAAAGAATGAATGTAGCTTGGGAGTCAGGGAAAGGCCCAATTCCATGATTCACTGTGTGACTAAACTTCTGTTAGCTTCAGTTTCTTCATGTATCAAATGAGAATAACACAATCTCCTTTACCATGTTCCTTGTAAAATTAAATGAGGTTACATAACAGAAAAAAATTTTATAGATCTAATAGATAGCAAGCATTCAACAAAAGTTACTTTTCCTTCCATCCCGTGGTGCTATTTTAGCATAGTAAACAAACATATGCCTCATAAACAATTAGGGTTATAACTTATTTTTTTTTAATCCCAGGACCTGGGAAACAGATTGTATAAGAATTCATTTATAGCTAGATTCCTCTATTATTATATTCAATTTGAATGAAAGGGTCTAGAATAAACCACTATGGCAAAAAAAAAAAAAATTATTTTGAGCTGATGTCACCTGAGTTCCTGATCTACCTAAAAGGAGAGCCTTCCAAAAGAACTCAATTGTCATAAATCCCCTCTTCCAGGACCACACCAAAGCAGACATTGTCAAAAACCTATCCTATCTTCCATTTATTCTCCCAGGGATCCAATTATCTTTCCACAATGTCATTTATAACATTAAAAAAAGTCATTTGTGTTGCTATAAGTGCCCTTTCTCCCACTCCACTTGTAAGAACATCATGTTCTCCCAGATGTGCCCCCCTGCCCTTCTACAACCCCAGCTCATATTAAGATGGTTTATAAATCACCTTAAGTCACAATTCTTTGTCAACTTCTATGTGTACATATGTAATTAAATCTGACTTTTTGTCCTCTTGCTAATCTGTCTTTCCTCAGTTTAAATTGAAGGGTCCCCCCTACCAAAGAATGTAAGAGAGCAAAGAAAAAGTTTTTCTTCCCCAACAGTAGTTACTAAAGAGTCTACTCTATTCAACATTCAACATTGCTCACCTACTACATTTAGAGAAAAACTTAAAACATATACACATACACACAAATCACTCACTCTGATTAGAAAAAAAAAAAAACTATTTACCAACAATTGTAATGTAACACTCCCAAGAAACCATCCCATATAAAAATGTCTTCTTCAAAGTAAACATTTTAACAAAGATATACCACACAATAGTTTAGTTTATTGTAATCAGATCAGCAATTAAATAAGTGATAAGGAAATGCTTATTTCCAGCTGGCCTCTGGGATTAATTAGAAAGGTAGAAAACAAGAGAGAAAAGGTGAGCATACAGGTAAGAAGAGACCTTGGAATAAAAAGTTACAGTAGGTCTATAGTTGATGAAGTGACTTATGGACTTAATTCAAAAGTTTCTTTACATTTATTTATCAATAACCATTCTTTAAAACAACTTAGCAAATGATACAGACATATAGAAGTCTCTTCCTAGAATAATTTCCATACCATGAAATAAATTAATTTTAAAGAGTAAAGACAGGCCGGGCGCGGTGGCTCACGCCTGTAATCCTAACACTCTGGGAGGCCGAGGCGGGCGGATTGCTCAAGGTCAGGAGTTCGAAACCAGCCTGAGCAAGACCCCGTCTCTACCAAAAATAGAAAGAAATTAATTGACCAACTAAAAATACATATACAAAAAAAAAAAAAAATTAGCTGGGCATGGTGGCGCATGCCTGTAGTCCCAGCTACTCGGGAGGCTGAGGCAGAAGGATCGCTGAGCCCCGGAGATTGAGGTTGCTGTGAGCCAGGGTGACGCCACGGCACTCACTCTAGCCTGGGCAACAAAGTGAGACTCTGTCTCAAAAAAAAAAAAAAAGAGTAAAGACAGAAGGAGGGAGGAAGAAAGAAGCTATAGTACATTATTTTAAATAAGCACTTGCTATTAATCAGGATTATCTTCATTATACCTGTGATGATTAATTTTATGTGTCAGCTAGAAAAAAGTATTCAGATATTTATTTAAACATTATTCTGTAAAGGTATTTCTTTTTTAGGTAAGACTAAAATTTAAATCCGTAGACTTTGAGTAAAGCAGATTCTCCTTCATAACTTGAATGTGCCTCATCCAAAAAGGTGAAAGCCTTAATGGAAACAAAACTGACCTCTTCAGAGGAAAAGGAAATTCTCCCTTCAGACTGGAACTGCAACTCTTTGCCAGGTCTCCAGCCTACCAAGCTACCCTGCAGATTTTCAACTTACCTTACATACACATACCACACTGGTTCTATTTCTGGGGAAAATCCTAACTAATACAATCCTCTAACCATCAAATTCATCCCTCAGTAAGTGATTTCGTCACCAAGAAGTCTAATCACACAACCACCATAAAATTCATCCCTCAATGATTTCATCACCAAGTATAATCACACTACCACCATAAAATTCATCCCTGAGTAAATGATTTCATCACCAAGTATAATCAAACTACCCTTTCCTTTTTGACATTATTCAATAAATAAATTCTATAAAAACAAATGTCCTTAATCATACAGCTAGGAAGGTTGAAAAAAAAAGGAGAATCTTAAAATTGCAAAGCAAGATAAGCTATGCAGGTAGCTGAGTTCCACAAACACACCTTTTTGTGGGGCTTTCACATGTCTGCATAAACCTGACATACTGAAAACTTTCACTTACAAACTTTCCCTTCTTGAATATGGTGCTGAGTTCCTCTAGTGAATTTATTATTTCGCGCTTTAGATCTTTTCAAGTACAGAATTTCCCTTTGGTTTTTATATAATTTCTAATTCCTTGTAGAGATTTTCTATTTGTTGAGTTATTGTCATACTTTCCTTTAAGCCTTTAAACATAGTTAAGTTTTTAGAAGATATGCATAATTGCCCATTGTAAAATTCTTGTCTGCAACATTTAATACCTGGAGACAATCAGATATGATTTCTATTGTCTGCCTTTTGTTCACTATACCACACTTTCCTATTTTTTGGCATGTCTCACAATTTTATATTTGGAAATAGATACTTTATATTATATGGCATAACAATTCTGGATCCTATGAAATCTGTTTTCTTCCATAATATTAGTTACTGATGTCCACGCTTAATTTTACTATTTTATTCTTGCTTTATTTTAGACCCTGACTTCTGGGGAATTGCCCCTGTGTCTATGCATCTTAGTGGTCAGCCAATGATTCAACAAAGGATTTGCTCAAATACTATAAGTCAACAAAGTTGTTGTCCTGTTGCCAAAGGATCTGCACATCTTTCCAGAATTTTCTTTCCCCTGAACCCTTTTATGACTCCTCTGCATGTCCATGAAGGCTCAGTTAACCATTACCTTAGGCTAAAGGAGCCACTGCCCTTGAAATTCACATGCTACCTATATAGTAACCTTCACAGATAATGCTGCTAGGCATGTACAACACCAAGCACAGCAGGTAAGATATCATTATTCCTCATAGCCTTCCTCACCCTGGAAGAACCGCTACACCAACAAAGCCTGGAAGGGGGAAAGAGTAAAGTGCGATGGAAGCAGCTATAAGCACGAATGCCACAGATTCCCACTGTTGTTGTGCCAAGTTTAACAGTTTCCCAAGTTTAAACACTTTTCAGATGGTTGGTTGCATGCCTTTGGTTGAGTTCCAGAGCACTACAATAGTTGTTTTCAGCTGTTTTGTAGATGGACTTAGTGCTAAGTCACAAACTCCCATGATTGTTTTTGTTCTGTTATGGTTTTTTTAGGTTTTTTTTTTCATTTTGAGAACAATTTATTCCAGCAAATTTGCACATGAGGACATGAAATAATTTCACTTAATCTGTACCAATGTTTCATGCAAAATCTTAAATTTAAATGAATCACTGTAGGTAATCTGGTGAATTTCTCCACATTATTTTCCATCACTCTAAGATTTTTTTGTTTTCTCGTATTTGGAATTTTTTTTCAGCAATCTGAGGTGAATTCTTTTGTGGGACTAACTACATAAAAAAAATAAGAAAGCTTTCCATATGCTTTTCATGCACTTTCTGTTAAATTGAGTAAGGTAGCTGATTTTCATACTTAATTTATGTAGTTTGAAAAATCCCCCAAACAAAACAAAATCCAAACAGGTGGTTTGTAGTGAAGGAATACAACAAGCATTATTATTATAGACTAGGACAATTCTTTTTCTAATACAAATTACTTGGATAGAATAAAGTAGACAGCTCATGCTGAGAAAACTGAAATGCAGAAAATGCAAAAGTTAAAGGACAGACAATACACTCAGATCCATGTCTCAGGCATGGATCTCTGGATGTTTTTTGAGACAGTGCCTAGCCCTGTTAGCCAGACTAGAGTGTGCAGTGGCATGATAGTAGCTTACTCCTGCCTCAAACTCCTGGGCTCAAGCAATCTGCCCACTCAGCCACTTAAGAAGCTATGATTACAGACATCTGCCATCACACATGGCTAATTTATTTATTTATTTATTTTTTATAGAAGTGGGGTCTCACTATGTTACCCAGGCTTGTCTTGAATTTTTGACAGCAACAGGTGTAAGCCACCATGCCTGGCCAACTCCCATAATTCTTAAGTATTTATTCCAGTTTCTCTTCCACTACTAAAGCTTTATAACCTATGTTGCAAGTCCTACTTACTCTTCTACATCTACTGCAATATTTCTCATTCCTTAAGACCCAACCTATGCTGCTCCTTCCCAATAGGTTTTCTCTCATTAATCCATGCACACTGATCTCTCTCTTCTCTGGATTCATATCAAACATCAATATTAATTAATTATTTTGCGTGTGTTGCGCTTTTTCTTCTCAGCCAAGTCTTTGAGGAAAGAAATTGGATTTTCATGATTTTCTATCCTTATCCTATACCTGGCAAAGTGTTGAATACACAGTAAATTCTCAAATGCTTTAATGTCTACTTCTATCCAAAAATTTACTCTTAAAGAAATTTGACTTGTAGCTCATGAAGTCAAATCATACCCCTAAGAAGCAATAATCAAGACTCTTTGTCAGTATCAATCTCTGATGTTCAAAAAAGAAAAACTCTATGATTTAACCATGTTATACCATTTAACAAATTCTTTCCTTTTCCAATGCCCCAGTACCTCATGATCTAAAGTGCATACCATGAGCTGAAGACTGTGGCAGAGGCTGCTACTGGCCAACTTGATATCCATTTGATAATCTTCCTTTACTAACAAAGCCATAGTGACTTCCCAGCTTTCCTTGTAGCTAGGAATTCAATTTGAGGAGATACACAAACTGAAAGGCAGCAGCCATCTTTAGAAAGAAAAAGGAGTCACACTATAAGGATGTCAAAGCTAGAACAAACCTAGGTCACGGATGACATAACTGGAACATTCTACTAGCCCTGGACTTCCTATCCATAGGCTTCTAATGACATGATTTGTGTTGGCCATGGTAACATTATGAGCACCTGAACATAATTCTCAATTGGAATTATATAACGAAAAGGTCACTATAAAACTGATAATTAATTTATTATAAACCTTGGAGAAGAATACTATTTCCATTTAATATCTGAAGAAAGTAGAGAAAACATCTGACTTTATGATTAATAACAATTCATCACCTTAGTCCATAGCCCTCTTATTGTCAAAAATGCAACTAGCATGGAAATAAGAGCATGCTTGCTTGAGTTTGAATTACTAGCTCCACTGTGTGAAGTAGTGCCTCAGTATTTCTAGACTGCAAAATAGGAATAAGAATGGTATTTTTTCAGGATATTATTGTACGGAATAAAAGAGAAAACTCATGCAACACCTATAGAGCAGTGTCAGGCACATGCTACATCATCAATAAATGTCAGTTGCTGTTAATAAAAATAATTTTCATTACATAATAAAAATAAGTTATTATTATTACCACCTAATAGTAACTTCTACTCTGCTGTAAAAAGGCGATCATGTAAAAGTGAATATAACAAATGGAAAAACTTGTTTCATAGGTCGAAAAAATAAAATAAAATGAAAAAAAATAATAAAATTAAAGAAAAAATTTTTTAAAAAGTGAATATAGTGGAAACACATAAACTAAAAAATATTTTCTCAATGATGGGAATAAATTCTAATCTAATATTTGTTTTCTTTTGGCTCCAGCTATCACCTTGCATATGAAAAAATAGAGAGCAGAAAAACAAAAAGTTTAGTGACTGAGTCACTAACTATGAAAACCCTAAATATATTTTACTTTGTTTTTCTTCTCTCTTATGAGAGCTTAGCCTTATAGTTACAAAGATTTTATAGCATCAGTTTTCCCTCTGGAATAATACAAATTTGTAATAGGTGATTCAAAGAATTTTTTAAATTTCCTTACCCCGAAGATCCAATGCTCTTACAAACACCAAGGAGGGGTCTTTTTTCAGCAAAGTTGTCACATTTTTGAGCACCTGATAGGGAGCATAAAACAAACTGTAAACTTTGAGAAATATTCTTGTATACTGCCTGTTATTTTCATGATTTCAAAATACTTACAACTGAGAACAGAGAAAACTATTCATTATAAATTAACAAACTTTACAGTGAGCAAAAAATAGAAAAGCTAAATAAACCAACATCATTTAAAAAATTGAACCAGCATTTTTAAAATGTTTTGTAAATTGGCACCACTGACAATCTTATACACATTCTCCATGAGATCAGAAAACCACCACACACCCACCAACTAATTATATGAAACTAGTATGATCCTGATATCAAAACTAAGTAAAGGAGGCTCAGGACAGGAAAATTATAAAATTTTACACCATTCTCACTGATATACATAAATGCAAAAATCCCAAGTAAAATATTAATAAAGTAAATAGCAATATATTAGAAAAAAAATAAAATCTCAGAACCAAATTAGATTTACTCAAGTAATAGTAATAGTTTAACATTATAAAATCTATTAAAGTAATTCATCATATTAACATTTCGGCAGAGAAAGAATTCAGTTAGATTCTGTATCTAGTCATAAAAAGAACAAAAAAAAATATGTTTTTAACCCAAAAATGATCTACAAAAGACCAACAGCAAATTTTACAGGCAATAGTTTAGAGTATTCCCATTAATATCAGTAAATAAAAAAGGATACCCAGTGTCGTCGCTTCCATTCACCCCTACGGTGTAAGTCCTAGTCAACATAATAATAATAAACGAACTCAACAATATTACAGGATATGGAACTAATATAATATCAGCAAATAAGCAGAAAAAATAAAGTCAGGGAAATATTTGTACAGAATGGCTCTGAACCACATGAAAAGATGGTCAACCTCATACATGAAAGAAATTCCTTAAAACTTTATTGAAAATGGGTTATTGGAGTTCAGGACAAGCCACCTCCAAAACATGCATCTTTGGCCTACTGATTATTTTGATCTAAAGGCACCTGAAAAAAAGTAGATTCAAGAAGGGCACTCTGACCTGCCCTTTGATTCCAATAAACAGGAAAGACAAACACCATGAGAAAGATGACCTTCCTATATCAGGAGGAAAGAAACATTCTAATCACCAGAGATAGAAAGTCAAGGATGAGAGAAATTTGTACAAACTTTGTTAAACTAACCCGATCTTCCTAGGGACTTCTCCATAAATGCCACTCTTTGTTCAACCAAGTATATAAGAGCTTAGGCCTAGGCACTTCTTTTGACTCTTCATTTTTCTGAGAGGATACACATGTACATGTAAAATTTTATTAAATAAAATTTGTTACCATATACTGATAGTTTCATCTCTGGTATCTCAGATCTATTCCAGGTATGGATGCTTCTGTTCTTGTGCCAGTCCCAGGCTGATTTAACTATTATTGCTTTATAGTACAGCTTGAAGTTAGAAAGACTGATGCCTCCCAGTTTGTTCTTTTTACTTAAGATTGCTTTGGCTATACGAGGTTTTTTCTGGTTCCATACAAAGTGAAGAATTATTTTTTCTAGATCTGTAAAGAATGCTGGTGGTATTTTGATGGGGATTGCATTAATTCTGTAGATCACTTTAGATAATACTGACATTTTAACAATATTGATTCTACCGATCCATGAACAAGGTAGATTTTTCCATCTGTTTAAATCATCTGCAATTTCTTTTTTTAGTGTTTAGTAGTTCTCCTTGTATAAATCTTTCGTATCTTTTGTTAAATATACTCCTAGATATTTAATTCTCTTTGGGGCTATAGTAAAGGGTATTGCGTCTTTGATTTGAGTGTATATTGATATTATAACTGAAACTTTACCAAATTCATTTATTAAATCTAGAAGTCTCTTGGATGAATCCATGGGGTTTTCTAGGTATAATATCTTATCATTGGAGAAGAGCGAGAGTTTGATCTCATCTGCCCCAACTTGGATGCCCTTAATACCCCTCTCTTGCCTGATTGCTATAGTCAGGACTTCAAGCAGTATGTTGAATAGAAGAGGAGATAGTGGGCATCCTTGTCTAGTTCCAGTTCAAAGAGTGAATGATTTCAATTTTTCCCCATTTAGAATGATATTAGCAGTGGGATTAAGGCAGACAACAATATACAATGGGGAAAAGAATCCTTCTTCAATAAATGGTGCTGGGAAAACTGGTTAGCCACGTACAGAAAAGCAAATCAGGATCCCTACCTCTCACCTCTCACAAAAATTCAATCAAGATGGATAACAGACTTAAACCTAAGGCATGAAACCTTAAGAATCCTAGAAGAAGATGTTAGGAAAACCCTATCAGACATTGGTCTAGGCAAAGAATTTTTGAGGAAGACCCCCAAGGCAATCACCGCAGCATCAAAAATAAACAAATGGGATCTGATCAAATTAAAGAGTTCTGAACACCCAAGGAAACTATCAGTAAAGGAAATAGCCCACAGAATGGGAGAAAATATTTGCCCTCTACACTTCTGATAAAGGCCTAATAACAAGAATCTACCTAGAACTTAAAAGAATTAACAAGAAAAAAAATCAAACAACCCCATCAAGAAATAGGCAATGGAAATGAACAGAAACTTCTCCAAAGAAGACAGAATAATGGCCTGCAAACATATAAAAAAAATGTTCAACATCTCTAATCATCAGAGAAATGCAAATCAAAACCAAAATGAAATACCACCTAATCCCAGTAAGAATGGCCTGTATCAAAAAAACCCAAAACAACAAATGCTGGTGAGGATGTGGAGAGATAGGAACACTCTTACACTGTTGGTGGGACTGCAAATTAGTGCAACCTTTGTGGAAAAGACTTTGGGGATACCTCAAACAGCTAGAAATAGAAATATCATTTGACCTTGCAATAGCATTGTTGGGCATCTACCCAAAAGAGCATAAGACATTCTAGCATAAAGACATCAGCACCCGAGTGTTTATGGCAGCACAATTCACTATTGCAAGGGCATGGAAACAACCCAAGTGCCCATCAATTCAGGAGTGGATAATTAAAATCTGGTATATGCTCACAATGGAATATTACTCAATTCTAAGAAACGACAGTGAACTAGCACCATTTATGCTATCCTGGATTAAGCTTAAGCCCGTTATCCAAAGTGAGGTGACACAATATCAGGAAAATGGGCTCCGTACCTACTCGCCATCAAATTGGTGCTGACTGATTAAAACTATTGTGCTCAAATGGTGGTAGTGTTCACCAGGGATGGGGGGGGGCATATCCTAGGGATATGGCGAGCATTGTGGGTGGGAGGGAATACCTCTAACCCTTCTTAGGCAGATGTCAAAAAAAAACAAAACTTTTATCAGGTGGTGGGCAAGTGGGAGGGAGGAAGAGGGGAAGGGTGTATAGTTACAAAATGGGTACGGTGTACACCACCTGGGGGTTGGACAGGCTTGAAGCACTGGCACGGCGGGGGGGGAGGGGTGGCAGGGGCAATATATGTAACCCCAACAATATTTGTACCCCCATAATATAATGAAATAAAAGGGAAAAAAAATTTGTATGATTTTCTCCTGTTAATCTCTTTTATGTCAGCTTAATTCTTAAGCCCAGCCAGAGAACCTTAGAGGTTAAAGTAGAAATTATTCCTCTCCAACAATACTATGGCTATATTTTTAAGATACCTTATCTTTCATAAACAAGTAATAAAATATTAACCAATAAACTGATACGATATCTGGAACATGTTTCAAAATAATCTGTAGAGAGGGGAATAAATGTTAATAAAACAAGATTAGTCATACAATAATAAAGGATGGGTCTTAGGGATCATTATACTACTCGTACTACTTTTTTTTTTTCATGTAATGTTCATTTGTTTTTTGGTTTGTTTTTCTTCTTTTTAAGACAGACTCTCACTCTGTTGCCTGGGCTAGAGTGCCATGGCATCAGCCTAGCTCACAGCAACCTCAAACTCCTGGGCTCAAGCAATCCTCCTCCCTCAGCTTCCCGAGTGGCTGGGACTACAGGCATGCACCACCATGCCTGGCTAAATTTTTCTATATGTTTTTAGTTGGCCAATTAATTTAATTCTATTTTTAGTAGAGATGGGGGTCACGTTCTTGCTCAGGCTGGTTTCGAACTCCTGACTTTGAGCGATCCTCCCAATCCAGCCTCCCCGAGTGCTAGGATTACAGGCATGAACCACCACACGCGGCGGCACACTATTTTTAAAAAAGAAATTTTCCACTTAAAAAGACTTAACGGGCTGGGCGTGGTGGCTCACACCTTTAGTCCTAGCTCTCTGGGAGGCCGAGGCGGGCGGATTGCTCGAATTCAGGAGTTTGAAACCAGCCTGAGCAAGAGCAAGACCCTGTTTTTACTATAAATGGAAAGAAATTAATTGGCCAACTAAAAATATATACAAAAAATTAGCCGGGCATTGTGGCACATGCCTGTAGCCCCAGCTACTCGGGCGGCTGAGCCAGCAGGATCACTTGAGCCCAGGTGTTTGAGGTTGCTGTGAGCTAGGCTGACCCCATGGCACTCACTCTAGCATGGGCAACAAATCGAGACTCTGTCTCAAAAAAAAAAAAGACTTAACGATGTTGACATACATTGAATTTACCTAAGAGCTTCTCAAAAAAATCCAAAAGTATGATCAAATTTTCTCACTCTATTAATCAAAATTGAATACAAATATGTGTTAATCCAAAAAAATCACAACTAGGACTTTGTCCTAAACAATTTACACTCAGAAATGAGAGAAATAACTGTTTATAAGATTATTCACAACCAGGCATGGTGGCTCACGATTGTAATCCTAGCATTCTGGGAGGCCGAGGCAGGAGGATCACTCGAGGTCAGGAGTTCGAGACCTGCCTGAGCAAGAGCGAGACCCCATCTCTATCAAAAATACAAAGAAATTAATTGACCAAGTAAAAATATATATGGAAAAAATTGGCCGGGCATGGGGGCGCGTGCCTGTAGTCCCAGCTACTCAAGAGGCTCAGGCAGCAGAATCACTTGAGCCAGGAGTCTGAAGTTGCTATAAGCTAAGCTGACACCACAGCACTCTAGTCGGCAGAACAGGGTGAGACTCTGACTCAAAAATAAATAAATAAGTAAAAATTATACGGAAAGATAAGGTTGTCAGAACAGCTAAAACAAGTTTAAAAAAGAAGAAAATGGGAGAAATCACTGTAACATATTTTAGGAGTTACATGGCTACAGTAATTCAGATTGAATGGTATTGGCAAAAAGGATAGACACACAGACCAAGGGAAAAGAGGAAAATGCAGAAATAGACCCACATAAGCATGGCCAACTGATTTGCTTTTTACAAAGGCATAAAAGCAACTTAACAGAAGATTAGTCAATAAATGGTCCTGCAGTAACTGGATGTCCACAGAAAAAAAAATAACCCTAACCCTCATATTTGTCCAAACTTAACACAAAATTGATTTTAGATTTAAATGTAGGCTGGGCATGGTAGCAAGCACTCTGAGAGGCCGAGGTAGGAGGATTGCTTGAGAACAGCGTGGACAACATAGTGAGACCTCATCTCTACAAAATGTACAAAAAATTAGCTGGGCATGGTGGCATGCACCTGTAGTGCAGCAACTCGGGAGGATAAGGTGGGAACATTGCTTAAGCCCAGAAGTTTGAGGCTGCTGTGATCGCACCACTCTACTCTATCCTGGGCAAAAGAGCAAAACCATGTTTCTTAAAAAAAAAAAAAAAAGTAAAACCATACAACATTTAGAAGAAAGTATAGATGAAAATCTGCAGGACATAATGTTTGGTAAGATCTCAGACATAACACCAAAAAGTATGAGCCATAAGGGGAAAAAAAAAATCAATAAACTGTTTTTAATTTAAACTATAAACTTTTCTCTGTGAAAGAGCCTGTTAAGAGAATGAGAACACAAGCTATACTCACACTCAAAAAAATACTTGCCAACCACATATCTGACAAAAAACATGACAAACATCTAGAATATATAAACTCAACAGTAGGCTGGGTGTGGTGGCTCATGCCTGTAATCCTAGCACTCTGGGAGGCCAAGGTGGGAGGATTGCTCGAGGTCACGAGTTCAAAACCAGCCTGAGCGAGACCCAGTCTCTACTATAAAAATAGAAAGAAATTAATTGGCCAACTAATGCATATAGAAAAAATGAGCCGGGAATGGTGGTGCATGCCTGTAATCCCAGCTACTCGGGAAGCTGAGGCAGTAAGATTGCGTGAGCCCAGGAGTTTGAGGTTGCTGTGAGCTAGGCTGATACCATGGCACTCACTCTAGCCTGGGCAACAAAGCGAGACTCAGTCTCAAAAAAAAATAAAAGAAAAAGAAAAAATAACAATAAAAAAAACCAATATTGAAATGTGAGAAGCATGAGGATGGAGAACAGAATAATGATTCTCAAGGGTTAGGGATGTGTGGTGAGATAGCATAAGAGAGAATAGTTCTCCCTCATGAGATAGAATAGTTCTGTATCTTAACTGTAGTGGTGGTGAACATGTGATATAAAGTGGCATAGGACTATGTTCATGCATTCTACCAATGCCAATTTCCTGGTTTTTACATTGTCCTATACTTATAGAAGAGAGAATCATTGGGGAAAGCAGAGTGAAGGATACACCAGACCTCTCTGTAGTAATTTTTGCAAATCCTGTAAATCTGTAATTATTTCAGAATATAGCTGTTTAAAAACGGAAGATGGAATGAAGAGGAAACTCCTTGCTAATATTGCTTTAAAAATGGTTTTCTATAATATTAAATAACTTACATTTTGCTATTTAAAAAGGTGCGTATGTCAAAAGAATGAGAAGACAAGCCACAGACTAGGAGAAAATATTTGCAAAAGACGTATCTAGGCCAGGCACGGTGGCTCACGTCTGTAATCCTAGCACTCTTGGAGGCCGAGGCGGGCAGAATGCTCAAGGTCAGGAGTTCGAAACCATCCTGAGCAAGAGCCAGACCCTGTCTCTACTATAAACAGAAAGAAATTAATTACCCAACTAAAATATATAGAAAAAATTAGCTGGGCATGGTGGCACATGCCTGTAGTCCCAGCTACTCAGGAGGCTGAGGCAGAAAGGATTGCCTGCTCCTCAAGCCCAGAAGTTTGAGGTTGCTGTGAGCTAGGCTGACGCCACGGCATTCAGTCTAGCCTGGGCAACAAAGCAAGACTCTGTCTCAAAAAAAAAAAAAAAAAAAGCCGTATCTAAATTCCTAAATCTCAACCAAAACAAAACAAAATGGGCAAAAGACCTGAACAGATACACACATGGCAACAAGCATATGAAATGATGCTCCACCTCATATGTCATTACAGAATTGCAAATTTAAAAAATGAGATAACATTGCACATGTATTAGAATGATCAAATACCAGAACACTGACAACACCAAATGCTGGAGAAGATGCCAGCCACACTCTCATATTGCCAGTGGGAATGCAAAATGGTACAGCCACATTGGAACACAGTTTGGAAATTTCTTAACAAAACTAAACATATTCTTACCACACAATGCTGAAATCACACTCCTTAGTATTTACCCAAATGAGCTGAAGACTTTTGTCCACACAAAAACCTGTATATGGATGTTTATTTATAACTATTTTATTTATAATTGCAAAAACTTGAATACAATCAAGATGTTCTTCAGCAAGATCAATGTATAAATAAACTGTGGTACACCCAAAGGACAGACTATTATTCAGCACTAAAAGGAAACAACCTATCGAGCCATGAAAAAGAAATGGAGGAAAGATAAATGCATGTTACTCAGTGAAAGAAGGTAATATGAAAAAGCTACATACTGTTTCCAACTATATACCATTCTGGGACAGACAAAACTATGGAGACAGTAAAAAGATTAATGGTTGCCAGAAACTGTGGGAGAACATATGAATAGGCAGGAGCATGAAGATTTTTTAAGGATTTTTAATTTTTAAGTAAAACTATTCTGTTCAATATTAAAATACATCTCATTACACATTTATGAAAACTCACAGAATGAACACCAAGAGTGAATTGTAATGTAAGGCATGGACTTTGGGTAATCATGATTTGTCAGTGTAGGATCACCAATTTTAACAAATGTGCCACTGTGGTGCAAGAAGTAGATAGTGGAGATGCAGGGTATGTACAAACTCTATTTTGTGCTTAATTTTGCTGCGAACGAAAACTGCTCTAAAAAACAAAGTTTATTCGTTAAAGATAAATGTAGTAAGCTCATGCACACCTATGTTCTCTGCAGCATTATTCACAATAGCCAACAGGAGTAGAAGCAACCCAAAAGTCCACTGATGGATGAACGGATAAAGGAAATGTACTACATACACAGAATGGAATATTATTCAGTCTTAAAAAAGGCAATCCTGTCACATGCTACAGTGTGAACGAACCTTGAGAATATTATAAATGAAATAAGCCAATCATGAAAAGACAAATACTGCATGATTTCATGATTTCACTGCATAAATTAACTCATCGTCTTAGTCCATTTAGGGTTTCTAGAAGAGAATACTTGAGACTGAATACTTTATAAAGAAAAGAGGTTTATTTGGCTCATGCTTCTGATGGCTGGAAAGTTCAAGACTGGACATCTGATGAGAGTCTCAGGCTCATTCAACTCAACAGAAATCAGAAAGGCAGCCAGTGTGTGCAAAGAGAGAGATCACATGGTGGGAGAAAGAGGGGACATAGTCTTTTTAACAACCAGCTCTTGTGGGAACTAAGAGAGCAAAAACTCACTCATCCCCAAGAGAAGATATTAATCTAGTCATAAGGGATGCACCTCTATGACCTGAACACCTCCCAGGAGGCTCCACCTCCCAACACTGCCATGCTGGGGATTAAATTTCAACATGAGTTTTGGAAGGGGTAAATGCCCAACCCATAGCACTCATTTAAACAAAAAGTAGAATAGTAGCTGCCAGGGGTTAGGGAGAAGGGGGAAATGGAGAGTTGCTCAATGGGCATAGAATTTCAGTTGTACAAGATAAAAAAAAGTTCTAGAGATCTATTGCAAAACAATGTGAATAACACTACTAAACTGTACGCTTCAAAATGATGAAGATGGTAAATTGTATTTTATGTGATTTCTACCATAATTTTTAAAAACATTTAAAGGTACATGTGTATGTACATAGATAATATAGATGGTAGATAGATATTTAGTGTACATTAAGTACTACATGCATAAATACATAAAAAAGATAAACAGTAATCTCAGGATAGAGGATTTACTTATTATGGGTTTAAGAAGGAGAAAACATTTGGGAGGTGTAGCCAGGGGACTTCAAAGCTCTTTTTCCTTCACTTCTTAGGCTGGGTGGTAATAAGCATTTATAATATTAACAATCCTTAGTAATGGAGGCTCCAAAAATAATGAGGGTTAATCTATAGGAAGACAGGTTCGTGGTTATACATTTAGACTGTGACTTGACACGGTATAATACTTCTTAAGTGTGATTATAATAAGACTGAAAATGAAAACAAGTTCTGTCATCTTATATACCAAATTATACTATTAACACCAGATGCTTGACCCCAGGAGGTTGAAGCTATGGTGCACTATGATTACACCTGTGATCAGCCACTGCACTCCAGTATGCGCAACATAGTGAGACCCCATCTCTTAAAAAAAGATTAAAAATTTAAAAAAAAAAACCACAACCAATGTCTATGAATAAAATTTTCTATAATTATTTAAATATTTTAGAATTGTATAACAATAAGTGCCTACATCTTTTAAATAAATCTGTGACAATGTGTTGCATCAAGAATGTTTACTCAGGCCGGGCGTGGTGGCTCACGCCTGTAATCCTAGCACTTTGGGAGGCCGAGGCGGGCGGATTGCTCAAGGTCAGGAGTTCAAAACCAGCCTGAGCGAGACCCCGTCTCTACCAAAAATAGAAATAAATTAATTGACCAACTAAAAATATATATAGAAAAAATTAGCCGGGCATGGTGGTGCATGCCTGTAGTCCCAGCTACTCGGGAGGCTGAGGCAGGAGGAACGCTGAGCCCCGGAGATTGAGGTTGCTGTGAGCCAGGCTGACGCCACGGCACTCACTCTAGCCTGGGCAACAAAGTGAGACTCTGTCTCAAAAAAAAAAAAAAAAAAGAATGTTTACTCAAACATAACTTACTATAGATTGTGTTAAACAAATAAATCAGATTTCACAATTAACAATATGACTTTTGATCCAAGGACAAGTTAAAAATTAATTGGTTCAAAGCCTACAGTATTTATGTTCCAAATTAATTATAACTGAATTCATCTATACAGGGCCAATTCTTCACACCTACATATTTCACCTTCACCTTTAACAATGCCTGTTTTCCTTCTACATCCTGATCTATACAACAACTTTACAGTTTGTGCCTTATTATACATACCAGTTTGATATTTTGATGAATGAAACATCAAGTTTTAAAATGCAAGTAATAGTGGCAAGAATGGTGTGACCATTTGCTTTTCTCAAACCTGTATTGAAGAACTCCATTAGTTTTCACTGACCCACTGAGGTATATCAGTCCAGCAGACATTCCTCTATAGGTCAGCCACATGACACTAAAATTTTAAACTACAAAATAAAAGCCCTATAATGAGAACAACATAACCTGCACAGCACCTACTAGAATATCCATGCAAGTAGAAAAGACCAGAGTCTGCGATAAACAAATATTAACAAAATATTCAAATTTAACTGGGGCATGCCCTACAGTAAAAAATATTCTAGTTTCAGAGTTAGAAAACAAGGTAACAAAATCTTAATTCTCCTTTAAATAATTTTATTGTGGATAGCTTGAATACAATTCTAATATGTCAGTATAAAAATTCTACAATCTCATGAACATTGCAGCTATTAACTTGTTTTTTCATGCAGTATAAATAGCATGTACTCTTCATGATGCCTAATGGAGTCATCACCCTCCCATAATGTAATCCTCCAAATTGCAGCGGATTAACTTTTTATATATAAAATTTTGTGTTTATTTGCATGTACAATAGAGAGAATGACGTTACACACACCTGTTCTACAGCATTTAACAGAATGTACCATGATGATTGAAATGAAAAGCGGCTAGCTAAATCCATCAAATATAAAAACTATTGCAATCCTGTTGCAAAGTCCTTTTGTTAAACTCCTTTTATTCTAAATCCTTTTAATTCTGTCCTATAACACTAAAACATTTATAAAAAGCTTAAAATCCTAATAAATCGCACAATTAAAGTAATGAAAATGGGCTTGCCCACCGAGTCACTAACTCCTCACCCACTCAACAAAATTCAAAACAGTTTGCCTGTCAGAAAATGTTAAATAATATCCCCAAAATACACACCATTGTAAACTCATTTAAACCAAAGAGTTTAAGCTCATAAATCAGCCTTAAAGATTTCAAGACATCAAATAGAAACAGCTTCTGCCTGAATCCAAAAGCAGATCCAGAGGCAAATAAAAATTCAACTGATAATGAAATATCCCATCTCTACTCTTTTGACATTAAAGATGGTATCTTGAATATAAAGATTTTACACAAAAGTATGCTAATACTAATGAATTTTCACTGATAAAATATTTACCAGAAGGATTCCATTGAACAACTAAATTCATTCTCATTTTTGCCATTTTAAAATCATGTTTTATTTTACTGAAATTATTTTCTATAAGATAGATTTAATTCTATCAGTTTGCCCTTATTAGTTTTTCTTATAGATTTATTCAATGTGAGCTTTCTAATGTAGGCAGATTTTGCAGATCTAACTTTTAGTTGTACAGCTTGATTTTACTGTCAATAAATTCTATGTGCAAATTTTTAGATTTTTCAGGGTTTTGTGTGCTACAATGTTATATTTTCTTACCAAATTTCTATAAACAATCTTCATTATGAATTAAATAATCCTCTGGTTTATTTCTTATCTAAACAGGAAAATGTTTAACAGAGAAGAAAGATATGAAGTAGAAGATGAGACAAGAAGAAATAAGAAAACAGATGGAGAGACTGTAATCACCATCCACCAATAAGAAAGAAACAGGACATAAATCTTATTACCTTGAACTGTTTTACCTAAATATAATCAATAAATACATCTTTGCTATTTGCCTAAAATATCTAAAATACTGTGTACATATTTTATCCCCCAAAGTGACCTCAAAAAGTTTATTAAAGTATATTAAAGACATTATTTTTTTCAACATTAAATGTATGAGTTATCGCTTAACGTTTAGTAGCACATTCTATTTCACTTTGATGATCAGGCCCCTGTACTCTTTCACGGATTAAACTTGTCCTACCTTAAAAAACACCAAATACTAATATTTTACAAAGGAGTAACTGATCTTAAGAGAGGTTAAATAAATTGTCCACATTATTATGGTACTACATGGCATGTCTGAACTTACAGGCTGGCCCAGAATTCTTTCCTCTGTTAGTTACCCTTACTCACTGAAAAGAAGTTACTATCAAGGGGTAAAAACAAATCAACTCCTCTACTGAAAGTTATAAACAAAATTATTGATGAAGACTAATTTACAAAATGCCTTAGCATTTTAATCCTCTCATCTGTTAAACAGGGATAAGTACCAGTATGATACATAGAACTGAAGTATCAAAAAAGAAAATATATGCAAAGGACTAATCATGGTGTTGCAAAATTTAAGAAGTCAAGCTTCATGCGATTGTTGTTTATGGCAACTCTTTACTATGGTGAAACCAGTCATCTACTTTTCTGGTTAGAAAAAAAAAAAGACACTATTGACATCTCTGACTCCTACCTTGCTCTTCTTATCATGATGCCAATATCTCCTTCACATTTTTCCACATTACTCACTCTGTACCCACATTGAAGAATACCTAATGCTGTAATTTCTACTCTCTGGTTAGAAATATCCAATTTCCACAAGCATCTGTAGGACAGTGGGAATAAAAAAGAAAAAAAAAAAAAAAGAAAGAAATATCCAATTGCCTACTAGAAATCTGCCTAGTTCGCTTGCATACTTTTTTAGGTCTTTGCCAAAATACCTTCTAATCAGAAAGGCCTTTCTAGAGATCATCTTCTATCATGCTCTATCTCCTTACCCTGATTTATTTCTTCATAACACTTAACAGAAACTCATATTGTTGAAGTTATATATTGTTGATTTACTTACTTGCTCAGCACACTGAAAAGGTAACTCCATCATACAAAAAGACCTGGACGAGAATGGTCATAATAACTTTACTCGTAATAGCTCAAAACAATGTTCAACCCAAATTCTGCCCCTATCCCCCAAACCCAAAACCCCTGAGCTAATCTGAACCACTCACCCTGGCAAACAATGGCCTCGCAACAGGGGAGTTGGGGAATTGGTGCCCCAGGCCATTGGGCTGGGCAGTGTTGTCCCAAGGGCCCAAAGTGTACTTTCAGAGACCCCTGGGGCTGCAGGTGAGGGCCCAGGCAATGCTAGGGCCCAGTAAGGCACCAAGGGAAGGTGACCATCAAGTGTGACTTCAAGGAGCTACAGAAGCTCCTCAACCTGGAGGAGTGAGTGGATTCTAGAGCAGTTCACCCACAGAGCTGGAGATTGATGTAGATCAGCTCCTGGACATGAAGAGTGATGATACCTGGGCTGCGAGGTTCAAAGAGCTGCTGGTTGACTGTTACAAACACACTGAGGCCTTCATCTCTGGCCTGCTGGACAAGATCTGGGGCATGCATAAGCTGACCACACCCCAGCAAAAGTAAAGGTCCATGACCCAGGTGAACAGTGGCTCCCACAGGATATTCACAGCCCACCAACCTCATAGCAACAGTAATACCAGAGACCCTGCAGCCAGGCCTGGTGCCATGAGCAGGGCTCCTCATGCCCCTTGCCCTGGCCCAAGGGCCTCTCCCCCTCCCTCTCAGTTTTTCATTTTGGGGGTTCTTCATTGTTATTAAACCGATAGGACTTTTTGTGTTTTTATTTTGACTCTGTGATCTGGGCCCTTAAATGAAGCTAGGATATGCCTTTGGTGCAACAACAACAAAAAAAATAACATTAAAAGCCAGGAAAATTACTCTCAGAGGTAAAAGAACTCAGAATAGTACTTAAGCCTCTGTGAGAGATCAGGGTGACTCAGAAATTGTATATGGGAACTTTCTGGGGTGATAAAAATGCTATCTTTGTAGAAAGAGGTATAAAGGTATACATATAACAGTGCATACATTAGTCAAAACTCAGACTATAAACATAAATCCATGCATTTGCCTACTATAAATTATACCTGAATTTAAAAATTTAAGCAAATAAAAAATATGTTCAGGCCGGGCACAGTGGCTCACGCCTGTAATCCTAGCACTCTGGGAGACCGAGGCGGGCAGATTGCTCAAGGTCAGGAGTTCGAAACCAGCCTGAGCAAGAGCGAGACCCCGTCTCTACTATAAACAGAAAGAAATTAATTGGCCAACTAATATATATATATATATATATATAAAATTAGCCCGGCATGGTGGCGCATGCCTGTAGTCCCAGCTACTCGGGAGGCTGAGGCAGAAGGATTACTTGAGCCCAGGAGTTTGAGGTTCCTGTGAGCTAGGCTGACGCCACGGCACTCACTCTAGCCTGGCAACAGAGCAAGACTCTGTCTCAAAAAAAAAAAATATGTTCAGTGTCAAAGGACATTAACTGCAAACATTAACAGTGGTTGATTAGAGTGGTAAGATAAGAGGTGGGCTTTTACTTCTTTTTTGTCCAAAATGTAATAAAATATTAATAAATAGTCTAGGTGACAGATATACAGGTGTTCATTATCATATACTTTTTACCTTTATGGAGGTTTGATGTCTTTCAAAATATAAAGTTGAAAAAGATATAAATTAGAATAAAAAGTAATCCAATTCACTGCACATAATTGCTTCAACATTAAAAGTGATTGCCAAAGTAAAACATAAAGCTTTAACAAGTTATAGCCTGATCTTTCTAGACCAATGTTAACTAGAAAACAAAATAACCTTAGAATAAGCAAGCACTTGGAATAACTAGTCTCCGTTTCATTTTATTTTTATTTTTATTTTTTTTTTTTTTGAGACAGAGTCTCGCTTTGTTGCCCAGGCTAGAGTGAGTGCCGTGGCATCAGCCTAGCTCACAGCAACCTCAATCTCCTGGGCTCAAGCAATCCTGCTGCCTCAGCCTCCCGACTAGCTGGGACTACAGGCATGCGCCACCATGCCCGGCTAATTTTTTCTATATATGTATTAGTTGGCCAATTAATTTCTTTCTATTTATGGTAGAGATGAGGTCTTGCTCTTGCTCAGGCTGGTTTTGAACTCCTGACCTTGAGCAATCCGCCCGCCTCGGCCTCACAGAGAGCTAGGATTACAGGCGTGAGCCACCTCGCCCGGCCTCTGTTTCATTTTAATTGCTGAACTGCAAACATGAGCACTGTTTGACATAACCAAAGTCAATTAATGTTCATTAGTCTCACCAATGAGCAAACTAAAATGTTTACATATTGACAGTAATATACACATATCTCCACTGACACATACTATATATATTTTCACATTCTCCCAATATGTCCAAGTAAATACTTACTAATACCCTGAAATTGCTTCTATAATTTTATGCACGGTTATTAAATCATGAACAAAAACATGCACAGTTGTCCCTTGGTATCAGTGAGGAACTGATGGGGACAGTGAGGAATAGTGTGGGAACTGGTTGCAAGACTTCCCTCAAATACCAAAATCTGTGGGTACTCAAGTCCTTGATGTAAAATGGTATCGTACTTGCATAACCTATATGCCTCCTTCCATGTACTTTAAGTCATCTCTACATTGCTTTATAATACCTAATCCAATGTAAATGCTATTAAATAGCTGTTATAATGTATTGTTTAGAGAATAAGGGGGGAAAAGTCTATATATATTCAGTACAGACAAAATTTTTCCCTGAATATTTCTGATACGTTGTTTGAATCCACGAATGTGCAATCCACAGATATGTCAACTGACTATATACTGTCAAATATAGAAGCGATTTTTTTAGATAGTTGTTTTACAATATTGGATCACAGTATATGTATTGTTCTGCATGTTTTGTTCCTCACTCAATACTTCATGTAAATCCCCTCAGGTCAACAAATACACATCTAACTCAGTGTTTAATAGCTTCATAATATATGGCTATAACAATTTATTTAACTATTCCTACTGATGTGCATTCAGACTCCCTTACTATAAACATTGTTGTAAATAGACTGTATGCTAATACTTTTTGTTCCTATGAAATAGACTTTCAAAAATAAAATTACTAACATAAAGAGCATGCGTGGAATTGCTAGATATATTTTATTTAGTAAATATCGCATGCTGAGTTACTTTCCAAAAACGCCTTTAAAATTCACATTTCTCCTCAAATTTGTAAGAATACATCCGATCAACACTAAGTATTTTCACTGCTTTTTAAAAAGTTGGCTATTTTATATTGGGAACTTTTCTTTACTCTGTATTCTCAAATTTTAAATGCTACAGTTCTTCAGATAACTAACATCTTCAATGAAAGAGCTTTTAAACTTAGGCATTCTACATGTCTAATTGCATTATTTAATATAGAATTGTGACCATGTTCCAGATGTAAACATACTTTCCTGGCACCAACTCTACAGCAAAGTACTGCTTTATATTACACTTCATTTTATGTTCACCCAGCCATATCTCACCCTCCCCCCAATATTTAAGTAAACTTTGTGTGGCCAACTCTCACTGCACATATGCCCATAAAGAACTCTAAAGAATTCAAGAGAATGCTATAAAATGAAAAATAAACAAAAAAAGTAGAATTAGTCTCAAACCATACATATGGCATTATCTGATAATTAATATTAATATGGAAATATATATACACACACAGATACACACATGCACAAACACTAGGGATGTGGGGGATGCATTTACTTTAGACCGAAGACGCTCAGGAAAAAAAGACAAACAGGAGGTTAATGATGAGAAATCTATTGTCTAGCTATTATGATAATAGAACTGTATTACCAAAAATCATAAGATGCTTAGGAAAGCTCTTTTTGTTTATTTAATATATTATTTTATTTAGGTATAAAGTAAAATTGAAAAGAAAGTATGGGTAACTCCCAATATCCCCTTCTCCCTGCACAGACTCAGTCTACCCCGTTACCAACATGTGTTGACTGAACAATTGAATCTACACTGAAACATCATTACCCAAAGTCCATTGTTTACATTGTGGATCGCTTTTGGTGTTGTACACATTCTAATCTGTGGGTTTGAATAAAAATATATAACATATCTACCTTACAATATCATATCCAGTATTTTCACTGCCCCAAAAACCCTGTGTTCTCTGGCTATTCATCCCTTCCTCTCCCCAGAAATATCTATTTTTATGTACACAAATATGTAAATATACATACGCATGCATTTCAGACCCTAAGTTTAATTATCATATGTTAAGTCTTAATTTAGAATTTTGAAAGACCAACTAAGGTATTTTCTAGTCACAACACTTGATCTGAAAACCAGTAATATACAAAATGGAAAGTGTAGAATTCTAAGTCAGATAGGCATGAATTTCAAACCTAGCTTTCACAATTAATTGGTTTATAAGCTTAATTCTGTTCTTCAACTGCCATATCTGTAAAGTGGAGATAATTACCTACCTTGAGTATATACCAAGTGCTTAAGAAATCATAGCTATTTTCATGAACAAAGATAAAATGGAGGAATTCTGGAAATGTGATGTTTGAAAGTTGGTAAAAAAAATTATATAACTATTATATAAACAAAGCAGGTAATTATTAAGCAACAATTATTAGGTCTCACAATGTGCTATAAGCTATTTGAAAGAATGCAACAGATAAAAGTTTCAGGTCAACCCTCCTCAGCAGGAAACTCCTAGACTCCTCATATCCTGGTCATCCTTAATTTTTAGTCTTTTTGCTGTTGTTGGAGATGGAGTCCTGCTCTGTCACCTGGGTTAGAGTGCCATGGCATCAGCCTAGTTCACAGCAACCTCAAGCTCTTGGGCTCAAGGGATCCTCCTGCCTCAGCCTCCCCAGTAGCTGGGATTATAGGTGCACATCACCATGACCGGCTAATTTTTTTCCTATATTTAGTAGAGACACGGTCTCGCCCTTGCTCAGGCTGGTCTCGAACTCCTGACCTCAAAAGATCCTCCTGCTTTGGCCTCCCAGAGTGCTAGGATTACAGGCGTGAACCACAGTGCCCAGTCTTTAATTCTTATTCAAACCAAAAAAAACACTATGTAGCTGGTGTACATTTCTTTCCGTTTTATGAAAGTCTGTTTTCTACCTAGGTTATTCATCTAGTATGTTGAACTTCACATAGAAAGTTCTTAAGTGGAGGATAGCGAGGGCAATGATAGAGGGCAGACAGAAAGAATTAAAAATATAACATTCATGGGCTTGAGTATAACGTAGAAGAAAAAAGAATAGAAAAAAATTTATAAATATAAAAAATAAAAATAAAATAAATAAAAAAATAAAAAATATGATATTCAAAGAGATAAATAGTCAAAGAATTTTCCAGAATTATAAAAAGGCAGAACTAAAAAGCTTGGTTAACTCTGTAGCAGACTAAAAAGATACTCATATCTAAAAGGTCTGGAAACATATAAGACAGCTGCTCGGAAAGTATCCAACCGTTGTTATAATTAGAAGGGTTACCATGCCTAGATACTTCCCGGACAGCGGACAGCGGTTATATACCAACTGTTAATATAGTAGCTAATGCAGAAAGAAATGGAACTAAGGGGAAAATGGGTAAAGAAATACATGTAATTGTACGATTCATTTTTATAAAAATTTGTTTTTTAAATTCTTTTTGAAGAATAGGAAAAAATAAATGTAGGAATAAGGCTCAGCACAGTGGCTCATCACTATAAATCCCAGCACTTTGGGAGGCTGGGACAGGAGGAATGCTCAAGGACAGGAGTTTGAGGACAAGCCTGGACAAAAAGGCAAGATCCAATCTCCTTAAAAAGTTTAAGAAATTAGCCAGGGGCCATGCACGGTGGCTCACGCCTGTAATCCTAGCACTCTGGGGGGCCGAGGCAGGTGGATCACCGAAGGTCAGGAGTTCGAAACCAGCCTGAACAAGAGCAAGACCCCGTCTCTACTATAAATAGAAAGAAATTAATTGGCCAACTAATAGATATAGAAAAAAATTAGCCGGGCATGGTGGCACATGCCTATGGTTCCAGCTACTCGGGAGGCTGAGGCAGAAGGATCGCTTTAGCCCAGAAATTGGAGGTTGCTGTGAGATAGGCTGATGCCATGGCACTCACTCTAGCCAAGGCAACAGAGTGAGACTCTGTCTCAAAAATAATAATAATTATTATCATAGTAAAATAATAATCCTTGTTTCATTTCTCTTCAATAGTGAATGCACAGACCTCTTCTTTATATTTTAATAATAAACACCTATCATCCATAAAAAGTAAAAATTTCCAATAATTTTCATTTACTTATGCAAATTCATATATATAAAATCCTGTTACCCACACCAAACCTTGTGTTTATCATTCCTGTGCGCGCGTGCGCACACACACAAACACACAGTTTTTGCTTTCCATATTTTAAAATTAGGAGGTATTTTTTATTAGTTCATGTGTCTGGTTGTTGCTGCTAACTATAAAGCTCTATAAATTCATATGACTTCAAATTAGATTATTTCCGTGTACTATGAATGAAAAAAATAGAAATTCCAAAATATTCCCATTAAACCCATGTATACATAAAAACTGCAAAGTACAGTAACATCAACAAAAGGAACAAATTCAATAAAAACTAGGTTAAACAGTAAGTGCCAAGAAGATAGTTCAAATGATAACAACAAAGGCCTACACTTCTTGTTTTTAAGACTAAAAGCATCATGGGGAAAGGGGGGAAAAAAGGATGCCAGTCTCTGAAAGGCAAGAATCATTGTAGTCCCTTGATGATAGCTAAAACGAGAAGGAAAGTTTAAGACTCCTTTACCTATTCATGAGATCAAAAGAAATAAAAGAATCCCTTGGTGTTTATATCGTTTTCTTTTGCTAATACATCTAGCACCAGAAAGAACAGATTGAATGCTATGATATCTCCAAAAATTTCTCTATAATGCTTGTATCTTTCAAAGGGTTTGAGATTTAACCTCTCCAAAGATACATTAAATTCTTTAAACTGTCTTACAAATAAAATTCAATTTCAAATTTATTTACAAAAAGCTTTTATTGTGTGCCGAGTACTACTCTAAGTAATCTTAAGAAAAATTATCCAAAACCTAAAATTAAAGCAAAATACTAAACTTCTGTATCTAGCCATAATGAAGTAACAGGTATCAGAATAATTCCCCCTCCCCCACCAGAAAAATTTAAGAAACATAAAATGTACGAAAAACCAGTTTTCAGATATTCAACAACAGGCAGTCCAAGACAAGAGAAACAATTCATGTGAGCCCTGTGAATGCCCCAACTCACTACCCATTCATTTAAGTACTATCAATGGCTGTTTTTATTCAACAATGGCCGAGATGAATAGTGGAATAGTTAGGACAGATACTACATGGCCCACAACCCTAAAATACTTACTATAAAACTCAACCTTTTTAAGAAAATGTCTGCAGACCCCTGTTCTAGACTAATGGCTAAAGCAGTAAAGAATCAAATTATTGCCAAGTAATTTAACTACGTAACAGCACAAAGCCCAGAAATATATATATATATTTTTTGAGACAGAGTCTCACTTTGTTGCCCAGGCTAGACTGAGTGCCGTGGCGTCAGCCTAGCTCACAGCAACCTCAATCTCCTGGGCTCAAGCACTCCTCCTGCCTCAGCCTCCCGAGTAGCTGGGACTACAGGCATGCACCACCATGCCCGGTTAATTTTGTGTGTGTGTGTATATATGTGTGTGTGTGTGTGTGTGTTTATATTTTAGTTGGTCAATTAGTCTCTTTCTATTTTTAGTAGAGATGGGGTCTCACTCAGGCTGGTTTTGAACTCCTAACCTTAAGTAATCCAACCACCTCGGCCTCCCAGAGTGCTAGGATTACAGACGTGAGCCACCATGCCTGGCCAAGCCCAGAAATATTTAAATACATACAAAATAGCTTGAGGTACATAAAATCTACAGTGTGGCATCCAAACAAAACCTTTGAGGCATGCAAAAAAGAGGAAAATATAACCCATAATAAGGAGAAAAATCAATTAATAGAATCAGACAGATATCATTAAAATTGCTGTGATAAACATTCTCTATTTATCCAAAATAGTAGAGGAGGCTGGGAGTGGTGGCTCACGCCAGTAATCCTAGCACTCTGCGAGGCAGAGGCCAGAAGGATCGCTCAAGGTCAGGAGTTCGAAACAAGCCTGAGCAAGAGCAAGACCCCATCTCTACTATGAATAGAAAGAAATTAATTGGCCAACTAATATATATGGAAAAAATTAGCCAGGCATGGTGGCACATGCCTATAGTCCCAGCTACTCGGGAGGCTAAGGCAGAAGGATTGCTTGAGCCCAGGAGTTTGAGGTTGCTGTGAGCTAGGCTGACGCCACGGCACTCACTCTAGCCTGGGCAACAGAGCAAGAGTCTGTCTCAAAAAAAAAAAAAGGGGGGGGGGGAGAAAAATAAATAAATAAATAAATAACCTGATTTGAGGTATCAGTCACTAACCCTTTTATTCCAAGTCATGTAAAAGGGAACCAACATTTCTTTTAAAGGCATGATTTAAGGTGAAAAAAATTTAAAGAGGCTATTTGCTGTCTTTGTGACATACTTATCACAACAGTTTAAAACTTACATGTAGTAATGTAGGCCAAGGGCTTCTCTATATATTGGTCCCCATATTGACTATTTTCATTGTACTTCATCCTTAGACTAAACAACCAAGGGCTTCAAATATAATGAAGACAATGAGATAATTGAAGGTATTTTAGATCTTTAAAATGGAAAAAAAAATAGAAATACAACTATTTTTTACATATTTCAATGAATATACAAACCTGTGGTTTCTGCAGTGAGAGAGCTAGCCTAGAAACACCTGGATTTGGTAAAAGTGTTTCCTTGTAGTAATGGAAAAATCATATACTGGGAGACTGTGAGGCCTAAGTGAGGCGAGCTTTAAAGTACAAATTTCAACTTCACCCCTGATCGACTTTATGAATTTATGCCAGTCACTTATTCTGAGATTTAAGTCTCCTCACCTGAAAATTAGAATAATAATACCTTGTAGAATAGTGGTAAAGCAGTGATAATATATAATTATAATGTCAACCTAAACTGACATCTCAAAAAATATCATCAAGTAATATATAACGCACTTAATTTATAAATTTCTTTCCTCTTTTCTGTTCAGAATACCTACTCTCTCTGTAGCTCTCACAGGAAAAGGCCCTAATTACAGGATTCAGATAGGTATAAACTGAGAATACTTTTAGAATAATTTCTCAATTCCAATACTGTGACATCACCAAAACTAAAAAAGCAGCACCTCTAAAGCAGACATTCTCCCCTAGAAACATTGTTTTCTCACGAAAAACATTAAAGAAATTTAATATGAACAGAACATATGTTCCCAAGTTACAATTTACCAAAATCACAGGCTTAGCAAAATATTGTAAAAACCTAAATGATCATAGGCAATAAGACCTCAACAGTAAAAACTAGGTGCTATGAAAAAAATACACAATATACAAGGCAAACTGAGAAGTAATTAGAGCAGAAAACATTAGAGAAGCCCTAAATCTCATAGTTTAGCCATTTAAAATGTCAATAAGCCTGTTTCTTCTTCCTTGCAACATACTGACAATGATTGTAAGCAAATGTCAGTTGGCCTACTTTTGGAGGTTTGCTAGTGTTTAGACTGAGCAGACTGTGTGTGTGTGTTTGTGTGTGTACGTGTGTGATAAGATTTACTTGTTTAAGCAGAGTTAAAATTTTTTACCAAAAAAAGATTTTACAGCAAAATCTTCTGGAGAACTTAATCATAAATTCTGACTTTATGTAGCTGAAAAAAATCAGTTATTAGTTGAACATGATAAAAACTACATTCAACTTGTCTGAAAAAAATAAAGTAGGTAGTTTTACCTTAAGAAAAATACTGAACATGTAGTGTTAACATTTTGAGCTGCGCAATTGTGAATGCTTTGTGTTGTAGAACTAAAACTACTAGTACCTTTCAAGTAAGTACAATTTTTCTAATTTATAGGTAAGGAACCTGAAATAACATAGAAGAAATAAACCAAGTTGCTGCCCAGGATTTTGAGATGAGAGTCATAAATGTAGTCCATTGGCGCTTTGGGGAACTGTATATTCAAAAAGTCCTTCTATCACCAGAATAACCACACTGGGTTTTAAGAATTTGTCCTAAAATATCCATATATGGATAACGTTCAGGTGTTCAGGATACTGAACTCCTAAGGATAAAGAATAAAGTTGAACCTGTATTTCTAAGAAATAGTCCAAGGTCAAAATGATGTCTTTATCCATGAGGAATAAGAAAACAAGGCTAATGTAATTCCTAAGAATTATAAGCTCTGGTAGTATTAAAAAACAGCATCCTTTGGTCACTGATAATAGATAAACAACATGTTATAAGAAGTAGAGTTCTTTACAAGTGCCAAGATGTGCATGCCAAGGTAAAAAAAAATAATAACAATAATTTTTAATTAAAAAGAATAAAAAAAAAGTAGAGTTCTAGATTATTTCCTATGAAATACTGAATAAATTCATTAGGGGGCACCCCTCATCTGGCACATGTTACACAAAAGAATGCAAACATGAGAAATCAGTTCCTATTTTTCCAAAGAGCTAACATGATAGTAGGGGAAAGTCCACGAAGAAAGAGTAATGTCCTCCAAAATATATGAAAATCAGAGACTGACAAGGAAAGAATTACTTCTTTATGATGAATAAAGAAAATGTAAGAGAAAAAAGATAACAAAATGGAAAAATTTTAAATTAAACTTTCAAGAAAAGTCATGATTAATATTAGACACAGGGAAATACAAAAGGACTTTCTTATCATGAAACCTAATAAACAGCACAAATCAATAAGGAGTAAAGAATACAAACAGGCCGGGCGCAGTGGCTCACGCCTGTAATCCTAGCACTATGGGAGGCCGAGGTGTGCGGATTGCTCAAGCTTAGGAGTTCAAAACCAGCCTGAGCAAGAGCGAGACCCCATCTCTACTATAAATAGAAAGAAAACTAATTGGCCAATTAATATATATAGGAAAAATTAGCCAGGCATGGTGGTGCATGCCTGTAGTCCCAGCTATTCGGGAGGCTGGGACAGAAGGATTGCTTGAGCCCAAGAGTTTGAGGTTGCTGTAAGCTAGGCTGACGCCATGGCACTCACTCTAGCCTGGGCAACAAACAAAGCGAGACTCTGTCTCAAAAAAAAAAAAAAAAAAAGAATACAAACAAATGTAACATTAATGAATATAAAGAGCAAAAATATGAGGATTTTCTACCCTCCCTAGTAATCAAGGAACAAAAAATTACATATGAGTAGGATTTTCTGCCATGCAGACATGAAATGATTGAGAAAATTCATAATAGCCAGTATAGGACAGAATAAAGAGAAAAGAAATTCTAATATATAGTTGTCGACATATCCTCTCAGAGAGGCAATTTTAAAACAGGTATCCAAATTTTAAATGCATAGATCCTTTGGCTGAACAATACACCATCTAAGAGTTATCCTAAAATAAATTCATTGTATGATTTTTGAAATGTTCATACATGGAAGTGTATGACAATATAACTTATTAATAGGGAAAAAATTGAAAACAATATAAATTGCCCATACAATGCAATGTTACATAATTTTTAGCAATAATCGAAAATTCATAAGTTTTGAAATGAAACAATGTTCACAGTATAAACTGTTATGGAAAAATGCACACACACCCAGACACACACCCTTATGCATCGGTGAAAACCTGTAATACATGTAAAGAACTTGAATCAGGCCTGGGACATAATAATATGAGCAGGTTTTATGCAAATGTGCATGGTTAATGGAAAAACATCTGGAAATATGTACCATATATTTTTTATATTTCTGGAGGGTCTTCCAGTGAGAATCGGAAAACCTGCTAGGCAAATTCTAAAAGAGCTGTAACACTACACTGGAAATATATACCACAAACTGTTTTTTGTTTTTTTTTAAGAGACAGAGTCTCACTCTGTTGCCCAGGCTAGAGTGAGTGCTATGGCATCAGCCTAGCTCACAGCAACCTCAATCTCCTGGGCTCAAGCGATCCTCCTGCCTCAGCCTCCCGAGTAGCTGGGACTACAGGCATGTGCCACCATGCCCGGCTAATTTTTTGTATGTATATTTTTAGTTGTTCAATTAATTTCTTTCTATTTTTAGTAGAGACAGGGTCTAGCTCAGGCTGGTTTTGAACTCCTGACCTCGAGCAATCCGCCCACTTCAGCCTCCCAGAGTGCTAGGATTACAGGCGTGAATCACCACGCCTGGCCCATAAACTGTTAATATAGGCCATATAATCCATGCTCAATATCTGAGGAAACATAAAAAGAAAGAGGTAGTCAGGTCTATCTGTGCTAAAAAAGGACCACGTGAATTTTCACTTCCTATATTTCAGTATTACTTGAATTTTTATAACAAATATTTTCAGTGGTTAGAATTACATGGGTCCTTACTTTTATTTTATTTTATTTTATTTTTGAGACAGAGTCTGGCTCTGTCACCCCAGCTAGAGTGCAGTGATGTCATAGCTCACTGCAACCTCAAACTGCTGGGCTCAAGTGATCCTCCTGCCTTAGCCTCCCTACATGGTCCTTACTTTAAGAAATTAAAAACATGGCCATCCCCCATAATACACCAAAATAAAATAAAATAAATAAAAACATTACCACCAATGCTATCCCTGAAAAAAAGAAAAAGAGAAACATGGAAGTAAAAGTCTCCTCTGATCCTATTCCTCAAAAATAACATTGATGAGCATAAAGTCTATAACCATATAAAATTTTTGACTTGTATATTAGAATATACATATTGATATATTTTATTACACAAGTGAGGTGCTAAAAACCAAAATGGCTATGTAGAGTAACAAATAAAAAGAATTTATTTTAGTTGGAATTAAGTTCTAGAAGGACAGATTTGAAAGATGGTTAGTAACAGTTTCTATCTGATATACTAATACCAATGATTTTAGCTTTTTCGGGAATATGTATTGAAAGACAATTCTAAAGCAGATCTATACTAATTAAGAAAGTGATGAAATTTTTTTCTTTCTTTCTTTTTTTTCTTTTTAAGATATAGAGTCTTGCTACATTGCCCAGGCTGGACTCAAAATTCCTGGCCTCAATCAATCCTCCCACCTCAGCCCCGTAAGTAGCTGGAAAAATAAGCATGTGCCATCACACCTGGCATGAAAGTGATCAATTATTGATTGTGGCCACAAAGAAGCAGGGAATATATGATTCATGACACAAGGCTGCAAAGTTTCAGAACATGAGGAGCAAAGACAAAATTTTGAGTTCCCAGAATGAAAAAGAAGCCACATACAAAGAAAAAGGTGACAAAATGGCCTCAGAGTCTTCAACATAATAGTAAACTAATGCCTTCAAAATTCAGCATAACACTACTGCAAACAAGTATTTGTTACCCAGCCTAATTATCAATCAAGAGTTAAGGAACGCCGGGCGCGGTGGCTCACGCCTGTAATCCTAGCTCTCTGGGAGGCCGAGGCGGGCGGATTGCTCGAGGTCAGGAGTTCGAAACCAGCCTGAGCAAGAGCGAGACCCCGTCTCTACTATAAATAGAAAGAAACTAATTGGCCAACTAATATATATAGAAAAAATTAGCCGGGCATGGTGGCGCATGCCTGTAGTCCCAGCTACTTGGGAGGCTGAGACAGAAGGATCGCTTGAGCCCAGGAGTTTGAGGTTGCTGTGAGCTAGGCTGACGCCACACACACACAAAAAAAAAAAGAGTTAAGAAAGAATAAAGACATCTTCAGACAGACGAGATTTCCCACACATCGTTTTTCAAGAAGCTACTACTTCTATCATAATGAAAGAATAAAGCAAAATGGGAAAAAGCTGTAGGGTATTACTATTTTCCATTATATCCTATGTGATCAGTTGCATGTATAACTTTGAAAGAAAAATCTAAAAGGCTGGTCCAAAGGCAGTGAGTTATAGCACTTGATTGTTCACAGTCAGTTACAGATCCAACTCCTTGTTCTACTCTTTCCCCCCCCCCCTTATCACTATTGCACTTCATCATTCTTTAAAAAAAAAAAATCTATGGCTCACGCCTGTAATCCTAGCTCTTGGGAGGCTGAGGCGGGCGGATTGCTCAACGTCAGGAGTTCAAAACCAGCCTGAGCAAGAGCGAGACCCCGTCTCTACTATAAATAGAAAGAAATTAATTGGCCAACTGATATATATATAAAAAATTAGCCGGGCATGGTGGTGCATGCCTGTAGTCCCAGCTACTCGGGAGGCTGAGGCAGAAGGATCGCTCGAGCCCAGGAGTTTGAGGTTGCTGTGAGCTAGGCTGACGCCACGGCACTCACTCTAGCCTGGACAACAAAGCGAGACTCTGTCTCAAAAAAAAAAAAAAAAAAAAAAATCTAAAAAATTATTCAAATACAATAAAAGCTACACACAAGGGATTTGTCCAAGTCATACAGAACAATTAACCACGTAAAACGATATTTTAAATCTAATATATTTTTAAATAAGCTTATTACAGAGCAGGGTATTTTTAAATAAGCTTATTACTTTCCTTTTTAAATAGGAAAGTAAACTAAACTTACTTCTAAATAAAATTATACTAATATTGGCCGGGCACGGTGGCTCACACCTATAATCCTAGCACTCTGGGAGGCCAAGGCAGGTGAATTGTTTGAGTTTAGGAGTTCGAGACCAGCCTGAGCAAGAGCGAGACCTGTCTCTACCAAAAATAGAAAAAATTAGCCGAGCATGGTGGCATATGCCTGTAGTCCCAGTTACTCAAGAATCTGAGGCAGGAGGATCACTTGAGCCCAGGAGTTGGAGGTTGCTGTGAGCTAGGCTGATGCCACGCCACTCACTCTAGCCTGGGCAACAAAATGAAATTCTTTCTTAAAAAAAAAAAAAAAAAATTACATTAATATTAATTAGATACTTCTTTGAAGTATTTCAGCCTTAAAAGTTGAGAAAAATTGAACATCTGTAAGTATAAACCAAAGCACTTCATAAATAAAACGAGAGAGAAAAGTCTGCCTCTGTGAATTACATACAAAAGAAACAAAGACATATCAGAAGTTTTTTAGTAATAAAGTTCTTGATTCCAGCCATTCAAAAAGAAAAAGCTGGCCATCCTAAAAACCCGCCAGAAAAGAATGGTCTAGAATCTTCACCAAAATGCAAATGCAACAAAAAAGAGAGAGAGCGCGCGCGTGGGCGTGTGTGATCACGTGAGGGAGAAACAGACAGACAGCCAGAGAGGTGAAATTTGTATATGCCATATAGTTGAATAGCAAGGGAGAAAATCTCCACATAACTGCAAGATATTGTTGCCTTGATTCCTCCACCCTCCCAATTTCATTTAAGCTGATTTAATCACTAAATTAATGCCTGAAATTACTTATGCATAATCACACTGTCATAAATTTTAGTATACATCATTCTCAAAACTTTAGAAAAGTTAACTGCTAAAAGAAGTCTTTTTTTTTTTTTTTTTTGAGACAGAGTCTCACTTTGTTGTCCAGGCTAGAGTGAGTGCCATGGCGTCAGCCTAGCTCACAGCAACCTCAAACTCCTGGGCTCAAGCGATCCTCCTGCCTCAGCCTCCCAAGTAGCTGGGACTACAGGCATGAGCCACCATGCCCGGCTAATTTTTTATATATATATCAGTTGGCCAATTAATTTCTTTCTATTTATAGTAGAGACGGGGTCTCGCTCTTGCTCAGGCTGGTTTTGAACTCCTGACCTTGAGCAATCCGCCCGCCTCAGCCTCCCAAGAGCTAGGATTACAGGCGTGAGCCACAGCGCCCGGCCTAAAAGAAGTCTTATAAGTAACATTTTTCCACTTCAGGATAACCTTTAAAAATACAATAGAATTAAAATATTTTAATATCTTCTTCTTAAAAAGATTTTAAAATATCCAAACATGATTAATATGATTGGCTTTTCACTGCACATGCAAAAACATTCTTGAGTGAACACAGAAAAGCAAATGAGAAAATATAACCTTTAGAAAGCTCAAAGTATTAAAGAACCCAAAATTTAGCCATCTAAATAACATATTTAACACAAAAACATGTTTGAATTTTTGAAATAAATATAAAGCATATATACTATTTAAATACATTAAGAAGTATTTCTCTATTAAAGTTGAGATGAAAAGTTAAAAGCCAAAAATTCCACTTTTGACAATAGCTGTAGATGCAAAGAGCAGTCATCTACAATAGAGATAATAGTGAAAACCAAGCTCTCCAAGGCAGTAAAGTATAACTGAGAAGAAGGGCAAAGGCATGAGAACAGAGACTTGAGGAATACCCACAGAAGAAAGCTAAGCCAGAAACATAACAAAGACAGCACAGTCAGCAAGGAAGGGATCTGGGAAGAAAGATGCCATGAAAACCAAGAAAGAAAAGGGCTTCAAGAAAGAGCCAGGAGAGGCAGTGTCTAAATTGAGATCAAAGAAGATGAAGATAAATCAAAACCACAGCAGAAAGTGAATGAACATATTGAATTGGTTAAGATTACCTATTTCCATCTCAACTGACAGAGTTAAGAGTTTATCTTGTGGAAAGGAAGGGAAGGGGAGTGGACACTGGGAGAAAAACAAACTTTAGTTATCATTCTTGCTGTCTGTAGTCCAAGACCAACAAAAGAGAAACTCTTTCTGAATGATTTGTTTTTGCTTAAGGGGTACACTCACCAAAATGTGGAGCAGGCAAGATTCTAGCTGCTCGAATTGGGCCATGTCGTACAGAGAAGAGCTCCTGTGCTTCCCCACTGATCTGCATAAGAGAAGACAGAAAAAAAGCCAGTAAATGAAAATGCAGGTCACATCATTATTATATGAAAATAAGATCTCCTGAATTTTATAATTTTTTGTCTAAAACATATATATACACGTACACATATACAGATAGACCCACACACATTTATGGTTGATCTTGCACTTTATTTTTTTTTTTTTTTTTTTTTTTTTTTTTTTTTTTTTTTTTTTTTTTTATGGGGCTGGGGGAGGGGGAGGGGGAGTCGCTGGGCGGCTCGAGCTCCTGATCTTGCACTTTAAATATACTCATACCTTAAATTACCACAAGCAATTTTAGAAAATTATAAGAGTACACAATTAATACAAACAAAAAAAGGTCTGTTCTAGAAGTCTATAATTTTTATCTTTTTAAACTATTAGAAATCTGTGCAGTTTATGCACAACTGCCTTCCATTTCATAGCAAAGCAACCATGATACTATTCAAAAAGCTCAACTTGAATATTGTAGCAACTTTAACAAATATGTTGTCAATGCAAAAAAGCAATATATACTGCAAAGAAAACATAATTGAAATGTGAATAACTTAGCTAGCAGTTATGGTTCTGAAACTCATTAACTGTTAACCTTGAATAAATCATTTAACCTCAATAAGCCTATATTCTTTGACAATTAAAAAAATGAGAAGGAAAAGCTGCCAAAAAGACCTCCAGAATACTTTTAATTTCAATCCTCTATGAACAAGTTACATGCAAGCAACATTAAAAGTTATTTTTATTATACACATAGATCAAACACTGCATGAAAGTACGTTAACTTTGAGTCATATCAGACTTACTCCTAAGATATAAAGAGTACAGTATACTACCCATCTGAAGGGTAAAAGAGGTGTGCTAATATGTGTAAAGTGTGAAAACGACTGCTTTTCAAATGTTAAGTGAAGTACTGAACAGATTAAACTAGAATTAGTCAAGAATGGCTTCCCAGACTTACTATATGTGGTACTACTGTAGTTGTCAATACATTTTCATAATTGCTTTGTGTTTGATGGAATATATGACAGAGAAAATGGCAAACATTATAAAACTAGTTCTAAATACCCAAGAACATACAACATATGTAATAAAGATAAATATTCAATAGAGGAAACATACTGAAGACATTTTTTTAAATAGGCACATCAAACAGGCAGTTTAAAATATAAAAAACATATACATTGTAAAAGGCTTATAAATATTACAATATTAAACTATAAATCTACAGAGCTGCCTTTTAGAGTAATTACCTTTTTAGATTTTCAGTTGGGCTTCTATCTGAACTTAAGAGCTAAAAACTATAAATATTTTTGTTTCTTATAAATGTTAAATTATGGCAATGCCTAAAGAGCCATCACATTCATTTTGCTTAAGATAATTACCACAACTTATTTAATGGCTGCAGTGACAAATCCTTCTGTAACACTTGGGATGCAGAAGATGTGAGGAATGCTAGAACTAACTGTGCAACAATAGCACCACCTACCACCAATGAAACACACAAAAGCTATAAATTCAGTATAGCACACTGTAAGAACTTACATGCTCTGCAAATTCCTTTGTAACCTTTAATTTTTTTTTTTTTTTGAGACAGAGTCTCACTTTGTTATCCTGGTTAGAGTGCCACGGCGTCAGCCTAGCTCACAGCAACCTCAAACTCCTGGGCTCGGGTGATCCTTCTGCCTCAGCCTCCTGAATAGCTGGGACTACAGTCATGCGCCACCATGCCCGGCTAATTTTTTCTATATATTTTTAGTTGGCCAATTAATTTCTTTCTATTTTTAGTAGAGACGGGATCTCGCTCTTGCTCAGACTGGTTTCGAACTCCTGACCTTGAGTGACCTGCCTGCCTCAGCCTCCCAGAGCGCTAGGATTACAGGCATAAGCCATTGTGTCAGGCCTGTAACCTTTAATTTTAAAAATGAACACCATAGCCATTATAGTCTACATTTGATTATAACAGAACTGAATTTAAAATTTAGAAAAAGCCATAAAAGTTTACTTTGTTCAAACTCCCACCCAATGCAATAATCATACAGTCTCTAAAATCTAAAAATTACAATCTCTTTGATTTTAAGCACACATATGGTAAAAGATGTAACACTAATGTAGTCTCATTATATTACAGGTGGTTTATTGGATATTTCACCTACCTAACATTATAAATTTTAATAGCCAAGAGAATAAAAACACTGCCAAGTCATTTACATTTTGACAATAAATTATGCAACACATAAATAACACTCTTTTCCAACATACTTGCTATTTCTATTAATAATAAGATTAAAAATAAGCTTTAAAATAATATTATAGAACTTACATTGAAATTATTATTCAGAGTAATGAAAAATACTTTTCACCTATAAGGTTTACACTTATAACAAATTATAGTATTCTGACACAAAATCTACTGCTCTATATTATTATTTCTACATGCCAGAGGTCTAGCACTTAGCTTTTGGTTCTCTCAAAGCCTTAAAGTTAAAAAAGGATAATGATATTTAACTGAGTTGTTGTATACAATTATACTAAAAAATAAAACAAAACTGTCTTAGGCCAGGCTTGGTGGCTCATGCCTGTAATCCTAGCACTCTGGGAGAGCTGAGGCAGGAGGATCGCTCAAGGTAAGGAGTTCCAGACCAGCCTGAGCAAGAGCAAGACCCTGTCTCCACTAAAACTAGAACGAAATTAATTGGCCAACTAAAATTATATAGAAAAAATTAGCCGGGCATGGTGGCTACATGCCTGTAGTCCCAGCTACTCGGGAGGCTGAGGCAGAAGGATTCCCTGAGCCCAGGAGTTTGTGGTTGCTGTGAGCTAGGCTGATGCCACAGCGCTCTAGTATAGGCAACAGAGTGAGACTCTGTCTCCAAAAAAAAAAAAAAAAACCAAATCTGTCTTGGCATACTCACTATATGATAAAGATTTACCACTGTATTTAATATGCAAGAGCTTACTTTGATATAGAAAAACATTTTGAAATCTGAACACACCATGCTTTGCAGCAAAAACAAACCTAAATGTATGTTATCCTAAGCTTCTATTCTAAATCCCTCTTTATATGTAAAGTAACAGGTGAGAAAAAACATTAGGACTGATTATAAAATGCACCCACATTCATTGCCCATTCTTCACTACCTCTAAGTTAAGGTTCTAGAATCTTTGTTTAATTATAACAGGGGAGAGGGGGGAAAGTATTATGTTTCATTTATAGATATTTGTAAATATATTAAAATCATAATTGTGCAACCTACTGAAATTAGAAGCATAATTCTAAACTATCAGCCCTTTCCCTCAACCCTGGATCCCCACCAGAGCCCACCCCATAAAATAAAATAAAATATTCTCAACTATCCTATGTGAGTCTCAAATGGCAAACTTCCTAGAGGACAGAACTCCCTAAATGGGATGTGCAAACTTTACATTAGAATACCACTGCAGAACATAAACAGTACTAAAAAAGTGTATACAGACAGGATGTGTACATTTTAGAAAGGACAGAGGATGGACATGACATGTCCTTACACACTGCTTTAGTTATTATGAATTGCCTCTAATAATTTTATAAAGTATGTTCAATTTTGCTTTAAAATAAATGAGTGTCAAAACTGATTTTTTAAAAGTCAACACATTTTCTCAAAAGTGAATCTTAGGTTTCTTAAGAAGAGTTCATTGAATGAAAATGGCAAAGAATCTCAGAGATAAGGATTTTATAAGATCCTGAAAAGAATTATATGAAGTTGTAAATTCAGTTTTAAACCAACAACAACAATATATAAAAGAGCAGAACTACAAGGAAGGAGTGTACCAAGCAGTGTTCCAACTTCCTGGCAACTGTGTTAACTTGGGGAGAGGAGCAAACTGGGAGGAAACCTCTCCAAGAGTTCCTCATGATCTCTGCCTTTGTTCTTACTGGCATTTTAATTTCTGATGACAGACTTTTGTTGTTTGGGACATAAACCGGACGTACCAGTTTGGGTGCACAATAAAGAGAACAAAGAATGATTTGTTCACACTGTAAGAAAAAAAATCTTTTCTAACCATAGAAAATAGCTTTCGCATGGTGAAAATATGCAAATGACATACCAAACCAAAAAATGGGATGGGGGGAGTACAATTTTAGAATCTGACAACTCAATCTAAGGCAAAAGGAAATTACAACAGCCAAGACAATAATAAACACACAGAAAAGGCTATAAAACTTCTGGAAGGGCTTTTAGAATTCTCTGAAAGCAACTGAAGTTCAACTAGTCCTCAGAGCCAAACTTGTTTCTGAAATCCTGGTAACTTTCAATAGACTATCTGACTATAATATAGAAAATTCAACCAAATATCAAGGACAATAAAAAAATGCTCTACAATGCCACAGAATTAGGATAAGATTGCCTATTCAGATCTCTACCTTCCCCTGCAGACCACTAGTTAAATGGATATTTGTGGTCTGCAAATGATTTTTTAAGTAAACTTCACTTTAAGATAACAAACACAGAAAAAGTATATAACTCATAAGTATCTGTATAGCTTAAGGAGTTTTCAATGTTAATATACCTCTGTACTGACAGACATCAAGAAACAATAGAGGCCGGGCCTAGTGGCTCAAGCCTATAATCCTAGCACTCGGGGAGGCCTAGGCAGGGGGATTGCTCAAGGTAAGGAGTTCGAGACTAGCCTGAGCAAGAGCAAGACCATCTCTACTAGAAAACAGAAAGAAATTAGCTGGACAACTAAAAATATATAGAAAAAATTAGCCGGGCATGGTGGCGCATGCCTATAGTCCCAGCTACTTGGGAGGCTGAGGCAGAAGGACTCCTTGAACCCAGGAGTTTGAGGTTGCTGTGAGCTAGGCTGATGCCAAGGCACTCTAGCTCGAGCAACAGAGCCAGACTCTGTCTCAAAAAAAAAAAAAAAGAAAGAAAGAAAGAAAAGAAAAAGAAACAATACAATGGATACTCACAAGGTCCTGCCATGTCCCTTCCCAGGCATAACTCCAAATCAAGAATGACCATGACCACAATCCTGATTTGTAAAACCTTACATAAGCTCTTGTTCATCTTAATGTAAATGGGTTCACACAGTATATACTCTTGTGAATGGCTTTTTTCACACATTACTATCCTTATGAAATTAATTCATGTTGCTGCATGGGATTGTAGCTTTTTAATTCTTGTTGCTATATAGATTTTCATTGTATGAAAATACTACAATTTTATCCATTCTATTATTCATGGACCTCTGGGGTATTTTGAGTTTTTGGCTTCTAGTTTTTGGATCTTAAGATGTCAAGGAAAATTTGTGAAAGATTTTGAAATGGGAAAAAGATTACTGTGTGGTTTTTCACTGGATTACAAAGAGTTAGTGGTAATGGACCCTCTGGTGTTATCTGATTCTAGAGATCAGACTTTTGTCTTTGGGGCATTTTACAATCCTCCGACAGAAAACTGAGAGTAATGCAATAGATTCTTGTGCACAGAAATGCAAATAAATTTTGCCTGGTAGAAGGACAATCAAATTCCACTTTGTAGAAAAGATGATACCAAATAGTACATTGTAATGCCAACAGGATATTAATGAGGTTTCCATCTATTAGCAACTTCATTTCAGTATTCCTAATTGCCTATATTTGATCTTCACCTTCTACTTTAAGCCACCTGCAGTAACTTCCCAAATTCCTCATTAGTAAGTTAAATAAAATCTAGAACATCTGTCTATTATATAGTTGTATGAGAATCATTATACTATTTTGAAAATAACATCATAAAGAATATTATTGGCCGGGCACGGTGGCTCACGCCTGTAATCCTAGCACTCCGGGAGGCCGAGGCTGGTGGATTGCTCGAGGTCAGGAGTTCGAAACCAGCCTGAGCAAGAGCAAGACCCAGTCTCTACTATAAATAGAAAGAAATTAATTGGCCAACTAATATATATAACTGGCCAGGCATGGTGGCGCATGCCTGTAGTCCCAGCTACTTGGGAGACTGAGGCAGGAGGATTGCTTGAGTTTGAGGTTGCTGTGAGCTAGGCTGATGCCATGGCACTCTAGCCTCGGCAACAAAGCGAGACTCTGTCTCAAAAAAAAAAAAAAAAAAAAAAAAGAATATTATTATGAATATTCTCACAAATGTCTTTGTGTAAACATGTACATATATTTCTATATTTCTTTTAGATATATATCTAGTAGAGTAATTGCTTCTATATAAAGATATTAGGGTAGGCATATATATACCTTTTATAATTTTTAATAAAACTGTTTTACAATGTGATTGTACCAATTTACACTTCTACCAGCAATCTATGAGGGTTCTATCTATTCCACATCCTGGCCAACAACTAGTGGCAGCCATTCTGCTGGGTTTACAGAATAAATTATGGATTTAAATCAATTGATGCACGCTGTATGAAATGCATAAATCAGCCTCCTATGGATATGTAATGCTGCCTAAAAGTAATTATATAAACTGATGGCCTTTATTTACAATGGCTTTTCATGAGGGCAGATGATGTAAGACTCTTGTTCTGAAGGACCCTTCATTTTCATAGATAGGTATGATATTATGGAATATGAATGAGATTCAAGGACTCATTTCAGCAGCTTTGGAAAAAAGTAGAGATTTTTTTTGTACCTAATAAAATTCATACCTTAACTCAAAGACAACAATGACCAATCCTTCCCTCAAATAAGGTACAATGGTTGGGTTATAACAACACAATGTTGCTTTAAGTAGAAAAATATTGATTTGTAAAAATTTAGCCTTTCAGTTTCCAGGCTGGCATGTAAGGAGCTTAGAAGTCTTCACTTTGTCCTAACCACAAGTAAAAAGCTGAACAAACTAAAAAATCAACCACTCTTCTTATATCCATCAGAGAAATGAGGTCACAGGGCAAACCACAGCCTCAAAAATTAGAGAGACTTCTGAAGCTGAGATGGCCTCATAAAATAATTTTAAAAATTGGAGAGACAGGCGAATACACAGAATCACAATTTACAAGAGCAGAAATCCACAAGTAGAAACCTCTACATGAACCAGTATCAGGGTAGAAACACCTAAATTATGATTCACAAATTACTAGAGACTCAATATGGACAAGCCTGAGAGATAAAAACTCCAGGGCAAACCAGTCCTAGGGCAAGCCCTCACATTTATGTGTTTTATCTCCAGAAGCTATACCCAAGTCCTAACAGCAAATACTAAAGAAAATGAAAAGTCCCTCAAACCCCTCTGGCAGTGGGTGTGAAAAATGGAACTATTTTAAAATATGTCAGAGCATTCTGACAGGCTTGTTCTCAGGAGAAACTATTTTATCACAGCCTATCCTGCTAGGGTTATATTAGAGCCTAACCTACCTGAGGAAAGAGAAATACCCAACTCTAGTCCCCTCTAGCCTTCTTGTCTTACCTAAGAAGGTTAAAAATATAATAAAAATCTGTGATGCACTTGCAAAGACTGAGACTTAATCATAGGATTACACAATGCTTTCCCACCCCACACACTACCACTGTATTACTAAAGGCCCATTTAACATATTTCCCTCCTTTTAATAATATATTAGAAAACATACTAAAAGCCAAAAAACAGTTTGAAGAGACTTAAACAAGTATCAGAACCACAGTCAGATATGATAAGCTCAGAGAAGAACATGCAGGATAAATGCCCAAAAGAAAATCTACACCAAAGCATATCATTTGCAAACTTGAAAAAATCAAAGATAAAGAAAAAAAACTTAAGGCTGGGTGCAGTAGCTCATGCCTGTAATCCTAGCACTTCAGGAGGCCAAGGTGGGAGGATCATTTGGGGCCAGTAGTTTGCGACCAGCCAGGCAACATAGCAAGACCTCTCTCTACAAAACATTTAAAATGTAGTTCCAGGTACTCAGGAGGCTGAGGCGGGGGGGGGGGGGGGGGGGGGGGGGGGGGGGGGGGGGGGACTCTTGAGGCCAGGAATTAGAGGTTATAGTAAGGTATGATAAGGCTACTACAAAGAAAAGAAAGAAAGAAAAAGGCAGGAAAGCAGTAAGGCAAGAAGGAAAGGAAAGAAGAAGCCAAAGGGAAAAAACACCTACTTATAGAGGAGCGAGGATAAAGAATTACATTGCCTTTTCCTCAAAAACGATACAAGCAAGAAAGAGATATTTAAAGTATTGTATGGGGAAAAAAAAACACCAACCTATAATTCCTCATCCTGCAAAATTAGCCTTCAAAACTGATTTTGAAGGACAAATAAAGACTTTCTCAAAGAGAAGTTGAGGGAATTTATTGCCAGTAGAGTTGCCTTGCCAGAAATGTTAAAAGATGTTCTGCAGAAAAAGAAAACAATAAAGGTTAGAAACTGAGATCTACATAAAAGAATGAAAACACCAGAGTAGGAATAAGTGAAGGTAAAATAAAACTTCTATTTTTCTTAACTGTTTTAACAGATAATATTTTGTTCAAAATAGCAACAATGTACTCAATTATATATGCTTATGTATAGGCATATATATAGGTATATATATATACACACACACACACACACACATGTCCTTATGTATGCTTATATATAAGTGAAATAAATAACAGTAATGATATAAGAAAGAAGAGAGAGGAATTAGCAATATTTTGTTAATATTATGTACTGCACTAACCATGAAGCAATATAGCATTCTTTGAAAGTAGACTTTGATTAGTTGTAAATGTATATTGCAAACTCCAGGGCAACCACTAAAAGAAGTTTTAATTAAGTAGTATAATTGATATGCTAAGAAAAGAAAGCATTATATAGAATGCTCAATTAAACTACCAAAAGCAGGAAAAGGGTAGAAGATAAAAGCAGGAATAAAAAAATAAGGGCAACAAACATAAAAAAGTAACAAATATGATAGATATTAATCCATCTATACCAATAAGCACCATAAACAATCAATGGTCTAAATACATCAATTAAAAAACAGAGATTGTGAATGTGGATTAAAATGTAAAATCCAATATATGTTGTCTACAAGAAACCTACTTTAAAGACACATACCGTGTTTCCCTCAAGATTAAGACCTACCCATAAAATAAGCCCTAGCAGAATTTCTAAGCATTTGGGTGATATAAGCCCTACCTCGAAAATAAAACCTAGTGATGGGCATGGCTACTCAGCATATCTGCACAACCCATGCATTTCGTCACAGAGCGGAAAAGACGACGAGCAGCCCTTCTCATCTGCGCCATGAGAGCTCTGTTGCTCGTGACATGAGAGATTGGGGCCAATGGTTCTAAAGGAAATACAGCTGTAAGAAATTCAGGATGGAATTCAGGGTTTGGAGAGTTATGATGATGTTCCAGAAGAAGATGACTTAATTATATTTGAATAAATGTACATTGTTGTACGGTACTTAAAAAAAAAATAACACATCCCCTGAAAATAAGCCCTAGGGGTTCTTCTTGAGGAAAAATAAATATAAGACCCAGTCTTAGGCCGGGCGCACGGTGGCTCACGCCTGTAATCCTGGGAGATGAGGCAGGAAGATCGCTCAAGGTCAAGAGTTCGAAACCAGCCTCAGCAAGAGCAAGACCCCCATCTCTACTAAAAATAGAAATTAATTGGCCAACTAAAAGTTAATATAGAAAAAAATTAGCCGGGCATGGTGGCACATGCCTGTAGTCCTAGCTACCCGTGAGGCTGAGGCAGAAGGATTGCTTGATCCCAGGAATTTGAGGTTGCTGTGAGCTAGGCTGACGCCACGGCACTCTAGCCTGGGCAACAGAGTGAGATTTTGTCTCAAAAAAAAAAAAGATCCTGTATTATTTTCCGGGAAACACAATAGAGATTAAAAGGGGGCCGGGCGCGGTGGCTCACGCCTGTAATCCTAGCTCTCTGGGAGGCCGAGGCGGGTGGATCCTTTGAGCTCAGGAGTTCGAAACCAACCTGAGCAAGAGCAAGACCCGTCTCTACTATAAATAGAAATAAATTAATTGGCCAACTAATATATATATATAAAAGATTAGCAGGGCATGGTGGCGCATGCCTGTAGTCCCAGCTACTCGGGAGGCTGAGGCAGAAGGATCGCTTGAGCCCAGGAGTTTGAGGTTGCTGTGAGCCAGGCTGACACCACGGCACTCACTCTAGCCTGGACAACAAAGCAAGACTCTATCTCAAAAAAAAAAAAAATAAATAAAAAAAAAAAAATAAAAAAAAAAAAATAAAAGGGGAAGGTATCTCATGCTAACAAGAATCAAAACAACAAAATAGCCAGCCAGGCATGGTGGCCCACGCCTGTAATCCTACCGCTCTGGGAGGGTCAGGTGGATGGATCTTTTGAGCTAAGAAGTTTGAGATAAGGAGTTCGAGACCAGCCTGAGCAAAAGTAAGACCCCGTCTCTACTAAAAAAATAAAAAGAAATTAGCTGGACAACTAAAAAATATATAGAAAAAATGAGTCGGGCATGGTGGTGCATGCTCTAGTCCCAGCTACTCGGGAGGCTGAGGCAGGAGGTCGCTTGAGCCCAGGAGTTTCAGGTTGCTGTGAGCTATGATCATGCCACTGCACTCTCTAGCCAGGGAAACAGTGAGACTCTGTCTCCAAAAAAAAAAAAAAAAAAAAAAAACACTTATAAAAACTCATGGGATGCAAGCTGGGTGCGGTGGCTCACACCTGTAATCCTAGCACTCTGGGAGGCTATGCGGGAGGATCGTTTGAGCTCAGGCGTTTGAGACTAGTCTGAGCAAAAGCGAGACCCTGTCTTTACTAAAAATAGAAACAAATTAATTGGCCAACAAAAAATACATAGAAAAAAACTAGTGGCACATGCCTGTAGTCCCAGCTACTCAGGAGGCTGAGGCAGGAGGATCTCTTGAGCCCAGGAGTCTGAGGTTACTGTGAGCTAGGCTGATGCCACAGCACTCCAGCCCGGGAAACAGAGTGAGACTCTGTCTCAAAAAAATAACAATAATAAAATAAAAGAGAAAGAGAGAAGACACAAATTAACTAATATCAGAAATGAAAGAAAAGAGGTCACTACAAATCCCATGGGCATTAAAAAGATAATAAAGGAACACTATAAACAACTCTGTACCCACAAATTTGATAACCTCAATGAAATGGACCAATTCCTTGAAACATACAATGTGCCAAAACTTACATGCAAAGAAATATATAGTCTGAATAGCCCTATATCTATTTTAAAAAATTCAATCAGTAATTAATAACCTTCCAAAACAGAAAGCACAGGTCCAGGAATTCACTGGTGAATTCTACCAAACATTTAAGAAAGGAAGAATACCAATTCTCTATAATCTCTTCTAGAAGATAGCAAAGAGCATGCTTCCTACCTCATTCTATGAGGCACCATTACCCTAATTCCAAAACCACAAAGAAGACATTACAAGAAAACTACAGACCAATATCTCTCATAAACATAGATGCAAAAATCCCCACCAAAATAATAGCAAATCAAATCCAACAATGTATAACAAGAATTATACACTATAAAAAAGGGGGATTTATTTTAGGTATGCAAAGCTAGTTCAACATTCAAAAAATCACCAATGTAAGCCATCACATCAACAAGCTAAAGAAGGAAAATCACAGGGTCAAATAAGAGACGCAGAAAAATCATATGAAAAAATCCAACACCCATTCATGAAAAAAAAAAAAAAACTCTCAGAAATTAGGAATACAGAACTTCCTCTACTTGATTCAAAACCATCTACAGGCCAGGCACAGAGGCTCCCAACTATAATCCTAGCACTCAGGGAGGCCAAGGCAGGAGGACCACTTCAGGTCAAGAGTTTGAGATCAACCTGAGGAAGAGTGAGACCCAATCTCTACAAATATTAGAAAAAATACCCAGATATGGTGGCACATACCAATCATGACAGTGCAGTATTGCTGAAAGTATAGATAATTAGATTAATGGAACAGAGAGCCCACAAATAAACCCACATAAATACAGTCAACCGATCTTCAATAAAAGAGCAAGGGCAGGCTGGGCACAGTGGCTCATGCCTGTAATCCTAGCACTCTGGGAGGCCAAGGCAGGAGGATCACTTGAGGTCAAGAGTTTGAGACCAGCTTGAGCAAGAGCAAGACCCCATCGCTACCAAAAAAAAAAAAAAAAAAAAAAAAAAACAGAAAGAAATTAACTGGCCAACTAAAAATATATAGAAAATATTAGCCCGGCATAGTGGCACATGCCTGTAGTCCCAGCTACTCAGGAGACTGAGGCAGGAGGATTGCTTGAGCCCAGGTGTTTGAGGTTGCTGTGAGCTAGGCTGACGCCACAGCACTCTAGCCCAGCAACAGAGTGAGGCTCTGTCTCAAAAAAAAAAAAAAAAAAAGAGCACGTGCAATACAACAGAGCAAGGATAGTCTTTTCAACAAATGGTGCTGGAACAACTGGACATCCACATGCAATAAAATGAATGTAGACACAGACCTTACACCCTTCACAAAAATTAATTCAAAATGGATTGCAGATCTAAATGTAAAATGCAAAACCATAAAACACTTAAAAAATAACAAAGGAGAAAACATAGTTGTTGCTGGGTATTGTGCCGGCTTTTGGGATAAACAAAAGGCACCATTCATGTAAGAAAAAAAGTGATAGGCTAAACTTGCTTAAAATGTAAAACTCCCCAGCCGTGCGAGGTGGCTCACACCTGTAATTCTAGCACACTGGGAGGCCAAGGCGGGTGGATCATTTGAGTACAGGAGTTCAAAACCAGCCTGAGCAAGACCCTGTCTCTACTAAAAATAGAAAGAAATTAATTGAACAACTAAAAATATACATACAAAAAATTAGCCGGGCATGGTGGCACATGCCTGTAGTCCCAGTTACTCGAGAGGCTGAGGCAGAAGGATCGCTTGAGCCTAGGAGTTTGAGATTGCTGTGAGCTAGGCTGACGCCACAGCACTCTAGCCTGGGCAACACAGTGAGACTCTGTCATTCATTCATTCATTCATTCATTAATAAATAAATAAATAAATAAATAAATAAATAAATAAATAAAATTAGCTGGACATGGTGGCATGTGCCTGTAGTTCCAGCTACTTGAGATGCTGAGGCAGCAGGATCACTTGAGCTCAGGAGTTTGAGGCTGCAGTGTTTTTATCACACTAGTCTTTATACTCCCATTGAAACAATCAAGCCAGTCTCCACCATCTCTAGCTTTTGTGCTTATATAATACTTTTACTTAAAACCTGTTTTTCTTACTGCCAGTTATCTAAAAATAGCCCATTTATATATACAAATATATAGCTATCAATTTTTTCCAGTTGTGTCACATGTAATAACCATAAGGACACAACTAAACTTCCTTAAAAAGAAAATCATTTCACTAGTTTTCAAAGTTAAAAAGTAACACCAATAAATTATTTTATTAGGGAAAAAAGTTACCTACGGACTTCAGTTATTAATAACGTGTCAATATTGGTTCATCAATTATGTAACAAATGTACCACATTAACCCAAAGGGTTAACAATAGGGGAAAATGAAAAGAGGGTAGTGGAGAGATACATGTGAGGTCTCTGTACTTGCACCTCAGTTTTTTTGTAAACCTAAAACTACTCCAAAAAAATATGGTCTAGTAATTTAAATATATATAGAAAATATTTAAAAAATGTGAATATCCCACAAATAAATGTTAATCTTCCCTGGATACCAAAAACAAAAAACAAAATTGAGGATAAAGGGTAAAAATATAGAAAGATCAGAGAAGGATATCTTATACCACAGAATTCACTTCCTAAAGCAACAAGGACCTTTCTTAATCCATTTAACATATTAACTGCCATGTTAGTTGTATTTAACCCAGGCTAGTTTTGAGACTGGGGCCTTGTGAGGATATCACCTTAGGAGCCTGAAAAACCATTTTGTAAATTGCATGTAAGTCATGCACACAAAACAATAAAAAAATAACAAATTTTTCATTAGTTAAGGACTCTTTTGTTTTCAAAGTTTTTGTTCTATTCTCATAATAAAACATCATGGCTCCAAAATAAAATTTTTTTTATTGTATGGCAGTCAATGTGTTAAATATACAAGTATATACTTATCAATATGCTAATTATTTCACATGTACTAATCATAGAGACTGAATGTTATAAAGTTCCTTAAAAAGAAGATTGCTTCATTAGTTTGCACTTAAAAATAATAATTTATTTTTAATTAGGGAGAAATGGCAAAATTATAAAGAGGAATGGAAGTAGGCATGGCAGGTATCATCTTAATTTGAGGATTCAGTTAAGCAACAAAAAGACTTCACCTAGCTACATGAGTGGTCATTATAATTATAAAGCAAGCTCTATGAAAAGCTGACAGGTTAGACACTGTGGCTCACACCAATAATCCCATCTCTTTGGGATGTGAGACCAGGCAAGAGGATCGCCTGAGGCCAGGACTTCCAGACCACCCTAGAGGCAACATAGGAACCCCCTCTCTACAAATAAAAAAACAAAAAAATAGCTAGGCATGGTGGCCCCCACACAGGCCTAGCTACTCCAGGAGGCTAAAGTGGGAGGATCGCTTGAGCTCAGGAGTTCAAGGCTACAGAGAGCTACGATTGTGCCACTGCACTCTAGTCTGGGCAACAGAGCAAGACTCTGCCTGACAGTCTCTCCCTAGAGTCACCTTGTAAGCCAATTTGATGGTATATTTTTTTTAATTTTTTTTTTTTTTAAGACCACTCAAGTACAGTAGTGAGGAGGGGGTAAATGGTATATTTTCATTCTACAGATAAGGAAACAAAGGAGGATACTGTCAAAAATGACCAGCTCAGGCCGGGCGCGGTGGCTCACGCCTGTAATCCTAGCACTCTGGGAGGCCGAGGCGGGCGGATTGCTCAAGGTCAGGAGTTCAAAACCAGCCTGAGCGAGACCCCGTCTCTACCATAAAAATAGAAAGAAATTAATTGGCCAACTAATATATATAATATAAAAATCAGCCGGGCATGGTGGCTCGTGCCTGTAGTCCCAGCTACTCGGGAGGCTGAGGCAGCAGGATCGCTTGAGCCCAGGAGTTTGAGGTTGCTGTGAGCTAGGCTGACGCCACGGCACTCACTCTAGCCTAGGCAAGAAAGCGAGACTCTGTCTCAAAAAAAAAAAAAAAAAAAATGACCAGCTCAAAGAGGCATCCAAATCTGCTATTATTAATAATATACTATTTAAAACAGTTGTATTAATGGGAGATTCTTTGACACAGAGTCTCGCTTTGTTGCCCAGGCTAGAGTGAGTGCCATGGTGTCAGACTAGCTCACAGCAACCTCAAACTCCTGGGCTCAAGCAATCCTGCTGCCCCAGCCTCCCAAGTAGCTGGGACTACAGGCATGCACCACCATGCCCAGCTCATTTTTTCCATATATATTAGTTGGCCAATTAATTTCTTTCTATTTTATAGTAGAGACGGGGTCTCATTCTTGCTCAGGATGGTTTCGAATTCCTGACCTCGGGCAATCCGCCTGCCTCGGCCTCCCAGAGTACTAGGATTACAGGCGTGAGCCACCGCGCCTGGCCTGGGAGATTCTTAAAAGGCCTTAAACTCAGGCCTTTTTTTAATCTAACAAGTCACTGCCAGTGTGTTATTTTATGCGTTACAGTCCTGCCTTAAAAATTTCAAAAACTTGGGGGGGAAATGGGCATTTATTGAAACCTTAAAATCTGTACCCCCATAATATGCCAAAATAAAAAAAAAAATTAAAAAAAAAAATTTCAAAAACTTAAGATAGTACATTATAAGGAAAGTTTTCCTAATAGTAAAGAGCAGTCCTTCTGGAAGCTCCCAAAATTAAGGGGAAGAGAGGAACAAGCTTTTTGTTCTATTTTTATCTGCCTAACCACAAATGATTCAGTTAATGTCAGAGTGTCAGTATCTCTGTAACCTGCTGTGTATATCATCAAGAAAAAAAAAAGCAAACCACAAAACCACCTAAAATGCATATTTGTGAGGACTAACAACTTATAGAACAGAGATTTGCTGACCACATAAAGGATATAGCAACCAGTCTGTATTTTGGTCTTGACACTAAATTCAAAATACAAAACTTGAGGCAGGAAAGAAGTGAGTTTCAAGAACAATATGAAAACCACAGAACACAAATAATGAATGGAACTTGTAATCATATTTTCATACTTCCAGATTTTTGCACACATAGAAAGAGTATTTTAAGGCAACTTTAACCTTTCCCCTTCAGCCTGATTTTCTAAAGGAAGATCAAAGAAAAGCAGTTTGAACTCACACGTTCCTTCAGTTATGCAACACTGATTTAGACATTACACTTCAAAACCCCAGCCATTACTTCAGCACCCAGCAATCCAAATATCATTCCAGTCCTTTGAAGCTGCCTAATGGTATCTTCCATTTGCAACTAACACTTCTGTAGTCAAAAGATCTTTCTCAGGGTAGACGTTAATGTAAAACCACTCAGACTTCACTGACACACATGCCTAGAGGCAGACTGGAAGGTGTTCAGGAGTCAATGTAACACCATTATAGAGAGTGTCGGCCTAGGAGCTGTCATAAACACTTCATAATCACTCTGACATACAAACTAGATTCCTTTCAATTCATTATTTTATTACATGCTGATTGGTGCCCAGTTGAAAACAGAAGAGAGAAAACAGTGCAACAGATAAGCCAATTTTGGCTTATAACCTCTTCCCACTTTAAAAAGATTGAGCTTGTTATATTTTATTGGTTCTGTAAGCCTATCTTGATAGAATCTATTGATTGAAGTAGACAGATTTGCAATACTATACCTAACCAAGGAGAAACTGATTATATTAAATAGAAGCCTAAAATTATTTTCTGTAAAATAGATATCATAATAATTTGTAAGACTGAAAAGATGACTTTTAAAAATGACTGAAAATGCCAATGGTAGCAGTAAGGCAAACAATTATACCCCTCAGATACTACATATGGAAATGTATGATGGTACAACATCTTTGGAAAACCCTTAGGTAATTTCTAGTAAAGATAAATATATGCCACCTACCTTCTGATCCAGCAATTCCACTCCTAGGTACATATTTCTTTAAATCCATATAACTACAAGAATATTCACAGAAGCTTTATTCATAATAGTCAAAAGCCAGAAACACAAAGCCCATCAAAAAGAAAACAACTGGCCAGGTGTGATGGATGGCTCACACCTACAATTCTAGCTCTTTGGGAGGCTGAGGGAGGAGGATTGCTTCAGGCCAGGAGTTTGAGACCAGCCTGAGCAAAAGCAAAATACCATCTCTTAAAAAAAAAAAAAAATAGAAAAATTATGTGAAGAAAGTATTGCTATCAAAAAAAAAAAGGAAAATTAGCCAGGCATGGTGGTGCACGCCTGTAGTCCAACCTACTTAGGAGGCTGACACAGGAGGATTGCTTGAGCCCAGGAGCTTAAGCTTGCAGTGAGTTATGTTGACACCACTGCAACCTAGCCTGGGCAAGAGCAAAACCCTGTCTCAAAAAGAGGGGAAAAGAAAAGGAAATGGAAAGCGAAGGGGAAAAGGAAAGGAGAAAGAGGGGGAAAGAGGGAGAAAGAGAGGAAGGGAGGGGAGGGGAGGGGAGGGGAGGGGGGGAGAAAAACACTAAACAGAGTAGGGTATACTTAAACAGTGAAATAAATCACAATAATAAAAACAAACTACTGCAACACATAACCACACAGGCAAATCTGAAAAATACATTAAGCAAAAGAAAACAAATAAAAAAGTGCACATACTGTGTTCCTCTGTCTAAATAAAGTTCAATACATGCAAAACTAATATGTGGCCAGAATACTGATAACCTTAACCTGAAGAGAGGAGGAATACTGACTAGGAACTTTATGAGTTAGAAAAATATTCCCTATTTTCTTCCCAATGGTAGTTTCATTTATTTGTGCGTATATAAACAACTACATTCATACATACTTACATAAACACACACATATATACATACATACAAGTAAAAAAGTTGTCAAACCAGATTTCTGCATTTGATATAATTTTTTTTTTTTTTTTTTTTGAGACTGAGTCTCACTCTGTTGCCTAGGCTAGAGTGCCATGGCGTCAGCCTAGCTTACAGCAACCTCAAACTCCTGGGCTCAAGGGATCCTTCTGCCTCATCCTCCCAAGTAGCTGGGACTACAGGCATGCTCCACCATGCCCAGCTAATTTCCTTCTATTTTTAGTAGAGATAGGGTCTCGCTCTTGCTCAGGCTGGTCTCGAACTCCTGAGCTCAAACGATCCACTGGCCCCGGCCTCCCAGAGTGCTAGGATTACAGGCGTGAGCCACTGCACCTAGCCTGATATAATATTTATTTTCAAAAAGATTATTTATCATTAACTGTGGTATTCCATACAGCAGAATATTATTCAGCACTACAAAGAAATAAGCTATCAATACACAAAAAGACATGAGGGAACATAAAATGCATATTACTAGGTAGAAAAACTCAATCTGGAATGGCTACCTACTATGTGATTCCATCATTTTGGAAAAGGCAAAACAATGGACATAGTAAAAAAGATCAGTGTGGCCAGGGTTTAGGGGGGAGGGAGTGATGAATAGCTAGAAAACAGAGGATTTTTAGGGCAATAAGACTATTCTGTATGATATAACAATGGTAGGTTTTATCAAAACGCATAAAAAGCACAATACCAAAAATGAATCCTAATATAAACTTGGACTTTGGCAGACAATAATGTATCAATGTAAGTTCAAATTGATTAATAACAATTTTGCCACTGTGATGCAGGATGTTGATAGTAGGGGAGGTTGTGTGTATTGTAGGGCAGGAGGTATATGGGAACTCCCTATACTTTCCACTCAATTTTGCTGTGAACCTAAAACTAATCTAAGAAATAAAGTCTATTTTGAAAAATGAATCTATTAAAGAATATGACCTAGCTAAATATGAACCTTAAATTTTCAACTGTAAAGAGAGACTAACACTAACTAGTAAAATTGAAAGGATAATAAATAATATATAAAATGTACCTAAAATAATGTGTGGTGCATTCTGAATATTCAAACTATATTATTTATATTAATTCTATGCAATTTTACTAGGCAGCTCAGGTGTTAAAACTACCCCAGGCAACCCGTCACTCCTCAGTATTCTAAAGCACTTTATTCATACCTGTCACCTAACACTGATCACATAGATCAGAATTTCTCAACCTCACCACTATTGATGTTTGAGATTGGACAATTTTTTGTGCTGGGAAGCTGTCCTATAAATTCCAGGATGTTTAGCACCATCTCTGGCTTCTACCCATTAGAGGCCAGGAGCAACTCCCAATCAGGACAGTAAAAAATGGTCAAATAGCCCTTTGGAGAACAAAATCATTCCTTATTGAGAACCACTAAAGCAGACTTAGTATTAGAGAGATCTTCTCCAAGTAGAATATGATGTCCAAAAGGCAGTGCTCAGGTCTTAGTTTACATTTGTGTCTCCTAATACTTAACACAGACCCTAACATTTCAGTGTGGCTGAATGGAAAAATCATGGTACTATTAATATATAAAAATACAGATGTTAGAAGAAAGGGCTAGAGTGCAAATAAAATGGATTGAGAGCCAAGAGCAAGAAATTATGAAGTTTATCTTTAGTCTCAAATTGAGTTTCTAGGTGAAAATAGAGCAAAAAAGGTAAAAAAAAAAAAAACCCTGAATTAAAAAAATATATACTCTGTCTCAAAAGAAAAAAAAAAAAAAAGACTGTCAGTACCAAATGTTGATGAGAATATAGAGCAAATGAAACTTTCATACATTGCTGATGGGAGTACAAAGTTGGTAAAACCACTTTGGAAAATCTTGGAAGCGCTTACTGAAGTTAAACATATACCTAATAGTGTGCTTCCCCAAAAATAAGACAGGATCTTATATTTATTTTTCCTCAAGAAGTCACCCTACGGCTTATTTTCAGGTGATGTGTTATTTTTTTCTTTACTGCTCCACGATGAAATGCATAGGTTGTACAGATATGCTGCGTAGCCACACCCATCACTAGGTCTTATTTTCTGGGTAGAGTTTATACTGGACAAATGTTTAGAAATCCTGCTAGGGCTTATTTTATGGGTAGATCTTATTTTAGGGGAAACATGGTACCTACCCTGTGACACAATAAATCTACTCCTAGGTCAACACCCATGAGAAATGAGTGCATATGTACACCAAAACACAGAGCAGCTTTTTGGCTTTTTTGCTTTTTAAGAGACTGGATCTCACTTTGTTGCCCAGGCTATAGTACAGTGGCATTGTCACAGCTCACTCCAACCTCAAACTCCTAGGCTCAAGCAATTCTCCTGCCTCGGCCTCCCAAAGTGCTAGGACTATAGGCACATACCACCACACCTGGCTGTGATTATTTTTATTAAGTTCAAGAATAGAAAAAATTAATCTATGGTGATAAGTCAAAATAGTGGCTATCTGAGGATAGGAAGAGGATAATATTGACAGGGAATTGGCATAAGGAATTCTTTTGAAATGCTGGACATGTTCTATATCTTAATCTAAGTGGTGATTAGAAGGTTATATATATATATATATGTAAATTCAAACCGTACTCTTAAGACTTACACATTTTACTATACATATATTCAATAAAAAATACAACAAAAAATTGCCTTCCACAGACTCATAAATAAGCATGTCCAAAGAATATATTCTGTTAGAAAGCAGAAAAATGTCAAGAATACCACAAATAAGATACCAATTTACTACAATAAATTTCAAACTCATGTAATGTCTACCACCTATGTGAAATCAATAAAAGTCATGCCACTATTACAACACAAGGAAAAATAAATTTCAGATGCAAGACTTTCTCAAGTGACACCTTAAGAAACATACTACAGGTGTTAAAAAAAAAAAAAGAAACATACTACAGGGAAAAATATTTTCATCCACTGATACATGGATAAATTCCAGAAGTTATAACAATATCACTCTTCATTCCTGCTTTTATTCACTCTGTGACACCCAATGTCCTTCCACTGCCAATGACTAAAGTGCCATCCGTTACTTCTCTTTTCAGTAAGAAGAGAATGGAACAAACAAATGTAAGGTGCTATTCTCATCAAAGGCAATTTTCTAACTGGACTATTCAAATTTTCTCTGCTTGCCAGTATTCCCAAATCACTAACTTTATATTATTCCCAAATGAAACTCATAAAAATTGTTTCCTGTCTAACAAACTTAACATGGCAAGGTCTATTGGCACCCAACTTCTAATAAATAATAGACTAATTGGTATTTACCTCAAGTATGCCTTTGCATGTTTGCTCTAAAGTTTTTAATGTGTGAAAGCTACACAAAAAGCTTTAGGGCAAATATTTCCTTTCAAGGAACAGCTGCAATTTTCTTAGCTCAATGTGGTAGTGACACCTAGTGTCGTATCTTTGAAGTACAGTATATACAAAGCTCTGTAAAAACACTACAAATGTTAACTTTTGAAGCTAAAACATAGTCATCTTTCTATATCCACCAGGGTATTGGTTCCAGGTCCTCCCCTACCATGGATTCCCAATGCTCAATTCCCTTATATAAAATGGCAAAGTATTTGCATATAATCTATGCACACCTTCCTATATACTTTAAATCATCTCTAAGTTACTTATAATACTGAACACAATATAATTGCTATGTAAATAATTATTTTACTGTATTTTTATTTGCATTTTTATAATATTTTAGATTCACAATTGGTAGAATCTGCAGATGCAGAACCCACAGGTACCAAGAGTAAACAGTATACTGTCTCATACAACTGCCATCTTCAGGGTGCTGTAATAAATATATTTTCAAATTTTTTTAAAAGATTAACATTTCAAGAGAAGATGAGAGAACTTAGAAACCACTTAAACAGCAAAAAGTGTGGGAAAATATCAGAAAACTTTTACCTTTGAAACTTTAATTTTTTTTTTTTTTTTTTTTTTTTTTTTTGAGACAGAGTCTCACTTTGTTGCCCAGGTTTGAGTGAGTGCCGTGGCGTCAGCCTGGCTCACAGCAACCTCAATCTCCGGGGCTCAGCGATCCTACTGCCTCAGCCTCCTGAGTAGCTGGGACTACAGGCATGCGCCACCATGCCCGGCTAATTTTTTGTATATATATTTTTAGTTGGTCAATTAATTTATTTCTATTTTTGGTAGAGACAGGGTCTCGCTCAGGCTGGTTTCGAACTCCTGACCTTGAGCGATCCGCCCGCCTCGGCCTCCCAAAGTGCTAGGATTACAGGCGTGAGCCACCACGCCCGGCCTGAAACTTTAATTTTTTATTTGATATTTTTTTGAGACAGAGTCTCACTCTCTTGCCTGAGCTAGAGTGCCGTGGCGTCAGCATAGCTCACAGCAACCTCCAACTCCTGGGCTCAAGCAATCCTACTGCCTCAGCCTCCCAGGTAGCTGGAACTACAGGCATGCACCACCATGCCTGGCTAATTTTTTTCTATTTTTAGTTGTTTGACTAATTTCTGTCTATTTATAATAGAGACGGGATCTTGCTCTTGTTCAGGCTGGTCTCAAACTTCTGAGCTCAAGCAATCCTCCCACCTGAGCCTCCCAGAGTGCTAGGATTACAGGAGTGAGCCACTGCATCCAGCCGAAACTTTAAATGAGAACCCTTTATGACTTATAAGAGAGTATATTAATACTATACAATGCAATTCTTAGTATATATAATTTTTAATGTAATGTAAGTATAAGTTTCATATTCAAATTCTATTTCTTCTAAAATGCTATCTTACATCCTATATAGCACAAGTCTCCAGATCAAGACCCTGGAAACATCCTTAACTTTTTCTTCTCTTCTAAATGTCTTAACACTTACCAAGGTTTTCTGGTAATCCTCTAACAACAACAAACTTAGCTCAGGTTCTCAACATCTAACATTTAGATAATGTTGAAACTGACTCCTAACTGGCCTCATAACCTTCTATTTGAGCCTTATCTTCTTCTATTCATCCCACTGCCAACTCCTCTTCCAACTGGATGCCCTGTTGATTGTGCTTTTCAAAACACTTGTCATAAAGGACAAATTTCTTTTTTAAACTTCTTTTTAAATTTCCAATCTGGGCCAGGTGCGGTGGCTCATGCCTGTAATCTTAGCTAGTACTTTGGGAGGCTGAGGCAGGAGGATAGCTTGAGCTCAGGAGTTTGAGAACGGTCTGAGCAAAAGCAAGACCTGGTCTCTACTAAAAATAGAAAAAATTAGCTGGGCGTGGTGGTGCATGCCTGTAGTTCCAGTTACTCAGGAGCATGAGGCAGGAGGATCGGCTTAAGCCCAGGAGTTTGAGGTTGCTGTGAGCTAGGCTGACACCACAGCACTCTAGCCTAGGCAACAGAGTGAGACTCTGTCTCAAAAAATGAAATAAAATTAAAAAAAATAAAAATAAATAAATTTCCAATCTGGGCCAGACACATTGGCTCACTTCTGTAATCCCAGCACTTTGGTAGGCCAAGGCAAGAGGATCACTTGAGACCAGGAGTTTGATACCAGCCTGGGCAACAGAGCAAGACCCTCTATCTCTAAACAAATAAAAAAATTAAGTGGGTATACTGGTGCAGACCTGTAGTCCCACCCAGCTACTTGGGAGGCAGAGGCCAAAGGATCTCTTGAACCCAGGAGTTCAAGTAGGCTGAAATGAGCTATGATGATGCCACTGCATTCCAGCCTGGTTGATGACAGAGCAAGATTCTGTTTCTTAAAAAAAAATTTCCAATCTGGCACAGATACTTTTATAAACTACAAACAAGCATTTGGATGATGTGCACTAGCAAATAACTATAGGTTTCTAAAAGCTTACTCTCAGTTTCTCTACTTAACCTTGTTACAGCCAGTAACAATTCACTATCATGGAATCACTACCAATTCATGGACCAGTATCAGTCCATGGTCCACACATTTAAAACCAAACTCAGTATCTTTCCACCAAATCTACTCCTCACATACTTTTCTTATTTTTATTTTTTATTTTCTAAGACACGGTCTCGCTCTGTCACCCAGGCTAGAGTGCAGTGGCATCATCATAGCTGCAACCTTAAACTCCTGGCCTGAAGCAGTTCTCCCACCTCAAACTCCCAAAGTGCTAGGAGTACAGGTGTGAGCCACCACAGCTGGCCTATATTTATTATCTATCTTTCCCACCTACCTACCTATGGAAAATAAGTGGAGAATGGAAATTCTTAGGGATAATGACTTTATTTTGCTCAGTGTGGTCCCAGCACCTTCAACAGTCTGGCATGTATTATAACAAGGAATCAATAAATCTTTGCTGAGTAAGTGAATTAATAAATGAATGGGATAAGTATAAATGACATGGCTTTATAAGAATGTAATCTGGCAAATCTATGAAGAGCCTTACTTTTATTGATCTCTCCAAATTACTGACCATAAAGATATTTATCTCAATGTTTTCTAAACGGAAAAAAATTTAAGCAATCAAAATCAATTTCTGGCCGGGCGCGGTGGCTCACGCCTGTAATCCTAGCTCTCTGGGAGGCCGAGGCGGGCGGATTGCTCAAGGTCAGGAGTTCGAAACCAGCCTGAGCAAGAGCGAGACCCCGTCTCTACTATAAATAGAAAGAAATTAATTGGCCAACTAATATATACAAAAAATTAGCCGGGCATGGTGGCGAATGCCTGTAGTCCCAGCTACTTGGGAGGCTGAGGCAGGAGGATTGCTTGAACCCAGGACTTTGAGGTTGCTGTGAGCCAGGCTGACGCCATGGCACTCACTCTAGCCTGGGCAACAAAGCGAGACTCTGTCTCCAAAAAAAAAAAAAAAAATCAATTTCTAACCACAGAGAAGACTTCCACCTCAGAACCTCTTACTAGTGTTTGTTGTTCCAACCTTACCCTGACTAAATCTTATTCTGTAGCTTTTATGCTACTTCCTTATCATGACATCATATGCTTTTCTTCATATTACAACTTAAGTTGTATGTTAATTGATTTGTATTTAAATCTCTCTCTCTCTCTCTCTCTCTCTCTCTCTCTCTCTCTCTCTCTCTCTCTCTCTCTCTCTCTCTCTCTCTCTCTCTCTCTCTCTCTCTCTCTCCTACTGGCTCCATAATAGCAAAGACCACATATACTGTGCTCACCACTGTATATCCCAGACCTGTACTTAATAATTAAAGACCATTTTTGGGGGAAGGAGGAGATCTTCCGGAGAGGACCAGAAAACCTGCTAGACAAATTCTAAAAGAGCTGTAACACCTGAGGAACACTTAAATCCTCACAGTTCATGTCACCAAGTCAATCAATGTCTAAGACAAGGAGAAAAAAAAAAAATCAGTAAGTATGGGATTTTAAAATAAGCAAAATAAATACTAAAATAACAATAGCTAATAGAATTGAAGGAATTAAGAAAGGAGGCATACAGAACTGCATTTTTCATACAAATCTGTTTGTGTTTAAAATATATATACATGGCCAGGCACAGTGGCTCACACCTGTAACCCTAGCACTCAGGGAGGCCGAGGTGGGCGGATCATTTGAGCTGAGTAGTTCAAGACTAGCCTGAACAAAGGGAGATGCTGTCTCTAACAAAAATAGAAAAAAAAAAAAATTAGCAGGGCATGGTGGCGCATGCCTATAGTCCCAGCTACTCAGGAGTCTGAGCCAGAAGGATTGCTTGAGCCCAGGAGTTCGAGGTTGCTGTGAGCTAGGCTGACATCATGACACTCTAGCCTGGGCAACAGAGCAAGACCCTGTCTATACTAAAAATAGACAGAAAGTAATTGACCAACTAAAAATATATATACAAAAAAAATTTTTTTCAAAAAATAAATAAATAGGGGCTCTCTGCCGGGACCCCGGCCCAGCAGCGTGCCCTCCAAAAAAATAAAAAAATATAAAAAAAATAAATAAATAAATAAATAAATAAATAAGTAAGTAAGTAAATAAAGTTAGCTGGACATGATGGTGCATGCCTATAGTACCAGCTACTTGGGAGGCTGAGGCAGAAGGATTAGCCCAGGAGTTTGAGGTTGCTGTCAGCTAGGCTGATGCCATAGCACTCAGTCTAGCCTGGGCAACAAACTGAAACCCTGTGTCAAAAATAAATAAATAACATTTGAGAAGTGATGAAGTATAGCTCTTAGAAATAGGCTTTGAATTTGAATTTGAACATAACTGGTTTTGAATTCTAGTCCCACCTCCTACAAGCCTCGTGTCCTTACCACCTATAAAATAAATAAAGTAACTTCTATAAATCTCTGACTACATTGAGAGCTCAATAATAGAACATAGAAGCTTGTTTTCTCACAGTGCCTCCAATTCTTGAAACAGTACTCAGAGGATACTACAATAGTATACAACTAAATCAAAGAATATTCTATCCAAAAAAATTTATTTAAGCCTCTCAAAATACAATCTGGGCATAAGGAAGAATAAAGACCTTTAAATTATTCAGAGATAAACACAACATTAACACTATTAAAGGTAGTAACCTGTAATTATACCAAAACAAGTAGGCAATTAAACAACCTGAGTACCACCAAAGGAATGTGCTCAATCCAGTCAACACCCCTAATTCCAAAGGCTCAACCTTGTTATTAAAGATACAGCTTCCTCTTCACCTTCAAAAGTCAACATACACTATAATGAAGCAAAATATAGTCTCTACTAATAAGAAAAAGTTACATTTACAAAATCCTTTTCTCTGATCACAACGTAGGAATATTTCTCTTGGTAGGAAAGAAAACACTGCCAGATTGTAAGTCCTTTCTCCATGCCTTTGGCAGGATACTGAAATTATGAAAAGTATTAACTACACATATCAAAAGTCAAAGGAAAAAGAATATTTCTAATTTCATGACATACCGGCATGATTCTTCTGCCTCTGCAAAACAAGTTTTTTAAAATAAGAAAAATAATAAAATCCCAAATCCTAGATATCTAATAATACAATTATATGCTCAGAATGGAAAACCAAAGTCTATCATAAGGGACTTATCACAGATTAAATAATTTTTAACTTAAAATGATATAAACAGGCCGGGCGCTGTGGCTCACGCCTGTAATCCTAGCTCTTGGGAGGCTGAGGCGGGCGGATTGCTCAAGGTCAGGAGTTCAAAACCAGCCTGAGCAAGAGCGAGACCCCGTCTCTACTATAAATAGAAAGAAATTAATTGGCCAACTGATATATATATAAAAAATTAGCCGGGCATGGTGGTGCATGCCTGTAGTCCCAGCTACTCGGGAGGCTGAGGCAGAAGGATCACTCAAGCCCAGGAGTTTGAGGTTGCTGTGAGCTAGACGCCACGGCACTCACTCTAGCTTGGACAACAAAGCGAGACTCTGTCTCAAAAAAAAAAAAAAAAAAAAAAAAATGATATAAACAGTTACAAAGGTAATGTGTTTGTTCCTTAGTACTATTGAGGCCAGATTCTATACTTGAGACTTCCTGACTTCCATTAAATGTGAGGTAATATATGTTTCATTACAAATCTTTTAAGAAGCAACAATATTACCCAAAAAAACAAAATGAGAAAAAAAAAGAAAAAAATTCTGGCTGAAACACAAATGGGGCTTCAATTAAGTTTGGTAAATGCATTTGTTAAAGATACAAATTCAAATTCTGTTGGTCCAGAGACTTCGACAACAAAAGAATCATACAATAGAAGCCCACTCATCTACTAGAGCGAGATGATACTTAGGTCATGCCAAACACTTGAATATAAGTGAAACAAGCCAAAATACAGTCCTTAGGACACCACACTGAGCTGTGCTGTTCCCATACCTCTTTGTCACTTAGGACATTTTATTTTTGCCATCCCAAGGAGGCACGTGTAGGAGGCAAAACAGGACCAACAGACCAATATCATTCAATGTAAAACACTTATCAAAATTACAGACGCACTTAGCCTTGACTCAGTATTTCCACTCAAAGGAAATTATCCTATACATACACAGACATAAAATAACTTTTGTTCAACTTCATTCATCACATCATTGTTTCTTTTTTTTTTTTTTTTTTTTTTGAGACAGAGTCTCGCTTTGTTGCCCAGGCTAGAGTGAGTGCCCTGGCGTCAGCCTAGCTCACAGCAACCTCAAACTCCTGGGCTCAAGCAATCCTTCTGCCTCAGCCGCCAGAGTAGCTGGGACTACAGGCATGCGCCACCATGCCCGACTAATTTTTTCTATATATATTAGTTGTCCAACTAATTTCTTTCTATTTATAGTAGAGACGGGGTCTTGCTCTTGCTCAGGCTTGTTTCGAACTCCTGACCTTGAGCAATCCGCCCGCCTCGGCCTCCCAGAGAGCTAGGATTACAGGCGTGAGCCACCGCGCCTGGCCACATCATTGTTTCTAATATCAAAAAAATGGACATTTAAAGTTTTTTCATCAACTGGAAACAGTTAATTAGGAAACATTCAAATAATACAATTATTCTGCAGCTATAAAAAAGTCAATGGGCCGGGCGTGGTGGCTCATGCCTGTAATCCTAGCACTTTGGGAGGCCGAGGCGGGCGGATTGCTCAAGGTCAGGAGTTCGAAACCAGCCTGAGCGAGACCCCGTCTCTACCAAAAATAGAAATAAATTAATTGACCAACTAAAAATATATATACAAAAAATTAGCCGGGCATGGTGGCGCATGCCTGTAGTCCCAGCTACTCGGGAGGCTGAGGCAGCAGGATCGCTGAGCCCCGGAGATTGAGGTTGCTGTGAGCCAGGCTGACCCCACGGCACTCACTCTAGCCTGGGCAACAAAGTGAGACTCTGTCTCAAAAAAAAAAAAAAAAAAAGTCAATGAAGGCTGGTCTCCGTGGCTCACGCCTGTAATCCTAGCACTCTGGGAGGCCGAAGACAGGAGGATAGCTTGAGCTCAGGAGTTCGAGACCAGCCTGAGCAAGAGCAAGACCCCATCTCTACTAAAAATAGAAAAAATTAGCCGGGCATGGTGATGTGTGCCTGTAGTCCCAGCTACTCAGGAGGATCACTTGAGCCCCAGGAGTTTGAGGTTGCTGTGAGCCAGGCTGATGCCATGGCACTCTAGCCCAGGCAACAGAGTAAGTCTCCAAAAACAAAAAGTCAATGAAGAAGCTTTCTGAATACTGACATTATGAAGTAAAAAATAGCAAGGTTCAAACTAAGGGAGGTAGAAGTATATCTATACATGTTTTTATTTGTATAAAATATAGCTGTAAGAATACATAAGAAACTAAAATTCCTGGTTGCCTCAAGGTAGAGGATATGAGGCACAAGGGTGGCAGGAAGTTTTTGATTTTTGTTTTTAAGAGATGGTGTCTCATTATGTGTTTCCCAGGCTGGTCTCAAACTCCTGGGCCCAAGTGATACTCCCACCCCAGCCTCCCAAGTAGCTGGGCTATAGGTACATGCCACCACACCCAGCCTCAGGAGGGAGGTTTTTTTTTTTACCCTTTTTTGTACCTCTTGAATTTTGTACCATGTTAATGTCTTAACTACTGATATATTGTCAATGGTTGCTAGTTTTTATTTAAAAAAAAAAAACAACCTTCCATAAGCCTCAGTTTACTCTTCTGTTAAAATTAAAAAATAATAATACCTATTTGAGTTAACTTGAAGAAAAATGAGATCTTGCATATAAAGTGATTTGCACAATTTCTGACCCACTTTACTAGTCACCTAGAACATCTTCAATTCACCACTTGCTCCTCATTCCCAGTGCTTCATATCGTGTCATACACATAGCAGTCCCTCAGCCACTGCTTATGAAATAAATAGACGAGACCTTAATAAAACTATGAAAGTACCTCTGGATTTCATATAAGCTAACATGTTGGGAAGTACTATGTTTTAGGGATTTAACCACCTTCATACTTACAGGGATGCTCCAGACCTGCATTCCATCACTGTACCCAATCATAATCAGCAAAGGCGGTTCATTCCCAGTGCTATGTATTTCATGAAATTCCAGATTTCTTGATGTATCTGCATTAGAATTAAGTAACAAAGAAGCCAATTTAAAACACACAATGTCAATCAAGAAACAACTATACTTCTTTAATTCCTGATTCAATCTTTATGCCTCTCTAGTTGACTACCTTCCTTCTCTTGACAGCCAAAGTCTCAAAGGTATCTGTCCTATTTCTCTACATACCTGTCACTGTTTAACCCATTTCAACATAGCTTCCAGCCGTACCACTTAAGGAATATCAAACATTTAAAGAAAAAATTAATATCAGTTCTACACAAACGTCTCTAAAAAATAGAAGAGAAGGGAACATGTACCAACTTGTTCTGAGGCCATCAAAACCAGACTAAAATAGTAGAAGAATAAATAATAAATCAATATCCTTCATGAATGGAGACATAAAAATCCTTTTAAGAGATTAGCAAACTGAATTCCACAATATATAGAAAGGTTAATCAATCGCTAAGAAATGGGGTTTATCTAAGAATTGTAAGTCAAGGTTTAACATTGGAAAAATCAATCAATTATAATTTACCACAGTGACAAAATAAAGTAGAAAAATTATATGATTACCTCATTAGATGCAAAAAAAAAGCACTTGCTAAAATTCAAAAGCTATTTCATAATAAAAACTCTCAGCAAACCAGGAATTAAGAACATCTATGAAAACACTATAACTAACATCACACTTTATGGTACAAGACTGAATGCTCTCCTCCAACAGGTGAGAAGAAGGCAAAGATGTCCAAACTTAAAACTTATATTCAGCATTGTACTAGAGGTCCTATATAGTGCAATTAGGAAAGAAAAATAAATAGAAGAACAAAGGTTGGAAAGGGAGAAGTATAGCTAATCCCTGAACAATGCAGGGATTAGAAGCACCGACCCCTGTGCAGTTGAAAATCCATACATTACTTTTGACTCCTGCAAAAACTTAACTGCCAATAGCCCACTGTTGACATAAACAGTCAATTAACACATATTTTGTTTATGTATTACATACTGCATTCTTATAATAAAGTAGGCTAGAGAAAAGAAAATATTAAGAAAATCATAAGGGAGAGAAGATATATTTACTATTTATTAAATGGAAGTGGATCATCATAAAGGTCTTCATTCTTAGCATCTTCACATTGAGTAAGCTAAGGGGGAGGAAGTGGAGGGGTTATTCTTGCTATCACAGGGGTGGCAGAGGCAGAAGAGATAGAGGTAGAAGGAGAGGCTGGACAGGCAGGAACATTTGGTGTAACTTTAACAAAATACATTGTAATTTCTGTCTGACTTTTTGGCTTTTTCATTTCTCTAAAAATGTTTCTATATGGTACCAATCCTTCCACTATTTGCTTTAGTTTCAGTGCCCATATCATAGGAAAAATCCATGTTGTAAAAGAAGTCAAAAGCAGTCCTGAATAATCAGAACCCACCTGCTAGACTGATTAATGTCAATTTGCTTTCTGGCACTTCTACATCTTCTTCCTCATCATTTGGCATTAGTTCATAAGCACTGATCTCCATCAGGCTGTATTCTGTTAATTTCTGTCGTATGGTATTTATTAGCTCCTCAATTTCTCCAAGATCCCTATCTTAAAACCCCTCACCTCGCCTTTTTTTTTTTTTTTTTTTTTTTGGCCATATCCACAATCTCTTTCATTACTTCCTTGATTGGCTCTGTCATAAATTCTGTGAAGTCATGCACAACATCTGGACACAGTTTTCTCCTGTAAGGATTGATTATTTTGGGGTTGATGATTTTCATTGGTTATTTCTACAACATTGATGGTATCTTCAGTGGTGTAATCCTTCCAGACTTTCATGACGTTCTACCAGAGTTCTCTTCCAAAGCATTGACAATCCTTTCCATAGAATATCATGTATAATGAGCCTTAAAGTTCCTTTATGACCCCTTGATCTAGAGGCTGAATTAGAGATGTTGCATTAGGACACCTTCAGTGTTGAACTCATGGGGTTCTTGGTGGCCAGAGAGAGCTCTGTGCAATATTAAAAGAAGTTAATACCTTACTGACAAGGTACTTTCTGACTTGAGCGACAAAGCATTTATGGAACCAATCCATAAATAGGGTTATCATTGCCTAGACCTTCTTGTTGTACAACAAAAAGATTGGCAGCTGGTGTTCATCTCTTCCCTTCGTAAATGGGGGGTTAGCAGCATTATAGATAAGGGTCCTGATCATAAACCTGACTGCATTTGTACAAAGCAATAGCATTAGCCTATCCCTTCCTGCCTTGAATCTTGGTGTTCGCCTCTCTTCTTTACTAATAAATGTCCTTTGCAGCTTTTGTGTGTGTGTGTGTGTGTGTGTGTGTGTGTGTGTGTGTGGAATAGGGTGGTTTCATCTGCATTAAAAACCTGTTCTCCTCAATGATTTTTTTTTTTTTTTTTTTTTTTTTTTTTTTGAGACAGAGTCTCGCTTTGTTGCCCAGGCTAGAGTGAGTGCTGTGGTGTCAGCCTAGCTCACAGCAACCTCAAACTCCTAGGCTCAAGCAATCCTCCTGTCTCAGCCTCCCGAGTAGCTGGGACTACAGGCATGCGCCACCATCCCCGGCTAATATTTTCCATATATTTTTTTTTTTTTTTTTTTTTTTGAGACAGAGTCTCACTTTGTTGCCCGGGCTAGAGTGAGTGCCGTGGCGTCAGCCTAGCTCACAGCAACCTCAATCTCCTGGGCTCGAGTGATCCTTCTGCCTCAGCCTCCCGGGTAGCTGGGACTACAGGCATGCGCCACCATGCCCGGCTAATTTTTTATATATATATTAGTTGGCCAATTAATTCCTTTCTATTTATAGTAGAGACGGGGTCTCGCTCGGGCTGGTTTTGAACTCCTGACCTTGAGCAATCCGCCCGCCTCGGCCTCCCAAGAGCTAGGATTACAGGCGTGAGCCACAGCGCCCGGCCTCCATATATTTTTTAGTTGTCCAGCTAATTTTATTTCTATTTTTAGTAGAGACAGGGTCTTGCTCTTGCTCAGGCTGATCTTGAACTCCTGAGCTCAAAAGATCCACCCATCTCAGCCTCCCAGAGTGTTAAGATTACAGGCGTGAGCCAAAGCACCTGGCCCTCAGTGATTTTCTTAAAGGCATCTGGAAACTTGCCTGCTACCTCTTGGTTGGTAGAAGCTACTTCTTTTATCCGGACATTTTTTAAGCCAAACCTTCTAGAATTATAAAACCATCCTTTTCTGGCATTGAGTTCTCCAGCTTTAGATCCTTTACCTTTATTTTGCTTTAAATTGTCATATAATGACTTTGCTTTTTCTCAAATCACATTAGAATCTATAGGTATGTTTTTCTCATAGCAATCCTGCACCCACATAAAGGTTGCGTTTTCAAAAAAGTGCAAGGTCTGTTGGTGTAGCTTCAGTGACAGCTTCAAGAATTTTTTTTTCTTTTTTAATGATGGTCCTTATGCTGGATTCATTTATTTTAGAATAGCAGGCAACTGCAACTGCAGACCTCAATCTACAATACGTATCAAGCAATATGACTTTTTCTAATGTCATGACTCTTCTCTGTTTCTTGGGAGTACTTCCAGCATCACCAGTGGCACTTTATATGAGTCCCATGATGTTATTCAAGGTTCATGGGATTGCACTAAACACAATAAAAAATACTCAAGGACCTCAAGAGATCACTTTTTACTGTGATATGCAATCTACTAGAAAGACAAACTACTCACACAGATATGAATAGCATCACACAACATTGTAAGTGTATACTTGCACGAGCTCACTGAAATAGCAATAGGAAGTATATATGAAATTATTATAATAGTGCAATATGTCCCACGGATAATTTTATGCAGTTATAATTTAATATTGCATTTTTACATTTCTTTATATTTCTCTAGACTACAAATGGTACCACATACAATCTTTGTTTATATGCATGTTTTGATATTTTAAGTGTTTATATTAAGTCTATATATATTTTATAGCAGTAAGTGATAAAATAGACTAGTATCTACACGTACTTTATGCATTCATGACATACCTTTTTCTTAATATTTTGGCATTTGCAGGCTATGTGGTTCAAAGTGAGGTTTTCCAAAGTGGCACAAATCTCTTGAAGAGTTTGCGATATATTTATGCCAAAAAATCCGTGTTTAGGGGGCTCGGCATGGTGGCTCATGCCTATAACCCCAGCACATTGGGAGGACAAAGCAGGATTGCTTGAGCTCAGGAATTGGAGACCAACCTGGGCAACATAGTGAGACCCTATCTCAACAAAAACTTTAAAAAAAAAATTAGCCAGGTATGGTGGTGCACACCTGTAGTCCCAGCTACTCAGGAGACTGAGGCAAGAGGATCACTTGCGCCCAGGAATTCGAGGCTGCAGTGAGCTATAATTGTACCACTGCACTCCAGCCTGGGTGACAGTGAGACTATCTGAAAGAAAAAAAAAAAATCCACATATAAAAGGACCCACACAGTTCAAATCCATGTTGTTCAAATGTCAACTGTATTCTATTTTTTTGGTGTTGATTACATAGGCATTGAGTTTGTAAAAAATGCATTCTATAATTTCATGTTATTTACTAAATTTTTGAACAGTAGATACTTTTTTTTTTTTTTTTTTGAGACAGAGTCTCGCTTTGTTGTCCAGGCTAGAGTGAGTGCCGTGGCGTCAGCCTAGCTCACAGCAACCTCAAACTCCTGGGCTCCAGTGATCCTTCTGCCTCAGCCTCCCGGGTAGCTGGGACTACAGGCATGCGCCACTATGCCCGGCTAATTTTTTATATATATATCAGTTGGCCAATTAATTTCTTTCTATTTATAGTAGAGACGGGGTCTCGCTCTTGCTCAGGCTGGTTTCGAACTCCTGACCTTGAGCAATCCGCCCGCCTCGGCCTCCCAAGAGCTAGGATTACAGGCGTGAGCCACAGCGCCCGGCCTTGAACAGTAGATACTTTAAAAAATCATAAACCAAAGCAATCACTATCCCTCTCCCTTTACTAGACTTCATCACTGTTCTCTCTTTCTAGAAGCTAAATGTCTTAATTCAGCTGTTTACAACTGTCATCTCTATTTTTCACCTCACATTCACCCGAACCCATTTCATATTGCCCCTAACGCTCCTCGCAAGTGACCCCTGCTATGGCCACTAATATTCTCCAAATTGTTAAATCCAATAGATATTTTTCAAGCACATCTTATTAAACTACTCAGCAACTATAACCAATAATCACCATTTCTTCCTTAAAATACTTTCCCTTGGTTTTTCAGGGATAATCTCCTAATTTTCCCCCACTCTCTTTAGTCACTCCTTCACCATTTTCTCTGCTGGCTCATCCTTTTCTGCCTAGTCTGTAAATACGGGAGTTACTCAAAACTAATTTCTAAACTCCCTTTCCTTCTCACCTACCCTAGATGATCTCATTCCACTCATTGCTTCAATTTGTGCCAGTGACTTCCTCAATGTGGGGTGTGGATGTTTCAATAGTAGTGTAAATTTCTCTCAAGTTCATGATTTCCCTTTTCTTATTTTTTTTTTTTTTTTTTTTTTTTTTGAGACAGAGTCTCGCTTGTTGCCCAGGATAGAGTGAGTGCCATGGCGTCAGCCTAGCTCACAGCAACCTCAAACTCCTGGGCTCAAGCAATCCTTCTGCCTCAGCCTCCCGAGTAGCTGGGACTACAGGCATGCGCCACCATCCCTGGCTAATTTTATATATATATATTAGTTGGCCAATTAATTTCTTTCTATTTATAGTAGAGACGGGGTCTCGCTCTTGCTCAGGCTGGTTTTGAACTCCTGACCTTGAGCAATCTGCCCACCTCGGCCTCCCAGAATGCTAGGATTACAGGCGTGAGCTACCAGGCCCAGCCCTTATTTTTTTAATTCCGGATATTATGGGGATGCAAACATTTTGGTTACATGTAATGCATTTGCCTCGCCCAAGCCAGGGCTGAGCATGTCCTTCCCCAATACAGTGCGCTAGTTTCCATTAGTTGTGGGTTTACCACCCCCCACCTGACCGGAACCCAGTGAACATTACCACCACGTGAACATCTTTTGTTGATCAGTTAGTACCGATTTGATGGTGAGTACACGTGATGCATGTTTTTCCATCCTTGTGATACCTTACTTCGAAGGATGGGCTCAACCTCTATCCAGGATAATATAAGAGGCGCTAGTTCACCATTGTTTTTTGTAGTTGAGTAGTATTCCATGGTACACATGATTTCCTCCCCAAACCTGATCTTCCTCCAGGGTTTCTTATTTTGGTGAACACCATCATTATCTGTCCCACTGGCAAAGCAAGAACCACTTTCTTCCTCCTCTCTAACAGTAAATCTATCATTAGGCCCTGTGTTTTCCTAAACAGCTCTCTTTACTCTTCTCATAAAACCACCACCCTGTCCCGGCTACAATATCCACTCCAAAAGCATAAATGGCTTCTTGCATCCACTATTGCTTGCCACAGTCAACATCAGAGTCACAAATAATGACATACTTCCTCACTTCTATCCCCTACATTAATGCCTTCCCATTGTTCAAAGAGATCAAAATCATTACATAGTTTATACATCAGTAATTTTTTAATGCTTATTTTCATTTGATAGGCATTCATTGGCACAAAGTAAATAGCACTTGATTCTATATCCAGCAAAATTCAAAATCATAAACTTATTCACCTTGGGCATAACTATTTTTATACCCAACATTTAAACAGTTTTATAATTTTCTGTGTGCTTTTGTGTATGTATGTAATCAAATCAACACCCTAATCCATTTTATATACAGAGGAGGGGTCAACTTCATTTCATCATTGACAAAAACAACTTAGGTATAATTCATTCATAGCAAATGAGAAATCTCAGAGCTCTTGATACTCTCAATTTGGTTATCTTTCTACTACAAGTACCACCCTGATCAGTTTGTTACTTCTGAAAGGGCTCAAATGCTACATATAAAACCCTTGAGATCATTTTATGAATAAAATCTCTGTTCTCTTATTTTAGATTCTGCTTAGTCACTTGCCCTGGGTAGTGGTGGCATTGCAGACTTCATTATTTTTGAATGAAAAACTTAACTTCGTAAAATTTTTATATTATTTCTCAAAATTATTATAAGTTTAAGTAATCTTTATTCCTTGACACTTCTTTAACTTTATATCCTCTTTCATGCCATTAGTGTTTATTCTATCCATAACTGTTCTTTATCTTCCCTACGTGTTCCTTTTTTCTTGTCCACCCCTAAATATGAACTTTACAGTCTTTCCTATAGAGACATCTAGCTTTTTTGTGTGGTCTTAGCCAACTACAAGGCAAACTCCTCATTTGAGTCATCCATCCTTTGAAAACTTGTACAGTCTCAACTTATTGTGACTCCTCCCCTATTACTGCACTCAGCACATCTCTTTCCTTAGAAAACTGTTTGAAACTGTAGAGGACAACAGGAATATTGGGGTTTCTGCTCATACCTCAAAAGTTGAGGTACAAAGAGAAAGTGAATTTTTTCCTCTGAAAACTTCTGTTGTCCATATGCATATTAAGAACGGCAACAAATTATCAATACACAGTCCAGAAACTGGAGTCATTTTTTAGTACATGCTAATAAATAAATGAGGATAAAGGTAACTGTACAGGGGTTTTCAAAAAAACAAAACAAATAATTAGCATAAAGATAGAAAAGAACATTTCAGCCAGAGGGCCCCCTGTGCAAAGATCCTGAGGCATGAAAAGTTCTATGTCTCTAATGACCTGAAAGGTGAGCAGAGTTGGAAACAGCTGATAAGGAGAAATAGTTAGATGGAAAAAGAAATCTGAGTTTGAGGCACCTGTGAGACATCGCAGTGAAGAAGTCTAAGAAACAACTGAAATGGGGACTCAAGCTTTTAGGGTCCCCAACTGAAATGGGGACCCTTTATTGCTCCAAGTAATAAAGGCTTGGAGCAGCTATTTTCTTTGTGTACCTCACACATTTCACACTCTGTACCTCTCCCTTTTCTGGTAACTAATCTTATCTTCCATCAAACAGAGAGGCACATGACCGCTTAGCCAATTCTAGTACTTCCTTAGCCATAGCAACTATTCCAAAAACGAGAATGTGACCCAGACTGAGCCATCTAGATCTCCTAATGAATACTTTTTCTTTCTGGTCATATGGTATAATCATAAAGGTATAAACAGAGAACTTTCAGCAACCACTGCTCCAATCTTGTTAAAGAAGTCAAAGAAGAGAGGCAAATATTCAGAGAGCAGTAGTAATAAGTAGAAAAAGACTAAAAGTATCGAGCACCTATTCTTTCCAGATATATGAGTAGATTAAAAAGAAATTCCCCTATGGAAAACAGTATGATGGCTCCTCAAAAAATTAAGAATTACCATATGTTCCAAAAATTCCACTTCCAGGTATATATCCAAAAGAAATTAAAGCAGAGACCAGAAGAGATTTTTGTAAACCCATGCTCATTACAGTATTGTTCACAAAGCCAAAAGGTAGAAGCACTCCAAATATCCTTTGACATGAACTCGCAGGTATAGCAGATATAAGAAAGTTAATTTAAAAAAGAAGAAAAGAAAAAGAATATTAAATTAAAAATTATTATAATAAATTAAATAAAATTATTTAAAAATATTAAAAATTATTATCAAAAAGAATATTAAATTAAAATAAGAAAAAGAATATCCTTTGACAAATGAATGGACAAATCAAATGTAGTGTATATATATAATGGATTATTATTCAACCTTAAAAAGAAAGAAAATTCTTTTTTTTTTTTTTTTTTAAGACAGGGTATTTCACAACTAAAGGACAAAGTGAGCATTGTAGAGGGGAAGGGCATGCCTCTAACCCTTGCCAGGGAGAGGCAAAGATATAAAATGTAACCAAAATGTTTGTACTGTCATAATTTCCTGAAATAAAAAAAAAAAGACAGGATATTATTTTTTTCTTTATATTCATTTTCTTAATTTTTTTTTCTTTTTCAATCCTTTTTTTTTTTTTTTTTTACCCTGAGTTATCTGATTCCAGCAAAAAGACAGGATCTTGCTCTGTCACCAGACTGGAGTACAGTGGCATCATCATAGCTCACTGCAACCTCCAACTCCTAGGCTCAAGTGATCCTCATGCCTCAGCCTCCCAAGCAGCTGGGACCACGGGTACATGCCACCACACCCTGCTAATGTTTTTTGTTTTTTGTAGAGATGGGGGTCTTACTACTGCTGAGACTGGTCTTGAACTTCTGGCCTCAAATGATCCTCCCACTTCTGCTTCCCAAAGTGCTAGGATTACAGATGTGAGCCACCACAGCTGGCCAAAAGAAAAAAAATTCTGGCATATGCTACAATATGAATGAAGCTTGAAGATGTTAAGTGAAATAAGGCTGTCACAAGCAAGAAAATACCATAATGATTCTATTTATCTAAGGTAGCTGAGTAATCAAAATAATAGAGACAGAAAGTAGAAGAGTGGTTCAGAGGCTGGGAGGAAGGGAAGAATGTGGAGTTGTTGTATAATGGGTACAGCATTTCAGTTTTGCAAGATGAAAAGTTCTGGAGATTAGTTGCAAAACAGTATGAGTGTACTTAACCATACTGAACTATATACATAAAAATTGTTAAGATGGGTAAATTCTCGGGGGGGGGGGGAGGGCAATATACATAACCTTAACATTTGTATCCCCACAATAATGCTGGAGAAAATTTTAAAAAATTTTTTAAAAGATGGGTAAATTCTATGCTATGTGTATTTTTCCAAAATTAAAAAATTTTTAATTCCCTTTTCTATTTAAACCAATCACTGAACTGAAAAAAACACCTGCTGAATATGAAAACTGACAGCTCAGTATAGTACTAGACCTAGATATTAGAATTGATCAAGTTTGGGCAGGTGAGGTAGCTCATGCATGTAATCCTAGCACTCTGGGAGGCCAAGGTGGGAGGACAGCTTGAGCTCAGGAGTTTGAGACCAGCCTGAGCAAGAGCAAGACCTGTTTCTACTAAAAATATAAAAAATTAGCCAGGCAACTAAAAAACAGAAACACAAAAATAGCCAGGCATAGTGGCGAGCACCTATAGTCCCAGCTACTCGGGAGGCTGAGGCAGTACCATCTCTTTAGCCCAGGAGTTTGAGGTTGCTGTGAGCACACTCACCCAGGCAACAGAGTGAGACTCTGCCTTAAAAAAAAAAAAAAATTGACCAAGTTCAGAGTAAGTGGTAATAAGAATCTCCTCACAGGCTAGCAATCTAGCAGTTCCTGTTATACTGTAGTGAACCAGTTGTTTAACCCGATATATTCGAGGACCCAAACTACATGCTTATTTTTAGGGAATTTGACAGAAAAATGTCAGTATATTAAACTGCTTTGGCTACTTCTTACACCTTTTTCAATGTGGTATCACAAGAGCAAAAAGCCTGGATATAAATGAGACTGCCTGAAAGCAGAAAGAGTATAGCGATAGGACAGAAAGAGACCCATGTTCCAAGGGATTGGTTAATCACACTCTGTAATGAACTCCCAAAGCAGAATATCTACCCAACACCAAGCCAAAGTTATTACACTGATTAGGAAGAGAAACCTAGGAGGATCCAGGACAACTGAATCCCAATAACCCAGGTCCCTTAGAAATATTTCCTATCAGTTCATTCCCTACTCTCCTCCCAACCATGATAACCCATAATCAAGTGGGCTGCAACCTGGAGGCAAGGGGTCAGTGGGTACCACTTTATAATTCCAAGCAGAATTGCAGAGCTCTCAGGCTTGCTGGAAGAAACAGAAAGCAATGAGCAGAGCAGGGTTCAATGCAAACAATTCAACTTTTAAACTGATTAATAGCTAATATAATTTCCCTATAGTATATAATAACTTAAATCTATAGATAGCTAATAGGCTTCTAAATTGTTTTGCCAGAAAAACTTCAAGTATGGCAAAGACAAGCCTCCATACCTAATGCAATCTACATGTATCCTTCACTGCTCCACCATGAAGCAGGCTGCTAAGTACAGTGATAATCAAAAAATCCTCTCCATTACCTCCCTTAGGGTAAAATGAGAAACCAAGGGCAAAAGACAAAGAATAATATCCAAGCTGCGGCAGGCACAACCAGAAAAGGACATATCAAGAAACTCCAATTAGAGAAAAATTAGCCCTTGTTAGTGTTTCTCAAAGAGATGCTGGACTTCAGGTCAGTGAAGCTTAACCTTTCCCATAGTCAAATTTTTACTCAATTATGAATATCTCATTATTTGCCACACAAAACACCTAAACTAAGACATTCTTGAAAAACAAACAGGAGAGACAAATTCTAGATATGTTGTAAGAGATTGGAGACATAAGAGTGAGCAAATGTCTTACACATGTTAAATAAAAATCATAGGAGGGGCCGGGCGTGGTAGCTCACGGCTGTAATCCTAGCACTCTGGGAGGCCTGAGGTGGGAGGATCGCTCAAGGTCAGGAGTTCAAAACCAGCCTGAAAAAGATCAAGACCCGTCTCTACTATAAATAGAAAGAAATTAGCCAAACAACTAAAAATAGAAAAAAAAATTAGGCGGGCAAGGTGGCACGTGCCTGTAGTCCCATCTACTTGGGAGTCTGAGGCAGGAGGATGGCTTGAGCCCAGGAGTTTGAAGTTGCTGTGAGCTAGGCTGACATAACGGCACTCTAGCCCGGGCAACACAGTGAGACTCTTGTCTCAAAAAAAAAAAAAAATCATAGGTGGCCATTGTTTTGGGCTAAGCTCCTGTACTGGACTCCAAAAGACTAAACTAAAGTCAAAATGGAGTCACAGTGTGCTAAAGTTCTTTGTCATCAAACTGAAAGTAAGTTGTTACCTGACCTTAAGAAAAAGAGAGAAAGAGAGAGAGACAGAGAGAGAGAGAGAGAGAGAGAGAAAGAATTCCCAAACAGGCCAGTTTCAATCTTCAATTAGCATGATAATGAAGTTTCCTTTGTTTTAATCCTTAACAAAAGGTAACCTGAAGTAATCTGATGTTAACCAATCAGTTATCTCTCTATTGTTCCCTTTTCCTGTCCCTGCCTGACAGCCAAGTGACTTTGTAATGACCAATCTGCTTTCTCTTCCTTGATTCTCCATTCTAAGGTCCCTCTCTGTCTATCAAACCAACCCCTTCTACTCAGCTCATTGAACACTTACTCTATTTTATGGAGTGAAGTGTTATAGAATCACAAATAAAGCCAATTAAGGTATTCAAGCTAAATTGCTGTAATCTTCTCTTTTGACAGTAAAATGTACTGTTGCACAGATACACACGCATATAAGTATACACACACATATAAGCATGCGCGCGCGTGTACACACACACACACATACACACACGGCCAGAGAAAATAAAAAGCATATGCATAAAAACCCAGGGTCAAGATTTCATGCAATATCAAAATCATATTGTGGGTGGAAAAATTCAAACTCCAAAATATTTGAAAAAGGTTTATTCTGAGCCAAATTTGCGGACCATGGCCCGGAGCCACTCCCAAGAAGCCTTGAGCAAGTGGACTCACTGTGGCTGGGTTACAGTTTGGTTTTATACATTTCAGAGAGACAGAGGTTACAGGTAAAGTCATAAATCAATACACAGGAGGCATACATTGGTTTGGCCCCAAAAGCTGGGACATCTTGGGGTAGGGGGGCTTATAGGTGTGTTTAAAGATTCTTTGGCAGACAATTGGCTGAGAGAGTTATGCTTTATCTAAAAACCCAGAAAGGAAATGCTTAATTTAAGATAAAGGTGTGAGTACTCTGCGAGGCCCAGACAGGAGAATCTTTCAAATTAAGGTAAGGATCTGCTAGCATGCTTGAGTTAAAATGGCAGCTTTCTATCTTTTAGGTGATGCTAATGCTAGACTGGAATCAGGTTGGGAAGTAAGCCACACTATATTTGGTCAACAAAACCTGCTTAGTGGGATTTTTACCACTTGTGAGTGTGACTTATCTGGCATTCTTAGGAAGAAATGTTGAACAAAAGAAAAAGATCGGAGTTCAGTCCTCAATATAAAAAGGAGACATCAAAGGACATGTGCTAACTGTGCTAAAGTATTTAAGAGAAACACGTACAGCTTTAAATTTTTATTTTTTTATTTTTTTGAAACAGAGACTTGCTCTGTTGGCCGGGCTAGAGCCCTGTGACTTCAGCCTAGCTCACAGCAACTTCGAACTCCTGGACTCCAGCAATCCTCCTGCCTCAGCCTCCCAAATAGCTAGGACTACAGGCATGTGCCACCACATCGGCCTAAAATTTGAATAAATCAATTGGGATACAGATACTAAGTTAAGATTAATTACACTAAGTTACATATAGTACTAAACAATTTTTAAGCAGGATGCATCTATATTTCCAAATGCATTTTTACTTCAATAAAGCAAAGTCTTTATGGAATATTACACCAGCAATTCTTACCTGCTGTTAAAAAAACAAACAAAAAGAAAACCTTTCCTAAGTATGATTTTGAGAACAAATTTCAAATGTTAATTTTGTGATTTTTACAATTTTTTGTACTGCTGATCTGAACCCATGCTTTTCAAAATCAATTTTCAACATTTTCCATATGTTGAACAACAAGCTTTTGGAATTGGGATTTTCAGAGACCACATTTTCTTTTTTATTAATTCAAGAAAGTCCTCTAACACATCCTAACATCCACAAAAACAAAAATGTTATTTCCATTAGGAAAAGAAAAGTCTGAAATTAAGAGGAAAAGGTGATAGAGAATAAAAGAAAGGAATAATTAGACACTTCTTATTAAAGAAGGAAAAAAGGAATAAAGAAACAGACAAATAATATACTAGTAGACAAAGAGACGAGTAGACAGTCATTAAAAATAAAAAATATAATAAGATTTCAAAGAGAAATAAGGCAGAAAAAGTCTATAAAGACACTGGAGTGGAGCTTTACTACTTCTAATTTCAGTCATTTTAATGTTCCAAAATGAAAAATCATTTCAAAAACTATTTGTCACTGATATCATAATGACCCATATAAACGAATGTCCCACAAAGAGGGCCCAACAAATTATTACTATTTGAAAGAATAAACTAATTGAGAATCTAAAATTTATATGAAACCAATCCATAGAAGTGACATTCAGACTTTCTCATCCTAAACAGTAAAAAAAATTAGGCATCACATTTGAAAAGTCTTAGAGGAGAAGGCAAGTCAAAGAATGAGAGGAAATATTTGCAAATCATATATCCTATAAAGGATTAATATCCAGAATATACAAAGAACTCCTAAAACTAAATAAACCATACCATTTTGAAAATGGGCAAAGAACCTGAATAATTTCTCCAAAGAAGATATACAAATAGCCAATAAGCACATGAAAAGATGTTCAACATCACTAATCATTAGGAAAATGCAAATCAAAACCACAACTCACTCCCATAAGAATAGCCATCACACACACACACAAAAAAAAAAACCCAAAAATGTTGGAAAAGATATGGAAAAGTTGTACATTGTACAACTTGTACATTGTACATTATATATTGTTGGCAGGAATGTAAAATGGTACAGTCATTGTGGAAAATAGTACGGTTGTTCTTTAAAACCGTTGTTCTTTAAAAAATTAAAAATACAGGTCAGGTGCAATGGCTCCTGTCCATAATCCCAGCACTTTGGGAGGCTGAGGTGAGAGGCTCATTTGAGGCCAGAGGCTCATTTGAGGCCAGGAGTCTGAGATCAGCCTAAGTATAACAGTGAGACCCTGTCTCTACAAAAAACAAAAGAATCAGCTGGGCATAGTGGCCTACTCCTGTCATCCCAGTTACTTGGGAGGCTGAGGCAGGAGGATCACTAGAGCCCAAGAGTTGGAAGCTGCAGTAAGCTGTGACTGCACCACTGCAATCCAACCTGGGCAGCAGAGCAAAGACCCAGTCCCTTAAAAAAAAAAAAAAAAAAAAAAATTTAAATGGAATTACCATATGAGCTGGCAATTCTACTTGTGGGTATATACCCCAAAAGATTTGAAAACAGGTCAGATGCAGTGGCTCACACCAGGAATCCTAGCACTCTGAGAGGCTGAAGCAGAAAGACTATTTGAGGCCAGGAGTTCAAAACCAGCCTGAACAAGAGGGAGACCCCTGTCTTCACAAAACAAAAAACATTGAAAAATGAGCCAGGTTTGGTGGTATACATGGCTGCAGTCCCCACCATTCAGGAAGCTGAGGCAGGAGGCTCTCTTAAGCCTAGGAGTTGGAGATTGCAGTGAACTATGATGAGACCACTGCAATCTAGCCCAGGCAACAGAGCAAGGGACCCTGTTTCAAAAAAAAAACAAAATTGAGAGCAGAGTCTCAAAGAGATTATTTGTACACCCATGTTCACAGTAGTATTATTCACGATTCTTAACACAGGAAAGCAACCCCAAGAGCCCATTGATGAATGAACAGATAAACAAAATGTGGTATGTACACACAATGAAATATTATTCAGCCTTAAAATGGAAGGAAATTCTGACATTTGCTAAAAAACAAATGAACCTTGAGGACATTATGATAAGTGAAATATGTTAGTCACCAAAAAGGCAAATACTATCTGATTCCACTTAGGTAACATTGATTTAGAGTATTCAAAATCATAGAGACAAAACATAGAATAGTGGCTGCCAGAGGCTGGAGACAGGGGGAATGTAGAATTATCGTAATGGGTATAGTTTGTTTTACAAGATGAAAATACTTATGAAGACAGATGGTGGTGATGGCTACACAACATGAATGTATTTATTATCACAGAACCTTATACTTATGAATGGTTAAGATGGTATATTTCATGCTATGTCCATTTTACCAAAAAAATTAGAAACAAGTCTCAGAACAAATATAGACTCAAGAGTATATTAGTCAATATCAACTAGGAATTAAAAGCAACTTAATGTATTTAAAATAGGGAATTTAATTAAGACAACTGATTGCACAGGTGATGGAACCAGCCAAAATGCCAAGTAAGGAACTGTGAGGTAACCCATCCATTAGTAACAGCAGGAAGGCATCACTAGCCCTAGGCTAGGGAGACAAAGAGAGGAGTACAGGGTGGAGGTCATCTGACAGAAACTGGAATGCCAATCGGGTTGCCCAGGGGAAGCTAGAACCATGGAGAAAATGCAGCTGCTGACAGAAAGAGAGAGGGAATAATATGCTTCCCTTTCTCCCAGTCAATGTCTCATCAGTGACTTCCAAACTCAGCCAGAAAACAACAGACATGGTAGCCAAGAAAACACAAGGGGCAGCCACTATGTGAGAGACAGCAAGAAAAGAACAATGAACTATACCTGACAACAAACAGACCTTGGACTAACATAAATAATGTATACAAAAAAATAACTTTCAAGCCTAGAAAGTTCAACACTAATTATTTTGCAGTTATAAATCCTATACAAATGACAAACTTGAATTAATAACCTTTCTTAGAAAATTTTAACCTACTTTAACTTAAGTTTAAGGCTACACACTGTTATAGTTACTGTAAAACTTGTTGTACAATATAATATTAGCTCTAAAGACATTTCTGTAGTGTGGTTATGTTACCCTTTAAATTAAAAATGAATTTTGATTGTATCAGCTCTAGACCTTGAAAAAAAAAACAATAAAAAAATGAATTTTGAAAACTATTATACAAAGTTACTATAAGAAAAAGTAATCTGACTAAAGTAAGGGTTCTCTTTTCAGAATCAGGTCAACCCCAAACATACATTTAATTCACATGTCCCAAAAAAGTTAAAACCATACCATTTAAATCTGCATTTTCAAATCTGACCCAGACTATTTTCTCCTTTTCTTCTGTTAGAGTTGTTCCACTGTAAGCCTGCATAGTAAACAAAAATGTTTGAATAAAAATATTTCATAGCTCTAACACTACTGATGTTTCAAACCAGAGTGTCTTAACACCAACACTATACCCCTCCAACTTCACCAACCCTGTATTTTGTTTAACTAGCACATTTTGGAACATTATTACTTCCGTTGAATTATCTAGGAATCCAATAACCTTGGTCAAAAAAGAATTTTTAAACTCTTAAAAAATTACATAAATCTAAAATACAATGATCACAATCTATTATGAAGCATCACTCTAATTCAAAGAACACAAAAAACTAAACCAACCCTCTATATTGGTTAACAAATAAGGCAGCCTAAAAAATAAACAAAACCACCATCTTCATCTATCAAGCTCCCAGGTGTTTGACAACAGGCAGTTACACTCTACCTACACTTTTCCAAGTGTATGACTGCACTTTTTCAGTTTCTTATCTGGCTTCCAGACCAAACCTATCAGCTAATTCCTGGAAGCCTACAAGGGTCACAAAGATAAGCATGAACTGTCAAGAGTATTCAAAAGGAGGCATCTCTCCATAAAGGACATTTTTATTTAAAATTTTTAAAAGATTGTATATACTTAGAAGTATTTAGACTATTAACAAAGCAGCTGCAACTTTCTTTTTGGAATTATAAAGTTGTATTCAGTTTACAGAACCATTATTTAATACAAGCTGTATCAAAATGATACAAAATCAATCATTTCATACATACTTTGTTATACACAATCAGCTACAGATTTCCTTGTCAATTTACCCATACTGTGTCACACAAAGTTAATGGCTATTGAAAATACTACTAAGACACGGTTATCTTTTTTGTTTTGAGACAGAGTCTTGCTCTGTTACCTGGGCTGGAGTGCTGTGGCATCAGCCTAGCTCACAGCAACCGGGATCAGACTCCCGGGATCAAGCAATCCTCCCGCCTCAGCCTCCCGAGCAGCTAGGACTATAGGCATGCGCCATCATGCCCAGCTAATTTTTTCTATATATTTTCAGTTGTCCAACTAATTTCTTTGTATTTTTAGTAGAGAGGGGGTCTCACTCTTGCTTAGGCTGGTCTCAAATTCCTGAGCTCAAACAATCTTCCTGCCTTGGCCTCCCAGAGTGCTAGGATTTCAGGTGTGAGCCACGGCACCCAGCTAAGACAAGCTTATCTTAACACTAGGTTTACTATAAAAAAAAAAAAAGAAATAACCATAAAGCATGAGTAAGTATGGAAAAATAAAAAAAAAGAGAAAAAGAAATGTTTAAAAATCACCTTACATATGATTTAAATTATCTTTTTTAAAGAAACAAGATGCGTATAGGGCAATTAATTTCTTTGGAGAAGAGGAAAACCTGCACTGCACCAGGACAAACTAATTTCTAAACTTTATCTTCAGACACTTCATCCTTATTTTCTTCCTCAGTCTTTCTCTTTTCATCCTTAAAAAAAAAAATCCTTTTTTTAACCTATTTTTTATTTTTTGTAGAGATGGGGGCACTATGTTGCCCTGGCTAGTCTTGAACTCCTGCCTCGAATGATCCTTCTGCCCTGCCCTCCCAAAGCACCAGAATTACAGGCATGAACCACTGCACGTGGCTCCCCTAAAATTCCCTTTATTAAAAATAAACTCTTTCAGACCAGGTACAGTGGCTCACGCCTGTAATCCTAGCACTCTGGGAGGCCCAGGCAGGAGGACCACTTGAGCTCAGAAGTTCGAGATCAGCCTGAGCAAGAGCAAGACCCTGTCTGTACTAAAAATAGAAAGAAATTAGGTAGACAACTAAAAATATATATGGAAAAAATTAGCTGGGCATGATGGTGCATGCCTGTATCCCAGCTACTCGGGATACTGAGGCAGAAGGATTGCTTAAGCCCAAGAGTTTCAGGTTGCTGTGAGCTAGGCTGATGCCACAGCACTCTAGCCCAGAGTCTTGCTCTGTGTTAGCAACAGAGCAAGACTCTGTCTCAAAAAAAAAAAAAAAAAAAAAAAAAAACTCTTTTCTTTCATGATAATTTTAGATTATTTAACATAGTACAGAAAGTTCTCATTATACTCCTCACCCAGTTTCCCCTAATGTTAATTATCTACTCTAACCAAATTTTACATTATTATGGTACATTTGTCAAAACTACAAAACTAACATCATGCCTTACTGTTAACTAAACCCCAGACTTTATGTGGATTTCACAAGTTTTTCCACTAATGTCCTTTCTCTGCTCCAGGATCCAATCTACGATTGCACTTAAAGACAATTTTTTTCTGTCAGGCTTTCCTTTACCCTGGTAAAACAGTAACATTTTCAAATTTTTCTTCAGCTTAGCAGACTTATTGTAAGACTACTTATCATCTGCAACATTATTCAACATTCTCCCAACTACTTTGCAACATCTTCAATATGCTCTCCTTTGATTTCTGGGTAATACACAGAACAAAAGAAGGCCAAAAGAGACCTTTCAGTGAGTTTTCCTCTCTCCTTAGCAGATGTGGTATTCTCTTTTATTAAGCATTTTTGAGAAAATTCTGTGAAGTTGACTAAAGTACCTGAGTACTGCTTTTGGTGCGCCTTCCTGCAGGTTTGCACAAATAAGACATGTCGCATTATTCTGCCTCTCAGCTTATGATCTCCTTTGCCCAAGCTGAGATATTTTATTCTCAGTGAGATACAAACTCACCCAGTGCCCATCCCAGCTTTCATTTGAGGTCTTTATGGAGGTCAGAGTACTACCACACAAAATTTTTTCTTTTTTTTTCCCCAGGACTGATTTTTTTGTTTGTTTTGAGACAGAATCTCGCTGTCACCTGGGCTAGAGTGCCATGGCCTCAGCCTAGCTCACAGCAACCTCAAACTCCTGGGCTCGAGTAATTCTCCTGCCTCAGCCTTCCAAGTACCTGGGATTATAGGTGCTTGCCACCACACCCAGCTAATTCTATATTTAGTAGAGATGGGGTTTTGCTCTTGCTCAGGCTGAGCAAAACTCCTGAGTTCAAGTGACGCTCCCACTTCAACCTCCCAGAGTACTAGGATTACAGGCATGAGCCACCCTGCCTGGCCCTCCAGGACTGACTATACGCCTTTCTTCTTCAAACAAGAGCAACTGTTTTAGTTCTTTTATTTAGAGTCAAAACATTCATCCCATACTGACAAGATTTATTTACTTCTCCTTTTATACCTTATCTGGTTTGGGATTTTGTTTTTTGTTTTTTTTTTTTTTTAGAGATAAGGTCTCACTCTGTCACCCAGGCTGGAGGCCAGTGGTGCATTGGTGAGATCATAACAGCTTACTGCAACCTTGACCTCCTTGGCTCAAGAGATCCTCCTGCCTCAATCTCCCAAAGTGCAGGGATAACCATAAGAAGAAAATACAGAAAACTTTTTCTTAAGTAGTTTCAGTAGAACAGTGTTTCCCAAAGCTACTGTTTCATAAGAATTATCTGAGATTCTTTTTTTCTGTACCTTGGCACAGTAACTGAGATTCTTATTATAGACAAAAGTTATTGGACACAACCTCAAATCCAATGTGTCAGACTCTACTCTCTGAGAGAGGAAATTATTACCACTTTTAACAAGTGTGCCAAGTGATAATTAGGTTTAAGTTTGGGCAAAAGTATACTAGATGATCCCAGTAAGGCTGTTCTCATTCTTTAGCCTCACATTTATATAAAGGGAACAGTAAGGAGCTTAATTTCTTTTAAGTTAGAGTATCAAGACTACACTAGTTGGCATAAAAATACTGCTCAATATAAAAGAAATGTAGATTTGTGCCCAGGTGTAATATTTAGTTAATATCTAGCAAATAAAGCACATAAGAGTGTACATTGCTTTTCTCACTTCAGACAGGCAACAATTAAGTAGGACAAGAGAAAGATTTCAGAAATAGAACCTAACTAAAAAGTCCCAAATCTCAACTCTCTACTAACATCACACCTTGATTCCTCTCAGGAGAGCAAGTCCCTAAGCAGTAATAGTTATGCCATTGTCATCACAACACTGAGGCACATCTACACAGTAAGAAGTCTAGTTTCACCCTACCAATGCTCAGGAGGCTAAAACATCAGAAGCCTTTCTAAAGTTGCTGATGCTAGTGTCAAGTTTAGAAAACAGAACATTTCAGAGCTTCCCCAGACAAAGGTAAAACCTACTATTTCCAAAATCACACAGACACTTACCTGTGGCACAACATCCTGTAGAAAAGTCACAACACTTTCCATGTAAGACTGCTCTCTGGAAAATGGTGAAATAGATAAAATTTATCATGAGACCTTAATATAGACCATGAAAAAACTCAATTTACAAGTCTTAATAAAATCACTCATAATATTAAAACAAGAATAAAAGGTCAGGTGGCTGGTAGGGAGGGGCAAAAAAAGGCCAACTCTTATCACCTGGTAATTCTGCTAAACCATCTTCTGGTTTCATGAGTCTTTGTATATGTTATCAAATATAACTGACCTTTTAACATTTTTTAACAGTATCTTGTTTTTCTGTTTTTTGTTGTTGTGTCCTTGGTTTTTTGTTTTCTTTTTGAGACAAGTTCTTGTTCTACTGTCCAGGCTAGATAGCAGTGATGTCATCATAGCTCACTACAATCTCAAACTACTAGGCTCAAACGATCCTCCTGCCTTAGCCTCCCAAAGTGCTGGGATTAAAACATGAGCCACTGTGCCCAGCCTTTTAAACAGTATCTATTTTTAAAAGTCATGCTTACTATGGTATCAGTTTATAAGAAAATGAAAAAAAAGTTATGCTATCCTAATTTGATAGAGATAATTTCTAACTTGTATTTGAAGGAGTGATGACAAGATGGAGGACCTGGCTAAGGCAGGACCTTCCTCTTGAGTCAGAGAATGCCCTAGTTACAGCAAGAAAAACAGTTGCTGGTGATTCAGTATTTAGTGAGCTAGTGTTCAAATTGGTTATGAACCTATTCCTTCATCTCTATGTAGCAAATGAATCTGCATTTTGCTGCAGGTGCAGGGATTAGAACTCACATAACTTTTGGCATAGACAAGACATGGGAAAATATTAAAATGCATAACAGTAAGGGAAAAAATAACATTGTTACAGTCACTGTATATATATATATATATGTATACACACACACACATATATGTATATATACATACATACATATGCGCACACGCACACACACACACATTTTTTAAGACAGAGTCTCCCTCTGTCATCCCGGGTAGAGAACAGTAGCTCACAGCAACCTCAAACTCCTCAGCTCAAGCCATCCTCTTGCTTCAGCTTCCCAGGTAGCTGGCACTATAGAAACACACCACCACACCCAGCTAATTTTTATATTTTTAGTAGACACAGAATCTTGCTCTTGCTCTGCTGGTCTCAAACTCCTGACCTCCAGCAATCTTCCTGCCTTGGCCTCCTAGAGTGGTAGGATTACAGGTGTGAGACACTATTCCTGGCCACAATTCATATATTTTAAACAGGAAGTACTAATGTATGTATGTAAGCAAATGAAGAAAAAGTTTTCTTGTTTTTTTTTTTTTTTTGGAGACAGGGTCTTGCACTGTCACTCAGGCTGGAGTGTATTGGTGCAATCTTAGCTCACTGCAACCCCAAACTCCTGGGCTCAAGTGGTCTTTCTGCCTCAGTCTCCTGAGTACCTGGCACTACAAGGGCATACCACCACACCTGGCTAATTTTTCTAGTTTTGTAGAGATGGGGACTCACTCTTGTTCAGTCTGGTCTTGAACTCCTGGTCTCAAGTGATCATCCCACCTCAGCCTCCCAAAGTACTAAGATTACAGGCATGAACCACTATGCCCAACCAAGAAAAACAATTTCTTCAAAATATGAAGTCAAATTCACTTCACAAGATATGAAAAATTACACTAGAAGAAATATTATGAGTTCTTATGAATCCTATAAAAAAAATATGCCTTAGAGACCGACAAAATTGATAAAGCCTAGAAAGAAAGATTAGGCCTACCTTTCTAATATCTTTTTTTTTTTTTGCCGCTCTCCTAACTTACTCTGCTTCAGCCATATGCAACTTCAATTCCTGGAATACACCAAGCTCTTCTTTGAGTCAACACGTTTACAACACATTTCTTTCTGCCTGTATTCCTTCTCATACATTCTCTTCTCTTCCTTTCAGATCTCCAGCTTAATTGTTATCTCCTCAGAGAGACATTCTGACAGCACTATGTAGATTCCCCCTTGTAATTCTCTATCATAGCACACTGTGCAAGGTCACAGCCTATAACTATTTTATTGGTTTACTTATTTAATATTTTTCCCACTAGAATGTAAGCTCCATTACACAAAAGAATCTATCTCTCACATTTACCTTGTATCTCCAGAATCTATAAGCCATAAAGCCAATACTTAGGCTTGGAGTAGATGCTGAAGCATTTTTTTTTTTTTTTTTTTTTTTTTTTTTTTGAGACAGAGTCTCATTTTGTTGCCCAGGCTAGAGTGAGTGCCATGGCATCAGCCTAGCTCACAGCAACCTCAAACTCCTGGGCTCAAGCAATCCTGCTGCCTCAGCCTCCCGAGGTAGCTGGGACTACAGGCATGCGCCACCATGCCTGGCTAATTTTTTTCTATATATATTAGTTAGCCAATTAACTTCTTCTATGTATAGTAGAGACGGGATCTCGCTCTTGCTCAGGCTGGTTTCGAACTCCTGACCTTGAGCAATCCGCCCGCCTCAGCCTCCCAGAGTGCTAGGATTACAGGCGTGAGCCACCACGCCCAGCCTGAAGCATTATTTATTAAAAGAACACTGAATGAATGATTTTTTTAAATCCACTAAAATTGGCTGGGCGTGGTGGCTCACACCTGTAATCTTAGCACTCTGGGAGGTCAAGGCCAGCAGATCATTTGAGCTCAGGAGTTCGAGACCAGCCTGAGCAAGAACAAGACCCCGTTTCAACCAAAAATAGAAAAAATTAGCCGGCCATGGAGGTACATATCTGTAGTCTCAGATACCTGGGAGGGTGAGGCAGAAGGATCGCTTGAGCCCAGGAGTTTGAGGTTACTGTGAGCTAGACTGACAACACGGTGAGACTCTGTCTCAAAAAAAAAAAAAAAACCCACTAAAATTATATTGTATCACATAACAAAATGCAATACATTTTGAATACCCTATGGTGAAACAGCATAAAATACCATATAAGTGCACAAACTACCTGGGTTTGATCTGACTCCCCTTCTTTGCTATTACCAAGGATATCTTAATCTCTGATTTGGTTTCCTCACCAGTAAAGTGGAGATTAAAACATTACCTAACTCAGAGCTATTAACATGCTTAATTTGTTGCCAGGGTCCATAGTTAGCAAAGAAATACAGCTCTGAGAAATGTAGCAGGGAAAAAGGACATATTATGGTAAAATATCATATTCATATTATACATGAACTCTTGTTAGTCTGAGAAGGCAATCTTTTTGAAACATGCTAAACTACCCAAAGGAAATAATCCAAAATTTCCTTGAGAGCCTTTTTAAAATTTATTCATCTATTATTTTTAGAGACTGGGTATCTGTCACCCAGACTGCAGTGCAGTGGTGCAATCATAGCTCACTGCAACCTTGAACTGCTGGGCTCATGCAATCCTTCCACATCAGCCACCCAAGTAACTGGGAATACAGTCGTGAGCCACTGTGCCCAACACATTTTAAAGGGCAGAAACAAGTTTTTAACTCCTTAGCCAGGTGTAGAGGGTCTTAATGGCCCATCCCAATCTACTTTAAATAGGTCAACTTCCCTATATCAGGACTACATTTCATTTATAAAAATAGCTGGCCTTTCCCACATCTGGGAAACGGATTCTATTCCCTTGCCTAAAATGTCTCCTTGACTCAAAGTGCCCAAATTCTATTCAGCCTTTAAAGAAACACTATAAATACTACCTTCTTATTGAAACATTTTCTGATCACTCCACTAAAATACTCCCTCTAAATCCTCATGCTGTTTTCTGACATCTTTTATCTTTTACTGATTATACTGATTTCAAGTACATATATCTATAAACCATGTTGGATTATAAACTCCAAGTATAGACATTCTTTGTCAAAGAATGCCTAAAATATAGAAAAGTAATATGACTTACTTTGAAACTTTCTGACTGAAACCTAGAGTAAGAGATACATTTTACATCATGATCTAGTAAATAAATACATATATGTATGTATCTATAAGCATGTCACAAAACAATACTAGCTCCCAGCTATATTTTCTATTCTATTTCATTTTTCTAAATATTGTCCTGATCCACTAAACTGATTTAATGGGCTGGGCATGGTGGCTCACACCTGTAATCCTAGCACTCTAGAAGGCCAAGGCAGGAGAATCACTTGAGCTCAGGAGTTTGAGACCAGCCTGAGCAACAGCGAGACGCCGTCTCTCCTAAAAAAGGAAAAATTAGCCAGGTGTGGTGGCATGCACATGTAGTCCCAGCTATTCGGGAGGCTGAGGCAGGAGAATTGCTTAAGCCCTGGAGTTTTAGGTTTCTGTGAGCTAGACAAATGCCACGGCACTCTAGCCCAGGTGACACAGTGAGACTCTGTCTCAAAATAAATAAATAAATAATAAATTGATTTAATGGTCCACTAATTTGTTAAACCTAGAGTTTGAAAACCACTGCTCTTCAGGATTTACCATAGTACTATTCAGGTACTATAAATATGCTGAATACCTCAACCTAACCTTGCAATTCTTCCTTTTATTTGGCTTTAGCAATGATATTTACTATCCTTTAAAGCCAAAATTTAAAAGATGTTTACAAAGTAATCACTGCTCCAAAAAGAAAACCTGAATGTTAGTTATTATTCTGAGCAATCTTTTCTTCAGCTATTGGGCTTATCTGAAATGTGCTTACGTGACAGCCTGAGGGCGAACGACAACTCCACCAGTACAACGACTGGGTCTTCTAGGGGAATCTGTAGCCATAGCTTCATTCATAAAACCTGTTTCCAGAACAAAAAGATAGAAAAATGGATCATTATTGTTAGGGGTAGGGAAAAAGGTTTATGGTTGCTCACTAGAGATCTCTTTTCAAGAATGCCTAAAATGCAGGAAACTTCCCAGCAGTTCCTTTTAACCAGAAAGCAAACAGAGGGGGATGAACTAGATAGTTTAAATTTTCAAATTATAATGAAGTTTTTTGTTTTTCTTATAATTTTAAAAATATTTTTATTGTGCTAATCTCTGGATCATTCCAATTTTACTATATATGCGTACTGCCAAAGTGAGCACTGGTTTTTGGTTTTTGTTTTGTTTTGTTATATATACGACCAGGCCTCAGAACCACAAGACCAGTTAAGGCTCTTGTTGGACTTTTAGTCTGCTGTTAACATAAAGAGATCATGGAATAGGAAATTAGTGGAATTTTATGTTGAGATAGTGAAAATACACATGGTACAATATTTCAACACCCAATGAAACAGTGACATGATACCACTCTACCTTCCAACTAAACCTTCCGGGAATCTATGAGTCAGACTGCAGGGCCAGAATTTAAATCATATTTTTAACTCCCCTGCTATTGTAACCTAGTTATAAGTAACAAATAAGTCAAATAAGTAACATAAACTTATATCATGTTAGAAGCCCCTTATCCTGTCCTGTCACATCAATAAATCCTGATCCTAGAATGTTTAATGAGCCTCTGAATCACTGAGGAAGTTTTAAGAGCATGGAGGCTACTTGCTTAAGATGAAAAGAGGACTGACAACAATATTAAAGATCTCTGACAGGAAAGCCCACACCTGGACCTAATCTTGAAAGCACCTAAAACAATCACTTCTAAAGAAGGAGCATTCTACCACCTTATTTGAAAACTCCCAACCTGGTGAGCCCCACCTCCTACAACCAATATATTCTACTGCCCCAACTAGCCCAACTACCCCTTCCTCAGGGGGTACCTTCACCTCCAGTCCCTCAGCCCTCTCATTTCCATCCCACCCTTTCGTTCTCAAACCACAGTCTCCCAAGCCCTGTCCTTTAAGGGCCTTGTCTCCTGAGGACCACCCTCGCCGGCACCTCAGGCCCCACTCTCCTGAAAGACACCCGGCACAGCGCTACCCACTTAACCTCCAACAGGAGCCACCGCTGCCCCTGGCCGCCCTCTGGCCCCTTGCCCTTCTCCCCTCCCCCTCCAGTAGCGACACCTCTCCCCCGTCGAATACCTGCCAGCCCAACCCGGTCCCGTCACGCTGCCTGCCCCTCGTCCTTTCCAAGCCTCCCCAAAGCCAAAGACCCGCCAGCCCTCTCACCGGCCGCCCCGCCGGTAAACGCTGTTCTCCAGCTCAAGGCTCACTGTTTGGAGTCTCCCTGCGTGATTGACGGCTGCCACTTCCTACCACGCCTCAGCGGAACCAGCCCTCTAGCCAATCCGAGAAACAAACTGGCTATGGCTGGGCACCGCCCTTGGAGGTCAGCTTCGCCAACCAGCAAGTAGAAAAGAGGCGGATCCGCCTCCTGAATTTGTCCAATCCGCTGGGGCTGAAGGAACAACACAACAGTATGTAAGTTCGGCTGAAGCCGACGCGTCAGGTTCGGTTGCGAACGCAGGCAGGTGGGTAGGAATTACGAGCAGGTATGTTTTCTTTGCAGACAGCACCTTCGTGGCTTTGTCAAAAAAAAAAGCAACATACCCCAGATTCCTGTCCACCTCATCCAAGCATCTCAGGTTGGGAGCCGGACGGGGAGTCGGGTCTGTTTACATCGAATTCTCGCGACACCTGGTTCGAAGCTCAAAGCACGTGGACATGGCAGCTGCCAATCACTTTCAGCTGGCCACTCACCCATGCCCAACCCGCCTTCTGCCCCGCCCTTTGCAATGTGTTTACCTTCCGGGAGCCTAGGCTGGCTCGCGCCTGTGGTTAGCCAAGGTGTTAATCTGAGTAAGGGACGCGACCGCTAATCTTGTCAATTTGAGCTAGTTTTGTAGACCAGGCCTGACTCCTTCCTTAGCTCAGTTTCCATCTCCCGTATCTCTGAGGCTGGAGATCTCGCTGTTGTCATTTCATCAGTTACATTTCTTATATAAGAAGAATATTTATTGATTTATTGAACGTTCAGCACAATCCTTCATATACTTCAGATACAATACTTAATATGTAGTATCAAATTTAATGCTAATGACAGTTCCATGAGAGTATAGCTTATTAATTGGCATGGTGTTTGTAAGGAATTGGCCAATACAGCAATAAAAATAAAAAAGGTCTTAGCACAGTGGGAGAGTGGGAAATGTAGTAGAAAAACTACTTCCCAGGAAATAGCACAGTTAATCAGGGGTTGGAGGTAAGTATAAATATAGATGTAAATATAAACAGAGATAGTAGATAGAGATATGGAAATAGCTGTAGGCAAGAAACCACCCGTTTGCTCTAGATACTCAGTCACTGCCAGTAAATAGAATTTGCAAAGTGTTCCATTTATCAGCCTCATGTTTGAACACTGGTTAATAAGGGATTATAAGTGTTCGTCTATTTCCTCTCCACAAATTCCCAACATGAAGGAGCTTTTAAGATTTGCTCCCTTCATTTGTCAAAAGGTGAACTTCATGATCATGCCAGTTGAAGATTGAAACTGTCCTGTTTAGGAATTTGGCTCTCTCCTCTCTCCTCTCTCTTCTCTCTCTCTCCTCGACTCTCTCACTCCTCTCCTCTCTCCTCTCTCTCTCTCTTTTCTCCTTACTCTCCTCTCTCTCTCTCTTTTCCTCTCTCCTCACTTTTCTCTCTCTCTTCTCTCTCCTCTCCCTCTCTCCTCTCTCCTCTCTCCCTCTCTATCCTGTTTTTAGAAGACCAGATGACAACTCAGTTAGGGTTTGGTGAGCGTATGTGGTTATAATTTGATTATTAGTCTGGTCTGTTGGGGACTAGTGTGCAGGAGTTTGGTTCAAAACAATACCTTCCTATAATTTTTGTTTAACACATTAAGCTCTCCAAAGAAGGAACTTTCTAATATTCAAAATTCTTTCTGCTCTTATTGCTATTACTGGCTTACTTCTTTGTTGTCTTTGAAAAGTTTTTTGAGTGTTTCTCTTGTGCTTATCTCATTTTTCCCCAACTAGAAAGTTAAAATCCTCCTAGGCATTAATAGATAAGGCTTTTACATTATTGAATCTCCCACAACACATAATAGCCCTGAATACACAACTGGTATTTAAAAGTTCTGACTAGGCCAGGTGCAGTGGCTCACGCCTGTTATCCTAGCACTCTGGGAAACCGAGGGGGGTGGATTGCTCGAGGTCACGAGTTCGAAACCAGCCTGAGCGAGACCAGTCTCTACTATAAATACAAAGAAATTAATTGGCCAACTAATATATTTACAAAAAATTAGCCAGGCATGGTGGCACATGCCTGTAGTCCCAGCTATTCGGGAGGCTGAGGCAGTAGGATTGCTTGACCCCAGGAGTTTGAGGTTGCTGTGAGCTAGGCTGATGCCATGGCACACACTCTAGCCTGGGCAACAAAGTGAGACTCTGTCTCAAAAAAAAAAAAAAAAAGGAAAGTTCAGACTTATTTAAATTAAATACTTAATATCCTTGTGTTTTCCAGGATCCAGAGAACTAATAAAGAGGAAGTCCAGAGAAGACCAATAGGTAATAATCTATACAAATGGGATAACCAGCATTTGTATAAGGTTTTTCAGTTTAAATAGCTGTTTTGGGCCAGGCGTGGCTCACGCCTGTAATCCTAGCACTCTGGGAGGCCGAGGTGGACAGATTGCTCAAGGTCAGGAGTTCCAAACCAGCCTGAGCAAGAGCCAGACCCCGTCTCTACTGTAAATAGAAAGAAATTAATTGGGCAACTAATATATATAGAAAAAATTAGCCAGGCATGGTGGCACATGCCTGTAGTCCCAGCTACTCGGGAGGCTGAGGCAGCAGGATTACTTGAGCCCAGGAGTTTGAGGTTGCTGTGAGCTAGGCTGACACCATGGCACTCACTCTAGCCTAGGCAACAGAGTGAGACTCTGTCTCAAAATAAATAAATAAATAAATAGCTGTTTTGTGTGCATTGTTAAGTTCCATAACTCTTTGATGATTTCTCTAAAAAGTTATGGAAAAAACAAGCAAACAAAAACCAAAAAGGATACACTTGTACACAAGTTCATTCATTCAGCAAATGTTTGGCTACCTATTAAGTGTTAGACACATCCTAAACGATGGGGATACAGGAATGAACAAATCAACAAATCGATATACCTGTCCTCAACCAGAGAATTTACTTTCCTGGTGGAAAGACAAAAATAAACACAAAAACAGAGAAAATCAAGTAGTGTGAAATGCTATGCAGAAAAAGAAACCAGATAAATAGAGGTAGGAAATGCCTTACTCTAGTGTGGTCAGGGAAGACCACTCACGAAATGATATTTGAACAAAAACTTCAATGAAGTGAGAAAGCTACTCAGAGGGAAAAATCAGTCCAGACAAAAGGAACAGCCAGATGCAGTGGTACACACAGGTAATCCTGGCTACCCTAGAGGTTTAGGCAGGGGATCACCCGAGCCCAGGAGTTCCAGAGCAGCTTGGACAACATAGAGAGAAGCCCTCTTCTCAAAAACAAAAACAAAGGTAACAAGTATAAAGGCCCTAATAAGGGAATGAGTTTTGGCCAGGCAAAGTGGTTCATGCCTGTAATCCTAGCACTTTGGGAGGCTAGGCAGGAGAATCTCTTGAGGCGAGGAATCCAGATCATCTTGAGCAATATGGTGAGACCCTGTCTTTACAAAAAATTTGAAAATTAGCTGGGTATGGTGGTGGTGCACACCTGTAGTCTCAGCTGAGGCAAGAGGATCACTGGAGTGCAGGAGTTGAAGGTTGGAGTGTGCTATGACTGTGCTACTGTTCTCCAGCCTGGGCAACAAAGTGAGACGTTGTCTCAAAAAAAAAGGAAATGAATTTTGAGGAAAAACAAACAAGAAAACCAATATGGTTTAAGCAAAGTGAATTAAATAGAAAATAATTTCAAACTAGTTAGAAGAGGTAAGCAGTGACCAGATGGAATATGGCCTCATATAGCATTACAAGGAGTTTCAAATTTACTCTAGGGTGAGAATCTACTGGAGGAATTTCAGCTAGGAAGTGTCATGAGCATATTTACATTTTTTAAAGATCATTGTATTATATAGAAAATAAACTGTTGTGAGGAAGGGACAACAGTAGCAGCTATACATCAAGGAGGGAGACTATTTCCATTGAGAAGGTGAGAGATAACCTCTACAACTAGACCTACAATTGAAGCCATAAAGATAATGAAAATTAGTCTATTTCAGAATATGTTTGGAAAAGAGAATTGAAAGAACATGACAATGTGGGATGATGGGAAAGAATCAAGGATAGTTCCTGTGTTCTGGACTTGATCAACTGAGTGGTGCCCTTTATAAATAGGATGAACACTACTAGCAGAGTTATAAATTTCTTAGTGGGGATAAATTTCTGTCCCTTCATTTCATCCTTTGTGAATTGTAGAAAGAATTATGAGCCTCACAGGCTTTTTATGAGGAGTAAATAAGTTTAAAGTTCATAGATCCAGTTAGAAATTTCTCCAAATGTTCTGGGCACAGAGAGTGGCTCATGAGTATAATCCCAGCACTATGAGGGGCTGAAGCAGGAGTATTGCTTGAGGCCAGGAGTCCAAGACCAGCCTGGGCAACATTGTGAGACCGTATCTCTATAAAAATTTTTAAAAATTAGCGGGATGTGTGGCATGTGCCTATAATCCCAGCTACTCAGGAAGCTGTGGCAGAAGGACCTCTTGAGCCCAGAAGTTGGAGGTTCCAGTGAGCTATGATTGTGCCACTGCACTCCAGCCTGGGTGATAGAACAAGACTATCTCAAAAAAAAAAATTTTTTTTTTTAAATTTTAGGCCCGGTACAGTGGCTCACACCTGTAATCCTAGCAGTCTGGGAGGCCAAAGTGAGAGGAATGCTTGAGGCCAGGAGTTCTCTACAAATAAATAAATAAATAGAAAAATTAGCCAGGTGTGGCGGTGCACACCTGTAGTCAAGAGGCTGAGACAGGAGAATCCCTTGAGCCTAGGAGTTTGAGGTTGCAGTGAGCTATAATGACACTACTACACTCTAGCCCAGGAGACAGAGTGAGGCTCTATCTTAAAAAAAAAAAAAATTCTCCCAATGAATTACCAACCAGTTCTAAGTGTTCCATTTTTTTTTTTACTATAAAGATGGTGTAATAGTTTCTTATGAGCCCTCAAATAGAGATAAAATAAAACTTGTGGTGATGTTTTAAAATGGAAGTAACTTGTGGGTGCTCAGTACATATTACCAGCTCATGAGTCACTTCAAAATATTGAGACAGGAGGAAACTCTTCAACGAACTCTTTGTTCTTGACACTGTGCAATCCCAGTTAGGAAACTCATGTTTAGTAGAAAAGAACAACTTCAAGCTAGAGTTCTTTGTTCTTCCAGTTGGTACCGTGGCTCATTATAATAAATTACTAATGACTAAGATAGCCTCTCCAATGGCCCTGCAGAACAAAAAACAAAAGTCCCCAGAGAACAATCAGGGAGATATCCAAATGCAAATCAAATTTCTAGGTCAGTGTGTACTTTGTTGTTTTTATTTTGGTATGATTAGGATTTTTTTTTTTTTTTTAGCTTTGAACAAGCCATTGACTTGCTTACCCAGCCCACCAAAAACACTTGGATAATAATCAGGTGATTTCAGCAGCGGGGAAATCTGCTTTCACACACAACTACGGTGAACATGAAGATTTGAATTTTCAGTGAAGTAAAAGGAAAAACAGATTAAAAGAAACTTCCCTTTCACATTTCTCTAAAATCCTCCAATTGTAAGGTAAAAATACATTAATTACTCACTATATAGACTTTCTTTGATGTATTCATTAGGTTGAAATTTTTGAACACTACCATTTTAGTAATCTCCTGAAAAGTAGAATTCCAAAATTTGTAGAATAGCAAAACCAACATGATCCAAGGTCGTATCACCTCACATCTATTTAATTACAATTAGTGCCTGCCTTTTGTCCATCCTGAATATTACTAGATAACTGTGATTTCTAAAACAGCATTTTCCTGCCCCCCCCCCCACATGGTGGCATGTGCATGTAGTCCCAGTTACTCAGAGGCTGAGGCAGGAGGATAGCTTTGAGCCCAGAAGTTTGAGGCTGCAGTGAACTATGATTACACAGTTACACTCCAGCCTGGGTGACAGAGCAAGACCCTATCTCTAAAAATTTTTAAAAATAAATAAAACAGCATTTTCCCATAATTTCTTTTAATTTTTTGTATTTTGTATTTTTATTTTTTTACTTTTAATTTGCATGTCATCCTTCCACAGGGGCCATGCTAATCTCTGTATCATTCCAATTTTAGTAAACGTGCTGCCAAAACGAGCACATGTTCCCATAATTTCTATTCAAAATTCTAAGTCTGTGCAGTTGGTTATTATGTTGGGTCCCTCCGCTCAAGGAGGGACCAAGTCCAGCACACATCCTGAAGACATGGTGATTATTTTCCTTTAGTTTTTCATTCTCTTGAAACTAATAGATGGCCATATAATTTATCGACTGCCAGGATGCCTTTATGATATAGGCTTTACTAATATTATACCAAAAAAAAAAAAAAAGGATAAACCAAGACTGTTCCAAGCAACCCATTGAGTGTGGTCACCTTTTGTCTTTGATCCTTTTGTGCTACTTTGTAACTGCTTTCTGACTAATGTATAGTTCTATTGTCTCTTTAGCTAAAATGTAATAAAATCCCTAAGGGATTTACTTGTTTCATTTCTATTTTCCATAATGCTCTATTCACTAACAATTACATGTTAGAATCCCCACTATTTATCCTGGAATCTTGAGCTTGGATTTATAATTAAAGATACAAGAATGTAAAACTATTGACAAAGACCAAAAATTAGTTTCATCAATGTTTAAATGATACGAAGGGCATAATTTGAATTCACCATATATATAACCTTGGATAAAAACTGCCTTGTGATCTTAGAGACCAAAATAGATGCCCCTTTATCAACTAAGATGGACTCTAAAGTTAGGGAAACAAGAGTTGCCTAAGGCTTCAGGGCTCAGCTAGCAAGGCAGCTTCCTAAATTCCTATGGCTACAAGAAAAACCACACTCTTGTTCAACTCCCTAACAACAGGAGCTATCAGGCAATTTGGCAGACTCTTCTTAATTCTGATTTATAAGGCAGACCACTACAACTCTGATTGGACAGACATTCTTACAAACATTCTTTTTTCCTGTAGATTTCCCCCCCCCATGGCTATTTTTTTATTTCAGCATTATTATGGGGGTATAAATGTTTAGGTTACATATATTGCCTTTGCCCCACCTGAGTCAGAGCTTCAAGCACCAGATGGTGCGCACTGTACCCCTTAGGTGTGAATACACCCATCCCCTGCTTCCCCCCTCCCACCTGCCTGACACCCAATGAAAGTTACTGTTATATGTGCACATAAGTGTTGATTAGTTAATATCAATTTGATGTTGAGTATATGTGGTGCTTGTTTTTCCATTCTTGTGATACTTTACTTAGTAGAATGGGCTCTAGCGCTACCCAAAATAATACAAGAGGTGCTAGATCACCAATATTTTTTGTGGCTGAGTAGAACTCCATGGTATACATATACCACATTTTATTAATTCGCTCATGTATTAATGGGCTCTTCGGTTGTTTCCACATTCTTTCTTGATAAGTAACTGCAGACCTCAAGCCAGTTTCAGCCAGCTTATAGAAAACTGCACAAACTGTCTTTGAGTTCTGTAGGTCACCTTTTGACATAAGGAGCCAAATTCCACCTCATTTTAATGTTAAAACTCCACCCCAAAGTGAACATGGGATGTATGTTCCATATATGTTTACCCATTGCGCATGCCCTCAACCCCCGCATAAATGTGGATAGCTTTTCCCCAAAACCTGCTGAATAATACAGATCCCATGTAGCATAAAAACCAACCTGCCCTTTCTCTTTGAAGAGAAACCACCTTCAGTCCATGCCAGAAACTCTCTCTCTTCCTGGTTTGCAAACTGTTATCGCCAATAAAGCTCTTCTTTCTAGTAGTCAGCCATCCTGGTGACCTTTTTGTAACGATCTTAAATTCTGGGAAAACTGAAATCTGTAGTAACAGTTTTGATAAGCTAAGTATTTAATAAAAATAATATTAGGTAATATTCATTGAGCTCTATATACCAGTCATTATAGTGTTACTTGCACTTTATAGATGAGGACCAAGACACAAAGATATTATATTAAGCTGTTTAACTGAAGGCAGGTACAGTGATGGAACTATGAGGTACTTGAAGCCCCAGCTTTTTGCTCAGAGAACTTAAAAGAGGAGTCTCAGGGAAGAGAAAGTACTCTGGAGACTATAGAGAGTGAGGACCTCAGGGAAAATGACCCCATCTGATCTTAATCAGCATACCAAAGACATTGAGAATTGAACTAGCAGATAGATCACTGCCCACGTTCCATACTATCTGCAAAGTGATGTACACAAAGGACAGATTACAAATTACACAAAGACAGAGACTTTGGAAACTGTACTGACATTAAAACCACAGCCCACAGAGGGTTGGAACATGTGGCATGAACCTAACCAGATTAATTGCCTATTAAAAATATCAGTGTTCTCCGTATGAGTTAAACAAGACGCAGAATGTCATAATAGTCAAATGTCTAGACTGTAATCCAAAATTACACAGTATACAAAGAACCAGAAAAATCTGGATTGACATGGAAAAAATAACCAACAGATGCCAATACCCAAATGACAGCAAAGAGAAGATAAAAAGAGGAACAAAATGAAAATTAAAAAAAAAAGTTTCAGCAAAAGGGAAAACAAAGAGTTAAAAGGTAACAAGAATGTGCTGAAAAAAAATTTAAGACATAAGGGCTTACAGACCTGCTAACTCTAGTGAAAGACATAAACCTACAGATTTAAGCTCAGCAACCCGGAAAACAGAAAACCCCAAAGAAATCCACATCCAGACATACCAAAACCTAATTGCTAAAAACTAAAGAGAAAAAAATCTTAAAAGCAGCCAGAGAAAAAATAATGCATAATGTAATGAACTTCACAGGAATAATTTAAATGACTACGAATTTCACTTCAGAAAACATGGAGGCCAGAGGCAAGTCACTTTTTCTTTTGAGTCTCCCTCAGTCCCCAAGTTAGAGTGCTCAAGTGATCCTCCCACCTCAGCCTCCCAGAGTGCTAGGATTACCTTGCCTGGCCAATGGCATATTTTTTAAAGTGTTAAAAAATATCATAAGAAAACTTACAATATCAAGAATGAAGAAAGGACCTCCCACATTCTATCAGCTTTGGTCTGTGTGATTTATAAAATACAGAATTGATGATATGACACTTCTGAGGCTAAGTTACAAAAAACACCTTTGGCTTCTACCTTGCTCTCTCTGGTATTGCTTGCTCTGGGGGAAGTTAACTGCCGTATAGTGAGAAGCCCTGTGGAGGGGCACATGTGACATCAAAATGAGATCTCCTGCCAACAGTTGTGTAAATGAGCCTTGTGGGAAGGCCCAATTCAGGCTTCAGATGACTGTAGCCCTGGGGGCAGCTTGACTGCAACCATATGAGACTATATAACCCAGTTAAATTACTCCTAGATTTCTAAGGCTCAGAAACTGAGATGTTTGTTTAAAGATGCTAAATTTTGAGGTATTATAATATGTAGGAATACATAACTGATACATATTTTAATCTTCTGAGGCATAAGATACATAGATCAAGAATTATCGAGTGAGATGTGCACCATGTGGGGGATGGTCATGATGGAGACTCAGACTTTTGGGGGGAGGGGGGGAAATGGGCATTTATTGAAACCTTAAAATCTGTACCCCCATAATATGCCGAAATAAAAAAAAGAAAAAAAGAATTATCTTGATCCAAAATATTAAAAAGAACCAGAGTGTATGGACATGGTTAAATAATGGCATGAACAACTTGTATCCATAGACTGAAATACTAAAGCAGCTCTATGATCTGCTGATATAGAAAAATCTTTAAGACATAAGGTTAAAGAGGCTGGGTGCGGTGGCTCATGCCTGTAATCCTAGCACTCTGGGAGGCCCGAGGTGGGTGGATCGTTTGAGCTCAAGAGAAATGATCAGCCTGAGCAAGAGTGAGACCTGTATCTACTAAATATACAAAGAAATTAGCTGGACAACTAAAAATATATAGAAAAAATTAGGCAGGCATGGTTGCGTGTGCCTGTAGTCCCAGCTACTAGGGAGGATGAGGGAGGATCGCTTAAGCCCAGGAGTTTGAGGTTGCTGTGAGCTAGGCTGATGCCATGGCACTCTAGCCCAGGCAACAGAGTAAGACTGTCTCAAAAAAAAAAAAAAAAAAGACATAAGGTTAAGAGATACACACAGGTATCATATCATTACATGTCTGCATGGATTACACAAAAAATTGGGGGGAAAAGCTGGTTACTTTGGGGATTGAGGAGGGAGGCTTTTTGTTATGCACGATTTTATACATCATCAATTTCACATTATATATTATACTTCTGATTTGTGTTACACAGACATCTTCTAGGCCAGGCATGTTAGCTCACACCTGTAATCCCAGGAGGCTGAGGATCACTTGAGGTCAGGAGTTCAAGACCAGCCTGGGCAACATAGTGAGACCCAGTCTCTACAAAAAATGTTAGCCAGGTGTAGTGGTGCATGCCTGTAGTCCCAGCTACTCAGGAGACCTAGGTGGGAGGATTGTTTGAGCCCAGTGGTTTGAAGCAGCAGTGAGCTATGATCATACTATTGCATTCCAGCCTAGTGCAACAAAGTGGAACCCTGTCTCCAAAAAGAAAATTATAGTTAAGGTGTCTCAAACCAAAACCCTTTCCAATATTAGATAGGTACTAAAATATGGTATGGAATTAGACTCTATTGCACTAGGAAATAACATGATTTAGGAAAGAATTAATGCTAAAATTAATATTAAGACACTTTTACATTACAAAATTGATTTGAAAAATGAAGATATAATCTATTACTCTAATCAAATGGAAATTTTAATTTCATGTGTAAGGTTAGATAATTTTATTTATAACGATGGTCAAAAGTAGTTAAATGGATTTTAATATACATTCAGATTTGCTGAATTTCTACTTGGTACCACTAGGATGGTATCACAGTTCTAAAAGATGGAAAAACCCTTCACAGTGAATTGACTCCAGAAGTGTCTGCTAGTTGCTATGTCTCTATCTTGGAAATATCTGAAAAACAAACTCTTCAGTATCCAAAAATCTTCTTTAAAACCAACCACAAATCACATTTCACCTAGATTACTGGTTCTCAATTAATCCTCCAATGAAAAATTAGTATGCTTTCAACTGCAGTTTCTAGCACATTGTAGATGCACAATATTGAATGTATGAATTAAGTCTTTACTCTCTCAATGAGAGGTCTTATTCCAAATTTAATACTTTTTTTAAATATCTCACTGTAAAACATAATCCGCCATATCCAAATTATATACTCTTTTTTTTTTCTTTTGAGACAGAGTCTCGCTTTGTTGCTCAGGCTAGAGTGAGTGCCGTGGCGTCACCCTAGCTCACAGCAACCTCAAACTCCTGGGCTCAAGCAATCCTGCGGCCTCAGCCTACCGAGTAGCTGGGACTACAGGCACGTGCCACCATGCCCGGCTAATTTTTTCTATATATATTAGTTGGCCAATTAATTTCTATTTTTATAATAGAGATGGGGTCTTGCTCTTACTCAGGGTGGTTTCAAACTCCTGACCTCGAGCAATCTGCCCGCCTCGGCCTCCCAGAGCGCTAGGATTACAAGCGTGAGCACGGCGCCCGGCCTCAAATTATATACTCTTCATGTTTTAGTATTAATTTCTTGCAGGTTTTTTCCTGCATTACCAAAGTATACAGTGTTTTATTGATTTTTAATTGTTACATAATATTTTATCAAATGCTTATAAGCTATAACTGACTTGACCACATTCTTATGGTTAGATATTTAGTTTATTTTAACATATTCTATATTAAAATAAAAATTGGGGTTGTAAAAATTAAGATTATATGTATTTTAAGCTGTTACTCAAAAGCACAATCATGACACAACAGAATGTAGGTTGAGCATCCCTAATCCAAAACCCAAAATCCAAATCTTTTTGAGATCTAACATTATGCTCAAAGGAAATGTTCACTGGAGCATTTTGAATTTCTGATTAAGAATTCTCAACCAGTAAGTATAATACAAACATGCCCAAATCTGAAAAGATCCAAAATCCAAAACACTTCTGGTCCCAAGCATTTTGGATAAGGGATACTCAACCTGTACAAACCATTAAAACAAACCAACAAAAATCCAGCAACATTAGGAACAGTTCACTGATTTATTAGATGAACATATACCCATATAATCAATGAAAACTGTATGATATAAAATAATTTAAGAAATGTTGGGAATTAGCAGCACCATCCATTATTGAAATAGCAAGAAAAACTTCACATATTTTTAAGCAAACACTAGAAGAGGGTAAACTACATTAAGACCTAATAATGCCATTGGACTGGGATGAGTAAAAAAGGCATTGTTTTAGGTAAACATACCTCCTTCTATGCCAAAGATTCTGTGAGTACACCTGGTGATTAATGTTTTAGAAAAATGCTACTGAAGAGATACTGCATAGTATTTTAATTGGGACAAGACTAACATCCAGCTACTTTAGCATGGCTCAACACTTCTATGAAAAACTTAGTTCTGAGTTATGAAATTAGAAATAAAAAATAATTTTTAAAAGACACTTGTAATCTCTAAGAAACGTTAAGTGGAACACAGGTCACTATGAAAATACATCACTTTTCCAGTCTGCTTAATAATAATTTACTTTAAAAAGTTGCGCAGTTTTCATCACAAGTGGCTTATACAAAGTTTTTAATAAGCATTTTTAAAAGTTTAAATGTTTCTCTAAAATCTAATAGAATCTTTTGATTTTTTAAAACATTTAGCCCTGTTGTCACAAGTACTGTGTATCAGAGTAAGAGACTGAGTTTGTGTGACGGATACAAATTTACACAAATATTACAGCAACTTATACCCTAACATCTACAAAATTCACATTTATAATACAAGCAAATACAAGGCCAGGATAAAACTGCTGAATTCCAAAAAGTCAAACCATATACTCTTTTAATTTTGTCCCCTTAAAAAAAGTTCAACTTCGGCACCAAATTTAAAAAGCCCTCTTATGACCTAAGTTTGGAAAAAATCCACTTCCTAGATACATTTCAGCAAACACAAACAGTTTTCCTGTGCTGATGTAGTAAGGGATTTCCAATTTTCTTCTGGCCTCTAAGTCTGCGTCGCATGGTAAGTTTAACAGAGTTCTTTCGCTGAGAGGTGGTGGGGAGACTTGCAGGCTGAGCACCATTACTTCGACTTAAGCCATTTCGTCTGTGCTTTTTCATAAGGGGGCCAGAATTGGATTCTTCTAATGTCCTTTTAAAGTTTGCTGGAGGGGTTCTTTCAATTTCTTGGGCTTTCATTTGACCAGGAGTCGAGATCTTTAAATTTTTTTGGTCCATGATGGTGTTTGTAGAATTGGTAGGAACAAGGCCAACTGACAGGCTATTATTCAAAGAATCATGTATCCTTAGAGTCAGGGCTTTAGCACAATTTTCTTCAAGTGGCTGTGGATCTTTTGAGGGTAAGACTACAGCTTGGACGCTCCCTCGTGCTATCTCAGCTGGTACCTCTAAAAAATTCTCTGAGAAGGCATTACTACGAACCAGGGCAGGTATATGGTCCTTAGAGTTCAGCCTTGGCCATGGATCCTCCTCCAGTGACTGAAAGATAAGAAGGTAAAACAAATAAATACTTTATTGAAGAACTCAACAAATTCATGACATGTGGTATTAGGCTCCTTATGAAATTATTTTGTTTTTTTGGGTTTTTTTAAAATCTTATAGCTAAGTGAAATTGGGTGAAGAACTTATGAAAATATTAAGATGGCAAAAACATGGTATGCATTCACTCATTCATTCACTATATTTATTGAACTATGTGCAAGGTTTTATGGGGGGGAACCTGGGTGAGAAGGCAGCAATATAAAGGTAACAGTGACAATGAACTCTGCCTTCAGGGTAACAGATAAAATAATCTATTCTGGTGGGTTAACATTTATGTCATCTTATTTTCTGTCCATTGGCAGGTAACAAAAAAATGAGATACTTTAAAAATAACTACAGATTCATATTTGCTCTTCCACTATCCTAATCTATACCCAAACATGAAGAAGATCAAAAGTATCACATTCTCTGTTGACATTTTAATTTTACATTTGGCAATAACATAATGCTGATGAAATAGCTCCAATTATTTTTCACAAAAGCCTTATATTTTCTGTAGGGACCATCAAAAAGTTGTTTTAATAAGCCATTAACAACATACTAATATTCTGGTAATTAAAACATAGTTAGCTTAACTATTGAGGGGGGGTGGAGATTTCACTAGGATAAGTGACAAATTTGTAGGTTTTGGGCTTATTTCCTACTTCCTAAATTCAAATTTCTGAATATTTAGTAGTATGTAGAATGTGAAGTACAACATTAAAGCAACTATGTAATAATGGAAATTCAAGATGAATGCTGCTTTGCACCCATACCACAAACACTAGAGACTGTTCTGTGACTTGAGAAAAGTATTTAATAGGAAAAGGAGGACATATGGAACCCTACTCAGAATGGTTAGGGAAACTCTCAGTTAATGAAATGAGAATCACCTGAAGAAATTTATTGTTTTTAAAAAGCTTCACAGTGGCCGGGCACAGTGGCTCACGCCCGTAATCCTAGCACTCTGGGACTCCAGGGTGGGTGGATCGCTCAAGGTCAGGAGTTCAAAACCAGCCTGAGCAAGAGCGAGACCCCGTCTCTACTAAAAATAGAAACAAATTAATTGGCCAACTAAAAATATGTATATAAAAAATTAGCCAGGCATGGTGGCGTATGCCTATAGTCCCAGCTACTCAGGAGGCTGAGGCAGAAGGATTGTTTGAGCCTAGGAGTTTGAGGTTGCTGTGAGCTAGGCTGATGCCACGGCACTCTCTCTAGCCTGGGCAATAGAGTAAGACTCTGTCTCAAAAAAAAAAAAAAAGGCTTCACAGTGATCTAGATATGTACCACTACTTTGAGTATAGCTCCAGATCTACAAATATGCAGAATATACTCCTAGCTCCAGACAGGTAAGAACATTCTTCCTATCAAACCTAAATCTTCCAAAGTAGTTATATTTTATAAAATCATTGTCTTAACAATTTCTCAAGGTCAGAGTTAAACCATAAATACTATCTCTTCTCCCAAGTATGTAACATTCCCCTCAAGTGGGACACTCAATCAAATTCATTAAAAATTAATATATTCTGAAAAGGCCAGACAAACCCTTTTGTAGAATTGTAAATGAAAACATCTTCCTCTGATATAAAATCCCCTATGAATAAACACCTTTCTAAATAGTGCCATATAGGCCTAGTGCAGTGCCTCACATCTATAATCCCAGCACGTTGGGAGGCTGAGCTGGGAGGACTGCTTGAGGCCAGGAGTTTGAGACCACCCTGGGCAACATGGCAAGACCCCATCTCTTAAAAAAAGGAAAAAGAAAAAGGGAAAAGGGGAAAGAGAGAGGAGGGGAGGGGAGGGGAGGGGAGGGGAGGGGAGGGGAGGGGAGGGGAGGGGAGGGGAGGGGAGGGGAGGGGAGGGGAGGGGAGGGGAGGGGAGGGGAGGGGAGGGGAGGGGAGGGGAGGGGAGGGGAGGGGAGGGGAGGGGAGGGGAGGGGAGGGGAGGGGAGGGGAGGGGAGGGGAGGGGAGGGGAGGGGAGGGGAGGGGAGGGGAGGGGAGGGGAGGGGAGGGGAGGGGAGGGGAGGGGAGGGGAGGGGAGGGGAGGGGAGGGGAGGGGAGGGGAGGGGAGGGGAGGGGAGGGGAGGGGAGGGGAGGGGAGGGGAGGGGAGGGGAGGGGAGGGGAGGGGAGGGGAGGGGAGGGGAGGGGAGGGGAGGGGAGGGGAGGGGAGGGGAGGGGAGGGGAGGGGAGGGGAGGGGAGGGGAGGGGAGGGGAGGGGAGGGGAGGGGAGGGGAGGGGAGGGGAGGGGAGGGGAGGGGAGGGGAGGGGAGGGGAGGGGAGGGGAGGAGGAGAGGAGAGGAGAGGAGAGGAGAGGAGAGGAGAGGAGAGGAGAGGAGAGAGAGAGAAGAGAAGAGAAGAGAAGAGAAGAGAAGAGAAGAGAAGAGAAGAGAAGAGGAGTAGCTGGTAGCACCTATTAGTAGTCCCAGCTACTCAGAAAGCTGAGGCAGGAGGATCATCTTGGCCCAGGAGTTCGAGGCTACAGTGAGCTATGATCATGCCAGTGCACTCCAGCCAGGGCAGCAGAGACCTTGTCTCTAAAAAAATAAATAAAAAGTGATGCATAAAAATATATTTTTACTAAGAATGTTTCCTTTAATGTGTCTAGAATTAAAAGAAAAGGGAAATTAAAGGTATCCGGAGTCTTGCTTTTAAAAGTATTTCAATCTAACCGTAGACACGAACATGCTTTAATCAAAAAAGATGTATTGACTTTAGGTCCTATTAAAGCTGGAGATGCAGGCTGGGCCTGGTGGCTCACGCCTGTAATCCTAGCACTCTGGGAGGCCGAGGTGGGTGGATTGCTCGAGGTCAGGAGTTTGAAACCAGCAAGAGCAAGATCCCCGTCTCTACTATAAATAGAAAGAAATTAATTGAGCAACTAATATATATAGAAAAAATTAGTCAAGCATGGTGACACATGCCTGTAGTCCCAGCTACTCAGGAGGCTGAGTCAGCAGGATTGCTTGAGCCCAGGAGTTTGAGGTTGCTATGAGCTAGGGTGACACCGTGGCACTCCCTCTAGCCTGGGCAACAAAGTAAGACTCTGTCTCAAAAAAATAATAATAAAAATTAAAAAAATAAAGCTGGAGATGCAAAAAGGACACAGAATGCCTAAGTTGGTACTGCCTCAAATGCATTGCTTCCCTTTTTTATTAAAAATATACTCTTTCTTTTTGGAGCCATTGGCCCAATGGTTTGGTGAAAGGCTGATTATTCTTGCCTGTTTTGACAGTGACTAGATGTTAGGCAGCAACTTTAAATTAAGGTACTAGCGTTGAGGTAAGGATAGCAGAACAGTCTCTGTTCTAGAATATTTACATATATGGCTTTTAATAATAGCAACAATGATAGCTGTATGTGAGTTTATGCCCCTGCATTAGGTTGATTTAAATGTTTAAGTGGGTCACAAGCATGTTCTGGCTGATCTTAAAAATAATATAAGTAATAAGTAATAACTAACCAAGAACTCACGCTGCTTTAATATAGAAAAAAGATGTGCAACAAGATGAGGCAACAAATAAGGTCTGTAGCAGAAGGTTTGCTACTGCCAAATAATCACGTTACTACCTTAGGCACAAGAAAACTAATCAAGCTATTTATTGCAATAGAACATACTGCTCTAGCATGGATAACAAAGTTAGATGTTTGGTGGAATTCCTTTATAAAAGAAGAACAATGGGACAATTTCAGAGTTAAAACAATTTATTACAATTTCTGTTTTGCTGCGTCTTTTTAAATTTACAGATTATTATTCTGACACTACAGGTGCACTGGCTTCTCTTCCCCCACTTCCTCCTTGAACTTTTCCTTTTTCTCTTTTTATTGGCATTCTGTGGGAATACACTGCATCTGTTAGCACAGGCAACTGCTTAGACTTCTTAAGACTCACGCCAGGTTAACTTGTATTGCTAAATCTTGCATGTTCAAAAAACATTTATGTGATATTGAGAGATTATCCCCTAAAAATACATACTTTAAAAAAGTTCACTGCTTCAGAGATCAACTTTCTCCTTCCATCTATCCTGTAATCCAATATTAAACAACTAATTACAAATTGTGCCTATAATACAACTAAAACTAAATTTTAATTTTCTGCAACTATTTCTTCTCTTCCCCTATTCCTACTTCGTATAGCTCTTCCCTTGTCAAACATAGCTAAATTTAGTTTTGCCTTAAAGAAAGAATGGAGAAAGAAATGTGGGCCATAATAATCTATTACTTTAAAAAAAGGTATTTCCACTGTCCCACCCCAAAACAAAGACTAATTTACTTCAGAATGCAAACAGAAGTAGACATACTTACAGAAAGATAAATCTAGTCTCAAATGCCTAGTTACTAACCATGGGATAATAATAATAATGAAATAAATCAAAGATACTCCTAAGTTTTCACTATTACATAAATTAAGATAAACAAAACCAAATTCTTGGGCAGAAATTTGCCTTTTTTACTTGTTAGATCAGAACCAACAATACTAATTATTCAGAATTGATCTAAATATTTTCCCATATTTGGGTAGGGCCAACTGATTAACAAATAACCATGCCTGCATATCAGTGTACTTATACGTCTCCTTATCTTTACTTGGGGATTATTATTAAGTCAACATTTTTAGAATTTGAGTAATAATTTAAAAAACATATTCTGTGTATGGTTTTACTAAATGCCAATCAGCAGACTGCAATAATTTTTATTTCAGATCAATATTAAGAATATTTGGCTGGGCGAAGTGGCTCATGCCTGTACTCCTAGCACTCTGAGAAGCTAAGGCAGGAGGATAGCTTGAGGTCAGGAGTTTGAGACCAGCCTGAGCAAGAGTTAGACCCCATCTCTACTAAAAACAGAAAAAGTTAGCCAGGCATGGTGGCATGCGCCTGCAGTCCCAGCTACTCAGGAGGCTGAGGCAGGAGAATCACTTGAGCCCAGAAGTTTCAGGTTACAGTGAGCTATGATCATGCCACTGCATTCTAGCCTGGGCAATAGAGTCAGACTCTGTCTCAAATGAGTATTTATTCCTATTATAATATCTTCTTGTCCTCTCACAATAACCTCTACCCTAATGCCTCTTTCTCTATTCTGCCTAAAGGTCAGTTATCAGGGAACATGAAAGTAAAGAATATATTTAATATTCACAAATAGACAAATATACAAACATAAGCTCCTTCACAGCTTTGAAAAGAGAATCAAGAGACTTTAAAAGGTTCCAACCTGCATTATTATTCAAGGTTTTCAAAGCTTTAGCAAGAAATTCCTTTACAAAAATTACTATAATAATGTGTTGGCTGGTCCAATTGTAGTGAGTTATCAGAACTTATTAACATTAGTGTCACTAAAGTTGATATACAACCCCCAACTGCTATATTTGCCTAAAAAAAATAATAATTTGTCAATTTTTAAATGAAAAGATTCCTTCTCATTTTACTGTATGTATTTTTTTTGCCATAAATATGTAAAATAAAAGAAAACAAAGCAGTAATAATAAATTTTTAAGTACTGACTACAGGATCACAATACCCCAAATTAAAGGTCTTTGACACTTTAAAAAACTGCCTGAGGCTGGGCGTGGTATCTCATGCCTGTAATCCTAGAACTCTAGGAGGCCAAGGTGGGAGGATCACTTAAGCCCAGGATATCCAGTGAGACCCTGTCTCTATCAAAAACTGAAAAAATTATCAGGGCATGCTGGTGGGCACCTATTGTCTCAGATACTTAGGAGGTTGAGGCAAAAGGATCCCTTGAGCCCAGGAGTTTGAGGTTGCAGTGAGCTATGATGATACCACTGTACTCTAGCCAGGGGACAGAGTGAGACTGTGTCTCAAAAAAAATAAAAAAATTAAAATAAAAAAATAAAAAAAACTACCTGAATAGATGGCATAAGACTCCACTATATTTCCCATTTTAATGGTCTACTGAAAATACAATCTCAGAAGGCCAGGTTAGCCATGCTTTATGTCAAAGCAGTTGTCCATATTACTAATTTTTGGTAGTAAAAAATTAGATGAAAACACAACTAAGTATTTGAGTTCTTAGTAAATCAGAAAAAGGGAAACAGGTAATCCATTTAAATTTGCTTATCTTAAACTCATTCAATATTAACATGGATAAGAAATAGGAATAATGTCTCTTACTCAGGATAAGAGACAACCAGTTCTGGCCGGGCGAGGTGGTTCACGCCTATAATCCTAGAACTCTGGAAGGCTGAGGCCGGTGGATTGCTGGAGGTCAGAAGTTTGAGACCAGCCTGAGCAAGAACAAAACCCCGTCTCTACTAAAAATAGAAAGAAATTAATTGGCCAACTAATATATATACAAAAAATTAGCCGGGCATGGTGGCGCATCCTGTAGTCCCAGATACTCAGGAGGCTGAGGCAGTAGGATTGCTTGAGCCCAGGAGTTTGAGGTTGCTGTGAGCTAGGCTGATGCCACGGCACTCACTCCTGCCTGGGCAACAAAGTGTGACTCTGTCTCAAAAAAAAATTAAAAAAAAAAAAAAAAAAAAAAAAAAAAGAGAGAGACAACCAGTTCTAAGGTCTGATATCCTCAGGTCCAGATCATCTTAATGCTCTATGACCTTGTTCAGACTGTTTAATCTCTCTCAGGCTTATTACTGATAAAATGAAGTAACAACATTAGCACTACTTCTGGGTCATGAGGTACAAATGAAATATATATAAGTGCTTCACAAACTTCTAAATGCTTTATAAATGTTCACAGTATTAGATGGGGATCACTAAATTCCAAACATAGTTACATAACAAAGATTCATCACTTTCTTGAACCTAGTTCAAATCCAAAATCCTATAATACAGAAATCTAAAAACTGTTTTCAGTTGACACTAACCAAAGAAATTCCAACTATTAAAACATAACTTAAAAACTATAAAAGTATATACCTTGATTGGTGGTGTAGAACATGGGGAAGGAGTCAGCACACAGGTTTCTTGACTGTTATAGGAGGGGCTATCAGTCAGGTTCAGATAGAACTCATCTTCATTGGTGAAGTTTCCCTGATTGTCCACTTCTGGAGAAATGCAGATTACTATGGCACTCGTGTTATCTGCTCGGAGCATACGCTGCCTCCAGCGGGCTAGTGCTCGATTCACAAGCATTTTGGCGCAAGATTGTCCATGCTCACCCTGTATTTAAAAGAAAAACAAGGAGAAGGAAGGTAAAAACTCATTTTTAGCTGTCACTACCTCTGTCAAATTAAAAATTGGGTGTTTAATGTAGCCAAAATAAGTAAACAAAGCTCCTGAATTTTTCAAACATTCTCCAGTCCCCATAACTATTAACATGTTAAAACAATACTTTTCTAAATTTAAAATAATAAAACAAGGCTTTATCCTGTGGTTAAATTCCATTCACATTTTCATCTTTTTCTCAAGAAACTTAGTCTTCATTATAACTTTAATTAGGAAAAGTTAAATAGAACTTATTTAAAAAGGGAAGTAAACATCAAGTTATTGTAGATAAACATAACTCACAAATAAGACAATCTGATTTTCTTTTTATAACTATCTGAATAGATTAGATTGTTCTTTAGGTAGATGGAGTACCATGGACCTTGACTTATGAAAACATCACTTTATGTGGCACAAAAGAAAGAAAAAACACTGTCACTTGAATTTTTTTTTGAGACCAGAGTCTCACTGTCACCAGGGCTAGAGTGCCGTGGCATCAGCCTAGCTCACAGCAACCTCAAACTTCTGGGTTCGAGCAATTCTCCTGCCTTAGCCTCCCAAGTAGTTGGGATTACAGGTGAATGCCACCATACCCGGCTAAACTAGAATAGTTTTAGTAGAGACGGGGTCTTGCTCTTGCTCAGGCTGGTCTCAAAATCCTGACCCCAAGTGATCCTCCTACCTCAGCCTACCAGACTGCTGGATTACAGGTGTGAGCCACTGCACTCAGCCTCAATCAAACTATGATACATCATTTAGAAAAAGCATTACAATTTCACAGATGTTAAAAAGTGAAAAAATATGCACCTCAGAATTCATTAAAGGCAGCATTAATTTCTAATTCATGAATCTATCACATTTCCCAAGGCACACGGTCAATCACTCTCTAAATAGTGAGGACTCCCTGAAGGACTCTCTTACCTTTCACCTTTTTAGTTGCCTCTCTTTCCCTTCCCAGCAAAGCTCCATGAAAAAAGAAACCTAATTAAGACATTTCAACCACCTTACCTGCATTTTTTCCTAGGCTCACTACAATTTTGCTGACTTGGGATCCCTTAACACTGTGTCCTCTTTTACCAAACAGTCTCTCCTTAAGTGATCTCATATATTACCACAGATTTATCTAACTCTTGTTAACATTCAAATTAGTATTTCCAGGCTTCTCTCTCAAGTATGTAAAAGATGGGTCTCATTATGTTGCCCAGGCTGGAGTGCAGTGGCAATTCACAGGCTCAGCCTTGAACTCCTGTGCTTAAGTGATCCTCCCACCACAGCCTCCCAAGTAGCTGGAACTACCAGGCATGTGCAACTACACCTGGCTCTCTCAACTATTTATAACTGTTTACTGAAGATATCTGTATCTAGATGTACTACAGGAACCTCCAACTCAATATGTCCACATCTGAACTAATTACTTCCCCTCTCCCTCAAAACAGTGTGTTTCATCTTGATAATAGCTCTGCCAGAGTCAGAAATTCAGGTGTCGTCATATTCTTCCTTCTTATAAACCTAAGTGCTGTCAATTCTGTTACTCATGTATTTCTGTGTGTGTGTATGTTTTTATTTATTTTTATTTATTTTTTTGAGACAGAGTCTCGCTTTGTTGCCCAGGCTAGAGTGAGTGCCATGGCGTCAGACTAGCTCACAGCAACCTCAAACTCCTGGGCTCAAGCAATCCTCCTGCCTCAGCCTCCCGAGTAGCTGGGACTACAGGCATGCACCACCATGCCTGGCTAATTTTTTGTATATATATTAGGTGGCCAATTAATTTCTTTCTATTTTTAGTAGAGACAGGGTCTCACTCTTGCTCAGGCTGGTTTGGAACTCCTGATCTCGAGCAATCCTCCCACCTCGGCCTCCCAGAGTGCTAGGATTACACTCATGAGCCACCACGCCTGGCCAGTGTGTGTACGTTTTTAAACCATCACTGCCTTAGATCGAGCGTGCAAGCAAAATGTCTAATTTGGAATATAACATCAGCATGTAAGAAGGAAGTCTGATACATTAATAAAAAATCAAACCAGTTACACTGTCAAAAAGTCAGTAAGAATCAACATAGGAAGAGAGGTGGAGATGAACCATATGATTCCACTCATCAAAATTCACCTTCTCTTGGGGATCCTTCACTAATCATTGCTGCCATCCATTCTCATTCATTGCTAACCTTGCATCTGTTTAGTTTTGTTAAGGGGCTAGGTGGTTTTGCTATACCTCCTACTAGATAGCCTCATATCCATTATCTACTTTCTATTTTATCTTCCATCCTGCAGTGAGTAAGCTTCCTAAAATCTAGCTGCCTGACTATAAAGACCTATTCAATAACAAACCAATCGAAACCTTTTTGCCTGATCTCCCTTCACTTCCAGGGCATCCTATCCTCCCATCACACCAAGCTACCTGTGAAATTTGAATATGTCATAGTCATCTCTTCTTTTTGATGCTACATATTCTATCTAGTTCCTTTGCCTGGAAAGCTTCTCTCTCCTCCTTTGATTACTTAGTAAATTCAACCCCACCTTTAAGACTTGCTCAAATATCACTCTCTTCTAAGAAACCTCCTATGTACCCTTCCTAAGTTTTCTATCTTCTTGCCTTCCCAGTTCTCGTAAGACTTGTTTTAATTTTTGTTATGTGGGTACTTCCTTCAATACTCATTTTAAAACTCTTTGGTGTTTATAAATAGGTTCTCCCAATCCACTACAAACTGGCTTTTGTCCTCATCACGGTAGTGAAATGATCTTTCTCAGATCATTAAAAAACTCTAAATCCTTTACACAAAACAGGCTTTATGTTATTTAATCTTTGACATCCAATAATCACTGACCAAATGCAATGCATCAGGCCTTGAGGTTGTAAAAATGAACCGAGATGATTCTCACCTTTAAAGACCTCACAATCTATTGAATTCAATCCTCTGCTGAAAGAAGAAAATAATAAAAAGAAAAAATAAAGAACTCACAATCCAGTGGGATAGTTATTTATATATTCTATTTGTAATAATATGGTTAAGTGTCAAGCAAGGATCATATCCCATTTACCTTTGCATCCCATGTACCTAGTACCTACGGAGTGGAAAACCTGCAGCCCCAAGACCACATGTGGCTAACCAGATCCCTAAATGTGGCCCCTCAATCAAATCCAAACTTCACAGAACAGATCCCTTCATTAACCCTTTGCACTCGGATGTCAAGTGTGACTTGACACGGTTAGCAAAAATTATAGAGATTAAAATTACTCTTTGAATGTATCAATAATTTGAAATATAAAAAAATCCAAATAAGTTTGTATGAAAAGAAACTCCAGTTTTTTATTCTACTGCCGCGCTTTGTAAAATTAAAAAATTAAAAAATTAATTTTTTAATTTAAAAAATTATTTAAAAATTTAAATCCCAAGTAGAATAAAGGAATCGAGAAAAAAGCAAGCGAGTGCAAAGTTAAAAGTATTTGTTCGGTAAAATTTGGATTCAAAGGTCACATGTACTAAGTACCTAGTATATTAGCTGAGTGAATGGAGGCAATTTAACACAGGTTCAATTAATTTGCCTCCTTTCCACCTCAAAATATGTATAGTGTTACCATTCCTCCTATCTTAGAGAAAGATCATGCCTTCCAAAGATAACCCATCCCATGTACCTTTGATTCCAGATATTTCCTTATTCAGTTGGGGGAAGATGATGAAATGTTTTGGAATTAGATAGTGGTGATGGTTGTACAACTTTGTGAACTACACTAAGAATCACTGAATTATATACTTTAAAAGAAAAAATTTTATGGTAGGCAAATTTGATCTCATTTTTTAAAGAAAAGGATTGGTGAGTCTTCACAGGTAAGCTAAGTCAAGGGCCATTCATACTGGAGTAAGCAGTTTTGTGTTTTGTTATATCTAGTTCCGCTTATTTATTTTCTGTCTCATTCCTCTAATAATTAGGAGCTGCAAAGGCTATGTTTTAACTACTAGTAAATCCAGGCAAATGTAAAAGTCCACCCAAGGTGAACATCCTTCCTTAGTTCATGTTCAAGACCCTTGTCAAATACAAAACAATGGTTAGAAAACATTATCAAATTATTGAATCACTTCTCACCATAAGGTATTTTTTCTCCTCTTGATCCTGACACATTGAAATGGCATCTTGAGGTGGAATCATATTCCAAAGCCCATCACTCCCCAAGATAATATACTTGTGCTTCTGGGGGTCAAGAGTGTGGACACTTGTGTCTGGTTCAGGTGACACCACAAACTCACCACTGAAGAAATCATAGCTCCACAAATCACCTGAGGGAAGAGAGTAGAAGAAGGAAGTAGTTATTTGGAAGCTAATAGTGTATCATCACAGCGACAGAATAAAGGACAAAATCTATACAATTCATCTCAATAGATGCAGAAAAGCAGTTGGTAACAATCAAAATCCATTCATGATAAAAATTTTTATTCCTAGCAAACTCGGGGGAAAAAAGACTCAATTAACCTGATAAAGAATATCCATCAGTAATCTATAACAAATATCTTACTTAAAGGTAAAATGTTAAAAGTATTCCTTTTAAAATGAAAGAGTAAGAAAACTGTGCTTTGTATCATTACTTCTCTTTGAGTATTATACTGGGTGTTTCCCAGTACAGTAAGATAATAAAAATAAATAAGACAGATGAATTGGAAAAGAGAAAACAGAATAGGAAACTTTAGCGAGGTTGTTAAATATTATACAAACCCAACATATAAAAGTCAACTGTATTTCTATACAGTAGCAATAGAAAATACAAATTTTTAAACAATCCCATTTACAACAGGAATAAATTTAATAAAAGGTAAATAAGTCTTTTATAGAGAAGATTAGATTCTAAAACACTGAAAGATTATCTAAATGGAGAAATCAACCAGATTCATAGATAACATAATATTAGACTTAATATTATAAAGACATCAATTCCTCCCAAAATACTCTACAAAGTCAATGTAATTCCAACCAAAATACCAAAAGGAGTTTTGTAGAGTTTGACAAGCTGATTCTAAAATGTGTAGGGAAAAAGCAAAGGGCTAGGATTAACCAAGATAATTTTGAAGACCAAGGACAAGATGAGGGAAAACTCCTATAAATAGGAATACCAATGGCTATCTGAAAACCTCCTGTTAATTTCTAGGTCCTGAAGTGCCTACATGAAAACTTACAGAATTAAGTGCCAATCACTTGGAAGAAAATTCCAGAGATAATGAGCACTTTTATGTTTTCAACCTACTACATGACCAATCTTTGGAGAGCAATAGTTCTCTCCCGTTTCAGTAAGCCAGAAAAAGAAAGTACTTACATATCTTCCTCATTGATTCAGGTGCACATAAAACAATGCCTTAAACTTCTGCCTTTTAGACCTATTAGATAAACCTCAAAATGTTCAACAGAAAAAAACTTTTAGTTGACTTGGGCCATCAAAAAGATCAATAAGGCCGGGCGCTGTGGCTCACGCCTGTAATCCTAGCTCTTGGGAGGCCGAGGCGGGCGGATTGCTCAAGGTCAGGAGTTCGAAACCAGCCTGAGCAAGAGCGAGACCCCGTCTCTACTATAAAATAGAAAGAAATTAATTGGCCAACTGATATATATATAAAAAAATTAGCCGGGCATGGTGGCGCATGCCTGTAGTCCCAGCTACTCGGGAGGCTGAGGCAGAAGGATCACTCGAGCCCAGGAGTTTGAGGTTGCTGTGAGCGAGGCTGACGCCACGGCACTCACTCTAGCCTGGGCAACAAAGCGAGACTCTGTCTCAAAAAAAAAAAATATAAAAAAAAAAAAAAAAAAAAAGATCAATAAAACTGAAATAGAAGAAAAAAACAAATATAGAAACCATCTACTCTTCTGTAATACATAAGACAATGTAAGTGCAAATTTTTTACCTCCCAAAAAGTGAGGAAGAGACAAAAAGAAGAAAACATTAATTTCTGCCTCTTTTGTTTGTTGTGGGGTACTCAGGTGACAGGCCTAAATTAAAAGCAAAAGGTTTTCAGACAAGAGAGTAAACAGCTTTTGCTCCCTTTCCATAGGTCAGACCTTTTGTTAAACAACAGAGAAAGCTTTTTGTCTTTTCCCTTCCTTATTTACTTCCGCCTTAGCTCCTATCAGAAATATTCAAACATGCTCAGAGTCCAAGGAAAGAACAATTCAAATCAATTAATCCACTCTAAAATAGCAAAATCACTGCTAACCAGCCTCTTCAAAGAGGCAATTCAACCTTCAGAGTAGCAAAAGGAACAGGAGACCACTAAAAGCTTATAATCCAGGGCAGCTCACAAAGACACATTTACTTCTTTATACCAGCAAAACAAAGTTCCCGGGTTGATGGAATAATAAAAATGAACATGAAGACAGTAAGACAAATATTAATATTAAGGCAGCACTTACAGAGTTCATAAGTGATGCCCAAAACGTTCAAAATTTGCCCTATTATTTCGGCCTTTTGAATATGTAATACATTCACATGGTACAAAAATCAAGATACAAAAGGGTACACAGTGAAAATTCTCCCTTCCCATTCTTCCCAGTTGTCCACACAGGAAACAACTATTATTCTTATGTTCTTATCCTTCTGGTGATGTCTATATGTATACAAGCATATATGCACACTACTTTGATGAAACTATCCTCTCAAGTTTCCAACTCTTTTACGGACAACTCCCAAATCACTAGTCTCCAATATTTCAGCTAATCTCTTTCTTTCTTTCTCACTAAATCTCAATACATTTCAAGAAGAAAGGTTCATTTCCTCTAAATTTCTGAAACTCTGCATTTTGATTTTGATTAAGATTGCACTGAACCTAAAGATCAGTTTGGGGAGAAATGCCATCTTAATATTTTAACTCCCAATCCAAGAATATGGTATATCTCTATTTAGGTTTTCTTTGATTTCTTTCATCAGCATTTTATAGTTTCCCCCCCATACAAATCTTGAGTGTATTTTGTTATAATTATACCTAAGTATTTCATGGGTTTTTGGTGCAATATAAATGATACTATTTAAATTTCACTTGGAATTGTTTGTTTCTAGTACATAAACATATGATAGGCTGGTCCAAGTGCAGTGGTGTTTACAACTAACTGATCACAACCAATTACAGATTCCTTTGTTCCTTCTCCACTCCCACTGCTTCACTTGAGTAGCCTTAAAAAAAAAAAAAAAAAAAAAAAAAAAAACATACGATAAACTATGTATGATGAATTTGGATCTGTGACCTTGCTGAATTCACGTATTAATTCTAATAGCTTTTTTGGAGATCCTCTGGGATTTTTTATGCAGATAATGTTGTCTGTGAATAGAGATGGTTTTAGTTATTTGCTGAACCATCTGAGATTAGGTTACAGATTCAAAAAACATTTCACCTCAACACTTCAGCATTCATCTCCTAAGCATGAGGATGACCTATATAACTACAGTCAGGACATTTCAAATTGCCCCACTACTATATAATATAAAGTACATGTTCAATCTCCCCAATTCTCCCAATAATGCATTTTTAATATCCAGGTCCATTCAATGGTTATTCATTGCATATAGTTGTGGTTTTTAGTTGTTTCTAACCCTAAACAGTTGCCTAGGGTTTTTTTTGCTTTTATCATTCGTGGTATTGACAATTGTGAATGGTTCAGGCCAGTTGTTTTGCAGAATGACCATTAACTTGGATTTGTCTGGTTGTTTCCTCATATTCTCATGCTATATATAAGGGTTTGTATTCAGGTTAAACTTTTTCTGTTTTGTGAGACAGGGTCTTACAAAAGACTCTTACACTCTAGCCCCCTTGCCTGGGCTAGAGTGCAATGGCATCATCATAGCTCACTGCAACCTCAAACTCCTGGGCTCATGTGATACGTCAATCTTTTTGGAGGTGCCATAATGTTAATACGACATTGCGGGAGTTGGGTTCTTCTCAGAATATCTTAATGAGGAGAGATAGTGTGTCAATCTATCCTATTATTGGCAATGCCAAGTTTAGTCATTTTGTATAAATGCTGTCTACTGGCACTGTAAAGGCGCCTTTTTCTGTTTGTAACTGATGAGTAATCTGTAAGGTGACACTTCAAGGAAGTGTTATATCAAAAATATGCCATATTTTATTTGATGATTCTTGTATGTATCAATTATTAAACTGATGACAGAATTAGAACATTCTAACTACATTTATTAGTTGAGAGTATTTTTTAAAGAACAGCTTTCCATTCCTCTATCTACCTCTTTATAATCTTTTAGTATCAGTATAGACTTACGGATTTTTTCACTCAATATGTTTTAGCTTATTCCTGTTATAATTTGTTTTGATGCTCAACTTGCTTCAAATCTGCCAGTAAATGTCCCTAGGATCTGAACTTTCAACAAACTCACCAGATGATTCATATTCATAACCAGTTCCTTTAGTTTATTTATTTATTTATTTTTGAGACAGAGTCTCACTCTGTTGCCCAGGCTAGAGTGCCGTGGCGTTAGCCTAGCTCACAGCAACCTCAAACTCCTGGGCTCAAGCCATCTTCCTGCCTCAGCCTCCTAAGTAGCTGGAACTACAGGCATACGCTATCATGCCTGGCTAATTTTTTCTATTTTTAGTAGATACAGGGTCTGCTCTGGCTCAGGCTGGTCTTAAACTCCTGAGCTCAAGAGATCCTCCTGCCTTGGCCTCCCAGAGTGCTAGTTAAGATTACAGGCATGAGCAACTACACCTGACCCAGTTCCCTTATTTTACCAGTTCAAAAAGTTTACATGGCTTTATCCAAGATCAAATAACTAGTAAGGATCAGAATTGGGTCTTTAAGAATTTTTACTATTGGTCTAGTTTTTGTACACCAAAATAGGATCACAGAATGTCATGTTTATAGGTTCTGAAGGGAGGTGCCTTGGGACATTGGCAGAAAGAGCCTGCTTAATGTCCATTTCCCCTTTTTCCTGAATAGAGGGAACTTAAAAGGACTTCAGAAAAGAGATCTTTCTTCTGGTTCCAGTAAACTCTTCTCTGCTTGTTCCAGTGGCATATGGAAGCCAGAAGTACACAGGACACAGAGTGGTCTTTACCCCCAGGAAATTTCAGCACCATCATCCTGACCCCCCTGCAATCTCTGAGTGGCTTCCCATGAAGAGTTTCCCAACATTAATCCTCTCTAATACATTCTCAAAACTGCAATTAAAATCATCTCCTTAAAACACAAATGTAGGGGTGAGTGCAGTGACTCACACCTGTAATCCTAGCACTCTCGGAGGCCGAGGTGGGAGGATTGCTTGAGCTTAGAAGTTGAGACCAACCTGAGCAAGAAAGACCCTGTCTCTACTAAAAATAGAAAAAAATGAGCCAGGTGTGGTGGCTTGTAGTCCCAGCTACTTGTGAGGCTGAGGCAGGAGGATCGCTTGAGCCCAGAAGTTTGAGGTTGCTGTGAGTTATGATGACACCAGGGCGACAGAGCAAAAGCAAAAACCAAAACCAAGGCCAGGCGCGGTGGCTCACGCCTGTAATCCTAGCTCTCTGGGAGGCTGAGGCGGGCGGATTGCTCAAGGTCAGGAGTTCAAAACCAGCCTGAGCAAGAGCGAGACCCCATCTCTACTATAAATAGAAAGAAATTAATTGGCCAACTGATACAGCTATAAAAAAAAAAAACTAGCCAGGCATGGTGGCGCATGCCTGTAGTCCCAGCTACTTGGGAGGCTGAGGCAGGAGGATCGCTTGAGCCCAGGAGTTTGAGGCTGCTGTGAGCTAGGCTGATGCCACGGCACTCACTCTAGCCTGGACAACAAAGTGAGACTCTGTCTCAAAAAAAAAAAAAAAAAAAAACCAAAACCAAAACCACAAATATAGGATGGATGGTAGCGATGGCTGCACTATGGTATAAATATATAATACTTAATACCAGTGAACTATACATTTAAAATGGTAAGATGGTAAGTTATGTATATGTTATGTATATTTTATCACAATTTTTAAAAACATAAATTATGTTCCCCACTCCAACTCTATAATAGTTTACTACAGTTAAGACAAAGATACAATTCTTTACCATAGCCAGTAAGATGTAGTATTTCTCATTTTATTCCCACATCTCTATTCCAGCTACACTGGACTTCAGAGTCCCTTACATAACCACACATCTTCCTAGCACTGAGCTTTTCAAAAATGCTGTTTTCTGTGCCTAACATACCCTTTCTTCCTCTCTTCTAGTAATTCTTCAGATCTCAGTTCAAATATCCCTTCTCTGGCCTCTCTGGCTTAGTAAAATATCCCTAATTTTAAGGGTTTTTAAAAATAATTTTTATTTATTTATTTTATTTTTTATTTTATTTCAGCATATTATGGGGGTACAAATGTTAAGGTTACATATATTGCCCATGCCTCCCTCGCCCCTCAAGTTCTTATTAGTACATACATAAGTAAAAAGTCAAAAATTTTCAGTTCTTTTTGTGATTATGAGATGAATATTGTTCCTCTTCCCTAGACTATAAGCTCCACGAGGGCAAAAATTATGTACTTTGACATACAGTACAGAGCTTCACAAATATTGCACTCAAAAAATATCTATTCAAGGCCGGGCGCTGTGGCTCACGCCTGTAATCCTAGCTCTTGGGAGGCCGAGGCGGGCGGATTGCTCAAGGTCAGGAGTTCAAAACCAGCCTGAGCAAGAGCGAGACCCCGTCTCTACTATAAATAGAAAGAAATTAATTGGCCAACTGATATATATATAAAAAAATTAGCCGGGCATGGTGGCGCATGCCTGTAGTCCCAGCTACCCAGGAGGCTGAGGCAGAAGGATCGCTCGAGCCCAGGAGTTTGAGGTTGCTGTGAGCTAGGCTGACGCCATGGCACTCACTCTAGCCTGGGCAACAAAGCGAGACTCTGTCTCAAAAAAAAAAAAAAAAAAAAAAAAATCTATTCAATGAATAAATGATTTGCAATATTCAAGTGCAATTACATCAGGCAGCCACTAGAAGGCACCTTTGCTACATTTGTACTGATTACCAATGCCAATAGGGTACCACCAATTGTGGTAATGAGACTTCTCTTTTCCCAAAAGCTAAGAAAAATAACCATAAAACCGTTAGTATGATGCTACATACTGGCAACATGATATAATGGAAAAGAGTTTATATTCTTAAATTGGAAAAAGTTGTACTCAAATGCCAACAATGTAGACTTGGTCAATTTACTAGATCTGCTAAGGAAGTTTATTAACTGATACACTGGAAATAATTCCTACCTTCCCATGATTTTATAAAGTATAAAAATGAAATAACATGTAAAACACTTCTATAGTAGCTAGCACACCAAAAAAATCCCACTCAATTTGTTTTCTTTCTTCTACAATATGATTTTAGGACCATGTTCAATTTGGTCACCCTCCTCTGGATGTATTTTTAAGTACAAAGCATAGTGGCATAACCACTTCCTTATTCTGAATATTCTACTATTACTGCATTCTAAAACTGCATTATTTTTTGTGGCTGAGTTACATTTAACACTGTTGGATTATATTATGCTTATGACTAACCAACTACAAAAACATCCCTAGTTCTTTTTCATATGAAATGCTGCTATGAAAGCAGGTATCTTCCAAACATTGTTAATGTTCTGTACTTAAACCTCATTAGTGAGGTTAATTACGATCATCCAAAGTGTTGCCTGACTCCTCTACTGCCTACGTACTATTTTTTCTTCCTTCCAACTAAAAAAGTCTGTGAAGAGACACTTCAAGACAATGTTAATATCCTGCTGCCTAAGAACTTTTGAATATTTGTGTAATATACAAAATCAAGAACTGTACACTCTATTTCTTTCCCCAGCTAGTTAACAAATGTGAAAAAAAGCTATGGACCAAACACAGGATCACATATATCAAGATTTCTCCCTCCAAATACACACTAATCTATTAATCAATACCAAAGGTGTTCTACAAGGGAATTCACCTAATGCTGCCATTATCCAGTCTCTGTTTCCTGGCTCTTATACCACCCCAATAAAAACCAACAGGGTATGTAATAGAAAAATGACCTCATAAGCAGTTCTTAAGAAAAATATCTGGAGATATGAGCTCAATTAGCCAACAATGTAATATGACTACTGAAAGCTAACAACAGTCAGGATTACAGGACTCTATTAGTAGAGATAAAACTAAATATTTCCACGGTACTTCAAAATGGTCAGACCACATTTTGCAGTGTCCTCAATTTTGGAACCACATTTATTGAAGGAAAAATCTAGAGGGACATGGCAAGTATAATGAAGGATCTGAAATTAGCAGAGGAGAGACTAGAGACAGGTCAACCAATTTTAAATAGATAAATAATTGTCATTATGCAACAGGCAAAATAAGCACACTGCCCTGTTTTGTTTCAGCACACAAAACGAAGGCCAAATATCTGAAAGATTCACGGAGGCAGATTTTTAACTCACAATAAACAATTAGAGTTGTTCAATAAAGTAAAGAGTTTGTACTTTGAAACATTCAGGTTACTGAAAACATTCAAGCAGGAACTGAATTACTTGTCTGAATTACTCTAGAGTATCACTGGACTGAGCTGGAATGTCTGTGCCAGAAAAACCAGCTGATTTTCCTGCTGCCTCTTACCACTCCTTCTCCTTTTCTTCCTCTACACAATCACTTAAGGATTTCAAGGTTTATTTGAAATGCTTGGCACACACACTCATGTATACAAAATAACCCAGTATTTACTTTTCTAAGTTGAAGGTTCACTTTACTTTTAAACCTGGAGTAAGATCCTGCCCTCAGTCCAATGAATTCTTCATAAAAAAACCCTTTCTGCTATAAATGGCAGTAGTCAATCCAAAATTTTACCATCTATCTGAAATGTAAGTAATAGCTTATCACCTTCCCTGCTTTTTCCTTTCTAACAATTGGAAGAACAATTGTATCAAATGCTTATACTATGAATGAATGACCTGGGTCACTTGGACAGCCTCTATTTCTACAATCTATTAAAATATATAAAGTGCCTAGAATATTGCAACAAGCCTCTAAGTGATATCCTTGCCTCCAATTTTATTTTCCTACAACTTTAGCTATGTAGCAGCCAAAGTGATCCTTTTAAAACAAATGGGATCTTGTCATTGCCCTACTTTAACAATAGCTAACATTTATAGAGCCCTTACTAGGTGCCAGGCATTATTCTAAGTACTTTACATGTATTAGGTCATCCAATACTCACAGCAGTATGAGGTAGGTACCTGCTATGGTTTGAATGTTTGTCCCCTCCAAAAACCTCTGCTGAAATTTAATTGACATTGCAGCAGTATCAGGAAGTGGGACCTTTAAGAGGTGATTAGGCCATGAGAAATGCACCCCCATAGGTGGGATTGGTGCCATTATAAAAGGGCAAGTCCAGCCCTGTCTTGCTCTCTCACCCTCTTTCCTTTGGCCATGTGATAATACAACAAGAAGACCTTTGCCAGATGCCAGCACCCGGATACTGGACTTCCCAGCCTTCAAAACTGTGAGCCTATAAATTTTTCTTCATTATAAAGTACCCAGTATCAGACAGTCTGTTATAGCAAAAAAAAAACAAAAAAAAAACAGACTAAAAGAATAGCATTATCAAGCCCTATTTTACAGATGAAAAATTGTGTCACAAAATATTAAGTAATATGCTCAAGTTTACACAATAACAAACAGCATGGGGAATGGAACCTAGGCATTTTGGCTTCAAAATTCATCTCTTACCTACTATGGTATATTTTCTCTCCTACTTTTCAATATCTTCTCAAAAATATTTAAAATAAAAACCAAGGCCAGGCGTGGTGGCTCACGCCTGTAATCCTAGCACTCTGGGAGGCTGAGGTGGGTGGATTGCTCGAGGTCAGGAGTTCGAAACCAGCCTGAGCAAGAGTAAGACCCCGTCTCTACTATAAATAGAAATTAATTGCCCAACTAATATATATAGAAAAAATTAGCCGGGCATGGTGGTGCATGCCTGTAGTCCCAGCTACTCGGGAGGCTGAGGCAGCAGGATTGCTTGAGCCCAAGAGTCTGAGGTTGCTGTGAACTAGGCTAACACCACAGCACTCACTCTAGCCTGGGCAACAAAGTGAGACTGTCTCAAAAAAATAAATAAAATAAAATCCAAATCTCTTACCATGGTCTAGAAAGACCTGTAGGATTTAGTTCCTGCCCAGCCATGTCTTCAACAAACTCTTTACTTTGGCCTGCATAATCCTTCCTAATCTGTTAAGCGTCCACATGTTCACCCTCATTTTATATCTTTACCTCCCCCCTTTCCCACTGGCTTCACTACCGTTCCTCAAAGACACCAGGTTCTCCCCTTCCTGTATTAAGATACTTTGCTTGCAGACAACAACTTCCAGCTCAGGTTAACTTTAGGCCAAAAGGCAACTTAAAATCAAGTAGCTCAATGAATAGACAAGAAGCTGGAGAACGAGGTATGGAAACAGGAGAGTTCCAAGCAACCAAGAAAGAAAACCCAATTTTATCAATGGGGCAGCTGCTGAAGGAAGCCAATCTCATTAGGATGAATTCATTACAATCATTTTTTTAAAAAAATATTGTCGGCCAGGCATGGTGGCTCACGCCTGTAATCCTAGCACTCTGGGAGGCCGAGGCAGGAGGATAGCTTGAGGTCAGGAGTTCAAGACCAGCCTGAGTAAGAGCAAGACCCCATCTCTACTAAAAATAGAAAGAAATTATTTGGCCAACTAAAAATATATAGATATAGAAAAAATTAGCCGGGCATGGTGGCAAGAAAAAAAAGAATGAATAAATAATATATAATAATTTAAAGTTAAAAAATAAATAAATAAATAAAAATATATAGAAAAAAATTAGCCAGGCATGGTGGCGCATGCCTGTAGTCCCAGCTACTCGGGAGGTTTAGGCAGGGGAGGCTGAGGCAGGAGGATTGTCTGAGCCCAGGAGTTTGAGGTTGCTGTGAGCTAGGCTGACGCCATAGCACTCTAGCCTGGGCAACAGAGCAAGACTGTCTCAAAAAAGAAAAAAAAATTGGCCTTACTAGATTTAAATTTAAAATCCTAGAATAAAGAATCTAGGGCCGGGCGCGGTGGCTCACGCCTGTAATCCTAGCTCTTGGGAGGCCGAGGCGGGCGGATTGCTCGAGGTCAGGAGTTCAAAACCAGCCTGAGCAAGAGCGAGACCCCGTCTCTACTATAAATAGAAAGAAATTAATTGGCCAACTGATATATATATAAAAAAATTAGCCGGGCATGGTGGCTCATGCCTGTAGTCCCAGCTACTCGGGAGGCTGAGGCAGAAGGATCGCTCAAGCCCAGGAGTTTGAGGTTGCTGTGAGCTAGGCTGACGCCACGGCACTCACTCTAGCCTGGACAACAAAGCGAGACTCTGTCTCAAAAAAAAAAAAAGAATCTAATTGGCCTAGTTGGGCTCATATGCCTGACCTTTTATACATTTTATAAAAGGACTCTAAATAGGAATGCTCAAATTAGGATTATTTAGTAAGAAAGATAATTTCCCAAGAGGAAATGAAGGTGTTAATTAATAAGAAGAGAGAATATATGCTGGATACCATTGCTTCCCACAAAAAATCAAATGTCCACCAACTGCCTAAGGACCTTTGCTATGGCTCTGCTGTGATTGCTCTTTTCCTTGACTCCTTTCTTCTCCTTCAGGTCTTACTCAAATACTACCTCCTTAAAGAATGCTCCTTGATCATCCTCTCTAAAGTACACCTCCTCTGCCACCCTCTATCCCTCCCAGAAATTACTGGTATATCACCTTGTTTAATCCTTTTATGACACTTTAAAAAATGATTTTCTCATTTGTTTCTTATCTATTCCCTCCACTAGATTACAGACTCCTCGAAGATTAGGACTATGTAGATTTGATCAAAGATCAATAAGAGACAGTACATAATAGGTAGAATAACTTTTTTTGAGAGACAGGGTTTTACTCTGTCACCCAGGCTGAAATACAGTGGCATGACCATAGCTCCCTACAGCATGACACTCCTGGGCTCAAACGATCATCTTGCCTCAGTCTCCTGAGCAACTAGGACTACAAGCATGAGTCACTGTGCCTGGTTCCAGAATGATCTTTTTAAAAGGTGAATCAGATGTTACTTCTTAGCTTAATATCCTTTAATGCTTCCCATTCCCACTGCAATTAGATGAGAATGCAAATATCTGCCACAAATGAGACCCATTTCCACCTCACCAGTTCCTAGAACATGCCAAGCTCTTTCCCACTTCAGGATCCATGCCTGAAATATTCCTCCAAAAAATCTTCATAAGACTAGCTCCTTTTCAGCTTTCAAATCTCAGCTAAAATAACACTTCCTGAGTCAGACACAGTGGTGTATGCCTGTGGTCCAGCAGGAGGACTGTTTGAGCCTAGGAGTTCAAGGATGTAGTGTGCCATGATTACACCTGTGAACAGTCACTAAACTCCAGCCTGGGCAACATAGCAAGACCTCACCTCTTTTTTTTTTTTTTTCAGACAGAGTCTCACTCTGTTGCTGGGACTAGGGGCTAGAATGCCGTGGTGTCAGCCTAGCTCACAACAACCTCAAACTCCTGGTCTCATGGAATCCTACTGCCTCAGCCTCCTGAGTAGCTGGGACTACAGGCATGCGCCACCATGCCCAGCTAATTTTTTTTGCCATATATTTTTTAGTTGGCCAATTAATTTCTTTCTATTTTTAGTAGAGACAGGGGTCTCACTCTTGCTCAGGCTGCTGGCCAGGAGAAAGTTTTTAAAGTTAATTTGGCAGCAAAAGACTAGGCAATTGGGTCTGCTAACTGGCTGGGTTTGGGGCAGAACCTTAGGGACGTTGAAATTGTCTTCTTTGCTGAGTTGGTTCTTGGGTGGGGGTCGCAATACCAGTTGAGTTGGTTCCTCAGTATGGGCCACTAGTCTCTGTGGGTCAGCATTCCACCAGAATGCAGGAGCTGGAAGATAGCTCAAAAACTGGCAGTTCCAGTGCCCCACCCAACACCTGAGGCATTCAAGAGACTAGAGCCAATCACAGGACCCCAAGACAACACTGCAGCTTGTTGCTTTTGGCAAGAGCCACCTACTGGCAGGGAGGTCAATTCGCATGCCCTTTACAGCGTTTACTAACTCAATCTTAGAGGATGTGTGAGGGACCAAGGAATGGCTATTTAGGGGAGTGCCTACGCCCTCCACCCACACACAGAAAAACTGTGCTACTGTATAAGGACAGAAAGATCCCAGCCTGGGGCCAGAGCATACAAGTATTTAGGCCCCTCCCCCATGAACTCTTTATTTCTTTTATGTATTTCCCACTTTGTGATTATTTCATTTATAAACTTCTTTCTTTATTGCCTGTATCCCCAACCACATGGTTCTACTCCATAAGGGCAAGAGTATATCCTTATTATATCTCCAAAGTGTATTATAATGCCTGGCACCAAGTCAGTATTTAAATATCTATCAGAAGAAAGAAGGTATAAATTTATGTTTATTCAGAGAAATCTCCTTTAGAAAAACTACCCAATCTAGCATAGCCAATGTAACATATCTCAATAGCTATAATTTTCTAAGCCTTCCTTCCAAAACCAGGTAGAGATCAGAAAGATAACTATTTTTATTTTATCATGGACAGCTGACTTTGCTAGCCAAAGGAAAATGAGCTTTGAAGGGTCTTACAAGGAATGTTAAGGGATAAAGATATTTTTAAAAAGTTTTAAGACATGCATATACTTACCTAAGTATAAGATGGAAATTAGCAAAACATTCAATATGACTCATGATCAAAGCACAATTGGCACTGAAATATATACCCTAACCTTCCCTTCAATTATGTTTTTCCCCCCTTTCTTTCAGCAAATAATATTCATTCATTCATTTTTTTTTTTTTTTTTTTAAGACTAGTCAAGTGCAGTAGTGAGGAGGGGGGAAAGTAGTAGAACAAGGAGTTCAATCTGTAACTGACTGTGAACAATCACGTGAGATAACTCACTACCTTTGGACCAGCCCATTCATTCATTTTTGAGATGGGATCTCACTATGTTGCCCAGGCTGATTTCAAACTCCTGGGCTCAAACAATCCTCCCACCTATGCCTTCCAAATAACTAGGATTACAGGCACATGCCACTATGCCTAGCTCTATTAGGTTTTACAGTATTTAATATAATATCATCGCACCTCTACCCTCACCACATGCCAAGTAAGGGCTTAGTTCTCAGGCTTGTCTCATTTTACCACCATATATTATAGTAAATCCAGTATGATTTCACCAGATATAAGTCCTACTTACCAAGTGCTCTTGCTACTGCCAGAAAAGGAATTTGGTCAATAACTGTGCTCCTTCTAACAGGTCCATTGTGAGTGAGCCGAGGTCGTTTCCAAACTACACGATTCACTCCAGACTTGTTCATCACACTAAAAAATAAATAGAGCTCACATAAATACTCCAAATGATTAAAATGTAAGAACTAAGGTAGCTCAATGCATTAACTAAAAAATGAAATTATATTATCACAAAATAAGGACTTATCTGTTTCAGATATAAAAATACATAAGCCAAAGTTTCTGTTCAAAAAGGAAAGATACAATAGAATAGATTAGGAGAATGTGGAGATTACTTAAGTACGCCAGACAGAACTGAATGGAAATAATGTGCAGAAAAATAAACATAAATACCATGTTAAAAAAAAAAGAGAGAGAGATGACTTAATGACTAAAAAAATTGGGAGGCAGGAAGAAGAGCTTATATAAATGGAGACTGAGACTCATGCCTTTAATCCCAGCATTTTGGGAGGCTGAGGCAGGAGGATGGCTTGAGGCCAGGAGTTCAAGCCTGCAGTAAGCTATGATCAGGCCACTGTACTCCAGCCTGGGCAACAGCCTAAGATCCTGTCTCTAAAAAACAAAAATAAACAAAGTAAATAAATAAATAAATAAATGGAGAGGGATTAAACAGTGATCAGAGAAATTGAAAAGGAAAGGTTATATAGTTCTGAGGGTTTCAGTTGGGGATGGGGAAACACAATAGTACTTCAGTTTCATTAATTAATTTATATATGTATGTATGTATGTACGTATTATTTTATTTATTTATTTGGAGGCACGGTCTTGCTCTCTCACCCTGGCTAGAGTGCAGTGGTATCACCACAGGTCACTGCAACCTCAAACTCCTGACCTCTAGCTATCCTCCTGCCTCAGCCTCCCAGAATGCCAGTACTAAGAATGCAGGCATGAGCCACCACACCCTGCCCACATTTAATATTTCTGATCTGAGAAATGTACAGGAAATACCTCAGAAGAAATATCTATGTATTTAGATAGTTCCGTAATTCGAAGTGTGAAACTAGATTCTGGGAAACAGATCAGCCATACAGATACAGATTTAGGAGTTATAGAGTAAGAAAACCCTCCTGGCTGGGTGTGATGGTGTATACCTATAATCCTAGCACTTTGGGAGGCCAAAGTGAGAGAATCATTTGAGGCCAGGAGCTTGAGATCAGCCTGAACAACACAGAGAACCAATCTCTACAAAAAATAAAATTTAGCCAGACATGGTGGCACACACCTATAGTACCAGCTCTAGGGAAGCTGCGGCAAGGAGGATCCCTTGAGCCCAGGAGTCTGAGGTTACAGTGAGCTATGATGACCCCACTGTACTCTACCCAGGGTGACAGAGTGAGACTCTGCATCAAAAATAAAAAACTTATAATCAAAACATAATAAGCACTCTGGGAGGCCGAGGCGGGCGGATTGCTCAAGGTCAGGAGTTCCAAACCAGCCTGAGCAAGAGCGAGACCCCGTCTCTACTATAAATAGAAAGAAATTAATTGGCCAACTGATATATATAGAAAAAATTAGCCGGGCATGGTGGCACATGCCTGTAGTCCCAGCTACTCGGGAGGCTGAGGCAGAAGGATTGCCTGAGCCCAGGAGTTTGAGGTTGCTGTGAGCTAGGCTGATGCCACGGCACTCTAGCTTGAGCAACAGAGTAAGACTGTCTCAAATAAATAAATAATGGTAATATGACATCCTGGTGTATATATATTATGTTAGTCTCTTATTATTCTTAATAGTTTACTACAGTGACTTTAAGTAGCATGACTTTATCCCTCTAAAACTGATGAACACTGAATATATCTGCACTAAAACTAAAATGACTTTAAGATATGGAAAGTCAAAGATAGAATAGATCATGGTGACCACCTCCAAAGGAATGTCACTATGAAATGTCCTATACCTATGGAGCAGCCACAGCCAATTCTCCTCCATCTTTGGCTTTTTCATCTCTGCTCTAACTTTACAGGAATGAAGACGCTAGAGAGAGGAAAGAATAAATGGAATAAAAGTCCTAAGGGAAGCAAAATAAAGGTATAAAATGTATAAATGAGAAAAGATCACTCTTCCTCTAAGCCAAGAAAAACATGAATATTGAAGAACAGCGTCAATCTTCTTTCTAAAGTAGAAGACGAGTTCATCTGAAGAGGGCAGGCCAGGAGATTTGAATAGCTCTATTTCATGAAACTTCCTACAATGATTCTGCACTACCCAATACAGTAGCCACCAGCCACATGTGGCTACTGAGCACTATAAATGTTGCTAAGGCAAATGAGAAATTGATTTTTAAATTTTATTTAATTTTTTTTATTTAAACAGCCATATGCAGCTAGTGGTGACTATATTGGACAGTGCAATTGAGGAATGAAACAAGTACAGAATGAACTGAAAATATTGTAAATGTTAATTAAGATAGAACAGAAATTCCAAAGAGTTGCTCATTTACCATCTTTTTTGAGAACTAGTTTAATTCTAAGATCCGAAATCAACATGTAGATCATAACAAGAGTTAAAATATCAAAGGCAGTCATTTTGTTATATTATGGTTTCTTCAATGCCGATCCTCAAAAAGCAAACAGCAGAGTAAGGACTAAATCTGCCATTTATAAGAATCTATCTAAGAGTTATGATGAGAAGAGATGTCAACCTTTTGCCTTCATAACATCTTAAAGCCCTATTGTTCTTTCCTAAAACTGCTCCCTAGAAGTTAATGCTTAATACTTGAATAATTACAATAGCTGTTTCCAACATAACTATACCAGGAGCTCTCTTGACATTTAAGGATTTTATGGTCTCTATGTTTCTGAGGAACAAAATATAAATTTAATGGTACTGGTTAAAACACAGGAGGAGTTTTAAATCTAAGATTAAAAAAAAAAACAAAAAACCAAAGCAATGTTATAAAAGAAGCTGCTTTTACTGCTCTCCCTGTTGTTGTTCTGTATGATTAAAAGGCATATAAAAAGGAACAGCCTGACATGCAGAGAGCTGACCGAGCAACAACAGAAGGCTGGAAAAACAGAACACTGGCCAGTTGCCTAGGTTGGGACAGAGGGAAGTGAGGAAATAACTTATAATAAAATGACTCAATTTTTGCAAAAAGATATCTCCTCCTCCCAAATGGCAAAGAGTCTCTGTCCAACTGTCCAGATGGTATTTTAGGTGATTTAAAAAAAAAAAAATCAAAAAACCTTTTTTAAGACGTTATTAAATTTTTAAAAAGTATAATTTTAAAATTCAAGTCAAAAAATAAAGAATAGTTAAGAAAATTGTTTTTTTAAAAGGAAGATTAATGAGAAGGAAATCATGCCTACCAGTATTAAGAATTATAATGAAGTCTCAATTTTAAAAATTATAGTACTAAAAAAATTACCAAGATACAGTTCCATTCAAGTGTCATTCTACAATAAGCAATGTTAACTTATAACAGAGCTGACATACCATGTTTATCTTAATCAGAGAAACAGTGCAAGAAGAGGGTAAATTCCCACTGAAGAAGGGTTTTAAGCCTGCTACTCAGCAAGGAAAAGATATATAATTGTTCAAGTGGGTACTAGTAGTCATCTAGAAAAAAACATTAACTTGTATCTCTACTACACAGCTTAGATTTTAAAATTTCAGAGGGACTGAATATTAAAATATAAAGGATGAAATCATACAAGTGTTAGGTAAGTGGTTCTCAAAACGTGGTTCTAGTCTCCTGGGGTATTGCCAGAACTTTTTTGAGGTAGTCTGCAAAGTCAAATTGTTTTTGTAATAATACTAAGACCATTTATATACAGTAGAATTTTGAGAGACTGCATGATTGGATATGATACTGTAGAATAAAATATTTCAATATTTGGAAGATCTGCATAACTCAGTGAACCAATATATTCCAAAACAAAAATGCATATATTACAAAATCATGCATGGGAGCTACATACTATATGATTCCAACTATATGACATTCTGGAAAAGGCAAAACTATTGGAGACAGTAAAAATATCAGTAGTTGCCAGGAATAAAGGAAGAAGGATTAAAAGGCAGAGCACAGAGGATTTTCAAGGTAGTGAAACTACTTGGCATGATGCTATGATGGTGGATACATGTTATTATGTATTTGTCAAAACCCATAAAATGTACAATACCCAGAATGAACCCTAATGTAAACTATGGACACTGGGTAACAATAATATGTCAAGGCCAGGTATGGTGGCTCGTGCTTGTAATCCTAGTACTCTGGGAGGCCGAGGCTGGAGGATCGCTCAAGGTTAGGAGTTCAAAACAAGCCTGAACAAGAGTGAGACCCCATCCCTACTAAAAATAGAAAGAAATTAGTTGGCCAACTAAAAATATATAGAAAAAATTAGCTGGGTATGGTGGCACATGCCTGTAGTCCAAGCTACTCGGGAGGCTGAGGCCAAAGGATTACTTGAGCCCAGGAGTTTGAGGTTGCTGTGAGCTAGGCTGATGCCACGGCACTCTAGCCCAGACAACAGAGTGAGACTCTGTCTCAATAAAAAAAAAAAAAAAAAAAAAAGACAAACTGAAAACAATACCCAAAACTCACATCACATACATTACACTAATTTCTTTAGTGTATAGGTAGCTCCTACACATTAATGTGTAAAAAAAGGCTAACAACATTCTCCAAAAATGAACAGAGAATATTAAAAAAAAAGAGGAAATACAAATGGCTCCTACACATAAAAAAAGATATTCAACTTTTTTTTTTTTGAGACAGAGTCTCACTTTATTGCCCAGGCTATAGTGAGTGCTATGGCGTCAGTCTAGCTCACAGCAACCTCAAACTCCTGGCTCAAGCAATCCTCCTGCCTCAGCCTCCCAAGTAGCTGGGACTACAGGCATTCGCCACCATGCCCGGCTAATTTTCTGTATATATATATTAGTTGGCCAATTAATTTCTTTCTATTTATAGTAGAGACGGGGTCTCGCTCTTGCTCAGGCTGGTTTCGAACTCCTGACCTTGAGCAATCTGCCTGCTTCGGCCTCCCAGAGAGCTAGGATTACAGGCGTGAGCCACCGCGCCCGGCCGATATTCAACCTTTTTCATAAGATAAATTCCAATTAAAACATCACTGAAAAAAAAAAAAAAAAAAATCACTGAAATGTCTTTTTAACCTGAAGTTGGATATGATCAAAAAGTTCTACAACTATCTTGTCAAACGGATTCATATACATTGATGGTAAAAGTGTAAATTGGTACAAACCCTATGGAGATAAACAGTTATCAAAATCAAAACAACATTCCTCTTTGACCCAGCAATTCCACTTCTCAGAAATGATACTACAAATATATTTGTAGGTGTACAAAAACATGCATATGCAGGATCTTTCCTTTTATAGCAGTATTTGCAGTAACAAAAAAACTAGAAATAAATACCCTTCAACAGGAAACTAGTTAAATACATGATGGTATTATCTGTACATGATACAGCTTCATCTTATATTTGACTGTATATAAATCTCTCTATTGAATGACGTACAGTAATACTGTACTTACTGGCCCGTAAGTGAAGCAACACCAGATGGCCTGTGTGAAAGCAGTAGCTGAAAGACATTTCATGATATCTCCTGTGTTTTTATTTTCATTTTTTTAAGAGATAGAGTTTCACTATGCTGGACTTGAAATCCCAGGCTCAATTGATCCTCTCATGCCTGTCTCCTAGGTGGCTGGGACTTAGGTCCAACATATCCTCTTTTTATGCTATTTGAATTTTAACCAAATTAATGTCACCATTTAAAAAAATAAACATATACATAAACTCTCCACTCCAAATATTGTAAACATTTAGAATCTTTCCATTTTATTCCCATGTCTCTGCATAGCTAACACTACAAAAATAACTTTACAACCTGCTTTTTGTGATCCAATAAGCATTTCCCTTTATCATTAAAAAATTGTAACATAGGCTGGGCACAGTGGCTCACGCCTGTAACCCTAGCACTCTGGGAGGCCGAGGCAGGTGCATTGCTTGAGGTCAGGAATTTGAAACCAGCCTGAGGAAGAGCAAGACCCTGTTTCTACTATAAATAGAAAGAAATTAATTGCCCAACTAATATATATAGAAAAAATTAGCCAGGCATGGTGGTGCGTGCCTGTAGTCCCAGCTACTCAGGAGGCTGAGGCAGTAGGATCACTTGAGCCCAGGAGTTTGAGGTTGCTGTGAGCTAGGCTGATGCCTCAGTACTCACTCTAGCCTGGACAACAAAGCGAGACTCTGTCTCAAAAAAAAAAAAAAAAAATTGTTATATATATGGGAATTCATTATACTACTCATCATTACTGAGGTTTGAAATTTTTCAAAACACTAAGATTTTAATAAATTTATCTACAAACATTATTTTCAGTGGCTATACCATATTCAGTATTTTTTTTTTTTTTGAGACAGAGTCTCTCTTTGTTGCCCAGGCCAGAGTGAGTGCCGTGGTGTCAGCCTAGCTCACAGCAACCTCAAACTCCTGGGCTCAAGCGATCCTGCTGCCTCAGCCTCCCGAGTAGCTGGGACTCCAAGCACGTGCCACCATGCCCGGCTAATTTTTTCTATATATAATAGTTGGCCAATTAAGTTCTTTCTATTTATAGTAGAGACGGGGTCTCGCTTTGCTCAGGCTGGTTTCGAACTCCTGACCTTGAGCAATCCACCCGCCTCGGCCTCCCAGAGTGCTAGGATTACAGGAGTGAGCCACCGCGCCCGGCCCATATTCAGTATTATGAATATGTACTAAATATACTTAACCATTCTCCAGCTGTTGGGCCTGCAAGTTACTTCCAGCCTTTCACAGTCATTAAGCAGTGCTGCAATCAATAACTCTATTCAAATATTTTTGTCCACATTTCAGATTTCTTCTTCACAAGAGATTCCTGAAATTACTGAGTCAATAAACATTTAAAGCTATTAGTATGTGTTCCCATTTCAACAAAACATTGAGGGGAATCTTTTTGGTTTTTTAGCCTTTGCTAACCCAACAGCAGGAAATGGAGTTTCATTTTAATAATGTTTAACATTTTTTTTCAAATATTTACTATTTTTTTGCATTATTTTTGCTATTCAAACTTCCTTATCTAGTCAGGGGTGGCAGTGCTTTAGTACTTTATTGATTTGATGAACTTATAGTTTAAGGATGTTAATTATTTTCCCCAGTTTGTCACTTCTCTGAAAAAGACCAATTTTGATTTATTATTACTATTTTGGGGGTGGGGGGTAGAGGCAGGGTCTCAACTATGTTACCCAAACTGGTCTCAAACTCCTACCTCAAGCAATCCTCCCACCTTGGCCTCCGAAAGTGCTAAGATTACAGGCATTGGCCACTGCACCCAGCCTCCAATTTTGATTTAATAAAAGCAAAAAAGAGGAGGTAAGTAGTAAAATCATGGGAAGGCTTCTGTTAAGATTATTTAGAAAATATTGGATTCTATCTACTTAACTTGTCTGAGACCCTCAACTTTAAAAAATCAGAATTTGGATAATTTTTTAATTTTCTCATGTTATTCACTCCCTTGATGTTAGAATAATCTTTCGTTTAAGTTGAATCATAAAAATATAATGCTGAAGTCAATTTCAGTTCCTAGTGTACAAACTGCCTACACATTGAGACACTACACTTTGAAACAAAGAACAGAAAATATTGATTGGAAAGGTTTGCAGCAAATCTGAAAACAAAGAAAAAAGCCTAAGGTTAATTCTAACTTAACTCTTTCCCCAAACCAGAATCAAGTGGAATTTGGAACTCTAAGGGCTGTTTAGTTCAGATTCTGAAGGTCATGTGGATCCATATTTATGTGAAAACCTTGTATGTATTGTTCCTTATGGCCCACTGAAATATTATTTCCCTTTAGAGCCATTATTAGAAGTAAAAGTCAATTCATAAAAATGAGATAAATATGAATGCATATGGGTACAACATTAAGCAAAGTAAAAAAACCATAATACTAAGAAAGTAACTTCATTAAAAGGGAAAAGTTAGGTCAGTTTGGTTAGTAAACCATAAAACGACTAAAAAAAAAACCAAGAAAGACAAAACAACTGAATGATTACCTCCCACCAAGTCCTTCAATTCGTTCTCTTTCCTTGGGAAGTTCTGGCTTATGGTCCTGTGTCACCTCCACAGCTCTGACAAAATCATCTTTTGGGTCATCTTGAATTCCGACAACCACTCCAGAGTCACCTACATGAGCTACATACATCTTCATACCCCGTATGATGACCACACTGGCAGTTGTCCCTGATGTGCTAGGAAGACCTGTCATAGTCTTCGGCCATTCCGCTGTAATAAGAAATAAAATATTTTACTTTTCCAGGTATAAACATTAATACAGTGTCAGACAAATGGCAACATATCCTGAATGAGTATGTTAATATTTGAATTAGCATAGGAAAAAATTTAAATACCATGAAAACTACTCAGAAAGGATCATTGTTAATGTATCAATCAATACCTCAATAAAATGTTATAAAAAATGAAATTATAATACACCTAATCAACCAATCCTAAGAGAAACGTATTACAGGATAGATTTACTACTTCCACATAACTTAGTCCTAACTACATTTAGAGGCAAGGATATGTTAAGAGTTTTTATATCACTTAGCCAAACACTTAGCATCTGTTCATTAATCTTTTTTCAAAAAGATTTTCTGAGAAAGTTACTTTTTGAAATAATTATTTTGAATATTCATAACTTAACATTTATTGCGCAATCACTGTATACCAGGTTCTGTAATAAGAGTACATGTACTATCTCAAGCAGTACTTGTAATAAACCTATGAGACATAAGATTATCCCCAATATTTTCATCTTACAGATGAGAAAATCAATACTTTGAATGGTTAAAAAACTTGGCATAACTCAAATATTAAGAGGCAGAATCTCCATATATTCAATTACAACTCCTATATTATTTAATTAAATCCACTGTCATTCAACAATTCTGAAGTATTCTGTAACATTAAACAATTAGGTCATTAAATACGAAATGTCCGATTTCAAACCAAAAGTGCTGTTTATGGGCCAGGCGGGGGCTCACGCCTGTAATCTTAGCACTCTGGGAGGACGAGGCAGGAGGATCACTTAAGGTCAAGAGTTAGAGACCAGCCTGAGCAAGAGCAAGACCCTGTCTCTACTAAAAAAAAAAAAAAAAAAAAAAAAAAAATAGAAATTAGATGGACAACTAAAAATATATATATATGAAAAAAAATTAGCTGGGCATGGTGGCGCATGCCTGTAGTCCCAGCTACTCGGGAGGCTGAGGCAGGAGGATCGCTTGAGTCCAGGAGTTTGAGGTTGCTATGAGCTAGGCTGATGCCATGGCACTCTAGCCCAGGCAACAGAGTGAGACTCTGTTTCAAAAAAATAAATAAATAAAAAATAAAGTATTGTTTATTATATCTCAAAGAAGCAGTATAATTAATCAAAGCATGCGCCTAAACTATTGACACAGTTTTGCCATCTTAACAGTAGCTTGTCCATCTCTGAAGGTTAGCTAAAGAAGAAAAAACACGAAAAAAAAAGAAATTAAAAATTAAAGATTTTGGGCCGGGCGCTGTGGCTCACGCCTGTAATCCTAGCTCTTGGGAGGCCAAGGCGGGCGGATTGCTCAAGGTCAGGAGTTCAAAACCAGCCTGAGCAAGAGCGAGACCCCGTCTCTACTATAAATAGAAAGAAATTAATTGGCCAACTGATATATATATAAAAAATTAGCCGGGCATGGTGGCGCATGCCTGTAGTCCCAGCTACCCGGGAGGCTGAGGCAGAAGGATCACTCGAGCCCAGGAGTTTGAGGTTGCTGTGAGCTAGGCTGACGCCACGGCACTCACTCTAGCCTGGGCAACAAAGTGAGACTCTGTCTCCAAAAAAAAAAAAAAAAAAAAATTAAAGATTTAAAATATATAAATAAGAAATAAAATAATAATAATAATAAAGCAGTGGCCTGTTTATGCCAGCAGTGAAGAAGCCTGGAGAGCAAATGGTGATGACATCGCAAAATGCATCATCTTTCACAGCTTCTTGAGAATTGAATATTTTTCTTTGCAAGAAGTGACCCAAAGCCTGAAAAAAGTGGTAGTCAGTTGGTGCAAGGTTTGGTGAATACAGTGGATGAGAGAGATTTTCCAGTTCTAGCTTCTGTAGCTTGAGCAGCGTTATTTGTGCAATATGCGTTTGAGAAATCCATTTTTCATCACAAGTGACAATACAGTGTAGAAATGGTTTGCTTTTATGTCGTGACAGCAAAGAAAGGCAAGCTTCAAGATGATGTCTCTTCTGATGCTTAATTCATGCAGAACCCATCCTTACTATGCTGATTTGTCTCAAATGATCCAATATTGTTGGAATAATAATGTCAAACCTTGCTGCTAATTCACATGTAGGTTGAGATGGATTCGCTTTCTCTAATGCTTTAAGCTCGTCATTATCCACCTTGGTCTCAGGTGTCCCACATGATTCATTTTCAAGATTAAAATTATCAGAAAGGAAATTCTCAAACCATCGGCATACTGTGCATTCATTAGCCACATCCTTCCCAAACACTTCATTGATATTTCAAGCTGTCTACACTGCATTGGTTCCCCTACGGAACTCATATTTGAATATAACAGGTATTTTTGACTTATCCAAGATTTCACAAAAATTGCTCTAAAAAAATTAGAACGATAATTACAAGCCAAAACATGCATTTGAAAGACTGAGGATGTACCTCTACTATAAAAATAAAACAAGAAGTGTCAACATAAAATGTCAGAGATATCAATCGTCAAACTTAGTATTCAAAGAAATTGGACATTTCATACTTAATAACCTAATACAACTTACAGCTCCTGATGGCAGAATGAATCCAAATACCAATATATTCTCCCCACCAAAATCTCACTGAAAGGACAGAATATAAATATCAGAAAAAGTCCATAGCAGTTGTGAAACACATGAAACAGTCACAAGCAAATATGAGTTGTTCAAAGAAGTTTAAACAAATAGAATTTCTTAGCCACAAAGAAGAACTCTCTATTATATTCAGGCTAACTAGTTCTTTTCTTTACAATGCTACATACTCTGAAAACACATCCTTTGAACCCTAAGGTAACAGCATTTCCCCATTCTATTCCACAGATGAAACCCACCATACAGAACGCCCTGTCACTCACAGCAGAGGGCTACATGGAATATATGAAATAATGACCTTCATAATTGCTGAGAGAAACCAGAATAGGTACCAATATTGATCAAGCTAGAAATTAATTCATACATATATATACATATATAGACATATGCATGTATATGTATAAACGAGAATTATTAGCTATTTGATATAGGAATAAATAAGTTAATGCATGCCAAGCCACAGGCAATAATACCACACATCTAATAAATGATCAATAAAATGTTAGTTCTTGTTGTCATGACCATTATTTAAGGAATGCAAACAGATCATACCCCATGATCAAGTGGAATTTATCCCTGAGATACAAGGATGGTTCAAAACATGCAAGTAAATAAACATGATAAACCAAATTAACAGAATGAAGGATTGAAAAATTATATTGTCACCTCAATAGATGCAGAAAAAGCAATTGACAAAATTCAACATCCTTTCATGATAAAAACTCTTAACAAATTAGGTACAGAATGAATGTACCTCAACATAACAAGAGCCACATATGACAAACTCATAACTAGTATACTCAAAGATGAACAGCTAAAAAGCTTTTCCTCTAAGATCAGGGATAAGACAAGGATGCCTACTCTCACCACTTCTATTCAACACAGTACTGGAAGGCCTAGCCAGAGTGATTAGGCAAGAAAAAGAAATAAAAGGTGGCCAGGCACAGTGGCTCACACCTGTAATCCTAGGACTCTGGGAGACCAAAAAGGAAGGATTGTTGAGCTCAGGAGTTTGAGACCAGCAAGAACAAGAGCAAGAGCCCATCTCTACCAAAAATAGAAAAAATTAGCCGAGCATAGGTGGCATGTGCCTGTAGCCCCAGCTACTAGGGAAGCTGAGGCAGGAGGATTGCTTAAGCCCAGGAGTTTGAGGTTACAGTGAACTATGATGACACTACTGCACTCTACCCATGGCAACAGAGAGAAATTCTGTCTCAAAAAAAAAAAAGAGTTCCCAAGCACATTCAGCAAATAAAATTCACCTACAATAATTCAGCCATTTTTAAAAATCACCTAAAATAAATGATAAAGACAAAATAAACCAGAATAAAGGAATATTCTAAGACTCAATATTATTTAAGTCACATTTTTGGTCAAAAGGACTAACATGTACAAAGAGATATTTTGCAATGGCGTAAAAATACCAAATAATCCATGCTTTCCCTATTCATTTGACATATCACCTTTTTATATAACATGCTATATTTTACCACAGATCTATTTCTGAACTCATCCTACTAATCTATTTATAGTACTTTTTAATAAGTGGGAGCTTAAGCATCCCTCAATTATTCTTCTCTTTAGAAATTCTCTTAAGAAGCTGGGCACAATAGTGTGTGCCTACAGTCCCAGCTACCTGGAAGGCTAAGACAGGAGATCACTTGAGCCACAATCGCTGTGACTGTGCCTGTGAATAGCCAGGAAAGGAGAGGAGAGGAGAGGGGAGGGGAGGGGAGGGGAGGGGAGAGGGAGGGAGGGAGGGAGGGGAGGGGAGGGGAGGGGAGGGGAGGGGAGGGGAGGGGAGGGGAGGGGAGGGCATCCCCTATGGCATCAGCCTAGCTCATAGCAACCTCAAACTCCTGGACTCAAGCAATCCTCCTGCCTCAGCCTCCCAAGTAGCTGGGACTACAGGCATGCGCCAACATGTCCAGCTAATTTTTTCTATATATATTAGTTGGCCAGTTAATTTCTATTTTTATAGAAGAGACAGGGTCTGGCTCTTGCTCAGGCTGGTTTTGAACTCCCGATCTTGAACGATCCTCCCACCTTGGCCTCCCAGAGTGCTAGGATTACAGGCATGAGCCACTACGTCCAGCCTCTAAGTATTTTCAAAAATGAACTTTAGAAGCAACTGCAAATTTTATTTAAAAAACCTTGAAATTTTGATTGAAACTGACTAAATTTATATACTAAGGCATTGATCATTATAATATTATCTTCTTTAATTATAGTATTCATTGTATTCTACTTTATATTTTAATCTTGTTTTTTTAAAATGATATAAAATTATAAGCATATTAGAAGTATCATGGCTGGGAGCAGTGGCTCACGCCTGTAATCCTGCACTCTGGGAGGCCAAGGTGGGCGGATTGCTCAAGGTCAGGAGTTTGAAACCAGCCTAAGCAAGAGGGAGATTCCCGTCTCTACTATAAATAGAAATAAATTAATTGGCCAACTAAAAATATATAGAAAAAATTAGCCAAGCATGGTGGTGCATGCCTGTAGTCGCAGCTACTTGGGAGGCTGAGGCAGAAGGATCGCTTGAGCCCAGGAGTTTGAAGTTGCTGTGAGCTAGGCTGACGCCACGGCACTCACTCTAGCCTAGGCAACAAAGCGAGACTCTGTCTCAAAAAAAAAAAGTATCAGATAGCATATGAATTCTGACTTAAGGGAAATATTCATTTTTTAATTATTTCAAAATATTACAGGGGTACCAATTTTTTGGTTACATATATCTATTATGTTATGCTTGAGTCAGGGTTATGCTTGAGTCTGCCCATCACCTAGTGTTCATTGGATAGTGTTGAATGTACCCATCAGGTAGGTTTTTGCCCATCCCCTCCTCTCCTCTCCCCCCTGCTTGATTTCCACTAAGTCTTACTTCCCTCTGTGCACACATATGCTCATAGGTTAGTTTCAATAGCGAGTACATGTGGTATTTGTTTTCCCATTCTTTAGATACTTCACTTAGGATAATGGTCTCCAGTTCCATCCAAATTGTTGCGAAAGGCCCCAATTCATCCTTCTTCATGGCTGAGTAGTATTCCATAGTATACATATACCACATTTTGTTAATCTACTCATGAATTGATGGGCACTTGAGTTGATTCCACATCTTTGCAGTTGTGAATTGTGCTGCAATGAACATTTGAGTGCAGGTGTCTTTTTGATAAAATGACTTCTTGTCCTTTGGGTAGATACACAGTAGTTGGATTTCTGGATCAAATGGTAAGTCTACTTTTAGTTCTTTGAGAATCGCTATCCTGTTTTCCATAGATGTACTAACTTGCAGCACCACCAACAGCGTATAACCATTCCTTCCTCTCTGCATCCATGCCAGCATCTATTGTTTTTGGGCTTTTTAATAAAAGCCATTCTAACTGGGGTAAGGTGATATCTCACTGTGGTTTTAATTTGCATTTCCTTGATGATTAGTGATGTTGAGCATTTTTCCATATGCTTATTGGCCATTTGTCTATCTTCTTTTGAAAAGCTTTCTGTTCATGTCTTTTGCCCATTTTTCAAAGGGGTTGTTTTTTTCATGCTGATTTGAGTTCTTTGTAGATTCTGGATATTAGCCCTTTATCAGACACACAGTTTGTGAATATCTTCTCCCATTCTGTAGGTTGTCTATTTGCTCTGTTGATTATTTCCTCAGCTGTACAGAAACTTTTTGATTTAATCAAGTCTCCTTTACTTTTGTTGTTGCTGTGATTACCATTGGAGTCTTTCTCATAAATTCTTTCCCTAGGCTGATATCTGGAAGAATTTTTCCAACATTTTCTTTTAAAATTTTTATGGTTTCATGCCTTAAAGTCTTTTATCCATCTTAAATTAATTTTTGTGAGTGGCTACAGATATGGATCCTGTTTCATTCCTCTACATGTGCCTATCCAATTTTCCTAGCATCATTTACTGAATAGGGCTTCTTTTCCCCTGTGTATATTATTGTCTGCTTTGTCAAAGATCAGCTGGCTAAATGTGTATAGTTTTATATCTAGGGTCTCTGTTCTGTCCCATTGGTCTATGCCTCCATTTTTGTGCCAATACCATGCTGTTTTGGTTGCTATAGCCTTATAGTATAGTTTGAAGTCTGGTAATGTGATGCCTCCAGATTTGTTCTTTTTGCTTAAGATGCTTTGGCTATTTGGACTCTTTTCTGGTTCCAAACAAAGCATAGAATTATTTTTTCTAGATCTGTGAAGTATGACGTTCATATTTTGATGGAGATTGCGCTGAATCTGTAAATCACTTTGGGTAGTATGGACATTTTTACAATGTTGATTCTACTGATCCATGAGCATGTTTTTCCATTTGTTTGTGTCATCTGCAGTTTCTTTCCTCAGTGTTTTGTAGGTCTCTTTGTAGAGATCTTTCACTTCCTTGGTTAGGTATACTCCCAGGTATTTTATTTTCTTTGTAGTTATTGTGAATGGTATTGACTCTTTTTTTTTTCTGCAGACAGAGTCTTACCCTGTCGTCCTAGGTAGAGTGCAGTGGTGTCATCATAGCTCACTGCAACCTCAAACTCCTGGGCTCAAGCTATACTCTTGCCTCGGCCTCCCAAGTAGCTAGAACTACAGGCACACGCCATGACACCTGGCTAATTTTTCTAATTTTTAGTAGACCTGTCTTTAGTAGACGGGTCTCGCTCTTGTTCAGGCTGGTATCAAACTCCTGAGCTCAAGCAATCCTCCCACCTAATCCTCTGAGTGCTAGGATTACAGGCGTGAGCCACTGCGCCTGCCTGGCCTGCCTGCCTGGCCTCTTTCTCGTGCCTGGCCTCCTTCTCACAATAATTCTAAGAATTTCTTTTTCTTAAACCGATAGTGAGTAAACCACCAAATCTCATCACACCCAAATATTTATAATATCTAATTCCTACAAACAAGGGATTCTCCTAAATAAATACAATCAACCATCAAAAATCAGAAAGTGAACACTGATACCATACTATCATCTAATCCATAGACTCCATCCAAATTTCATCATTTAGCCTAATATGCTTTACAAATATGTAATAAAAGATAAAATCCAGGATCTCTCGTTATATTTGCTTATCATGCCCCTTAGTTTCTTCCAGTCAGAATAATTCTTTAGTGTTTCCTTGATGCTTTTGAGGAATACTACACCAGTCATTTCAATAGTTTCTCAATTTGTGTTTGTTTCCTGTTTCCTCATGTTTGTATTTAGGTTATACATTTTTGGCAGGAATATAACACAAGTGTTAACTATGATCTCACTACAGGCATTGTACAATATTAATATCTTCCATTAAAAATGCTACCTTTGATTACTTGATTATGATGGTGTTTCCACATTTCTCTACTGCAAGGTTAATCTTTTTCCTTTTGTAATAAATAAGTATTTTGTAGGGAGGTAATCTGAAACAATGTAAATATCCTTTTAGTGGGGTAGATGGTACCCCCACCCACATATAAAAAGATATGTCTACCCAGAAACTGTGAGTGTGACTTTATTTGGAAAAAGGGTCTTTGTGGATGTAATTAGGTTAAGAATCCTAAAAAAAAGATCATCCTGCATTAGAGTAGGGACTACATCCAAAGACCATATCCTTAAAAAAGAAGAAAAGGTTAGCTGGGTGTGGTGGCACCTGCCTGTAGTTCCAGCTATTTGAAAGGCTGAAGCAGGAGGATCACTTAAGCCAAGGAGTTTGTGGTTGCAGTAAGTTATGACCACACCATTGCACTCTAGCCCGGGCAACAGAGTGAGACCCTGTCTAAAAAAGAAAAAGAAGAAGAAAAGGGGAGAAGACACAGAGGAGAAGGTGATATAAAGATGAAGGTAGAGATTTAGTGGTGTCCATAAGCCACAAAATGCTGCCAAGGATTGCTGGCAGCCACTGGAAGCTAGAAGACAGGCATGAAACAGACTCTCCCTGAGAGTCTCCAAAAAGGAACCAACACTGCTGACACCTTGATTTCAGACTTCTGGCCTCCAGAACAGTGAAAAGAATAAATTCCTGTTTTTTCAAGCCACCTAGTTTGTAGGTATTAATAATATGCTACAGCATATATAAGGAAACAAATATAATTCCATTCTTCAAGTTTTCACTCATTAGTTTTAGCAATCATTTGATGTTTCTTGGCTGAATTAATTATTATAATAGTTACCAAATGTGATTTTCTAATTTTGTCATTACTTCTACATTTTTTAGTGGACATTCTACTGCAAAGAAAAGCTTTACGTTAGCTTTATTTATAATAGCCAAAAACTGCAGACAACAAAAAGTCCATCACCAGGTAAATGGATAAAGAAACTGTACTAATAGTATTCAGCAATAAAAAGGAATAAACTGTTGATACATGAGATACTATGGATGCATCTTAATATAATTATGCTGAGTGAAAGAAGGAAAACAAAAGAGTATATACTGTAAGATTCCATTTATAGTCACACACTGCATAATGATGTTTCAGTTAACAGTGGACCACATGTCCCTTGGTGGTCCCATAAGATTATAATGGAGCTAAAAAACTACAATGGCCTAGTGACATCTTAGCCACTGTAATATCATAGTTCAATGTATTACCTTTTCTATGTTTAGATACAAAATACCATTGTGTTATAACTGCCTACAGAATTCAGGACAGTAACACACTACATGTACAGTACATGTTTGTAGCCTACTACATGACAGTACATGTTTGTAGCCTAGAAAAAATAGCCTATACTATATAGCCTAGTTGTGCAGTAGGCTATACCATCTAGGTTTGTGTAAGTACACTCTGTGATGCACAACAAAATCACCTAACGACACATCTCTCAGAACACATCCATCGTTAAGCGATGTATGACTGTACATAAAATTCTAGAAAAGCAAACTAATCTTTAAGACAGAAAGCAGCTGAGTGGTTGCCTGGAAATGGAGGTTGGAGAAGGTGAAAGAGAGTAATTACAAATGGGCACATGGAAACTGGGGAGTGATAGATGTTTATTTACCCTTACCATTATGATGGCCTGATAAGTACACACATGTGTAAACACAAATCAAAACTTATCAAACAGTACACTTTAAATATATACCATGCATCTGCATGGACTAGATAGAAAAAAAAATAAAATAAAATAAATAAATATATACCATTCATTGTATATCAATTATGCCTTAGTAAAACTTTTTTAAAAAATTAAATAGCCACATGTAACCAATGACTACATATGTACTACAGTCAATTGGACAGCATATATACATATAAAGGACAAAAATATGATAGAAGGACCTAACTGTGAAAACCAAAAGTATACCTTCCCTTTTAGAAGAGAACACAATAGACAGACACACAGAGGGCAAGATGCTGAGAAGACAGAGCAGGAGAGAACTGAAGATGCTGGCTTTGAATATTGGAGGGACATGACCATAAGCCAAAGAACGCCAGCAGCCAACAGAAGCTGAAGGAACCAAGAACTAAATTCTACAATGCAGCCTCTGGAGGGAGTGCAACCCTACTAACATCCTGATTTTGGCCTGGTAATACTGATTTTGGACTCCTGCTTATTTTAATTTCTCATCCTATTTGGCAAATTAACTGTTTTCTAGCATATAAGTTATTTTTGTCTCCTAGTTACTTGTAGTCCTCGAAATTCTCCTTTTTCTCCTATCCCCTTGGAGTTAATTTTGTACCCCGATCTTGGCCTGTGTCCTCCTAATTAGGCCTGCAACATATGGAGGTGGATGGTTGAAAGGGGCAGACATCTTCTGCCTTTATGATCTGGTCCCTGTCACCCCCTGCTTATAATCCCCTGATCTCTGTCAGTACCAGTACCCCAGCAAAATTCTGGGCACCTCTCTTCCCAGGTTCTATTCTTTGTTGATTATCTGCCATCATTAAAACTGCTTCATGTCCCTGGTGGTCTAGTGGTTAGGATTCAAAAAAAAAAGAAAAGAAAAGAAATAAGAACATATTATTATTTTTAAAAAGATAAAAAAAAAAACTGCTTCATGGCCAGGCGTGGTGACTCACGCCTGTAATCCTAGCACTGTGGGAGGCCGAGGCAGGCAGATTGCTCGAGGTCAGGAGTTCAAAACCAGCCTGAGCAAGAGCCAGACCCCGTCTCTACTATAAAAATTAATTGGCCAACTAATATATATAGAAAAAATTAGCCGGGCACGGTAGCACGTGCCTATAGTCCCAGCTACTCGGGAGGCTGAGGCAGCAGGACTGCTTGAGCCCATGAGTTTGAGGTTGTTGTGAGCTAGGCTGACGCCAGGATATTCTAGCCTGGGCAACAGAGTAACATTCTGTCTCAAAAAAAAAAAAAAAACTACATTAAATTTAAGATCTTTGTTCAAAACTGAATAGACAAACTAAAAACCATCTCTATAACAAAGAATTAGTATCCAAAATACATAAGGAACTCATACAAATCAACAAAACAATCCAATATTAACATATGCAAAAAAATCAAAAAGTATTTTGTAAAGAGAAAATACAAAAATGTTCTACATAAACATAATGTGTTCAATCTTATTAGTAATCAAGGAAATGAAAATTAAAACTGCAATGAGATATAATTTCATACCTACCTGAGTAAAATACAGTATGACAACTTCAAATATTGGCAAGACAGTGGAGAAATTATACTCTCCTTCACTTCTTGGGGGGAGAATAAATGGACATAAACACTTTGGAAAGCAATTTGGCAACATCTAGTGAAGTCTACAATGTACACACCCCATGACCTAGCAACTGTTCCCTTAGTACACTAGAACAGGGTCAGCAAACCTTTTCTATACAGGACCAGAGAAATATATTTTGCTTTGTAAAACATATGTTCTCTGTCACAACTATTCAACTCTGCTGTCGAAGCATGAAATAGTTATAGACAATATACAAAGGAATGATTCTGGGAGTGTTCCAATAAAATTTCATTTACAAAAACTGGTGGTGGCCCAATTTGGCCAATAGACTTTAGTTTGCCAAGCCTTGACTTAGAGAAACCCTCACACATGTGCAAAACAAAAAAAGACATGTATGGGAATATTCCCAACATCAGTTTTTTTTTTTTTTTTTTTTTTCGAGACAGAGTCTCACTTTGTTGTCCAGGCTAGAGTGAGTGCCGTGGCGTCAGCCTAGCTCACAGCAACCTCAAACTCCTGGGCTTGAGTGATCCTTCTGCCTCAGCCCCCCCGAGTAGCTGGGACTACAGGCATGCGCCACCATGCCCGGCTAATTTTTATATATATATCAGTTGGCCAATTAATTTCTTTCTATTTATAGTAGAGACGGGGTCTCGCTCTTGCTCAGGCTGGTTTTGAACTCCTGACCTCGAGCAATCCACCCGCCTCGGCCTCCCAAGAGCTAGGATTACAGGCGTGAGCCACAGCGCCCGGCCTCAACATCAGTTTTTAATTATAAATAGTTTGAAAACTAAATATCCATCAAGGATACAATGGATATATTAGTATATTTATACTATCCATAAGTGAAAATGAACAAACTACAGCAACATGTATCAACATGAAGGAATCAAACACAATATTGAACCAAAAAAGAAAAACCCAGAAGACTATAGCAGTTCCCCCTTATCCGAGAAGGATGTATTCCAAGACCCACAATGGATGGTTAAAACTTTGGATAGTATTAACCATATATTCACTATGTTTTATGCTATAGATATATAACTATGTGACGTTTAATTTCTAAATTAGGCACAATAAGAGGTTAACAACAATAGCTAACAATAAAATAAAAATTTTAACAATATGACAGCATCACTACTCTTGCTCTTTGGGGCCATTATTAAGTAAAATACAGGTCATGTCAACAAAAGCACTGCACACCTCAACAGATGATCAGATAACCAATAACCAAGAGTGCGAGTAGCATATACAACATACACTGCACAAAGGAATGATTAACACCCTGGACTGATAGAGTGAGATGGCACGAGATTTCATCCTGCTTCTCAGAACAGGGCACAATTTAAAACTTACTGTTCTGTAATCCTAGCACTCTGGGAGGCCAAGGCAGGCGGATTGCTCGAGGTCAGGAGTTCAAAACCAGCCTGAGCAAGAGCCAGACCCTGTCTCTACTATAAATAGAAAGAAATTAATTGGCCAACTAATATATATAGAAAAAAGTAGCCGGGTGCGTGCCTGTAGTCCCAGCTACTCAGGAGGCTGAGGCAGCAGGATTGCTTGAGCCCAGGAGTTTGAGGTTGCTGTGAGCGAGGCTGATGCCACAGCACTCACTCTAGCCTGGGCAACAAAGCAAGATTCTGTCTCAAAAAAAAAAAAAAGAAAAAAAAGAAAAAACTTGTTTATTTCTGGAATTCTCCATTTACTATTTCTAGATTAAATAAGGGTAACAAACCATAGAAAGCAAAACTTCAGAAAAGGGGAGGATTATTGTACATATAGTAAGATGTCATTTATAAGTTATAAAAAACATGCAAAATATACCATATGTTGCTTAGAAATGGACAGTAACATAATAAAATTACAAAGAAAGGAGCAGGGATGATAAACACTGAATTTAGAAGCATTTGCCCCTCATGGGGAGGGAAAAGGATGTATTACACTAGTTAGAGAAGTATGGTAATGTTTTATTTCTTAAGTTGGGTTACGAGTGGGTGTTTATTAATATTATATAATTCTTTATACCTTTTTTGCACTTCTGATATATTCCATAACATAGCTTAAAGATTCAAAGAAATCTAGTTTTGTTTGCATAAGGTAGAAGCTACTTAGAATTTGTTAAATTGCTTCTCCTTTCACCAAATTATGTCAATTCTGGAGATTACCTAATACCAGTCAAAAGCAATGTCTGATTAACAAAAACAGAAAATAAATTTGAACTCGATAAATAGTATGATGTACAACTCTTTCAGAACATGTGTGAGAAAGTGAAGTTCCCTGATGGTTTAAAATTCTATAATTTAAAAACTGTCTTCTAATTCATTCTCTCCCCCCTCCAACCTTCCCCCCTTCTCCCTCTCTTCAGGTTCTTTCCATTTTAAATTAATGAAAACTATCTGCCAAACCTAGAACCAACAATTTAACTTAATGCTAACATCATCATAATTTCTTTGGTCATACTCTTTTAAAATGAATGCTCTAATCTTTAGTCCAACTTAACAAAACTAAACTTTCGTATTTCATCTTCCTTTACAAATACTGTGGCTAATTCCCTGTAATCACACCAGAGATCATGCTTCACTTATTTCAACAGTATGTTGTTATCTTTCTATTGGCTCTCTTGATAAGACTGATATGTAAATAAAAGTTGTACTTTGTTCACCATCTTCCTTAACTATCACAATAAGGTGGTAATAAAAACATTATTTCAACTGAGTAAATCTAAAACAGCCTATACAAACTTTAAGACATTATTTCTTAGAAGGCAAGCATAGTAAAAGGGCAGTAAACCCATATATGTGAATTACATAAATTAGATACATACAAAAATTTATGACCAAGTAATAAAAGAAAAATAATGACTTTTTTTTTTTTTTTTTTTTTTTTGAGACAAGGTCTCACTCTGTTGCCAAGGCTTGTATGCAGTGGTGTGATTATAGCTCACTGCAGCCTCAAACTGCTAGGCTCAAGGGATCCTTCTGCCTCAGCCAAGCTAATTTTTCTTAATTTTTTTAGAGATAGGGTCTTGCTATGTTGCCCAAGCCAGTCTCAGAACTCCTGGCCTCAAACAATCCCATCACCTCCCACCCAAAGTGCCGGGATTACCAGCCTGAGCCACCCCACCTGGCCCAATGATGACTTTTTACACAAAAGATAATAGCCATATATACTCTCTCATTTTAAAATTTTTAGATAAATTGATTTCCTTTGTAAATTTGGGAGGGGTATATAAGCACTAGAAAGACATTAGGGAAGTCAAGCTTAATATTAATCAAATACTTTAAGAAGGGCTTAGTAAGACAGAAAAGATGTTATTTAAAATTTGTAAGAAAGTCTTTCACATTAATTAGGGTGGCTATTTATTTTTAATGGAAAATAACAAGTGTTGTTGAGGATATGGAGAAATTGGAACCTTCCTACATTGCTGGTGGGAACATAAAATGGTGCAGCTGCTGTGGAAAGTTTGGCAATTCCTCCAAAAGTTGAACACAGAATTATCATATGATCCAGCAATTCCACTTCTAGGTTTATGCCCAGAAGAACTGAAAACCTGGATGCAAACAGATGCTTGTAGACCAATGTTCATAGCAGCATTACTCACAAGAGCCAAAAGTTAGAAACAACCAAAATGACCATCAACAGAAAAATGGATAAACAAAATGCAGTATATAGATATAATGGAATACTATTCAGCCTTAAAAAGAAAGAAATTCTGGATGAAACTTGAAGACATTATGCTAAATTAAATAAGTCAGACACAAAAGGACAAATACTGTGTGCTTCCACTTAAATGAGGTACCTAGAATAGTAAAATTCATAGCAACAGAAAGTAGAATGAAGGTTACCAAGGCTGGCAGAGGGAGAAATGAGAAGTTATTGTTAAATAGGCACAGAATTTCTATTTGGGATGATGAACAAGTTCTGGAAACTGACACTGGTGATAGCTGCACAACATTGTAAATGTACTTAATGTCATGAAATTTGTATACCTAAAAATGGTTAAAACTGTAATTTTATGTTATGTGTATTTTACCACAATTTTTTAAAGGGAGAGATTTTTAAATTAAAAAAAGTAAGAAAGCCAATTTATTTCATCTTCACACTCAACAGAAATTCAACTAAATTCAACTGCTTGTTGAGCAGCTACTCTGGGCAAGGTATTATTAATATGTTATCTGCTCTAAGAGGATTAACTGTAAGATGAGGAAGGCAATACCTTTGCCTCCAAGGACCTTAAGATTTAGCTGAGAGTCAGATACTATAGCTTACTAGTATCTCAGCTTTATAGGAATCTTATGTGGAATCTTTATAGGGATTCCACAAGGCCAAAACTATTTTCATAATAATTCTAAGAGTTTATTTGCCCTCTTCACTGTGCTGACATTTGTACTGATGGCACAAAAGTGATAGTAAAACTGCTGGTGCCATGGCAGAAGTCAAGGCAGTGGTACCAAACTGAGCTTTTAGTCACTGTATTCTTACAGTTTCCCACTTAGTTTAAAAAAAAATTTTTTTTTAATAATCTTTTTTTTTCTTTTTCTTTTTTTGAGACAAGAGTCTCACTCTGTTGCCCAGGCTCAGCCTAGCTCACAGCAACCTCAAACTCCTGGGCTCAAGCAATCCTTCTGCCTCAGTCTCCCCAGTGGTTGCAACTACAGGCATGCGCCACCATGCCCAGCTAATTTTTTCTATTTTTGGTAGAAATAGGGTCTCACAGGCTGGTCTCGAACTCCTGAGCTCAAACGATCCGCCCACTTCGGCCTCCCAGAGTGCTAGGATTACAGGCATGAGCCACAGTGCCTGGCCCCCAAAAAATCTTTAAGCTAGCTAGCTTCGCTTAAGAATGTCCTTGGTCAAGTGTGGTGACTCAAGCATGTAATTACAGCACTCTGGGAGGCTGATGTGAGAAGATCACTTGAGGCCAGGAGTTGAAGACCAACCTGGGCAACATAGTGAGACTGCACCTCTACAAAATAAAAAAAATTAGCCAGACATGATGGCATATGCCTATAGTTCCAGCTACTCGGGAGGCTGAGACAAGAAGATAGCTTGAGCCCAGGGGTGCAAGGTTGCTGTAAGCTGTGATTTTGCCACAGTACTCCAGCTGTCTCATAATAAAAAAAAAAGTCCCTGATGACACAAAATTAATTTTATTAAACCTCAACCATGCATACATCTTTTTAATATTACATATGACAAAAAGGGGAGTACACATAAACTGGTTTTTGTTACATACTATGGTTGTCTAGAGAAAAGCACCCGTGATTATGAGTGATAAAATGAACTAGCCACATTTTTCATGGACCATCATTTTTACTTGAGACTGATAAACTCTTAATAAGACTTGGGCATTTGGTAAATATTTTCTTCAAAATGAACACAGTGAGCTTTTCACTTCAAGAAAAACTGACAGTTATTTGTCACCAATGATACATTTCTAATTGTTTCTTTAGAAAATTCATTTTGGAAAATGTATACGCACCACAGTGAACTCAATAGCTTCCCAATACTTAGACTTTTCTGATGAGTTTTCAACGAGTTCAGTGATAGTAACAAATGTGATTTTGACATTATATAATGAAATGCATCAGTATTTATAAGATATTCTTAGTGAACCATTATTTTTGAAATGATTAATGTTCCATGTTACAAAATCACACATGGATAAAAGATTCATTCAAAGTCCAAGACAGACCAATGGATCTTAATGTTATTAAGAGTGGGAAAAGTTCATTAGTAAGGTTTCAGATTCCAATTGAACTAACTTAAGAAATGGTTATGTTACCACTTTCGTACAGAATATTTACAATCATCTTTTAAAAGGCTAATAAAATGTTTCTCTTTTTTTCTACTACATATGTGTATGATGCTGCTGCTTCTTTATAAATTCAACCAAACAGTACAATAGCGTACTGAAGAAGATATGAGAATTCAGCTGTCTTCTATTAAGCTAGACATTAAAAAAGATTTGCAAAACTGTAAAACAATGCCACTCTTCCCACCAATGTTTTTTATTTTGGATAAAAAGGTTTTCACAAAATTAACATAATCAATGCATGTTTTTAAAAGATTTTTTTAATTTTTCAGTTTAAATTTCTCATATGGTAAATATTGGTAGATGTGGCCCACATAAATAAAACCTCTTTGGTACAAACAGTTCTGATAGCAAAAAGTTTTGAGAACTACTACTATAACCCAATGTGCACTTCAAAATTAGAAACGATGCTCAATTCCAAAAGAAACACAAGTCTTCAGAAGAAAACAGAAGAAAATACTGACTTGGTGTCTGTATGATGAATACATTTTTGTTTGTTTGAGTTTTCCTTTTTAGGGGGACAGGAAAGGCAGAATCCAAGAAAGTGGACTATTTCAATGTGCCCTGAAAAAAGATGAGTAGACTGATGTGACAGAAACTTGAGTAACAAATATAATAGAATAAAGAGGCTGAATTTGGACAGTAAAGGATTTGGCCTGTAGATTACAAATTACAGAGCTTATTTCATAGAAAATAAGGAGCCACCTGTGATTTGGAGACTGAAAAAATTTTTTAAACCTGCATTTCCTGTGTGAGGACTCCCATATGTCAGCATACTCTTTTTATTCAAGTTCTGAGGATGGAGTCCGAAGTTTAGCTGTGGCACAAAGCAAACTTTAACATTTTTCTGCAGTATAAAGTATAAAGCTTTAAACTAACATAGGACTGGAAGCTTGACTCAAAAAATACATTCATATTTAACAGCATGGCCCTGCTTTATTTTAAAAAAAGCTCATGAAATAGAGTTAATACCTTAAAGTTTTTAATCATCAAAGTTCAAACATACAGCATATTTATGTTGCTCCAATTGTACTGAAAACCAAACAGGACTCTAAATAGTTCTTCGTGTCTAATCTTCCTCTCTCTTGTCAGGGCGTCCACTTCTAGTTGCCTTGCAGTCAATTATTTATGACATATTTCTAGAATATACTACAATGCTTTGAGCTCTATCCTGCCTACACAAAAACAAAATAAATCCTTAATAGGATTGGATAGGAAACGTCTCCAACAAACCTTAGTGGTTGGTCTTTGAGTCAATCAAATAATTATTGGCAGAAAGCCAAGCAAATGCAAAACAGACTTTGAAACCAGCTAATCTACAACTCTATGACAATACCTTTCTAAAAATGTTCTGTATTTGACAAATCTTTAATCAAATCTTGTCTCTATTCCTCTGCTGAAAATAAAACTTCATGATGCTTACAATTAACAAGAGGGGTTCCTCACCCCACCTCTGGAGAATAGTATTACCTTCTATTCTCTAACGAAGATACATGGGATTTATTCATAGCAATAGATAAGTAATTATAATCCTGTAAGATACCGAATATGTTGCATACAGAAACACCGGCTGCTTTACAAAACATTTAAAACTTAGATGAAACTACAACCACGAAATACAAACTACACCGAATTTTCAGAAATTTAGGTCTCTATTTGCTTTTTGCATACAGTAATTTCTTACCTATTGCTACTCTGATGGGCATTACTAACTAGGAACTGTTGCGAACGATGTGAAAACAATTAGTTAAGGCAGTTACAAAACAAAACAAAACAAAAAATGCCTGGTAGAATTTAACACACACCCCTAACATGGGGTCAGTTTAAGAGGTTAACACGTTCTGCACTTTTATTTTTCATAAGCAGTACAAGCTGTAATCCTAAAAACCTCTCATGATCATCACAACAGAATTCCCTCCAAGAGTTTAAGTTGCTGGATGATTATATTTCAACCCTTCTAAATTCGCTTACACTTTACTTCAACCAGCCATCCGGGGTCAATTTGGAGAACTGACACCACCAGTAGGAGGCAACCGCGAGGGACAAGACCTTCAAGAGCAAAATTATGACAGATTCTAGGGAAACACTCCAATTTTTGTCATCTCCCGCTTCCTTCGCCTGGCCCAGATAACAACGTGACTTCAATTTATCTTCTGGCCAAAATCTGGCGCCAGGTTTCAAACACTTTTCGCTGGTTGCCACCAAAGTGGAGCAACGAAGGGAGAGAGAGGACTGCTTCCCATTTATACTCGAAGGGTGGAAATAAAGCGAGGAGCGGTTGCAGGGAGACAGCAATCCTATCTTTCCCAAGGCCACTTTGTTTGCCCGGCCCTGCACCCAGAAAAGCGCCGTCCCACTGAACAGAGTCTTCACTTCTATCAATTCACACTTTGACAGCGCTCTCGGTGGCGGGGGCCCACACCGTGCCGGTGTTATAAAAGCCATGAGCTGCCTGAAAAAGGGGTGGGCGCCAACAAGCCAGAGAACTTACCCAGTTTCTTCCACATAGCGAGGTGACAAGCGAGGAAGCCTTTGCGGATGGCAGCGCAAACCTTCGCCGGCTCGGAGGAGGTGAAACCCTTCTGCTTCTTGATGAAACCCCACAAATGCTCCCGGGCAAACTGTGCCGCCTCCCGCCCGCCGTGTCCGTCGCACACCGCGAAAAAGGCCACAGAGGAACGGCGGCGGCAGCATCGGCTGGGAGCCGACGAGGCCCCGGCATCCGGGGGAGGGTCGCGAGCGTCTCGGGCTGCCGCCGCTGGGCCTTTCCCCGAGACTTCGCTGCCAGGAAGAGCGGGCGGTGACGGCTGCGGAGGCGACGCCTGAGGCAGCGACCGCCGCGGTGAGGGCTTTTCTTCGGGAGTCGGCTCCGGCTCCACAACGATTTGGGTAACGTCCTCCATGTACTTCCTCCCGCCCTGGTCGGAGAAAACGCTCACTCCCAGCGAGTACAGCCCCGCCATGGCCGGCTGGCCGGGATCCCGCCGGTCCCACGCAGCCCGCCGAATCCGGCGGCGGGAGACACACTCGCACTCGCCGGCCAACTATTGTTTATCTTCGACGACGTCGAGCGGTGGGAGGGGGCGGTCCCGGAGGGGGGGGCGCGCGTTGTCTGGACTTGTCCGCGAGAGCTGGGCCAGAGCGCAGGGGAGAGAGAGGAGCCCGGCAGCTGCGCCTGCGCACTGCGCCGCCCCCGCCCGCCCGCGCCCACCACACAAATCAGGCGTTCTCCCCGGCTGTCGTCACTCGGCTCTCCGCGCCCGACCAATGCAGAGTCGACTGGAGCGAACCCGCCCTCCGCCCCCCGCCTTAGCTCCCGCCTCCAACGGCCGCGCTCCCTCCTCCCTCTGTGGGCTCTGGGCCCGCTCTCAGACCTGGTCGGTTCCCCCACGCTGTGGGCTTTTGCGCCCTCCGGGTTTTCCGCGGTTGTTCAGCATTTACTGAACAACTTGGTCTGTCGCCTTTTTGCCCTCGCCCCGGCTTCGTAATGCCGGCCTACTGCCGTTGGCGTCCCGCCGCTCGCTTTGCGGGGAAAGCGGTGTAGTCTCTGGGCTCCCGCGAGTGTGGATGAAGAATGTAGGGGAATCGATTTCATCGTCCACTCCTTGAAGTGAAAGGGCGGGAAACCTGTCTTCAAAAGGTCGTTTGTGAACAAGCTGGGAAAAGTGTGGCACCCTTGAACTGGATTTGGGTTGGACATATCCGACTGGGAATATTGAGGAGGGAGACGATCCAATTTTGTTGTTAAAAAAAAACTTGGGAAATTTCCACCATCCAGTGCACAGTCTCACATAACTAGGTATATCAGAGACTTAAATGGGCTGTATTTTAACTAATTCTTAGCAGATCTTTTCAGCTTTTGTTATGTACTTTTGCCGACTAGCACTAGCACTAGATACAACATTTAATTCCTGTGGTATCACTCCAAGTTAGCACTTAAAAATAGCTTACAAAAACTTCTGCCAAGAGCTCCAGTGCTCTGACAGTTTGGTTATCGTCACCTGTTGTCCCCGCTCTTCGCTCAGTAGGTGACAATCCAAAAGCTAAAAACCTTTGCACGGATTTCCACGGAATTAAAATAGGTCTATCTGAATTAAGCAGCAGAGACAGATAAATAGAATTTTTAAAAAAGTTATAAAAAAGTGAAATGAGCCTCAGTGGGTAAATTAGTAGTGAAACATTTTTGTAGTGAATCAGTTTAAAATTCACTTTCCTATTTTTGGCAACTTTATCATCAATTCTTTAGTGTGCTCTTTCTTGTACAACTTTTGAGATGTTCAAATGGAATACTACTAGTAGGGAAATGGGAATGAGGGAAATGTGCATACAATCTGTTGGCACAAGAAATGCAAATGGAAAAAAAATACAGCAATAAAAATGTAAATAAGCATAGTCAGCACCAGAACATACAGAAAGTCTGAATAGACCAATTAAATAAAAATGAAAACATAGTCAAAGATACACCCTATCCCAAAAGCACTAGACTAGATGGTTCTAGGGCATACAAATGCTTGAAAAAAAAATCTCAGGTTATTTTGAGAGCTGATCATAACCTTGTTAACAAAACCTAACAATTATAACACTAAAAGGAAACCGACAGACCGTATTTCATAACTATGAACACAAAAATCCTAGATGAAATTTTAATTTTTAAAATTTTAATCCAATTTTAATCCAGTAGCCTCCAAATCACAAGACCTGCATACAAAAAGTTTACGTAGTTCTGTATTGTTCAGCTTAAACAGTTCACCCACCTTTGACCCAAGAGATTACTAAAAGATAATTCCATTATGCTTTATAATCCTTTTCACCTCAATCACGGACGGGCAGCCTCTGGGTCATCCATCATTACTCGGACTAGAATCTCCATGCTACTCTGTACTTCAATTAATCTGATTCCATATCCCACTCCACTAACCATGCTAACCATTTCACTCCATACTTCAGATTTCAACATCTGTTATCAACCATTTCCATTTTACTCTTTGCTGCTTCTCTAAATGTTCCCATCATCTTCCCCTTTCAAATGAAACCTAGTTTATCACCTGGCAAAAAACCTCCCTTGCAAGTTTTCAAGAGGTTAATTTTCCTCTCAGAGGTATTCTTATCTTATGGCCTGTGCCTCATGTTACCACCAAAGCACCTCTCTTCCTTCCACCTTCAAAAACCCAAGTTTTTGTTTATGCAAACTGCCACTACTTCAAGATGCTGTCACCTACTGATCCCTGATAACTCTCCCATCATTGGTTCAGGGCCCACTGTCTTCCTTTCTCCCACAATTCCTGTCACTTCTCAGCCACTTTATTTTTCAAAATTTTATCCACATCTTCCATACAATACCTTGGCTTCACGGTTCCTCATCCTCTTGTTCATGGTGAAATGGCCTAGCTATTATTAAAGGCAACCCCTCCATTTGTGTTCTAGATCTTTTCTCTTCGTTTCAAGAGCTTTGCTACAATTGTCCTTTCTTGCTCTTGCCTCATCAATTTCTCCTTTTCTACTGGGTCATTTTCCATTTGTGCACAAACATGTTTGGATTTTTATCTTAAAACTACCTTGATTCTTTATATTGCCCTATTTCTTTGCTCCCTTCATAGCAAAAATTTTCGAAAGACTTCTATCTAGATGCTATTTCCAATTCCTACCTCATAGTTTCTCCTAAGTCTATTTCAAGTAGGTACCCATCCCCATCATGTTACTAAGGCTACTTTTACAGATAACCAGACCTCTCTGGTTCCAAAGGTAATGAAAACTTCTCAGTTCTTCTCACTGACTTCTGTTCAGCCATGATTTGCTTCCTTCTTGAAACTTAGTTTCAAGCAAGTGAAACTATTGTTCCCTTCTTGAAGCTTTCTTCTCTTGGTTTCTAAGAGACCATACTTAGTTTTCTTCCTACCTCGTTGACTGAGTACCCCTTCTCATTTCCTTTTGCTGATTTTTCACAGCCCTGAGATTCTTGGGAGTTAGGAGTACCCCCACGACTTTGTCCTGGGCTCTTTTCTCTCATGGGCATTAGGGCATTCTCCCATCAGACAAATCCTGAGGTTCCCCCCACTCACCCACCCTAGCATATGCTTTAACAGAAAAATCTATTTCATTTTCTAACTGTTTAACTTGGCACAAGTAACTTAGTACCTACCTCCTAAATTGTAAAAAAATAGATTATGCACCAGAAATGTCTAGCACAATGCCTGCATACAATAAGCATCCAATAAATGTTAACTATCATTGTTATTATTTATCTCAATTAAGCTGCTTGATTCAATTTTCTCAGGAGCTTTATTTTTCATCTTACTCTACTATAATCTGGCCTTCATCCTTTTACCCTTCCTGAACTAGCCATTTTTTACCTCCTAATTACCAAATTAAATTCCAATTCTCTTGTTTATTGACCTCTCTGCTTCATTTGACAGCTTTTACCAGATGTATACCTTAAACATATGTACCTTAAACATGTGTATTTTAAACATTTTATTTTAACTTACAATAACACACATTCATTTCCCAATTTTTTTTTTTTTTTTTTTTTTGAGACAGTGTCTCGCTTTGTTGCCCAGGCTAGAGTGAGTGCCGCCGTGGCGTCAGCCTAGCTCACAGCAACCTCAAACTCCTGGGCTCAAGCAATCCTCCTGCCTCAGCCTCCCGAGTAGCTGGGACTACAGGCATGTGCCACCATGCCTGGCTAATTTTTTGTATATATTTTTAGTTGGCCAATTAATTTCTTTCCATTTATAGTAGAGACAGGGTCTCGCTCTTGCTCAGGCTGGTTTTGAACTCCTGACCTCGAGCAATCCCCCCGCCTCGGCCTCCCAGAGTGCTAGGATTACAGGCGTGAGCCACCACGCCCGGCCCATTTCCCAATTTTTTTTTGATGTAGGGCCAAGGTAACACTATCTAGGACCATGGCTCTAAACATTATCTGCTTTAAAGCAACACAACCAGTTACCAGTAACATAAAAAATAAAATAAAATAAATAAAAACTATCTGCTAATGACTCTTAAATTTATATCTCCAGGCCTAAACTTTACCCTTAATCCCAGACTATATAAAAGTGCATCCTTGACAGTTCCACATTATGTCTGATGGGCATTTCATCTTAACATGGCCAAAACAAACTCAATTTCTTCCCCATCCTCCTCCTCCTTCTTCTTCATCCATCCTCCTCCTTCCTCATCCTTCTTCTTCTCCTCCTCCCTCAATCTTACCCATATCAGTAACTGACATCATCATCTACCACACTATTCAAGCCAAAAAACATAGGAGTTAGTGTTTATTCCTCTTTTCTCTACTCTCCTCGTTCTCTCCCCACCACTTTCCATCCTTCTAATTTATCAGCAAATCTGGTTTGTCTAAATCATCAAAATCAATACTGAACACACTATGTCACTAGCACTACCATCCCACTGAAAGCCACTATTACCTTTACCTGGACCACTACACCAGCCTCCTCACAGATCTCCTTTCTTTCACTCTTGGTCCTTTGCAGTCCTTTTTCTATTAGCTGCTATAGTGATCTTTCAAAAACCATAAATCAGATCAAGTCATTCCCTTGCTAAGGATACTCGATATCTTCCCATCACATTTTAAGGAATATGCAAACTCCTTATGAAGGCCGGCATCATCTATGTGGCCCCTAAATGTTTGTCTAACGCCTTTTCCTAACAACTTTTCTCTTCCCCACTACCCTCTATCCTCATTGGGCTTCTTTTTTTTTTTCTTTCTTTCTTTTTTTTTTTTTTTTTTTTTTGAGACAGAGTCTCACTTTGTTGCCCAGGCTAGAGTGAGTGCCATGGCGTCAGCCTAGCTCACAGCAACCTCAAACTTCTGGGCTCAAGCGATCCTTCTGCCTCAGCCTCCCGAGTAGCTGGGACTACAGGCATGCGCCACCATGCCCAGCTAATTTTTTCTATATATATTAGTTGGCCAATTAATTTCTTTCTATTTATAGTATAGACGGTGTCTCGCTCTTGCTCAGGTTGGTTTCGAACTCCTGAACTCAAACGATCCACCTGCCTTGGCCTCCCAGAGAGCTAGGATTACAGACGTGAGCCACCGAGCCCAGCCTTTTTTCTTTCTTTTTTATTTTTATTCAGGTAGAGTCTTACTCTGTCACCCTAACCTGGAGTGCAGTGGTGTGATCACAGCTCACTACAACCTTGAACAACTGGGCTCAGGAGATCATCCTGCCTTACCCTCTGAGTAGCTAGGAGTATGGTCACAGGACACCACATCCAGCTAATTTTTTTTTTATTATTATTCTGGCAGAGTGGTCATCTCGCTATTTTCCAGGCTGGTCTCAAACTCCTGGCCTCAAGAGATCCTCCCACCTCAGCCTCCTGTTTCTTGAACAGAAAATATCAAGCTACCAGGAACCTTAGGGATTTCTGCACTAGCTGTTCCCTCTCCTTGCAATGCTCTCCCCACCCCTACCAGCTGTCCAAGGCTGGATTCTTCTTGGTACTGAGATCTCAGTTTATATATTGAGAGACTTTCCTAGCCATCCATTCTAAAGTAGCCACCCAATGTCTCTCTATCATATAACCCAATTTTAATTCTCTGCAAAGGACTTCTCACTAGCTGATCTTTTTTGGTTTGTCTATTTATTTATTGTCTGTCTCTCTATTAGAATATATGCTCCATGAGAACAGGAAATTTGTCTTGTTCATCCCTGTATATTCTGAGCCTAGGACAAAGAGTTGTTAAGTGAATTGATTCATTAATTCACTTAGCAAGAAATGTGCAAAATTTATGTGAGAAAAACTACAAAACTTCACTAAAGAAAAAAAGAAGCCCTGAATAAATGGAAAAACATAACCATGCTTTTAGATGAGAAAATTCAATTTGCCCCAAATTGATCTATAGATTTATTATAATTTTAATCAAAATCCCAACTGGATTTTCTTTTTTTACTTGACAACTTGATTCTAATATTTATCTGGCAGAGAAAATGGATAAGAATACCCAAGATGGTATTGAGAAAGAAGAGAAAGAAGATGGTTAGTTGCCCTACAGATACCAGAATATCCTATAAAGTTAGCATTAACAGAGAAGTAACCAAATGGATCAATAGAATAGAACAAAGTCCAGAAATGGATCGATGTGTAAGTGTGAAGGAGTATATAGTAGATGTAGCATTTCAAATAATTGGGGAAGTGATTGATTATTCACTCTCTGGTATTAGGACAATTGGCTATTCCTTTGTTGAGAAAACTATCCTTGGATGTGGGGGGAAGGTCAAGTCTTTAATTCATATGACACTTAAAATAATATGACAAGAGAATTAAATAGCTAAAACTAAAATGTGAAAATGCAAGAAGAAAGAAATTTTTTTTTTTTTTTTTTTGAGACAGAGTCTCACTTTGTTGCCCAGGCTAGAGTGAGTGCCGTGGCATTAGCCTGGCTCACAGCAACCTCAATCTCCGGGGCTCAGCCATCCTACTGCCTCAGCCTCCCGAGTAGCTGGGACTACAGGCATGCACCACCATGCCCAGCTAATTTTTTGTATATATATTTTTAGTTGGTCAATTAATTTATTTCTATTTTTGGTAGAGACGGGGTCTCGCTCAGGCTGGTTTTGAACTCCTGACCTTGAGCAATCCGCCCACCTCAGCCTCCCAAAGTGCTAGGATTACAGGCGTGAGCCACCACGCCCGGCCAACAAATTTTTTTTTTACCTATTAGATTGGCCAAAAAATTTAAGTTTGATAATATGTAGGAAATAATAATAAGAGGTAGGCAATATGTAGGAAATATGTAATATGTAGGAAATGATAATAAGAGGTAGGAAAAGTGTGAGAGACAAGCTCTTTCATAAGCTATTAGTGGGATTAGGAGGGCATAGTGGCCTGCACCTGTAGTCTCAGCTATTGAAGAGGATGAGGCAGAAGGATCCCTTAAGCCTGGGAGTTTGAGGCTGTAGTGAGCTATAATTGTGCCATTGCACTCCAGTCTGGGTGACAGAGCAAGATCTTGTCTCTAAAACAACAAAAACTATTAGTAGGAATATAGTTTAATATTTCTCTTTTGATTCATATCCATTGATATGTAAACTACATATATCCTTTGACCCAGAAGTTCCACTGCTGGGAATTTAACTATACAGGCATCTTTGCAAAAGTTACAAGGACTTTCACAGCAGCATTGGTTTTGGGGTTTTGTTGTTGTTGTTTTTCTGAAACATGTTTCACAGAAAAACAGTATTGTTTATAATGGTAAATAAATATTTTTTAAAACACTAGAAGAGGCCGGGCGCGGTGGCTCACGCCTGTAATCCTAGCTCTCTGGGAGGCCGAGGCGGGCGGATTGCTCGAGGTTGGGAGTTCAAAACCAGCCTGAGCAAGAGCGAGACCCCGTCTCTACTATAAATAGAAAGAAACTAATTGGCCAACTAATATATATAGAAAAAATTAGCCGGGCATGGTGGCTCATGCCTGTAGTCCCAGCTACTTGGGAGGCTGAGACAGAAGGATCGCTTGAGCCCAGGAGTTTGAGGTTGCTGTGAGCTAGGCTGACACCACGGCACTCACTCTAGCCTAGGCAACAAAGTGAGACTCTGTCTCAAAAAAACAAAAACAAAAAAAAAAAACACTAGAAGAAAATATGTGATAAAATATCCTACAAACATTTTGAACTTTTCTATTATATTACCAGTAGTTTTATGTTTTAAATGTTCTTTTTACTTCTGAGATCAGTTAAATATGACTAAAATTTTATTTTCTTCCAATATGTTCATGGTTAAAATGTGTTTTTACATTCAAGTTGATCTGGAATTATTTTGGCATAAGGTAAATTTGAATTTCTTTCAAGTAGATGTTTTTCCCAATGTATTTTGTAAAATGATCCATTTTTATCCATTGGTTACTGACACTCCCTTTATTAGATAGTGAATTTTTATATACTTGTGAATCTATTTCAATATTAACTATTCTCATCCACCGATATGTTATTTTAGGAGTCAAATCTTGCTTTCAATTATTGAGTTCAAAATCTTCAAACATACACTCATAAGAGTGTATGTTTAGAAGCAAAATAAGAATCTAATTAATTTTCTATTATTTCTTTCCATAGCTAGAAAATATCAGTGACATCTACCAAGTAGTAGTCCCTTGTCCATCTATTAGAGCCACTCTGTGTATTTACAACTGTGAGATAATGTATCTCAAGAGGTTAAATTATGTAAAACTGCCTTTACCCTGACCTTGTTTTTTTGCAACTCAATATTTAACAAAATAATCAGTCTAATCTGACTACCACTGTCACATTCATTATACACGAATGTGAATTGGTGGGAGACAAGATTAGGATCACTGCTGCCAGAGTCCCAAAGGTGTCAAACCTGTATGTGTTCTTAATTAGCCATGGAAATTCAATCTGTCATGTTTGCTGCAGATAACTGGTTTCTGAGTCATTAATGTGGAAAGAAATATTCATACCTTTTTCTCAGACAGCTCTACTTCTACACTTAGCCTTTTTTCTAAAGTCATGTGGCCTACTCTTTATTGCTTTTCTGTGGTTCAAAGTTCTTTTTCTCTCACTTTCTGAAAAGCTATTTGTTTAAATAATTTGAAAAAAGGATGGGTTTTTTTTCTTGACTTAATTACTGCTAGTTTAGTTTTACTCAGCAGTACTATTTGCTACATTTCTGTTGGAGAAGGTTCTATACTCCAAATAGTGTGCTGTTCAGAGTTTGAGACAAAATCAGAGAAGACCACCTTTAAGATAGGAACTAATCAAATTCAAACATTGCATTTGTTTTTAGGTGCTAATAAGTTTGATTTCTTTCTTTCTTTTTTTTTTTTTTTGAGACAGAGTCTCGCTTTGTTGTCCAGGCTAGAGTGAGTGCCGTGGCGTCAGCCTACTTCACAGCAACCTCAAACTCCTGGGCTCAAGCGATCCTACTGCCTCAGCCTCCCAAGTAGCTGGGACTACAGGCATGTGCCACAATGCCCGGCTAATTTTTATATATATATCAGTTGGCCAATTAATTTCTTTCTATTTATAGTAGAGACGGGGTCTCACTCTTGCTCAGGCTGGTTTTGAACTCCTGACCTCGAGCGATCCGCCCACCTCGGCCTCCCAGAGAGCTAGGATTACAGGCGTGAGCCACCAAGTTTGATTTCTGAGCTGGTATAGGAGCAGATTACCTTAGAACACTCAGTGCTCCTCTATGCTAAACTGTAAAGAACTTTTTTTTTTTTTGAGACAGAGTCTCACTCTGTTGCCCGAGCTAGAGTGCATCAGCTAGGCATCAGCCTAGCTCACAGCAACCTCAAACTCCTGGTCTCAAGCGATCCTTCTGCCTCAGACTCCCAAGTAGCTGGGACTATACTCATGAGCCACCATGCCCGGCTAATTTTTTCTATATATTTTAAGTTGTCCAGCTAATTTCTTTTGATTTTTTGGTAGAGAAGGGGTCTCACTCTTGCTCAGGCTGGTCTCAAACTCCTGAGCTCAAACAATCCTCCCTCCTCGGCCTCCCTGAGTGATTACAGGAGTGAGCCACCACGCCCGGCCTGTAAAGCACTTTTTTTCCTCCACATTTTCTACCTCTAACCAGTAGTCTATGGGACTTGAGTGAATTTAGAAGGAACTTGAGGACTAACTTTTTTTTTTCCTGAGACAACATCTCACTTTGTTGCCTATGTTAGAGTGCAGTGGCCTCATCATAGCTCACTCCAACCTCAAACTCCTGGGCTCAAGCAATGCTCTTGCCTCAGCCTTCTGAATAGCTGGGACTACAGGTGAGAGCCAACATGCCCAGCTAATTTTTTTATTTTTTTTAGAGATGGGGTCTTGCTATTGCCCAGAGTGGTCTTGAACTCCTGGCCTCAAGCAATCCTCCCAACCCCACCTCCCAAAGTGCTAGAATTACAGGCATGAGCCACCATGCCCAGCCCAGAACTAACTTTTAAAGGTGAACTATCAAATCACCTATTTAAAGAGGGGAAGCTTGTATTTTTAAATGGATATTGGTCAACTAGCAAGAATAGTTCGTAACTTATAGTTTGCTTTTGATATAATCCTTATATTCTTTCCCTAGGGCATTCTCTCATCAGACAAATCCTGATGTCCCGACCCCCACCCCCACCCCCACCCCCAGCATGTGCTTTAACAGAAAAATCTATTTCATTTTCTAGCTGTTTAACTTGGCACAAGTTACTTAGTACCTACCTCCTAAATTGTAAAAAAACAACAACAACAGATTATGCACCAAAAATGTCTAGGACAATGCCTGCATACAATAAGCATCCAATAAATGCTTTTTGGGTTTTTTTTGTTTGTTTTTTTTAACTGGACCATTTTTTTTTTTTTTTTTTTTTTTTTTTTTTTTTTTTTTTTTTTAGAACATGACAGTGAGGTGGAAGTGATATATGGGCAGAGGGTGGCTATCAGCAAGAGCTTCTGAGAAAGAGAGCTAGAGCTGATCTTTTTTTTTTTTTTTTATATATATATCAGTTGGCCAATTAATTTCTTTCTATTAATGGTAGAGACGAGGTCTCGCCCTTGCTCAGGCTGGTTTCGAACTCCTGACCTCCAGCAATCTACCCACCTCGGCCTCCCAGAGAGCTAGGATTACAGGCGTGAGCCACCGCGCCCGGCCTGGACCATTTTAATGTTTTATATAATTTGATAAATAATTCTTTTGATGACTGCAAGACATGTAAGGCTATTTGGTGGCATTCAGAAACATCACAGTAATGGTGGTTTTCCCAACTGGTATGTAGTCTTCAATAAGAAGTTACTTGTATGAAACTGCTATCAAACCAGTAAGACTGCATTTATACATCCATCATTTTCAGGATTGTTGGTAACCTGGGCATATTTCCCCCAGATAAACTTGCCTCCTTGAGTCACAAGGCCCAACTGCTCACGTTGACCTCAATGACAGTTCCTTTAGTAATAACACCCAAAGTTGTATATAATGGGGATGAAGGGATTCTTCTTTACACCAAGTATTAGTAGGCAAAAGGTAGCTTTCAGTTCAGGATGTGTTACATGGGCCTTCTTGAAATGTAAGCCCAGTGGCCTAATGAATCTTTTATATTTAGGTGGTTTTCTTGTAAAGCCATCTCCAACAAAGCAGACTTTAGTAACCATCCTCTTCCATGCCTTTTTCTTTCTCTTTCCTGTTCGAATAATTTTAATACTTCTGTTTCTCCTTGGGCACGAACTTTGGGCAGAGGGACTTCCCATTTTCCCGCTTTCTCTTTTCTTTTTTGTTTAATCATATTGGAAAGTACTTTGGCTCGGGGACTGCCCCTCTCTGTCCAGCAGATAGGCAGGTACTGCTCCCTGTGGAGTCTTTTCATCATTCTTTTGTTTGGTGTTTCTCTTTTCACCTATCATCTTGATAGTCTTTTTCATTTGTATTTTCTCAGCATGGCGCTGCTTATGGTAGAGCTTAGCCTTCAGACCAACCATCTTCTTTGCCTTCTTCGACCGTTCATGAGCCTCTTGACTTTCTTTTTTCTCTTTTTCTCATGGTAATCCAAACAATACCCATAGCGTTTACGATGTAATTCAATATATTCATTTTGTGGCATGGTGATGGCCGCAGAGCAGCCGGTGTCGAGTTCTGGGGACGAAGAAGCTCTCGATCTTCCCAATAAATGTTAACTGTCATTGTTATTATTTATCTCAATTAAGCTTCTTGAATCAATTTTCTCAGTAGCTTTATTTTTCATCTTACTCTACTATAATCTGGCCTTCATCCTCTTACCCTTCCTGAACTAGCCATTTTTTACCTCCTAATTACCAAGTTAAATTCCAATTCTCTTGTTCATTGACCTCTCTACTTCATTTGACAGCTTTCACCAGATGTATACCATAAACATATGTACTCTAAACGTATACCTTAAACATTTTATTTTAACTTATAATAACACACTTTCATTTGCCAATTTTTTTGATGTAGGGCCAAGAACTTTACTTTGAATGAGTCCACTGTTTGGACTTCAGAATTCCTCTTTCTTCTCTAACCACATCAATACTGCATTACCTACGACCTTCAGTTTTGACTTCTTTAAAGTGCAACAAGGACTTAAAAATAAAGTGCTCTCAATACAGAATCCTTGTGGTTTCTATGACTTCCCACCCTACCATCAATCTTTTACCGTAGTCTCACCCATACCTAATTGACAGTAATTTTTGAAAATTGATTTGCCTTTTTTTGAGTCTTTCCAAAATATTCAATTTAATTTTTATAGAAGTTATTTTTCCTCCATTCTTATTTCATGTTATGTAACATTTAATTAAATACATAATTAAAACAGGAACAACTAGAACAACCTGGTTAGTGAACAGGCATTGACTCAACATGTGGGAGCAGTAGTGTGTGAATGTATCAAAGGATTGAAGTTTATCCCCTAAGGTTCAGCATGCCCTGAGTTTCAATATCTTATTTAGAGGAAATGAAGAGCATTGATTAATCAGGTTTATCATTTAAGTGGTGATTAGCAGAAAGAGGTTCTATTATATAATCTTAGATGGGCTTTGATGAAAAATGAGCTGAAGAAGTAAAAAGATTCATAGATAATGACTGAAACTGTCTTTGTTATGAGGGTAATGTAGCTTACTCTGCCTGCCTACACACAATTAACTCAAAATCACAAAAGTATGATCTGATACTCTAGTGTACATTTTGTTTTTTCCTGTCCAGCATCCATTCACCTTTCTTTCGGTAAAATAGTACAATTTTCTTCTGGGTAATCACTCCCTTCCCTACTCTCAAGTTATGTGATAGGGTAGAACTGATCCCAGCCCCAGCTCTCGGAGAGGGCTCAGACAGGGTTAGGCCAGTCAACATATTCCATCTTCATGTCCTTAGTGATGGGTTTATTAATGAATTCATAACTTAATCAGAAGCCAGTAGGATATGAGGACATTTGCAGGCTTTTCTGGGAAAGAAAAACTTCTTAAGGCCAGGAGCGGTGGCTCACGCCTGTAATCCTAGCACTCTGGGAGGCCGAGGCGGGCGGATAGCTCGAGGTCAGGAGTGCAAAACCAGCCTGAGCAAAAGCAAGACCCCGTCTCTACTATAAATAGAAAGAAATTAATTGGCCAACTAATATATCTATAAAAATAATTGTGCCTGTAGTCCCAGCTACTCTGGAAGCTGAAGCAGTAGGATCACTTGAGCCCAGGAGATTGAGGTTGCTGTGAGCTAGGCTGACGCCATGGCACTCACTCTAGCCTGGGCAACAAAGAGACTCTGACTCAAAAAGAAAAGAAAAGAAAAAAGAAAAACTTCTTAATAACAGAGCTACTGAAAGAGTAACTAATTCTTCTTCAGGACTTGGTGTTCTATGAATGTGAAGTTGAGACTGCTGCAGCCATTCTGCTACCAGGAATGGAACTGGTGGGAAGATAAAGCTAACAGGAAGATCTGGGAGCGGGGTCATGGTAACAGTATTTGAACTTTGGAATAAAGTCATGACCATCCTTGGACTTACCAACAGTCTTTTCAGTTTCCTATTATTTATTTATTTATTTTTAATTTTTTTATAGACAGGGTCTTGCTCTGTTGCTCAGGCTGGAGGGCAGTGGCCCCAATCATAGCTCCCTGCAGCCTGATACTCCTGGGCCCAAACAATCTTCCTGCCTCACCCTCCCAGGAAATTATTTGTATATGTTTACTGGTTTTCCATGCCCAGAAATTCCTAGTCCCTCATGACCTGTCCCTCACTGAAGGACATTTAGGTTTGTGCCTCAGGAAAGTGATATTAGAGGGAAAAAATCTAAATATTCAGCTTTTTTGTTTCAAAAACCTAGTTCCTGGTATACATTTTTTCTTTTTTTTTTTTAATCCCAGCTAATGACTAAACATAGTTCTTGGTATGTAAAAATATACAGTTTAGCAGAGCCAGTTTGTTGTACAATGAGTATGATAAGGATTTTACAAACTCACAAGAAGACATATGCAAGGTTGCTCATTGCACCATTGTTTGAAATATCAAAAATTGGAAAGTTGCTTCAAGTGATGTCCTTGAAGAAAGAAAAAAAAAAAATTGGAAAGGTCCATCAGTAGTGAAATACATAATGTGGTACATTCATATAACTACAGTGGTAATTAAGAAGGAATTTTTTTAGGAATAGTGTATCAGACATTGGTTGGCTGACCCATCAACCATTCCTAACTCCTGTATCCATTTGCCACCTTGTGTATGAGGCTGAAAAGGCTAACTACTCCCTTTCCTAACCCTAACCCTACACAATGGGAGAACAATGATCAATGAGATTGTCAAGGGATTCTAGAGACAAATTCAGCTGGCACTGCCTTTTTCTTCTGCATACAACCATGAAGGAAATACCAGAAGTACAGAGACTCTGGCCCCGACATTACTGAGTAAAAGTGCCAACAGCTATTCGCCTCCAGAGTATTTGTTATGTGAGAAAAGAAAATTCCTGTTTAAGTCATTCCAGCTTGGATTTTATATTAATATTAATAATATTTTTAGCCAGAAGCATTCCTAATTGGTATGCTGTGTCAACAAAGAAAAATCTTGAAAATAATGTTACAAGATATTAAACAAATTTATTATTTATTGATTGATTGATTGATCTGAGACAACATCTCACTCTGTCACCCAGGCTGGAGTGCAGTGGCATCATCACAGCTCACTGCAACCTCAAACTCCTGGGATCAAGGGATTCTCCTGTCTTAGCCTCCCAAGCTGGGACTGTAGGCGTTCACCACCATACCCAGCTAATTTTTCTATTTTTTTTTTTTTTGGAGAGACAGGATCTCACTGTATTGCCCAGGCTGGTCTTGAACTCCTGTCTTCAAGTGATCTTCCCGATTCAACCTTCCAAAATGCTAAGATTACAGGCATGAGCCACTGTGCCTGTCCTAAATGAATAATTTTAAATGAAAACACAAAGCCACATGGCATAGCATATTATGTATATATTAATACATTTCATACACACTCAAAGTATTACTGTAAATTGCTAATGTAAAATTTTGTGTAATATATACATAATATGAAGTAATTTAATGTATGTAAAATCTAAAAATTGTACTGGAAAAAATACAAACTATATAATAGTCATTGCCTTTGGGGAGAGGGCACAGGTAGTGAGACTATGAGGTGGCAAACAAGACATAATGGGATGTAAAATTTACCTATAATATTTTATTTCTTTTATTTAAAACAGGGCATCTGGTCCAAGTATAGTGGTGTTTACAACTAATTGATCACAACCAGTTACAGATTTCTTTTTTCCTTGTCCACTTCCACTGCTTCACTTGACTATCCAAAAATAACAACAACAAAAAATAATAAAATGAAATAAAACAAGGCAAAGAAGTATGATAAAAATGTTAATAATCTTCACTCCGTGGTAGTAAGGACATGTGTTAATTCTCTGTATTTGTATTCTCTATATTTTTCTGTATTAAACAAAAAAAAAAGTTGTCAAAGAGAAAAAAAACAAATGATTCTACAGGATATAGAGGGAGGAGAACTAGAGGAAAAACTAAAGAGCTTAGGTAGTGGTTTGTCCAAAAGTAGGTTATCTGGTGCCTGGCCCACCCCAAAAGATAGGGCCTGGGAGGAGTCAACCAAATGGTTTGGGGCTCAGGTGCAACAGGAGGTGAGCCTCATTTTCTTGAGCGAACCTGGGAACACAGCCACCAGCCTTTAAGCCTTTCCCCCACTTTGCCCAGCACGGCAAGGCGTCAGGAGAATAGAAACGGTGCTTCTGGGATTTGGGAGATGCACCCAAGGAACACCACAGGGGGCAGAATGTCATGAGAATCATAAAAAAAGCAATCTCAGCAGATGCCAGAGCAGAGGAATGATAACTTATTAACATTTGCCCCTTTCACCACTCAAGTTAAGTAAAACTCCACATACGGGAGTCCCTGAATGGGATCAGCCCATCTGAATTATTTAAAAGTACATTCAATTTACTAAAATTAATTTTTCATTAACTTGGTGAGATGAGGGCATTAAATCTAAACTTAAAATAAGTTTACATTTCTTGCAGACCTGAGTTGGTATACTCAATACATATAGATGTCCTTGATTCTATCCAAGGCACTTTTGTAAAATATTACCTGAAGCTGTGTGACGTGCTCTACAGGTTCTTCCTTTCCTTTCTCCTTTTCTCTCTCTTTCTTTCTTTGTCACATTAAGTATTCCTGGCTCTGATTTTGGTATTTCCTTTAAAAGATAAGAATCTTTCTTTTGATTATGATACAATTGGAAAGATATTTGTAAAATCCTTTTTGTGAATAGCTATCTGAAAGCCAAAGGCAAACAAATTGTCACTTGGATAAACACACTGTAGTGGTCTTTTTGCTTTGAAGGAAATAGGATGCACATACGCAGAGAGAGAATCTAAGCACTATCTCTTACTCAAATGTCCTTTCCTGTACCCTGTCTTGCTGGGGAGTCTTGAAGGTGGTTGTTCTGAGTGGTCTATAGCTTATCCAGGCTCTGAGTATGACTTCTAGAGAGGATTTAAGTGATCTTGAAGGCGAAGAAAAATAGCAGGATTGAAAACCATAATTACTATGAAACAAGATAGTCTTCCTAGAGGAGTGTAGTAATTTGCTAAACATGAATTCTGTAATGGCAATATAGGTGGATCTGTCATACTGTCAGCAAGAGGTAGAGATACATGGGTACTCTTTGAATATCCATTTTAAATTATAGGCATGGTCTGTATCCTTGACACCTTGGGGCAAAATTAATTAATTAAATTATAGGCACGGTCATCCATCTCTGTGATTGGTGGGCAGTGAACTTAGAGGTCCTTGAAGAGTACCCTCCTCTTAGGCATATAGGTTGTAAGAAACACCACTATAGACACAAGATGTGGCACAACACAAATCCTACTGGAGAAAGTTTACAGGAGAAGAGTCAGAAGATCACACACAGTTCCCCAAGCTCACATTAACCTGTGGAGAAGCAAGCGTGGGCCAGGCATAGCTGGACATTCTATGGATAGCGCTCCAGGAAAGGAACCTGCTCCCAAGCTGCTCTATGTATTTATAGGGAAATTGGAGAGAGAGATGAACATTAATCAACCTGAGTTTTCTGGTTGGAGGAATAGCCATGAATGCAAGGACAGTCTATGGGACAACTGTCTACAGCAGTTCAAATACCAGAGCTGGCATTTGTGAGGTTGTAGTCCTTCCTGCTGAGCCGGCTCTTTGCTAAGCTACTCAGGTGTAGAAGGAGTTGCTTTTGCAATCCAGTAGATAAAGAGTTTGTCTCTTCTCACTCCTAAATGTGGGATTTAAATGGAAGGAAATGGTTAGGAGGAAATGAACCATTCATGGAGGCAGATACCATTGAAAATCGATTGGCAATGATTGGTATGGTGAGGATTGGATCAGGAAATAAAGTGTGCCACTGCAAGAACAATGTCAGGTCTATGGAAAAGATCATCTCTAAGGTAAAATTCAGAGTGTTCTAGGAAAGTTTGGTTACCAATCTTTTCATTTCGAGGGGAACCAGGGCTTTCCAAGTTAGTCCTTGAACCAGGTGCAGGTATCTTAAGTGTGGTCCAAGGCATGTATCATATGGAACTGCCCCAGGACACTTCTGCTTATTTTCCATTGGCCACATCTTAGTCACATGGCCACATTTGACTTACAGAAGATTGAGAAATGTATTCTTTTTTTTCTGAGTGTGCCTTGTGCCCAAATAAAAACTCTGTTACTATATAAGAAAACTGGCAGTTTATGCCAAACCACTCAAGACGGTAAGCAAAAATCAATCTGTTGCACAGATCCAGGACTGACTCATAGAAGCAGAGGGCAGGAAGCCTAGCCAGACCTGAGGAGGACCTTGAACAGGGGTTTGCCAGGAACCAAGACAATTGTTCTCTTTATCTTTCTAGAAGCATAAAGGATCTTAACTATGCCTTTCTCAGCAGACCAGCCTTTTGCTTGCTCATCAGCGCACATTCACTTGGCAAATATTAACTGAGCACTTATCATAGACTAGGACCATTCCAGGCACGGGGAATAAGAAGGGAATTAAACAAAACAAGAAGGGAATTAAACAAAAACACATATCCGAGCCCCTCAGGTCTACATGGACTATCAATTCCAAAGACTTATCCTTTTTGGATTTCCTATTTCTCTTTCTTGATTCTTATTCTTCAACAGGAGAAAGCAGATGTCCTAAAACCCTGCTTCAGATTTCAAGTTGGAGCTCTTTAGCCACCTGACCTCAGCCTAGGGTACAATTGAGCCTCATGTGTAGTGAGAGGTTTCTGGATCCCAGCCAGATCTCTGTCTTCTGACTTCCATGTTCCAGGTGTCCCTCAGCTGTGCCGAGAGAGTTGTTTCTGAGATTCCAGGTTCAGGCCTGGGAGCTGGGAGTCATTGTGACAGTGGTAAGATGCTAGCCTCCAAGTAAAGTGTGGAGAAAGAGAAAGGAAAAGATAGTATCCACTGGAAAAAATGAAGTAGAAAACCAAACAGTGCAAAATGAAATGTGAATCTGAAGGGAACAGGCTGACAGGAAAAAAAAAAAAAAACCAGGTAGAAGGAAGTGAGACAACAGGAGACAAGATGAGTGAGTTTGAAAGGTGTATTAGTCAGGACTAATCCAGAGGAAAGGCAGACATCAGGATTGGTTGATCCAGTGATTCATGATGTCATCAGAAACCATCTCATTCTTCATCCAGAGTTATAGGATGGCCAGCTATGGCATTCAATACTATATGCGTCCTCCATGTGATGGGAGAGAAGGAATAGCTTCCCATAGCTCTTCCTCCAGTGAAGAACTTTCCTAAAAGTCTTCAGCAAATCTCTCTTAGTGTTTAGTGAGTCACATCAGATTACTTTTAGATTAGTTGTTCTCAACCATGGGCAACTTCCTCCCACCCCTGAAAGGGACATTTGGAAACATCAGGAGACATTTTTGGTTGTCACACTGGGGCAGAGGGGATGTTCCTGGTGTCTAGTGGGTAGAGGCCAGGGATGTTACTAAGCATCCTACAGAAAAGCCCCCACAGCAAAGAGCCAAGAGTGCTGAGACTGGAAAACTCAATTTTAGAGCAAGTGAGCCCACTACCCTGAAGTACCCAGGCTAGGTGTGGGAGAGGTGGATACAGAGAAAGAGGATAATGAGTGGTCAGAGAAGTGGAAGAAGGAAAGAATGTCCTGTTCAAAAGTCAAAGGAGGCCGAGTGTGGAGGATTACTTGAGCTCGGGAGTTCAAGACCAGCCTGACCAAGAGTGAGACCCCATCTCTACCAAAAAAAAAAAAAAAAAAAAAGCAAGAGGAAAAAACAAAAAAACAAAACCCAACCAGGCATTGCATGTGCCATGTCATCCCAGCTATCCCAGAGGCTGAGGCGGAAGGATCACTTAGAGACCAGGAGTTGGAGCTTGCAGTGAACTACAATGACATCTCTGCACTCTACCCAGGGCAATGGAGCGACACTCTGTCCCAACAACAACACAAATATAAAAGGAGGCTGATGGCTCACACCTGTAATCCCAGCAATTTGGGAGGCTGAGGCGAGAGGATTGTTAGAGGCCAGGAGTTTGAGACTAGCCTGAGCAACATAGAGATGAGACGACTTCTCTACAAAAAAAACCACCTTTTTTAATTAGCCAGGGATGATGGCATGCACCTGTAGTCCCAGCTCCTCAGGAGGCTGAGGCAGGAGGATTGCTTGAGCCCAGGAATTTGATGCTGCAGTGAGCTATGATCACACTACTACATATACTCTAACCTGGGCGACAGAGAAAACCTTCATCTCAAAAAGAAAAAGAAAACACAAAGTCCAAGAATAATTTTAAGAAGGCAAACATGGTCAATACTATCAAATGCCATAGAGAGGTCAAGTAAATTTATGACTAAAAATTGTCCATTAGATTTATCCACAAAGGGATTACTTATTATTAATACCTTTGCCCAAGAAGTTCCAGTAGGGTGGTAAGGACAGGTTAGGCTGATATGCTTTGAGGAGTGAGTGAGGTGACGATAAAAGAGACTTTGATTATAGTATTAGCAAGTCATCTGAGAAGCTTGTCTGTGAATTGAAGACAGACAAGTAGCTAAAAAGTGAACAAAATACTGTCTTTAATATTGAAGAGACATAATCATTATTAAAATGCTGACAGGAAAGATCTAAAAAAGTAGGAAAAGTAAAAGAGAGAGGAAAAAATGGATGTCCCTGAGAAGAGGTTGATGTCTAGTGCAGTTCTTTTCAAACTTTACCATGCACAACCATCACCTGGATACCTTAGACTCACCAGGGGGGGGGGGTCCTATCAAATGCAGATTCTGATTCTTGAGGTCTGGGGTGGGGCTCAAGAGTCTACATTTCTAACAAGCTCCCAGGCCCCCAGGTAATGCCAAAGCTGCCAGGCCATAGGCCCCTCTTTAACAAGGATTTAGAATAGTGGTTCTCAAATTTCAGCATGCATCAGAATCACCTGGTGGGTTTGTGAAACCAGACATTGCTGGGCCCCATTTTCAGAGTTTCTGATTCAGTAAATCTGGGATGGGGAACGAGAATTTACATTTCTAACAATCTTCAGGTGACACTAAGGTTGCTAGTCCAGGGATCACACCATGAGAACCATTGATTTAGGGTATATGTGGAGAAAATCACCTTAGAAGAGAAAGAGTACCATCATTGAGAAGATACAGAAAAAACAAGAATAGAGAGGGTTGCAGATAAGTTTGTAGGTTGCAGGAAGGTAGAATGCTGAAGAATTTACCGCCCAATGTCCTGTATCCTCTCTGTGAAGTAGGAGAAAAGCCATTAGCTGAGAGCAAGGGGGAGGAGTGTTAGGCCAGAATTTTGCAGGACCACAGAACAGAGAGACAGACTCGCTGAGGCTGAAAATAGGAGTTTTATTAGCTAGCTCGGGCTAGGGTCCAAGTCCCAGAGCACCAACACGGCAGGCTCTATTCAGACAAGGACCCAGCACACTGCCGGGCATAGCCCTTTATACCCTGGGTGCATGACTTGTCCACATGCTTGCCCTTTACACTGATTGGTTGGCCCCTTGTGCCTGCTTTTCTGCAGCATTTTATTTTGCCCTAATTCTGATTGGCTTTACCCCATTCTGGGTGCCATTTGATTGGCCCTCAAATCTGGGTTTTCTTTCTGCATTTTGTTTCATCCCATAATTCCCTGCAATCAGCCCGCTCCAGCCAACTTCCTAAAAGCAAGCAAACAATATACAGAAGCTAAAAGAAAGTGATTAGCCTGAGGCTTCACAGGAGGATGGGATAGGGAACTATAAACACTACAGGAAGGCCTGTTGCTCTCCAATGAGCTCTTCTCATAACACTACACAGAAAGTCAATTTGTTTTGTTACTTATTAAAGGAACAATTTGCAATTAATTCATCCAGACAAGTTGACCAGGAAGTTCATGTGGTGCAGTGAAAGAATTAGGATTATCCTTTGGCTGGTAATGAGAAACACCTGCTTGGAAATTTCCAAGCCCAAATCCTGTTTTGTTTTGGTTTTTCTTTCTTTTTCTTTTCTTCTTCTTTTTTTTGTTAAGATGGAGTCTTGCTATGTTGCCCAGGCAGGCCTAGAACTCCTGGGCTCAAGCAATCCTCATATGTCAGCCTCCCTAGTAGCTGGGATTATAGGCATGAGCCACCACACCTGGCCCCATAATGGTTACTATTAATATCTGTTGAATGACTATTACCATATGTGCTAGATTTCTTAAACACAGTTGCCTTAATACAATAGCTCTGCTAGGGTAAATACTATACTTCCATTTAACAGATAAGAATCTGACAGTTAAAATTTTGCTGGAAAGGCTGGGTGTGGTGGCTAATGCCTATAATCCCAGGATTTGGGAAAGCCTAGGTGGGAGGATCACTGGAGGCCAGGCGTTCGAGACCAGCCTGGGCAAAATAACTAGACACAATCTCTACAAATATTAAAAATAAATAAATAAATAAAAATTTGGTGGAGGTTGTTAGGGTGGAAAGGCTTAGTAGGTGCTCACAGCTCGGATGGGGAAAGATTTCTCATGCAGAAATTAACATATAAAAGTAAAAAAATTTATCCTTTAGAAGGACAGAGAGAATGAGAGAGAAAAATGGTGGGGGGGCGGGGTGGAAAGCAGTGAGATGGCGTGGCATCCCAAAGAAAGAAGGGAGGTGCCAGCAGCGAGCACTGATTTTAAGGGGGACAAAGAGAGAAAAACATAGTGATGACTGTCAGTGGATAACAAACACTGCAAAGATGTCAAAGTCCAAGACTTGGTTTCCTGCCTTTCCTTGGAGAAGAGATTATCACAGGAGATGTGACTCTGTTCTTAAGATATGGTTGAGGCTGTAGCTTGTTCCTCTGCTGTTTACTCAGGAACTCTGTAAAAGCAGATTCTCAAAAAAATAAAAAAAAAATAAAAAATAAAAAAAAATCTCTAAAGAGCTTTACATCTCTTTTCCACTTTTTCAGAAGTTGTGCAAAACAAAACTCCTACAGGGTGTCTGTCTGTTAGTAAGAGAACTCATAGGATTGATCTTTAACTGTTACTGGGGAAATTGTAGGATTAGGTATTTTCCTAGGTGGAATTAGGTATTTTCCTGTTACTTTTGCAAGGCCGCCTTTTTCAGAGGTTAAGAAAGTTTTCCTAGCTCCCAAACTTTAGAATGAAAATTATTTCAAAATAAAGAAAAACACTTTTCTCGGCCGGGCGTGGTGGCTCACGCCTGTAATCCTAGCTCTCTGGGAGGCCGAGGCGGACGGATTGCTCGAGGTCAGGAGTTCGAAACCAGCCTGAACAAGAGCGAGACCCCGTCTCTACTATAAAAATAGAAAGAAATTAATTGGCCAACTAATATATATATATAAAAAAAAAAAATTAGCTGGGCATGGTGGCGCATGCCTGTAGTCCCAGCTACTCGGGAGGCTGAGGCAGAAGGATTGCTTGAGCCAGGAGATTGAGGTTGCTGTGAGCTAGGCTGACGCCACGGCACTCACTCTAGCCTAGGCAACAAAGCGAGACTCTGTCTCAAAAAAAAAAAAAAAAAAAAAAAAAAAAAAGAAAAACACTTTTCTCTATCTAATCTGGCAATGGATTGATTTCCCTACATTCACATCAGAAGCTTGAATCTCATAGATTTTTCAGTGAGTGACTCTTTGGGACATGTTTTGTTGGATGGAGTACAATGAATTCTTCTTCCCTTCTCAAGCTCTTCCACATTCCTACCCAAGATTAAGTTCATCTGGTCAATACTCCTGTCTCTGGGCAGGATAGTCACTCCAGTTCTCTGAGAGAGCAGACTCCCAATCACACACAGTGCCCCAGTCCTGTGACTATTGAAATGGGAAAGAGTAGTTGAAGATGTTCTAGGCTTTTCATCACTTTGGAGACTTCATTTATTCTCTTTGGTTATACCCAGTCCTCTCACTGGACAAATAATGAATATACATTGAACACCCACCGTGTATAACGGTTTAGAAGTTAATGATAGAGCCAACTTAGACCTGCTCCAACATGGCCACCCCAGCTCCCCGGCCCTGATACCGTTAATACAGAATCCACTGAGACCTTATTTGAATATAACCATCCCGAGAGATCACCTGAATAGGACACCCATGTTCTGTCTAAAGGCTAGCTGAACTCACTTGTCATTCTTAAATTTTACCCAAAATGTGGGCATTTCGTCATTTAGCCTCTAAATATACCACTGTTGTCTTTTCTCTCTACTTCCAGACCATGTTGCGCCCCCTTTTGGTCCATGTCGTCCTCAGTTGTTTAAGCTAATAATCCTTTTTACTTCAGCGAGTTTAAGTTGGATTTCTGTCGTGACCCAAAGTGCCTTCACTAATACCTCTGTCTTGGGTATTCTGTTTATATTTTTCTTCCATGTTTCACAAAAGAGTCACAGATCCAGTTTTTCTCCTCATTTTGCATATTTGAGTGAGGCTTGGTCTAGATGAGGGGTTGGCAAACTGCTTTCCATGGGCCATGTCTAGCCAGACACCTGGATTTTTTTTTACAGTCTGTAAGCTAAGAATCGTTTTTATATTTTTAAATTATTACATTTTAAATAGTTATATAAGTATTTACATAATAACCTCAGTTATGTCTCCTGACTCACAAAGCCTAAAATGTTTACCTATCTGACCCTTTAAGAAAAACTTTATCATCTCCTCATTTAAATAGCTACAATTGACTAAAAAGTTCTGCATTTATTTTCCTTGGGTCCCTCACTATTTACCTGGATGCTGTTGGAATCTTTCATTATGTGGGTTTAAATAACCAGTTCAACAGTTTAGCATCCTGCATAAGGGTGAGAAGCCACTGTCATGGGTGAACATATCCAGAAATTTATCTTTGTGGGCCTTTCTTCATCCACATTCAATCACTGGAGGATAATAAAAACTCATTAAAGATAGAAAATGTATCTTCTGTCAGATTACCATCTGGGACCCCAAAAAGGCACAGTTCATGTCCTAGCAGTAAAGTCATGAGTGACCTGGGGACTGTGTGAACTGACTCTTAGGAGGGACTGAGAAGTCTGGAAAAAGAGCACTATTGATTGGTTCCACTAATGTCAGGTGAAGGGTCCAGAGCTTAGTAGGAAGGATTTGTACCTCATCTGAAATAGTCCACAGTACTCTTCCTTTCTGCATAAGTACCAATGGATCAATAACACATCCTGGATGACAAGATGGATAAAAAACAGAACCAAATTTGAGTTTAGCCTGGGCAACATAGCAAGACCCCCCCCCCAATATCTAAAAGGAAAAAACATTTTAAAAATAGAACCAGAAGAATCTATTGGGATTTGTTCCACCCAAGGCACTAGTACAGAGAACTTGAACAGATAACTTGTCTTCTAAGATGCTACTATCAGTAAGCAGTATTCTATAACACAGCAGGCTAGTAGGATGCTCTTTATAAAATACATTCCATTGACCTCTGGGAGTTCCATTTAAGAAAACCATACACCTTAAGGATAACTGGCATATTCCATATCAGAATAAGATTAAATCACTCTGCAGTGAAGATTTATAGTCTGATCTCGAGTGTGATGGAAGCAGGACAAACTTTATTTTATCTATTTATTTTTTCTTTTTTGAGACAGAGTCTCACTTTGTTGCCCAGGCTAGAGTGAGTGCCATGGCATCAGCCTAGCTCACAGCAACCTCAAACTCCTGGGCTCAAGCGATCCTACTGCCTCAGCCTCCCAAGTAGCTGGGACTACAGGCATGCGCCACCATGCCCAGCTAATTTTTTCTATATACATTTTTAGTTGGTCAATTAATATGTTTCTATTTTTAGTAGAGACGGGGTCTCGCTCATGCTGGTTTTGAACTCCTGAGCTCGAGCAATCCGTCCGCCTCAGCCTCCTAGAGTGCTAGGATTACAGGCTTGAGCCACCACGCCCGGCCAGGACAAACTTTAAATAAAGACTTTTTCTGCATAGCTGCAGAAGACCCAAGAATAACCATGTATAGGAATGAACTTGCCTGGAGATCAACTTCCAGAACAGCAGAGTGAGGACCTCTGTGAACCTGCTCTCCCACGATGCAAATGCTGACAAATGCTGACAAAACCACTAAAACTAACCATTTTATAACTTTGGAAATTAACCAAAGCCAAAGAACAATCAGAATTGTCTATCCAAGAGAAACTACTGAACTTCAGTAAGACAGTAAAGTCTTTGTGTTTTGTTTTTTTTTTTTTGAAACAGAGTCTCACTCTGTTGCCTAGGCTAGAGTGCCATGATATCAGTCTATCTTATAAGCTCACAGCAACTTCAAACTCCTGTGCTCAAGTGATCCTCCTGGCTCAGCCTCCCAAGGAGCTGGGACTACAGGCATGTGCTACCATGCCTGGCTACTTTTTTCTCTTTTTAGCAGAGATAGGGTTTCACTCTTGCTCAGGCTGGTCTTGAACTACTGACCTCAAGCTATCCTCCCACCTCCTATCTCGGCCTCCCAGATTGCTAAGAATACAGGCATGAGCCACCACCCCCCCCCCCCCCCCCCCCCCGCCTGGTCGTTGGTATTTAATTTAACTCCAGGAGGAGATGCTATTCCCATCTGCCCTCCCTTCCCAGCTCAGTAGAGATAGCCACAAAAAGCCAGCAGTCTCACAGCCAATGGCAAGGACTGACCTCTTGTGGGGAGCTCAGTTAAAACATCCCCTAACCACAGTTACTTTTCTTCAAACTTGAAGCTCTCTGGAAAATCTCTATTCCTAGGGAGTTGTGATTATTTGATTTGACTCAGAACTCAGCCTACCAGAAAAATGCCCTACCCCAGCGCATTATCAAAACAATAGCCATCTGCTAGCAATGTTGAAGCTGCCTGAGTCTGTGCTTTCAGTTGGGGTAAGCCAGAGACAGACTGGGAATTTAAAAGTACATCCTGCAGTTGTGTGCAATGGCACGCACTGAGGCGGGAGGAATATCAGGCTGTAGTGCACTATGCCTATTGGGTGTCCACACCATATCTGGGATCAATATTGTGATCTCCCAGGACTACGAGATTGCCTAAGGAGGGGTGAACCACCTCAGATCAGAAAGGGAGGGAGCAGGTCAAAACTCCCACACTGATCAGTGCTGAGATCATAGCCACTGCACTCCAGCCTGGGCAACATAGTAAGACACCATCTCCATAAAAAGGAGTACATCTTAGAGAACTGACAACCATAGGGAACTTTGAAAAGCTCCTGCATATTCCCAGGGATCTAAAAGGCTGTGTGCATGCACAAGCCTGTGCATGTACCCAGGAGTGATATGGGAATGGAGAAGTTCCCACTCACCTCTGGCTGACCTTAAGGCTCTTTGCAAGCGGAAGGGGAAAGTGAAGTCTGTCTTGTAAACTGCCTTAAGTATGAAGGCATTCCCTCTCACACAGATTCCCTTGGCAAAGAATAAAAGACATAAAGACATTGAAGGAAATGTGATTGATCATTGGCTGATCACTAAATTATATTGACCCAGGGATTTAACCCTAGCAATTCAGGCTTTAAAAATAAAAACAATTTTTTTTGAGAAGCTAACAGACAATTCAGTTGCCATATACCATAAAGAATATAGAATCTACAGAATTAGTCTAAGAGCATCACCAAACAAATAAGCAGCAATAAAAAAAAAAAAAACAATAACAAACCCTGGAAAGTATACCATATACACAAGGCAAAGAACAGCCAATAGAAAATGTCCCTGAAGGGGCCTAGATTATAGACTTAGTAAACAAAGACTTTAAATCAGATATTATAAATATGCTCAAAGAACTAAAGGAAATCATGTCTAAAGAACTAAAGGGAAGTATGACAATAGTATCTGGCTGCATAGAGAATATCAATAAAGGACAGAAATCAGTTCACACTAGAAATTCTAGAGTTCAAATGTATAAGAACTAAAATGAAAAATTTACTAGAGGTGCTCAACAGCATATTTGATCTGAAAGAAGAAACGGTCAGCAAACCTGAAGACCAGTTAATTGGTATCCAGTGTGGGGAACAGAAAGAAAATAAGAATAAAGGCTCAGAGAACTGTGGGAGACTGGGTACAATGGCTCATACCTATAATCCCAGCACTTTGGGAGGCTGAGGCAAGAGGATTGCTTGAAGCCAGGAGTTTGAGAACAGCCCCGGCAACATAGTGAGACCCCTATCTCCACAAAATAAAAAAAAATAAAAATCAGCCAGTATGGTGGTACAAACTTGTAGTCCTAGCCATTCAGGAGGATGAGGCAGGAGGATCGCTTGAACCTAAGAGTTCAAGGTTACACTGAGCTATAATTGGCTCACTGCACTCCAGCCTGGGTAATAGAGTGAGACATCATCTCAAAAAAAGAACAACAACAAAAGAACCGTGGGACACAATCAAGTTTACTAAAATACACATAATAGAAGTCCCAGAAGAAGAGAAGAGAGAAAACAGCAGAAAGACTATTTGAATGAATAATAGCTGAAAACTTCTCATATTTGTTTTTTTAAATTATTATGTTTATAGATGGGGTCTTGCTCTGTCACCCAGGCTAAAGTGCAGTGGTGTGATTATAGCTCACTGCAGTCTTGAACTCCTGGGCTCAAAAGATCCTCCCACCTCAACCTCCTGAGTAGCTAGGACTACAGGTGCGCACCACAAAGCCTGGCTTATTTTTCTATTCTTAGTAGAGATGGGTTCTTGCTCTCACTCAGTCTGGTAGCTCACTGAGCTCAAGCAATCCTCCCACCTCCCACCTCAGCCTCCCAAAATGTTAGGATTACAGGCACAAGCCACCGCACCAGGCCACCCCATAACGTCTGATAGGTGTTTATTTGTGTCACTTTCACTAGCTGAAATTCAAATGTGAAATTCCTGGTTGGCAGAAAGGAAAACCTAGGACAGGGCAAGACAAGGGAAGAAACAGAAAAGGGCTGTCATGGGCTGCCTCGTGGCTCAATAAAGGTGGAGTCACAGATAATTTGAAGTTTCAAGTACTCACATAAGTTTCAGGTAATTTTTCTGTCTAAACTCTGAAACTGAATTTTAGTTTTGCCTTAGCAGCACTCAAAAGAAGATTCCAAGGATCTCGTCTGTAAGTGCTCTATATTTGAGCCCAAGGAATGGTTCTTATCCTTGTTGAAAAGATTTCCAGAGTTTTTATTTGCTACTCTTAGGGGTAGGGAGAAGCAGTTATGATATATATATATATATATATATACATATATATATATATATATATTTTTTTTTTAGACAGAGTCTCGCTTTGTTGCCTAGGCTAGAGTGAGTGCCGTGGCGTCAGCCTACCTCACAGCAACCTCAAACTCCTGGGCTCAAGCGATCCTTCTGCCTCAGCCTCCCGAGTAGCTGGGACTACAGGCATGTGCCACCATGCCTGGCTAATTTTATTTTATATATATTAGTTGGCCAATTAATTTCTTTCTATTTATAGTAGAGATGGGGTCTCACTCTTGCTCAGGCTGGTTTCGAACTCCTGACCTCGAGCAATCCGCCCGCCTCGGCCTCCCAGAGAGCTAGGATTACAGGCGTGAGCCACGGCCTATATATTTTTTAATAATAAAACACTTAATGAATTCTCATGATGTTTGGGATTTTGTTTTAGCAATTTTCCTTTTGGGTATAAAGTATTCTATACTGTTGGAGAGTGAACATACAATTACTAATTTCTCATCATTGCCTACCACCTGAACCTTTGTTTCATGTACTTTCCTAAGATATTTTGTTACTACAACTTAGACAGCATGATAACATGAATTGCAACAAACCAGCATTTTCTTCTTAATGATTATATCATGGTTAATTTGGAAGGAAACAAAAAAGCCAGGAGAAAAGTAATCACAGGCCATTTTGGCTGGTTTATGTAATGGAGTGGACCCAACTGGAGGGTCTGTTAAACCTCTGGGATCATTCTGGTGATTAGCCCATGACAGTTGTGACTGGTTGTTATAATGGCAACCGTACTAGTTCTGTTTGCTACAGGGCATTTTCAAAATAGAATGTATAAGATTGTGTTGCAAGATGTGCTCTTAGCTAATTAGGGAATGATCCAAAGTTATAAGGTTGATATCTAGTTTCAGAGAGGGTGTGTCTTTTATGAAGAAACAAGTCCCTTTAAGGACACTTGTTACTGGAGAAGAAAAGTAGTATTAATATATTACATATTGCTAGGATGTAAGGAGAGATTTCTGTCACTATCCCTCAGTGAGCTACAGAGATTCACGTATCATCTGGGCTCACGTTGGACTTTTTATACAGACTTGGCAGAGGGTAGACTAGAGGTTTTCAGAATGTGAGGGAAAAGAGGGGCCTGTTAGGAAGAAAGGCCATCATCTTACAAGTCAAAGAGACATACGAAAAAACTCAGATATAACAATCTTGAAAAATAGTCTTGAAAAGTAGGGAGGATGTCTGGGATCCCAAAAGATTTAACAAAGTAGGAGTGAAGTAGTGATCCCAGAAGTAGCTGGATCCACCCCCAGAGAAAGCCAAAGTTCAGGAAAATGTTAAAAAGTTCCCTCTGAAAGCTGCTAATAAAAGGCTGGGCTGCAGCTCAGGTGAGGCGAGTGAGGCACCAGGTGTGTACAACTTAAGGGGAGGTAGGGCTCACTCTCGGGATCCTGCAAGTGCAGCTGTGTATAAAATATAAATTTTATAATTCAATCTCAATTTATGACCTTGAGTCCCCATCCTGCCTGAGGCAGTAAACAACCTTGCTAATTTAAGGCACGCTTAATCAAATTCAATTATATCTCAATTCATGTTTAAAATGCATTATGTTTAGGTTTTTTCTGCTAGATCCTTCCTCCTTTTGGAGTTTATACTCCTGGGGAAGAGGGTGTAAATGCAACCAGGTTGGTTGTGGGAGTGAGGGGAGGTGGGGAGGTTGTCAAATTCTCCGTCTTTTTTTTTTTTTTTTTTTTTTTTTGAGACAGAGTGTCACTTTGTTTCCCGGGCTAGAGTGCCATGGCATCAACCTAGCTCAAAACTCCTGGGCTCAAGCAATCCTTCTGCCTCAGCCTCCCAAGTAGCTGGGACTACAAGCATGCTCTACCATGCCCGACTAATTTTTTCTATATATCTTTAGCTGTCCAATTAACTTCTTACTATTTTTGGTAGAGAAGGGGTCTCGCTCTTGCTCTGGCTGGTCTTGAACTGCTGAGCTCAAGCAATCCTCCCACTTCGGCCTCCCAGAGTGCTAGGATTATAGGCATGAGCCACCAAGCCTGGCCCAAATTCTCAGTCTTTACCTGTCTGGTCTTCTGCTGGCTGATTTTTATCTTCTTAATATTTTTTGCTGTATAATACATAAACAGCTTTTGAACTTACAAACCAAAACTTACTTTCATTCCAGACATTCCACAGTGATGTCCCCACCCTCCACCCCTGTTTTCCTAAAGCAATGGGAGATTCAGAACTAATTCTAGGTTGTGGAAAAATCTCTTCTGGAAGAAACAAAAAAAAATTGATGATGATCTAGAGGGTGATCATACCCTCTAGATACATATGCATACACATGAATATTTGAAATATTATGGCCCATTCCACACTCAAAGAAAGACATGTTACAAGCAGCAGACTTAGGATGTTTAGGAAATTGGGTGTCTGAGGGAAACCACAGGCATAGAGATCCACTAAACAGGAGCCAGACAGCACCACACATGACAGCACCACAGAAGGTCCTATGTGAGACTAGGCTGGATTCTGGGTTGGCAGTCGAAGGCTAGTTTCCTAAGAACTCCACCAAGGAGGTGCTGGGTTAAGAGGAAGTTTTTCAGATCTCAAGATCATTGACTTCATATCTCACTATAAAAGATTTCCACAAGGCAAGAGCCTATTATGAAAATAATGGTGACTAGACATGGTGGCTCACGCCTGTAATACCAGCACTTTGGGAGGCCGAAGAAGGAGGATTGCTTGAGGCCAGGAGTTCAAGACCAGTCTGGGCAATATGGTGAGACCCCATCTCTACAAAAAATAGAAAAATTAGCCGGGCATGGTGGCATGTCCCTGTAATCCCAGCTACTCAGGAGGCTGAGCCAGGAGGACACTTGAGCCCTGGAACTTAAAGTTGCAGTGAGCTATGATTGTGCAACTGCACTCCAGCCTGGGCAACAGAGGGGGACTCTGACTCTAAAAAAAAAAAATAAAAAAGAAGAAAGAAAAGAAAAAAGAAAATAATTCTAACTGCCTATATTATTATCCTAGGCTCTGTAGCAAATTGTCATAAACTGAGTATCTTTAAACAACAGAAATTCATTCTCTCATAGTTCTGGAGGCTAGAAGTCCAAAATCAAGGGATCATGCTCTCTCTGAAGGTTCTAGGAAGGAACCTTGTTTTTTGTTTTCTTTTTTTCCTTAAATGACATTTATTTCCCACAGTTTAGAGGCTGGGAAGTCCAAGATCAAGGTGCCAGGAGATCTGGTGTTTGGTGAGAATACTCTTCCTGATTTGCCAACAGTGCTCTTCTCGTTGTATGGTATCCTCATGTGGCAGAGAGCTGACAGAGCAGGAAGATCCTTCCTTGTCTTCCTAGTTTCTGGTGGTTGCTGGCAATCCTTGGTATTTCTTGTTTTGTCTCCAATCTCTGTCTTCATCATTACATGGTGTTCTCCCTATATGTCTGTGTCTCTGTGTCCAAATATCTTCTAATGAGTATGGCCTCATTTTGACTTGATTACATCTACATCGACCCTGTTTCTAAGTAAGGTCACATTCTGAGATACTGGGGGATAGGATTTCAACATATCTTTTGGGGGTACACAATTCAACCTTAACAGTGCCTGAAAGTAGAGAAAAAGTATCTAGGTAGTTTGGTAATAGCATTTTAAAACATTGGGTTCATTAAGACATAATTGATATACTATAAAATGTACTGATTTTCAGTGTTCAATGTATTTTAACAAGTGTGCACACCCATGTAACCACTACCACAATCAACCTAAAAAAGTTCCGTCATCCTCTTGTGCAGTCAGTCTTCCTATCCCAATCCCCGGGCACTCATTGATCTCTTTTATTTTTCTTCTTCTTTTTTTTTTTTTTTTTTTTTTGAGACATGATCTCGCTCTGTTGTCCAGGCTAGAGTGTACAGTGGCATCATCACAGCTGATTGCAACCTCAAACTCCTGGGCTCTAGAGGATCCTCCTGTCTTAGCCTCCCAAGTAGCTGGGACTACAGGCATCAGCTACCACACCAGGCTAATTTTTTAAATTTTTTTGTAGTAACGGGGTGGTTTCAAACTCCTTGCCTCAAGTGATCCTCCCACTTTGGCCTTCCAATGTGCTGGGATTATAGGCATGAACCACCACACCTGGCAAGGTCCCTGTTTCTTTCTCTTTCTATAAATACAAGCACACAATATGTAGCTTTTTGTGTTTGGCTTTTTAAACTTTTTAAAAATTTGAAGATTCATCCATGTTGTTGCATATATTAATATCAGTACTTTGTTGGATTTAATTTCTGAATAGTATTTAATAGCATGGATACACTACAATTTGTTTATTCATTTGCACATTTGAATTATTTCCAGGTTTAGTTATTTAGAATAAAGCTGCTATGAATATTTGAGTACAAGTATGGACATATGCTTTCATTTGATTTTTGTTTTTTGTTTTTTTGTTTTATTTTTGAATAATTATAAATTCACTTTAATTTATTTTTCTCTTTTTTATGTTATCTAGTCCATGCAGATGCAGTCTTCATTTGTTTTGAGTAAATATTTAGAAGTGGATGGCTGGGTTTTATGGTAAGTGTAGGTTAATCTTTAGAAGAAACAGCCAAACTATTTTCTAAAGTGGCTGTACCACTTTGCATTCCACCAATATCATATGTGAGTTCCAGTTGTTCCATGTTCTGTTAACACTTGGTATTATCAATCTTTTTAACTTTAGCCATTTCACCGAGTGTGTGCTGGTATCTCATTGTAGTTTAATTTGTGTTAGGTAATTGGATAACTAACAATGTTGAACATCTTTTCATGTGCTTATTGCCTATTTGGATAACTTTTTTGTGAAGTGTCTGTTCAAATCTTTTACTTATTTTTTTAATTATAAAAAAATTTATGTATCTTTTATTCACTTTATTTTATTCTTATGCTCATGTCCAAAGGTAATCTTTTACCTATTTTTAAAATTAGGTTGTTTGTATTCTTCTTATTGAGTAGCAAGAGATTTTTATATATTCTGGATACGAGATATATATATGAAAAAGGACTCACACTATATATATATAGTGTGTGAATATCTTCTCCCAGTCTATCTCTTTTCTTTTCATGTTCAAGTTTTTGCTGTTTTTCTTTTCCTCCAGCTTTTGTTTTTAATTTCAGAGTATTACGGGGGTGCAAATGTTTTGGTTACATAAATTGCTTTTGTACAGTTTGAGTCAAAGTTATAAGTATGCCCATCACCCAGATAGTGTGTATTATACCCATCAGGTGTGAATTTACCCATCCCCTCCTTCCCCCTCCCACCTGCTTGATTTCTGATAAGTTTTATTTCCATATGTACACATAAGTGTTGCTCAATTAGTTCCAATTTAATGATGAATACATGTGGTGTTTGTTTTTCCATTCCTTGATACTTCATTTAGAAGAATGGTCTCCAGTTCCATCCAAGTTAATACAAGAGGTATTCACCATTTTTATGGTTGAGTATACATGGTATACATATACCACATTTTATTAGTCCACTCATGTATTGATGAGCACTTGGGTCATTTCCACATCTTTACAATTGTGAATTGTGCTGCTATAAACATTTGGGTGCAGATGTCTTTTTTGTAAAATGTCCTTTTTTCCTTTGGGTAAATACCCAGTAGGGGGATTGCTGGCACTTTTTCATTTTCTTGATGATGTCTTTTAAAGAGCAGAAGTTTCTAATTTGGAAAAGTTCTATTTATCATTTATTCTTTTGTGGTTCATCTTTTTGTGTCCTAAGAACTCTGCTTACTGCCTTGTCATGAAGATTTCTTCCATGTTTTTTTTTTTTTAAGTTGTGCTACCTTTTTGAACATGCATAGGTGGAGGAGAAATTTTTCAGCCAGTCCAGGAATGCAAACAATGGGAGAACCTCACCAGGAAAACAGGAAATACAACTGTAATGGACTGTGGAGCAAGAAGCAGCAGCAGCAACAGCCACTGTGGCATGCACAGGCTTCAGAAGCAGTGGAGATAAAACTGGGGAATACAAAACTCTAAACTTTGCTTGGACAAATGCTTATTATAAATATGTGGCATTACAGCCCTAAAAAAGAGTAGAGGCCATATCCCAAAACTCTCTTCACCACTGGGGTGCCAGGAATTGAAAAACCAAAGATGAAATGGAAATTCAGAGTTTTTTTTCAGAATTGACATTAGACTAAGTAAAAAACAACATCAGAGGCTTTAAATATATGGAATGAACCACTAAACGAAAGAAGGAAGATGTAGTGAACCATTTGTCACTGTTTTTGGCTGTCCAGCATCAATCCTCTTTCTTTGAAGATAACCTTCACTTTGTATATTTTTGGTGGAAAGATTTTTGGGCTCATATATCAGTGCAATACTGGGGAATCAGGCCCAGAAAATGAACAGAAGGCAAGACAACGCAGGCCCAAGAAGCAGGAACCACCACAGCTGTCTTTTATTAGGAGGTGTTTACCGTTCCTGCTGTGCCAAGAAGCTGACACTACAGTCCTCTTATGAATGAATTCAGACCATCACTTCATCTTTTCCTCGCTTACACAACAATTTCCTCAGTAGGAACATTTATTTAGCCTTATGTTCTGGCTACTAGGAAGAAGAGATGGGGAGGGAGGATTTGCCCTTTTGGTTTCTGTAGTGGAAGGTGGAAGAAGTTGGATGATGTTTAGCAAAACAAAACAAAACAAAAGAAACCTACTAGTATGGTCTTAGGAATAACCACTGCCCATTTCCTTTTTTTTCTTTTTTCTTTTTGTGCAAATAGACAAAAATAATCCAGATCCTCTTGCCTGGGAAAAGTGGAAGTTTATATTTTTCTTCTTAGGCCACAAAAGCTTAGTATCATACTTTTTTTTTTCATACTTATTATTGTGGACCTTCTCCCAATTGACTTGTCATTTCACTAGTGACGTGGTCTGAATATGAATATCTAGAATGGACTGATAAGAATCATGGCAAATCTATTAGGTCATTAAATATGAAATGTCTGATTTCAAATAAAAATATAGTTTATGATATCTCAAACAAGAAGCAGTACAATTAATCAAAGTACGCTTTGCGCCTAAACTATTGACACAAGTCTTGCCATCTTAATGGTAGCTAGCTTATGCCAGCAGCGAAGAAGCTTGGAGAGGAAGTGGCGACGACATTGCAAAATGCGTTTTCCACAGCTTGTTGAGCATTGAATGTTTTTCTTTGCAAGAAGTGGTCCAAAGCCTGGAAGAAGTGATAGGCAATTGGTGCAAGGTCTGGTGAATACAGTGGATGACAGAGAGTTTCCAAGTCCAGCTGCTGTAGTTTGAGCAGCATTGTTTGTATGACATGTGGTCAAGTGTTGTCTTGAAAGAGGATGGGCATGTCTCTAGTGACCAATCTTGGCTGTTTAATCGCAAGCATCCTCATCATTGCATCCAACTGGTTGCAGTAGACATCCGCTATAATCGACTGACTAGGTTTCATGAAGCTATAGTGGATAATACAGCACTGGATCACCAAACAGACACCATTCGCTTTTTTTGATGAATATTCGGTTTTGGACTGTGTTTCAGCATTTCATCTTTATCTAGCCATTATGCCAAATGCTTGTGATTGTCAGAAGAATCCATTTTTCATCACACATAACAATACAGTGTAGAAATGGTTCACCTTTATGTAGTGACAGCAAAGAAAGTCAAGCTTCCAGATGATTTCTCTTCAGATGCTCATTTAATTCATGTCATACCATGTCATACCATGTCTATCCAGCTTCTTTACCTTGCCCATTTGTCTCAAATGATCCAATATTGTCGGATTAGTAACGTCAAACCTTGCTGCTCATTCAGGTTGAGATAGAATCGCTTCCACTATAGCTTTCAGCTCATCATCATCCACCTTGGTCTCAGGTGGCCTACATGTCTCATTTTCAAGATTAAAATCACCAGAATGGAACTTCTCAAACCATCGATGTACTGTGCATTCATTAGCCACATCCTTCCCAAACTCTTCATTGATATATTGAGTTATCTGCTCTGCATTGGTTCCATGGAGGAACTCACATTTGAAAATAACAGGAATTTGGCTAGGCGTGGTGGCTCACGCCTGTAATCCTAGCACTCTGGGAGGCCGAGGCGAGCGGATTGCTCAAGGTCAGGAGTTCGAAACCAGCCTGAGCAAGAGCGAGACCCCGTCTCTACTATAAATAGAAACAAATTAATTGGCCAACTAATATATATAGAAAAAAAATTAGCCGGGCATGGTGGTACATGCCTGTAGTCCCAGCTACTCGGGAGGCTGAGGCAGAAGGATTGCTTGAGCCCAAGAGTTTGAGGTTGCTGTGAGCTAGGCTGATGCCATGGCACTCACTCTAGCCTGGGCAACAAAGTGAGACTCTGACTCAAAAAAAAAAAAAAAAGAAAAGAAAAAAAGAAAATAACAGGAACTTTTTACTTATCCATGGTTTCAGAAAAATTGCTCTAAAAAAAATTTGAAAGATAATGAGAGGCCAAACCATGTGTTTGAAAGAATGAGGATGTGCCTTCACAATAAAAATAAAGCAAGTATCAAAGTGAAATGTCATAGATATCAACTCTCAAACTTAGTACTTAAGGAAATGGGACATTTCATATTTAATAACCTAATAAAACAAGGAAGACCTTTATATCTACCCTCTTGCCCCAACAATTCCATTTCTGCTATGGTAAATGATTGGCACCTAGATTGTGGATTTACATTGCTACTACATTATGGAAAAATCACTATTTCTTGGGAAATTAAGTTTTGTGGACAAGGAGATTATACTGGAACATTTTCATGGGTCCTTCTAGAAGTCAGGAAAAGTACAGATTTAGGTTGGAATATCTGAGGAGGAGCTGGAAGAACAACAATGTGTGTAGCAGAAGATGGATAGAGCTACGGTATCAAAGAAGGAACTCTGATATTGATCTGGCACCTGAATGAGACCTCTCCTGCTAGAAAGGGGAAATTTGGGAATTCTAAATGCTTCTTTGAGAATAAAGGAGGGGATATTCATTTTGGGAACATAATTTTCTCTTAAAGCATAAGAGAATGGGATCAGACTGTTAAATTTCAAATGTTAGGACTTAAAAAATAACTGGCACAGTATTATTTGGGTGGTGTCTTCTAATAAACTAGATTTGAAAATGTAACTGAGTAGTAAATAAGCTGTGACTTCTCATGTAGTGTATAAAGTGGCTGTTGGATAAGAGGGAAATGGTCTGCCTTGACCCATTTCAGAGGCTTCAAAGGCTAGTATCAAAGAGTCATTCATAAAAGCTCTGAGGAGCTAGACCGCTTGTCTTATTTGCCCAGACCAGTGTGTGGGAGGCTTGCCCAGGATGTGTGGGCAGGACTTGTCTGATATTACCTTGATCTCCTCCTTTGGAACATCCAAAGGGTACACTGTGTTCCAGGAAAAACTGACACAAAGTGGTCAGCATAAGACAAATTCTGAGAAACTTGCTTACTAAATTCCAAGTCTGATAAGATACTAGAAAACATTAAAAACACAAAACAGAACACATAAAAATTTAAACTACTTTTTCTCAGACCACAAATCACCACAAATGGAGACAAATTTCAAATGACAACCCAGAAAAAATATTTTGTACCACTTGATAAAAGATTAATATTCTTAATAAATATTAGAAGCAAACAATTCCTTAGGGGGAAAAAATAGAAAAATATAAATGAGAAACTCATAAAAAATAATAAACAGCTAATAACATGAAAAGTTTTTCAACTTCACCAATAATTTAAAAATATGAATGAATGCTGTAGTGAGAAAATGCTTTTACCTACTAGATGCAGCAATGTAAAACACCAACACTACTCAGTGAATTTCCAGGTTATGGAAATTAGGCATCACGTCCTGTTGGTAAAAATGCAAATTGGTATAGCTTTTTTGTAGGGTTCTAAGACAATGTCCATAAACATTTACAATGTGTATTTCTTTTATTTGTTTATTTTATTTTTATTTATTTTTTTATTTTTTTGAGTCAGAGTCTCACTTTGTTGTCCGGGCTAGAGTGCTGTGGCGTCAGCCTAGCTCACAGCAACCTCAAACTCCTGGACTCAAGAAATCCTACTGCCTCAGCCTTCCAGTTAGCTGGGACTACAGGCATGCACCACCATGCCTGGCTAATTTTTTTCTATATATTTTTAGTTGGGGAATTAATTTCCTTCTATTTTTAGTAGAGACGATGTCTCACTCTTGCTCAGGCTGGTTTCGAACTCCTGACCTTGAACAGTCCTTCTGCCTCGGCCTCCCAGAATGCTAGGATTACAGGCGTGAGCCACTGCGCCCGGCCTACAATGTGTATTTCTTTTAAACCATCAGTTCCTCTACTAGAAATGAATCTTACTGATATATTCATACAAATGGAAGAAGATATACACCGGGTTCTTTATAGCATTGTAATAGGAACAAAAACCTAAAGATCTAAGTTTAATGTAAATGTCCAATCAATAGCGAAATGGCTAAATAAATTAGTAAACATCCATCCAATGAAAGACTCTGGATCCATTAAAAATAATGAGATCAATATCTTTTTACTGCATCAGTGTTCAGCTCAATAATTTATCACAAAGCAATTACACCCATTGATAACCCAAAAGCCCCCTCATGCATCCTCTTAGTCACAACCATCTCCCCAGAGGTAACCACTTCCTGACTTTTATCAACATAAATTAGTTTTTGCCTGTTTTGAATTTTATAAAAACATAATATGGTATATTTTCTTTTATATCTAGCTTCTCTGGTCATTATTGCTTGTGAGATATATTCATGTTGAATATACCACAATTTATCCATTCTATAACTGGGTTGTTTCTAGTTTGGGGCTATTATGAAATGCTTCTATGAACAATTTTAAAATATATTTTTTAGTTCACATATGTCTCTATTTCTGCTGGCTATATACCTAGGAGTGAAACTATTGTGTGTCTATGTGTATATTCAGTGTTAGTAGACACTGCCAAACGGTTTTCCAAAATGCTGTGCCAATTTATATTCCCACCAGCAATGTATAAAAGTTTCAAATGCTTACATTAAAAAAAGTCTGGGGCCTGGCACAGTGGTTCATGCTTATAATCCCAGCACTTTGAGAGGCTAAGGCAAGAATACTGCTTGAAGTCAAGAGTTCAAGATCAGCCTGGGAAATATAGTGAGACCCCCATCTCTACAAAATAACTTTTCTAAAAATTAGCCAGGAGTGGTGGTGTGCATCTATAGTACCAGCTACTTGGGAGGCTGAGGTAGGAGGATTGCTTGAGCTCAGGAGTTAGAGGCTGCAATGGGCTATGATTGTACCACTATATTCCAGCCTGGGCAACACAGTGAGACGCTGTCTCAAAAGAAAACAAATCTGGGAGTACATATTAACATATTAAGCTAATGGGCAATATACATAACCTTAACATTTGTACCCCCATAATATGCTGAAATAAAAAATAAATAAATAAATAAATAAATAAACATATTAAGCTAAACAGTAGCTACTTTGGGGCAGTGGGTTAGGAAAGAATAGATCATTGTATAGTTTATATACTTAAGTATATATATTTTAACAACAGCATATTTTTAAAATTTTTTACATTTTTTTAAATTTTTAAATATTTTAAATTTCTAATTTTGTCATTTTCTTCTTTTTTTCCATTTACTCATGTAGGAAGATATGTTTCTTTTTTAAAAACATATTTTTCTTTTTTTCTATATCCCACTGATTTTATAATTTTAAAAAGTAGTCTAAAATATAAGGACAGAGATATGGTCCAAAGAAATGGAAAAGGTAATTAAGCTAGTAAGAGTTAGCAATAAGAGTTCAGTGAGTAGGCATCAAATGTTAACATAACTTTGAGAGCAGGGTGCCGTGCCATGCACCTGTAGTCCCAGCTACTTGGGAGGCTGAGGTAGGAGGATCACTTGAGCCCAAGTTCCAGGATGTAGAGTGTGCAATGATCATGCCTGTGAATAGGCACTACACTCCAGCCTGGGCAACGGAGACCCTGTTTCTTAAAAAAAAAAAAAATTAGCTTTGAGCTGCCTGACAGCCCAGACAAGATATATTCTGAATAATTCAGGATAAACAGGTGTTCCCAATATTGACAAGACATATCATAAGCCTGGGGAGTGTGATTCATCTTGTTACAAACTTAGGCAGTGGCCAGTTTTTCTAATCATAGTTGGAGACTAAATTTCAAGAAATAAGGCAGTGAAGTCGGAGGTAGAATGGGAATAAGGAAAGAGTCTGAAATGTAGGTTTGGATTAGATTGTGAAGGGCTGTAAAAGCTATATTATGAAATGTGGACTTTATGATTTGGGCAATGATGAACCATCAGAGGTCTTCAGTCAGGGAAGTAAAATAGTACATTTGTACTTTAGGAATATAATGTGGCATAAGTAACAGTACATTAACACCCACCTTTCTAGCTACATGCTTCAAGGAATATGGTTTAATATAACCGTTGGCAACAGGGTCCTGACTTCCCTGTCTGCCTAGTGGACCAGCACATCAATGGTGAAACAGAGATGACTGCTTCCAGTCTCCAATCAATTCCTTTTCAAACCAGGTCTGAGAAATAGATCCCAGTTCTCTTCCTGGAGTCTTGTCCATATTAATGGTATTGTACTTCAATTCCCATTTGACCAATCTCTTTTGGTGCATGTTTTCCACTAATCAGATCTGGGGTGTAGATGGGGAAAGGAGTATCCAAAATCTCCAACAAGACTGTCTGTGAAGATGTACATTGGTATGACTTTTTTGCAGAGAAATTTGGCAATACTTATCAAATTTTTGAATGTACATACTCTCTCAGCAATTTCATTTCTAGGAATTTATCTTAAAGATAACACATAGGTGTACAAAGTTGTAAGGAATGTTTGTGGTAATATTAATAATATTAAAAATGAAATAATGTAAGTGTCTATTAGGAGATGGATTAAATTATGGCACATCCATTTTATATTGTTAAAATTCTTCTGATTATAAACCATGTGCAGTGGTACGCTCCTGTAATCCCAGCTACTCAGGATACTCAGGTGGGAAGATGGCTTTTGAATCCAGGAGTTGGCTTTTTTGGGGGCAGGGGACAGGGTCTTGCTCTGTTGCCTGAGCTAGAGTGCAGTGGCGTCAGCATAGCCTACTGCAACCTCAAATTCGTGGACTTGAGGAATCCTACCATCTCAGCCTTCCAAGTAGCTGGGACTACAGGTACATATCACCACATCCGGCTAATTTTTCTGCTTTTTATAGAGACGGAGTCTCACTCTTGCTTGGGCTGGTCTTGAATTTTCGGCCTCAAGCAATCCTCCCACCTGGGCCTCCCAAAGTGCTAGGGTTATAGGCATGAGCCCCGGCCAAAACCAGGAGTTTGAGGCCAGCCTGGGCAATGTGGAGAGACTCTGTCTCTTAAAAAAAAAAAAAAGATTATTTTGATTATAAGCAAAAGAAAGAGGCTGAGTAGTTTTGGGAAAAATGAAAATATACACAAAATATACTATACTTTATGAAAAGGAAAAAAGTTCAAAAATTAATATTCAGGAATGGATGGAAGCAGGGCAGTTTCAGAGGAGAGAGTTGTCCTATTTAATTCAAATAATTCTGTGTTCTATATATGTATGTGTGTTTAACAAGAACACATGTTTATAATTTTTACAACTTTAATGAAGAATTTTTTATTTTTGTTTTTATAAAAGCTAGCATGAATAGCATAATCTTAGGGCAGCAGTTTAGATACATTAGGCTCAGTTTTACTGTTTGTTCAGACCTCTGAGTAACTCTTTCAAAATTCTCCTATACATGATATCTTATTAATTAATAGTTATCTATTATTGCATAGCAAATTACCCCCAAATTTCATAGCTTAGGACAACATTCTTATTTCAAAATATCTGTGAGTCAGGAACTTACTTTTATTTACTTATTTTTTATAGATAGGGTCTCACTCTGTGGCCCAGGCTGGCCTCAAACTCCTGAACTCAAGTAACTCTTCTTGCTAAGCCTTTCAAAGTCCTGGGATTACAGGCATGAGCCACCATTCCCAGCCCTATGAGTCAGGAATTTAGAAGGGACTCAGAAGGGTGGTTCTTATTTAAGGTCTGTCATGAGGTTGCAATTTAGATGTCAACTGGGGCTCTAGTCACCTAAAGCTTGACAGGGGCTGGAATTTTCACTCATGGTTAGCAGGAAGCCTCAGTTTCTCGCTGGTTCTTGGCAGAGGGCCTCAGTTCCTCAGGACGAGTACCTCTCCATAAGGTTGGCTAAATGTCTTCATAACATAGCACCCCCTCCCATCCCCCAGGGAACTGATCCAATTGACAGCAAGGCAAAAGCCACAAAATCTTTTTATACACTAGACTCTGAAAGGACATACCATTACTACTGCAGGATACTATTGTCACACACACCAAGTCTGGTACAATGTGAGAGGGGACTGTATAAGGGAGTAAGTACCAGGAGGCAGGGATGGCTGGAGGCCTTCTTGGAGGTTGCCTATCAATACAGCATTCTGAGTGCCTCTGGGGAAGGAAAATGAGTGGCCTGGGCCAGGTGGGAAAGGAAGCTTTTCACTGTATATGCTTTGTACTTTTAAAATTTTGAGCCCTGTTGAATGTATTACTTATTTAACAGAGGAAAGGAAAAAAATTCTCTTACCTAGTTCCCTGTGATTTAGACTGCTGGTTGTCAAATTTAGCATGTATCAGAATCATCTGAAAGCCTTGTTAAAACACAGATTGCTGAGCCCTACCATCAGAGTTTCTGATTCAGTAGGTGTGGGGTGGGGCCTGAGAATTTGGATTTCTAACAAATTTTAGGGTGGTATTGATAATGCTGGTGTAGGGATCATACTTTGGGAACCACTGACTTAGACCTGATTTATCCAATATGGTAGCAACTAGCCACAGGTGTGCTATTAAGCACTTTGAATGTGTCTGGTTCAAACTGAGATGTGCAATAAGTGTAATATACACACTGGGGCTGGGCATGATGGCTCACGACTGTAATTCTAGCACTTTGAAAGGCTGAGGCAGGAGAACAACCTGAGCCCCAGGAGTTTGAGACCAGCCTGGGTAACATAGGAAGACCCTGTCTAAAAACAGTTTTGTTTTTTTTTTTTCATTTAGTATATCTATTTTTAATATAGAACCCCTACCACTAAACTTGGTATCTCTCAGACCAGAGACCCTATGTTTACCGCTCTCTAAAGAATAAACTTCCAAGTGCCAGGATGGGGAAACCAGATTTGCCTGGCAGGATATGGACAGGGGGGCACCAGAGAGCCTAATGTTTCCTAATCACACATTTAGTCAATCCTTCTGTTTTTACCACCTCCCACCCATTTCCCCCAATTCCAGAGGCATCTGGTGCCACCAATCCTGGAGTCTTTCATGAGTTCTGTAATGTAAATCAGATTGATTCTCTATTTTCTCCATTGCTGGCTTAAGTTTGTGCTCGCCTAGGTCTACGAAGTCAGTTAATACCCATCTACATTCCAATTTCCAAAATTTTATCGCTATTTTCTTTATTCTTGTTTTCTCTATTCCTTTTTTCCCTAACCCTCAGAACCTGTGGACTTGTTTTCTTTATTCTTGTTGGTTTATGCCTTTTTAAAAATACCTTTAGGTCGGGCGCGGTGGCTCACGCCTGTAATCCTAGCACTCTGGGAGGCTGAGGCAGGCGGATTGCTCGAGTTCAGGAGTTCGAAACCAGCCTGAGCAAGAGTGAGACCCCCGTCTCTACTATAAATAGAAACAAATTAATTGGCCAACTAATATATATAGAAAAAAAAAATTAGCCAGGCATGGTGGCACATGCCTGTAGTCCCAGCTACTCAGGAGGCTGAGGCAGCAGGATTGCTTGAGCCCAGGAGTTTGAGGTTGCTGTGAGCTAGGCTGATGCCACGGCACTCACTCTAGCCTGGGCAACAAAGTGAGACTCTGTCTCAAAAAAATAAAAATAAAAAAATAAAAAATACCTTTACTGTTGTTATAATGGAGTTTTGGCAAAGATGGAAGTTTTTGGCAGAAAAACTCAGTTGTTCAAACTACCATTTTAAACTAGAAGTCAGGAATATTTTAAATACTATTTTGTAAAAAAAAAAATGTAAAACAGACGTTGAATTGGCCAAATGTGAACAAATCACATACATGCTACTTCTTATCTCTCCAACTTTCTGATGAAATGATTCAAGAACTATAAAAAGAAAATGTATGTCTTGCTACTGGAAACAAAAGAGGAACCCCTTTCACACATTAATCTTCAAGTAATTTCCATGAAGCTGAGTCAGATGAAATGTTTGGAGGAGAGAACCAATTGAATACACAATTTCCTAAAGTTTGGAATTATCTCATTGTGGTATGAAAAGGGGAGCTTGTGCACTGAGAATTTTCCACAGATGACCTCTGCTTGGGAAAAAAATATGAACTGATATTGTCTACATTTTAGGTTACTGGCTAACCTAAATAAAATCAGTAAACCTGATATTTAGATGTTAGTGGGTATCTAAATATATCCCATTCATTCAATTCAAGAAATATTTATTGAGCACCTGCTATGTGCTGGGTAATTTCTAGGCACTGGAGCTAGAACAGAGAACAAAACTGAAAAAAATCCCTTCCATTGTGGAATTTACATTCCAGCAGGAGGAGAGGCAATAACAGTGAACACAATAATTACTAGTTTATGTGGTGTGTTAGAAGATGGCAAGTGCTATGGGAAGAAATAAAGCAGAAAAAGGAGAGGATTGGGAGTAAATGAGTTGGAGGGCTGGTCACGACGTTATTTAAGGTGATCAGGGAAGGCCTATTGCAAAGGTATCATTGGAGTGAGGACTTGAAGGAGGTGAGAAAGTTAATATTAATAGTTAAGGTACCTGTGGAAAGAGTGCTCCAGGCAGAGGGAACAGAAGAGGAAGGTGACCACTGTGGCTGGAATAGAGTGGAGGAGAGCAGTAGGAAATCAGGTCAGAGAGGTGAGATGGGGTGGGAGAACTTCAGATTGTGCGGAGTCTTCTTGGTCACTGTAAGGTCTTTCGTTTTTACTTTGAGTGAAATGGAGAAGCCATTGCTGGTTTTAAACAAAGGAGTGACAAGGAGGAATGCAGTGACACCAATTTAAGAGGTTCAGTCCTCCAGATGAGAGATAATGGCATGGACGAGGGTGGCAGCAATAGATGTGGTGAGAAGTAATCAGATGCTACATATATTTTCAAGGTACAACAAACAAGCTTTACTGGTGCGTAGAATGTGGGGTGTGAGAAAGAGAGGAATTGAAGATGCTTCCAAGTGAATCTCGGTGATTTTTCCATCTTCCAAAGATAAAAAGAAACTCATAATTTTCCAAGTTTCATGTAGTGCAAAATGACAACAGAGCAGTTTTTACTGTTTTAAGGGAAAAGGATAATGATTCCACACTATTATGCCTGGCTCTCTCTGAAGCGGTGATTTACCTAGGCAGCCAGAGAGATTAGTTGGCTGAGATCCAACTAATTTTAAACAACCACAACAAACAAGCAGAGAGAGAAAGAATTTTTAAAAAGAAAGAAGAAGAAGAGAAAAAGGATCCGCGCAACAGTTAACTCACATCAGCGAAATCCCTTAAGCCTCCAACACTTTTCTTGCTTTGTTGCTCCCGCAGGGTCTTAGCTTGTCAGCCAGTCCCACGCCCACTCATCACACAGGGAAAAGCCTGCCAGCAGAATGCTGCAGCCCTGGGGTGGGGGGCCTCGCTCATGGGAAGCTGCTCAAGTTTTAAGACAGTGCAAACCGTCTATCAACAGAGATATATTTTTTTCCTTAAGGAAGTACTGAAGCACAATGAAAAGTGAATTCCAATTAAAAAAAGCTCAAGGCTTGATATATAAGGAGGCATGATATATAAGAAAGTGATGAGCAAAGAAACTGGCAAAGTTGTATAAAATAAATAGCTGTTGACAGTGATTTTGAAGTTTAATGCAATGCTTCAGAAAAGATTCTTAGAAGAGACCTAATAAGAAAAATTAATAACAATCTTGAACTAAATCACAACAAATTAGAAGTGAGGTATAAAGCAGGGGAGAAAATTAAATAATTAAATTATAGATACTGTTTCTGTTTCTTTTTTTTCTTTCTTTCTTTCTTTCCTTTTTTTTTTTTTTTTTTTTTGAGACAGAGTCTCACTCTGTTGCCCTGGTAGAGTGCAGTGGCCTCATAATAGCTCACTGCAACCTCAAACTCCTGGGCTCAAATGATCCTCCTGCCTCAGCCTCCTAAGTAGCTGGGACTACAGGTGCACACCACCTTGCCCAGCTAGTTTTTTTCTATTTTTGGTAGAGACAGGGTCTCGCTCTTGCTCAGGCTGGTCTCGAACTCCTGACCTCAAGTGATCCTCCCACCTTGACCTCCCAGAGTGTTAGGATTGCAGGTGTGAGCCACCCAGCCCGACCAATACTGTTTCTTGATGGTCATGAAACACATTGGTTCATAATTATTAACAATTTACAGGTAACCACTAGTATAAAAGAAAAGGACAGATTAGTAACATGCCTATACCTGAAGCCATTTAGGGTATGATGGCTTAGGTCTGGATTCCTAAATCAATCTTGTATTAGTTATCATTGTCACATAACAAATTGCTCCCTAAAACTTAGTGGCTCACAAGGGAACTTCTGGGGAGAAGGGAATGTATACCTCGATTGGAGTGGTGGTTACATCTGTGTGTACATTTGTCAAAAGTCATCAACTTGTCCACTTAATATATATGATGTTTATTTTAGATATGTCTTTTTTTTTTTTTTTTTTTGAGACAGAGTCTCGCTTTGTTGTCCAGGCTAGAGTGAGTGCCGTGGCGTCAGCCTAGCTCACAGCAACCTCAAACTCCTGGGCTTGAGTGATCCTTCTGCCTCAGCCTCCCAAGTAGCTGGGACTACAGGCATGCGCCACCATGCCCGGCTAATTTTTTATATATATATCAGTTGGCCAATTAATTTCTTTCTATTTATAGTAGAGACGGGGTCTCGCTCTTGCTCAGGCTGGTTTTGAACTCCTGACCTTGAGCAATCCGCCCGGCTCGGCCTCCCAAGAGCTAGGATTACAGGCGTGAGCCACAGCGCCCGGCCTTATTTTAGATATGTCTTAAAAGTTGATTAAAAAAAACAAAACTGTTGGGTCTTTGACCTTGTAAGTCCATTTGGTGAATTCAGCTGGGATAGATATTTGTAGTTTTTGCTTGTCAGATATCCCTGACTCCATCTTTTGGTAACATCACCTGATTTTTTTTCTTAGGTTATTACCCTTTTTCTAGTTGATGTAGTCTTGGTGAACAGTTACTTACTGGCCAGAAGTGGACATGTGACCTAAGATAGCCAGTCGGACTCTCTATCCCTAGAATTTGAATCTTCAGTCATCTGACCCAAGGGCCAAAAGTAATTGGAGCTTTTTCATCTTGCAAGATGGTTAATGTTCTATTTAGCCCTTGGCCATGATCCATGCCCATCATTGTCCTGACCCGCGGGACCTTCTGTTACTCGCCGGGGTCAAGGGGGACCTTGCCTGAAAGAGATGGGCAAGAGAAAGGAACGAGACCAAGCAAAGGGTTGTCAAGGTCTGCTTTACTTAAATTCTTAGTAGGTTTTATAAGCATACAGAAACAAGGAAGTAGAAACAAAAAAATAGAGTGGGGCGACAATGAGGCTTGGGTCTGGGTTAATCAGCCCTAATCAGCGTCTTATCGGTATCCTGTTTTTGACTGCTTACTCAACTCCAACCTGGCAGGTGGTCGGGAACAATTGCAGTCAGCACTCCCTGGAGCATCCCGTGGTCAGCACGTCATGGAATGCATTCTTCTCGGAGCTATAGCTGGAATTTTCCAGGGCGAAGTCCGTGCGTAGGACGAGTCATAGGGGAGTTGAGGGTCTTTGAGGGTCCTTGCCTCTAACACATCATTGCTGTGCTTTCCTCATTTTGGATCACAGAGCTTCTTGAGAGAAAGATTTCTCTTATCTCTCTCAAGGGCACTCTCTGGTACATTGGAATTGTTAGCCCTTGTGATAGGCTGCCTGTGGCCAGTTCTGTGAGGCCATCTAAAGTTCTTGGATGCACAGAAATCTGTTGTTGTTCTGAGCAACTCTGGAGTTGCCCAAAGCACTTCACAGATGCTGGTTACCCTCAGGTAATTCAAGAGTCATTCTACTACTCCCATATCTTGCTGGGGTGATGTTGTCTGTGATGTTGTCTAAGGCCCATATTGCCTGGGCATAACAGCCATCCATTCCCACTTTGGGTTCTTACTGCTTTTCTGGACTCTTCCTATGAAAGTAGACCCTGTGTTTTCAGTTACTCCGAATCTTTTCATTTTTTTCATCCCTACTCTAGGATCCATGTAGTGGCAGAGGTGGTAGTGGTGGTGGAGAGGGCAGAAAGTGCAGGGTACTTCCTCTATGATCAGGTTCCTATTCCCTCTACTCTGGGCTTTCCCTCCTTTTCCTTTCTCCTCTCTGGGGAAACTGGCTGCCCTAAGGGATGGAGAAGCTCTATTTAGCAAGTTGCTCCCAAATCTATTGTGTTGTCTATGCATATGAGCTCTTTCTATTTCCCTATAGGGGATAGACTTTTGATACACAAACACAAAAGGCTCCTGTTTCTCTCTGCTGTGCCCTCTCACTTAAAACAAACGAGCATAGAACCATACAAGTTGCTGCCTCAATGTGGGGGAGGGTTGCAGAGTAACATCAGTTCACATTTTAAAACTGATATCTTACTATGTAAACAAGCTATATAAACATCCTTATAAATATATCTACTTGAACATGTGAGGAAACATCTATAAATCAAATTGGAATTTGAACATTTTTTAAGGCTCTTGATATGTTTGCTTAGACATTTTTCCAACATAACTTTAGTGTCTTTAACTCTGTTTTTGGGGGGGGGGTTTTTGAGACAGGGTCTCGCCTTGTTGCCCAGGCTAGAGTGCAGTGGCATTGTCATACCTCACTGTAACCTCCAACTCCTGAGCTTAAGTGATCCTCCTGCCTCAGCCTACCAAGTAGCTGAGACTACAGGTGTGTGCCTCCATGCCCAGCTAATTTTTCTATAATTTTATTTTGTAGAGATGGGGGTCTCACTATGTTGCCCAGGCTAGTCTTGAACATCTGGCCTCAATACTCTCCTCAGCCTCCCAAAGTTCTGGGATTACAGGTGTCAGCCACCACTTCTGCACCCTATTTTCTATCTCACTGAAAAAAGTCATAACTTTTCACTGTTACAAACAAAGAACTATGATTCACAAATTTCCATGTATTTTATACATTCTGATAATTAGAAAATATGCAAGGAAATGTTACCAGGTGTGATGTCAAGGTGAAAATGAACCCACTCAAGTAAATCTGTTCCAGTGCTATTTTCCTATGAACTTCATTGCAGTTAAAAATACTTTTGAGAATTGACCCGTTATTGGAACTGTTATAGCATTATTACATCCAAAACCAAGTCATTATCTCCTCCTTGGTACTCCTATAATATCCTGTGCAAACCCTATCAAAGATTTCTCAGAATTCATTGTTATTATTGGTTAAGTGTCTATCTTTCCAAGAATGACTCTTATGGTTTTTTTTTTTTTTTTTTTTTTGAGGCAGTCTCTTTCTGTCACCCCAGGTAGAATGCAGTGCTGTCATTATAGTTCACTGCAACCTCAAACTCCTAGGCTGAAGCAATCCTTCTGCCTTAGCCTCCTGAGTAGCTGAGACTACAGGTGTACACCACCATGCCCAGCTATTCGTAATTTTTCTATTTTTTGTAGAGATGGGGTCTCATTCTTGCTCTTGCTCAGGCTGGTCTCAAACTCCTGAGCTCAAACAATCCTCCTACCTCAGTCTCCCTGAGTGCTAGGATTATAGGTATGAGCTGCCATGTCCGGTCCCCTCTTATGCCTTTATTCCATACACTAAACCAGCACTGCCAGCACTAATCCAAAAGTTATCTACTTCAGGAGGATCAAGATGGCGGACGAGAAACACCACCAGAAAGAGTGTCTCTGCAGAAAAGACAGATTCTAGCAAAAATTAGAAAAAAGAAGCAAGAAGGCGAGCATACAGCAGACGAGGGCCGGAAGGAGGGGTACCTGAGACCCCGGGAGACTCCACGGGAGGAGGCTGCTGCAGAGGAGAGCTGGAGGCTGAGACCGCCCGAGGAGCCCGGAAACCAGCGGCAAGGGTAGGTGGACAAATCACCTTTCCCCTCCCCTGCATTTGGGACTGCTGGTGGGCTTCCCAGGGGGTGGAGAGACCTGCGGACACCAGCCCAGAGATGGCTGCCGCCAGCTAGCAGTGAGCCTGTAGCGGACGCGGCACCAGACTCCCAAATCTGTGCACCTCCGTGTGCACAGACCCGGAGCCGCACGGCAGGCGCCATATTGCCTCCTCCTCCCCTCCAGCGACCCTACCTGCGGCTACCCAGAGAGACAATACAGCCACCAGCCGGAGGCACCTCCAGGGAACGGGACCTTCCCTTTTGGGACCCTACAGCTGACTAAGGGGAACTCAGACTGTGAGCTCCCTACCCGCCAGCCCTCCCAGGTGCTGCTGGCACGGTGTTCCCAGGAGAACAGGGCAGACTCAGAGGCTGAGAGACACAGACACAGCTTGGGCTCCCTGTGGGTGAATTGGGACCGGAACTCCTCTCCCTGGTGGGGATACAGTTTGAACTCTGGGACCCAGAGGTCGGACCTGCAGACCAGATCCCATACACCGAGGTCTAGCATTCCCCGGGGCACAGAAGGAATATTTGTGAACAGCCCGCTGAGGTGTGTGTGCCTCCAGGGGCAGATCAGCGTCGTAGAGGGCAACTCTCCCACCAAAGGGAGGCTGTGCGCCCAGCCCAGGTAGCGTTTCTGTGCAGGGAACCTCCCCGCCGGCATCACAATCCGGGGAGGCCTGGTGGCGTGTGGTCTGGCCTGCTGGCAGAGGCCCAGGAGTAGCTGTGGAGTTGGGGAGGGTGGAAAGAAGTGAGGCCCGCTCCAGACTGCGGGTCTCAGACAGCCCCACACCCACACCCAGACTTTCTGGCTGAGTGGGACCATTCCAGCCCCGCCCTGACAGCTTTTCCTGGAAGCAGAGAACAGAACTTTGACCCCTGCTAACTGCCTGAGGGCAGGCTTACCCAACCCAGCTCCGCCCAGAACAAGAGCTGATAACAGGACACAAAATCAACAGCATAGCCTGTTCCTCCAAGCAAACGCCACCTACTGACAGGGACGGCATCTTGCACAGCCTTTCCACGGCACCCACTGACTCAATATACAGGGAGTGGTCCAATCTCACCCACAGACACCACCTAACGCCTCAGAAACTAAACAAGGTGTGTGAATACCCAAACAATAACATAAAGGAAAGAAACAACAACTGATCGACATGGGAAGAAATCATCGAAGGAACTCAGGAAATATGAAGAACCAAACGGAAAACACACCCCCAAAGAGGAGCACCAGCCCCCTAGAAACGGACACCAACCCAAATCAGGCAACCAAAATGTCAGAAGAGGAATTTCGTATGTGGATCATAAGAACACTCACCGAGCTGCAACAACAACTCAATAACCAACACAAAGAAACCACAAAAAGCCTCCAGGATCTGGAAAAAGAAATGGACACAATGAAGAAAAGTTTAACCGAACTCCTGGAAATGAAGAATCAATTCACTACAAAATACAGTGGAACGTCTCAAGAACAGGGTAGATCAAACAGAAGAAAGAATCTCAGACATTGAAGATAACACCCTCCAACTAAATAAAACCATCACAGAGATAGAGCAGAGAAACAAGAGAAAAGAGCAAAGCCTACAAGAGACGTGGGATTATGTGAAGAAACCTAATGTGAGGGTCATAGGGTTACCAGAAGGGGAAGAGGACAACACCCAAGGGTTGGACAAGCTATTTGAAGATATATATATAATAGAGGAAAATTTCCCAGGCCTTGCTCAAAATCTCGATATACAAGTTCAAGAAGCTCAGAGGACCCCTGGGAGATTCAATGCAAACAGGAAGACGTCACGACATGCAGTCATCAGACTGACCAAAATATCAACTAAAGAGGCCCTTCTAAGAGCTGTAAGACGAAAGAAGCAAGTGACATACAAGGGAAAGCCAATTCGAATAACATCAGATTTCTCTAATGAGATTTTACAAGCAAGGAGAGACTGGGGCCCCATTCTCACTCTTCTGAAACAAAACAATGCCCACCCTAGAATCTTTTTCCCTGCAAAACTAAGCTTCATATATGAAGGAGAAATAAAGACATTCTCAGACAAGCAAAGTCTCAGAGAATTCACCAAGACAAGACCAGCCCTACAAGAAGTACTCAAAACAATGTTACGCACGGAACACCATAATAAAAACTCACGAATATAAAAACAACCAAAACCCAAAGATTAAAGGCCAGATAGTACAATGGCTCAAGAGAGAAATCAAAGCAACAACATCCAACCCAACAGAATGAACAGTAATCTACCTAACCTATCAGTTCTCTCAATAAATGTGAATGGCTTAAACTCTCCACTCAAGAGACATAGGCTGGCTGAATGGATAAGAAAATACAGGCCAAGTATATGCTGTCTTCAGGAAACACATCTAACCTGCAAGGATGCATATAGACTAAAAGTAAAAGGGTGGAGATCAGTATTCCAAGCAAGTGGAAGCCAAAAGAAGGCTGGCGTGGCAGTTCTAATTTCAGACGATTTAGTTTTTAAAGCAACAAAAGTAGTGAAAGACAAAGAGGGTCATTATATAATGGTGAAGGGCACACTTCAACAAGAAGAGATAACAATTTTAAATATATATGCACCCAACTTAGGTGCACCCAGATTCATAAAGCAAACTTTACTGGACCTAAGCAAATGGATTAATAGCAACTCCATAATCACCGGAGATTTCAACACCCCACTGACGGCACAAAACAGATCCTCCAAACAGAAAATTAATAAAGAAGTAATGGACTTAAACAAAACTCTAGAACAATTGGGTCTGACTGACATTTACAGAACATTCTACCCAAAATCCACTGACTATACGTTCTTCTCATCAGCTCACGGGACATCTCTAAGATTGACTATATCCTAGGACACAAAGTAAACCTCAAGAAATTTAAAAAAATAGAAATCATACCATGTATCTTCTCAGATCACAGTGGAATAAAACTAGAAATCAACCCTAACAGAAACTCACATTTCTACACAAAAACGTGGAAATTAAACAACCTCCTACTAAATGATTACTTTATAAATGAAGAAATCAAGATGGAAATAAAAAAATTCTATACTCCTACACTGCTGGTGGGACTGTAAATTAGTTCAACCTCTGTGGAAAGCAATATGGAGATACCTTAAAGCGATACAAGTGAATCTACCATTTGATCCAGCAATCCCATTGTTGGGCATCTATCCAAACGATCCAATGACACTCTACAGAAAAGACACCTGCACTCGAATGTTTATAGCAGCACAATTCATAATTGCAAGGCTGTGGAAACAGCCCAAGTGCCCATCAATCCAAGAATGGATTAATAAAATGTGCTATATGTATACCATGGAGTACTATTCAGCTCTAAGAAACAATGGTGATATAGCACATCTTATATTTTCCTGGTTAGAGCTGGAACCCATACTATTAAGTGAAGTTTGCCAATAATGGAAAAACAAGCACCACATATACGCACCAGCAAATTGGTATTAACTGAACAGCACCTAAGTGGTCACATAGGTACTGCAGTAATAGGGTATTGGGCAGGGGGGAGGGGGGAGGGTATATACATATATAATGAGTGAGATGTGCACCATCTGGGAGATGGTCATGCTGGAGACTCAGACTTGTGGGGGGAGGGGGGAAATGGGCATTTATTGAAACCTTAAAATCTGTACCCCCATAATATGCCGAAATAAAAATATAAATAAATAAATAAAATGTAGTGATAAAAATATCCAATTAGGATTTTCACTAATTAAGAATAAATACTAAGGCTACCCCAATTTCTTAATAAATTTTTAAATAAATCCTAAAAAAAAAACAAAAACAAAAAAAACCAAAAGTTATCTACTTCAGATTGTCAGATCGAGTAGGCAGAATGTGTGTGCAGGACAGGTTGCAGGTGGGCATCCTCAAAATAAGGACTGGCTAATGATAGGTTACACTTAGTATTGCTTCTTAGGGCCAAACGGGGATGGTATATATGTTAATAGAGACAGTAGAAATCAAAAACATGCAGAACAGCTTAGCAGGTAGCAGTTTGTATTAATTGTGGTTATAGCCGGGCGTGGTGGCTCACGCCTGTAATCCTAGCACTTTGGGAGGCCGAGGCGGGCGGATTGCTCAAGGTCAAGAGTTCGAAACCAGCCTGAGCGAGACCCCGTCTCTACCAAAAATAGAAAGAAATTAATTGACCAACTAAAAATATATATACAAAAAATTAGCCAGGCATGGTGGCGCATGCCTGTAGTCCCAGCTACTCGGGAGGCTGAGGCAGTAGGTTCGCTGAGCCCCGGAGATTGAGGTTGCTGTGAGCCAGGCTGATGCCACGGCACTCACTCTAGCCTGGGCAACAAAGTGAGACTCTGTCTCAAAAAAAAAAAAAATAAATAAAATAAAATAAAATAAAAAAAAATTGTGGTTATAGAATGCCATATATAGCAAGCAGGGTGAATTTAAAGGGCCCAAGGCAAAGATGAACTGTAACGATGAATGTGTCCAGAAAACTCAAGTTTTCTGCAGATATGGGTGATGAGGAATGACGAGAATTAGGCCGGTTTCCCCCAGCCGACCAGAACTTGTTGATAAAAGACTTGCTTTGACCTTTGGTGGTTGCAAGTTATATGGGTCATTTTGCTTAAATAACGTGTAGTGCTATAGGTGTGCCTTGAAGACCTTATTTATGAGATCCATGTGGCCATTAGTCTCTGGTTGATGGATGTTAATACATGTATTTAGACTTGGAGGGCTTTAAAAAGGACTTCAAATGTAGGACAAAACTCATTATCTCCATTTTGACATTCTGTGGCTAAGGCAGTTCACTCAACATGTAGCAGAGCCATAGTCTGAAAGTTAAGAAAGTTGTCCAGTATAGTCTTTGAATTGTATAATTTTTTTCATAAATGAATTTACATATTAAGTAATGGGAATTCCTGAGGAGGAAAAGATTCATTATGGAGTCTAAGGTGATGGCTTGCTGGGAACTTCTGGGACTTGGAATAGAGTGTTTCAGTTATCTAACTGTGGTATACAAACCACTCCAACCTCAGATATAAATGAACTACCATTTATTATGCTTTTGTGCTCAGGAATTCAGAGCACAGCAGGGATACTTGATTTAGCTCCTAACCGTTATCTAGGAAGATGGAGGTATAGGGTCCCCAGTTTCCCCCACTTTATTTCTGTGTCCTAACTAAAAAACACAGAATGCCTTAACCACACTGTGACCCTGCCAGCTGTAGGTTTTTCCCAACATGCTTGAAACCAGACTGGGGCCTTAAACATTCCAGGCACTGATAAAGATATCTAGGTTTACTAGAAAGAACTAGCCCTGGCCTTTAGCCAAATTCCTTAAATCTTCATATAAACTCTTTACCCGAAACCCTTTGCTGCATACATAGCTAGATAGAACATTGCTTTTCTCTCTCTGTTCATGAGTATAGATACAGCACTCTCTATGTAAGTTCTCCCAATAAATGCTTTGGACTGATCGCTACAGCATTTAGTGCTTCTTTCTTTGGAATTCCAACTGGCCCCATCTGAGGACGGTGTGGAGCACTCCCTTGTGGGAACTTCCCTGCCTCCACTTTTGAGGTGACTTCAGCTGTGGGTTCGGTGGGACAAAACAGAAATGACTGAAATGTCTTAGAGTTGGAATTATCTAGAAGTTCTTCACTCAAATATCTAGTACCTGGGCTGGGATGATTCAAAGTCTGCACTCAGGGAATGTTGACCAGAGAGCTTACGTGTAGCTTTCCAAGTGGTTTGGGCTTTCTTGGGGTGCGTATAAGTAGAAAAACAAACTCACTTTCTCCTACTATATTCTCACAACATGCTTCTGACACCAGATATGCGAGTTTTTCCCCACACACATCAAGCAATCAATCAATTCTGCAGGGGACACCAACTGGGTGTTCTCCAATTCCATTCTGACACTACCTGGAGAAAGTATTGGATCTCACAGGTTGAAGGCTCAGTTCTACAGTACTGCCTCCCACTTCTGATGCTAATTGATGCCAATTATAAGCCCTAGGTTGTTTTACCTGTGCTTCTGACCAACTGGCTATATAAACTGGGGTTCCTATGATTCCCTCCTTGGGTTTAATTTGCTAGAGTGGTTCACAAAACTCAGTGAAACACATTTACTGGTTTATTATAAAGGATATTTTAAAGGTTATAAATTATAAAACAAAATAAAATTTTAGGACCCTCTAAATTTATTATGCCCAGGGAAAAGTTAAGCCCTGGAGATTGAGTCACATAGCTTGAAACTTCTGCTTCTTAGATTATATTAATAAATTAATTCTTATTCCTCATTGTTCTTGTTTTGTAAATGACTAGGAGAGACCAGACCTCCTCCCCTTCCAATTACTGATCTTTGTTATGGATTAACTGCCTCCTTTATTGTCCTGTACCTAATTCAGACCAGATGTCACAAAAGACCCCAGGACTGTTGCATCTTCAGTATGGAATGTTAAATATACCTTTTCCCAAAGAAAAAGATCACCTTGACTAATCAGATCATTGTAACTATGCACTAAGCCTTATATAGAAAGATGCTAAAGTTCTGTTAAGCTTTCCTAAGCTTTGTCTGTATAAATGATGTCAAACTTCTACGGTTTGGAACACTGACTTCCGTTATTTGGAATCTGTGTTTCTTGGGTGGCTGTCATCAAACTTTGCACTTGAATAAACTCTCTTTAACTAAATCTGACCCTTTTGATTATTTTAGGGTGACAAAATGAACAGCCAGATGAAGAGATAGATAGGGAGAGGTATGGAAGGGTCCCAAATGCAAGAATTTATCCTCTAATGAAGTTGGGGTGTGCCACCCTTCAGGCACGTACATGTGTTCTTGTTCACCTTCCTGGAAGCCTCTTGCACTCAGTCCTTCGGGTTTTTATGGAGGCTTCATTACATAGGCATGATTGATTAAATAATTGGCAATTGGTGATCAACTCAACCTTCAGCTTCTGTCCCCTCCTGGGAGGTGAAGGGTGGGGCTGTGAGTTCCAATCCTCTGAGCACTTGGTTGGTTTCCCTGGCAACTATCCCCCATCCAGTGGTTGTCTAGGGACTTTCCAAAAATCACCTCATTAACAAAAGCTCAAGAGTGGTTGAAAGGGGCTTGTTATAAACAACACAAGACTATCTTTCATCTTTAATCCCTGGAGCTGTTCCTGAGCTGTTTCAGGAACTAAGGACAAAAGGCCAAATATTTTCATAAAAGATGCTCTAGTTACTTAGGAAATTACAAGGGTTATAGGAGCTGTGAGTCAGGAACCATGGATGAAAAAAATATATATATATATGCAATATCACACAGGGCACGGTGGCTTCAGGGTAGCTGATCTTTTTACACAGTGGCTTAAGAATCCAAGACTGAGTATTCCAGGTAACAAGGTGGACTCTCAATGGCTTTTTCTGATTTAGTCTCAGAAGTCATGCAGCATCACTTCTGCTGTACTCCATTGGTTGATACAGTCACAATCCACCCCGATTTAAGGGGAAGGTATTTAGATCCTATCCCTCAGTGAAGGGAGCTTCAAAGAAATTACAATTCAAAAGTTGTCACAGGCTGGGGGTGGTGGCTCACGCCTGTAATCCTAGCACTCTGGGAGGCCGAGGCGGGCGGATTGCTTGAGGTCAGGAGTTCAAAACCAGCCTGAGCAAGAGTGAGACCCCGTCTCTATTATAAATAGAAAGAAATTAATTGGCCAACTAACATATATAGAAAAAATCAGCCGGGCACGGTGGCACATGCCTGTAGTCCCAGCTACTCGGGAGCCTAAGGCAGGAGGATTGTTTGAGCCCAGGAGTGTGAGGTTGCTGTAAGCTAGGCTGACGCCGCGGCACTCACTCTAGCCTGGGCAACAAAGTGAGACTGTGTCTCAAAAAAAAAGAAAAAAAAAGTTGTCACAGTGAGTTATCATAGCCTCTTAGGAGTCTCAGGAATATTTTTGGACCAGGTTCATGTCTCAGATATCTCTGTATGGTGCAAGGCCTCCTACCAAATTTGAGGCTACAGAAAGTCAAGGTTTAAAGGAGATTTGGTGGACAGTAGGGGTAATTTTGTGATACATAAGTTCCTTGTCTATCTAAATGTATAGGTGGCCATGACAGTTTAGCAGGCCTTTTCTGTATTCTACCCTTCTGGAGCTGGGAGTACATGATTCTAGATCTTTTTCTGGCTCTCTCTGATGGTCATAGACTATTGTTATCTTCTTCTGATATACAAATCTGATCCTTTTACTTTCCTGCTTATAATCCTTTAAGGATTTCCTATCATCTCAGAGAGAAAGTCCAAGGCCATTAGCATCACATACAAGCCCTTTTATGATCGGTTCTGACCACTGGGAACTCAGATTTTATGCTATAGTCCAAAATATGAAAAACAGCATAGTATAATTATTGAGTTCAAATCCTAGCTCTAGTAGGCCTCATTAATTTCCTGGGGTGCAAGGGAAAACTTTCTTCCCTCAGTTGAGGAGAGTCCACAATAAAAATGGCCTGGTTTCCACTGGTTTCTCTAATTAGCCAGTTCTTATAGGCCCAAGCCTGCAGATGGATGCTAATTCTGTAGCCACTGCTCCCCTTTGACCCTTGACCCTTCATATCGATGCCAGCCCAGTGGTCCTTACTCTTCTAACCTTCATGCTAAATTGTTTTTCAGGGGCCTTATCTTTTCAGGCAGTCTGTTTGCTCTTGGTCAGGGCTTCTCAATCTATCACACACATTTTAATAACTTTCAATCTCAAAGCAGTAAAGAGATTAAGAGGTCCTTTCATCCACAATCATTTTGTGTCTATATATTTCTAAATGTCTAACTTAGTAACTGAAGTCCACATAGCAATCAATGTGTGTGTCTATCACAACTTCTACCTATTTACAGGACCTCAGTCCAAACAAAATGTCCTAACATCTGCATTCAACTTCAGGGGAATCACAGATCCCTTGAGGCAGGGTTGCTGGACAAAATAAGGAGCCCTGTTAAATCTGAATTTCAGATGAACAACAGATAGCTTTTTACTATGCCTCCTGCAATATATGCATGGATAATGGGTAATTATGCATTTTTGTAGGGAAGGGATCCTGAGTTTCAAAAGGGTTTGTGTCTAAGAACTGATGCAGGATTTTTTTTCTCTTCATAAATTAAGGTGAAATATAAAGCAGGATTTGCTGAATGAACTGATGCACTTATAAGTGCAAGAGTGACTTGAGAGGAGTGGGTGCATGGACCACTAGAAAGGGAGTTTTACTGCATAGAACATACTTACATTTTAAAAAATCTTTATCTGAAATTTAAAATGTAATTGGGGGCTGGGCAGTGGTGGCTCATGCCTGTAATCCTAGCACTCTGGGAGGCTGAGGCAGGCGGATTGCTCAAGGTCAGGAGTTCAAAACCTGCCTGAGCAAGAGTGAGACCCCGTCTCTACTATAAATAGAAATGAATTGGCCAACTAACATATATAGAAAAAATTAGTCGGGCATGGTGGCACATGCCTGTAGTCCCAGCTACTCGGGAGCCTAAGGCAGGATTGTTTGAGCCCAGGAGTTTGAGGTTGCTGTGAGCTAGGCTGACGCCACGGCACTCACTCTAGCCTGGGCAACAAAGCGAGACTCTGTCTCAAAAAAAAAAAAAAAAAATGTAATTGGGCATTTGTATTTTTTTTTTTTTTTTTTGAGACAGAGTCTCGCTTTGTTGCCCAGGCTAGAGTGAGTGCCGTGGCGTCAGCCTAGCTCACAGCAACCTCAAACTCCTGGGCTCAAGCAATCCTACTGCTTCAGCCTCCCCAGTGGCTAGGACTATAGGCAAGAGCCACCACTCCCGGCTAATTTTTTTGTTTCTGTTTTTAGTTGATTGGCTAATTTTTTTTCTATTTTTAGTAGAGATGGGGTCTTGCTCTTGCTCAGGCTGGTCTTGAACTCCTGATCTCAAGCAATCCTCCTGCCTCAACCTCCCACAGTGCTAGGATTACAGGCGTGAGCCACCTCGGCCTGGCCGCATTTGTATTTTTTTACTTGTTAAATCTGACAAATCTAACTTGAGGCCAACCACAGCTTTCCTAGGTTCATGGATTATAGAGTAAGAATTAATATAGACTGAAGAAAGACTAAGTGTGTTTCTATTTTGCTAGATTATCGAACCACTTAACACGAATACCAGAGTGCAGGGCAAACTAAAAGAACTCCTTCCAATTCCTTTAATTCTAAATATCAGGGCATTATTATTGTCTTCAGGATTTACTTTGTCATAGAGTGACCACGAGATTGATGGTGTCACCAATAATTACAGCCAGTAATTTCCTTGTTAAATTCCTACAACAGAAAGATGTTGCATCAAGTTCTTAAAATCAGACTTAGAAAATTAAATTACATAAAAATTTTATAAATTGCAGATGTTCAGGCTGAGGAAAGGAGCTGAAACAAGTACTCTCAAATATTCACCAATCCCTTGAAGCCAAGACTATAACTCTGGGAAAAAATCAAAATCTTCATTTCTATTGTACCATTAAGTCTTATCACAGCCACCATTTAGCCTTTTTTCTCTTACTACTATTTGTAATTCCATCATCAGGCTAAACTTCTTACCGAGTTATAGAGTAAGAATTTTTTTTCTTTTTTCGCAAATTTTACTTGGATAAAGAAACATGACAAAAAGTTCAAACGGTGCAAATGGTTATATAATGAAAAGCAAGTCTCCCTTCATCGTGTCCCCTAGGTCCTGGACCGCAGGTTTTTAACTTGGGTTAGGGGCCGGAATCTAAAGATTTCTAGAATGACGTGAATTCTCTGAATGCTTAATTTTCAATGTACGGATAATTGTGCAGGTTGTGGGGAGAGGATTCAAACTTTCACCTGAGCCTCCAAAAGGTCCGCGTCTAAGAACTCCAGATGCAGGACGTGCTGAAGGAAACGATGCACCCAAGTGACTCGGCACTGGGGATAAAAATCCTGTAATAATTTTTCCTTGCGTAAAAAGTCTACATCCCTTCACCCAACTCCACGGCCCCTTAGAAAGCATAGTCTCCGAGGGAGGGATGCAGCTCTTCCCAAGTTTTCCGCCAGCCGCACTCCTTCCCTCCACCGCGTCGGCGTGCGCCGACGTCATGACGCCGCACACGCAGTCCCGCCCCTGCAGGGATCGGCGCTGGGACGAAACCCAGGTTCTCCGCAAACCCGGAATGTGAGGCTTTGGCCTGGCAGTCGGCTGTTCCCTGTCCCACCCTTTCCCCAGGCTGCGTCCGCTGCCGCTGTTCCCGGCTCGCCCCGGACGAGACAGGGCGGCCGTGCCCTTCTGCCGTGTGCCCGCGTGGCTGCCGCCGACCCTCCAAATCCTCCGGGGCCGCAGAGGAGTTCGCTACGGAGGGAGGCGGGGGCCTTCGGGAGGAGGAGGCGGAGGAGGCGGAGGAGGAGGGAAGGAAGATGGCGGCCGTGGAACTAGAGTGGATCCCAGAGACTCTCTACAACACCGCCATCTCCGCTGTCGTGGACAACTACATCCGCTCCCGCCGAGACATCCGCTCCTTGCCCGAGAACATCCAGTTCGATGTTTACTACAAGGTATGGACCGCGGGCCTGCTCTCTGCTCCCGCTGCTCCGCTCCCGCAGCCCCTGCGGCCGCACCCCCTTCCACGTCTGCGAACCCCCACGGTTAACCCCTCACCCCTCCGTAGCAGGATCGCTTCCCGAGACGTCTAGTGCGGTGTCCGCGTTGCCGATATAGAAACACCCTATTTCCACAGCCTCTGTCTCTTAAGCTTTTGGGCCTTGATAGTTCTTGACGAGTGCTTGCCCCATTTGGTGTCCCTTCTACACAGTGGCCCCGTTGAGTAGGCCTTTTGCGTGGACTCCCTCTGTTGCGCCCCTGTCCCACCCAGTCTTTCCCTTGTAGCCTGTATCTTTAGGATATTTTCCACTCTGTCCTCCCAATTAATTGTCAGCATCAGCTGGACTTTTTTCCTCTGCTCCTCCCCCCACCTCTTCCTACTTTCTCATCTCGCCGCCTTCCTTGCCCAAGTGTTTTTTTGTGCTTCGTTTTCCTTCGTTTCTCTTCCCAAACTGGAAGGAGTTAAGGATTATTGGAAATAGTCTGTGCGCTTTATTTGCATATTCTTTAAAGCTTTTATTTATTTATTTTTTGCTTATACTTGAACTTGAATTGGGGGTTTTATTAATATGCGAGTGTTGATCAACTGTTTGAAAAGGGGAGAAATGTTTCCTGAAAGAAAAAATACTTTTAGAATTTAAATTACGTCCATGTATTTGAAAGTTGCAATCTTGCAGCATTCCTAAAGCACTCCTCCTCAAAAATCGGAACAAAAAGTCTCTCAAGTCACTCTCCAAGGAGTTTCAAGGGTAAGTGTCTTTAGACGTGGACTATTTTTGCAGTGTTTTGAAAGGGAGGAGAACTTTATGGACTTGGAGCCTCCCTTTTCCTCTTCCCCCACATTTGAATGTGAACACTGGATTTATTATTCAGTCCTTCTTGCCTTGAATCGACTTGGATAACTCCTAGTCTCCAGTAGCCACCCATGCAAAATGTGACCAGAAGTGGAGTAGGATTTATTTTTTTAGATCTTAAATACTTCCTCTTAATTTGTAAGTAGAACAGTGTAAGCTGATATTTAACAGATGTGTATGTTCTTATATATGTATGGTGTTTTATGGCAGTTGTTTTGTTGGGAAGATTGCCTGCTTTCTCCACCCCTAGCATATTTTTCAGAATTAGCAGCTGACGGTTCACATTCTACTAAATCCAGCAGCTTACCACCAATCTAACAATTAAAATGTTTTTCTCCCTAAATATTTGGAGAAGATTCTCTCTAAATATTTGGAGAAGATTAGATCTTGTGTGTTATTATTACTTTTGGACTTAGAGAAAAATTTCCCTTCATTCCTAAACACTTTGATATATTGATTTACTTTTGTGTATATCTAAGGAAATTTTGTACGTTTAGGATGCGTTGCTCCCAAGGAAGGACAAGTGAGATTTGTCTTTCTCAGCCTGGGAAACTGCTGCTTTATATATGCTATCTCTATCCGTTTTATTAAATCATATGTAATCTTGTACATTTAGAAGAAATCACTGGGAATTTATCAAAGTATATTTACTAGTTGAATTCCCTCAAAGTACTTGGATATCTTCTGGTAATTTTCACTTCCAATTCAAACTTTTCATTTGAAGATTATTAGTGAGTATGAACAGATGGCACTTTTGTCACATATTCTGTTTCACAAAATTCACAGAGTTTTAATAATGGGGTTTTTGTATACTTTTACTCCTTAGTAATTGTATGCTTATTGGGAGTATGGCACTGTGCTAAGGTGAAGGAAGGTATTTAATATGTGCTTGGAACTGTTAAAGTGCTTTTACATATGTTATCTTGTTTAATCCTCACAATGAAACTTTGGAGTACAGTAGAACCCTGTTTTATAGGTGAGACAGTTAAGTAATTTAGTGAAGGTCTCAAACCTAGTATTTAGTTCCTGAGTTCCTTTTTTGCTTAGGAAGATTTGTATCTTAAAATAGATTATTTTAATGAAAGATATTATGGAAGTAACTTTTTATTAGTTCCTATCTATTAGTAGATAGAATGAAAATCATTCCCAGGGCTCTGTTCTAGTCTTTAACGGAGATATAAGAAGCCATTATTCTTCCTTTTAAACACTTTATCTGGCCAGGCACAGTGGCTCATGCCTGTAATCCTAGCACTCTGGGAGGCTGAGGCAGGAGGATCACTCAAGGTCAGGAGTTCGAAACCAGCCTGAGCAAGAGCGAGTTCCCGTCTATACTAAAAATAGAAAGAAATTAATTGGCCAACTAAAAATATATAGAAAAAAATTAGCCGGGCATGGTGGCGCATGCATGTAGTCCCAGCTACTCGGGAGGCTGAGGCAGTAGGATCGCTTGAGCCCAGGAGTTTGAGGTTGCTTTGAGCTAGGCTGATGCAACGGCACTCTAGCCCAGGTAATAGAGTGAGACTCTGTCTCAAAAAAAAACCCCAGAAAACAAAAACCCCACTATATCAGCACATAAATGTGAGAAACTTTAAAGTAATTTAAATACACACATAAATATAAGATACTCATTTCCTGTGTAACTTGTGAAAATTTAGGAGGTTACTGTTTATAATTCCAATTTTTTCCACTTTAGATCTAAGGAGAAGCTCCTAATTACATCCCTCCTGCAGTCCCAATTTCCATCAAAAGACATAGTTGTAGACAAAATTGTACTGTTTGTGGAATCATAAGTTTCCCCATTCTTGTTTTTTTTTTTTTTTTTTTTTTGAGACAGAGTCATACTCTTGCTCAGGCTAGAGTGCCATGACATCAGTCTAGCTCATAGCAACCTCAGACTCCTGGGCTCAAGTGATCCTTCTACTTCAGCCTCCCGAGTAGCTGGGACTACAGGTGCCCACTATAATTCCTGACTAATTTTTTCTATTTTTAGTAGAGTCAGGGACTGGCTCTTGCTGGGCTGGTCTGGAACTCCTGACCTCAGTCGATCCTCCTGCCTCGGCCTTCCAGAGTGCTAGGATTATAGGTGTGAGCCACTGTGCCTGGCCTTCCCCATTGTTCTTGATTGATGTAGTCCAGTGTCACTGCATTGATTTTTGTCAGTAGCTTCAGATGAAGGCACAATTGTAAATCGTTAGAGAGGGGTTTGTGGGCTAAATAGGAGGTGAAGAAGTAGGAATGCTGACTGTTCCCTAAGTAAGGGAAGGGAGGGAGGGGTTGATAAATAGAAAGGGTAAAAGATGTAGTGATTTTTTTTTTCTTACGAATGGAAGGCATTAGAATATATTTGTTGGCTGATTGGCAGAAACCAAAAGAGAGTGAGATTGAATATACAGGTGAGGTGGGAAACAAGTTACAGAGCAGAGCCCCTGAGCAGGAACATTAGTTAATGAGTGTTTCCCTTCTGCTCTTTCCGTCTTCACTATGCCTAAATTAAGATAGTAGTCTCAAACTGAAGCTGGGGAAAGAATACTACTTCTAAGGTCAGAAGAAAAGAGTTAAAGATATAAGGTATCAATATAGGTAAGTTTGCAAGAAATGATTGTCATGAATTAGGAGGAGAGATCATGTATGTGCTGAGAGCAAGGGGGAAGAGTGGAAGCTTTTATGTAAAAGGCTAAACAGAAGTTGGAAATGGCCACTGAGGTATGTGAGAAGGGAAGCTGACTAAAAATATGTAGAAGAATTGACAGTTCAGGCCGGGCGCGGTGGCTCACGCCTGTAATCCTAGCTCTCTGGGAGGCCGAGGCAGGCGGATTGCTCAAGGTCAGGAGTTCGAAACCAGCCTGAGCAAGAGCGAGACCCCGTCTCTACTATAAACAGAAAGAAATTAATTGACCAACTAATATATATAGAAAAAATTAGCCGGGCATGGTGGTGCATGCCTGTAGTCCCGGCTACTCGGGAGGCTGAGGCAGCAGAATCGCTTGAGCCCAGGAGTTTGAGGTTGCTGTGAGCTAGGCTGACGCCATGGCACTCACTGTAGCCTGGGTAACAAAGTGAGACTCTGTCTCAAAAAAAAAAAAAAGAATTGACAGTTCAGTGAAAATCAGTACCCTACAAAATACAGTCACATGTCACATGCTAAAGCCCATTGTTCCTAGGCTACCAACCTGTACAGCCTGTTACTGTACTGAATACTATAGGCAGTTGTAAAACAATGGTAGGTATTTGTGTATCTAAACATAGCAAAGGTACAGTAAAAATACAGTTTAAAAGATTAAAAGTGATACACCTGTATAGGTTACTTATCATGAATGGTGCTTATGGGACTGGAAGTTGCTCTTGCATGAGTAGGTGGTGAGTGAATGTGAAGGCTTAGGACATCACTGTACACTACTATAGACTTTATAAATGCTGTACACTTAGGTTACACTAAATTTTTTTTTAGAAATAAAACTATATAGTTTGAACATCACTAGATATGAAATTTATAAAAAAAAGAAAATAAAAATAAAACTATGACATCACTAGGTGGTAGGAATTTTCAGCTGTATCATAATCTATCTTATGGGATTACCTTTTTATATGTAGTCTGTTGTTGACTGACATGCTATGTGGCACATGACTGTAATGGCTTTGATTCTGAATGGTTTTTCTCCAGGGGAACTCAACCATTTTGGTATAGAAGTAGATAAGGTTAAGTGAAAGAATTGTTAGCTGAGCATGGTGGTGTGTCTGTAGTCGTAACTACTCAGGAGGCTGATGCAGGAGGATTGCTTGAGCCCAGTAGTTCGAGTGTATAATATGCTATGATCCATCACATCTGTGAATAATAGCCACTGTGCTCCAGCCTGGAGCAATACAGATTGTGTCTCTTAAAAAGAAAAAAGGGGGAAAAATTTGTAAAACTGTATACAAATTAAGTGAAAGCAAATAGGATGAGGGGCTAAGTTCTTTAAAGAATAAAGTTTATGATCTTTTCTAACTTTTGAATGTTATATTTTGTGTCCTCTTCCAAATAGAAAGTGTGTTATAGAGTTAAGTTTTGGCTAAGTGAAGTGTTTCGATAATGTGTTCTATTTATTGTTTTCACAGTCTTAAACTAATTATTTGGGGGTTTTTTTATTATTATTACTATAAGACTCATGCTGAAAACAATTTAAGTCCTATTTTAGGATTGGAGTTAATTTTTTCTTTTTCTGTATTTCTGCTGTATGGCTGTATTCAGCCTCAACCAATATTCTGAGAATCTTTTTTAAAATTTGTTGGTAACAAATTGGAATATGATATTTGTAATATATTTACAGCAGAAGAGTTAATATTCTTTTCATATAAAGAGCTCTTAGGCTCAATAAGATGAAAACTCAAACTTTAAGAGAGGGAGGGACATAAAAACATAGTCAGCTATACTATGTATCTGAATGGGAAGGTAATGTGTTATGTCACCTCATCTCAGTTTAAGCTGTGATTTTATCACAATTTGAGTCAGAATCTCAGAATTTTATTTGATATAGGAAACTGATTAAATATGAAGTTTACCAGGAGGAATTAATTACCTGAAAATAAATAAAGCAAGGAAATTACAAAGCTCAATACTCAGGAGAGATTTGCATTTTAAGATAGTCAAGTATATTAGAAAGTTTTAATATATTTAAAACAATGCAGCATTGTGGCAAGATCAGCAGAGCAAGAAATTAATTTATAGAACATAGTAAACAGTCTAGAAAGAAACTAAAGTATATTTAAGAACTTACTATATGATAAAGTTATGAGACAATGTTTTATTTCAGATTAATAGGGAAATATCTAAAAACGCCTTTGGCAACTGGTTATTTGGGGGAAAGAATTCTGCTTCATACTCTATACCAAAATGAATTCCAGGTGAATTTAAAATTTATATTTGGCTGTTGAAATCATAAAAGTATCAGAATAAATTACTGGGTCAATATCTTGCAGTGGGAAATGACTAAAATTTCTTCTTTAAGATAATTTACAAGTTATAACAATGTCAAACATAAAAATAAGTAATATAGGCTGGCCCAATGGTAGTGGGTTATCAGAACTTATTAATATCAGTGTCACTGAAGTTGGTATACAAGCCCCCACAGCTAAATTTGTCCAACTTTAAAAAAAATAAGTAATATAAACGGCAAGGTCCTCTGTCTTTACCTCTTGTCTTGTCATCTTGCCAACACTAATGCCATCTTGGCATGAAGAAGGCTTTTCTAAGTATGAAACCAAAACCCAGGGAGGAAAAAAAAAGAAATTGATACTTTCAAGTGCATTAAAAAGTAGAGGAAAAAAATTGTAAGCACACTTTTAAGAAGACTGTGCAAATGACAACATTTGATAGATAAAGGGCAAGTTTCCTGATATAGAAAGATCTAATACTATTCAGTATGAAAAAGGCAGCCAGTTCATGTCCAGAGGACCTGCACAGCTAGTTTATAGAAGACCAGCGAACATCAAAGGGTGCTCGACTGAAATGCAGATTCAAATGCAATATCTAGCCAAGGCAATCATGAAGGAGGGAAATCTGGACAACTTAGACTACCAAATACCTAGCTGTAACAAGCTAATATGGTATTGGCACTTGGGTAGACAAATAAACCAATGGAACAAAACAGTCCAGAAGCAGACTGACACATACTGTCACATGCTTTATGATAAAAGAGACACAGCAGCACCATGAGGAAAGGGAAGTCAAGTAAATGGTGTTAGTCAATTAGGTATTTATATGAGGGAAAAAATATCTTGACCTTAACTCTCACCATACACAAAAATCATTTCCAGAAAGTTTGCTGATCTAAATGTAAAACATAAAAGATTTTTGGGAAAAAAATGTTATATCATCAAAGATTGCTAAATTAGGATGCAAAACCAGCTAAATATAAAGGAAGTTTGATAAATTTTCTATATTTCTAATTATAATGGGCTATATTAAGAGATCATCAAAAGATATAATTAAGAGAGTAAAAAGATCAGGCATGGTGGCTCATGCCTGTAATCCCAGCACTTTGGGAGGCTGAGGCAGGAGGAGGCCAGGAGTTTGAGACCAGCCTGGGCAACATAGCAAGACTCCATCTCTACAAAAAAAAAAAAAAATTAGGGGGGCATTGTGGCTCACACCTGTAGTCCCAACTACTCGGGAGGCTGAGGCAGGAGGATCGCTTGAGCCCAGGCCTACAGTGAGCTATGATCATACCAGTGCACTCCAGCCTGGGTGACAGAGGGAGACCCTGTCTCTTAAAACAAAAACAAACAAACAAACCTAGTAAAAAGCCAAGCCACAGAATGGGAGAAGATATTTGCAGTACATATATCTGACAAAGGAGTCATCCTGCATCTAAAGAACTACAAACTAATAGCAAAGAAAAATAACCAAGTTTTAAAATTTTTTAATGGGAAAGAACTTGAATAAGCATCCAAAAAGAGAATATTCAATACGCCAGTCAAATTTGTAGAAAGCAGTTCAGTCTCATTTTTCCTGAGCAAAATACTGTTCTACAGTACACCCATCAGAATGACTAAATGGAAAAGGAAAAGTGTTAGCAGGGATTTGGAACAATCGAAACTCTCACTGTTAGTGGGAGTGTAAATTGATACTCCATTTTAGAAAAGTAGTATTATCTACTAAAACTGAACATACACATACCCTATATCCCAGTAATTCCACTTTAAGATATATATACTAATTGTAGGATAGTCTTATAGTCATATTATACAATGAAAATGAATGAATGACAACTGCTTGAAACAATATGGATGAATATCACAAATGATATTGAATGAAAGAAACCAGTCCCAGGAATATATACCAGAGGCTCCTAAACTTTCTGTATCACTCCAGCCTTGGTGACAGAGTCTCCAAAAGAAAAGAAATACCTGACGGTTGTGTTTATATTAAGTAGTTAGGTCATAACACCTTAATAATATTTATATTCTAACACCTATTCAAAATGTTTTAAAAACTGTTAAAAATGCACAGAGTTGAAAGAAAAAAAAGTATTTAAATTCTTTTTTTTTTTTTGAGACAGAATCTCACTCTATTGCCCGGGCTAGAGTGCTGTGGCCTCAGCCTCAGCCTATTTCACAGCAACCTCAAACTCCTAGGCTCAAGCAATCCTTCTGCCTCAGCCTCCCAAGTAGCTGGGACTATAGGTATGCGCCACCATAATCGGCTAATTTTTTCTATATATTTTTCGTTGGCCAATTAATTTCTTTGTATTTTTAGTAGGGACCGGGTCTCACTCTTGCTCAGGCTGGTCTTGAACTCCTGACCTTGAGTGATCCTTCTGCCTGGGCTTCCCAGAGTGCTAGGATTACAGGCGTGAGCCACCCCGCCCCGCCTAAGTATTTCATTCTTAATCACAATTACTTACTAATAGGATGTTTGAGTTTGTTGGGCACTGTGCAGCATCTCAATCCTTGAAATCAGATTGAACCACCCCACCCTCATTTCCTGTTCCGTATTGATTCTTGCACATTACTTTTTATCACAGCAACCGCTGAAAACACAGCTTCATGAAGATAAGGCATTATATTGAAAGCAATATAGTATAGCAGTCTAGTAGTTGGCATAGTGTAATACAGATGTTGAAGATTATTTCTCAAATTCAAAATATCTTGCAGTGTCCCAGGGCACCTTGGTGCACAGTTTGGAAACCATGAGCATATAGTGTATGACTCCATTATATAAAGTTCAAAAATGGCAAAATTAAGGTGTAGGAGAGGTTACCCTTGGATGATAGTGACAGTGCAGGAATATCAGGGAGGCTTCTGAGATTCTGATACTGTTTTTATCGTCTGGATGCTGTGTACATATTCACCTTGTGCAAATTTATCAAGCTTTATACTTAGACTATGAGTTCTTCTATATGTATGTTATGCTTCAGTAAGGTTTTTTAAAATCAGCCTTCACCAATCAGATTGTCAAGGTTTAAAAATTCAAGTCATTTATACCCTTTAACCTACAATACCATTTAAAGATTTTTTTCTTCCAGAAATACTTGTTGAGTGTGCAGAAAATTCTAATCAAGGATGTTCAATGCAACATTGTTTATGGTGGCAAAAATAAAAAACAACTGTATGCTAATCAAACAGCATGTAGGGAGAATAAAAAGTTCATTACAAAGTGATATGAATAACATAATCTTGTGTGATTCTTTTTTTTAAGTGGGAGAATATATGTGAATATTTCTATGTGTGCATTGAAAAAGGAATAGAGACGCACAACAGAATTTTAATGGTGTTTACTCAAGAGCTAGGATTGCAGTCACTTTTTACTTTGTATATATGTCCTCTATATATTTTTTTAATGCTTGGATTTTCATGACCATGTGTTACTTTGATAAACAGAAAAACATATTTATTTATTTATTTATTTATTTTTTTTTTTTTATGGAACATCACAGAACTGAAGAAAAACATATTTAAAAGAAATAAAACAGAACTTTTAAGAATAAGATATGTGGGACACAAAGTTGCATAATACTAAGAGGCAAATAGCCTAAATACTGATATTCTAAAAAAAGAATTGTTGGACCGAGTGAGAAATAAGTCCAAGTGGTTGTTTAAAAAGAAAAATAGATAATTCAGCTAATTAGTTAATTTGCTAGCTAGCCAAATCAAGACACATAGGAGAAAGCTCAGATTCTCAAAATTAGAAATGAGAAAGGGAAAACAACCATAGATACAATGGAAAGGAGAAAAATAGCTTTTTAAATCATAGAATAGCTTTTTTGGCTGTGGAATAGCTCATATAATGCTATGCTAATCAGTCTGGAAAACTTGATGAAATTAGGTTTCTAGGAAAGTACAAATGACCAAAGGGAGAACTTAATAACTAAAAACCATGAAAGAAATTGAGAAATTATACTTCTTTTTCTATACCTTTGTAGATGTTGGTTGATAACATTTCTTAAGTCTCTCTTGTTGTCTTACCTTTTCTTCTCTCTTTTCATTTCTTTGCAATTTATTTGTTGAAGAAATAGATTCCTTTGTCCTTTAGGCTCTACAGAGTTCTCTGCAGTCTAGATTTTGCTGATCAATATATAAAACATTATTATCACCCCACAAGGCATTTGTTTCTGTGGAGACTTAACTGGTTTCAGACCAGCTTTTAGTGCTAGGTTCTGAGTTTGGGGGCTGTAAATCATCTATGTATTATGATTTCGGACTCCATGCCCACATGTATCTTGGACTGGAGGTTTCAGTTTTTCATGGGAGACTTTTGGCTAAGGTTGTAGGAGATGTTAGACTTTTTTACTCCTGGCTTTAAGTGAGGTAGGTAATCTCCAGGTCTCTGTTTATGGGATATGCTGCCTGGACTCCTTTCTGGTCTTTGCTTCTCTAACTTGAAACCATTCAGAGGTATAAATTATTCTGTTTTTCTGTCTTGCCAGCTGTTTTTGAGTTTGTGTTTTCTTAATTTTGGACAATGTGGAATTTCAACTCTTAGCTTCAGACATGGCTATTTATCCAAAAGTTATTTTATGATTTTATATCCAGCATTTCTCTGTGTTTGAAAAGGGCTGGAGGATTTACATCTGTGTGAGCGCTGTCTGCCATATTGTTAGAAGTTTTACTCCCATTCCTCTGCAAAACTCAGCTGAAGGTCTTTCTTGGAGTGTTTTGTGTTCCTGCATTCTGCCTGCCTTCCTCGTATAATCTGTGAACATTAGTTGTTTTTCTATTCTGATAGGTTCTAATTTTTTTTTTTTTTGACACAGAGTCTTGCCCTGTCTCCCTGAGTAGAGTGCAGTGGTGTCATCATAGCTCACTGCAACCTCAAACTCCTGGGCTCTGGAATGCTCTTGCCTCAGCCTCCCAAGTAGCTAGGACTAGAAGCGATCACTACAACACCTGGCTAATTTTTTCTATTTTTAATAGAGACGGGGTCTCACTCTTGCTCAGGCTGGTCTCAAACTCCTGAATTCAAGCAATCCTCCCTCCCCAGCCTCCCAGAGTGCTAGGATTAAAGGCATGAACCACCAAGCCTGGCAAGGAGTATATATTTTTTGAAATCAGAGAACAGTTTTTACTGACTTTATATTGTTGTGGGGACTATGGTCCACAAATCAAGCACAGTGCCTTACCAAAATGTTCATGATATTTATTATTATTATTATTATTATTTTTTTTTTTTTGAGACAGAGTCTCACTTTGTTGCCTGGGCTAGAGTGTTGTGGCATCAGCCTAGCTCACAGCAACCTTAAACTCCTGGGCTCAAGCGATCCTACTGCCTCAGCCACCCTAGTAGCTGGGACTACAGGCATGAGCCACCATGCCCGGCTAATTTTTTCTATATATTTTTAGTTGACCAATTAATTTCTATTTTAAGTAGAGATGGGGTCTCGCTCTTGCTCAGGCTGGTTTCCAACTCCTGACCTTGAGCGATCCACCCACTTCGGCCTCCCAGAGTGCTAGGATTACAGGCGTGAGCCACTGTGCCTGGCCCATGATATTTATTAAATTAATAAAACAAATAATAAATAGAATGTTCCTAGTTATAATATTCTTGCCTTTGATGTGAAAATCCCAAAGATGTACAGTAAGCTAAGAGTTTCATGTAATGTATATGCCAGAGTATTTGGTAAAAAGATCAGATGTTAAAATAAGAAACACTTATTTTTTGTCTGGAAATTTAAGTAGCTATCTTCAGAATTTGTTCTTCGTTTTTCCATTTTTGTCATTTTCTCACAAGTAAAAATTTAAGGTATCTATTCCACTAGGTACTGGCACTTTGTTGTTCCTCAAGACTCTAGCTTACTAAGTTTGCACTCAAATTTGTTCTTATAGTTTATTTCATTAGCTTGTTCTATACAGAGTATTATAAAGTCAGGACATAAGACTGCCTACTAAATCTTTCTCCTTAAGGTTGTTACAGTTTGATTGGAAAGACAGTGATAACTGTGTGTGTAATTGGGGTTTTTCCGTAAGCGTGAAATTCACCACAACCAGATGAATCTGGACAGTTTCATTAAATAAAGATGTCATAAAACTAAGTCTTTGATTCTGTGATAATAAACTCCAAAGTAGAGACTTTTTCTTGAATTTATTGATTTCTTCTGAGGTTCTGAGTTCCATCCAAAGTAGGTAACTACCTATTTGGATTTTTCATTCAGAAAATATTAAAGTATACCTAGTGCTAGGCACTGTGCTAGGTATTGGGGAGTGACTGTGGTCACCTCACACAATGTAGAGTGTAAGGGAATGGCATATTTCACAAATGACTATTTAAGCGAATGCATGCATGCATGCATGCCTTGATGCCACTGTGGAGAAGGAAAAATGCAGTGTGTTATGGGAAGTCTAACAGGAAACAAAGTTCAAGTTATATAATTCCATTTTTGTTCTTAAATTGTGTATCTACATTATATATGCATACATGTAAAAGTCTAAAATGATAGCCAATAAAATGCTTATATATATGGTATTGGATTTACATCTCAAATCATTCACCTAGATTACTGCAAAGGTTTGGTAGAACTGGTCTTTCCATCACCACTCTTGCCTTCCTCTAATCAACTGTCTACACGGTAGCCAGAATGATCTTTTTAAACAATGAATAATATCATACCATTCCCTTGTTTAAACCATTCAGTGGCACCCCCAATGCACTTAAAACATAACCCAAAATCTTTAATGTGACCTATGAGTTCCTAAAAGTCATCTGAACCCTGCTTATCTTTCTGACCTCACCTTTTAGTGTTCTTTCTCCGTCTCTTACATTCCTGCCATCTTAGCTTTCTTAGCTCGTGACTTTTGCACACATATGCTGCTGCCTCCACATGAAGCACTGCGGCTTGATTCTTTGCCTGGTTTATTTGTAACTCATCCAAATAGTCTCAATGGCTAGGTCACTTCTTCACCAAGACCTTTCCCTGACTCCCCAGTCTAAATTCTGTTTCTTGGCTGGGCACGGTGGCTCAAGCCTGTAACCCTAGAACCTTGGGAGGCTGAGGAGGGAGAATAGCTGGAGGCCAGGAGTTGGAAACCAGTCTGGGCAATAGTGAAACCTCATCTCTACAAAAAATAAAAAATTAGCCAGGCATGGTAGCGCATGCCTGTAGTCCCAGCTACTTGGGAGGCTGAGGCAAGAGAATTGCTTGAATCCAGGACTTTGAGGTTGCAGTGTGCTATGATGATGCCACTGCACTCTAGCCTGGACAACAGAGGAAGATCCCGTCTTTTGTGTCTGTGTGTACACACATTAGTGTGTCTTTTCATAGTTATTCTTAGTTTTGGACTCAATTTCTTTTATATCTTTTTCTAAACCTTTCTAAGTTTTTGTTGTTGGAAATAAAACTACATTCCCTTATAGCTTGTTGTAATTTTGAATTGACTTGGGAAGCAGCCATGCCAGTTTAGAATCCCTTGGTTTAAGGAAGGCTTTCATACCCGTCTTTATCCCCCAGAGAGTTCTCTGGCTTTGGGGCTGTCTTGCACTGCAAGACACTTTCTAACACTATTTTTATTTTATTCTTTGAAAGCCCCTATTTCTAAAAACACTACGAGGCCATTCGTCTTTTTATTAGACTCCTTTGTGTATTAAAGATACTAACTCTTACACATGTATGCTACTAATATTTTATTTTGCTTTATTGTACAGCATTTTTTTATTTTGTGTATTTTATATCCATGGACATTTTAGGTTTTAATGTAGTCACTTCTTTATGATTTTTAGCTGTGATAAGATGCCTAGAAGGGCAACGTTACCTGGAAGCTTTTAGTACTGCAATTATTTAGTTTTTTAACACTTTTAAAACTTTGATAAATCTGGAATTTATTAATATTTTTGTTACATAATATTTTATCAGATAGACATCTTTGTTTCCCCATTTTTATGTACTTTTTATTAACTAAGTTTTTGTTTCCTCAGTGATTTAAAATTTTTTTTTTGTCATTTCTTAATTTTTACATACACTAAGGTCTGTTTTTGAACTTTGCATTTTGTCTATCTTCATACCTATATAATGTTTTAGTTATATTTTTGTTACCTTTTTATATCTGATGGGAAGTAATTTGCCTACTTCTAGAAATAAGCTTGTTTTTCTTTTTTTCTTTTTCTTTCTTTCTTTTTTGAGACAGAGTCTCGCTTTGTTGCCCGGGCTAGAGTGAGTGCCGTGGTGTCAGCCTGGCTCATAGGCTCCTCAATCTCCTGGACTCAAGCAATCCTGCTGCCTCAGCCTCCCAAGTAGCTGGGACTACAGGCATGCGCCACCATGCCCGGCTAATTTTTCTATATATATTAGTTGGCCATTTAATTTCTTTCTATTTATAGTAGAGACAGGGTCTCGCTCTTGCTCAGGCTGGTTTCGAACTCCTGATCTTGAGCAATCCGCCAGCCTCAGCCTCCCAGAGTGCTAGGATTACAGGCGTGACCACCACGCCGGCCAAGCTTGTTTTTCTTTATTTTCTTTAAGGTACAAACTGCTAAAAGTAGTGATAGAGCCCTTTAGTAACCTCATTATTCTGTGGATACAGAATGTAAACAACTGTAACAATGAACTAAAATAATTAAAGTTTTAAAAACCTGATATGAAAATAATTACCATAACCTAAAACATCAGTTTTCTCTCCTAAGCTCTGTTTCATAAGCTGTAGGAATCTGTGAAGGGATTAATCTTTAAAGTTTCTATTATTTATATTAAAAAGTTTTAAATTGTCCATTTTATGCTTTTTTGTGTTTCCTGTTATATTATCTTCAAGAGGCAATACAGTGAAGTTGTTAAGAACATGGATATAGGGATATACTGCCTGGGGTCAGATTCCTGCTTTGTCACTTACTAATTGTATGAGTTTCAACAGATTATTTAACTCTATACACCTCGGTTTCCTCATCTGTAAAAGGATAGAATAAGTTATTTATCAAAAGTACTAGAACAGTACCTGGCGCATATAAGATTTCTGTAACAGCAGGGCATGGTGGCACTCTGGGAGGCTGAGGCGGGCGGTCAGGAGTTCAAAACCAGCCTGAGCAAGAGCGAGACCCCGTCTCTACTATAAAAAAATAGAAAGAAATTAATTGGCCAACTAAAATATATATATATAAAAATTAGCCGGGCATAGTGGCACATGCCTGTAGTCCCAGCTACTCGGGAGGCTGAGGCAGCAGGATTGCTTGAGCCCAGGAGTTTGAGGTTGCTGTGAGCTAGGCTGACGCCACGGCACTCACTCTAGCCTGGGCAACAAAGCAAGACTCTGTCTCCAAAAAAAAAAAAAAAAAAAGATTTCTGTAAGGATTAAATGCTATTTTTATTCCAGATTGGTATCCCAAAACACCTTTACTTCAAAAAATGAGTTAATTTGCCTTTTTTGGATTTGAATAACTTGGTAAGGATGAATTGAAACAATTAAATTGTTACCCTCTCGCCACAATTTAAATGTGAGCCTTTTTTTTTTTTTTTTTTTTTTTTTTGAAACAGAGTCTCACTGTTGCCCAGGCTAGAGTGAGTGCCATGGCATTAGCCTAGCTCACAGCAACCTCAAACTTCTGGGCTCAGGCAATCCTCCTGCCTCAGCCTCCCAAATAGCTGGGACTATAGGCAGGCAGCACCCTGCCCAGCTAATTTTTTCTATATATTTTTAGTTTGCCAATTAATTTCTTTCCATTTTTAGTAGAGACAGGGTCTCTCGCTCTTGCTCAGGCTGGTTTCGAACTCCTGACCTTGAGCAACCCTCCTGCCTCGGCCTCCCAGAATGCTAGGATTGCAGGTGTGATTCTTCGCGCTCAGCCTGAGCCCATTTTTTAACTACAAAAACTGAACACCTGAATAAAGAAAAGTGCTGGTATTTGTTAATAAGGCATATTTTAAAGCTATAAAGCGGCAACTTTTCTAAATTCAATTTTCAAATCCATTTAGCATACACCATTTAGATACACCAGTATAATTCATTTAGATATACCAGTTTTTAGTCATTAAAAGGATAGAGTTGTAGAACACATAAAATTTGTTTTTATTTGACTAGTGAGTACAGGAAAATAGTTGTATAACTGATTTTCGATTCTTCTACTTAATAGAAGAAATTCTGAGTGGGACGTGGTGGTTCTCTCTTTTAGTCCCAGCTCCTCAGAAGGCTGAGACAGGAGGATTGCTTGAACCCAGGAATTCATGACCAGCCTGGGTCACAGAGTGAGACAGCATCTCTTAAAAAAAAGAAATTCTAATCCTTAAGTTTGGTAATGATGAGCCTGTCATTTTGGTAAGAAGCTAGTTGTGTGTTTTTTGAGACAGTCTCACTCTGTTGCCCAGGCTAGAGTACCGTGGAGTCAGCCTAGCTCACAGCAACCTCAAACTCCTGGGCTCAGGCGATCCTCCTGCCTCAACCTCCTGAGTCGCTGGGACTGCAGGCATGCGCCACTGTGCCTGGCTAATTTTTTCTGGGTTTTTTTTTTGTTTGTTTGTTTGTTTTTTAGTTTTTTGGCTAATTTCTTTCTATTTGTAGTAGAGACAGGGTCTCACTCATGCTCAGGCTGGTCTCAAACTCCTGAGCTTAAGCAATCCTCCTGCCTCGGCCTCCCAAAGTAGTGTTTTGTTTTGTTTTTGAGCCACCACCCCTGGCTGTAAGATTTTTATCTTAGTGTTTTTGGAGTGTATGTATTTATTTTCGGAACTGTGTTCTTCTGTCTCAAATCAGAAATTTATCACAGTAAGCCTGCAAATAGGAATTTGGGTAATAAATTCTCCACTTTGTTTTCCTTGAGTTATTCTGTATTCATTAATAGTCAAGTAAATATGACAATAATCAATAATAGTGAATTTTACTGTATACATTCCCAGAACTACTTATTTTTCTGTAGCAGAAAATAGTCATCTCCAAAAATAGCAAATCTTTCCTTATGAAGGTTTTAATGTTAATATGAATATTTGTCTATTACGATGATAACATTTATGCCTCTCCTTTTTCTCATCATGTGGTAGTCCCTGTCTCCTCTCCCCTCCAGCAGTTATGGATTTTTTGCAGCAGTCTTTATGGGTTTGCATTAAAATATATGCCTAATTTAACCTTGCCTCCATTGTGACTAATAATTTATGCCCAAGAATGTGCTGAGTTTTTAGTATGTGTTCCCTGCACAAAGTAAAGTTAACTGGCCCTTTTGGTGAATGAACTCTAGACCTTGTTCTTTTCCTGAAACCTGTATTTTCTTCAGCTGAACTAAGTGTTCAGTGCCTGTAATATAAAGTGAACTAATCTAACAAAATTCCTACCTTCTAAGGCACTGTATTATTTATATAGCATATGTAAATTCAAAAGCATTTGGTGGAATTGAGGCTAAGGGGGAAGGGCAATAGTATTTGTCTCTTTTTATCCATGTGCACATATTATTTTAGATAAACATTTTAACACATTTCTTAAAGTGGTATTTTAAACCAGTTCTAAAAAGTTGGAGTGTATAAATGGTTGTGACTTGATTAGAAATCCTGCCATTCTGGATTGCTATAGACACGCTCCTCTGTTAGTATGTTTGTGAACTGTCATGCTCAGAACTGAACTTGATTCTTGAGATGGTCTGAAGAGCCCCTAGTAGAGCATATTGACCAGCTCTGTTTTCTGGACATTATCTCTTCTATTATTTTGATAATTTTACATTAAGTTCTGGTTTTGTTTAAGGAAAAAACTGAACAGTTTTATGTTTCTTGAATTTAACAGTTTTTATGTTTAATAAATATATAATTATGTACCTTTGTAGTACTTACCATGTTCCAGGTACTGTTCTAAGTTTTTTAACAAATATTTTTAACAATTATATACAACTATTAAAATGTTTTTGTATGAATTGTAGAAATTTGTGTTACATTTCTCTTATCATGAGAGTGTTTCCTGATAATACTGTGTGATGATACTGACTTTGAATCATTAAATTCATCAGATTATATTATATTCATCATTATATTCATCAAATATAATGAAAATAGAAATTAAAATTAAACTAAAAAAATTTAAAGTCATTATATTGTTTTTTATTCCAGCTTTATCAACAAGGACGCTTATGTCAACTGGGAAGTGAATTTTGTGAATTGGAAGTTTTTGCTAAAGTATTGAGAGCTTTGGATAAAAGGTAAATTCTTTTTTAAAAAATTGTTGTAAAATATATGTAACATAAAATTTACCATTTTAACCATTTTTAAGTATACAATTCAGTGGCATTAAATATATTCACATTGTTGTGCAGTCATCAAGACGATCCATTTGCAGAACTTGTTCATCATCCCCCGCAAAATTCTGTACCCATAAAATAATAACTCCTCTTCCTTCCTCCCCTCAGTCTCTAGCAACCACCATTGTACTTTCTGTTTCTGTGAGTTTGACCACTCTGGTACTCCATAAAAGTGGAATTCTATGTTTGCCGTTATGTGTCTGTCTTATTCTGTTTTATTTCACTTAGCATAATGTTTTTAGGGTTTATGTGGTAGCATGTGTCATAGTTTTTCATTTCTTTTTGAGGCTAGATAATATCCTATTATATGCACATATCCCATTTTGTTTATCCATGGCTGTTTCCATCTTGGCTAGTGTGAATAATACTGCTGTGAACATGAGTATACAAGTATCTCTTTGAGTTCTTGCTTTTAATTATTTTAGTTACGTACTCAGAAGTGGAATTGCTGGATCATATGGTGATTCTATTTTAATTTTCATTTTAATTTTTTTAACGAGTATCTTGCTATGTTGCCCAAGCTGGTCTTGAACTCCTGGGCTCAAGCAATCCTTCCTCAGCCTCCTGAGTAGCTGGGACTATAGATGTGTACCACTATGCCTGGCTACTATTTTTAATTTTTTTTAGGAACTACCGTACTGTTTTCCATAAATTCATTTTTAGGTAACATACATACATACATACATACATACATACTATTTTTAATTTTTTTTAGGAACTACCGTACTGTTTTCCATAAATTCATTTTTAGGTAACATACATACATACATACATACATACATACATACATACATACATACATTCATTCATTCATTCATTCATTCATTTATTTGAGACAGAGTTTCACTTTGTTGCCCAGGCTAGAGTGAGTGCCATGGCGTCAGCGTAGCTCATAGCAACCTCAAACTCCTAGGCTCAAGTGATCCTCCTGCCTCAGCCTCCCGAGTAGCTGGGACTACAGGCATGCGCCACCATGCCCGGCTAATTTTTTCTATGTATATTAGTTGGCCAATTAATTTCTTTTTTATTTATAGTAGAGACGGGGTCTCGCTCTTGCTCAGGCTGGTTTCGAATTCCTGACCTTGAGCAATCCACCTGCCTCGGCCTCCCAGAGTGCTAGGATTACAGGTGTGAGCCACCGCGCCCGGCCGGTAACATTTACTTTTTAACCAGTTCCTTATGTGATATGGAAAGTACTTCATAGGTATGATCATATTAGAAAACTTAGAATGGTTAAAATAATCTTTCCTTTACACATGTAGTGCCAATATAAATCTCTGAAATTATTTTATTGAGAAATTGTCTCAAATTGGCTTTTCTGTATATCTGCTATTATTTTACCATGTATTATGTTACTTTATTTACAGTTGTTACTAGAAGCCCAAAAGCTCTGATTTGCCTTTTTCTGGTCACTACTTCCCCTTCCCAGGGTAACCACTCTGTTCATTTTGCCTGTTTTAGAACTTCATATATAGTTTGTTCATTCTCATTGCTATATATGTATAGTGTTTCATCATGTGAATATGTCATCATTTATTCATTCTATTAGTAATGAACATTTAGGCTATTATCAGTTTTTAGCTATTATAAATAGTGCTACGGTGAAGATTCTTGTACATTTCTTTTGGTGAACATATGTATATATGTCTGTTAGATAAATACCTAGAAGTAGAATTTTCTTTTTCTCTCCTCTCCCCTCCCCTCCCCTCCCCCCTCCTCTACTCTCCTCCCTTAAACTCATTGGCTCAAGCGATCCTACTGCCTCAGCCTCCCAAGTAGCTGGAACTACAGGCACACGCAACCATGCCTGGCTAACTTTTTCTATATATTTTTTGTTGTCCAGCTAATTTCTTTCTATTTTTAATAGAGACGGGGTCTTTGCTCTTGCTCAGGTTAGTCTTGAACTCCTGAGCTCAAGCGATCCTCCCCGCCTTGGCCTCCCAGAGTGCTAGGATTATAGGCGTGAGCCACCACACCCAGCCTAGGAGGAGAATTTGAAAGCAATTTATTTTAAGACTTATAACTTGAGGAGTGCCCACCAGCATGATACAGAATAAGGTAAAAATATTGTCACAGTAATTGTACAGCTCAAACAACTAAGCTTGGTGTCAAAGAGAAGAAGGTTGTACTGTCTGCCTCTATCCCCTTTGGAAAGTTAACACTCTGGCAATTTAGCTTTTTGGGTTCATGAAATGGAGACTGAATTCATCTTCTTCATTGTAGGTGTTGTCATGTAGTAGGAGCCATGAGGGGATGATCTGGCTTTTGATTGAACTTACTGTCTTATTTAGTATTTTCCCCTAAATTTGTTTTAACTGCCATTTCTTTTTCATAACCCACATTTCTAGAAAAATAAGAATATAGTTTCACAAAATATTGCTGTTCTCTAATAATATTGCAAAGTTGTTTTATTTGTTCAACAAATTAGCTGAGTCAGTACTTGTCGAATGCTTAGTATGTGCAGGTACTGTTCTAGATGCTGGAGGTGCAGCAGTGAATAAGGTCTACAGAGCCCTTTCTCGTGGAGTTTGTATTTTAGAGAGTGACGATAAAATAATAAACAAGTAAATAAATAGCATGATTTCAGCATCCAAGGATAACTTTGAAAAGTGGCCTATGTACCAAGATTTTAGAAAAATTTCTTGGTCGATTAATTATAATTAGTCTAAAAAAATAAATGAGAACTCAATTTTAGTAAAAAAGACTATAGAAAAGCTTTAAAAAGCATTCCTTAAGGAAAGGTCAGCTTTCTGGGATTTGAATTTCTCTGTGCAATTCCCAACATGGCTATTGTAAAGATTTAGTGGAATGCCTCTTTTTCATCTCTTAGGTTATCTTTCACCAAGTCTACAAATCCTTTGGTAAGTGTTTTATATGTTTGTGAAACTAAAAGCCTGTAATTTGACCCTTTTTCCCTTCATTCCAAGCAGTTACAATTTTGTTCTTCCAAGATTTTTTTATTGAGATATAATTCACATACCATAAAACTCAACATTTTAAATTGTACCATTCACTTATTCACAAAGTTTTGTAGCCATAACCACTGTCTAATTGTAGAACATTTACTCACCTCAAAAAGAAACCATTAATAGTTATTCTCTATTTCTTCTTATCCTTAGTCTCTGGCTGACCATTAATCTATTTTCTATTTCTATGGATTTGCCTGTTCTAGATATTTCATATAAATGGAATCATACAATGTATGGTCTTTTGTGACTGACTGTCTGACTTAGCATGTTTTCAAGGCTCATTCATGTTATTCCTTGAATAATTTTCCATTGTAAGTATAATACTGCATTTTGTTTATCCAGTCACCTAATGGATGAATATTTGGGTTGTTTCCACCTTTTGGCTATTATGAATAATGCTGTTATGAACATTCTTGGTCAAGATTTTATATAGAGACATATTCTTAGTTGTCTTGGGTATATAACTAGGATGTACACATATGGTAACCCTGTGTTTAACTTTTTGAGGATCTGCTAACTCTTTTCACAGCAGCTGCACCGTTTTACATTCCCATCACTAGTGTATGAGGGTTCCAATTTGGCCACATGCCAACACTTAAAAAATATATATTTCTGGACATGGTGGTTCATGCCTATAATCCCATCACTTGGGAAAACCAAGGGAGATCGCTTGAGGCCAGGAGTTAAAGACCAGCCTGAGCAACTGTCTAGACAGAAAAATTTAAAAAATTAACCGGGCATGGTGGTGGCGTGCACCTACAGTCCTAGCTACTTGGGAGGCTGAGGCAAGAGGATCACTTGAGCTTAGGAGTTTGAGGCTGCAGTAAGCTATGATGATGTCACTGCAATCTCCATCTTGGGAGACAGAGTGAGACCCTATCTCTAAAAAATTTTTTTGAAAATTATTAATAGCCATTCTTTTGGCTATGAAGTGATATCATTGTGATTTTTGGTTTGCATTTCCCTAATCACTAATGATGTTGAGCATCTTAACTTGTGTTTATTGTCCATTTGTATATCTTCTTTGGAGAAATGTCTGTTCAAATCCATTGCCTATTTTTAATAGGTTATTTGTCTTTTTATTGTTGAATTGTAATTTGGTTTTTAAAGCTGATTTTAGAAGTTAGCCTCATCCTTCATTGCCATCAAGTTATACACTGTACTTCCTGAGAGTTATATTCATTGAGTGAAGATATTAGGCTAAATTTTGAGTTATCATAGCCTCATAATTCATAAGGCAAAACACTTTTTAACTTATTCCATCCTGGAAAATAATAATGCTGTGGTTTAAAAGGGAAGCAGCTAGCACCTTCCAAAAGGACAAAAGTAAGTTACCACTATAAAATAAGCCTTTTTCTTCTCTTTCAGACATTTGCTTCATCATTGTTTTCAGGCTTTGATGGATCATGGTGTTAAAGTTGCTTCTGTCTTGGCCTACTCATTCAGTAGACGGTGCTCTTACATCGCAGAATCAGATGCTGCAGTAAAGGAAAAAGCCATTCAGGTTGGCTTTGTTTTAGGTAAGTAATGATAAAATAGAGGAGTATTTTGTTCTGTGATAGACTCAGAATTAAACCTGCTGACAATAAAGAATTTCCCCAGGACATTACCCAAAGTCTATGTAAGGAGGTTATGAGAAGAATGTCAGAAGAACTACTTGTCATTTATTGAACATTAGTTCTGTGCCAAGCACGATACTAGGCATTTAAATGGTATCTTTCCAAATCCTTGTGACATTCCAATGAAGTGATGGTATTAATACTACTTTACTATGAGGAAACAGAAAAGTTGAATAACTGGCTCAAGTCACATACCTGGTAGTGGAGCTAAGTTTAGAATCCTGTGTCTGTATGATTCCAAAGCACATGTCTTTCCACCATGTCATGCTGCTGCCACCAGCCTCTTTCACCTGCTTACTCTAGGCTGTAGCATGGGACATAATCCTTTTGGGGCATCAGTTTTCCCCTCTCTAAAATGAGGATTATTGTATTTCTTCATGGGGATGTTATGAGGGTAGTGAAAACAAATGTAAAAGCAGTCAGAAAAAGTTTTGTATGCTATACATATAGAAAAATATCGTTTAGTGTTTGTATAACATTTTTATGGTTTTTACAAATCTATATATGTATGTTTCACACAACTATTTACAAAGTTGCTGCTACCTTTTTTCTTTATAGTTATTTATTTATTTATTTATTGAGACAGAGTCTCACTTTGTTGCCCAGGCTGGAGTGAGTGCTGTGGTATCTGCCTAGCTCACAGCAACCTCAGTCTCCTGGGCTCAAGCGATCCTACTGCCTCAGCCTCCCGAGTAGCTGGGACTACAGGCATATGCCACCATGCCCAGCTAATTTTTTGTGTATATGTTTTTAGTTGGTCAATTAATTTGTTTCTATTTTTAGTAGAGACAGGGTCTCGCTCTTGCTCAGGCTAGTTTTGAACTCTTGACCTCGAGTGATCAGCCCGCCTCGGCCTCCCAGAGTGCTAGGATTACAGGCATGAGCTGCCACGCCCGGCCTAAAGGTTTTTTTTGTTTTTTTTTTTTTATTGATTGCAGATTGACAGGTAGTTGCAAAAGAATACCAAGAGTTCTTTAAAGCATTCCTCCAGCTTCCTCCAGTGGTGACATATTATATAACTGTAGAATAATATCAAAATCAGGAAATTGACATTGGTATTTTAGTGTTAACTAGACTGTAGGCCTTATTTATTTTTTATCAGTGTTCACATGCACTCATTTTGTGTGTGTTTCTGTGCAATCGATTCCAAGTAAAGAGTCATACAACTACCATCAATATCAGGATACAGATCAGGAGCTGCAACACTGGAAAAATGGCAGAGCAAGAGGAAAGGAAAAAATCCCTCCTGAAAAAGAGGAAGGCTTACCAAGCCCTCAAAGCCAACCAAGCAAAGCAGGCACTTTTGGCAAAGAAGGAGCAGAGGAAAGGAAAAGGGCCAAGTTTAAGTGACTGGAATCGTTTCTACATGATTCCTGGCAGCAGCAACGCGACAGGGTGCATCTCAGACGACTAGAAGTAAAACCTCATGCCTTAAAGTTGTCTGATAAACATTCCATGGCCTTAGTTGTACGCATCCAAAGGATTAATGGGGTGAGCTCACTGGTGCAAAAGACCATCGTGAGACATCACCTAAAGAAAAATTTTCAGTGGTGTCTTTGTTAGAGCCTAAAATTGCTGCATATGGTGGAACCTTATGTGACCTGGTGAGTTCCAAATCTGAAGTCTCTCCAGGAACTCATCTTGAAATGTGGACAAGCAAAGATCAAGAATAAGACCATCCCTGTGACAGATAACACAGTGATTGAAGAGCACCTGGGGAAGTTTGGTGTCATTTGCTTGGAAGACCTCTCAGTGGCTCATCATGCTACTGAGAATAAAGTGGGCTTTCTCAAGGAGATGGGCTCACCCAGCTATCGAGGTGAACGCATCAATCAGCTCATCCGCCAGCTGAACTAGACTCAGAATATCTGAAAGCACAGTGCATTGAGAGCATGTATTTTTGAGTTTTGGAATTATGAAGTATCTTCAGAGAAGACTATTTTCACGCTATCTTCAAAAACAAAGGGAAGAGTCAGGGAAAAGACAGTCAGTTATGCTCATGGCAGGAACCTCTCATCACAGTCCAGTTCCAAGGAAAAATTCCAGTGTTTTCCACTTTGGCTGCTGCCACCTCTGAAATCACATTCCATGGAGAAAGGAGTACAGCTTTGTCGATCTTCTATCCTTAGGTGTTAAACATTGGTGAATGAATGACTCAAGCATGTGTACGAGGATCCCTAAGACTCTTGCAATAGTGGTCCAAGTCCAAATGCATACTTGAATCTGGGTATTCCCAGGGCTTTGTTTTGAAAAGACTTGAAATACAATTGGGAAGGAGAATGCAAAAAAAAAAAAAAAAAAAAAAAATCAGGATGCAGTACTGTTCTATCACTACTGACTACCTTTCGTTTTTAACTTCTCATATTAATGTGTGCGTGTACATGTTTTTTCTCTCTCAGTCTCTCGTGCACACATGTGCATACAAATTTTCACAACCATTTTCTTCAATCTTAGAATAAGTCTTTGTACTGGTCAAAGACAACTTGCTGGAGGAACTTTGGAGCTTTTTCTTTTCCCTCCCTCCCTCCCACCCTCCTTCCTCTCCCTCACCTTCCTCCCTCCCTCCTTTTCTTTTCTCTTTTCTTTCTTTTCCTTTCTCTCTCTTTCTTTTTTCCCTCCCCTCCCCTCCCCTTCCCTCCCCCCCCTTTCTCTGTTTCTCTCTTCCTTCCTTCTTTCCTTTCTTTTCCTTTTTCCCTTCCTTTCTAGAAATGGAGTCTTGCTCTGTTGCCCAGGCTAGAGTGCAGTAGTGCGATCATAGCTCACTGGAGCCTGGAACACCTGGGCTTAGACGATCCTCCCACCTCAGCCTCCCAAGTAGCTAGGACTACAGGCATGTGCCAACATGCCCAGCTAATTTCTCTGTATTTTTTTGTAGAGATAAGGTCTCACTGTCTTGCCCAGGCTGGTCTCAAACACTTCGCCTCAAGCAATCCTTCTGCCTTTGCCTCCCAGAGTGCTGGGAGTACAGGTGTGAGCTACTGCACCCAGTCCAGAATATTCTTTTCTGAAAAGAGCCCTCAGTATTGATCCTTTAACAGTCTCATGGAATGTTAGTTTTGATAAAGAATTGACAAAGGAATGAATGTCTGTAACAGTGGAGTGTTTGTGATCTTGGCAAATGTTAATAATGACATCCTTTTACTTATAAATGGTCATGTAAAAATCTGTATGGGAGAAATTTAGTATCAAGGAAGGTGAAAGACAGGAAGGTTCATCGTGACAAGGTGCCCTGTCATCTCCACATATACCAGTTTGGCTGTTGTAATGAGCCAGAGAGATAAATCAGAGAACCAAGGCCTTAGCAAACTCATATTGTCAGTCTTAATCCTAAAATTATCCAGAAAGTAAATAAACATTGTACCAGAAATGTATAGTGATAGAGATAATTTTTAAAAATAGCCTTATTGAGATATAATTCACATATCATATAGTTCATCCATGGAAAATATACAAAGCAGTAGTTTTTAGTATGTTCACAGAGTTGTGCAAACATTATCACAGTAAGTTTTAGACCATTGTCACCACCTCAAAAAGAAAGCCATACCTGGCCAGGCGTGGTGGCTGATGCCTGTAATCCTAGCACTCTGTGAGGCCAAAGTGGGAAGATCCATTGAGGTCAGGAGTTTAAGACCAGCCTCAGCAACAGGAAGACAGACCCCCTCTCTACTAAAAAAAAATAAAAAATAGAAAAATTAGCTGAGTGTAATAATGTGCACCTGTAGTCCCAGCTACTCGGAAGGCTGGGGGGCAGGAGGATTGCTTGAGCCCAGGAGTTTGAGGTTGCTGTGAGGTAGGCCCATGCCACAGCACTGTAGCCTGGGGTAATAGGGAGACTTGTCTCAGAAAAAACAAAAGAAAACCCTACCCATTAGCAGTCATTCCTCATTTTACTCCAGCCCCAGGCGCGACCATCAGTTTGCTTTCTGTTTCTATAGATTTGCCTATTTTGGACATTTTATATAAATGGACTCATAAAATATATGGCCTATGTGACTGGCTATTTAGCATAATATTTTCAAGGTCCAAACATGTTGTAAAAATAAAATTTATTAAGAGTTTTTTTTTGTTGCTTGAGACAGAATCTCTTGCCCGGGTAGCTCACAGCAACCTCAAACTTCTGGGCTCAAGCAATCCTCCTGCCTCAGCCTCCTGAGTAGCTGGGACTACAGGCATGTGCCACCATGCCCAGCTAATTTTTTCTATATATTTTTAGTTGTCCAGCTAATTTCTTTCTATTTTTAGTAGAGGGTCTCACTCTTGCTCAAGCTAATCTTGAACTCCTGTGCTCAAACAATCTTCTTGCCTCAGCCTTCCAGAGTGCTAGAATTATAAGCGTGAGTAACCACACCCTGCCTATAAAGAGTTTTATAAAGAATTTTTAACAAGGTATCAGAGAACCGAAAAGGCAAAAAGGGAACATGAAGGTATTGTGGACATACTAACTGCAAGAATCAGCTACCACAACTAGGGCTTGGGGAACCAAGGAAAGTGGTTGAATTATTGACATTTGGAAGCTTGAGGAAGTGCCTAGTAAAGCTAGGATGATGGTAGGCTGGTAGATCTAGACCCCTAGGAGGGGCATCTCATGCGGTGCTGTGAAACTGGGTTTGGAAGTGTTGGAAAACTGCAGCTCGTGTTGACTGTTGCTTACTGGAATGAACTGTTACTCCCAAAGTAAAGAAACAAACCCTGGGGTGTTCAGGTCAGCAGGGGTCATGCCAACAGAAACATGAAGGAGTGTCCGTTGAACTTCCAGTCTTGCAGCCTCTTTTTCTAGCGCCTCCCTTTGGCAGAGCCTAACAGGGAGCCAGCTAGCAAATGAGAAATGTGGTTTGCGGAGTCCTTGCCTCAGCATCATAAAACAGAGTCTAGAAAGGCAATTTGAAACTGAGAGACAATATCCTAATAACCAGCACAACACCCAATATGTTGGGATAATGAATAGAAGGTTGCTTAGTATGAATATGTATAATTACCTCATTATTCTAGTCACTTCATAAGGACCTTAGAATGTTCTAAAGCACAATTGTTTCCAATGAATAAAATAAAATTTGTCTAATTACATGTAGCTTTAATTAAACATAAAACATGGGTCTGTGCAAAATATATTTTATTGACTCAGACATTATTGACACCATTAAGATATACCATATTTTGTGTGTACCAAGAAAAAAAATGCTGCCAGTTATTGTAACACTTCAGTTGTATGATGTATTCTAATTTTAGAGGTTTTAAGATGTGCAAAAATGTGTGTTTTAGGATTGAAGAAATACAGAATGTCACTTTGTGTTTTCCAGTTATTGTAACTAATCCTCAATAACACTAAGAAAGTATTCCTCATAATAGCTAATGTAGTATAGTAACTACAGACTTAGCCTCTGAAGTCAGATTATATGGATTCGAATCTTTCCACTTAATAGCTTGTAAGCTTTGGATTCTCTGGCTTCAAGTTTTTCATCTAATTGAAGCAGTAATTGCATTTAAGTTGAAGATGTGTTATGAAAGTTAAATGATAGATTCATGCAGAGTGGTTATCACAATAGAAAGTGGTTACACAGTGTAGTAAACATGTATTAAAGGTTAGTCATTATTAGGAGCCAGAATCCTCAGAGTATTTGGAAGAAATGATGTCAGGACAGTAATTTAATTTCTTGCTAAAAAAATAAGATGAGTAAGCATCACCATCTTTTTTATCTGTGTGTCCTCTATGATGTGCTGCTATACTAAGAAGATTCTTTATTAAGATTTCTTTACCTTCTTTGGGATTGGGTATTGGGAAATTGAAAAGTTATGTGTACACTGCAAGAGGAAAATAATAGAATAATTAGAATTTAGTGGGTCATTAGCTGGAAAACGTCAAGTCTTAGGCCGTGTAGAGTATTCTTAGAGGATTAAAACTCTTAACTCCTTATTGAAAGTCTCAACTTAGATCCTAATCCCCCTAGTTCAAAACTTCACGGTTAATATCTTTGTTTTAAGCTAGCTGCAGTACTTCAATATTATGGTTTTGTTTTAGTTTAGATAATATTGATTGTAGGCATGTCTTTGTTGCTTTCAGGCAATTTATTACATTATCTAAAATTACTGATTTTTCTTGTTCTTTAGGTGGCTTTCTTTCAGATGCTGGATGGTACAGTGATGCTGAGAAAGTTTTTCTTTCCTGCCTTCAGTTGTGTACTCTGCATGATGAGATGCTTCATTGGTTTCGTGCAGTAGAATGTTGTGTGAGGTGAGTTGGAACATACCCTACAATTATGTGCTATAATGGTACTTAGTGGCTTTTATAGTTTTAGCTCTTCAAAGTATATACCAACATTTGAATAAATTTCTGTGATGATACGGGCTCCTGCCTCCCATTTCCAAAATATAGTTAACCTGCTGTAGACAGCTTACCTTAGATTTGAGTATTATGAGACAAGATGTATTTCTTATATATCTTTTTGCTTTGTCATAGAGTTTGTTTATTCATTCAACAAATATTTGTTGACTACTTGTTATGTACTGGTACTAGGAACTGTGATAGGCACTGGAAGCTAGGAAACCCCAGAAATATACATTTTTCTTTTTTTTTTTTTTTTTTTTTTTGAGACAGAGTCTCACTTTGTTGTCCAGGCTAGAGTGAGTGCCGTGGCGTCAGCCTAGCTCACAGCAACCTCAAACTCCTGGGCTCGAGTGATCCTTCTGCCTCAGCCTCCCGAGTAGCTGGGACTACAGGCATGTGCCACTATGCTCGGCTAATTTTTTATATGTATATATCAGTTGGCCAATTAATTTCTTTCTGTTTATAGTAGAGACGGGGTCTCGCTCTTGTTCAGGCTGGTTTTGAACTCCTGACCTTGAGCAATCCGCCCGCCTCGGCCTCCCAAGAGCTAGGATTACAGGCGTGAGCCACAGCGCCCGGCCTACATTTTTCTTGGATGCTACTTTTTTACCCCTGCTTTATTTACATTTCCATAATCATGCATAACAAGATCAATATTTTACTTATAAATAACTTTTCTTTGACAATATAGTGAATTTTTTTTACAGGTTTACTTCAAGGCAAGCAAATTTAGAAGTAACTCTGCTTTTACTATACTTTTTTCTGTATATGTAACATTTAGAATTAGTTAGGTTTTTCTCTGTCCCCCAATTTGATTTGACATCTCTTAAAAAGAGTTTATAATATAAAACTAAGGAAAATCAAAATAAAGTCAAAAAATAAAACAATAGAAATTCTTTGTCCTAAGTTAACTAAAGTCAATTTACTGCACTTACAGTCTTCTACTTTTAAGGAATTAAGGGGCATATATCCCAGGTATTTTAGAGATGAGTTAATTAAATCTGAACCCCTTCAGAGCTAGAATATAGATTCTTCTATTAAACCTTTGTTGATTTAAGTTAAAATTGAGTAAAGCTATGTCTCCCCCCTTTCCTCCTCCTCCCTTCTTTCTTCCCTACTTCTTCCCCCTCCTCCATCCCCTATCACCCTCTTCCCCTTACACCTCCTCCTCCCCCTTGCCCTTTCTTCCTTTTGCTCTTTCTCTTCCTCTCCCTCTCCCCTCCCTCTCTCCAGTTTGGATTTCAGTTGAATTTCATGTGGTTTTCATTGCCTTGTTTTATATAGGGCTGTTAGAAAATCGTTCAAATCCTGGCTGGGCACAGTGGCTCATGCCTGTAATCCCAGCACTTTGGAAGGCAGAGATGGGAGTTTGAGACCAGCCTGAGCAACGTAGCAAGACTCTGTCTCTACAAAAAATAAAAAACAAATTAGCCAGACATGGTAGTCCCAGCTCCTTGGGATAAACCATAAGAATATTTGTGTTCATAAACTATAAAGTGATTGGTATTTGGGGCTATAATTTATAGTACTGATCAAAATAATCTTTGTCTTTTTTCTTCTGCCAATTCTGTGTTTGTAGGAATAGGAGACTTGACTGTCCTAAATGGGATTGGTTAACTATTTTTATATATATGAACTAGTTACTTTGTTTTTTTTTTTTTTTTTTTTTTTTTTTTTTTTTGAGATAGATTCTCACTTTGTTGCCCAAGCTAGAGTGAGTGCCCTGGCATCAGCCTAGCTCACAGCAGCCTCAATCTCCTGGGCTCAAGTGATCCTACTGCCTCAGCCTCCCGAGTAGCTGGGACTACAGGCATGTGCCACCATGCCTGGCTAATTTTTTGTATATATATTTTTAGTTGGTCAATTAATTTGTTTCTATTTTTGGTAGAGACAGGGTCTCGCTCAGGCTGGTTTCAAATTCCTGACCTCAAGCAATCTGCCCGCCTCGGCCTCCCAGAGTGTTAGGATTACAGGTGTGAACCACCACGCCCGGCCTGAACTAGTTACTTTGGAACAGAAAAGTCATTTTGGATAATTTCATTTCATTCATATATATATATATATATATATATATATATATATATATATATACACACACACACACACATATATATGTATATATACATGTATATATACATATACGTATGTGTGTGTGTGTATATATATATATATATATTTTTTTTTTTTTTTTTAATAGGGTCTTTGTTGCCCAGAGTGGAATGGAATGCTGCAGTGGCACTGAGGTAGCTCACTGCTGCCTTAATATCCTGGGCTCAAGCGATCCTCCCATCTCAACCTTGCCAGTAGCTAGGACTACAGGCACATACCACCACACCAGGCTAATTTTTTAATTTCTTACAGAGACGGGGACTCGCTGTGTTACTCAGGCTGGTCTTGAACTCCTGGCCTCAAGCAGTCCTCCCACCTTGGCCTCCCAAAGTGCTAGGATTACAGGTGTGAACCATTATACCTGGCCATAAATTATTCTTTATAAAAGTCTTGACCAAAAGATAAAACACTTTCTTTTTGTATGTGACTTTTATTCACAGAGTCAGATTTATTTCACTCAGATACATAATGTTTCCTCTGTTTAATGTTAAGGCTTCCATATAAATTTTGCTTTAGCCTAACCAAAAGATTTAGTTTTTTCACAGGACCAAGTCTCCTTTTCTCCTTCCTAGTTTGTCTTCTTTATCATACATCTCACATCATTATTGTTGCAAGTGTTGATAGGCAGGGAGAAAGGGAAAGGACAAAAGGCTTTTGCCAGCTGAGTCTCATTTTTGTTTCTTTTTTAAATCAGAAAAAATAGCTCTCCTAGAAGTCTAATCTTATCTTTTTGCTTACCTGTCTTTTAAACTAGGAAACTGGGACATATTCTACACATCTTCCAATCTGTGTGTAAGGTGTTGTAGGGAGCAAAACATTTTTAATTTGCATATTGTTACTCTGAATGAACTCCTGGGTCTACATTAAGGTAGAAGAGGTGGAGAATATTGAATAGATAACTAACAATACAGTGAGTCTTTGCAGCTAGCACTTGTGAATTTAGAATGTTGTCTGGACCAAGGAACAAAGCTATTTATAGTACCAGCATACTGCCTGTATACCAAGACAAGACATTTTGTCCCTAGAAATTTGAAATTTCAAAATAAAATTTGCTTGGATGAAACTCTATTTAAATTTTTGGTGATTACAAGTATATTTAATGTAATTTTTATATAATTTTTTTATCTTAAACTTAGTATTGTTTTTAAAAAGATTGAATTTTTCTGACTTTGTTTTTTATTAAGACAAAAAGAAATTGGAGGTATTAATTGACTATGTGTTTTGCAGAACAGATACTAATGAAATCCTTTGACCAATCCCAGGGGCTTTGAGTCTGATGCAAGAGTACGAGTATGTTTTTCAATTTAATATCACAAAGCCAATTTCTACTCTCAGGCTGGCATCAAAACATTATAGAGCAAATGTCAGAGAACCTTCTTGGCCTTACTTAGCAGAAAGTAGTTAAACCTGGTACCATTTTTCAATCCTTTTGTATTCCTTGGGGACTCTGCATGTTTTCCCTTATTTCTTTTCTATTTAATAGCTCTGGTTTTTGGTTTTTTGCTTTTTTTATTTTAAGACAGAGTCTCACTTTGTTGCCCAGGCTAGAGTGAGTGCCGTGGCATCAGCCTAGCTCACAGCAACCTCAAACTCCAGGGCTCAAGCAATCCTTCTGTCTCAGCCTCCCAAGTAGCTGGGACTACAGGCATGCGCCACCATGCCTGGCTAATTTTTTCTATGTATATTAATTGGCCAATTAATTTCTTTCTATTTATAGTAGAGATGGGGTCTTGCTCTTGCTCAGGCTGGTTTCGAACTCCTGACCTCAAGCAGTTCGCCCGCCTCGGCCTCCCAGAGTGCTAGGATTACAGGCGTGAGCCACTGCGCCTGGCCAGCTCTGGTTTTTTTGCTTATACATATTTGTTGCCAAACAAATTCTGAAAACACAGAAAACTATAAAGAAGAAAATAAATATTATCTATTATATATATATGTGTGTGTGTATATATATATACACACACACACCCCAGTAATATTTTTTGGTTTATTTATGGTAAATTAACATTTCATACTGAGCATCAATAATATATCTATTACTGAATTGTGCATTTTTTTTAAGATAATTAACCTAAAAGCATATCCTCAACCCCCTTTTCCAACTTCTTCTCTAGAGTTTATCAGTCCATGTGAGCATGGTTTGTTTGATGTCAAGAGTTCCCTTGAGACCTGCAGAGGAGAAAGAGATTGCCTTTATGCTTCTGAGAGTGGGGCAGAGCAAACTTTTTATTTTAAATCATTTTCTACTTTTTTTATTTTTAAAATTATAGACATGTATTGCTTTGATAGTTTTTTTTTTTTTAAGTGAAAAAAAAAAGAACTTCCTGAACTGGTGCACATATGCACACATACGTGTGTATGTTAGTGTGCGTGTAAAAACTTGAATCTGGATTTAAAAAGAACCCTGCCTAAGTCCTAGGCAGTTGAAGTTCCTGAAATACAAAGATACCAATGTCTCAATTATTGAGAGAAAATACTATACATCATCATCAATTTTTAGGGCAAAAGAAAGAATTTTCAAGTATGCATACACCCAGTGTAGCTCCCTGTACCTTATCTCAGAAAAATACTCAAGGAATTTCTCTAGCCAAATAAAAGTTCAGTAATAACAAATCTCAAAATAGGGAAAGATGGTATAGAAAAAGTAGTAAGTGATAAATATTATAATATATGTCCTACATGCAAATAGAGTAGGAAGAGAATGAAGAACAAATTGGGAGTCTATAATAGATTTTTTTTTTGACACAGACTCTTACTCTCTTGCCCAGGCTAGAATGCCATGGTGTCAGCCTAGCTCAAGCTCCTGGGTTCAAGCAGTATTCCTACCTCAGCCTTCCAAGTAGCTGGGACTACAGGCACACTCCAGCACACCTGGCTAATTTTTTCTGTTTTGAGTAGAGATGGGGTCTGAGGGATCTCACTCTTGCTCAGGGTGATCTTGAAATCCTGACCTCAAGCGATCCTCCTGCTTCAGCCTCCCAGAGTGCTAGAATTATAGGAATGAGCCATAACACCCAGCCCTATTAGGTAAGGATCTTTTTCAACCCAGAGATGAAAGGGAAATTTTAGAAATAACATAAAACAGAAATTCTCAGTTACCACATCTTCTTAAATGTAAGATAAGGTTGGATTTCTTTTTTCCTCCAAAATCATCCCACAGTAAAGAGAGTTGTCTTACAAAGACTTTCATGTTATGTGATGTTCTTTCAAGTCTGTAACAGGTTGAGTGTTCCAAATCCAAAATCTGAAACACTTCTGTTCCCAGTCATTTTGGATAAGGGATATTGAACCTGTATTTTGAACAACAAAATACTATTTAGGAAAGAAATGTTAACCTGAAACATCAGTCAGTGCTAATATCAGGAAGCACATAGAGACCACCTGGGAGAATTTTCTTTTTAAGGAAGTAATGAAATTTAAGAGATTTCGAATTATTCTGGAGGTCATTACCTTAGAGTTGTAAGTGTTGGATAGCTTTCTTAATGGGCTTTTTAAAGATTACTTTGAAGTGATAGAGTGGATCAGTGTTAGAGATCATGGATATCTACTTGCCATAGGAGGAATGGAAAAGCCTAACCAGCAGGCCTAATGGTTTACAGACGGTTGCTTGTAGCTTTGGATAAAATTTCTGGTGACATCATACACATACTCAAAAATATTGATTTTTAAAGAAGTGAAAATGTTTTACTCTGAAAAGCTGTTAGATGACTCAAGAAATAGTTGTGGTGATTATGAAGACAAATGTTTGAGATGTGTGGTGAATAATTTGAATAAAGTTGGGGCTATGTGGCTCACACCTGTAATCCTAGCACTTTGGGAGGCCGAGTGGGAGGATTGCTTGAGACCAAGAGTTCAGCACCCACTCAAGCAATACAGTGAGACCCTCATCTCCACAAAAAGTAAAAAAAAATAGCCAGATGTGGTGGCATACACCAGTAGTTTGAGTCAGGAGGATTGCTTGAGCCCAGGAGTTTGAGACTACAGCAGGCTAAAATCAAGCCACTGCACTCCAGCCTGAGCAAGAGAGTGAGACCTTGTCTCTTAAAAGAAAGAAAAGGAAAAAAGTTGTTTTATAAATTACAAGGAGGAAAAGCAATTTTCACAAATTTAATTTAGATTTTGAATACATATGTATAACATAAGATTTAAATATTATAAGCTTTTAAGTGTTATATATCCCTAAACTTGGGATATATACGAGTTGGCAAAAATACTTTTAGATGGAAAATAAAGGCTCATCTCTTTATATTCAGGTTACTTTTTATTTGGCATATATGATAGCCTATTTTTAAAATATACATGTGGGAGCATGGAGAAATAAATATGTTACAAAGATCTGTTCTTGGTGGAGTAGAAATAGGCAGTATTATTTAATGTTCAAACATTATTAGTGATAGAGATGGGCATATAATGATTTGTGTAATGGAGGAGTGTGATAGAACTTCTGCACTTTACTATGGGAATAAGGATAAAAAGAATTGGAAATTTGACCAAGCTAGATATAAACAAAGAGAGTAGAGGAAATAACTAAGTATGATAAGTAAAATAGCCAATTAATGGTAAATGAAAAATAAGATGAAAAGATTTGGCTGGGCATGGTGGCACATGCCTATAGTCACAGCTATTTGGGAGGCTGAGGCAGGAGGATTGCTTGAGGCTGAGAGTTTCAGGTTGCTGTGAACTAGGCTGACACCATAGCACTCTAGCCCAGGCAACAGAGTAAGACTCTGTCTCCAAAAAAGAAAAAAGGAACTACTACTCAACAAATAACAAAATTAAAAAATGGGCTTGAATAGACATTTTTCCAAAGAAGATCTATAAATGACTAATAAGCATATGAAAACATGCTCAGTGTTTTTAGTCATTAGGGAGATGCAAACCAAGCATAATGAGATGCCACTTCATACTTACAAGGATGGGTACAATTAAAAAAACAAAAACAATAGAAAGTAAGTGTTGGCAAGGATGAGAAGAAATTAGAAACCTTTGTGTACTGTTGGTTGGAATATAAAATATTGCAGCTGCTGTGGAATGCAGTTTGGCAGTTTCTCAAAAGCTAAACATAGAATTACCATATGACCCAGCAATTTCACTCGAAGGTATATACTTGAAAGAATTGAAAGCAGGGACTCAAAATGATATTTGTATGTATCATAGTAGAATTATTCATGAGAGACAAAAGATGGAAACAATCCAAGTATCCAGCAGCAGATTAGTAAACAAAATATGACATATGCATACAATATTATATGTACCCAGTGATTCAGCCAGTTCTAATACATGCTACAGCATGGATCAATCTTGAAAATTTTATCCTAAGTAATTAAGGTAGACCCAAAAGGATAAATACTGTATGATTCCATTTCTTAAATAGGCAAATTCATAGAGACAGAAAGCAGTTTAAATTTTATCAGGGACTTATGGGTAAAGGGGAATGGGAAGCTATGGTTAATGCTTACAGAGCTTCTATTTAGGGTGATGAAAAGGTTTTGGAAGTGGATGGTGGTGATGGTTGCATGCCATAGTGAATATAATTAATACCACTGAATTGTACACTTAAAAAATAATGGCAAATTTTAATATATTTCACCACAATAAATAATAAAATTTAAAAAACCACAGTAGTCTTTATTTTCATTATCAAACCTTGTGCTTTCAAGCTGTTCTTTTTTTTTTTTTTTTGAGACAGAGTCTCACTTTGTTGCCCAGGCTAGAGTGAGTGCCATGGCATCAGCCTAGCTCACAGCAACCCCTATCTCCTAGGCTCAAGCGTTACTATTGCCTCAGCCTCCCGAGTAGCTGGGACTACAGGCATGCGCTACCATGCCCGGCTAATCTTTTCTATATGTATTAGTTGGCCAATTAATTTCTTTCTATTTATAGTAGAGACGGGGGTCTCGCTCTTGTTCAGGCTTGTTTCAAGCTCCTGACCTCAAGCAATCCGCCCGCCTCGGCCTCCCAGAGTGCTAGGATTACAGGTGTGAGCCACCGCGCCTGGCCTCAAGCTGTTCTTTATTTCTAAAAATTTTAACCTGTTCTTAGAACAAGGCACTTGTAAGGAAAGAAATTCTTTTCTTTTAGGTTTACTTTCGGTGTATTTTATCTTTGTCATATGTGGCTGATGAGGATCTAACTAGTCATCTTCTTCAGTCTTATAGTAAATATATTAATAAACTACTGACTTCTAAATTTTTATATTTTCCATTTCAAGCAATGAATAGTTTAACCAATTAAATAGTAATTGCTTTTGACAACAGCTGTTGATCAGGTAGACATGACTTTGTGTTGTCCTAAAAGTAAAATACTATGTGTTTACATGGTAGCGCCATATGTAGAGAATCTCGAGAACCTGCTTTTCTCTTAGGCTGAGAGTTGAGACAAAATTAGACTATAAATTGGACCAAAGGTTCCTTGGATTCTGCATCCTGCTTAGTGGCAGCCCAGATGGACACACAAACTCTGAAGAGTCTCCATATGTTTAATTTGCCCTTTTGTTTCAGTAGACAACCAGTGGAGATGAGAAAATATCAAGCGGTGCTTTTCTGGCATAAAATGTTTAGTTTGCTACCTCATCATGTGCCAGTTACTAAATAACTTCCAGAAATTGTTATTTTAGAATACTTAACAGTGAGGGTTATTGGATATGAAATTGTTAACATTGTGGAAATGAGAAGTAAGCACTGTTCTTTTTTTTTTTTTTTTGTTGGTTCCTCGATCTTGGATGTTCTTTTCATTTTCTAAATTTACAACCGTTGCCTAAGTTTTTCGTTTTTCTCATTCAACCATTTAGCGAACTATCAAGTCTATATTTCAAAAACTAATCCTTTTTTCCTCGAGGATTTTTTTTTCCTCGACTGTCATAATATCTTCTGCCCTGGTTGCTTTGTGTCCACTCTTGGCTTTGCTGTAATCCATGCCCCACGCTGCAGCCAGAGCATTCTTTCTAGAGTTGCATTGTCCCATGTGGTAGCTATTAACCATATGTGTCTATTTAAATTTAAATTAATTAAAATTAAATTAATTAAAAATCAGGCCGGGCATGGTGGCTCACACCTGTAGTCCTAACACTCTGGGAGGCCAAGGTGGAAGGATCGTTTGAGCTCAGGAGTTCGAGACCAGCCTGAGCAAGAGTGAGATCCCATCTCTACTAAAAAAATAGAAAGAAATTAGCTGGACAACTAAAAATATATAGAAAAATTAGCCAGGCGTGGTGACACATACGTGTAGTTACCAGCTTCTCGAGAGTCTGAGGTAGGAGGATCGCTTGAGCCCAGGAGTTTCAGGTTGCTGTGAGCTAGGCTGACGCTAAGGCACTCTAGCCCGGGCAACAGAGTGAGTCTCAAAAAAAAAACAAAACAGTCCTCAGTCATACTAGGCACATTTTTAATACTCAGTAGCCACTTGTGACCAGTGGCTACCAAGGTGAGCAGCATAAGTGTAGAACATTTCTATCATCTCAGGAAATGTTAGATAGCATTGTTCTAGAACCTCTATCACCTCACTTACTGTTGCAACCGAAACTCCTATCCATGGCTAGGAAGGATCTATATAAAATCGTGTTTATCTCTCCTTTCTCATTTCTCTTTACATAATCCTTTATTCGCTTTACTCCAAATGCTTTTTTTCTGTTCTTCCACTGTGCCAGATATTCCTCCGCTTCTCAGGGCCTTTGCTACTTGTTGTTCCTTCTGTTTGGAACATTCACATTTTTCTATTTCTCCTTAAAAATACAAATCCAATCAACTCACCATCTAGAATAGCCTGATAAATTACTTCATTTCAGCTTTAAGTTAGAATTTAATGTTAGGAAAGATACTCCAGAATTTTGGATCAACCTTACTATACTATTTTTCTTGAGGGTTGTATTCTTTTCTAAAAGCAGATAACTGTATGGTAAGTGTTGGGAGGATACACATTGACATTGAATAGTGTTCATTACCTTATTGATTAGTTCTGATTCTTTTGAAGATACTCTGTTTTCCCTGTACAAAAAAAAGATCCATTAGAGGATTATTTGAATTTTTCTCATTTTAGGTTATTAATCTGTTAATATTTTTGGTACAGATAGAATAAATAAATTTTAAGTATCTATTGATTTTATAGTCTTGAAGAATGCTTCCCAACTTCACCATACTTCTTGGTTTTCTTTTGCTTTTTTCTTTTGGATACAGGGTCTTGCTCTGTTCCCCAAGCTGGAGTACAGTGGCACACTCATAGCTCTTTGTATCCTCGAACTCCTAGGCTCAAGTGACCTTCCTGCCTCAGCCACCCAAGTAGCTGGGACTACAGGCATGCATCACCATGCCTGGCTAGTTTTTTTTAATGTTTTATAGAGACAGAATCCCACTTTGTTGCCCGGGCTGGTCTCAAACTCCTGGCCTCAAGTGATCCTCCTGCCTTGGCCTCCCAAAGTACTGGTATTACAGGCTTCAGCCACCACACCTCACCTAGGTTTTCTATTAAAGGGCTTTTATACTTTTGTTCCTTCTCAGGCTAAACATTTTCAGAAAATTGTATTGGCTTCATACATGGACATAATGTTCTAGCCAGCATTATAATAGATACATAAATAATTGTCCAGTCCTAATAGTGTTCTCCTGTCTTGTATAGTCTGTATAGATGTATAGTCTATTGCTATCTAGACATCAGTATGATCTAAAATATTTTGCTACTCTTGCATATCATTAAATAGCATAGTTATACTTTGTGTAAAGAACTGTATTTTCCACCATAGAAAATAAAGATTATAAAAGAAATAGTTGATAGTACTGCTATTTTCTGTGAACTTATTGGAAAGATAAAAATAAGCACTTATGCATCATGAAATCAGTGGTAATTGATCAAGTGTTACACAAATGTACTAAAAATAAAAATAGAAGGTAATAGTGGGTATTTCATGTTGATGTTATTTTCTTTATTATTTTATAAGTTTTTAATACTGAAATCATATTGCAGATTTAGAACAAAAAGAGTAAATGTTAGTTTTTTAGACATATGCCAAGTATACAAAAATACGTAAAACATTTAGAGAAGATAAGGAATCAAAGGTGTATGAGATTAATCATGGGAAGCTTTCGGGAAAGAGCCTGTATTTCTTCATGGGCATTAGTCAACCCCACTTTGGGCCAGACAGTTGTTTTCTGATGCTGCTTCATTTTTGCATCTAGTTACCATAAGTCATGTAAGTGCTATGTAGTGATCTGTAAGAGGTTATCAGGTCCACCATGATAGAAATATCAAAAATAGAGGAATATTATTTGTGTTTTTCAGGTTGCTTCATGTGCGAAATGGAAACTGCAAATATCATTTGGGTGAAGAAACATTTAAGTTAGCTCAGACATATATGGATAAACTGTCAAAACATGGCCAGCAAGCAAACAAAGCTGCACTCTATGGAGAGCTTTGTGCACTCCTATTTGCAAAAAGCCACTATGATGAGGTAAGTGTTTTGAGGTGTGTCTCATTTTGACCAGTAAGTACCTATAAAACAGTGTAAATCACGGTTGGATGCGGTGGCTCACGCCTGTAATCCTAGCACTCTGGGAGTCCGAGGTGGGAGGATCCCTTGAGCTCAAGAATTAGAGACCAACCTGAGCAAGAGTGAGATCCCATCTCTACTAAAAATAGAAAAAATTAGCCAGGCATGGTGGTGTGTGCCTGTAGTGCCAGCTACTGGGGAGGCTGCATCAAGAGGATCACTTGAGCCCAGGAGTTTGAGGCTGCTGTAAACTAGGCTGACAGCATGGTACTCTAAGCCCAGGTGACAGAGCAAGACTCTGTCTCAGAAACAAACAAACATCCTAGGGAATAAATTCATTATTTTAAAAAAACAGGATAAATCAAATAGTCTTCTGTTATATGTACTATAGATCTTGTTTTCACATACTAAGTTTACTTAAACCAGTATACATTGCAGTAGAATATTTAAAATCAGACAAAAGGAATATTTGTGAAATGTTTAAATATATACATACATTTAAATATATACAGTTTAAATGTATACATGGACGATTTAGGGCCAGTTTTGTTTCTGTTCTTTTAAATTTGATCACATGTGTATATCTCTGCCTCTATTTATTTATTTATTTATTTTTTGAGACAAGAGTCTCACTTTGTTGCCCAGGCTAGAGTGAGTGCTGTGGTGTTAGCCTAGCTCACAGCAACCTCAAACTCCTGGGCTCAAGCAATCCTACTGCCTCAGCCTCCCGAGTAGCTGGGACTACAAGCATGTGCCACCATGCCTGACTAATTTTTTTATATATATATTAGTTGGCCAATTAATTTCTATTTATAGTAGAGATGGGGCCTCACTCTTGCTCAGACTGGTTTCGAACTCCTGACCTCGAGCAATCTGCCCACCTCGGCCTCCCAGAGTGCTAGGATTACAGGCATGAGCCACCGCGCCTGGCCTGCCTCAATTTTTTGTTTTTGTTTTTTTGAGGCAGGGTCTCACTCTGCTACCCTGGCTGGGGTAGAGCGACATAATCATAGCTCACTATAGCCTCAGACTCCTGGTCTCAAGTGATCCTCTTACCTCAACCTCCTGAATAGCTGGAACTACAGGCGAGGACCACTATACCCAGCTAATTTTTTATTATTTTTTGTAAAGATGAAGTCTCACTATGATGCCCAGGTTGGTCTCGAACTCCTGGCCTCAAGCAATCTTCCCAACTTGGCCTCCCAAAGCACTGGGATTAAAGTGTGAGCCACCATGCCTGGCCATCTATCCGAATTGTTTCAATTGGCATGTTTTGTTAACTGAGTCTTGAATAGATGCTTTCAGTTGAATCTATAGTTCTCAATGAACTCATATAACTTGAAGGCATTCATTTCAGTGGGAAACTAGATTTTATTTATATCTTCTTGTATTGCTTTGCATCTTCCTCTGCCCCATGAGAAAGACAGCTTTATTCCTGGCTTTTATATTATTAAATTAATGCTTATGGGCTAATAAACATGTAATTGAGAAGTGATCTGTATGTGCTTATTTGCTTTGCTTGGTTGCTTTAATATGGAAAAATATCATAATTATTTCATGCTGTCAGATAGCAGTCATTTAACTTTCATGTTGTAAATTATTTCTATCTTGATTTTTGCCCCATCAGTATAAATATATATCCCATATTTAAGGGAAAATTACTTAGAAGTGAAACCAGAAAATTCTAGAATAATTGTAAAGTGATGTTTGTGCAACTCAGATGCTAGGTCATGCTGCTTATAATAGTTATATAAGAATTTATCAAGGCTGGGCAGAGTGCCTCATATCTGTAGTCCCAGGTACTTGGGAGACTGAGGCAGGAGCATCACTTGAGCTCCAGAGTTTAAGGATGTAGTGCACTAAGGATCATGCCTGTGAATAGCTGTTGTACTCTTTTTTTTTTGAGATAGAGTCTCATTCTGTTGCCTGGGCTAGAGTGCTATGGCATCAGCCTAGCTCATAGCAACCTCAAACTCCTAGGCTCAAGTGATCCTTCTGCCTCAGCCTCCCAAGTAGCTGGGGCTATAGGCGTGCGCCACCATGCCCGGCTAATTTTTTCTATATATTTTTAGTTGGCCAATTAATTTCTTTCTATTTATAGTAGAGACGGGGTCTCGCTCTTGCTCAGGCTGGTTTCGAACTCCTGACCTTGAGCAATCCTCCGGCCTCGAGGTCCCAGAGTGCTAGGATTATAGGTGTTGAGCCACCGCACCGGGCCGAGTTTAGTCTTTTAATTATAAATAAATAAACTTTTTATTGATATATGCAGAAAAATACACAAATCTTGAGGATAAAGTTTGATGAATTATCACCTTTTTTTTTGAGACAGAGTCTTGCTATGTCACCCTGGCTAGACTACAGTGGTGTCATCCTAGCTTACTGCAACCTCAAACTCCTGGGCTCAAGAGATCCTCCTGCCTCAGCCTCTCAAATAGCTGGGACTACAGGCGCACACCACCATACCCAACTAATTTAGGATTACAGGCGTGAGCCACTGGGCCCTGCCTCACCATATTCTTATATTAGTCAGGATAGGCTGGGCTATGCTGAGGTAATATCAACCCTAGAATAGCAGTGGTTTTGAAACAATAAAAATTTGTTTCTTGCTCATGCTATATCCCTGTTTTGTAGCAGCTGTGGCTGTACTTAACATTATATCTGTACTTTGATCAAGACCCATTGTGTTCTAGCACATCTACCTGGAATGTTACCACCATCCTTGAAGCAGAGGCAGAAACTTCATGGGGAAGCACAATTGACACTTAGAGCCTTCTCCCAGAAATGGCACATTTCACTTCTCATATATTAATTTTTTTCTTTTTTTTTGAGACAGTCTTACTCTGTGCCTGGCTAGAGTGCCATGGCATCACCCCAGCTCACAGCAACCTCAAACTCTTGGGCTCAAGTGATCCTCCTGCCTCAGCCTCCCGAGTAGTTGGGACTACAGGCATGTGCCACCATGCCCAGCTAATTTTTTCTATATATTTCAGTTAGCCAATTAATTTCTTTCTATTTTTAGTAGAGACGGGGTATCGGTCTTGCTTAGGCTGATTTCAAACTCCTGACCTAGAGCAATCCACCCGCCTTGGCCTCCCAGAGTGCTAGGTTTCAGGCTAGTTTCGAACTCCTGACCTTGAACCATCCGCCCACCTCAGCCTCTCTCATATATTAATTGATTGGAAAAAGTCACGTGGCCATGCTTGTCTTTAATGTGAAAGGGAAGTGTATCCTTCCCAAAGGGGAAAAGAAGGGGTGGAGCAATAAATATTTTATAATGGTATTAAAATCTATCACAATTCTAAAAATATTACCTTATTACTTTGGAACAAAATCAACTTTTTTAGTATCCTACAAACACAAACCAGGTTTTCTGACCTAAATCTGAGTTGGATGAATAGCTTTTATTTCATATTTGCATCAAACTTGCTTCCGAATAGCTGTACCTTTTAAGTGAAATGCAAGAGAATGAAACTTGCAGGAGAGAAATATTTATTTTCTAATATGTTCTCCCCCCATTCCTTGTGATCCCTTCATAATATTTTGTTTTGTTTTGTTTAAAGCAGTTACCACTATCCAAGATAATGTGTCTTTTTTTTTCCAGTTTTTTTTTTTTTCAGCATATTATGGGGGTACAAATGTTAAGGTTACTAATTTGTCTTTTTTTTCTCTCTCCTGCTAAACACTAGGAGAAGAAGGACATTTTTTTTTTTTTTTTTAGAGACGGGGTCTCGCTATGTTGCCCAGGCTGGAGTGCAGTGGCTATTCACAGGCGCGATCCCACTACTGATCAGCACGGGAGTTTTGACCTGCTCCGTTTCCGACCTGGGCCGGTTCACCCCTCCTTAGGCAACCTGGTGGTCCCCCGCTCCCGGGAGGTCACCATATTGATGCCGAACTTAGTGCGGACACCCGATTGGCATAGCGCACTACAGCCCAGAACTCCTGGGCTCAAGCGATCCTCCCATCTCAGCCTCCCGAGTAGCTGGGACTACAGGCGCGCGCCACCGCGTCCGGCGAGAAGGACATTTTTGTTTCTCACTATGTACATAGCACATTACCTGCCTCTTAACCTCTCTGTACCTCAGTTTCCCATAGTAATAGTACATATCACATAGGGCTGTTTTGTCAATTAAATGTGCTAATGTACATAAAGTACTTAGAACAATAGCTGGCATAAACTAAGCACTCAGCTAAACAGGCAGTTAAGTCATGAAATAACAAGTGTAACAGTAGGGGAAGGAAAGTGCAGGAAAACACAGGAATCCTAGTCTAGGACTCAAACCTGAAAGATAAATTAGGTTAGTGAAGGGGTTAGAGGAAGGAGGAATATGTTCTAAGGCAGAGGGAGCAGAATGTGCAAAGGCTTCTGGGCAAGAGAGAACTATGCCTCTGATTTCCTGAAAATATGTCATGTATCCTTGAGGTCTGATTAAGACAAACTATAGATATTAAGAGTAAAAAATAATGTCACAAATTTGTATTTTCAAGAATGTTTAGCCTCAGAAAATTTTAAGTGTAAATATTTTGTGTATGTTCATATTTTAGTACTTGAAAGCTTAAAATATTTGCAGTCATTTCATTAAATATTATCAATTTGATTTATCATAGTTCTGTCTCTTCTATAATTTTTTTTTCAGGCATATAAATGGTGCATTGAGGCAATGAGAGAAATCACAGCAGGCTTGCCAGTCAAAGTCGTGGTGGATGTTTTAAGACAAGCTTCTAAGGTGAATATAATGTTAAAATTATTGAATGAATTATAGGATTTATCGGGCTTTAAATTTGTTTTAATTAACCTATTTAACATAGTTTTTCTATACTCCATAGATATAGGCCTGTTTTCAAAGTTTCTGTGCTCATTTTTAGAAATCTGGTTTCTAACTAAACTATCCCACATAGACTTTAGCTAATTTTCCTTTACCAGGAAAACCTGTGAAATAATTTGTTTTGAAATTATTTTGTCTCAGGGAAGTACAGATCAAAGTAGTATTTGGAGACTGGGTGTGGTGGCTCACACCTGTAATCCCAGCAGGGATTTGGGATTTCTTTGGGAATTTTGCATGATACTACTACACCAGTGGCATTGATTATAATCCCAACACTTTGGGAGAACAAGGACAGAGGATTGTTTGAGGTCAGTAGTTGGAGACCAGCCTCAGCAACATAGCAAGACCCTGTCTTTTAAAAAATATATATTAAGGCCGGGCGTGGTGGCTCACGCCTGTAATCCTAGCACTTTGGGAGGCCGAGGCGGGCGGATTGCTCAAGGTCAGGAGTTCAAAACCAGCCTGAGCGAGACCCCGTCTCTACCAAAAATAGAAAGAAATTAATTGACCAACTAAAAATATATATACAAAAAAAATTAGCCGAGCATGGTGGCGCATGCCTGTAGTCCCAACTCCTCGGGAGGCTGAGGCAGTAGGATCGCTGAGCCCCGGACATTGAGGTTGCTGTGAGCCAGGCTGACGCCACGGCACTCACTCTAGCCTGGGCAACAAAGTGAGACTGTGTCTAAAAAATATATATATATATATATATAAAAAAAACAATTAGCCAAGCACAGTCATGTATGCCTACAGTCCTACATGGGAGTGCTGGGGCAGGAGGATTATTTGAGCCCAGGAGTTTAAGGGTGCAGTGAGCTATAATCATGCCATTGAACTTGAGCCTTGGCAACAGAGTGAAACCTTGTCTCAAAAAAAAGGCTGAGGCCGGGCGCTGTGGCTCACGCCTGTAATCCTAGCTCTCTGGGAGGCCGAGGCGGGCGGATTGCTCAAGGTCAGGAGTTCAAAACCAGCCTGAGCAAGAGCGAGACCCCGTCTCTACTATAAATAGAAAGAAATTAATTGGCCAACTGATATATATATAAAAATTAGCCGGGCATGGTGGCGCATGCCTGTAGTCCCAGCTACCCGGGAGGCTGAGGCAGAAGGATCACTTGAGCCCAGGAGTTTGAGGTTGCTGTGAGCTAGGCTGACGCCACGGCACTCACTCTAGCCTGGGCAACAAAGCGAGACTCTGTCTCAAAAAAAAAAAAAAAAAAAAAAAAAAAAAAAAGGCTGGGCATGGAGGCTATAGCCTATAATCCCAGCACTTTGGTAGGCCAAGACAGGAGGATTGCTTGAGGCTAGGAGTTCAGTACTATCCTAGGCAACATAGCAAGACCCCATATCTACAAAAGCATATTAGCTGGGTATGGTGGCATACACCTGTAGTCTTAGCCACTCAGGAAGCTGAGTCAGGAGCAGCCCTTAAACCTAGTAGCTCAAGGCTACAGTGATTGAGCCAATGCACTCCAGTCAGGGTAACAGAGCAAGACCCTGTCTCTAAAAAAACAAAACAAAAAACCTAAGTAGTATTAATATTTGGGTGCCATTCCAGCTGGAGTTTGTTTTTGTTTGTTTTGTGGGTTTTTTTGTTGTTGTTTTTGAGACAGAGTCTCTCTTTGTTGCCCAGGCTAGAGTGAGTGCCATAGCATCAGCCTAGCTCACAGCAACCTCAATCTCCTGGGCTCAAGGCATCCTCCTGCCTCAGCCTCCTGAGTAGCTGGGATTACAGGCATGTGCCACCATGCCTGGCTAATTTTTTCTATATATATTAGTTGGCCAATTAATTTCTTTCTATTTATAGTAGAGATGGAGTCTCACTCTTGCTCAGGCTGGTTTCGAACTCCTGACCTCGAGCAATCCGCCCCCCTCGGCCTCCCAGAGTGCTAGGATTACAGACGTGAGCCTCTGCGCCCAGCCTGTTTTTGTTTTTCTTAAACATTTATAGCAACCTTATGCCAAAATTGTGTAGGCTTTGGTCACTATTATCCTGAAGGATAGCCTACTATTAAATCTTTTAGTCATAGTATTGCACTCTCCTGGCAAGACAGCTTGCTATACTTGACTCACTAAATAATCCTTATTTGATTTTTCTCTCATATTTGCCTTACTTCTTTGAAGCTATTTAGTGGTATTTTAAAACTGTTCTTTTAGTGTGATGAGACCTTAAAGCATTAATGTACTTTCAGGTATACTCTCTCTATCTAGAAGTTTCCCAAATTTGAATATTTCACTTTGGTCAATTTTACTTATGTAAATTCATTTAGAGGAAAGATTCTTAAATTGTGGATTTAGAAGAGGACAAGATTTCTGTGAAATACATTAAATCAGTCATTTTAGAGCAAGTAAACATCATAGACATCTTGCTATGATGCCCAGGCTGGAGTACAGTGGTTTTTCACAGGTATGATCACAGCACACTACTGCTTCAGCCTCCCAGGTAGCTGGGAGTACAGGCATTGTGCCACTGTGACAGGCTATGGTTCAGAATATTTTAAGAATAATAGGAAGCCAGGCATGGTGGTGCTCACCTGTGGCCCCAGGCACTCAGAAGACTGAGGCGGGAGGATCGCTTGAGCAGAGGAGTTCTAGGACAGCCTGGGCAATGTAGTGAGACCCTCATCTCTTTAAAAAAGAAACGTGAAAGAAAAAGGAAAGAGAGAAAATAGGAAAACTTGAAATTCTGTGCATTTAAAAATTATTAGGTGAAAACTGTAAAACATTGTTTTAAGCCACTGCAGAACTGATTTTAAAGTACCTTAGAAAATACTGTGGTAAATCTCCCCCCACCACCATTTTAGTTTAATAATATAGAAAGATGGGAGTATACCAGCATTGTAAGGTAACTTTGTTGTAATAGGTTTGTACTAGGAATGACTTAAAACTTTAAACTCTATAATTTCCCAGGTATATACAAATCTGTTTATAATACAGATCTGTATATACAGATCTATTTATAATATAATATAATTTTTAAATACTTGGAAAGAAATTACAAATAGAAATAGAAGCCATCTATTTACGTTTGGAGATTTTTTTTCTTATTGACTATTATGGCCAGAATATATAAACTATACTTATTTTAGCACACTAATGAACTGTTTGAGAGTTATTTAACAATTTTTCACTTTATCTTTAGGCTTGTGTAGTAAAACGTGAATTTAAGAAGGCAGAACAGTTAATTAAACATGCAGTGTATTTGGCACGGTAAGTGATTGTTATTTAAAATACCATTTTAAGTTGTCTCTCCACTTCATATCCTAATAGTTTTGTATCTTTTTATAGGGATCATTTTGGATCCAAACATCCAAAATATTCTGATACACTGCTAGATTATGGGTTCTACTTACTCAATGTAGATAATATCTGTCAGTCTGTTGCAATTTATCAGGTATGTTAATGGTTATCTTTTTTTTCTTTCAATCTAAACTGACTTGTTGACCTGTATTTGTTTGCAATCTATAAGCCACTCTTTAGAAATGACTTTTACCTGGTATTTCATTTTTAAAGATAAATAAATAAATAGCTTTGAGCTCCCCCAGATACATACATAGGGCACACCATTATTTTATTAAGTATTGCCTAGAAAGCTTAAAATTTAATGATTTAGGAATTAAAGAGAATCATTAAGAAAAAGAATTATTGGATTGTGGGCTCATATTTAGGAGTGCTTTTCCATTTTTTATTTGCCCAAATGATGGCTTGTCTTTGTTGACTTAGCAAATGTCACTGTAGCTGCCTTTGTAACAGCAAGGAAGGCCATCAGTAATCATTTTAGGCCTTTCTTAGTCATTCTCAGGTAAATGATGTAATATGCCATTGCTCTAGATAAGTTATCCTTGATTTTATAGTTCAATTTTGAAGAAGGACATAGAGAAAAACATTGATGTGACTTCTAAAACATAGGAATGATTATTATTATTATTAAGCCATTGCTTTTTAAGTCAGACTCCATCTTGAAAAATTCAGGCATTCTAGGTGACATTTCATGTTCTGTATTTTAAATACAGCAGGACTTTCTTGGCTTCAAAACTTATGGGATTTAGTATGAAGAAAATACATTTAAATTGTTAGGATCTTTAAATAGATCGTCTTTTCAGAAGGTTTACAGTATTAACAAATATTTTTATGATTCTTTCAGGCAGCTCTTGACATTCGACAGTCAGTGTTTGGTGGCAAAAATATCCATGTAGCAACAGCTCATGAAGACTTGGCTTATTCTTCTTATGTTCACCAGTATAGCTCTGGGAAATTTGACAATGCGCTGTGAGTTCCACGTTCCTTTTTTGTGAAGGATTAAATACTGTTTTTTGTTTTTTCCGTAATACAGTAGTACTAAATGTACTTTATGGATTAAATTTGTCTCCCTAGAGCTTTAACAGGATGCCTAAAATGTTCTTGAAGTCATTTAAAATCATACCAATTTATAGGCCACTCATTTAACCTTTATGTGGTTTAATATTGAGACTTGTATATCTTCATATACAGCATGACTTATCTTTTGAGTATTTCATCAATAGTTTCTCTTTGAGTAATACAGTAGCCTCTAGCTGAATGGCAAACTTAATAACCTAAAAACTTCTTTCTCAAAACACATAGAAATACTGAATAAATACAGCAATCATCTTTTTTAAATGCATAACTGAATGCAAGCGTGAGGGGAAATGTCCAAGGGCCATAATGAACACTATAATCCAAAGGATTAGACATGGACTATGGTATAACTGCTCTGGGGTGATGAAAAAGCCTAGAGGTTTCTATAACCTTGGTTGAACAATCCTCAGTTTAAGAGACATTTAACCCATAGGAGGTGGGGTGGGATGGGGTGGGGGAAGGTTAGAACTGAAAACCTCACCTGAAATCAAGATCAAGGCTACACTCTCAGGGAAAGGACAGACTGAGGGGAAAAAAGTCTGTCAATTGATAGAGAGATAACAAGGATACCTGTCCATATGTGCTTGGGGTAACAGTTGAACCCAGAAAAGGTCCTCACAGGGAAATTGATAATTACAGACCTATACCACTTTTGAGTTTGGACATAGTGCATACAGGACCTCCAAACAGAGAAAAACATTTCAAAGCACTTTGGTGAAGCTAGTTCCCCTGGGACACCTTGTGGGAGAAAATGTAAAACTCTTGGAAATAATTAACCATCAACCCAAACTATATAGAAATCTTATAGATCTAGCTCTACCTAAAATGAATTCACCATTAAAAATTACAAAATACAGGCCGGGCGCGGTGGCTCACACCTGTAATCCTAGCACTTTGGGAGGCCGAGGCGGGCGGATTGCTCAAGGTCAGGAGTTCGAAACCAGCCTGAGCGAGACCCCATCTCTACCAAAAATAGAAAGAAATTAATTGACCAACTAAAAATATATATACAAAAAATTAGCCGGGCATGGTGGCGCGTGCCTGTAGTCCCAGCTCCTCGGGAGGCTGAGGCAGTAGGATCACTGAGCCCAGGAGATTGAGGTTGCTGTGAGCCAGGCTGACGCCAGGGCACTCACTCTAGCCTGGGCAACAAAGTGAGACTCTGTCTCAAAAAAAAAAAAAAAAAAAAATTACAAAATACGGAAGGAGACTTTTCCTCTGAGTCAGCAGACAAAATGAACAAGATTGAAACTTTAGTTAACAGAACTTTTTTGGTTGATGCTCTAGAGCAGGGGTCCTCAAACTATAGCCTGCAGGCTCACATGTCGCCCGCCGATGACATTTATCCTGCCCGCTGGGTGTTTTGTTTGCCACAGCTGCCTGTCCTGCTAAGCCTACTGGTAAGCCTACTGGTCTCGGCCCACAGTGCGCATATGTGGAATGTGGGCCGCACTCTCCAATGGCCCTACAGTGAATGGTCTGAGGGACGGTGAACTGGCCCTCACCCCCCCCCACCCCCCATTTAAAAAGTATGAGGACCCCTGCTCTAGAGCATGTATTCATAAATGATTAAAGATACAAAGTGGGTTGGCGAAAGATGGCCTGCTGGCAAAGTTTTACTGGAACGTAGCCATGCTCATTTGTCCATGTATTTTCCTATGGCTGTTTTCACACTACAGCAGCAGGGTTGAATAGTTGCAACAGAGAATGTATGGCCAACACTACTTAAAATATCTGGCCCTTTTGCAGGAAAAGTTTGTTGACCCTGATATAAAAGACGGAATCAATAATATTTTGGAGGAAAAATAAAGAAAAAAGTAAGGGCCGGGCGTGGTGGCTCACACCTGTAATCCTAGCACTCTGGGAGGCCGAGGCAGGAAGATCGGTCAGGAGTTCGAAACCAGCCTGAGCAAGAGCAAGACCCTGTCTCTACTAAAAATAGAAAGAAATTAGCTGGACAACTAAAAATATATAGGAAAAAATTAGTCGGGCATGGTGGCACATGCCTGTAGTCCCAGCTACTTGGGAGACTGAGGCAGAAGGATTGCATAAGCCCAGAAGTTTGAGATTGCTGTGAGCTAAGCTGACACCACCGCACTCTAGCCTGGACAAGACAGCAAGACTCTGTCTCCAAAAAAGAAAAAGAAAAAAGTTAGATTTTAAAATAAAGCAACTGACACCTGCAGTATACAAGATAGGTGAACCTTGAAAACATTGTGCTTAGTGAAAGAAACCAGTCACAAAGGATCATATATTGTATGATTCCATTTATGTGAAATGTCCACAGTAGGCAAATCCATAGAGACAGAGAATAAATTGATGGTACTTAGGCTGAGGAGTTTGAGGGAAATGGAGAGTGGCTGCTAATAGGCATGAATTTCTTTATGGGAAGATGAACATATTATAAAATTGAGTTATGGGTGTACAACTGTGTGACTATACTAAAAACTACACTAAATGGGTAAATTGTGTACTGTGTGAATTATATCTTAATAAGAAAAGCAGAAATGGAAAATAGTCATTGACACTAAACTCAGAAGGCAAGTTAAATAATAGATTAGTTACAACTAAAGAGAGAATTAGTAAATTGGAAGACAAATTTGAGAAAATGATTGCCTGGAAGATAAGGATAGGATGCTTAGAGTAGTTTGAAAGGAACTGACAGATAAAATAGATAAATGGCTTACCTTGTATTTGGTGAGATGGGGCAAAAATAAATAACCAAACATGTCAGGCAAGAGAATACATGCTGTTAAGAAGAATAAAAGTGTGCTAAGCTAAGTTTAGAGAGTGATGGTAGATTTTTATTTTAAGGGCCTTTTAATTGGTCTGTTCTGGTAAGGCCTGTTCAGTAGGAGTGAGCCATGTGGAAGATCAGAGGAAGATCAATGCAGAGGGAAGGTAAAGTGAGTACAAGGGTAAGAATGTGCTTTGCGTGTTCGGGAAACTGCTAGGCCTATGTGGCTAGAGGGGAAAAGACGATTGATCTGAGAATCGTAGGAGATGAGGTCAAAGAGGTGGAAGAGTGAAAGATGTAGAGCCTTCTAGGCCATAATAAGAACTTCCTATCTTATTCTGAGGGAAATGGGAATCCACTGGATATTAAAAGTTCAGTCCACAACAGATTAGAAATTTAAAACAAAGAAAAAACTGGTTCTTTACCACAAATAGTTTCAGAGGTACTTTCTATTAGTATTATATTACAGATTGTGATTTTTTTAAAGTTTTAAATCATTTGTAACTAAAAAGAAATGCCAGACTATATTTATCTTCATTGCAGATTTCACGCAGAAAGAGCTATTGGTATCATTACCCACATCCTACCTGAAGATCATCTTCTTTTGGCTTCTTCAAAGAGGGTGAAAGGTATCCTTTATAATCTAGTCTCAGATATTTTTAGATAATATGTAGTACAAAATAGGGGTATTTGTTTATTTTCTTAGAGGTAGTACCACAGGATTAGACTTTATATCTGTATTACTCTGATAGTCAATTCACTGCAACTCTACTTAAGGGTTTCCAGTGGTACATAATGAGAGATTATTTGCTTCTCTCACATAATGATGTTAATAAGTCAGAATTTCTTTCTTTTCTCTCTCCTTTTTTCATTCTTGTATGCATTAATTTCTTTTGAGGCTTGCATGGAGGAATAACCCAAATGACTCCACAGTAACATGGATAGAGAACTAAAGATGAGTTTCAGTGCTTTATAGTGCAGGATTTTTAAACTGAGCTTCATATCATGTTACCCTGAATGTTGCAAGGCTCTTGTCAAATATCACTTTCTTCCTTTTCTTATTTTAACTTTTCTTCTAATCACCGCTAAGGCTTTTTAATCCATTTATTTTGCTACCACGATTGGGTCACCCATATAGTAATTCCATGCATATTGGATAAGTTTTACCTTTGTTCTGGAACTAGGTTTTTTTTCCGTCTATGTTTGCATTTTTTTTTGTTCTTTTTTTTTTTATTTTGTATATTTGCATTTTTTAAAGTTACATAAGTAATACATGATTAATATCAAAAATTAAAAGTTAGATAGGCCGGGCGCAGTGGCTCACGCCTGTAATCCTAGCTCTCTGGGAGGCCGAGGCGGGCGGATTGCTCAAGGTCAGGAGTTCAAAACCAGCCTGAGCAAGAGCGAGACCCCGTCTCTACTATAAATAGAAAGAAATTAATTGGCCAACTGATATATATATATAAAAAAAAAAAAAATTAGCCGGGCATGGTGGCGCATGCCTGTAGTCCCAGCTACTCGGGAGGCTGAGGCAGAAGGATCGCTCGAGCCCAGGAGTTTGAGGTTGCTGTGAGCTAGGCTGACGCCACGGCACTCACTCTAGCCTGGGCAACAAAGCGAGACTCTGTCTCAAAAAAAAAAAAAAAAAAAAGTTAGATAAAAAAAGAGAAAAAAATAAATTAAGTTGCCTGAAAAATCCCACCAATCCTGAAATCCTGAGTCAACATTTTGGTGAATATTATTTTAGGCTTTTGTTTTGTTTTATTTTGTTTTGAGGCAGCCCCACTCTGAGTAGAGTTGCCCTGAGTAGAGTGCCGTGGCATTAGCCTAGCTCACAGCGACCTCAAACTCCTGGGCTCAAGCAATCCTCCTGTCTCAGCCTTCCACGTAGCTGGGATTACAGGTGCACACCACCACACCGGCCAGGCTTTTCTTTTTTTAAATAAGATAATTAAATGAATGAATAATTTTTTAGTTTTATAATCTGATTTTTTCACTTAATATATAATGAACATTTTTCCATTTCAATACATTTGTCCTTTTTTCTAATGTTTTTAATCTCCCCTCTAATATTAGACCTTTATATTGTTTTTAACTTGTTCTTTAAAAATGCTGCAGTGAGGCCGGGCGCAGTGGCTCACACCTGTAATCCTAGCACTCTGGGAGGCCGAGGCGGGAGGATTGCTCGAGGTCAGGAGTTCGAAACCCGCCTGAGCAAGAGCGAGACCCTGTCTCTACTATAAATAGAAAAAAATTAATTGGTCAACTAATATATATAGAAAAATTAGCTGGGCATGGTGGCGCATGCCTGTAGTCCCAGCTACTTGGGAGGCTGAGGCAGGAGGATTGCTAAGACATTAGATGGAATTTGAGCCTTGAATGCAGCTTTGAAATTGAAATGTCTTCTTGCCTGATTTGGTTGGTCAAGTGAGTAGAAGGTAATCAATTCTTTTAGCTATGTTTGGTTAAAGGTTATGTTTTATAAAGTGTAGTTTCAAAATTATCAAAAGTGCTTAGGTACTCCTTGACACAGTTTCATAACTCTTAAAAATGTGCCTCTTCTTTCCATTTAATTGAAAAGACAAATTCACACCACAGAGTATAGCAATCTGTTAAAATAAAAGCTAATTCTGCAAAATAATTTGATGTATAACATTATTTTTCTTAAATTTGAATTCATTAATACTGTGCAAAATAAAATGACCCCTAAAAAGTATACTTTTTTGTTAAAATTGTTTACTTTCTTTCATCTTGACCAATTCTAATCATAACCACATGTAGATAATATTCAGTAAACATTTATGTCATTTTATTTTTTAAGTTAGACATTCTGATTAGCTTTAGTACACTAATTTATTGCTCTCTTTATTCAGCACTTATTTTGGAGGAGATTGCAATTGACTGTCATAATAAGGAAACTGAACAGAGGCTGCTTCAAGAAGCTCATGATTTGCACCTGTCTTCACTCCAGCTAGCTAAAAAAGCTTTCGGGGAATTTAACGTACAGACGGCAAAACACTATGGAAACCTTGGAAGACTTTATCAGTCCATGAGAAAATTTAAGGTAGAAACTTGTTTTACTATGTTTTTCTCTCTCTTAATAATCTTAAATAATAAAGTATACATTTATTATATTTTTACCTTATGCCATGAAAGAATTGTGAAAATAGCTAGTATAAAACAACATAGTCAGAATATAATAAAATTAGAAAATCAGGACCATGGAAAAATAGGAACCATGTCAAACCAAAAAAGGCTAATATGATTTTTAGACTTTAAATATAATTTTTGTGCCAGGCACAGTGGCTTATGCCTGTAATCCTAGCACTCTGTGAGGCTGAGGCGGGAGGATTGCTTGACCTCAGGAGTCAAGCAAGAGCGAAACCCCTTATCTACTAAAAATAGAAAAATTAGGTGGGCATGGTGGCATGTGCCTGTAGTCCCAGCTACCTGGAAGGCTGAGGCAGGAGGATCGCTTGAGCTCAGGAGTTTGAGGTTGCTGTGAGCTAGGGTGATGCCACAGCACTCTAGCCGGGGCAACAGAGTGAGACTCTGTCAAAAAACAAACAAACAAACAAACAAAAACTCCAAAAAATAAAATGAAGTGTGTACCTATGTAAATTAACATATTACATTATGGCTCTTCCTAACAAGCTTCGATTAAATTTTGGACTGTATTTGTTTTTTTTGTTTTTTTGTGTTTTTTTTTTGAGACAGAGTCTTGCTTTGTTGCCCAGGCTAGAGTGAGTGCCGTGGCGACAGCCTAGCTCACAGCAACCTCAAACTCCTGGGCTCGAGTGATCCTTCTGCCTCAGCCTCCCGGGTAGCTGGGACTACAGGCATGCGCCACCATGCCCGGCTAATTTTTTATATATATATCAGTTGGCCAATTAATTTCTTTCTATTTATAGTAGAGACGGGGTCTCGCTCTTGCTCAGGCTGGTTTTGAACTCCTGACCTTGAGCAGTCCGCCCGCCTCGGCCTCCCAAGAGCTAGGATTACAGGCGTGAGCCACAGCGCCCGGCCTGTATTTGTTTTTTGACACAGAGTCTCTGTTGCCCAGTCCAGAGTGCCATGGCATCAGGTTAGCTCACAGAAACCTCAAACTCCAGAGCTCAAGTGATCCTCCTTCCTCAGCCTCCCGAGTAGCAGGGACTACAGGCATGCGCCATCATTGCCCAGCTAATTTTTTCTATACATTTTTAGTTGGCCAATTAATTTCTTTCTATTTTTAGTAGAGACGGGGTCTTACTCTTGTTCAGACTGCTTTCAAACTGACCTTGAGCGATCCTCCCGCCTCGGCCTCCCATAGTGCTAGGATTACAGGCGTGAGCCACTGCACCCAGCCAAATTTTGGACTATGTTAACTAAAAAAATTTTTATTTTAGAATGTTTTGTTAATTTCTTATAAGTTTCTTCTAACAATTTTGTATTACCAAGATAAGTTTTCACTTGTCAGTTTTGGCAAAGAACACTATTACTATCATCAGCCTATGTGCAGTTTCCAAAAACAAATAATGCTTCCCATAGACGACTCTTGGAATAACATGGTATGTTTTTTGATCCAATTATCTTATGGCATTCATAAGATATCTTTGGCATTTAAAAGAATCTTGCTCATTGAATAAGAACTGTTGAGATAAGAAAAAACTATAACATAAGGCTGGGTGCAGTGGCTTACGCCTGTAATCCTAGCACTCTGGGAGGCCGAGGCAGGAGCATCACTTGAGCTCAGGAATTTGAAACCAGCCTGAGCAAGAACGAGGCCCTGTGTGTACTAAAAATAAAAATAATTAGCCAGGAACTATTAAAAATAAAAAAAAAAAATTAGCTGGGCATCATGGAGCTCCCTTTTAGTCCCAGCTACTTGGGAGGCTGAGGCAGGAGGATCACTTGAGCTTAGGGCTTTGAGGTTGTTTTGAGCCAGTCTGATGGCATGGCACTCTAGCCCAGGCAACAGAGTAAAACTGTGTCTCAGAAAAACGAAAAGAAAAAGAAGTATAATTTTAATGATTGATTTGGCATAATTATCTTTCAGGAAGCTGAAGAAATGCACATCAAAGCAATTCAGATTAAAGAGCAACTTCTTGGTCAAGAAGATTATGAAGTAGCCCTTTCAGTGGGACATCTGGCTTCTTTATATAATTATGACATGAATCAATATGAAAATGCTGAGAAACTTTATTTGCGATCTATAGCAATTGGTATGTTACCTTTCAATTTTCTTTAGTCAATTGATTGGAGATCAACATGTCTTATATGTTGTATAAGGGAAATGTATTATTGGGACTTAAATGGATTTAAAGCTGCTGAAGATATTCAGTAACCACCCAAAAATCACCTGGAACATTTTGCTTTTTTGATGTTGAAGTCAGTAGTAAGAAGTGTGACAGTAGAGAGTCAAGTAAGCAAAAGTAGTCATTTTAAACTATTTGTGCAATTACTACCCCCACACACCTCCCCCTCCTTCCTTCTGTCAGACTTCAACATCATAGATCAGGTTTACCTGTTTTTGAACTTGATATAGATGGAATCTTACATTGTATATTTCTATGTGTCTGGCTTCTTTTGGTGAACATTAATTGTAAAATCTGTGATGTTGCCTTTCACTGTCACTTGTTCCTCTCCATTGCTGTCTGTTGGATTAATATATCATTATTTATCCAATCCATTGTTAATGAACATTTAGAACTTTTGGGTTATTTTCATTTCACAGCTATTACAAAAGAAGGTGCTGGGGTGCCATTATCTTATGAAGTACCTGTTAAAACTCTTGCCCATTCTTATATTGAATTGTCTTGTCATTTTCTTATTGACTTACAGAAGTTCTTTATATACTATGGATATGACAAGCCCTTTGTTGGTTACATGTGTTAGAGATCTCTCATTCTACTGCTTGTTTTCTAATGGTGCCTCTTTAAAAACAGTAGTTCTTAAATTTTTTTTTTTTTTTCTGAGACAGGGTCTTGCTCTGTCATCCCAGGCTAGAGTGCAGTGGCCTTATCATAGCTCACTGCAACCTCAAACTCCTGGGCTCAAGCGATCCTCCTGCCTCAGCCTCCTAAGTAGCAGGGACTACAGGCACACACCACTATGCCCAGCTAATTTTTTTCTATTTTTGGTAGAGATGGAGTCTCGCTTTTGCTCAGGCTAGTCTCAAACTCCTGAGCTCAGCCTCCCACCTCAGCCTCCCTGAGTGCTAGGATTACAGGGAAGAGCCACCAGGCCTGGCCTAGTTCTTAATTTGATACATTTAAGTGCATCAGTCTTTTCTTTTTGATTAGAACCCTTTGTATTATGTTTTAACACATTGACTGCCACACTAGAAAAAATTTTTTTTCCTAGGGGCCACAGTGTTTTATTATAAAAATAGAATAAAAACTTTGAAAACAAAATGATCCTTTCTTATTTAGTGAAAAATTTGTTATTTTTTATTGTTTTCTGTGCATGGCTTATATGCAATTTGAAAAATAGTTCTCTCGGCTCCCAAGGTGAAGAGACATGTGAGTTATATATGCTTCACAAGGCCTGGGGCTCAAAACTAGTGTGAGTTAAATACAACTCATATGGCAGTTAATGTGTTAAGAAATCTGGCTGAATGTGGTGGCTCAGGCCTGGAATCCCAGCACTTTGGGAGGCCAAGACAGGAGGATCACTTGAGGCCAGTTGTTCAAGACTGTGGTGCTTGGATAGCATAGTGAGACCTTGTCTCTGCAAAAAATTTAAAAATTAGCCAGGTGTGATGGCACATGCCTGTAGTCTCAGCTACTCAGGAGGCTGAGGTGGCAGGATCACTTGACCCCAGGAATTTGAGGTGGTAGTGAGCTTGGGCCACTGTACTACAGCCTGGGCAAAAGAATAAAAAAGAAAGAAAAATCTTTTTCTATCCCAAAGTCATGAGGATATTCTTCTAGAAGATTGTCTGCTGGAAATTGTGTTTAAACCATTGACATCTTAGATGCACAATCAGAAAATTGATTTTTGTTATTGTGTGAGGTAGGGATTGAATTTTATTTTTTTCCTTATAGATATACAGTTGACCCAGGACCATTTCATGAAAACACTGCCCTTTTCCCCATGCTGTGCTATCTTTGTCATAAGTTGTGTATCATATATATGTGGGTTCCCTATTTTCCATAATATATTAACTTATTTGCTCAATCCTAAAATGCATAATAAAGTAGTTTCAAAATTACTAACCCATACGATGAAAAACAAACCTACTTACAGCTCAATATTTGTTCATAATTTTGTTTTTACCTGAAGATAACGCATATTTAGAATACTCTGTTCAAAAGTTACTGGGTTTATTTGCACCGCCCTCCTTTAGTGTGGTTATGTTACTTATTTGGAAAACAATTAGGTTCATTTGTTAATGTGTTACATTTTGCCTCTCTCCCCATATTTATTTTGTTAATTTTTTTGAGTATGTGTAATTAATGTTCTGCAGTCAGAACTGTTATGAAAGACATGCTCAGGGATATGTCGGTTTCCCTAATTTTTTCTACCCAGTGCCCATCCACCAGTTACGGGTAACCAGTCTCATTGGTTTATCCTTTCTGTGTATCTGTTTGCATAAATGAATAGATAAACAGTGTTTTCTTATTCTCCCTTTCTTACATGAAAAGTAACATACTATATTCTTTTGTACTTGCATTTTTTAACTTAACCTATAAATGTTAACATAACCCATAAATGTTAAATAACCTTTAACTTAATATACCCTATAAATCACTCCATAACAGTTTGTAGAGAGCCTAGAGTTTCCTTCTCAGTTTACAGCTGCATAGTGTGCCATTGAGTGTGTATGCCACGGTTGATGGAACCATTCTCCTGTGTATTTTCATTTGTTTCTATTAGTTTGCAAGTATGAACACTGCCGCAGTGAATAGCCTTGTGTGTGTGTATTTTTCTGTTGGAGGTGCTGCCATTCTTTACTTTGAGATCGCTTTAAATCAGTCACTTCAAACCATGAAATTTTTAATTCTGTTCTAGTGAGGCCAACTGCTTTAGATAAGAGAAAATTAGCTTATTGGTGAGATTGGTTGTGGGGGGTTCACTGATGAAAGAATTGTATCTGTTCCTTTCAGGGGGATATAAAACTAAGCCACCCTATTTAAAATATTAAAGTTGTGTTGTAGAGGCCGGGCGCGGTGGCTCACGCCTGTAATCCTAGCTCTCTGGGAGGCCAAGGCGGGCAGATTGCTCGAGGTCAGGAGTTTGAAACCAGCCTGAGCAAGAGCGAGACCCCATCTCTACTATAAATAGAAAGAAACTAATTGGCCAACTAATAAATATAGAAAAAATTAGCCGGGCATGGTGGCGCATGCCTGTAGTCCCAGCTACTTGGGAGGCTGAGGCAGAAGGATTGCTTGAGCCAGGAGTTTGAGGTTGCTGTGAGCTAGGCTGACGCCACGGCACTCACTCTAGCCTAGGCAACAAAGCGAGACTGTGTCTCAAAAAAAAAAAAAAAAGTTGTGTTGTAGAAACTGCTTGTTATTTCATTATTTGAGCTTGTTTTTCTTTCTTCTTTTTGTTTTTGTTTTTTTGTTTTTTTTTGTTACTTTCAGGGAAGAAACTTTTTGGTGAAGGCTACAGTGGACTAGAATATGATTATCGAGGCCTCATTAAACTTTACAACTCCGTTGGAAATTATGAGAAAGTGTTTGAATATCACAATGTTCTGTCTAACTGGAACCGGTTGCGAGATCGGCAGTATTCAGTCACCGACGCTCTTGAAGACGTCAACACCAGCCCCCAGTCCACTGAAGAAGTGGTGCAGTCCTTCCTGATTTCTCAGCGTGTTGAGGGACCGAGCTGCTGAGGGAGGACCTCAGTTAACCAATTACCTTTTCCCAGATTCCAGGGAATTCATACTGTGAAATCAAAACCATGTTGTTTTTGGGGGCTGGAATTTGCATTGAAACACTGGTCCAGTCCATTGAAGACCCCATTTTGGGTGATCCCTAACTTGCAGAGTGTCTGTAGGAATAAGCATATATTCAGTTATATTCAGCATGAACCGCATGTATAAGTAGTCTGGCCCACATTTTCAACCTAGTAGAACAAACAACAGGAAGTCTTTTTTTCTTTTTAAAAAAAAAATTCATTTTGCAGAAAGCCTGAAAGAAAAAAAAGAATCCCTAAATAAAATTATTTAAGAGTTTAAAAGAGTTGCATTCTTATTATGTAAGGATGATTTTAACAACTTTTTAACTTATAATTCTTCCATGTGGAGGTATTCAATACTGTATTATAAAGAGATTTTATGGGGAAAATCTTTATATACAGTATATAAAAGTTAACACAAATACTAATTAAAGAGGGACATCCTGACTTAGGTTTGGCTACCTTACCCAGAGACGTGGATACAACCACTCTCCAGAGCTCTATTACAAGGGAAGGACTGTCAGATTCATCTGAACTGGACCAGTGTTGATCTGTAAGTAATAGAAAATCTGATAGACCAGCAGTTTTAACCATTTTCTTTTTTTGGTACAACAATGCAAGATGCTCTGATAGCATTTGCTAACAGGACCAGGAGGATCTAAAAAGGACCAGCCTAATGTAGAAGGTGGTTATTTGGACCAGAGGCTTTAGATTATTATTTTAGGCCCTGCATATACTTTATCAGTAGAATGATTTCATTTAGATGTATAATGAAAAGTGATAATGCAAAAATTATATTCATATAATAGGTAATGAAACTAGGGAAATTGGCAATTTCAATGGCGTATCTTTAGTCAAGGTACACAGATGGCAATGCCATGGCAATTCTATAAATATTGCAGCCATCCCTCTCATTTTAAATATTGCCCTAATAATCAGTGCAATTAACAAGTATTTGGCTGAGAGTCGTGAAATAACTCATGTCCACATGGGAATTTTAAGTTACTATATGGTTTGTGGGGATTAATGGCAGATGAATGCTCAAAAATAAAAGTCTTAGAAAATCCTTCATTTTTATGGCAAATAATAGTAGAACTGGGTCATTTTATTTAAAATCCAAGATTCAAATAGAAAAATCCCCTAATGATATGTCTATTTCACTATTTTGTCTTTTTGTTTGTTGAGTTTTTTTGGTCTTTTTTCTTTTTTTTGCCCCAGATGTGCTCACAGGAATTTATTTTATTTTTTAAAGCCAGTCAGATTATTTGAAGTTGAGGTAATACTCAAATTTGAGACTTTGTGACATGTAGCCATCCCAGAAACAAAAAGGTCTTTTGCTGTTACCTCAATTCTTAACTATAGTGGCCCCATCTGATGTCTCTATAGTCAAGAATCTGGGTTTCCCCCTATTTTCAGGGGTTCATGACTTGGCTGTTAAAGATGTTGCTCCTGGCTAATGCTTGGATTAGTTTGTGAGTGAGTGGATGTGTGTTGAATTTTGGTTTTCTTTTAACATGCATGTTGCGTGGGAGGGGAAAAAAATCAAACTGTCTGCCACATTGAGTATAGAACAATTACTTGGAGATTTCAGATTTTATTTTAAGCACTTTTTTGAACTTTCCTACTAAAAACTTGTTTCAAACGGTTATTTGCAGTCTTGTGAGCCAAGTCCCCAGGAGGGAATCGACTAGGGGTATACCTAAAGAGATGGAGCAAACCCACACTCTATGATGATAATAACTATGTGATTTAGAAACCCTCAAATTGAATTATTTTCTTTTTAAATTTTGGGAAAAGTTGGCACAAACCTGCAGTTTGCTAAGGTGATCTCCTTCCCAGTTAATTGCTATTTAATGCTGAGAGGCTCCTCTTTATCAGCTACCAAATAGTCTTAAGTTACTCAGCTCTGTCCTCATGGGCCTATATATTTAATACCTCCAAAGATATTTTCACGTAAGGCTTTGTATACTTTTATTGGTTATTTAGAATCCAGTGGTATATTTGCGGTATAGGAATGTCATGGTAAATTGTTTTTCAATAAATATTTTGAAACATGTTTCCATATGAAGTTTTTTCCCCCCCAATCAATCTGTACTTTGCATTTGTGCACATGCATCATTTCCTAGGATAAAATCTAGCAAATGACTTACAGCCTCATCCTCCTTAACTTGGTTTGAACTCAATTTAGCTCACACTCAGTAATAAAGCAACATGATATTTAGAAGCCTAGGATCATAGGGTGATACTAAGTGGCAGCCAGTTCTTTTTTAAAACATCATATTGGCAGTTTCTCCTTGCCATCACTGTTTTAACGTAGTTTTCTGTAAATCCATACATTTTGATTTAAAGCATACACTCTAGCTTAAGAAAACAGATTTGCCATTTCTGTTATATGACTTAATATGCTATTATTTCTGGTTCTGATGAATAATACCATAATTTTAAGTGTAGGATTTATCCTTTCAGTAAGGATGTTTAGGATAAGCTCGAGAGATGAATGCCACCATGATTTATTGGGTTAAAAAATCTTGAAGAAAAGAATAAAATTTACCTCGCAACAGCAGATAGCTTGCACAGAGTTTTTACATATGGTGGGGTTGTGTATAAGGAAACCCTGGCCAACTTAAAATTGATTTTTCTGGAAGTTCAGTGAAATAATGTTAAATTAGGGGTCTCTTGGTCTCAACCTTCTTTGACTTTTCTTCTACCCAGTCTTTTTCCTAAAGTTTGGTGCTACTCAAGTTGGGTGCATCAGGGAGCTCTGCTAACACTTGCATGTGTCACACAGGTGGCCATTCATGCCTGCACTCAGTTTAATAGAGCCAGTTGGGTTTTTTAGAGCATAACTCTTAGGGGTCCTCAAAGCTGACTTTGCCCAAAGGATTGGGCCCCTTACTACCATTAAATCTCTGTCTCTGCTTGGTTAAAAAATGAACTCACTATTGCTTTGTAGTAATGCCTGCCCAGGTATTCTTTCATTCGTGAAAATTAAGGATTTTTTAGAAAAGCCTTTGTTCATAGCCTATTAGGAAGAGTTCATAATTTTGTGAAAATAAAGTACAGAGGCTGCAATCTTAGAAATAATGAGGGGAACGTTTGGCTGCTCCTTATAGTACACACAGAAAGCTGAACAGCAAACACATGCCTAAAACATGATTGATGCTTTTGGCCAAAACTTTGCAAATTGAAGGAATGATTTGCTAAGTAGCAAATATTGTTAGCTGCCACTTGTTTTTTATGTTTTCCCTAGAATTGGTAGCCTTGCTGCTTCCAAACTTCTTCTTCTGTATGGCAAAGTTACTACTGGAAAAATGCTAATTTATAAGTGCAAATTTTTAAGAGTTGTATTTTTGCTTTAAAAATTAATGTCTGTTTCACCTCTTGGCTTTGGAGGACCTCAGTTGCCAGGAAATTTTTTTTTTTTTTAATATGACATTTGGATTAATCTCCAGCTTGAATACTAGTAGTTCTTTTGTCCACAAATCTCAGGAATGTTTTAGGCAGAAAACTGGTTTTACCCTGTTGATGATCTGAAGGAGTGTGCTTTAGGATTTATTAAATAATACTATTCTTTAATTGCAATCCTAGGTATCTATAGCATGAGTGGCCTTAGTGAGTTTGTTGAAGTGCACATGTTTTTCAAAAGTAAAATTTAAGATTAAAATATATGCTATATATAGATATCTAGAAAACTTGGTTGTGGTGCACAGTTAAGTGTTGGATCACTAAATAACCATTGCAGGTACCATTTGTGTAATATTACTCATTTCTGTATATTCCTTTTATGGGAAAATATGTTGCCATGGTAACTAAAACCTTTCAATTTAGTTCTACTTTTATGATGTGAATGAATGCTACATTTTATTAAATATTACCAGGTCAGTACTATTTTTATACTTTATTAAGCAACAGGGGATTTTAGTTTAATAGGCTCAAAATAAAAAGCTCTTAATGGAACAATTAAAAGCAAATTACTAACAATCTTTACATGAAAAATCCCCACTAATAGTGCCACAGTAATTTCTATAGAAATATCTAAGGTCATTAAATAGATTTTTGAAGACAGTTCTTCATTGTGTCAGAATGACCTTTCATATCATTCTCACCAACTTGTAGTGCCCACCATTATTTGTAACTATTAAACCATACTAAGTATGTTTGTAACCAGCATTGTGATATATTCTGTACTTGTATTGCTAAAAATGAATTATTGACCTAATAAATATAGTGTTCCTGGATTCATAGTGTATTTGTTTCCAATTTAGTCGTGATTGCTTTTGGTTGGGATTTGGGATTATTTAAACTTTGCTGACTTTAATTTATTAGAGAATAGTGTGAGACAAACTATTGGAACTAGAACAAAAGTGCTTTTGTTCAAGAAAATTAGGATGTGTGACTGGGCACTGTTGCTTATGCCTGTAATCATAGTGCTTTGGGAGGCCCAAGCGGGAGGATTGCTTAAGTCCAGGAGTTCAAGACCAACCTGAGCAAGAGAGAGACCTCGTCTCTACAAAAAATGGAAAAATTAGCTGGATATAGTGGTGTGCACCTGTAGTCTCAGCTACTCAGGAGGCTGAGGCAGGAGGATCACCTGAGCCCAGGAGTTTGAGGTTGCAGTGAGCTATGATGAGGCCACTGCTCTCTAGCCCAGGCTACAGAACAAGTACCTCTCTCTCAAAAAAAAGTCTTTACAAAAGTAACTATAGCATTCTTTTTAGCATCTTCTTACTCTAAAAGGCTAAAGATGGGTGGTTTGACCCCAGTAAAGTTCTGTTGGGAATAGTGGAGAAAACCCTAGTTTGGGTTTTGACTCCAGCTTTGTCTCTGAACTGTAGGATTCTTGAGTTATATCATTAGAACCCTCTTTTGTGTTTTATTTCCTCACATGAATGAAGGGATCAAATTAGGTCTTTTAAAAACTCCACCATGAAACAGCATAAATCTTAATAAGCACTGAAAAAAAATTACAGGAAATGAGGTCATATTTTAAAACATTATAAAGAAAATATTTTAGACAAAATCCCACCTTCACTTGGAATAGTCAGGACCAGCTTCATTGCCTGCCACCGTCAGCAATACTGAGTTTTCAAATCTCTGTGACTTTGAATTTGCTGCTTCCTCTTCTATGTGGAATGCCATGTGCTGAGTAAAGTCCTACTTACCTGTTCTGCTCAAATGTCAAGGGAAGCTTCAGTTGCCACTAGGTACTAGTACAACATTTTATTCAAAGCTTTGTTAAAGCAATTACTATACAGCCATGTAACTTACTAGTATTAAGACTATTTCCAGCTTGTAAACTTTGCTGATTTATGCATATATTCAACAAAGTTCATGTAGTGTTCACTCTGTAACATATTCTCCCAGTTTAAACACCTTTCTCTCTCTCTCTCTCTCTCTCTCTCTCTCTCTCTCTATATATATATATATATATATATATAACCTATATCTCTATATATATCTGTTTGTTTGAGACAGGGTCTGACTCTTTCACCTAGGCTGAAGTGCACTGGCAATGTAGCTCACTGTAACCTTGAACTCCTGGGCTTTAGCAATCCTGCCTCAACCTCCTGAGTAGCTGAGACTACAAGCATGAGCCACCACACCTAGCTAGTTTTTCTTATTTTTTGTAGAGACAGGGTCTCACAATGTTGCCCAGGCTAGTCCTGAACTCTTGGCTTCAAGCAATCCTCCTGTCTCACCCTCCCAAAGTGCTGAGATTACAGGCATGAGCCACCACGCCTGGCCTCAGGATAATTAATACTAGTGAATGGTACGCTTACAAATAGTTAAGATGGTAAATTTTATGTGCATCTTATCACAATTTTAAAAAAATCAAGACAAAGGCTTTTAATTTGCATAAGCAGTTAAGTATGATGCATGGTTTGGAAAAAATCTGTAGTCACTTCCAGACAGTGGTTTGATAAATATCTAGTGTGCTTTATTTCTGAATTAGAACTTTGATGTAACATGTCAAAGTTGGTTTGCATTTAAATTCCTTCTCAGTACAGAATCAGGCTTTGTTTTTCACTCTTGCTATTTAAATAGCTTCAATATTTTTCTTCTTGTTACTTAATGACTGGTTATTTCTCTTTATGATACTAAGAATGACACAGATGTTGCCTACAGTTTAACTAGACCATGAGATTTTTAATACCATTGACTATTTTTCATTTCTAAAAGTTGTTTTTTTTAAATTATTTTATCATTATTATTATTATTATTATTTGAGACAGAGTCTCACTCTGTTGCCCAGGCTAGAGTCCCGAGGCATCAGCCTAGCTCACAGCAACCTCAAACTCCTGGGCTCAAGCAATACTTCTGCCTCAGGCTGGGACTGGGAGTAGCTGGGACTACAGGCATGCGCCATCATGCCTGGCTAATTTTTTCTATATATTTTTAGTTGGCCAATTAATTTCTTTCTATTTATAGTAGAGACAGGGTCTTGCTCTTGCTGGTTTCGAACTTGGCCTCCCAGAGTGCTAAGATTACAGGCGTGAGCCACCATGCCCCTGTTGGAGGGTTTTGAGCAGAGCAATAATGCATGAACTGCCTTTTGGAATTCTAAGATCCTACTGAATTTGAGGAAAGAGTTAAGAGGACTCCAAAACCAAGCCTCACATTTTGCCCATTTGCCTTTGGACCTCCCGACTGTTCTCAAGGCTGATACCAAGCTTCTCCAGCTCCCTTCTCTCCGTCTTCAACTTTGCACACACACTGCACTGGTTGGAAGAGTAAGGCTGTAGTGTCCTACAATTCCTCTAGGTGGCAGTGCTTCCCCGCATGCCAGGCACACCTCTGTTTTGGACAGCTCCCAAACAGCCACATTTCACTGGTCAGTGAAATCTCTCAGGAGTAGACAAAATTGGACAGCCCCTAATCATCGTGGACACACTCCAGCCTGCCTGCCCTTCCCTCTGAAACTCTCCCTGCTTTGTCAAAGCTGTCAGGGAGGCCGGGCGCTGTGGCTCACGCCTGTAATCCTAGCTCTTGGGAGGCCGAGGCGGGCGGATTGCTCAAGGTCAGGAGTTCAAAACCAGCCTGAGCAAGAGCGAGACCCTGTCTCTACTATAAACAGAAAGAAATTAATTGGCCAACTGATATATATATATAAAAAATTAGCCGGGCATAGTGGCACATGCCTGTAGTCCCAGCTACTCGGGAGGCTGAGGCAGAAGGATCACTCGAGCCCAGGAGTTTGAGGTTGCTGTGAGCTAGGCTGACGCCACGGCACTCACTCTAGCCTGGACAACAAAGCGAGACTCTGTCTCAAAAAAAAAAAAAAAAAAAAAAAAGCTGTCAGGGAGCAGCCAAGCAAGGCTGACCCCAGGCCTGTGCCTTAGCAGTCTCATCTTGCCACTTCCAGGAGGCGATAGCTATTAGGAAGGAGATGCGCTGCCTCCCACCCCTTTTTTCATGCCAGTTTGCTTCCCTGTGCTTATTCTTCAAGACTACATTGATATTCATTTTAACATTTTTAAGTCTATGATGACATCCACTCCCGAACACAAATTGAGGTGGTGAGAAGAGTCACACACCTTTGCCCTGCTCCTACCTGCTCCAGGGCAGCACTGGGCCCAATAAGCTGCTGCCTCAGGCAGAACCCTGATTAACCTGGCTCCTGTGCTTCTGGGAAATGACTGGACCCACTTCCCCTCCAGAGTTGACGACCATCCGGTGTCTCTAGCCAGAACCGATGCACCATCTTCACTTCCTCCTCCCTCCCTCCCTTTCTCAGCTCCCACATCTGTCACTGAAAACTGTCAGTGTTACCTTTGTGATCTCAAATTCACGACTCTCCCTTTTCTGCACACCCTCCTTGCCTTTGTGTACTCCAGGGGTAGCAAATTATAAAGGATGCAAGGCTCACACAGGTGATCTAGATGAGCGAGATGGCCAGCGGGTAAGGCAACAGGGAGGGCTGAGGACTGTGGTGAACTGGAAAGTATATTGGTGAAGCCTACACAGCTCCTCAGCCCCAGCCGGTTGTCAGGTATGAATGAAGGCCCAAGTGTGGGCAGTTTGTACAAGGAGCCAGAAATCTGTTGTTTTTAATGTGAAATATGTCAAGTTTTCCTTTTAAGAGACAGAGTCTCGCTATGTCATGCAGACTGGCATGCAGTGGTTATTCACAGGCACAGTCATTGCTTCCTGTAGCCTCAAACTCTTGACCTCGAGGGATCCTCCCACCTCAGCCTCCTGAGTAGCTGGAACTACTGATGTGCACCATCGCTCCCAGCATGCCAAGTATTTTTAGTATTGGCAATTGATTTTTTCTTTAATGTTTTAAACAACAAGTATACCACCAGGGACAAACAAAACACACTGGTGGTCTGATTTTAGCACACAGGCTGAAATTTTTGTCTACTGGCTTAAACCACCATTCTAGCTAAGACTATCAATGTTGTTTTGTCTTTAGTTCCCCTGCCTCCAAGCTCACAATCACCAGAGTATCTCCCCAGTACCCAAGTCACACCAGTTCATTCGCTGCTTCCCTTGTCACTGCCAGCCCCAAGTTACCCACAAAATGAAGGTGGTTTGGGCAGGCTGCCTGATCCCAGGCACACTCCCAGCCTGCACACCTTACCTGCACTCTCCCCTGGCAACCAGCTGGCTCCTTTGTTACCTCCCCTGAGGCTTCCCAGTCACCTGTATTCATCAGATCTCTCTACATGTCTGTCTGCCCCACTAGACTGTGATGGTCACTTGACACAAGTGACCACATCTTTCTTACTCATCTGTGCATACACGGAGCACCTGCCACTTAGAAAGTGGCTGGCAAATATTTTTTAAACAAATAAAAGAAGAAATGATTGACTGTTACCCAAGTAAAGTAGAAATATCTTAAGGATGTTTATTTCCCACCCCATTTGTTCACAATTAAGACCCGAGCATCCTTTTGCTAAGGACAATTTTCTTCTTTCCCCTCTCTAGTCCCCTCAGGTGCAGAGCTGTTGCAGACCCCGAGTCCCCTGAAGCCAGGGTGACCTGGCCCTCTGTGCCAGGGGGTCTTCTTACGGACACGTTTCTGGAGTTTCTGGGGATTCCTTAATCCTCTTTCTCTTGAGTTTTGGTTTTTGAGGAAGTTTTCTTGAAGAACCTGAAAAAGGGAAGGTCAGAGAAAGTCCCCATGACATCAAAAACACTTAAGAGAATCTCAATCTGTAACATCTGGGGAGGAGAGAGGAAGAAAAACAAAATATTATCTTCCAACCTTTGTCCCTCTTTTCTCAGAGAAACTGATTTCTGTGAGGTAGGGAGATGGCAACAGCCCCCATTTACCTTTAGGTGAGGACTCTCACCTAGGACTGGAGTAAGGAGGTGACCTGCCCAAAGCCTCATGGCAAGTCGGGGGCTGCCTGCATTGGCTGCAGCCAGCCAGGCCTGCAGAGGAACACTTGGGTCCATCTCAGGTCACCCTGGTCGCCTTCACCTTCCCCAGCAGGTGCTTTAGCAAGGGTGGCTAACTGTGGCCTCAGAAGCCAGTTCCGGAGGAGCGAGGAGTGGACGGGTGCAACATTTCTCTGCACCTGGCCCCACAGGAGAGGCCCTCATGGGTACCAGCCTTGGCTGGGGCTCCTCTCACTAGAGAGGCTCTGTCCCCTCACCCGACAGCTTCCGTCCAGAGAGCCAGACACTGATGTCACTGCGGAGGCCAAAGCTGCTGGGAAGGCCCTTCCCAGCCCATCTGTCTGGGCCTCCCACTCACTGGAGGAATAAACCCCTTCCTTCTCCCCCAGCCCCACCCTACCCTGATGGGGGTGCCTGCTGCTGCCACTTGGGCGCTTCCTGAGAGTCCGCACTCTCAGTCGCTTGGAAACTGTCTCTACTATGCTTCTCGTCATACAGGAAAAGTGCCTTTGTTTAAACGTTAACTGAAAAACTCAGGAGTGAAAACTGTGTGTATCATGAGACTTGTGCTGGGGAGGAATTATACAGAACACTGAAGGAAACGCTCGAAAGTGTCAAAAGTGGTGGCCTCAGGGCGGCGGGGTGGAGTGATTTTCCTCCCTTCCTTTCTACCCTCATCTGTACGTTTTAAACTTTCTCTCATGAGCACACTGGTGGTGGGGAGTGGGGCCTAAAAAGAGAAGAGAGAGTAGAGAAGGAGAAGGAGAGAAGGACAGAACTACAGGGTGACGGGAAGATGGAAAGAAAGGAAGAACGCGTCAGGCTCGGGGCAGCGGCTCTGGCTGCTCTGGAGTCTGCTGCAGGGAGGCCCCCCCACCCCACCCCCCACCCCCCACCCCCGCCAATGGGCACGGTACCTGTCTTGACATCAGCCTCAGATGTTGGCTCCTCCAGCAGGGAGGCCTCTTCACCTGGCGGCTGCATCTTGGACAGCCTCTCCTGCATGCCGCTGAGGTTGCTGTGCAGCCCCCAGGCGTTGCAGAGCTTGGGCAGACTGTCCTCCTGGCCGGCCAGCGAGGAACTCTCAGGTGTGTCCAAGGGAGAGAACGCCGCCTGCAGCAGGGCCACAGTGTTGGGTGTAAACAAGAGTGGGGCCTGGATTCTGGAGTCCCGCCCTGCACTTGTCAAGAGAGTGCTGAGATCTGGCTGCACCTCTCACACTTGCCCAGCCAAAAGGATGAGGTGAGATAGGCCCTTGGGGACATTGAGACCACACTGCCAACTGTCTCTTCTTGGATTGTCCTTTATTTTGCAGTCATGTCCTCCATCTCTTTCTGGAGTCATAATGTCTTATTGGTTTGAAATGGGACAATGGTACGTGTTCTGTAGTCCTAACTTAGCAAAATTTAAATTGGGAGCCTGGAAACTGGTTTTGGAATTTTTCTGGCCAGTGAAATCCGGAAATCTAGAAATCAGTAGGGTGGCCGCTCCTCATCTTCAGAGGAGGAATCCCTGAAGTTATGCAACCGTTCATGTTCAGAGGAAGAAACAGAGACGCAGCAAGGGACAGGACTTGGTTAAAGCTGCACAGCCAGAGTAGTGGTGCAGGGCACGGCGAGAGCAGGGCTTTCTTCTGAGCCAGGCAGAGGTCGAATCCCATCTCTTCCCTTCCACTTGCTCTGTGGCCTGGGACAAGTTACTTGACTTCCCTGCATTTGGGATCTTCATTTACAAACAGGACAATAATCCTAATTACCATTTAGGGTTACTTTTGAAGATTACATAAGGGAACCTAAAGTGCCTGGCTCAGAGAAGGCTTCTGCACCTGCTACCTAGGATTATTATCAATATTTTGGACCAGTGGTTTTCAAAATGTGCTGCGCATCCCTGAAATATTTTTGACCTCGCAGACCCCCTGAAAAGTAGAGCCCATGTAAAGTGCAAGAGAGAGACCAATGGACCTAGTGTGAAAAGTGCGTTGACATGAATCTGAAAAGGCTGCATACTGAAAGATGTCAACTATATGACGTTCTGGGAAGGCACAACTACGGACACAGTGAACCTGAGATCAGTAGTTGCCAGGGGCCTGAGGGGCCGAGAGAGGGATGAGGAGGTGGAGCACAGGGGGTTTTAGGACACATGCATGCATCATACATTTGTCAAAACCTACAGAATGTACAACACAGAGTGAACCCTATGAAAATATGGACTTTAGCTAATCATAATGTGTCAATATTGTCTCATCAAGTGTAACAAATGTGCACTCTAAAGCAAGATGCTAATGATTGGAGAAACAGGGAGGGATGAGGAGCATATGGGAGCTCTGTACTTTCCACTCATTTTTTCTGAAACCTAAAATTGCTAAAAAAAAAAAAAAAAGCCTATTAATTTAAAAAAGTTCCTTGATATGGTTCAGATTCCATGTTGCAATTAAGAAACTGCCACTTGTTGAGTTTTGGTGTGGTATCAAAGAGAAATACCCACAATTATCTGGAAGCACCAATAATATGTTCCTCTCTTTTCCAATGATGTATCTGCAAAACTGGGTTCTCTTCATGTACTTTAACCAAGCCAATATATTATATCACAAGAGATTGACTTTGGAAGCAAATACGCGAATAAAGCTGACTTCTATCAAGCCAGACACTAAAGAGATTTGCAAAAATGTAAAAAATGGCCACTCTTCTCACTTATTTGGATTTTTGGGGAAAATATAGTTATTTTCCACAGAAATTAGTTATGTTAACATGTAATGGGCTCTGTTTCATTTTCAAATGAATTAGTAAATACATATTTTATTTATTTATTTATTTTTGAGACAGAGTCTCACTTTGCTGCCCAGGCTAGAGTACCATGGCGTCAGCCTAGCTCACAGCAACCTCAAACTCCTGGGCTCAAGCAATCCTTCTGCCTCAGCCTCCCAAGTAGCTGGGACTACAGGCATGCGCCACCATGCCCGGCTAATTTTTTCTATATATATTAGTTGGCCAATTAATTTCTTTCTATTTATAGTAGAAACGGGGTCTCACTCTTGTTCAGGCTGGTTTCGAACTCCTGACATCAAGTAATCCGCCCACCTCAGCCTCCCAGAGTGCTAGGATTACAGGCGTGAGCCACTGCGCCCAGCCTACATATTTTAAATTTTTCTTTAGCTTTACTCTCTAATAGGATAAACATTAAGAGATATAACCCACATGAATGCCTTTGGGGTTCTCAATGATATTTAAGCGGGTAAACATGTCCTAAAACCAAAATGTTTGAGAACCACTGTTTCTGGACAAAGTCAGGCAAGGCTCTGTCGACAGCCCTGGGAGACTTCCCCAGGCTGGCTGTCCCTTTCTGCCTGGCCTCACCGTCCTGCCCGTGGCTCCTCAGGGATGTCCTTGCCCCTGCTGACAGCACAGTGTGGGTGTGGAGGGTGAATAAACATGGCGATGTGATGCTGAGCCTCTGGCCTCTTCAGCCCTGTTGTGTTGGGCACGGGGGCAAATCAGCGGCGGTGCAGTCTTGGGCTCAGTGAGCCCCGGCAAGCCCCAGAGCGGCACTGGGGGGTCTCAGAGGGCTGCTCAGCCCAGGTCTCGCCCCACAGTCTAAGAACGCGCCAAGCAACCCCCTGCTGGGCCCAGGAGGAGCTCTCCCACGCCTCACCAGAAACTTGGCTGTCTGGTTGCTCTTGATGTACTTGTAGAGCCGGCGGAGCTGCTTGGCTTCCAGTTCTGAGAAGAGGGAGACAAATCGCCAGAGCATCCTGCAGGGGAGAGACCCAGGGCTGTGGGGGCGTGTGCAGCCCTTCCTCCTGCAGCAGTTGTCATGGGGACAGGACCTACCAGGGAGAACTGGGCTATGCGCTTGGCTTGGGGTTGGGGGACGAAGAAGTGGGGATTTGCCAGAGCTTGACTATCCCGTCCTGGTGACGAGTGCCTGCACAGTGGCTGCTCAACCCGAGGTCATCCTCCTCAGGGTTCAGGACAGGTCTTTGTCCACTGCATATACAGCCGAGGTGCAATCAGTGTTGCTAACGAGCGACTAGGGGGACCCAGTTCTCTCCACCCTGCTGCCCCTCCAGGATCCTGACTCCTCCACAGAAAGATGAAAGACTGGGGGATCACGGCTAAGGTATGACCTCGAATGGAGAGGGCTGGCCCAGGAGTGGGTACAGGGGGAAGGGCAAGGAGGCTGCCCTACTTCCTCCAGTGTTTGATTTCCCAGGCTCGGCAGTAATGCTGCAGAAAGGTGTTGATGTGATCCCCTAGGACCACAAGGCTCTGCTTCATGTACTTTAGCTTCTTCTTCTGGGGAAGGTCCCTGGGCAAGTGCAACTTCCGCAGGAACTTCTTCAGAGGCCTTAGGTATTCTTTACACTGAGAAGGCAACAGGCGAGGTCAGGGCCATGGGAGAAAAGAAGAGGCAGATGGGCAGCCCCAGGCATCCAGCAGATTGGCCTGGCTGCAGCCTTTAGTGGCCCAGGAAGGGTTGTATGCTCAGTGAGGTGGCTCCAGCAGACCTCTCACCCCACATCCTTCCCAAGAGTGTGGGAAGGGTTCCAGGCTGCCCCCTTACAATTTTGAAGGTGTCCTGGTCCAGGCCTTTGGCATAACGCACAAGTGAGTCTCCGGCGGGGATAGCGCTAGAGCTCCTCTCTAAGCAGGGCACATTTGTCACCTGGGAGGAGACAGAGGGAAGTCAGCTTGGGGCTTGAGCCACTGGTCCTGAGGGTAGCTCTGGGCAAGCACTACCCGAATGGCAGCCAGAGCCCTTCTCCATTGTCCCTATGATCCTGTTCTTTTTTTTTTGAGACAGAGTCTCACTTTGTTGCCCAGGCTAGAGTGAGTGCCATGGCATCAGCCTAGCTCACAGCAGCCTCAATCTCCTGGGCTCAAGCAATCCTGTTGCCTCAGCCTCCTGAGTAGCTGGGACTACAGGCATGTGCCACCATGTCCGGCTAATTTTTTCTATATATATATTAGTTGGCCAATTAATTTCTTTCTATTTATAGTAGAGACGGGGTCTCACTCTTGCTCAGGCTGGTTTCGAACTCCTGACCTTGAGCAATCCACTTGCCTCGGCCTCCCAGAGTGCTAGGATTACAGGCATGAGCCACCGCGCCCAGCCTGATCCTGTTCTTGACTCAGCACTGATGAGAGTGAGCCCTGGACAAGAAACACATCTCAGAAAATCTCTGCTTAGAAAACCTAGAATATTCTACCTATTTCTTTTATAATAATCATAACATATTATACCAGGTAACTTTGCAAAGCACTTGATAAACATTAACTCATTTTAATCTCCCACAAATTTTGTGAAGTTAGATATCATTATCCCTGGTTACAGGTGAGAACACTGAGGCACCAAAAGGTTTATGTGACTCCTAGGGGCAATGAGGAGGGGTTCAGTTACTCCCTCATTCAGCAAACATGGATTCACTGCCTAAGTCGCAGGCCCATCTCTCTGCATCCCTAACCTTTGGCATCTTGATGTGCATCTAAGGGGCACCCAGAAACAAATGGGTGATGATGGTGATGATGAAAAAGAATCTTTTGACAGCAAAATTTGGGCAAAGAGGGCTGGGTGTGGTGGCTCATGCCTGTAATCCTAGCACTCTGGGAGGCCGAGGCAGGAGGATCGCTTGAGCTCAGGAGTTCAAGACCAGCCTGAACAAGAGTGAGACCCTGTCTCTACTAAAACTAGAAAAAAATTAGCCAGGCATTGTGGCACTTGTCTATAGTTTCAGCTACTCTGGAGGCTGAGGCAGGAGGATCACTTGAGCCCAGGCGTTGGAGTTTGCAGTGAGCTATGATGACACCACTACACTCCACCCAGGATAACAGAGCAAGACTCTGTCTCAAAAAAAAAAAAAAAAGTGGGGCAAAGAAAGCTGATAATTAGTGAAGACAAAGTGAGAAATAATTCCCGCCTGTGTTCAGGGAAACAAAGAAGGCCAGTGCCCAGACTGCCCCGAAAGAAAAGACTAGGGGAAAGGGAGGGAGGTCGGAGGAGAGAAGATGGGACACAGGCTCTTCCAGGTCTCCAAGGGCACTCTGGCTGACCAACTCTATGAACACAGCACATAAACCACACAACCACACACACACACACACACACACACACACCACTTGAGACTTCATAACCAGCAAGGAGATGTGACCCCTTCTCATCATCTTGCCAGGAATACAGGGCTTTGATAAACATCTGTTTGCATGAATTAACTTCCTCTTGGTCTTTAGGCCTCTTGCTAACTCATGTGCCCTACCATTTTTCCTTCCTCTCTTCTTCCTTGAATTTCACGTTCTTTGCTTTCCAAAACCAGCCACTCAGTGACCCTTCTTCCCTCTCTTACATCCCCAGCCCAACTTCACCTTCTCTAGTGGCTTGTCCCCTTCACCCCCTTGCCCATCTGAGGCCTCCATCTCAACAGGAGTGCAGGTAGGCTCCAGGGTGGCACTCCTCACGTCCCCTCTAGCTTCTGACCTTCTGCTTCTGTGACCTGAGCTCTCAGGGAGTGGGCAGGTCGGCTCCAGAACTCGGAGCAAAACCATGGCAACTGCCAACACAGAGCCTAGCCCCCTCCCCCTCCATGCCCTCGTTCCTAAGGTTGGCCACCAGCCATCTCCTCCAATTGGAAACTGGACTAGGGAACTGAGCAAAATGTGCCCGGGAGACCCAGGATTTTGGCTCTCGCAGCTGGCCAGGAGGGGTTGGCACCCCTTCTCCCAAGAGCGCTGTCGGATGCTGTTGATTTGAACCTTGGGAACCTTGTGAAGTGAGGTTCCTGCGTGTGGACCATTCCAGCCTCCTCAGTTACATCGTGGGCTCCCCCACAGTGAGGAACCGGGCTTGTAACATCTTTTCCGAACCTGTGGAAAGGACTAGAGGGTGCGCTGAGAGCGCGGAGTAACAGTGAATCTCTACTGAGGTACATCTCTTTTGTGTCGACTCTCTACTGAAGTATATCTCTTTTGTGTTCCTCTAGCCTCTAGGAAGTTGGGTGTTGGCTGGGTGGTGGGGCTTTTAAGGGGTGTACAGAAACCCCAGTCACTATGTTCTCTCATCAACCTTCACAGCAACCTTCTGTGGGGAGGCGCCCGTAGTGGCCCTGTTCCACAGGAGAGGAGCTGAGACACACAGAAGTCCCGCCACTTGCCTTAGCTCCGCATCCACTGAGTGGGGTGCGGGGGTTCGGGTCGGAGTCCGGCCGCTCCCGCTTCCCCCTCCGGCGTGCTCTCGGGGTGCCTGGGGCCGAAGTGTCCCATCAGTCCGCCGCCGGCCCGGGGGCGCTCGGGGGTCCAAGTCGAGAAAACCTCGCCCCCAACGCGGCACAGGCGCCGCCTCGCGTCCCTCAGCAGCGCGCACGGCGGGTTACGGGCCACGGTGAGACCGTTGCAGCCGCAGTTTACTCACTTAAGCCACATCCTCCTCCCTGGAACGCTGAATTCCATCTCCTGGGCCTCTCTTCGTGTCCTCTGGGCCCGGGGCCCAGTTTTTCCCACCCAGTTTGGCCCTGTTCTTCCCCTGCCTTCGCGGCTCCGGGTCAGACCGCCAAGAGCCAGCGGAGGCAGGGCTGGCCCAGGTCTCCCTCTCGCCATCTAGCGGCGGTTCGGGCACATGACAGGGACATCGTGACTCCAGACCGCTTTAAAGGGGTAGGCAGGAGGCAGAGGGTGGAGTGGGGGGAGAGGGGAGGTGTTGGTTGAGTTCCCTTTGAGTCCCGAAACTCATTTTAACCTGTTCTCTATGCCATCATGTTTTGCAAATATTTTTTATTTATTTATTTTTTTGAGGAGGAAGAATAAAAATTCTCACTTCACTGCCTCCAAACTAGAAGGTCTGTTTTGTGAGCATTGATTCCGGATTATTTTACAGCTATTAAGAAGGATAATTATATTGGTAAGAGCAAGGGGAAAGGAGCCACATATCTACTGTATTGGGAGTGATAATTGGTAAACAAGGTATTTAAAAATTTTAAATGTGCATTCCCTTTGACCCACCAGTTCTACTTCTAGAAATTAGTCCTAAAGAGAGAAGATAATGAAAACTGTTAAAATAGTGACAATTTGGAAATAACTGAAATGTCATCAATAGGATAAATAAACTATGGTATATTTGTAAGAAGCATTAAAAATGCTACTATATATTTGTATTTATTGATGTTAATGGGAAAAAAACCCAAACTCTGTATGGTAATTTAAAGAGGTTTATTATGAACCAATATGAGTGACCATGGAGCAGGAACCCACAAATAAGACTTGAGTAAGTGTTCCCAAGGCAGTCAGGTTACAGTTAGGTTTCACACATTTTAGGGAGACAGGAATTGCAGGTAAAATCATGAATCAATACATGGAAAGTATACATTTGTTTGGCCCTAAAAAGCAGAACATCTCAAAGTGAGAGCTAATAGGTTATAGGTGGGTTGAGAGATTCTTTTGGTTTGTAATTGGTTAAAGAAAAAGCTTCAACTAAAGCTGTGGTCCTCAACCCTGGGCCACGAACTGGCATCGTACTGGGATGGGTCTGAGGCCTGCCAGGAACCAGGCAGCACAGCAGCAGGCCAGCGACAGGCCAGGGATGGAATCCCCACCTGCACCCACTGCAGCTCCCCGTCACTGGCATCACCGCCTGAGCCCCACCCAGACCCCGCAAATCAGCAGCATCAGACCCTCATAGGAGCGCAAACCCCACTGCAAACTGCACATGTGAGGGATCCAGGTTGCGTGCTCCCCATGAGAATCCAACTCCCGATGATCTGATGTGGAGTCTAGGTGGTAAAGAAAATACCGACCCCCAAAGACCCGGAGTCAGTAGGAAAAAATGGTTGAGTTAAGATAAAGGGATCTGTTAATCAGAGCAAGCAAGTTGATGGCCTGCAAGCTGACTTAACATTTGCCTTGCTTGGCCTTAGGTAGAGCATTCCAGCATGCGATTTGTCTAAATTCCCAAAGGGAAGGGGTATAAGGAGGCATGTCCAATCTCCTTTCTCTTCCTGGCTCAATTTTTTTTTTTTTTTGAGACACAGTCTCACTCTTGTTGCCCAGGCTAGAGTGCTGGGGCATCAGCCTAGCTCACAGCAACCTCAAACTCCTGGGCTCAAGCAATCCTCCTGCCTCTGCCTCCTGAGTAGCTGGGACTACAGGCATGTGCCACCATGCCCGGCTAATTTTTTATATATTTTTAGTTGGCCAATTAATTTCTTTCTATTTTTAGTAGAGACAGGGTCTCACTCTTGCTCAGGCTGATTTCAAACTCCTGACTTCGAGCAAGCCACCCGCCTCGGCCTCCCAGAGTGCTAGGATTATAGGCGTTAGCCACTGTGCCTGGCCCTGGCTCAGTTTTAAAGTTTTTCTGAGGTCTTCTTGGCCAAGAGGGGGGTCTGTTCAGTTGGGAGGTACTTAGGATTTTATTTTTAGTTCATATTGACATAGAAAACAAGAACTAAAACAGCATGTATAGTATAATCCCATTTTTGTAAGTATGTATTTATGTGTGTATAGCAAAAAGTCTTGAAGGATATACTTCAAAATATCAAGGGTAATTTTTCAGTTTCTTTGCATATTGTTTGCATTTGAAAAAATAACAAGGTGCTTTACTTTTACAGTAAGAAAAGAGTCTTTTTAAGAAATCTCCTAAGGACTAAATAACATCATTAAAAACATTATATAATGGTAAATTTGAAAACAGAACACAAAAGGGTATGTATATTACAACTTAAAAGTGGATACAATATGGATCAAAGCTGGGAGAAAATACAGTAAAAAAAAGAAACAAGAAATTGAATATATACATATGTATAAATACATGAATATATATGTATTTGTGTATGTAGATGTATATAGAGCCCTGAATATCTACAATTCAAAGGGGGGAAATAAATGTTAGAACTTTGAATCTTAGCTGTCCCTGCCCAGTCCCTCACCCCACTCCACCCTCCTTTTCTGTCCCAGAGCCTCCAGCAAGCCCTAGGCTCTGGATGGCTGCCCTATTCTCATAATGGTTTTATTATCAACCATGGGGAATAACTCAAAGAGACAATTGAACCTAACAGCAGCCAGGAATAATGGCTCAATTCACAACATTAACTAAGACAAAACAAAAATCCATCGCCTTTGGGAGACATTATTCAAAATTCAATTGGTCAGCATAAAATGACTCTATAGTGCAAGCCAACTTGTTCAACAAAGTTATTTCCTGACCCTCTCACATTTATTTTTCAAAAAACAACAACCAACTGTGTGCTAGGTACTCAAGGCATCTGGCAGATGGGTAGTGTTAATTTGTCCACCCTCCACTTTATTATCACTTTTTTTTTTTTAGAGACAGGCCTGGCTAATTTTTAAAAACTTTTTTATAGAGACAGAGCCTCGCTATGTTGCCTAGGCTGGTCTTGAACTCCTGGATTCAAGTGATCTTCTTGCCGTGGCCTCCCAAAATGCTGGGATTACAGGCATGAGCCAGCATGCCTAGCCACCCTCCACTTTATGCAGGCTGGTACGCTCCTTGATGGCACAGACCAATTTCATAATCATAATGCTTCATCCCGATCACCCAGAACATATAATAGAGCTCATGAAATTCTTGTTATATGTCCTGAATTAAGTGAACATGGAAAATAATTTTAGCAGCTACTGCTTACATTTCCACTCATAAATTTGAAGATCTGCCCATCTCTCTCCAGGTTAAACAGTGACACTTTTTATTACCCGAAAGAACTCTCCTCTATTTCTTTTCTGGATAAGTAACTCAAGCATATTTTAGAATTGCCAAAAGAAACCTCTTGTTTTTGCTCCCAATTATCCAATTAGAATTGTATCAAGACTCCAAGGAAAAGAAGACCAAATTCCTATCATAGCTGCTGTGCTGGGTCTGCAGAACAGGCTGACAGTTTCCAAGTGAGGCATGGCAAGAGACTCTTAATGGGATCCACTGACAGGCTTGAGGGAATCAACAAATCTTTGAAACTCTATCCAGTGAATTTTGTATGAGGTCTCATCAAAGAGGTCTGTAGCCCCAAAGATATTAGAAACCGATGATCTAACAGGTCTAAGTGTGTGGACCTTCTTCTCAGCAGTGGTTTTGGGGGTTAGATGAGTCTAACCCAGGCAAACCTTCAAACAGAGGCACTAACAGGGCTATTCTTGAGAGAAAAACGGCAGAGGAAGAAGGCAGGGGAGTTTAAAGCCTAACTAACCACGTTCCAGGCCCACCCCAAGGAACCAGGAAGTAAACAGAAGGCCAGTGAGATCCTCATCCACATACAGTGAAGCGAAGTACCGTGTCCCCCACCAGCAGCCTACATCCAGCCCTCTCCAGTGGACAGGAAGCTCCCCCCGAGCTAATACAAGGCGTCAGGGCCAGTCAAGATGGCGGCGAGCACGAGGTCTTTCCCCTCCCCACTGGCGGGACACATCTGTGCACACCGGTCATGAGCATCTGTTCATCTTTTGCTCCTCTCAAAATAGTTCTCAAAGATGTCTGATACTTTCCCCCTCACTCTTACTTAATATTTATCGTAGTTTTCCATTTAATGGAGCCCTGGTTTAATTTCACTTTTTTTTTTTTTTTGTAGCAGTGTTTTAATTTGGGCTTCATGTGCTCTAAAAATATCTTGTCAGGGTATCAAAATAACACTGCAGAATGGCAACCTCAGAAGTTCAGAGCATGTTTCTAAATAGTCTAATGATATGCAAGCGTCTGTGATCATGTCAAATTGCTGGGCCTAATGATTTCCACTTGGCTCTTTCTGGAAGGTTTTCTTTCCTGAGATAGAATTCAGGAAGATGAGTAGGAGAGAATTGTAGAGTCAATGAATGTGGAGCTGGAAATGATTTTGGAGAGCAAAAAATCATTGTCCCACATTTTGTAGCAATTTCTTCACAAAGGACTCACTCCTACCTCATCTTTTCCAGGGCACTGTGTTCGTATCCCCCCCCCCCCCCCCCGCCCCCAACTTGAGGCCCAGATTTGGTGGTACTGGGGGCTAATAGCAGAGTTTTTCAGACTGAGAAAAATCACCTTGTCTCAGGCTTTCAGAATCAGAATATCCCAAGAGGGCCTGGGAATCAGTATTTTTATAGCTATCCCAGGCAATTTTTCTCATCAGGCTAATTTGGAAAATACTGGTGTGGTGAGCTTGAATTCCAAGTCGCCTTTGTTTGAGTCCAATTGTGTAAATTATGGTCTCTCCAATATTGTGCTAGAGCAGGCTCTAAGAGGCTCACCAGAGCTGATTATTAAACTTTCAGTAATTGTGCCAGCTGTTTGCTCACACAGCATTATTCAATTATTATTATTTTATTTATTTATTTTTCTTTCTTTTTTTTTTATTTCGGCATATTATGGGGGTAAGGATTTTAGGGTTTCAATAAATGCCCATTTCCCCCCTCCCCCCACAAGTCTGAGTCTCCAGCATGACCATCCCCCAGATGGTGCACATCTCACTCATTATATATGTATATACCCGCCCCCCTCCCCCCTCCCCCCTGCCCAATACCCTATTACTGCAGTACCTATGTGACCACTTAGGTGCTGTTCAGTTAATACCAATTTGCTGGTGAGTATATGGGGTGCTTGTTTTTCCATTCTTGGGAAACTTCACTTAATAGTATGGGTTCCAGCTCTAACCAGGAAAATATAAGATGTGCTATATCACCATTGTTTCTTAGAGCTGAATAGTACTCCATGGTATACATATAGCACATTTTATTAATCCATTCTTGGATTGATGGGCACTTGGGCTGTTTCCACAGCCTTGCAATTATGAATTGTGCTGCTATAAACATTCGAGTGCAGGTGTCTTTTTTGTAGAGTGTCATTGGATCGTTTGGGTAGATGCCCAACAATGGGATTGCTGGATCAAATGGTAGATTCACTTGTATCGCTTTAAGGTATCTCCATATTGCTTTCCACAGAGGTTGAACTAATTTGCAGTCCCACCAGCAGTGTAGGAGTATAGAATTTTTTTATTTCCATCTTGATTTCTTCATTTATGAAGTAATCATTTAGTAGGAGGTTGTTTAATTTCCACGTTTTTGTGTAGAAATATGAGTTTCTGTTACAGTTGATTTTTACTTTTATTCCACTGTGATCTGAGAAGATACATGGTATGATTTCTATTTTTTTAAATTTCTTGAGGTTTACTTTGTGTCCTAGGATATGGTCCATCTTAGAGATGTCCCGTGAGCTGATGAGAAGAACGTATATTTGGTGGATTTTGGGTAGAATGTCCTGTAGATGTCAATCAGACTCAGTTGTTCCAAGGTTTTGTTTAAGTCCATTATTTCTTTATTAATTTTCTGTTTGGAGGATCTGTCTTGTGCCGTCAGTGGGGTGTTGAAATCTCCGGTGATTATGGAGTTGCTATTAATCCATTTGCTTAGATCCAGTAAGGTTTGCTTTATGAGACTGGGTGCACCTAAGTTGGGTGCATATATATTTAAAATTGTTATCCCTTCTTGTTGAAGTGTGCCCTTCACCATTATATACTGACCTTCTTTGTCTTTCACTACTTTTGTTGGTTTAAAAACTAAATCGTCTGAAATTAGAACTGCCACGCCAGCCTTCTTTTGGCTTCCACTTGCCTAGAATACTGATCTCCACCCTTTTACTTTTAGTCTATATGCATCCTTGCAGGTTAGATGTGTTTCCTGAAGACAGCATATACTTGGCCTGTATTTTCTTATCCATTCAGCCAGCCTATGTCTCTTGAGTGGAGAGTTTAAGCCATTCACATTTATTGAGAGAACTGATAGGTAAGGTAGATTACTGTTCATTCTGTTGGGTTGGATGTTGTTGCTTTGATTTCTCTCTTGAGCCATTGTATTATCTGGCCTTTAATCTTTGGGTTTTAGTTGTTTTTATATTCGTGAGTTTTTATTATGGTGTTCCGTGCGTAACACTGTTTTGAGTACTTCTTGTAGGGCTGGTCTTATCTTGGTGAATTCTCTGAGACTTTGCTTGTCTGAGAATGTCTTTGTTTCTCCTTCATATTTGAAGCTTAGTTTTGCAGGGAATAAGATTCTAGGCTGGGCATTGTTTTGTTTCAGAAGAGTGAGAATGGGGCCCCAGTCTCTCCTTGCTTGTAAAGTCTCATTAGAGAAGTCTGGTGTTATTCAAAATGGCTTTCCCTTGTATGTCACTTGCTTCTTTCGTCTTACAGCTCCTAGAAGGGCCTCTTTAGTTGATATTTTGGTCAGTCTGATGACTGCATGTCGTGACGTCTTCCTGTTTGCATTGAATCTCCCAGGGGTCCTCTGAGCTTCTTGAACTTGTATATCGAGATTTTGAGCAAGGCCTGGGAAATTTTCCTCTATTATATCTTCAGATAGCTTGTCCAACCCTTGGGTGTTGTCCTCTTCCCCTTCTGGTAACCCTATGACCCTCACATTAGGTTTCTTCACATAATCCCACATCTCTTGTAGGCTTTGCTCTTTTCTCTTGTTTCTCTGCTCTATCTCTGATGGTTTTATTTATTTGGAGGGTGTTATCTTCAATGTCTGAGATTCTTTCTTCTGTTTGATCTACCCTGTTCTTGAGACGTTCCACTGTATTTTGTAGTTCCCTGAATTGATTCTTCATTTCCAGGAGTTCGGTTAAACTTTTCTTCATTGTGTCCATTTCTTTTTCCAGATCCTGGAGGCTTTTTGTGGTTTCTTTGTGTTGGTTATTGAGTTGTTGTTGCAGCTCGGTGAATGTTCTTATGATCCACATACAAAATTCCTCTTCTGTCATTTTGGTTGCCTGATTTGGGTTGGTGTCCGTTTCTAGGGGGCTGGTGCTCCTCTTTGGGGGTGTGTTTTCCGTTTGGTTCTTCATATTTCCAGAGTTCCTTCGCTGATTTCTTCCCATATCGATCAGTTGTTGTTTCTTTCCTTTAGGTTTTTGTTTGGGTATTCACACGCCTTGTTTAGTTTCTGAGCCGTTAGGTGGTGTCCTGTGGGTGAGATTCGACCACTCCCTGTATAATGAGTCAGTGGGTGCTGTGAAAAGGCTGTGCAGGATGCCGTCCCTGTCAGTAGGTGGCACTTGCTTGGAGGAACAGGCTATGCTGTTGTTTTTGTGTCCTGTTATCAGCTCTTATTCTGGGCGGAGCTGGGTTAGGTAAGCCTGCCCTCAGGCACCACCAATGCCCTTAGCAGGGGTCAAAGTTCTGTTCTCTGCTTCCAGGAAAAACTGTCAGGGCGGGGCTGGAATGGTCCGGCTCAGCCAGAAAGTCTGCTTGTGGGGGTGGGGCTGTCTGAGACCTGCAGTCTGGAGCGGGCCTCGCTTCTTTCCACCCTCCCTAACTCCGCAGCTACTCCTCGGCCTCTGCCAGCAGGCCAGACCACACGCCACCAGGCCTCCGGGGACTGTGATGCCGGCAGGGAGATTCCCTGCGCAGGAACGCCACCTGGGCTGGGTGCACGGCCTCCCTTTGGGGGGAGGGTTGCCCTCTACGACGCTGATCTGCCCCTGAAGGCACACACACCTCAGAAGGCTGTTCACAAATATCCCTTCTGTGCCCCGGGCAATGCTAGACCTCGGTGCATGGGATCTGGTCTGCAGGTCTGATCTCTGGGTCCCAGAGTTCAAACTGTATCCCCACCAGGGAGAGGAGTTCTGGTCCCAATTCACCCACAGGGAGCCCACGCTGTGTCTGTGTCTCTCAGCCTCTGAGTCGGCACCGTTCTCCTGGGGACACCGTGCCAGCAGCACCTGGGAGGGCTAGCGGGTAGGGAGCTCACAGTCTGAGTTCCCCTTAGTCAGCTGTAGGGTCCCAAAAGGGAAGGTCCCGTTCCTTGGAGGTGCCTCCAGCTGGTAGCTGTACTGTCTCTCTGGGCAGACGTGGGTAGGGTCGGTGGAGGGGAGGAGGAGGCAATATGGCGCCTGCCGCGCAGCTCGGGTCTGTGTGCATGGAGGTGCCCCGAGGGATTTGGGAGTCTGGTGCTGCGTCCGATACAGGCTCACCGCTAGCTGGCGGTGGCCGTCTCTGGGCTGGTGTCCGTAGGTCTCTCCACCCGCTGGGGAGCCCACCAGCAATCCCAAATGCAGGAGAGGGGAAAGGTGATTTATCCACCTACCCTTCCCGCTGGTCTCCAGGCTGCCTCGGTGGTCTCAGCTTCCAGTTTTCCTCCACAGCCTCCTCCCGTGGAGTCTCCTGGGGTCTCAGGTACCCCTCCTTCCGGCCCTCATCTGCTGTATGCTCGCTTTCTTGCTTCTTTTTTCTAATTTCTGCTAGAACCTGTCTTTTCTGCAGAGACACTCTTTCTGGCGGTGTTTCTCGTCCGCCATCTTGATCCTCCCCTCTCTGTTTATTTATTTTTTTTGAGGCAGAGTCTCTCTCTGTTGCCCAGGCTAGAGTGCCGTGGCATCCGCCTAGCTCACAGGAACCTCAAACTCCTGGGCTCAAGCAATCCTTCTGCCTCACTCTCCCAAGTAGCTGGGACTACAGCCATGTGCCACTATGCCTGGCTAATTTTTTCTATGTATTTTTAGCTTGTCAATTAATTGTGTTCTATTGTGAGTAGAGACAGGATTTTGCTCTTGCTCAGCCTGGTTTCAAACTCCTGACCTTGAGCCATCCTCCTGCCTGAGCCTCCCAGAGTGCTAGGATTACAGGTGTGAGCCACCGCACCCATCCAGCATTATTTAATATTAAATGATGCTAAATGCAGGGACTCAAACAGATTGTTGTACACCAATGTTCATAGTAGCACTGTTCACAATAGCCAAAAGGTGGAAACAACCAAAACGATAGCCCAAAGTGTCCATCAACAGGTAAATGCATAAACAAAATGTGCTATATGTATATAACAGAATACTAATCGGCCATAATAAGGAAGGAAATTTTGATATAAGCTACAACATGGATGAATTGTAAAAATATTATATTAAGTGAAATAAGCCAGACTCAAATGAACAAATATTATGATTCCATTTATATAAAATGGAATCTAAAATAGGAATCTAAAATTGCCTATATCTAAAATAGGCATATTCATAGAGACAGAAAGTAGATTAAGAACCAGATGGGTGCAGTGGCAAGTGCCTGTAATCTCAGCTGTGAAGAAGGGTGAGGTAGGAGGCTTGCTTGAGCCCAGGAATTCAAGACCACCCAGGGCAACACAGCAAGATCTTGTCTCTTAAAAAATTAATCTTAATTAATTAATTGGTTGATTTTGATTAATTAATTAATTTTAATTAATTAAAATAGAGTAAAAGTTACCAGGGTGGGGAGAGGGAGGAATGTATATTAAGTTTCTTTTTGGGATAATGAAAAAGTTCTGGAAATAAATAGTGTTGATACTTATACAACACTGTGAATGTAATTAACGCCACTGAATGATATACTGAAAAATGATTATAATGGTAAATTTATGTTATGTATGTTTTACCACAATTAATAAGTTGAATTCTGTAAAAAAAAATAAATCTACATTTACAATTAAATAAATTGCATGGAAAACAAAGTAATAAATACTCAAAACTCAACACTTCCTAATTGTTTTTCTACATTTTACCGTTGTATTTGCTCTTGAGGTTATTCACATGCGTGTGTCTGTACAGTGGAAGTACTATGTACTTGCACACTGTGGAGTGTCTCTGCCAGTTCCGCATTCAGTGATGTCAACTTGGTAGCTGGTTATTAGCTGTGCTGGAGGGTATTTATTATATAAAACAGAAATGTAAAATGCTACACATCAGGGTCCCTTCCTCCCCAACAAGCTGGTTGTTAAGCACACCACAGTCTCTGAGGCACAATTTCCTCAATAGTAAAAGGAAATAACAAAATCTACCTAACAGAATTTCTCTGAGGATAAAAAAAGCTCAGGTAAAAGGGCCCATCACCACACTTGCCACATGGTAAGTGTTTGGTTAGCATTTGTTCCCATTTACTGGAGATCCTGAGCTCTCTGAGGGCAGAATCTTACTTAATGTAGCTTTATAACCTCCAAGTCTCTTTCACTGGGGCTCAATAAATATTTGTTGAATAAGGGTATGAATGGATGGATATTTGTTTCTGGTACCAATGGAGAAAACATGATCTTGATAGCTGGCACCAGAATTACTTTTAGGAAAGGAAATAACTTAAAAGCTGCTGGGGCAGAAGGTGAGACCCAAGGGCATGACAGGAGTCTTATCACCAAAAAGAGATAGCTAAGCTGTTCTCAAAGAGAAAATGAGAAGAACTGGATCATTGTTTTTGTTTTTGATCTAGAAAAGGATGCCAGGAAGGAGAAGGGGGGGGGGGCGGCACTGGAGAGATAGAAGCCAGCCAAACAGAGAAGCTGGGTCACCAAGGGGTAAGCTGAGGGTTAGGTACCTGGAGATTGCACTTCCTGGGAACAGAGTGGCCAAAATGATTAATATGAATTGTATTTGTTTGCTGAAGGGTTTGAGATGCAACTCTTCATTATAACCCACAAACATTCAGCAAAGTTTTTAGTCTACTCAGGAGCCTTGGATTTGTGTTTGCTTGGAATGGGATGAATCAAAAAGAAGCCGGGCTATCCTATTTTGGGCCCAACTGCCAGTAAAGAGATAAAGGGACAGAGACAAGCCATAGTGTTACAGAGCAAAAAATGTGGCAGAAGTAGATGCGATCAGAAGGGACCACCATGATGACATAAATTCCTGGAAATTGGCAGAAACCTTGAGAAGCATTTTGGACATCCATGGTCTATATATTGGAGATCTGAATCAATTTTCTCCAGATTTTAAAGAGCTGGATCACCCTAGATACCAATAGGTTACATTCAATTATCTTGAATTTTTAGAACTATGTAATGTTCCATTGCTTGACCAGTGTTTATTAATAAATTTTGGCTTATTCCTATAGTTCAGAGTGTTAGACTTTGAGAGGATTCTTTGTCTCTTTGAACTCCAGCTTGAATTAGGAATGTTCTGGGTAAATTACCTTTTATCTCCATAAAAACTAAGGCCATTATAGTGTCAAATTACTCTGCTCTCTTATGAGATGGCTTTTGATGCCCATGAAAATCTGAGCTATCCAAAGCATAGAATAGGAAAAGGGAAAGATGGTAGTTTTACCATGGAGATGTCTGGCAAACACTCCAGTAACCAAGTGATGAAGTTTACATCACCACTGATGTCATGTGGGTATCATGTATTCTCAGATATGGTGTGACGACAAGGACACTTCATCTCTGCATTCTTTGAAAAAAAAAAACAACAAACCCCCATAACCCCAGACTAATCATGAGGAAAACATCAGATAAACCCAGATTCGGGAACATTCTACAGGATATCTAGCCAGTATTATTTAAAACTGTCAAAGTCATGAAAAACAAGCAAAGACCAAGAAACTGTCAGACTAGAGAAGACTGGGGAGACATGACAACTAAATGTAATATAGTACTCTGAACTGGATCCTGGCACAGAATGAGAATATTAATGGAAAAACTGGTGAAATCCAGATACAGTCTGGAGTTTAGTTAACAATATATCTAAACAGATATTGTCTATTTCTAGCTTTGAAATAGACAATATAAGATATTTACAATGGGGGAGGTTAAGTTTTTAATAAAGTATATAGGAACTTTATAATCTTTGCAACTTATCTGTAAAATCTAAAGTTATTTCAAAATAAAAAGTTTACTTTTAAAAAATCTGAGTTGCATGATCTTTGGTCTGACCCAGGTAGTCCATATATCCTTATTTTCTGAGCTTTTCTGTTTAAGGGAATGCAATTATATGGTTTATTTGTGCCACATGGCACGATATGTTTCCAGGAATCTTCATTGAGCATATTTCAAGGAATCCCCATTGGCAAAGAAACAATGAAACCTTTTTTCTAAGTGCTGTTAACCTACAAAAAAAGAGATCCATTGGGAACCTCATCCCAAGAAAAACATTCTCCCTTAAGCTCCTTCTGTGAGATCAAACCTGACTTCCTTTCTGGCCTGCACCATGGGATGAATTACCCATGGATGTTTCATTTGTACAACAGTCATATATTGAGGTGCAGTGAAAATCTGTGCAGAACTCTGTCCTCGGTAGTTATGTAGGAAAGGGAAAGAGATATAAGGAAGAGAAGCAAGCAGGTTCCATTTGGAAGGAGTTGATAGTTAGTGGAAAGTATGGTAACCATATATAAATCCATTACGATGGTACAAGTATGTGACACCTCTGTAAGTACAAAATCCACACACTTCGGGTTGAATCCAAAGGGCTGGAAAGAAGTGTAGCATAGAGGTTGAGAGGTGTTAGGCAGGAATGGTTTCTGAAAATAATTTGTAGGCCAAATTTGACAGATTCTTTTTTTTTGAGACAAAGTCTCGCTTTGTTGCTCAGGCTAGAGTGAGTGCCGTGGCGTTAGCCTAGCTCACAGCAACCTCAAACTCCTAGGATCAAGCAATCCTCCTGCCTCAGCCTCCTGAGTAGCTGGGACTACAGGCATGCGCCACCATGCCCGGCGAATTTTTTCTATATATATTAGTTGGCCAATTAATTTCTTTCTATTTATAGTAGAGACGGGGTCTCGCTCTTGCTCAGGCTGGTTTCGAACTCCTGACCTCAAGCAATCCGCCCGCCTCGGCCTCCCAGAATGCTAGGATTACAGGTGTGAGCAACCACGCCCAGCCCAAATTTGACAGATTGGCAAGGATAAATGAGCATTTCTCTTGGTCGAAAGAATACCATGGGCCAAGTCATGGAGGTGACATGGTAGGAAGGAAGAATTGTGCTGATGAAAGGGATCACATTAGATCACATTAACTTCACTGAAGTGGAGAAAGCAGATTAAAGAGATGGGATCGTTAAGGAAGGCAGCCGCCTAAACCAAGGACTGCATCATCTACAGGTAGGGAAGTGAGGCACTTGGGTTAGAGCAGAGATATGGGCTAGGGAAGAGGAGAGGGAAGACAAAAGGAAGGGAGAGGGAGAACTCACAGAGGGCATGGCAGTGTGAGGTGTTTTGGGGTAGAGTTTCTGCATCTACTAGGTTCAAGGAAAGCAATTCCTCACCCAGGAAAGGCCAGGCTTCGTGTTTATGTCATTAACCTGTGGACCTTGAATGAAGTAGAGAATTCATTCATTGAGTACCCAGTGCCAGCCAATAGGCCAGACCCTGGGGATATAAAAGTGAGTAAAACAGGCCCAGTCTCTGTCCTTGGGGAGCTTACTGTCTAATGGGGGAGAAAGACATCAGTAAGTAAACCCAGTAATCTGTAATTATAGTGATAAGTTGTGACATCAGATGTAATGAGAGCTATAAAGACAGTAGTTGCTGACCAAGAAATCTTCAGATTGCTCTAGTTTCCCAGGTTCCCCTGAGGCTGGAAGGGGGATATTCTTAATAGGGATCAAGATGATGATGCATCCTGGAAGAAATTTCACATACATAAAAGGCAAAAACTATTTAGGTAGGTACATTTGTTTCATGGGATATTTTATCAGCTTTTAAAAATAAAATTTAGGCCGGGCGCGGTGGCTCATGCCTGTAATCCTAGCTCTCTGGGAGGCCGAGGCGGGCGGATCGCTCGAGGTCGGGAGTTCGAAACCAGCCTGAGCAAGAGCGAGACCCCGTCTCTACTATAAATAGAAAGAAACTAATTGGCCAACTAATATATATAGAAAAAATTAGCCGGGCATGGTGGCTCATGCCTGTAGTCCCAGCTACTTGGGAGGCTGAGGCAGGAGGATTGCTTGAGCCCAGGAGTTTGAGGTTGCTGTGAGCTAGGCTGACGCCACGGCACTCACTCTAGCCTAGGCAACAAAGCAAGACTCTGTCTCAAAAAAATAAATAAATAAATAAATAAATAAATAAATAAATAAATAAATAAATAAATAAAATTTAAGGGGCCGGGCGTGGTGGCTCACGCCTGTAATCCTAGCTCTCTGGGAGGCCGAGGCGGGCGGATTGCTCGAGGTCAGGAGTTCGAAACCAGCCTGAGCAAGAGCGAGACCCTGTCTCTATTATAAATAGGAAGAAATTAATTGGCCAACTAACATATATATAAAAAAAAAAATTAGCCGGGCATGGTGGTGCATGCCTGTAGTCCCAGCTACTTGGGAGGCTGAGGCAGAAGGATTGCTTGAGCCAGGAGATTGAGGTTGCTGTGAGCTAGGCTGACGCCATGGCACTCACTCTAGCCTAGGCAACAAAGCGAGACTCTGTCTCAAAACAAAACAAAACAAAAATAAAATAAAATTTATTTTGGTAAAGTTTATGTAAATTAACCCATATTAAGTATAAAGTTCAGTGAGTTTTGACAAATACATTCTTATAATTTGTATAATCACAATTAAGATACAGAATATTTTCATCACACCCCAAAAGTTCCCTTTTTTCACCTCTAGAAATTCCATTTAGTTTTTATATATTTTTCTTCTTTCCTCATTATGTTCATGTTTTCTTTTCTTTTTTTTTTTTTGAGACAGAGTCTCACTTTGTTGCTCAGGCTGGAGTGAGTGCTGTGGTGTCAGCCTAGCTCACAGCAACCTCAAACTCCTGGGCTCAAGTGATCCTACTGCCTCAGCCTCCCGCATATTTTCTTTTAAATACCCAACTATAGTTAGAATATAATAGCTGTTCTATCATATTTATCTGCTAATTCTATCATTGCTGTCATTTCTGGGTGGTTTCTGTTGACTGATTTTTCTCCTGGTTGGTTTTTTCCCTGCTTCTTTGCATACATAGTAATTTTTGATTGGATGCTAGGATATTACATTGTTGAATGTCTACATTTTATAGTAGACCTCCCCTTAAAGGGAAGGTCTTAGGTCTTTGTTTTACCAGGGAGTTAATTTACTTTCAGATTAATTCGATATTTGTTATTCTTTTTAAGCTTTATTAAGCAGGTCTAGAGTATATTTTACTCGAGGGCTAGTTTAGACCTTTTAGTAAGGTTTGACTCTTCTGTGGTCTCTTCTGAACATCTTGGGTGGTCACTGAGGTATTTCTCCTCTAATTGGTCAGAATGAACATTTTCTAGCCCTGTATGAGCTCTGGCAATTGTTCAGTTACATCTCTTCAATTGTTCTTTGCTCAGACTCAGCCACATTAATATTCAGCAAAGACTCAAGACCCTGTGCATATTTTTGGAGCTCTTTGCATACCTTCTTCCTTTTTGGAATTCTGCATTGCAACTTCCAGCTGCCTCAGGTTCCATCAACTCCAATATCTGTATCCTCAACTCAGTGAGACTGCCATGTTCTGATTTTTATTATCTGGAATGTACCTCTAGGCAGAAAGAAAGCCAGGGCAATTCCAGAAAATCTAGTTTGTTTTCTTTCTCAGTTCTGTGCTGCCTGTTGTCCAATGTCTGAAAACAGTTGTTTTATGTGTTTTGTCTAGCTTCCTACTTATGTATGGCAGAAGGGTAAGTCTGGTCCCTTCACCATGGTCAGAAAAAAAGTTCTCTGTTTCACTGGAATTTGATTAGCATAGCTGGTCTTTGAGAAACTGATAAACCTGACAAAACGGTGTTTGTAAACCTAAAGTTCCTCAACTGGGGTGACTGTACTAAGAATAGTGTCAACCTGGGAGACCTTTTTTGGGCAGCCAACAGCCTTGTCCAGGTTATATCTCACATCCAAATTTCTTACACAAAGGTTGCTGCTGTTGAGTAAGTGAATTATTGAATGAACATAATTAAATTTAAGCATTGTCTTTCTAGGACTCAAAAGAAAGGCCTGACTGATTTGCTTTATTCTAAGAATTTACTAACTCCTTGGTCTATGAATCTGTTGGCCAAGAAGTTATCTAATCATATTCATCATGAGAAACAAGACTAATTTGTCAGAGAATGAATGTTCATCATATGTGTGGTGAAAGCTTGCTGATATTCTCAGTAAGGAAAAATAACTCACAAAGTAGTAACCTGTAACCACTTCATACTTTCTTTTCGAAAGCATAGTGTAAGTATAGATTTTTGAGCATGATTCTGGATCTAGATTGCCTGGGTTCAAATCCTACTTCTATCATTAACTAGTTATATAACTTTGGGCAAGTTATTTAAACTTGTTGAACCTCAATTTTCTTGCTCTGTAAAGTGGAGATAATAATAATATATGACAGATATCCGGAAAGTATCCAGCCATTGTTAATATAATGAGAATGATTATATAGCTGGCTACTTTCTGAACAGCCCTTGTATACCTCATAGGACTGTTGTGAGGATTAAATAATAATATACGTAAAATGCCCTAAACCAGTGTCTGACACATGTGAGAGTTTAATAAGTACTAGGAATTATTAAGTTATTTAGGAGTATGTGCCTTGATTATATATCTCTTATAAAATAAATTATTTTTTTTCCAGGGACAGGGTCTTGCTTTGTCACTCAGGCTGGAGTGCAGTGGCCCAATCATAGCTAATTGTAACCTCAAACTCCTGGGCTCAAGTGATGCTCCTACTCCAGCCTCCTGAGTAGCTGGACTACAGGTGTACCCCACCACGCTCAGCTAATATTTTTATGTTTTGTAGAAATGAGAATCTCACTATGTTGCCCAGGCTTGTCTCATAAAATGAATTCTTTATATGTCTTTGGTATGGCTAATTACTTATTTTTAGATGATAACACTTCTAATGTAGGATTTCTGAATAATAAGCTTTGAAAGAATAAAATTGCATACATGATGGTTATGAATAAATTTACTAAATGGCCATCATTTGCCTTTTAAAGGTACTAAGTCTCTAAAACCAGAGTTTTAGTAGTGATTATTCCTTATTTGTTTGGGGATTGTAGCTAAAAAAAAACTGCCTTCTATTTAAGTGTTCTTTTCATATTGGAAAGATGAGACGGGTGTTTCTCAGTAGCCACTATTTTTAGAATTTGTGCTCTGGGACCACAATTGATATTTCTTCAAGGGAGCTAATCCCAGTCTCTTTTGTTATGAGGCTGATGTACATTCTTCTTCTACAATTTCTCCATAAGCCAAAGGAAGCTTCAAGATGCCTTTATTGTGGTAGGTAATTCAAAGGCCACTGAAAAGCTGAGTTTCAGTTTTGCCAAATTTCCCCTCTCAAAGAGGATTTCTCCTAGAACTAGCTATTTAAGGAAATTAAATGTGTCTTTTTGTAGACATTTGGGCAAAAGTAGAACTAAACAATTTTCCCTGAGCCCCCAAAGTTATAAAAATCAAGTCCAGATTTGTCCCTGGAATTAAAAATATAAAAATATTAATGCTCAGTACCTATTTCATGAACACTATATTTTAAAAAACCTTTTTATTTGGAAATAATTTTGAGCTGACAGTTTTACAAGTTGCAAAAATAAGAATAGTATAAAAAACACTTGCATACCTTTTACTCAGATTCACCTATTAACATTTTGCTCAATTTGCCTTATCATTTGCATTCTCTCTTCCCACCCCCATATAAATGACCTAGCTTCAGATGTAACGTAGTGTCACTTCTGCTGCACTCTGTCATTGAAGCAGTCAAAAAGTACTGCCTAGGCTCAAAGGGTAGGGAAATAATCTCCAGAAACATGTGTATATGTTTGTGTGTGTCTACAGAAATATGTATATATAGTCACCAAATATGTATGTGTGAAAAAATGTATACATTATTTATTTATTTATTTATTTGACAAAGTCTGCCCAGGCAGGATGGAGTGCAGTAGTACAATCATAACTCATTGTAGCCTCAAGCTCCTGGGCTCAAGCAATCCTCCTGCCTTAGCCTCCCTAGTAGCTGGGACAACAGGTACCACCATGTCCAGCTAATTTTTCTTGTTTTTTTATAGAGATGTGGGGTCTTGCTGTGTTGCCCAGGTTGGATCTCCAATTCCTGATCTCAAGTGATCTTCTTGCCTCAGCCTCCCAAGTAGCTGGGATTACAAGCACACACCACCATGCCCATTTACAGTTTGTTTTTCCTGGACTATTTACAAGTAAGTTGCACATATCTTGGTCCCTTTCCTCGAAATGAAATCAGTATATACTTACTACAATTAGGTGTTCAAATCAAAAGGTACTGTATGTGAGGAACCACACCTGAGGAGCCTCAGTCACACCTGGACCTGATCTGGATGATTAACTCCTAGATCCCAAGCCTGAACTTGATGCCAGGATGGGAGTTTTGGAGGAAGGGGTGAATATATCTTGCATCTAGAAGAATCTAAATTATTGTAACCAGAGGATAGACTGTATCACAACAATATTTCTGGAGATTATTCCCTCTGCCCTTGAACCTGGGCAGAACTTTGTGACTGCTTCAATGACTAGAATGCAGAAGTGACACTGTATTACAACTGAGGCTAGGACATAAAAGGAGATACAGATTACGCTCCCTCTACTGCACCCTGCCCTACCCACCTCTCTCTTGTAGGATGCTCACCTTTGGAACCTAACCACACTGTTGTGAGGAAAGAGGAATTTCAGTAGGTATAATTGACAGCTCCAGCTAAGATCTTAGGAGACAACTAGCAACAACTAGCAGACATGTGTGTCAGCAAGACTTCAGAAGATTCCAGACCCTAGCTTTCAAGCCATCGCAGCTGACACTAAATGGAACAGAGGGCTGGGCGCTGTGGCTCACGCCTGTAATCCTAGCTCTTGGGAGGCCGAGGAGGGCGGATTGCTCAAGGTCAGGAGTTCAAAACCAGCCTGAGCAAGAGCGAGACCCTGTCTCTACTATAAATAGAAAGAAATTAATTGGCCAACTGATATATATATAAAAAATTAGCCGGGCATGGTGGCTCATGCCTGTAGTCCCAGCTACTCGGGAGGCTGAGGCAGAAGGATCACTCGAGCCCAGGAGTTTGAGGTTGCTGTGAGCTAGGCTGACGCCACGGCACTCATTCTAGCCTGGACAACAAAGCGAGACTCTGTCTCAAAAAAAAAATAAAATAAAAAATAAATGGAACAGAGGATAGCTATTCCCACTAAGCCTTGCCCAAAATGCAGGTTCATAAGGAAAATAGATGTTGTCATTGTTTTACACTATTAAATTTTTGCAGTAATTTCTTTTTTTTTTTTTTTTTTTGAGACAGAGTCTCGATTTGTTGCCCAGGCTAGAGTGAGTGCCATGGCGTCAGCCTAGCTCACAGCAACCTCAAACTCCTGGGCTCAAGCAATCCTGTTGCCTCAGCCTCCCGAGTAGCTGGGACTACAGGCATGCACCACCATGCCCAGCGAATTTTTTCTATATATATTAGTTGGCCAATTAATTTCTTTCTATTTATAGTAGAGACAGGGTCTCGCTCTTGCTCAGGCTGGTTTCAAACTCCTGACCTCGAGCAATCCGCCCGCCTCGGCCTCCCAGAGTGCTAGGATTACAGGCGTGAGCCACCGCGCCCAGCCTAAATTTTTGCAGTAATTTCTTGTGCAACAATGACAACCCAGAATCACACACAGTAGCATAGATACACTCATTTGTTTAAACAAAGACATATGGGCTGTACTAGAATGTGATTCTGATTAGTGCTTTATTTCAGAAAAATAAGAATGAGATATCAATGAGAGATTGGAGTATTGAGGATAGAGAAAAATGCTGCTCTCCTACCAGACTTCTCCTATTGAGGAGACAACTGCTAGAATGGAAGATCTTTTTTTTTTTTTTTTTTTTGTTGAGACAGAGTCTCACTCTATTGCCCAGGCTAGAGTGAGTGCCGTGGCATCAGCCTCGCTCACAGCAACCTCAAACTCCTGGGCTCAAGCAATCCTCCTGCCTCAGCCTCCCGAGTAGCTGGGACTACAGGCATGCGCCATCATGCCCGGCTCATTTTTTCTATATATATCTTAGTTGGCCAATTAATTTCTTTCTATTTATAGTAGAGACGGGGTCTCGCTCTTGCTCAGGCTGGTTTCGAACTCCTGACCTTGAGCAATCCACCCGCCTCAGCCTCCCAGAGAGCTAGGATTACAGGCGTGAGCCACCACGCCCGGCTGAATGGAAGATCTTTATATTAGTGTTTGTACAGTGCAAGATTGGGATGTGGTTAATGAATGCGCACAATGACCTATTAACTAGAATTCCACTTTGCCCACTTTTGTTTTTATTCCATTTCCACAGAAACTGGAATATTTGGGATGATTTAGCACCCTTTTCCAGAAAGATTACCCATGAGGCTAGTATGTAGTCTGAGTACTAATTAGGGGAGAATTTGTCTCAGTGGGGGAAATTTGAACCCCTTCCTATGAATTTTCTGGGGACAATCTTTGTATCTACTGGCTACTCCCTTAGATTTTTTTGCATGAATTGGGTTGTTAATATTATCTACTAATGTACAAAAATGTTTGGGCCCTATCAATTTCTTTTAAGTGACATCTAGGCTGACGTTCATGCACAGGCAGATCTACTTTTAATCCTTAAATATCCTTAATTATCATACTCTGATCTAATTCATCCTTTTAGAAAAATTTTGAGAGTGCTTATTGTCCCCAAAACATCCTGTTAAGTATTGCCCCATTGATAGCTCAAAGAGATCACAGCAAAACAGAAATCTGACAAAAACCAACGAAGCTCTTAAAATCTACTTAAAAGCATTCCTGAACTGCTTATAATTCCTCACAAGTGTTAAAAGTGAGAAATATGGCTGGGCACGGTGGCTTACGCCTGTAATCCTAGCACTCTGGGAGACTGAGGTGGGTGGATTGCTCGAGCTCAGGAGTTTGAAACCAGCCTGAGCAAGAGCGAGACCCCGTCTCTACTATAAAAATAGAAAGAAATTAATTGGCCAACTAATATATATAGAAAAAATTAGCCGGGCATGGTGGTGCATGCCTGTAGTCCCAGCTACTCGGGAGGCTGAGGCAGAAGGATCGCTTGAGCCCAGGATAGGTTGCTGTGAGCTAGGCTGATGCCACAGCACTCATTCTAGCCTGGGCAACAAAGTGAGACTCTGTCTCAAAAAAAAAAAAGTGAGAAATATTACCTTGCTGATAATGGATTTTTGATTTTTCAGTTGTTTTAGGAGCCAGCTTTGATTTTGTTGGTACAAAAGACATTTCTGATGAGGGAGAGCTTCTTATCTTTCCAGTTCAGTTCTGCTTTATATCTCTGTGACTTTACTCACTCTTTTTTTTTCTTTGCATGCCCTCCCACCTTCTTTGCTTTCCCACCTCTATGGCTTTGCCTTCTCAGTCTTATTGCTAGTTCCCATCTCCCTGAACTTTTAGTGCTGGAAACCCCAGTTGCCTTGGGAATGGGTCATGCCCTTAGAGATCTAATCCAGTCTCATAACTTTATTTATTTATTTATTTTTGAGACAGAGTCTCACTTTGTTGCCCAGGCTAGAGTGAGTGCCGTGGCATCAGCCTAGCTCACAGCAACCTCAATTTCCTGGGCTCAAGCGATCCTACTGCCTTAGCCGCCTCCCCCCCCCCCCCCAGGAGCTGGGACTACAGGCATGTGCCACCATGCCCGGCTAAGTTTTTGTTTATATATTTTTTTAGTTGGTCAATTAATTTCTTTCTATTTTTAGTAGAGATGGGGTCTCGCTCAGGTTGGTTTCGAACTCCTGACCTTGAGTAATCCGCCCGCCTTGGCCTCCCAGAGTGCTAGGATTATAGGCGTCAGCCACCGAGACCGGCCTAAACTTCAGGCTTAAATATCTTTCTATTCAACAACTCCACTTGGATGTCTTAATAGGTATCTCAAATGTAACAGGTCCAAAGCTGAGCTTCTGATCTTGACCTATAAGCCTTCTCCTCCTATTGTCTTACTCACCTCATCTCACTGTAGTTATTTGGGCCACCAAGTTTGCAGTCATTCTTGAATATTTTCTACCCTAATCTATCAACAAATCCTGTTGGCTCTTCTCTCAAAATAATTTCTGGGGCCCAACCTCTTATCCCTTAACCTTCACTGCCTAGATTATTGCAGTAGCCTTCTAATTGGTCTCCCCATGTTTGTCCTTTTGTCCCTTCTCATTTCACTACAGTCCATTTTCAACACAGCTAAGATATTCTTTTAAAAATGGCTGGCACAGTGGCTCATGTTTGTTATCTTAGCACTTTGAGAGGCCAAGGCAGGCCTCCCCCTTGAGGGTGGGAGGATCCCTTTGGTCCAGGAGATACCACCCTAGGCAACATAGGAAGACCCTGTCTCTAAAAAATAATAAAAAATAAAAATGTATGACATTTTAAATCTCTCTTCTTGGCCAGGCGCAGTGTCTCACGCCTGTAATCCTAGCACTCTGGAAGGCCGAGGCAGGAGGATTGCTTGAGCTCAGGAGTTCGAGGTCAGCCTGAGCAAGAGCGAGACCCCGTCTGTACTGAAAATAGAAAGATATTAGCCAAACAGCTAAAAATAGAAAAAATTAGCCAGGCGCGGTGTCTCACGCCTGTAATCCTAGCACTCTGGGAGGCTGAGGCAGGAGGATCGCTTGAGCCCAGGAGTTGAAGGTTGCTGTGAGCTAGGCTGACGCCACAGCACTCTAGCCCGGGCAAGAGAGTGAAACTCTGTTTCAAAAAAGAAAAAAAACAAAAACCTCTCTTCTCCATTCAAAAACCTGCAACAGCATCCCATTTTCCAAAGAGAGAGAGCCAAAGTCTTTAAGGGGGATTTGCTCCCAACCACTTCCCTCATTGTTGTAGTCACATTAGCTTCTTTGCTGGTGCTTACGCTTGCCAGAAACGTTCTTGCCTCAGTGCCTAGGACAGTCTATCCACAAGGTTTGCTCCATTATCTTCTTTAGATGTTGGCTTAAATATCACTTTTGGTCCCCTCTGACCATTCTATTTTAAATTGCAACCTTCATGTCAGCACATCCTGTCTCCCTCCTCTGCAATTTTTCTCCACAGAACTTGTTAACAACTGACTTACTGTTATTATACTTATCTTTATTTTCCTACTAGAATGCAAATTCCGTGAGAGCAGTAATTTTTACTTCGCTCAATTCTGTATCTTCAGTGCCTAAAACAATGCCTGTCATATAGTAGGCATGCTGGATTTGTTGGAGTAAATGAACAGCTGATTTCTTAAGACTTACATCCCCCAGGCTTTCCTCTTTCTTCCCAGTCCTTCAGTTTGGACCAATACCTCTCCCTACTCTAGGTTCCCATAACATCTTATATTTATCTTTTTTTTAATATCTTCAAGTTTCTCGATTTATATTTATCTTAATCATATAGTATTTCCCAGATATTTTTTTAAAAAGTCATCTTTGTATTTCTTAGGATTTAGCACACAGAAAGTGATTTATAAATATTAAAATGGACTATCTGCAATATTTATACTACTTGTTAGAGCAGTGGGAGGATGTTAAATAGGCATGAGTGAGAGACTTGCCAACTTCCTCTTTTTTATATGACTTTCCTTCCTCTTTCTAAGAAGCCCAGATTTGATTCTCTTCCCCTTTCCCTCTACTAGCACACCAGTGACTAAACAGAGTTGCCAAAAAGCTTTTGACCAAATGCTATTTTATAGCTTTCAAATCCTTTAGGAAGAAAATATTGGGATTCTTAAAGATGTTAATTGTTGGATCAATACTACCAAACACAAAGTTTTACCTACACCTAGAGCCATGAATCATGCGCTACATTTCCTAACTCCTTTTAAGACGCTAATGATTAACCCCATACCCATTCCTACTGTAAATCCTACTGAGAGTTTCCAGATTATACCGCAATTACTGGCTATTAAATACCTATATGTAGGCAGGCATCTCTCTGCCTCAGAATTTTTTTTTTCTTTTTGATACAGAATCTTGCTTTGTTGCCTGGGCATGAAGGCAGTGGCATGATCATAGCTCACTGCAGCCTCAAACTCCTGGGCTCAAGTGATTCTTCTGCCTCAGCCTCCCAAGTAGCTGGGACCACATGCATATGCCACCATGCCTGGCTAATTTTTCTATTTTTTTTGTAGAGATGGGGCCTCGCTATGATGCTCAGACTGGTCTTCAACTCCTGACCTCAAGCAATCCTCCGGCCTCGGTCTCTAAAAGTCCTGGGATTATAGGTGTGAGCCACTTTGCCTGGTCTCTGCCTCAGAATTTTTGATTATCAGAATTTTTTGAGTATCAGAATAATAGTTATTGATCAAAAGAAGGCTTGGAGTGAAGAAAGGGGGAACAATTAGAAAAACAGCAGACTAAGAATTCAGTAAAATTTGGAAAGCAGAATAAAAACATTGTATTAATAGCCAAGTGAGAAAAATTGAGCTTCAATTAAAAATAAAAACAGGTTTGAGCTGGCAAGTGATTGTACATTCCAAGAAATAATGAGAGAATTTAAGAACTGGAAAAGTCTGAGTTTAAATCTATCATCTACAAGATGAAGAAATCAAAGTCAGGCCTGGCGCGGTGGCTCACGCCTGTAATCCTAGCACTCTGGGAGGCTGAGGCAGGCGGATTGCTCAAGGTCAGGAGTTTGAAACCAGCCTGAGCAAGAGTGAGACCCTGTCTCTACTATAAATAGAAACAAATTAATTGGCCAACTATGATATATATAGAAAAAATTAGCCGGGCATGGTGGCACATGCCTGTAGTCCCAGCTACTCGGGAGGCTGAGGCAGGAGGATTGCTTGAGCCCAGGAGTTTGAGGTTGCTGTGAGGTAGGCTGATGCCACGGCACTCACTCTAGCCTGGGCAACAAAGCAAGACTCTATCTCAAAAAAAAAAAAAAAAAAAAAAGAAATCAAAGTCAAAGATACACAGCTAGAGTTGGCATTTTTCAAATACCTAAGAAAGCATATTAGAAAGATAAACTGGACTTCTGACAAAGTTATTTATGGCCTAAAGATTGAAGTAAGGTATATCCTATGTGTTCAAAGTTGGATTCTGGATTATTCTGCGTTTTAATTGCTGAATAGAATTTGACTGATGTACCTATACTCAAGCTTGTAGTTTGTATTTTTCTGGAAAAGACTGGCCTAAGAGTACAATCCAGCTGCCACATAAGAAGTAATAAGGAGATCAGAAGAGGACTGAAAGGAAGCTACTTGGTTTTTCAGGAGCTAAGAAGAAAAAAGAAGCCAATGGTATACTCCCCATAAGACCCATCCCCTAACCTTTGTAAACTATTGATTTGAAGGAGACACAAATACAACTTCATTGCAGCTAGGGTGGAGAAGGGCAATCAATATAGGAATATTATATAAACATTTACTCACAGGTTCAGTAAATTGTTTGACAAGCATGAACTGTGGTAAAATGGAAAAAGAGAACTTCTAAGAAAGGCCTAAGTTAAGGTCCTTCCTTACTCTGAATGTTCTATTTCTTTCCCATTCTTAATTTTAACTTAGGTATCTTGTGAATCTTAAAGCTCTTACGGGATATGTCCTGTTGAAATTTTGCCAATTTTAGGCTCTATTTAAAGAATGATAAACAAAAAGGAGAAATAATTGTAGATTAGAGAATGATGTATTAATATCTTTAGCTATTCTCCCAATATTTTGTCCAGGTTTAAAATGAAAATGAACTTCATGTTGAAAAAAGCAGGGATTCATTTCTTTGTTGGCAGAATTTGTAATGGGTAAAGGGTAATGCAAAAACTCTCCTTTGGCCAGGTGCAGTGGCTCATGCCTCTAATCCCAGCGCTTTGGGAGACAGAGATGGGAGGACTGATTGAGGCCAGAAGTTCAAGACCAGAGGCAATATAGCAATATAGGCAATATAGAGTCCCTGCCTCTACAAAAAATAAAAAGTAATTAGCTGGACATGGTGGTGCTTACCTCTAGTCCCAGCTATTCTGGAGGCTCAGGCAAGAGGATCACTTGAGCCCAGGAGTCTGTCTGTACAAAGAAAAAAGGGGGGGGGGTTTAGTGTAAATAAAAATATAATAAATGTGACCACATCCTCGTATTGTCACTAAAAGGTAACAAGTCCATAATACTGGAAACTGAATTCTCTTATTGTATAGTCACACTTCATAGAGTGTCGGTTTGACATGGTGGCAATGAAGTCATACATAAATTAGGTGCTCTTCCATGACTCTTGATTGTATTGATCTCCTAATCTCTAGCTTATCTAAGCTTTTTTGGCAAGTACTATTAATAAAATGACTCTGTGCTATTCTTGTCATTTCTCTGGGAGTACCAATAGGAACACTATCATTTAGGTTGTCCAACTAGAAGTAGAAATTACATACCAATCTCCCATGTTTTAAATCTCCATATGGTCAACCCTTTCACAGGCATGTAATTATAGTTAAAGCAGTGGTTTACTAAGTACAACCAAATACTTAAAAGTGATGTGCTGGCCAACTCTTCAATGTATTATGTGACTTATAGTGAAATTGAACAAGCTAAATGATTAATAGAATTCCTTTCAGCAGGCTAAATAGAATTCAGATTTTCTACACTGTCAAACTTAAGTACTGTATCAATTTCAAGTTATAGAGGGATGTTTAACATTTGACTGCCTACTACAGTGTAATACAAACTAAAAGGTTTTTTATTTTTAATTTTTTTTATTTAAAAAAAATTTAAGACTAGTCAAGTGCAGTAGTGAGGAGGGGGGAAAGTAGTAGAACAAGGAGTTCAATCTGTACCTGACTGTGAACAATCACGTGAGATAACTCACTACCTTCGGACCAGCCAAAAGGCAGGTTTTAATTCCAGTTTAACATTTAAAATTCCCAGCAGACATAACTATCTGCTTCACTGCCTTCAATAATGTACCTAACTCAGACAAAAGAGAAATATTATTTCTTAGTTTGCTATCTCAATTTAAAAATTTTTTAGAAGTGTTTAATCCATAATAAATCTTGTGATGGAGTGAAAAATTCTATGGCCCTAGGGGAAGACAGGCGTGAAACTTAAGGAGGAAAATTTTAAAAGTTCCTGTGCGCTAAATCTTACATTATAAAGTTTATACAGTCATGCGCTGTATAATGACATTTCAGTCAATGAATGACCACCTACATAATGGTGGTCACAAAAGATTGTAACACTATTTTTACTGTACCTTTTCTATGTTTAGATATGCAAATAACATTGGTTCCAAGTGTCTGTGGTAGCAAGCTATACAGATCTGTAGCCTAGGAGCAACACACTATACCACATAGCCTAGGTGTGTAGTAGGTTATACCATCTAGGTTTGTGTAAGTACACTTTATGACGTTCACATGATAAAGTCACATAACAATGCATATCTCTGAATGCATCCCCATCTGTAAACGATGCATAATTGTATTCTAGTCTTTCCTAAGTATTTTATAATCATTTACTATCTCATGAGATAGATGAATCCCAACTCTAATCCCATCTTTCAAGTGGGGCAAGTGCCACAAAGAGATAAATTAATTTGTTCTGGAGTCCAGTGTAAATCAAGTGGGTAGATAAACATCCAGGTTTCTCCTTTGCGTAGCAAAACTATCTTTAGGTACTGATTGTTTAGGACAGTAACAATGCCTAGGGTATGTTGCCACTGAACTCTTGAGGGTTTCTTTCTCTCACAGCTGAGCCCTTAAGATTCACTTCCCATTAATTAGCATAATCTAACTCAGAACTGTACTCTGTAGGCTGAAGATGACTGAGTTGTTTTGTCTGAAGATGTATGTCTACACTGAACTAATGACCTGGAAATTAAAGGCTTTGAAATACATTCCCAACGCCCTGATTCATGGCCTTTTAGTAATGCAACTAATCTGAAGTCTTAAAATTAACCGCCTCACAGTGAACTGGAAAGGGCAGTGCTGTGACTATGTCACACTGCTGATCTGGTCTGCCAGGAAAGGTGAGTAGAGTATTACTTTTTTTCTCTAGCAGGGCATATTAGAATCTGCTGGTTTTAGAACTAAAATCCTTTTGCTGGCCCTAAATTACCTAACTAGCACTTTGAGTCTAATCTAATCCAAATGGTTTTCAATGTTGCTTCTTTATTTAGAAGCTTTGTAACTGTGACTTTCACATCAAAGACGAAAGTAAACTAAAAGGAGTTAAAAAGTGTGAACTAAAATAAAAGTTTTAACACCCCTCCCCCACGCCCGCCCACCCGCACAGACTGAATGGAACCCCTCATGGCCAAAAGAATATCCTAAAACTAAATTGCCTGACAGGAGGAAGGTCAGACATGCCTCATCATGCACCCCCCTTCTTGGGGACATCATTTGTAACCCATTAACAGGCCTAAGGGTATTCAAGACAAACCTGCAGGTCCTCAATTTACACATCAAATATATGTCCCGTGGCTTATCTCTAATTAAGAACTTTTTTTTGAGAAAGAGTCTCTCTTGTGTTGCCTGTGCTAGAGTGCAGTGGTGTCAGCCTGGCTCAAAGCAACCTCAAACTCCTGGGCTCAAGCAATCCTACTGCCTCAGCCTCCCAGGTAGCTGGGACTACAGGCATGCACCACCATGCCCAGCTAATTTTTTCGTATATATTTTTAGTTGTCCAATCCATTTCTTTCTATTTTTTTAGTAGAGACGGCAACTCGCTCAGGCTGGTTTCGAACTCATGACTTTGAGAGAGCTGAGCCCAAATTTGGCTCAGAGTAAATCTCTTTAAAATTAGAGTTTGGCTTTTTTTTCCCCTGTTAACAAAAGCATGGAATTGAATAATAATTCTATTGTACATATATGCCACATTTTGCTTATCCATTCAAGACACTCCTAGTTGTTTTCACCTTTTGACTATTGTGAATAATCCCGCTATAAATATGAGTGCACAAATAGCTGTTCACATCCCTGCTTTCAATTCCTTTGGGTATATACCCAGAGGCAGATCTGGGAAATTCTGACACATGCTACAACACAATGAACCTGGAAGACACTATGCTAAATGAAATACGCCAGTTATAAAAGAGAACTACTGTATAGTTCCAGTCATATGAAATACTTTAACAGTAGTCCAATTAATAGAAAGTAGAATAGTGGTTGCCATGGACCGATGGGATAGGGGAATGGAGAGTTCCTGATGGGGAGAGTTTCAGTTTTGCAAGAAGAAAAAAGTACTGGAGGTGGATGGTGGCAATGGCTGCACAATAATGTAAAAGCTCTTAATGCCACTAAAAATGATACTACAGTTAAAAACAAAAAAGCAAGGTACTTCATTCTAAGCTTTGCAACCCTCACATTTCTGGCAGAGAGCAACTCCGCGAGTGAAGAGGCAAGATAAGCCTGGTAGCGCGGTTTCCAGAGTCCGCAAGAGGCAGGCCCAGGGCGGAGGAGGTGGGCCACTGGCAGCTGGGACCGGGGCTGGTAAAGGACATCCAGCGGCAGTCCTTTCCCAGGGGGGACAGAATGATGCGTAAGCGAAGATATTCTCAACTTCATTCACTTTCCTTGGGGATCTCCCTGCCAGGAATAAGAATTCTTTCGTCACAAGAAAGTCCTGAGATTCTCCTTTCCTTTCACAATTCCCTCTTAGTCAAAAATTTCCTTAACCTGGGGAGTTTCCCGCCTGCTCACTTATGAACCGCACCCCTCAGACCCCCGTTCCCTAAGATTCCACTTGTCCTGCAAGATGAGTCTCGGCCGCTGCCACACTAACCGTCACTCGCTCTGCCCCACCCGCCAAGCACCAGGGTGTGTGGGCGTGAGGGGCCGGCCTCGAGCGCCCCGGAAGTCACCGCCCTCCCTTGCCGGCGGAGGCGCCCGGGCGGGCTTCGCGGCTCGGGATTGGCGGGAAGGTGGGGGTGACGCGTTACGTGCGGTGAGGCGGCCCCCCCTCCGCTCATGCGCGCGGTTAGCGTGGGGCGGGGCGGAGTGTGTGGCCCTTGGCGGCCATTACCCGGAACAATCCCTGGCCTCGGGTCAGGTGACCCTTGGCGGGGCTGGCGGGAGGAGGGCGCGGGGAGGGAAGAGGGCGTGAGGAGGGAAGGGAAAGGAGGAGAGAGGAGAAGGGCGGAGTAGAAGGGAGGGGAAGGGGGCGGGGTGGAAGCGGGTCACGTGATTCGGCATGGGGGCGGTGGCGGCGGCCGGGAGGAGCCGCCGGGGCAGAATCCGCACTTGTTAGTGTGGGGGGAGGTGGGGGCGGGGGACGCCGACACCGTCACCCAGGGACGCCGAGGAGAAGGCGGGAGGGGGGTGGGGGCGAGATCAGGCTCCGACCCCCGGCCGAGGGGATGAGGGGAGCATGGGCGCCAAGGAGTCACGGATCGGATTCCTCAGCTACGAGGAGGCGCTGAGGAGAGGTGAGGGGGGAGGGGTCTGGGCGAGCTGCCGGGGAGGCCCGCGACGGTCTGCCCGGAGGGTGGGTGACCGGGAAAGGAGAGGGGAGGTTGAGGGTGTGGGGCGCCTGAAGCGGAAGGGAAAGGCAGCCAGTGCTGGGGAATATTATGAGGGAGTGAGGTCAGGTGGGAAGCAGTGTTTGGGAATTGGGACCGTATGGAAGGGGGCGAAGCTTTCCCTGAGAGAGGGGCATCAGGCGCTGGCAGGGCAATGTCCGTGCTCTTTGGTGGCGTTGTTGTCCTGGATGTGTCCAGGGAAGTCCTCTTCTCCCCATTTTCTTGGGTGGCTCCAGGGCCTTCTAGTCCCCCTCATCCTTCACAGCCATTTTCTCATGTCACTCCTTCATAAAAACCTCCAACACCACCCTAACCTGGTTCCTAATAGCCTTAGCTGGAAGGGAGAGAGGAGGCGGCTACCAAGCGCTCTTCTTTTTGCTATACTGGAACGCCTTCCTAGGGGGGAGTCTCTGCCTTTTCCAAGGGCCTTTGCCAGTCTCTTGGGGGCTATGACCAACCACTCCTGCCACCCCTCACCCTTTGAGCGGCTGACTTTGATAAGAACGACCTGAAATTAAGTTGTGTTTGAGGTGAGGTGAGATGAGACTTGGCAACTGGCGTTGCCACAAGACCTTGTCTTAGGTTTCATCTCCTCAGTCGTTGACCAGAGCCTTTTACTGTATTTGATTCCCAGTTCATACCCCCTCCCACCCCATAAAATGGCATTCGGAAGTCCAGCATTCTGATATTGTGTTATAGCTCCCTTCAGAGACTGGCCTCGCTGCCAGTCCCGGCCTGCTGCTTATTGGCTGTGATGCACTGTATATTGTTAACAGCCCCAACCCCCTTCCACTTACTCTGATACCGCTGTCCATGAGCACTAAAGCACACGCTAACTGGAAGTGTCTATTGCACAGTTGATGGCCGGAATATTATGGCTGGGATTTGAGTGTGTGTGTGTATGTGTGTGTGTGCGTTTCATTTCGACATGTAATGGATGGATATTCTTCGTTAGAAGTGAAAAACGTTAAGATTAGGTGCTAGGCAGTATTAACAGGTTTTTAAGTCAGGAAACCAATCATGCTCCAGGTGGTTTTAGTAGCTAAGGATATAAAATGAAAATTAGGTTCAAAAATAGGCATTCAGAATGAGACTTTAGGAATGAACTCTTGTTCATATATAGGAAGAAGAGGGATAAGTTCAGTGGGCCATCCTTTGACAGCAAGATACAGGGTTTAGATGCATTGGTTGTGGACTTATCAGAATAATAACAACAAAAAAAAGCTTTTTATGTCTTTTTTCCTGTGGAACAGTATAATGATTGTTCTTGTGGACAATCTTATTTGAATTTTTTCCCCCTGCTTCAATATGAGAAATATTCCAAATTCTTGATGTGTTTCCAGCCCTAGTAGGGTAGTCATTTCCGGGATGCTGTTGAGCCTGACAGATCTGGTCTCAATTAGGCAATAGCTTACATGACATGAAAGAGGACATTAGTCAAACTGATTTACAGCTTAAAGGTTCAGAAGTGTTTCTTAAGTTTGAAGGGTGTGAAGCCAGTGATGTACCTGGCTTTAAGAAATTGTAAAATTAAACCTTTATTCACCTCTAACCTACTTAATCTCATTTCAAACTAAGATTGTATGTTTGTTAATACAAATTAACTCTGCATTTTAAACTGATCTGACTGAAGGTTTTTGATTAGTTAAGAAGTGTCTGCCTGTTGAATTCTAAAACATGTATTTGAAGAGGTAGCAAAATATTTGTTAAAACTTTACTTGTAACTATTGCTTGAAGGAATTCTTTATATCAGTTTTGCTGCAGAGGAAAATTAAAGCAAAAAAGAGAGAAGCAAGTTGATAAAATAGCATTTCTAAATGTAAACCAGGAACCTTTTTTTTAAAGAGGGTAACTCACTTAAACATGATACCGTTTGCTTTAATAAATGTCAGACTTTAATATAAAGTATCTTTCAGTAAGATTACAGAAAGTTTATAAAACTTTTGATAGAGCTAAAAAATGGTTTAAGAACCTTTTTTGGGCACTTGAATAATGTAAATAGGTACTGAAACCTGCATCCATTGGTTTCATCTGCTTGTTTATATTGTATAAGGTGAGTTGGGGAGAGTAGATAGGATTTGATGGACACTCATTAGTCCAATGTGTGTTATATGAATCATTGTACAAGCGAAAAACAAGCTTGATAAAGCTACTGAAATACTTGCCCCATTGGCTTTACTTAAAATTATTGAACACTAAATAATGCCTATCCGTAATTAGGTAGTATTTAAAAAAAACTCAGGTATATATTACCACATACAAACATGGAATTGCAGGCAGTTTATCTTGCAAAGTGGGGCTTTGGAAATGAAGTGTTATGTTATTGACAGATAACACTTACTGGACCTGAGTGGAAGGGCAGTCTAGTGACTTCACTTATATTTTAGAAGCTCTAGAAATTAGGAAGATTGGTTTTGTGTACAGGTTTTAGCTAGATTGCATGTCAGTTATATAAACCTTAATGGTTTTCTGAAAATGTACTTTAAACATTTTTATGAAGATATATTATAATGGTAGCTTTTAATTTTGCCTTCTGTATGTGATTTTAAATATCTTGATAGAACACAAGGGAAAACTTGATTTCTTGTTTATATTGCATGTATTTTCTAAGGAAGTATACTTGTATTTTGTGGATACTGAGACTTTTAGCAGTCCTGTCCTGTTCTCTTTTTTTTTAAAATTTTTTTGAGACAGAGTCTCACTCTGTTGCCTGGGCTAGAGTGCCCTGGCGTCATCCTAGCTCACAGTAACCTCAAACTCCTTGGGCTCAAGTGATCCTCCTGCCTCAGTTTCCCGAGTAGCTGGGACTACAGGTGCACACCACCTCGCCCCGCTTATTTTTTCTATTTTTATTTTTTTATTTATTTTTTTTTTTTTCAGCACTGAAGTCGATTCAGCAATTTTTCTATTTTTAGTTGTTCGGCTAATTTCTTTCTATTTATAGTAGAGATGGGGTCTTGCTCTTGCTCAGGCTGGTCTCAAACTCCTGACCTCAAGCGATCCTCCGGTCTCAGCCTCCCAAAGTGCTAGGATTACAGGCGTGAGCCACTGCCCCCGCCTGTCCTCATCTCTTTATTTCCCCTCCTTATTGCATCAGTTTATGGGTTGTATATTCTTTTTTTTTTTTTTTTTTTTTTTTTTAAGACTAGTTAAGTGCTCTAGTGAGGAGGGAGTTTATGGGTTGTATATTCATAAAAATGCATTCCAAATGCTTAGAACACAACATTCAAAAAATGTTGAATGAAAGATGAGTTGCAGTTTAGAGCATTTTAGAACTCCAAGAAACCCTAAATATGTTCTCTAGTTTTTTAATTCTTACTTCTCTGCTTCTTTCTCCTTTTTTCTTCTTTCTGGAAACTGAGGATTATAAGACCTTTTTTTTTTTTTTTTTTTTTTTTTTTTGCCAGAATTGGCTGAATTAAAATGGTTCTTAACTTTTAAATTGTGATAATAAAATATAGTGGGTGAATTTCTTTTAATCCCTTTCTTTAATTAGAATTTGGTGCTTATGTTAGACTAAGTAGCTGAGTGATGAACTATATATAGTGTGCTACAGAGTTATATTGTGGATTCATATTTTCCAGTGTCCCTTTGCTCATTCATTCAACAGATTTTTACTAAATGGATTAGGCACTGAGGAAATGGTAAATAAGACCCTCTCTCTAGAAGCATATAGCCTGGGTCAGTGTTACTGATCTACACTGAATTGTATAGAGATGGTCCCTGACTTATAATGGTTTGACTTATGATTTTTTTACTTTATCATGGTGCAGAAACTTTATACATTCAGTAGAAACTGTATTTCAGTACGGTATTCAATAAATGAGACATTCAACACCTTAGTGCAGGCATCCTCAAACTATGACCACATGCGGCCTGCCGAGTTTTTGCCGCTGCTGCCTGTCTTGCTGCTGCCTGTCCTGCTTAGCGGCCGACTTGTCCCAGGCCCACAGTGCGCATGTGTGGAATGTGCGCTGCACTCTCCAACACCCCTCCAACGGTCTGAGGGACAGTGAACTGGCCACCTGTTTAAAAAGTTTGAGGACCCCCAGCCTTAGTGCAGAATAGGCTTTGTGTTAGATGATTTTGTCCAACTGTATGCTAATGTAAATATTCCAAGCACAATTAAGGTAGGCTAAGTGTATTAAATCTTTTTTTTTGAGATAGCGTCTTGCTGTGTTACCTGGGCTGGAGTGCAGTGGCATCAGCATAGCTCACTGCAGCTTCAAACTCCTGGGCTCGAGCCTCCTGCCTCAGTCTCCCAAGTAGCTCAGACTGCAAGCATGTACCACTATGCCTGGCTAATTTTTCTATTTTTTTTTTTTTTTTTTTTTGTAGAGATGGGGTCTTACTCTTGCTCAGTCTGGTCCTGAACTCCTGGCCTCAAGTGATCCTCCTTCCTCAACCTCCCAAAGTGCTAGGATTACAGGCATCAGCCATCATGCCTAGCCTTTAAATACATTTTTGACTTATCAACTTAATCATGGGTTTCTTGGGAGATAACCCCATTGTTAAGTCGAGGAACAGCTGTTTGTATGTATTAAAGTGCATGCAAGACTACCCATAGGGGGTGAGAATAAAATATTAGAACTTTTGTTTATAGTAGTAATTTGTGTATGTTTAATGTCAGATACAATATGTTCAAAAGTAGTATATACATGTATATCATTTATAAATGATTAACATATGATATATTAGCATTTAATACACTTAGCCTACCTTAAATGTGCTTGGAATATTTACATTAGCATACAGTTGGACAAAATCATCTAACACAAAGCCTATTTTGCACTAAAGTGTTGCATATCTCATTTATTGAACACTGTACTGAAATACAGTTTCTACTGAATGCATAAAGCTACGGTACCATAGAAGGAAGTACTATAGGAATGCAGAGAGTGTGTGGGTATCTGCAATGGCCTGGGTGGTAGCCCTGCACTCTATTCATTTTATAGCAGGTACTCAATAATTGTGTGTTAAGGAATTTAATTTCCAAGTTACTTATAGGTTGTTTTGTTTGCTAGTGGAATAATTAAGCATGTAATAGTTGAAGATTCCAGTACTTTTAATTTTGCTTATCTACCAACCTTAAAATGCTCTAAAACAATGAATCTCCCACCAAGATTTTGTTCACCATTTTCTTACTATTAATATTAAAATTTCTGCCAGCATGGTGGCTCACGCCTGTAATCCTAGCACTCTGGGAGGACGAGGCAGGCGGATTGCTCGAGCTCAGGAGTTCGAAACCAGCCTGAGCAAGAGCGAAACCCCGTCTCCACTATAAATAGAAAGAAATTAATTGGCCAACTAATATACATAGAAAAATTTAGCTGGGCATGGTGGCGCATGCCTGTAGTCCCAGCTACTTGGGAGGCTGAAGCAGGAGGATCGCTTGAGCCCAGGAGTTTGAGGTTGCTGTGAGCTAGGCTGATGCCATGGCACTCACTCTATCGTGGGCAATAAAGCGAGCTCTGTCTCAAAAAAAAAAAAAAAATTAAAATTTCATTAGAATTATACTACCTATGATGTGATATTAACTGGTCTAGCATAATGTGTCATTCTATACATGAAAATTGAATTTCTGAGATGCACTATGTATTCACCTTTGTTAAAGCACTTATTTGCCTTCATATGAATTTGTTAAATTCACCAGTGAGCTCTCTAGTATTAGTGTGGAATTGTCAGTATTAGTGGTGATATCACAGGCTGGTTAGTAAAGCTCCCCATTTAGCAAACTGGACAGCTGTTGTTTGATTTTTCTTGTTCATTGTCTGTCTTTGTGCTTTACAGTGACAGCACTCAGAGTTGCCTTCCAGAAGGATGTGTATGTAACTTAGAGTTGACATTGTGATGCCCAACCAAATAGCCAGGTGTTTTCTCAGGAGGAGAAACGGAAGATTTTTGACACTTGATTAAATGCTAGGTCATAGGAAAAGTTAGGGAAGTGATTATTATTCTTGCTGCGGTTGTAGAAAATCTGTTTTTGGAGCACTAGAGTAATGCTGAGAGTTTGAATTAGAAGCTTTATGTTACACATTTGCAGTGGTGTGGGGATTTTTATTTATAAATTAAAAGTTGGTGGTTTGATAGTATTGCTGAGAAAACTAAGATGGGGCAGACAGTTCTTTTCATATTATATCCAGCAAGCATGGCTTCTTTTTTCAGAGTTTGTTTATGCTTCTGCTTTTGCCCATGGGGCCTCATGATATTTGTGTTTAAGTTGAACCTTCTCATCTCTTTTTTACATGCCATTAAGTCCTCTTATTTAATAATAGAGAGTTCTTGGAGGTTAAAGGTGGATAGATAGTTAATTACACAAAAACCTGATAAAACTAGCTTTTTGACTATTTACTTTTATAGTCAGAGACCTATTTATTCTAAGACCTATGTATTCAAAGATGACCAGTATTCAAGGACTTCCCTTAATACCTCTCTTTATTAGAGATTTAATATCGTTAACATAAGGCTCTTTATTATAGGGAATTCTCAAGCTTATAACTATCTTGTGAATAAGATTCAGGAAAACTGATATTTTGAAACCTTGTTATAACACGTTTCTTGGAGTCCTTGATATTGGACTGCATTAAAAGTAAAGCTATGTTAAAATGAAGTTTTATGGAGGAAGTTCTTCAGTGCCTCTTTCATTTCTATAACGAAGTTAGGTTGTTCCAGCATCTTACCCCTGTGAAAAAAGCCTTTTAACATTTGCTGTGGTGGTCTTTTGGTAATGACTCATGAAAGGGTCTGGAGAGATTCCATTACAAAAATGATCCTTCTTTGTATTATCATCAAGATAGGCCTCTACTAGTCATGGGAAACACTATGGTAAATGGCACCATTATTTCAACCCAATTACTAAAGCCAAAAATCTAGAGACATCCTGAGTTCCTCCCTTTCTCTCACTATCTGGCCTATCCTTTTATCTCCAGTTGAATCTGTCACCAGTCCTGTTAGTTTGGTACCCAGTCTAGTCTGTTAACTTTTGCTTATCTTCATTGCCTCCACTCTAGTCCTAGCTGCCATCATTGCTTGCTGAAAGATACCCTGTAGTAGTTTCCTAGATTCATACAGCAGAAACTCTTAAAATCCAAATCAGATCTTCCCATTCCTTTCTTTAAAGCCTATATTAATAATTAGGGAAAAAATGTAGTCCTTATAATGGTCTACAAGGCTCTAAAGCTTCCTACTTAAAACTGTAACCTCAATCATAGTAATTTCCCTCTTAGTTTCCATATACTAGCCACACTATCTTTCTTTTTGTTCTTAGAACACTGTTCTGGCTTACAGCACTTTGTATTGCCACTTTCTCTAATTTTGGAAAGGCTATTTACAAATTTTTACATGTCTGGCTCATTCTCATATCTCATGTCCCTAGTTCAGATGGCCTCAGGGAAGCCTTTCTTTATCACTTTATACAAAGTGGTATTCTTTTGTCACTATTGCAATATTCTGAATAGTTTCTTTGTAGCTTTTTACCATAATATGTAATTATAAGGTATATTGTCAGGAATGTTGCTGAATCCCCAATGCCAGGATTGGTGCAGTGCCAGCATGTTTTAAGTGCTCTGTAACTATTGGATGTCTGGGTGAATGTATAAATGTATAAATGATGGAGAGAAGATGTGGAGAACTTGGGGAGTAAAAAATGGAGTATGGACAGGGATTGAGTATACTAAGCATATCCATCTCAAAATTTCTTTTCCTGGCCAGGTGCAGTGGCTCACGCCTGTAATCCTAGCACTCTGGGAGGCCGAGGCGGGCGGATTGCTTGAGCTCAGGAGTTTGAGACCAGCCTGAGCAAGAGCGAGACCCCGTCTCTACTATAAGTAGAAAGAAATTAATTGGCCAACTAATATATATACAGAAAAAATTAACCGGGCATGGTGGTGCATGCCTGTAGTCCCAGCTACTCGGGAGGCTGAGGTAGCAGGATTGCTTGAGCCCAGGAGATTGAGGTTGCTGTGAGCTAGGCTGACGCCATAGCACTCACTCTAGCCTTGGCAACAAAGCAAGACTCTGTCCTCCTCCCCAAAAAATTTCCTTTCCTGTAACTGAAAATGTTTGTGCTAAAAGTTTTGAATAATAGTTAAAAATGTAAAAATGTAACAGTATTAAACTTAATGTGTAATTTTGTCTGTTTAGTTTAAATACTTTTTTTTTTTTTTTTTGAGACAGAGTCTCGATTTGTTGTCCAGGCTAGAGTGAGTGCCATGGCGTCAGCCTAGCTCACAGCAACCTCAAACTCCTGGGCTCAAGCGATCCTCCTGCCTCAGCCTCCCAAGTAGCTGGGACTACAGGCATGCGCCACCATGCCCGGCTAATTTTTTCTATATATATATTAGTTGGCCAATTAATTTCTTTCTATTTATAGTAGAGACGGGGTCTCACTCTTGCTCAGGCTGGTTTCGAACTCCTGAGCTCGAGCAATCCGCCCGCCTCGGCCTCCCAGAGAGCTAGGACTACAGGCGTGAGCCACCCGGCCCGGCCTAGTTTAAATACTTTCACCTAGTGTAAATCCTTGAGAGACTAATATGGGAGTATGTATTGTGCTTGTTAACACTTGGGAATGCCTTTTGGTTATGTATAAAATTTAATAATTTTGCTCACAAAATGATCACTTTTATCTGATGTTGTTCATGTACTTTTTCTCACTGAGAAGTATCGTCCTGCTGCCATGTATGAGGTTAGAGTCGGAAGTGTATTTGCTTAAAGTGTTGTAGAGAGTTACTTTGAAAGTTGAGAATAAAAGTTCAACATACAGAGCTCTCTCATTGGTTCTAAATAGTGATGATTTTAAATTAAATTATACTACTTTATACTACTAGCTTTTTTTGGCTTAAGATTCTTTTTCTCTTATATTCCATGACTAATGCTTTTTACCAATTTTTATTTTTATCATAGTGATATATGCACACAATTTAGGATAAAATGATAACGTAGGGCTTGTTAGGAAAACAATACTGCCCCCATTCCCCACCAGTTTTTCTCCAACCCATGAGCCAATGATTTTGACATTTAAATTTATTAATTTGGTCTTTACCTTTGTATTTCAAAATAATATGTTATCTATGTTATAGATATGTTAATATGTTATCTTTTTTTTTCCACTTAAGGCCTATTTATTGGCTTCCCTTTATTGAACATGAGGATTTAGCTTTTTATCCTATTGCTACCATCCTCCAAAACACACATGTTCTTCCTCTCCTCCTATTTCCTCATCCTTAGTATATATGTATTTCAATTTTGGTTAGATCAGTGTCAGTGTTTACACAAGTAGGCCTTTATAAATGCTGTTTATACCTAAGCCGTTTAATATACTAGGATTACTTTTCCTGTGTACTTGATTTCCCCCTAAATATTTCATTTATTGATTGATTGAGACAGTCTTGCTCTGTAACCTGGGGCTAGAGTGCTGTGGTGTCGGCCTAGCTCACAGCAACCTCAAACTCCTGGGCTCAAGTGATCCTCTTGCCTCAGCCTCCCAAGTAGCTGTGACTACAGGCATGCACCATCACACCAGGCTATTTTTTTCTATTTTTAGTTGCCCAGATAATTTTTTCTATTTTTAGTAGAGATGGGTTCTCACTCTTGCTCAGGCTTGTCTCCAACTTCTGACCTCATGCGATCCTCCTGCCTTGGCCTCCCAGAGTGCTAGGATTACAGGAGTGAACCAGTGTGCCTAGTCATAAACTCATTTTTAAGACCAAATTTTAAGTATTTTCTCTGTGAAGCAAAACCCTGACAAGTTTATTAGTCTTGAAATTAGGGCAGTGTATTATTTTTTATTTCCAGAAGCTAGTGTATAGTGGCTGGCATGAAGTACATGTTCATTGACAAATTGGCATGCATTTTTCCCCCTGAATTATGTGGCTTGCCAAATCTTTATCTGTCAAAACTAAGCCCAGAAGTTAAGTTCTCTTAGAGGCCTTCCCTGATACTGCTCCTGCTTTTTTTCCCCTGTTTTGCTGTAACAAACTTTCACTGTAGTGGTTATCCCACGGCATTACAGTTGATAGTTTAATTGGCTGTCTCTACTTTTTGGCAGTTCTGAAATGGTGAAAATAAGGATTTGGGACCTAGAAGGTATCTGGTAGGGGCTTGTTAAAATGTTGACTGAGTGAATAGGATAGTTTAATGCTGTGTAAATAAAGGAGAAGCCTGATAATACAACTAATAGTAATAATCTGGTAAACTACTTTTTACAGAGCAAATTATGTTTGTTTCATGACATTTATGCAAATATTCAAATGTTCCAGGAATATAAATATTTAAAATTTGAGTTGCAAATAATGCCTCCTGGCTCTAAACCACAATCCACCAAGCAGTTAGTAGTAAATACAAAGGAAAAAGGAAACACGGCCTTATATGCAAGGACTAGCAGATTTCTAATTTGTGTTATATTAGCACCTTTTTTTAAGTTTGGGTGCTCACTTTTTGAAGGTGGTGAGCCTTGGTTTGATTCATTCTGAGACATTTCTTTTAAACAGCAATGTACTTAGTAGAGTGAATAGGGAACACTGGAAAATCAATTCAAAATTCAGGCCGGGCGCGGTGGCTCACGCCTGTCATCCTAGCACTCTGGGAGGCTGAGGCAGGCGGATTGCTCGAGGTCAGGAGTTCGAAACCAGCCTGAGCAAGAGCGAGACCCCCATCTCTACTATAAATAGAAAGAAATTAATTGGCTAACTAATATATATAGAAAAAATTAGGTGGGCATGGTGGCGCATGCCTGTAGTCCTGGCTACTTGGGAGGCTGAAGCAGCAGGATCACTTGAGCCCAGGAGTTTGAGGTTGCTGTGAGCTAGGCTGACTCCACGGCACTCACTCTAGCCTGAGCAACAAAGTGAGACTCTGTCTAAAAAAAAAAAAAAAAAAAATTCAGTGCAACTTCATTTGATGCAATTCTGGTGACATAGTGAGACCCTGTCTCCAAGAAAGAAAGAAAGAAAGAAAGAAAAGAAAAAACATCCAATTTTTGGAACCTTTGAAACCATTTTTCCCTCCTATTATTTACATAATTTAATATGTATTCCTACTTAAAATGTTTAACCTTTTCTCTACAATGATCATTGTGTGGCGCCAATTAGTTCTTCTCATTTCATATTTCTGTGATTTTCTTTTCTGGAATGACTTTTCTGCTTTCATCTATTCTAATAATCTTATGTTGTACAATGTGTTGGAAAGGCAAGGTAAAGTTAAATTATGAAGAGTGTATTCTCATTTGAATCTGTCTGTCCTTCTGGACTAAGCCTAAATCTTAACTTCCTTCTCTGGAACTTTCCTGGACTATCTAGCACTTATTTATTTCTTTTGAATTCCTGTGACTCTTAAATTTGTATCCTTTGTATTTGAATATTTTTACATATGTATGGTATTGCTCTATGTGTGTTAATTTAATCTCCCAACTTGATTGAAAGCTTCTTGTGGCAGAAACTTTTTCTTAAACTACTTTTCACTGTTTTAAGCATACAAGTTTAACGTATGCTTGATGATTATGAGAACCATATGGTTATAGTCATTGTTGTTTTTATGATTATGATTGTTGCTTTTTAAAAATCAATAGTTACTTACTTTTCTTTCAGCGCACCTTTTTACATTTATTTCCATGTCTTATTCCAAATGTTAAATAACATATGGCTCATATCTTAAAATTTTAATTTGTGAGTTTATAGGCATATGACTGAATTTTATAATTATAGGTCTCAGAACTGTACTATATGGCACGTCTCTATGTGTTAGAATTTATTAGAGGATAGAAAATTGTAGATTGCACTGGAATTTAGAAGACATGCTCCTTTCATATTTGTGTCAGTATTTATTTATTTATTTATTTATTTATTTATTTATTTATTTATTTAGTTAGGGTCTTGCTCTGTTGTCCAGACTGGAGTATAGTGGCATAATAATGCCACCTCAAACTCTTGGGCTAAAGTGATCCTCCCACCTCAGCCTCCCCACTGTCTGGGACTACAGGCATGCGCCACCATGTCCAGCTAATTTTTTCTCAAATTTTTTATAGAAGTGGGGTCTTGCTATGTTTTCCAAGCTGGTCTTGAACTCCTGGCCTCAAGTGATCTTCCTGTTTCAGCCTCACACCTGGCCTATTTGTGTCAGTTTGAGGGTCTGAAAATGCACACACGATGTCTGTCAACTAGTGCCTGTTGTGATTCTGGCAAGGATAAGCTAAGCTGAAAAGGGTATACTTGCAGCTGTCCTGAGTATCCTGAGGATACTAGTATCCTGAGTCCCCTATATTTGTTTTTTTTTTTTGTTTTTTTTTTCTTTGAGACAGAGTTTCGCTTTGTTGCCCAGGCTAGAGTGAGTGCCATGGCGTCAGCCTAGCTCACAGCAACCTCAAATTCCTGGGCTAAAGTGATCCTTCTGTCTCATCCTCCCGAGTAGCTGGGACTACAGGCATGTGCCACCATGCCTGGCTAAGTTTTTCTATATATATTAGTTGGCCAATTAATTTCTTTCTATATTTATTAGAGATGGGGTCTTGCTCTTGCTCAGGCTGGTCTTGAACTCCTGACCTTGAGCATTTGCCTTGGCCTCCCAGAGTGCTAGGATTACGGGTGTGAGCCACCGTGTCCAGCCTCCTAATAGTTTTTTTAAAAACTCCTATTTCCTTAATTTATGCCAGAGCTAATTTGACATTTGCATTGCTTTACAACCCTTTCTAAAAGCTATATATTTGTCTAATAAATAAATATAAGCAGCTTTTTCTCATATATGAGAGAAAAAGCAAAAAATTGCACTAAATTATGATTTCTGTCTGTAATAGGAATATAGCTTCCTTATAATCAGTAATGTATTTTTGACTGTGTCTTAGGATCATTGTACTATTTTATATGAATTTTTGTCTGCTCTTCACAAACTCAGGCATGTATATTGTTTTGGCTTTGCCAACTTTATTATTGTGGTAAAATATATATAACATGAAATTTACTGTTTGAATTATTAACTTTTTTGTGAGACAGAATGTCACTCTGTTGCCCCTGCTAGAGTGCTGTGGCATTATCACAGCTCACTGCAACCTCAAACTCCTAGGCAGTTTTCTTGCTTTGGCCTCCCAGAGTGCTAGGATTATAGGCATGAGCCACCATGCCTGGCCATATTTGAATTATTTTTAAGCATATAATTAATGACATTAATTAAGTATATAATTAGTGACAATATTGTGCAACCATCACCACTATCCATTTTCAGAACTTGTTCCTCCTCCCTAATAGAAACTCTGTACTCATTAAATAGTAACTCTTTATTCCCCTTTTCCCCAGTCCCTAGTAACCTCTATTCTAGTTTCTGTCTCTAAATCATTTGCCTATTGTATGTATCTCATATAAATGGAATTATACCATATTTACCTTTTCACATCTTGGCTGGGTGTGGTGGCTCACGCCTATAATCCTGGCACTCTGAGAGGCCAAGGCGGGAGGATTGATTGAGGTTAGGAGTTCGAGACCAGCCTGAGCAAGAGTTAGACCCTGTCTCCGCTAAAAATAGAAAAATTAGCTCGGCATGGTGGCATGTGCCTGTAATTCCTGCTACTTGGGAGGCTGAGACAGGAGAATCACTTTCTCCACTAAAAATAGAAAAATTAGCCAGGCATAGTGGCACGCACCTGTAATCCCAGCTACTTGGGAGGCTGAGGCAGGAGAATTGCTTGAGCCTGGGAGTTTGAGGTTGCTGTGAGCTGGGCTGATGCCATGGCACTCTACTCAGGGCAACAGAGTGAGACTCTGTCCCCCCACCCCCAAAAAATTTACCCTTTCACATCTTAATTCACTTAAGATAATGTTTTCAGGCTTCATCCATGTTGCAGTATGTAGCAGAATTTTATTTCTTTTTATGGCTGAATAATTCATATATATAACATGCAATGTATATATCTATTATACATACATTCATCTCTTGATGGGACATGTGGACTGTTTCCACTTTTTGGCTTTTGTGAGTAATGTTGCTGTGAACATTGGTGTATAAGTATGTGCTTGAGTTTCTGCTTTTAGTTCTTTTTGGGTATATACTTCACAGTGGAATTGCTGGGTTGTATGTTAATTCTATGTTTAACTTTTTGAGGAACTGCTAAACTGGTTCCACAGCTACTGCACCATTTTACATTCCCACCAGCAATGCACAAGGGCTCCTTTTTGTTTCTCCATATCCTATACTATGCTTATCTTATGTTTTTTCTTTTAATTAATAACCATCCTAATGGGTATAAAGTGGTATCATTGTGGTTTTCATTTGTAATTCCCTAATGGCTAGTGATATTGAGCATCCCTTCATGTGCTATTGGTCATTTGTATATTCTTTCTGAAGAATTGTCCATTTAACTCCTTTGCTCATTTTTCAATTGGGATGTTTGCTTTTTTGTTAAGTTGTAGAGTTCTTTATATATTCTGGATATTAATCCCTTGTCAGATATATGATTTGCAAATATTTTCTCCCATTCTGTGGGTTGTCTTTCATAGTCTTGGTAAAAGTTTTAAATTTTGGTGAAGTCAGGTATATAATTTTGAATTTTATTTTGTATTATAATGTAATTTTGACTTTAAATGATGTTGTAGATTATGCAGAGGCTATAACTACAAAGCTCTGATTAATTGACTCCACAGCTACAGAAAACCAGAGTAGAAAGAACCCTACTCCCAAAATAAAGAGAAAATGATATTGTGTAAAAGCAATGCTGCTTGTAATGAAAGCAGGGAGAACCAAATTTATTAAATCTTAGCCAGAGTGGAAAATCAGGATATTTATTAGGGAACATCAGAAAAGGTTGGCCTTTATTATTGCAAACATGTACACAGTGGAAGACAGTGGGTAGTCTCTACCTTAAGATGAAAAATGCCTTGTGTCTTTATGAAGTTTGAAATTTAACCTGTTAACCCAATGGCTATAAGGGGCCTAGGCCTTATTTGTTACATGTGCTACTGGAATAGGGACCATTTGAAGGTTAAGAGGGTGCTTAATGCTGCAAATGACAGTTACATGTTTTAAAATCTTTTGCTTTTGTAGGCACCCTTTTAATGAAATTCTGTGTTTTTAACTTTTCTTAAAACTTTCTATCTGGGGGCAGGTTCTCAAAAGATAAACCTATGTTAACAGACATAAATATAGATTAATAGGTGAGTTTAAGGGGGTGGTAAATACTGACTGAAAGAGGTTTCTTTTAGATATGTAACCTTTCAAATATAGCCCTTTGCATATCAAAATTTTATTATGGCAATGTTCTTTGTGCATTTTTATTAGAGGTTTTCAGCCTTTCATCTAATAACTCTTCTAGAAATTTTTATCTCTTGGCAGTGGCTTTTTACAACTTAATATATTAGAGAAAACTTTTATTCTAGACTGAAGGCTGTTATGCCAATATTTTAGTACAATTTTTTTCAAACTTTGAACACTTTAATTGTGAGTGGCTTATTTGATGATTAATAGTTTAATACTGTGTTTAACATTAATGTTGGCTGGGTGTGGCAGCTCATGCCTATAATCGCAGCACTTTTGAAAGCCAAAATGAGAGGATTGCTTAAGGCCTGGAGTTTGAGACCAACCTGGATAACATAGTGAGACACCGGCTTTACAAAATATATATTTTTAAAAAATTAGCCAAGCCTGGTAGTGGGCAGCTATAGTCCCAGCTATTCCCAAGCCTGAGATGGGGAGATTGATTGAGCCCAGGAGTTTGGGGTTACAGTAAGCTATGAGCAGGCTGTTGCCCTACAGCCTGGGCTACAAAGTGACACTCTATCTCAAAGAAAAAAAGCAAACAAAAACAAAATTAATGTTTAATATTGAGCTATGTAGCTTAGTGCAGTTATAGTAAGGTACTCAAAAGAAATTTGATTTTTTTCATCTTTTACGAGTTGTTAATTTTCATAAAATAAAAAAAATCAGATTATAGTTAGCAAAAAATTGGGTGAGAGTGAAAATGCAATGCATATTCTGATTTACTATATGTTGATTACATACATTGGAAGATAAGGATTATCCTGTGTTTCCAAATTACTTTAGAAATTAAAGATTTTTTTTTTCTTTTACTTTTAACTTGAAGTCAATCAAGGAAATAAAGATTTTTTTGGAAAAATTAAAACAACAGGTCAAAAATTTTAGTTTTTTTAGTTTTCTCCTTTTTTTGGCTTATATTTCACATCTCAGCTCTGATTGACATATTAGAGTTATTTCTGCAGCTTTCTACTAAATTGCTTCATTTTTTGAGACAGAGTCTCACTCTCTTGCCTTGGCTAGAGTGCCATGGGTTCAGCCTCGCTCACAGCAACCTCAAACTCCTGGGCTCAGGCAATCCTTCTGCCTTAGCCTCCTGAGTAGCTAGGACTATAGGCATGTGCCACCATGCCTGGTTAATTTTTTTTTTCTATATATTTTTAGTTGGCCAATTAATTTCTTTCTGTTTTTAGTAGAGATGGAGTCTCGCTCTTGCTCAGTTTGGTCGAACTCCTGAGCTCAAACGATCCGCCCCTTTTGGCACTGAGCCAGCATGCCCAGCGTCTACTAGATTGCTTCTACCAAGGTTGATTAGATAAAGGCCTTATCTATAGTATCTACTTAGCTCTACTACATTTAAAACAGAAAAAGGAAAAAAATAGCATTCACTAAAGAGAGTTTAGTACATATTGTCTATGTACTTCTTGATTGTACGTGTGATGTTTACTTCTATAATGCAAATTCTAACATGCTATATGGTTTATGGTGTATTATAGATGTTCCTTTAAAGGATCAATGATAAAGATTAAAATTACTAAGATGGAGAATAAATATTGTGTATAGGCATTTCTTGGTTTGCATAGTGGTATGGGACTATAAAAAATGACCATGCAAGATGAGGCTATTCAAAGCAGTCAAAATTCATCAATGGGAAAATAACAATTGATCTGTGTGACCTTTAAAAATTTTTGTCAAAACATAAAAAGCTGGCCAGGCGTGGTGGCTCATGCCTGTAATCCTAGCAATCTGGGAGGCTGTGGCAGGCGGATCGTTTGAGCTCAGGAGTTCAGAGACCAGCATGAGCAAGAGTGAGAACGTCTCTACCAAAAATAGAAAGAAGTTAATTGGACAGCTAAAAATATACAGAAAAAATTAGCCAGGCATGGTCGTGCATACCTGTAGTCCCCGCTACTCGGGAGGCTGAGGCAGAAGGATTGCCTGAGCCCAGGAGTTTGAGGTTGCTGTGAGCTAGGCTGATGCCATGGTACTCTAGTCCGGGCAACAAAATGAGACTCTGTCTCAACAAAACAAAACAAAACAAAATTAAAAGCTCACATTTGATTATAAATGTATAGAGAAATTTAAAAAAATAATAAGATGAATATATTGGTAGTATGTTATAATTTAAAATACCACAATTAGAGTATTTTACTTCTTTGTAAAAAAATCTATCAAGAGTAGTTTGAACAGTGGTTGCCTTGTTGTATAACTTATTAATAAATAATATTTAGTGCTTTTTCTATGCTGAATGGCATATTCTTTTCTTGCTTTGGATCAGCTTCTATCATTTTTTCTTTCGTGCTTTCAGTGTTGTGAGATATCTCTGAGAGTTCTGTTAATGTAAAGCCTTTTTTTTTTTTTTTGCCAGTGTCACCTCTCCTGGATATCTTCATCCTTTTTATCACAATCACTTTTTCTCATTTATGTTGAGACATTTAAAAACTGTTAAAGTAGAAAAAATGAAATCTAATAAGAAGTCACATTTCCCTTTTAGAAGACTCTCTTTTGTGTATATTTTATTAGTTTCTTTTGCCTTCCTTTCCTCTTTTTAAAAATTTATGGTCCATTTTTTTTTTTTTTTTGAGACAGTCTCATTTCGTTCCCCGGGCTAGAGTGCCATGGTGTCAGCCTAGCTCACAGAAACCTCAAACTCCTGGGCTCAAGCAAGTCTGCTGCCTCAGCCTCCCGAGTAGCTGGGACTACAGGCATGCGCCACCATGCCCATCTAATTTTTTCTATGTATATTAGTTGGCCAATTAATTTTCTTTCTATTTATAGTAGAGTTGGGAGTCTCGCTCTTGCTCAGGCTGGTTTCGAACTCCTGACCTCAAGCAATCCGCCCACCTTGGCCTCCCAGAGTGCTAGGATTACAGGCGTGAGCCACCACGCCCGGCTGGTCCATGATTTGATCTGACAAAAGATTTCTTATGGTTATTGGAATAAATAAATAATTGAATTAAATAGTAATTAAATATTTATCAAGCACCTATGCCGTTCTAGGCTCTGAGCTGAGGGCTGGAGATAATCAAGACAAATAAGATACAGTATTACCCTTTTAAGTATATGGATAAAGAGCTTATTATCCATATATGAGAAGATATAGCAGGATTATGAAGGAGAAATTTTGGGGATGAAAGGAAAGAGGAGGTGCCATTTTAATGAAGACTTAAAAGAGAATTACATGTTGTTCAGGTGGTCTTGATAAGAAGTAGGGTAGTATTGACAGACAGGGAAGGAACATTGTAAACAAAGACAAAGGGGAACATCAACTACTAATCAACAGCACTTTTGTAAAATTTATTTTAAAAGTATAAAAGCAATATTACAATATTACTGAGATTAGAAAAGAAAGGGAGAAAATTTCACTAATGATCCCATCACCTAACATAGCTAATTATTTGCTTTTACTCTTTTCAGATTAATGTTTTATATTGTTTTCATCATAATGTACCTACAATTTTATATCTTTTTCTGAGATACCTATTTTTATCAGTGTTATATATGACTATATAGTCATGTGGTGCAAAATGATGTTTTTTTTTTTTTTTTTTTTTTTTTTTGAGACAGAGTCTCGCTTTGTTGCCCAGGCTAGAGTGAGTGCCATGGCGTCAGCCTAGCTCACAGCAACCTCAAACTCCTGGGCTCAAGGGATCCTCCTGCCTCAGCCTCCCAAGTAGCTGGGACTACAGGCATGTGCCACCATGCCCGGCTAATTTTTTGTATATATTAGTTGGCCAATTAATTTCTTTCTATTTATAGTAGAGACGGGGTCTCGCTCTTGCTCAGGCTGGTTTCGAACTCCTGACCTCGAGCAATCCGCCCGCCTCGGCCTCCCAGAGAGCTAGGATTACAGGCGTGAGCCACCGCGCCCGGCCCAAAATGATGTTTTGATCAACAGTGGACTGCATATATGACAGTGATCTCATGACACTATAGTGGAGCTAAAAAATTTCTTTTGCCTAGTGAAATTGTAGCTATTTATTGTATTATACTTGTTATCATTATTTTAGACTGTACTCCTTCTACTTATAAAAAAAAGTTAACCATAACAGTTTCAGACAGGTTCTTGAGGTATTTCAGAAGACATTTTTATCTTAGGAGGTAACAGCTCCATGTATATTATTGCCCCTGAAGACCTTCCTATGGGACAAGATGTGGAAGTAGAAGTCAGTGATATCAAGGATCCTGATGCCATATAGGCCTAGGCTCAGGCATGTTTTTGCGTCTTAGCTTTTAACAAAAAAGTTTAAAAAAAAAGCTTATAGAATAAGGATTTAAAGACATTTTTGTACAGCTGTACAACATGATTGTGATTTTTTTATTTCTGATTTTTTTAAAGAGATGGGTATTGCTGTATGGCCGAGGGTCAAACTCCTAGGCTCAAGCATCCTCCTGCCTCAACCCTCTGAGTAGCTGGGACTACAGGGATGTGCCGCTGTACCCATGTTTGTGTTTTAAGCTAAGTGTTATTACAAAAGAGACAAGTTAAGAAGTTTATGAAGTAAAAAGGTTACAGTAAGCTAAGGTTAATTTATTTTTGAAGAAAAATTTTTTATGAATTTAGTATAACAAGTGTATATTTTATAAAGACTACTATAGTACTCTATATACCTCCTAGGCCTTTATATTCATAGCTTACTGCAACCTTGAACACCTGGGCTCAAGTGATCCTCCTGGCTCAGCCTCCCAACTAACTGGGACTACAGGCCAGCAGCACCATGCCTGGCTAACTTTTTTTTTTTTTTTTTTTACTTTTTGTTGAGACAGGGTCTTGCTATGTTGCCTATGTTGGTCTCAGAACTCCTGATCTCAAGTGATCCACCAGCCTTCGGGCTCCCAAAGTGCTAGGATTACAGGCATGAGCCATGGCACTTAGCGATCTGTACCATTTTTTAATCTTTTATATCATATTTTTACTGTACCTTTTTGTACATTTAGATATGTTTAAATATACAAATACTTACCATTGTGGTAGAGTTGCCTACAGTATTTAGTACAGTAACATGGTGTACAGATTTGTAGCCCAGGAGCAATAGCTATACCAATATAGCCTGGGTGTATAGTAGGTTATACCATCTAGGTTTGTTTAAGCACACTTTATGATGTTCCCACACAGATGAAATCACATAACAATGCATTTCTCAGAATGTATCCACATTGTTATATGACACATGACTGCAGTTTAAAGTGTTAAATAGTTTGAACAATATTTGTTAAATGAAAATCTGTGCCCTGAACTTCCTTGGCATTTTTTCCTTCTCAAAGACCACTTTATATTCTTTTAGTTGATCTTTGTTATTTGGTATTGATTTTTCAGTTTTATCACTATCTGTTGACTTCCCGCTACTTAGCATGAGAATTTTTTTTTTTCTCCACAAAGTTACTGGTCTGAATTAGTATGAGAATTTAGCTTGCTTTCCCCTCCTTCCCCCTCAGCCACTTCCCCTTCCTCTCCTCCTGTTACTTCATCCTACCACAATAGTTATGAGGTAATTTTGGTTAGATAAATAAATGTTCAGTGTTTACCTTATTATGCTTATATACATAGGATTCACAGCTGAAGTAGCATAGTAAGCTTTGATTACTTTTCTAGCAACTTTTATTTACCTTGGAGCTAATAATTGTGGTTTTATTTTTGTTTGCCTAGTATTCTAAATACTTATCACTAATTCAACACTAAACTCTGTCACTTGCCCAAGTCTCTTCTTTTTTTTTTTTTTTTTTGAGACAGAGTCTCACTTTGTTGCCCAGGCTAGAGTGAGTGCCGTGGCGTCAGCCTGGCTCACAGCAACCTCAATCTCCTGGGCTCAGCGAGCCTACTGCCTCAGCCTCCCGAGTAGCTGGGACTACAGGCATGCGCCACCATGCCCGGCTAATTTTTTTTTTGGTATATATATATATTTTAGTTGGTCAATTAATTTCTTTCTATTTTTGGTAGAGACGGGGTCTCGCTCAGGTTGGTTTCGAACTCCTGACCTTGAGCGATCCGCCCGCCTCGGCCTCCCAAAGTGCTAGGATTACAGGCGTGAGCCACCGCGCCCGGCCTGCCCAAGTCTCTTCTTAAGACTATCAGATGTTGGCCAGGGGTGATAGCTTAAGCCTGTAATCCTAGCATTCTGGGAGGCCGAGGATCGCTTGAGGTCAGGAGTTTGAGACCAGCCTCATCAAGAGTGAGACCCTGTCTCTACTAAAAATAGAAATAAATTAGCCAGACAACTAAAAACAGAAAAAATTAACTGGGTGTCATGGTGGGTGCCTGTAGGCCCAGCTACTTGGGAGGCTGAGGCAGGAGGATTGCTTCAGCCCAGAAGTTTGAGGTTGCTGTGAGTATTCCAGCCTGGGCAACAGAGTAAGACTCTGTCTCAAAAAAAAAAAAAGATGTTGGCGGTTCCTTCTCTAGTATCTCATGTGGCCTTCTCATTGGCTTCAAACTGGACTGGTTACTCTTGGAACCCATCCCATAGTTATGCCCTGTGAATTCACTTATCTTTATCCTAGAGATTCTCTTGTACTAGTCCTCTTGTTATCTGTATCTCATGTGTTCTGATTTCTGAATTTTATTTCATTTTGGTGGATCACTTCCTCCAGGAACTTTTTGAGAAAGAGTTTATGTGAGGTAATTTATTTGAGATTTGTAAGTCTGAAAATATCTTAAATCTGTCCTCATACTTGACTGAAAGTTTGTCTGAGTTAAACTTTTAAGTCAGAAATCATTTTTTTATTTTTACCTGTCAGGGGAGGTACCATGATCACGAAGGTGGTTTTCTCAGGGTGAGGCTTATTCATTGCATTCTGGATGTGCTGACTTCTATGATTTCCCCAAATGTGGGAAACTGAACTGCATAATTTGTGGTACTAGGGGACTGTGTTCACGCTTTCCCCTGGGGAAAAAAAATTCATTTTCCTTCAGCATTTTAAAAATGTATTGTTTTATTTTTAGCCTCGCTTCCCATGTTGCTGTTGAGGTATTTAGTGCCATTCTAATTTTTGGACTGTTGTTATTTGTTTCTATTTATAGAAGTTTATAGAATCTTTATCCACAATGTTGTACAATTTTACAATAATGCCCTTTGGTATAACTCTGTTTTCACCTATTTGCTTATAAAAATGGGTTCCTTTAATCTGAAGGCCAGTGTTTTTTAGTTCTGGGAAATTTAATTATTTCCTGTCTTCTAAAATTCCTGTGTTTGTTGGGTCTCCTGGATGGATCTTCTAATTTTCTTACCTTTTTTCATCATTGTCATTTTACTACTTTTTGAGAGATTTCTTCAACCTTCTAATCTTCTAACTTTTCTAATTGATTTTATTTGTTTCTCTTTCATTTTTTAGGTTTTGTGTTTTTTTGTTTTGTTTTTTAAAGACAGGATCTTGCTCTGTTGCCCTGGCTAGAGTGCTGTGGTATCATCCTAGCTCACTGCAACCTCAAACTCCTGGGCTATAGTGATCCTCCTGCCTCAGCCTCTCAAGTAGCTGGGACTACAGGTGTGCTCCATGACACCCAGCTAATTTTTTCTTACTTTTTGCAGAGACAGGATTTTGGTATGTTGCCTAGGCTGATTTTGAACTCCTGGCCTCAATCAATCATCTCACTTTGTCTTTGCAGGCATGAGGCACCATACTGGTCTTGATTTTTTTTTTATATTACATAAATATTTTCTCTTTAAATACCTTTTACTTTAATTTTTTAAAAAAAAACAATGTCTCACTGTGTTGCCCAGGCTGACTCAAACTCCTGGCCTCAAGCAGTGCTCTTGCCTTAGTCTACCAAGTAGATGGGACTACAGGCATGTACCACCACTCCTAGTCTGATAATACCTTTTAGATTTTAACATTTAAAGAACTATATTACTGTTTTCTGAGATTATCTTGTTGTATGGTAATATTTATTTGTCCAAAGGATATTAAATGCTAGTATGTAGCACCACCCTTATGGTTTTATGGCCATTTTTTACAGTCTTTTGGGAAAGAGAAGTCTCCAGCTTTGGTGACAGCAAGACCCTATTTCTTAAAAAAGAAAAGAAAATGTGACATATATGCACCATCAAATACTACTCAGCTATAAGAAAGAATGAAATCAAATCTTTTAGGCCGGACATGATGGCTCACACCTGTAATCCTAGCACTTGGGAGGCTGAGGGAGGAGGATCACTTGAGGCCAGGAGTTCAAGAGCAGCCTGAGCAACATAGCAAGACCCCAACTCTACAAAAAAAATTTAAAAATTACCTGGGTGTGGTGGTGTGCATCACATTTTCTTTTCTATTTTAAGAAACAGAGTCTTGCTGTCACTAGGCTAGAGTACAGTGACACATTCTTAGCTGACTGCAACCTCAAACTCCTGGGCTCAAGTGATCTTCCTGCCCCAGCCTCTGGAGTAGCTGGGAATACAGGCGTGGGCGGCCATGCCCATCTAATTTTTTCTATTTTTAGTAGAGATGGGGTCTTACTGTTGCTCAGGCTGCTCTTGAATTCCTGGCCTCAAGCGATCTTCACTTTGGCCTCTGAAAATGCTGGGATTACAGGTGTGAGCCACCATGCTTGGCCTCATTTTTTCATTTTTAAGAGCTCTTACATTTTTTATTTATTGAAAGTATCATATGGCAAATTTGCATGTTGTTTAACTTTGCGTTTGATAAAATGTACTTAAGTATACACTTCAGTGAGTTTAAAAGTACATATACCCATGTAGCCCACCCTCCTATCAAGACACAAATTTTAAGTGTACAGTTCAGTGAGTTTTGATAGATACTTTATACTCATGTTATCACCAGAGTCAAGATACAGATTATTTCTGTCACTCCAGAAAGATCCTTGGTGCCTTTTTCCAGTTCATCATCCCCACCCACCAGGACCAACCACTGATCTGATTTCTGTCACTATAAATTTCATTTCTTCTTGTACTTAATATAAATGGAATCATATAGTATATATCCTTTAGTATCTGGCTTGTTTTATTCAACATGATGTTTGAGAGATGCGATATTCATCCATATTGTTGCTGAGTATTACACAGTTATTTATCCATTCTGTTGGACATTTGAGTTCCAGTTTTGGGCTATGAAGAATAAAACTGTTGCAAACATTCTTGTACAAGTATTTTTTTTTGTATATGACGCATATGCAGTCATGGGTCTCTTAAATACGAGGATACATTCTGAGAAATGTATCATTAGGCGATTTTGTTGTTCAGCAAACATCATAGTGTGCATACACAAACCTAGATGGTATGGTTTACTGCACATGTAGTCTATATGATATATCTTACTGCTCCTGTGCTAGGAACAGTTTGTTACTGTACTGAATACTGTGGGCAGTTATAACACAATGGTAAGTATTGTGTATCTAAACATAGATAAACACAGAAAAGGTACAGTAAAAATGTGATATAAAAGATAATAAATGATACACCTATATAGGGCACTTATTAGAATGGAGCTTGTAGGACTGGTGCTTGATATCATTCTTTTTAATTTTAGCCATTCTAATAGGTGGGAAGTAGTAACTCATTGTGGTTTAATCTCTATTTCCTTGATGACTAAGTGATATTGAACACCTTTACATGTGCATATTGACCATTTGTTTGTCTTTTAAGAGTCCTTTCTTGTTCTATGATCTTTGTTAAAGAGCATCTAGTTCTTTTTTTTTATTATTCTTAAAATTATATTTCTTTTTATTATTTATTTATTTCACAAAGACCAGATTATAAAGATGCATCTTTTTTAAAAAAAAAATCTTGGTAGTATCTCGTCTCTTTGAGAATATTAATAATCTATTTTTATTTTAATTAATTAATTAATTAATTAATTAATTAATTTTTTTGAGACAGCATCTCGCTTTGTAGCCCAGGCTAGAGTGAGTGCCCTGGCGTCAGCCTAGCTCACAGCAACCTCAAACTCCTGGGCTCAAGCGATCCTACTGCCTCAGCCTCCTGAGTAGCTGGGACTACAGGCATGTGCCACCATGCCCAGCTAATTTTTTCTCTCTATATATTAGTTGGCCAATTAATTTCTTTCTATTTATAGTATGGGGTCTCACTCTTGCTCAGACTGTTTTAAACTCCTGTCCTCAAGCAATCCACCCGCCTTGGCCTCCCAGAGTGCTAGGATTACAGGCGTGAGCCACTGCGCCCGACCCTATTTTTTATTTTTATTTTTTTGAGACAGAGTCTCACTTTGTTGCCCATGCTAGAGTGAGTGCCCTGGCATCAGCCTAGCTCACAGCAACCTCAATCTCCTGGGCTTAAGTGATCCTTCTGCGTCAGCCTCCCAGGTAGCTGGGACTACAGGCATGTGCTACCGTGCCCGGTTAAATTTTTTTGGTATATATATTTTTAGTTGGTCAATTAATTTCTTTCTATTTTTGGTAGAGAAGGGGTCTCGCTCTTGCTCAGGCTGGTTTTGAACTCCTGTCCTCAAGCAATCCTCCCGCCTCGGCCTCCCAGAGTGCTAGGATTAACAGGTGTGAGCCACCGTGCCCGGCCAGTAATCTATTTTTAAAAGTTCTTTTTCCCTCTTTATATGGGCTGTTTCCTCAAAAAATTTTTTTTCCTGTTTTTTGGTTCTTTCATATCAGACTTCTTTCTTTCTTTCTCCTCTCCTTTTCTCTCCTCTTCTCTTCTCTCCCTACAGGCATGGTGGCGCATGCCTGTAGTCCCAGCTACTGGGGAGGCTGAGGCAGTAGGATCGCTTGAGCCCAGGAGTTTGAGGTTGCTGTGAGCTAGGCTGACGCCACAGCACTCACTCTAGCCTAGGCAACAAAGTGAGACTCTGTCTCAAAAAAAAAAAAAAAAAAATCAATTTATAGAACTTTTTATAATACCTTGAATGTTAACCAATTATTTCACAGATTTGCTGCAGATATTTTCTCCTTTTAGTTTACTATCTTGTTGCTATCTTTCTTTTGCTATTTTTAATGTGTATAGGTAAAAAATTTGTATAGTCAAATCTGCCAACTGTTGTCTTTGTTTCACTTCTGAAGTTTCACATTTTTACTGTTATATATGTCTTAAAATAATTCTTATTTATGACTTCATATTTCTAGTATTCAACCTTTTTTTATTCACTGAAACTTAGAGTGTAGTAAAAAGTTACAATCCAAATTTAGATTTGCTTTTTTAGGTGCTAATTCAACATGAACCAGGGAATTATTTCCATTCTTAGTTTTAAAAAATATTTTAAAAAATTTATATATGTATAACTTCTATTCTGCGTCATAAACTCTGTTTTTATTCCTCCATGTAGTCTTTTTTTTTTTAACCAATCAAGACTCCATGATAACTGCATGTAGTCTTGCACTAGAAACTTGTGTATTTTCTCAGAAAAACTTGCATTGCATCATATGAAGTACAAACTTTCTTATTTTAAATTATTTGTTCCGCTTTGGTTCTTTAGGAAGTGTTTGTACACTTTTGCTTTTATGTAATAAAACTTGAGAATGTTGTCATCATAACATTGTATTTAGAACCATGTGTGACTATCAGGAAATTGCTGACAACTATGAAGTGCTTACTGTATGTAGTAAAGAAAATAAACTTTTAGGCTTATTTTATGTTTACTATTTTTAGATGGCCAGATATAATTCTTTGTTTAAATAATTTTTGTGTATATTGCTTTTATTTTGTTTTGAGACAGTGTTTTGTTCATTTGCCTGATGAACAGAGTGCAGTGAAGTGGTGCAATCATAGCTTACTGCAACCTCAAACTCCTGGGCTCAAGAGATCCTCCTGCCTCAGCCTTCCAAGTAGCCAGGCTTATAGGCGTGTATTACTATGCCTGGCTAATGTTTTTTAGTTTTTTAGAGATGGGATCTTGCTAGGCTGGCCAGGATGATCTCTTAACTCCAGTCCTCAAACGATCCTCCAGCCTTGGCCTCCTAAAGTGGTAGGATTACAGGTGTGAGCCACTCTGCCTGGCTCATTTTGTTCTTTGTTTTTACACTAGGATCTCAGTCTAAAATATATTTTCTCTTCAGCTTTTTTCCGGTTAATGACCTTACAACTAGTAAGTAGCCTTATTTTGTTTGAACCAGAGCCTTTTAGTGAAAAGACTTTACTAGAGAAGTTTCTTTAGATCTTTATAACAGGATTTTTTACTAAACATAGCAATAGATCTCCTCTCCCCTTTCACTTTTATGAAATGTAAAAAAATTTAAAGGTAATCTAATGTTTATATAACTGTTGTGTTCTATTAAAAATTTATAACTAAAATAAACAGGAAGTGGTATACTATCTAGTACTGTAGTACAATGTGAAATGCTTCATTATCTCTAAAGACTATATTTCTCTTAGAGCAGGCAGGAGGGAATTATCTTTTATGAAACAGGCTACAGTTGATTAGGTAGAATTTTTACCTCTAAATAACTTGAATGTTCTTATAAGTTTTTTTTTGTTTTCTGTTCCCAGTTAGATACCCAGTAATCCCTTGGTATCTGTGGGGGTTTGGTTCCAGGATCCCCCTGCAGAAACTATAATAAAATCCAAGAATGCTCAAGTCTCTTATATAAAATGGTTTATTTAGTATTTCATATAACCTATGCACATCTTCCTGTATACTTTTAATCATCTCTAGATTATTTATAATGCCTAATATAGTGTAAGTGCTGTGTAAACAATTGTTGCACTATATTGTTCAAGGAATAATGACAAGGAAAAAAAAGTCTGTATATATTCAGTAAAGATGTAGCCATCAATTTTTTTCTCTAATATTTTAGATTCTTGGTTGAATTCAGAGATGTGGAATTCATGGATATGGAAGGCCAACTGCATGTGAGAGTGTTTTAAAAAGTGGTGTTATCTATTTTAATAATAGTATTTTTCTGTTTCTGGGAGAAAAGCAGCACCAGAATTTTAAAACAATAGACTTAAGTGAAAAAATTATAGTATTTTTAGAATTATAGAAATAAAAAATCAATAGGAGATTGTCACTAAATCTAATAACTAAATTATATTTTTCCTAAAAGTACAGTGAAATAATCATCTTAGTTTTTTTTTTTTTTTTTTTGAGACAGAGTCTCCCTTTGTTGTCCAGGCTAGAGTGAGTGCCGTGGCGTCAGCGTAGCTCACAGCAACCTCAAACTCCTGGGCTCGAGCTATCCTTCTGCCTCAGCCTCCCGAGTAGCTGGGACTACAGGCATGCGCCACCATGCCCGGCTAATTTTTTTATATATATATCAGTTGGCCAATTAATTTCTTTCTATTTATAGTAGAGACGGGGTCTCGCTCTTGCTCAGGCTGGTTTTGAACTCCTGACCTTGAGCAATCCGCCCGCCTCGGCCTCCCAAGAGCTAGGATTACAATCATCTTAGTTTTTAAATAAATATCAAGAGTCCTAGAACTATTACAATTAAAAATGAATTAATTTCTCAGGTCATTTTGAAGCTGATACTTTGTAGAAGTCTGGATTCAAAGCCAAACTTTTTGGTACCTTTGTTCTAGTTTTTCTCCTATATATTTGTTCTATAGCATTATTTTTGGTATTTCAATAAAATTATGTATAAAATTTTATTTATAAAAATGTCTTCTCTGAACGAATTCTTTTAGTAATTACTTTGTTTCCTGACGACTTCATAACCATTATCATGAAGTCACAATACAGAGTAATGAAAAAAGTAATAAAATTTTTGTACTTAACTAGGACAAAAATTCCTTGGGGAAATATTGAGTGAATGATTACAGGGAAAGTAATTCTTTAGTTACAGATTAATTGCCTTGAAAGTTAAATTCAACTTTAAAACACATTTTTAAAGAAATAAACTCATTTATGAAATTGGATTAACTAAATAGAGTTTAGTTGGTACAGAAGACTGGAAAACAATATTTTCTTGATTTAAACAAAACTTATTATCACTTATTGAAATAACTTTATTTTCACTTTTCTTCATACTGTAAACTGGTAATGTTGTTGTCTGATCTTTTACCTAAAAATTTTTTTTTTTTTTTTTGGAGACAATCTTGCTCTTGGGGCTAGAGTGCTGGTGCATCAGCCTAGGTCACTGCAACCTTAAACTCCTGGGCTCAAGCGATCTTCCTCCCTCAGCCTCCTGAGTAGCTGGGTCTATAGGCGAGTGCCACCCCGCCAGACTAATTTACCTGAATTTTTAATAGTACACTAATGATTTTTTTCTATGCTTGTGAGTGAACTGTTAGTATGTTGCCATCTATGTCAGTAATTTATAGTCACTGTTTTTGAAAATTATGACTGAGAGTTTAATATAGAACAAATACATATCTTTAGTATTAGAAAATCTGAGAGCAGGGCTGGGTGTGGTGGCTCATGCCTGTGATCCTAGCTCTCTGGGAGGCCGAGGCTGGCGGATTGCTCGAGTTCAGGAGTTTGAAACCAGCCTGAGCAAGAGTGAGACGCCGTCTCTACTATAAATGGAAAGAAATTAATTGGCCAACTAAAAATATATACAAAAAATTAGCCGGGCATGGTGGCGCATGCCTGTAATCCCAGCTACTCGGGAGGCTGAGGCAGGAGGATTGCTTGAGCCCAGAAGTTTGAGGTTGCTCTGAGCTAGGCTGATGCCATAGCACTCTAGCCCAGGCAACAGAGTGAGACTCTGTCTCAAAAATAAATAAATAAATAAAAAGAAAAACAATCTGAGAGCAGGGAACTAGGAAAAAATGATATTTAAAATAGTCATGAAAATTAAGTGCTTATTAGTCATGAGACCTTTCTTTTAATTCAAACATTTGAAGCTATTAAGTTTTTAATAATTTTAATTAAGAAATGTTCAGATTAAAATACTTGTCATTGCCTGGATTGGTGGGCACCTTGTAGTCATAAACTATTGGTACAACATTCTCAAGAAAATACAAAGAAAGAACTTGGTTTAGCAGTGGAAATATGTGAATATCTTTGAAGAATTTAAAATTGTTCACACTTGTCTCTTATCCATTTAAATAATTCTTTCAGAATTGCTTTTGTTATAAAAAGGAATAATATGTGAAGGTTTGTTAGATGTTGTATGTTGTTATCATAAATAGCAATGAAAGTGACATTATTCCTGTCTTGTCTTAGATGTAGTAGTTGCCAAGATGTCAGTTTATTTTCCACAGTATTTTTCCCCAAATGACAGCAGCATTGAGAAATGAGATACTTGTGCTCTTTTTCATCATTTTGCCAAGAATAATGTTTAAAAACCCCAGTTATTTCCACTCTGTATAGAAAGCAAAACAAGTCAAAATTTCATTAATATTGTTTTCTTTTGACTAATAGATTTTTGTTTCTAAATTTCATGAATTTGTTGTTGCTGAAGGTGGGTTTTTTTGTAGAGCCTTTCAACAAAGCTGTCAAGGACACACAAACATGGGTGAATTCTCATAGAATTATAGGAAAAATTTCATTATTTCTTACTTAAAAGGCATAAAGAATTGTTTTTCAACTTGAATATTATGGGTTTAGCTAGTACCAGTAGTAGGATGTAGAAGATCTGACTTTTCTGTAATTATGTGATGAAGATGTAAATCTTTGTTATTTGTGGCTTTCTTTACAAACAAGTCTCTCTCTCTATATATATATATATATTTTTGAGACAGGGTCTCACACTGTTTCCCAGGGTAATCATGGCATCATCATAGCTCACTGCAACCTTAAAATCCTGGTGTCAGGTGGTTGGCTCTCCTGTCTCAGTCTTCCAGGTAGCTAAGACCAAAGGTGCACCTCACTGCACCTGGCTAATTTTTTTTAGTTTTTGTAGAGACAGAGGTCTTGCCCTTGCTCAAGTTGATCTTGAACTCCTGACCTCAAGTGATTGTCCCACCTTAGCCTCCCAAAGTGCTGGCATTATAGGTGTGAGCCACTGGGGCAAGCCAAAAATGCTTTTTAAAGAATAAAATGCTAGGCTAGGTTCAATATTTATTATTAATGTTATCTTATTAATAGGTTAAAGGCATTCAAAACAATGTGTTATTACATTTTGGTTAGGTTTGCAAAAGGAATTCGGCTATTAGATGTCTTTTGACTAAGGCATATATATATTTTTTCTCCCTGGGGAAAAGGAGGATACTTGGAAACATATTTTAATATAGTTCAACTGATGGTAGTGCTATGTTGCTGATAGCTTCTGAAATTTATGAACCAGAAGAATGATAAATTGTGTATTTGATTTGGGGAACTGCTGGAAGCAAGTAAATAAACTAGAAAACTTGTCATCAATATATGTTAAATAGTCATTTTGTTATGTTACGGAAAATTAAAAAAGCTAATGAATACTTAAAAGCATTTTCTCCAGGATATTTTTAAGACTCTCCCGCAGTGTTTATATACAACGTATTTCCTGTGACCATAAACTAAATGGTATCTTTTTTGATTTATGTTCTGTTCTTATGGACAGTTTGCAAAGACACATTATTCTCCAGAAATTATGTGAAATGCTTACTTTATTGTGGCATACTTGACATATTTCAGAATGAAAGCCATCATTCTTAGTTGAAGAAAACTTGTATAACTTCCATGTTTCTTTATTTGTGCTCTAAAGTTTATAAATTGTTACTGGTTCATTTGTTGACAAAGTAGCTTTGTTGTCCAACACATGGATTCCATTCTATATTACTTTTTCTTTCCATTTTTATGCTTGTTAGTAAGAACTAATAGGGGGACCAGGATTTTCTCCTAAACTACTTCAGTTTTTTATGTAATGCATCTAAGCTGTGGGGGAACAGAAGTATTGGCAGATGGGGCAACCTGATGCTTTTTGCAAAGATGGGGTGGTTCGTTTTGATTACAGACACTGGCAGTCTGTGAAGTGAAGATATGGAGCCATAATCCATTCTACAGGCTGCACTAATCATGTGTCTTGTAGAGCTGGAACAACTTTGTATGGACATAGTAGAAGAGATGACTGGATCCACTTTTAGTTGCCAGGCAAACACCCACACATGGCAATACTGTTAATACTGTATCTTAGAGCATTGAGGCCAACTGGTATGTGTGTATATGTATATATAGCCACAGTTTTCTACTTTGAATTATAGATGATCTGCTCAGGGATATAAACAAGGATAAAGTAGCAGGGAGCCTGATTTATACCTTTTTAATGATAGAAGTGGATATTTATTTTTCTTCATTGTTTGAACAGATATTCTTTGATGGGCTAGGGTAGATTCTTTTAGCATTTTTTAAAATTTGAATTACAGAGACTATATAAGCATTTGTGAATAACAGGGTAGGAAAAGCACAATTGTAGGCATGTAAATTGGTAGAGTCACTTGGAAGGAAGGTTAGCAACATTTATTAAACCCAAAAATGTGAATGACCCTAGAGCTTACTAGAGAAGCACTCCACAAATATATCCAAGGAGGCGAGGCAGGTGCATAATTTTTGTGAGAATTTTTTTTTTTTTTTTGAGACAGTCTCACTCTGCTGCCTGGGCTATAGTGCCATGGCATCAGCCTAGCTCACGGCAACCTCAAACTCCTGGGCTCGAGCAATCCTCCTGCCTCAGCCTCCCGAGTAGCTGGGACTACAAGCATGTGCCACCATGCCTGGCTAATTTTTTCTCTATATATTAGTTCTCTATATGATTAATTTCTTTCTATTTTTAGTAGAGACGGGGTCTCGCTCTTGCTCAGGCTGGTTTCGAACTCGTGACCTTGAGTGATCCTCCCGCCTTGGCCTCCCAGAGAGCTAGGATTATAGGCGTGAGCCACTGTGCCTGGCCAATCTTCTTGTGTATAGTTTTAATAATCTTTGGATATCTGTTATCTTACAAACATATTTTCATGTTTCTGTAATATAAGATCTTTATTACCATCTTTAATAATACTCTTAAATTATTTCCTTAAGATAAATTCCCAGGAATGGACCTTAAGATCAAAGGATATCAACATTTTTAACATTTCTTATATATTGCCGTATTACTAGACCAATGGATTATATCAGTGCATAGTGCTTCCTGTGATGATATAGTACACTAACTTTCATTACAACGTCAACATTAGAATTTTTTTTTTTTGTAATTTTTAATTTTTTATAAAGACGGTCTCACTGTGTTGCCCAAACTGGTTTTAAACCCCTGGCCTCTAGTGATCCTTCCACCTTGAGCCCCCAGAGTGCTGAGATTACAGGCATGACCCACTACATCCCTGGCAAGAATTTATTTTTAAAAGCACAGCATGGAGATTAAGAGTGTGAACATGAGGGCCTGACTCCTTGGGTGCAAACCCTGGTTTTGCCACTCATTAACTGTATGACCTTTGGCAAGTGATTTAACTTTTGTGCTTCAATTTCCTTATCTGTAAAATGGGAATAACAACCCTGTAGGATTTTTATTATGCAAGGATTAAATGAGTTAGTATTTCCAAATACCTAGAATAGTGCCTGGCATAGAGTGTTTGATAAAGTTAAAGAACAATTTGGAGGGGCATTGCAGCAATACTGTACTATATACAATTGGTATTCTAGCTGCCTCATTCAATTGATATTGTGATTATTTTTCCTCTAAAGTTTGTTAACTTTTTGTTTATTGAAGCAAAATCATGCTTCATAAATGAATAAGATACATAATTTTTTAGTATAAGGTATTCTGTCTGCTTTTAGTTAATAAGGAAAAAAGATATTTATCAAAGGTAAAAGATTCTGAGAAAGTCATTATTTGTTCTTCTGCCTTTGGGCATGTGAATGTCTAAATTATATCTAGTTAGCTCTTCTAGAATTAACATACTGTATTTCCCACCTGGTTTTCATCTAATAGTTTACTAAATTAACCGGATTGCAAATTGGATTTCAGACTAAGGAAGGACATGAGTGAGGAGATAACATTTAGTGATGACAAACATCAAGTGTGAGATAATAAAAAAACATTTTTATTGAGCTCTTACTGTGAGTCATATTCTTTTAGATTCTGGGGTTCAGTGATAAGCGTATGGCTTTTAACAGAGAATACATAGCACATTCATTTGATTATTAAAAAAATGATCTAATGTTATTTGAGAGGTGTTGGGGATACATGTAAATAAGGTCATTTCTTGTTTCCAAAGAGCAGAAGGCAGATACACAGTTAAATAAATACAGTATGAGCTGTGTTATTTTAAAGCATTGGAAGTTTGATATTGAGTAAGTGATTATAAGGAAAGTCATTCCATAGGCGGGGCACCTAACTTTAGATGGTGATGCATGAAAGCATTTAGAAGAGGCTTCCAAAAATTAAAGGAAGAAAATTAAGACACATCTTGAAGGGTGTTAGGCTGTTCAGAGTAATTGGGGCTCATAGGCAGAGGATACTGCAAGGACAATGGCTGTGAACATAATGTGGTCAGGGTATAGTAAGTAGATTGGAATAGCTGGAATGTCTGATGTGTGTCTCTACCTTCCAGTTCTACATTTAAAAATTTTATCTATTTATTGCATGTTAGAACCTTTTTAGATCTTTTTGGCCTAAGCCAGGGATTCTCAGTCTTTGTAAGTGATGTCCTGTAATCATAGAATAAGCTATATTTTCTTACCTGTCATTAGTGCTCCATGGTGTAATATCAAAAAGCTTGTGAAGCATTCTCATAATTAATATCCTGGTTTCATCTAGTTTCTCAAAATTAGATTTACAATAATCTTCTGTGACAATTACTTTTATTTTTTAGTCTAATTTTTATGTTTTTAAATTTTTTATTATTATTTTTGAGACAGAGTCTCATTCTTTGCCTGGGGTAGAGTGCAGTGGTGTCAGCCTAGCTCACAGCAACCTGAAACTCCTGGGCTCAAGCAAACCTTCTGCCTCAGCCTCCCGAATAGCTGGGACTATGCGCCATGCGCCATCATGCCCAGCTAATTTTTTCTATATATTTTTAGTTGGCCAATTTCTTTCTATTTTTAGTAGATACGAGGTCTCGCTCTTGCTCAGGCTGGCTTCGAACTCCTGACCTTGAGTGATCCTCCCGCCTCGGCCTCCCAGAGTGCTAGGATTACAGGCATGAGCCACTGCCCCCCGGCCTTTTAGTCTAATTTTTAGATATGAAAACTCCTACTTGGTCTTCTTGTTTTAGAGTGCTCTTTGTTTTTTTTTTTTTTTTTTTTTTGATTCAGAGTCTTGCTTTGTTGCCCAGGCTAGAGTGAGTGCCGTGGTGTCATCCTAGCTCACAGCAACCTCAAACTCCTGGGCTCAGGCAATCCTCCTGCCTCACCCTCCCAAGTAGCTGGGACTACAGGCATGTGCCACCATGCCCGGCTAATTTTTTCTATATATATATTAGTTGGCCAATTAATTTCTTTCTATTTATAGTAGAGACGGGTCTCACTCTTGCTCAGGCTGGTTTCGAACTCCTGATCTCGAACAATCCCCCCGCCTCAGCCTCCCAGAGTGCTAGGATTATAAGCGTGAGCTCCCACGCCTGGCCTGTTTGGTATTCTTGATGAACAGAGGAGCATTACCTTTATTAAACCTTGCTTTTTCTTACTGGTATTATGTTTCTTTGAATTTTGCATTATCTACATTTTTCTAGTACTACTTCTCAGTTGTGAACTTCTGACCTATGTCTTCTAGTTATTTCTAATTGTTTCCTATCCATTTTTATATGTTTCAAGTAGCCATTAATTGCTTTTATATACTCTATTTTTATTAGATATCCAGATCTAGTCTAGTAATTATTCTTTTCTACTAGATTAATGTATCTAGTACCTACCTTTGCATGTATTCAGTCTATCCATCCCAACTATAAATTAATCACTAGTTTGCTTTTTGTGATTTTTCTGTGTCATATTTGTAGAAATATCTTTTGTTTGTATCATGATATTTCTTATATATTCTTTTATTCCTAACTGTGCACATTTTACCATTTTTTTCTCTCTAATAGGTATTTTATGAACTTTGGAGGAATGAATGCCTATTTTCGGCTTTACCTTTGAAATGCTATATTTTTATATTTTAGTTTAGAGTCAAAATATTGTGAATACTTAAAGAGACTTCTGGAACTATCACTTTGGTAGACTCGCTCACTATTAAAGATTAGATTTATACAACTAAGTAATTTCATGAGGTTAGGGAAACACTGGATTAACTAAACTATTATAACACATTGTCATCTGAGAGTAAGCCTAGTTTTAAAGTGCTGAATAGATAGTGTTCAAAAGTTTATCAGGAGTTTAGGCTGGATGTGGTGGCTCATGCCTGTAATGGGAGGCTGCACTTTGGGAGGCTGAGGCAGGAGGATTGTTTGAGGCTTGAGTTGAGACCAGCCTGAGCAAGAGCAAGGTACTTGTCTCTACAGAAAATAGAAAAAATTAGATGCGTGTGGTGGTGTGTGCCTGTAGTCCCAGCTACTTGGGAGGCTGAGGCAAGAGGATCACTTGAGCCCAGGAGTTTGAGGTTCTAGTGAGCTATGATGACACCACTGCACTCTAGCCCAGGTGACAGAGTGAGACCCTGTCTCCAAAACAGAGTTTATCTGGAATTCAAAATTTATTTTTCCATAGAAATAATGTTAAAAAATGATGATTCGGTTCATAGGGTAATGGCTTACAGAAAATTAAGTCATAATTTAGCTTAAATACTATATAGTTACAACAAAAAAGTAGTGAAGCACTACTATGGAAATGCTATATGAAGGAGAATAACAATAAAATGGAAAAATCATTTAAAAATATATTTAAATGCTAATACTTGAAGATATGGAATATTCTTGCTAGGTCAGCCAACCCTTTTCAGAGATTAATTCAGCTACACCTTGAGAGTTTTTATTGATATTAACTACTTTTAATCACTTGGAGAGAGAAAGGTATGCATAGAGAATTGTCCATTTGTAAGGAACTAGGGAGTCATCAGTAAGTCAGATATTTCTATCTGTATGACTGTCCATATATATCTGGGATAGGTTTTTATTTGTTTTTATAAATGGATCCTTTATGGCTTCAGATAGAGTTTGTTGGGTTAGTTACTTCATGTCATGTGAAATCCAGCATGTTATTCTTTAGAAGTATTTATGCATCATTTCTTTAAATTGATGTAATTCTGTACTTTGTATTATGTGATCATTAGGGAATGTTATTTAGCCTTTTAGGAAGTGTCTACTTCAGTGCTTAGGATATTATGTAACACTTTCTCATTCATTCAACAAATTATGTGATTGGCACTGTGCTAGGTGCTGGAGATAGAGTTGTGAACAACAACAAAAGGCATGGTTCCTGCTCTCATGAAACTTGAAGTCTTGTGGAGAAATCAAATATTAATCCAATCCAACCAAATACATGTGAAATTACAACTGTGAAAAATGTGTTGAAGCATTTATGATAACAGTACCTGACCTAGTCTTACAGAAAAGAATCTTCAGAGAAGGTGGCATTCGAGCTGAGATCTGAAAAATAGTTGACTTTAAGGGGAGTTGGGGATGTGTGTGTGGAGGGTGAAAGTGTTCCTGGCTATGGGAGCAGCAGGGTCAAAGGCAGTATGTATGGCAGGAGGAATTGCAGGAACTGAAAACCACACTAAAAATTTTGGTCTTCATTCTAAGAGTAATATGAACACATTGAAGAATTTTAATGTATCAAGGAGTAACATCAATTTTGAGATTTTAAAAGACCTTGTTGTAATTTGGTGATAATATTTTGATCATGTCCAATTTACATTAATAACTGTGGTAAAAGTCATGAAATACAGTTGGATGTGGTGGCTCATGCCTATAATCCCAGCTCTTTGGGAGGATGCGATGAGAGGATGAAGCGGGAGGATCGCTTGAGGCCAGGAATTAAGAGACCAACCTGAGTAACATAGTGAGACCTTGTCTCTACAAAGAAAATTTAAAAAGTAGCTGGATGTGGTGGCATTTGCTTATAGTCCCAGCTACTTGGGAGACTGAGGTTGAGGTTGGAGGATTGCTTGAACCCAGAAGTTGGAGGCTACAGTGAGCTCTGATAGCACTACTGCACTCTAGCCTGGGCAACAGCGAAACCTCATGTCAATTAAAAACAAAGTCATGGAATATTATCTTGAGCTTTTATTAAGGTTTTGGAATAAGGAAACCAGATGTATTAATATCCTTAAAGCTGTATCATTGAGATCCCTTTTAAGTTAAGGAAATATAGTTTCATATAATCTTTATTTATTTATTTGGGATGATCAGAGCTCACTGCAGCCTTGAACTCTTAAGGAGGGCTTAAGCGTCCTCCTTCCTCAGCCTCCTGAGTAGGTGGGACTACAGGTGTGTGCTGCCAGGCCTATCTACATTTTTTTTTTTTTTTTTTTTTTTGAGACAGAGTCTTGCTTTATTGCCTAGGCTAGAATGAGTGCCGTGGCATCAGCCTAGCTCACAGCAACCTCAAACTCCTGGGCTCAAGCAATCCTTCTGCCTCAGCCTCCCAAGTGGCTGGGACTACAGGCATGCGCCACCATGCCCGGCTAATTTTTTCTATATATATTAGTTGGCCAATTAATTTCTTTCTATTTATAGTAGAGACGGGGTCTCACTCTTGCTCAGGCTGGTTTCAAACTCCTGACCTCGAGCAATCCGCCCGCCTTGGCCTCCCAGAGAGCTAGGATTACAGGCGTGAGCCACCGCGCCCGGCCTTTTTTTTTTTTTTGTAGACAGGGGTTTCCCTGTGTTGCCTAGGCTGGTTTCAAAGTGGCCTCAAACCATCCTCCTGCTTAGACCTCCCACAACACTGGGATTATAGGCATGAGCCACTATGCCCAGCCTAGTTTCATGTAATCTTAAATTCACTTTGTAGCACTCAAATTCAAGTAAATTCTGGATGCTTTGAAAGGCAAATATATACTTTTATTGTTAAATAATTTGCATTAAATTCCTAATTTAAACTAAGAAACTAGAAATTTTAATTTAATCTTGTTCTACAGTTTTATAATTATGGCTTTATGTTGTTCTTTTAAAATAGGAAAACAAAGAGTTACAAATTTGTACTCTCTTTTTTATTTATGTAGGTACCTTTTCCAGTACTCTTTATTTCTTTGTGTGGATTCAAGTTACTGTCTATCTGTTACTCTCAGGAGTCCCTTTAGTATTTCTTAATAGGCTAGCAGTGTATTCTCTTAGTTTTTATTTAGCTGGGACTGTTTTAATTTCTCTTGTTATTGAATGATAGTTTCACTGGTGATAGAATTCTTGGTTGACATTCTTTTTTTTAAAGGTCTGTTTCACTATTGGTGGGTAGTATATTTAACAGTTAAATACATTTAAATAATATATAAGTGACTATACAACTGCAGCATTGATAACTAGATAACCAACTAGAAAGCAAATAACAAGTAACTGAATATTTAAAATACAGACCATATTTAGATCATCCTTTGTTTTGATTACCTGCTTGGGGGGATTGACATTCTTTTCAGTACTTTGAATGTCATCCCAATGTTGTTTTGTATGTGATGGTATGTCGAATTGCTTTTCTCTTGCTGCTTTCAAGATTGAGCTTCTTACTTGTGCAGATTAATGTTTTCCATCAAATTTGGGAATTTGGGGCCATTATTTATTCAAATATTCTTTCTCTTCTCTACTGGTGGAGCTCCTAGTGTGCACACATTTTTATTTTTGAAGCCATCTCACAGTTCTCTGAGACTCTGTTCATTTTCTTCATTTATTTTTCTCATTGGACTGGATAATTTCAATTGACTGTCTTCAAGTTCTGTGATTCTTTTCTTCTGTGAGTTCAAATCTATGTTGAACTCCTTCAGAGAATTTTTTCATTTCAGTTATTGTACTTTCAACTCCAGAATTTCTAGTTGTTTTTTTTTTTTTTATAATTTCTATCTCTCTATTGATATTCTCTGTTTGGTGAGACAGTGTTCTCATATTTTAATTCTTTAGATATGATTTTCTTTTGTTCTTTGAACATATTTATAAATAGCTCAGTTAAAGTATTTACATAGTAAGTCAAATGTCTGGACTTTCTCAGGGACAATTTCTACTTACTGCCATTTTTCCTGTGTATGGGTCACATTTTCCTGTTTCTTTGCATGCATTGCAATTTTTTGTTGAGAACCAGACATTTTAAGTACTATAATGTGGTAACTCTGGAAATTGGATTTCCTCCTTCACAGAGTTTGTTATTGCTATTTGTTGTTATTCCTGCTATTATTTATTTGTTTAGTAACTTTCCTGGATTGATTTTATAAAGTGTGTATTTTTTGTTGTGTGGGCTTAGCTTTGTGGTCAGCTAATGATTGGACAGAGATTTTCTTGAATTTTTTTTCTTTAGCCAGTCAAATTTAGCAGTAGAGGGTTGAATTCCTTGAATTTCTTGAGCCAATAAATTCAGTGTTGGCTGAGGGGTTCTATATTGCTAATATATGCCTTTAAAACTTCTCTAGATAGTTTATAACTCTACGTTAGGCCTTCAATTCCTGATTGTGTGGAACTTCAAGGTCAGCCAGAGATGAGAAATACGGGAATTTGGGAGCATGTGCACAGCTCTAAATATGCAGCTGGCCTTCTGGATTCCTAGGAATATGTCAGAGCTTTTCAAAGCCTCTTGTGGATTTCCTATTTTCCAGTTTTTGCTTTTAAATTTTTTGGTCAACTTCTTGTTATCCCCAGCTGGTAGTGCTGTCTAAGGCAGCTGCAAAGTTATACAGTTGCCACTGATTTTTTTTTGACAAATGCTGTGGGGAAAGTGTTATTTACCGAGTGAGCTCTGTGCCAGGTCAAATACAGACAGACCCAGAGAATGGAACTTTTTAGTGAGTTACCAGATAAGTCAAATATTGACACTTTGGGGAAGCTCTAAACCCATTTTGCCTCATTCAGTGGCTGTTTGGCTGTTAGTTTTCGCAACTACGAGTCCCAAGATTGTTGGTTTTCTGTTTGCATAGCCAAAGAGAAGGTGATGGGAATAGAGTGTATTAAAGCACAACAAATCTTGCTGTTCTTATAGAGATGCAGCCATTTTTTCCTTCTCTTCCCTTTCCTACACCTTCCCATACCCCTTACCTTACCTGTTACCTTTCCTTCCTCTGAATGTGTTGCCTAGGCTGGTCTTGAACTCCTGGGCTCAAATAATCCTTGGTTGATTTCTAGAGTTCTGCAAAAACTGGGTTTTGATAGTTTTCGTTAGTATTCTTGTTGCTTATATAGAGGAATGGAATTTCACAGGTTTTTACTTTGCCATTCCAGCAGTCAGCCTCCTTACAGGTTTGTTTTTTTTTTCTCTTTTGGGAGGAAATATTTTTATATCATAAAATATAAAAGTCATAAATGTCAATGAGTTTTGACAAGATATAGAACATTTCTATCTTCCATGAAAGTTCACTTGTGCCTCTTGCCAGTAAATCTTCCCCATCCTCAGAGGCAGTTAAGACTGTTAAGACTTCTGTCAACCATTGATTAGTTCATCCCATTCTAGAATTTGTGGAATCACACAGAGTACCTACCCTTTTTTTAAAAAAATCAACTTTCTTTTACTTAGTATAATATCTGTGAGCTTCGTCCATATTGTTACATATATCAGTAGTTTTTTCCTTTTTTATTGCTGAATAAGAATATATCATAATTTTTTTTGATTTATTTGTTCATGGACATTTGGCACAAAGTCACAGTGGCACAAAACTTGCTGGATGCAGGCTGCCTCTTGCCTAAAATGTCTCATCTGCATTGCCCTTTATCCTCTACCGGAAGTGGCTTTGCAGTAGCTTTTTCGGTAGAGAGCCTGTCAAAGAGACTTTTGGTAGGTACATTCACTTCAGATTAGCTGCACCATGTACATTTACAAATTAATGTTGGTTATGATCTCTTTGCTGTATTAGACATTTTGCTTCTTGTCCTGGATTTGTAAATACTTAGCCTACTTTGAAAGTGAAAGGCATATTTCCCAGTTTTCATTTACCTCTGTAGTTATCCTCTGATTTCAGATGTTGTTAAATTTTCATCTGTGCTTTTGGGACCAAACTGTTAAAAAAGCAACTCCTATCCTTTAATAAAAATCTGAATGCATGCTATTGTCTTGGCTCTATGGAAGAGAAGAAAAAATAGAGATGAAGAATAGCCCTTTCCCTGCTCTCAAGAGACTTAAAATATGCTTGGAGAGATAAGACTTAATATTACCTTTGAAAAAAAGTTTTGATAATAAGTCAGTTTGTACTATGGGTATAGAACACTAGTATTGTGATTTATTGTGAAATGTTTTATACCCATATAATGAGTAATAATAAGGTACTGAACTTTGTTTTAGAAAAAAAACTTACTTTTACTAACCTGAATTAAAGTTTGTGTATTTCGCATATGCATATGATTTCTTAAATGGTAGTAAAAAGAATGTAGTAACAGCTAGAATTCAGGGAATGCCCATGGGAATGAAAACATTCATTCTGTGTCACTGTAGACAAAGGTTGATAACTGCTGATATAGACAAAAACAAAACAAAACAAAACCCAACTATAAGTGTTTAGAGATGACAGTGAGCATTGTGTTATTCTCTTATACTGAGTTTGTTTTGTACCGTCATTAAGTACATGATTTTATTTCCTTTCAAAGCAATGAGTTCTCATCTTCTCATATGACCTCATACAATCCATTTAAATAGGCTATGGGCTGGTCCAATGATAGTGGGTTGATTCAGAACTTATTAACATCAGTGTCACTAAAGTTGGTATACAGCCACCCACTGCTAAATTTGACTGACTTAAAAAAAAAAAAGGCTTTCTATCTAAATCAGAATGGAGGAGGTGGCCTATTTATCACTGGTACTGTAGAAATTGTATTAGTCTTCTGGGGCTGCAATAACAAAATACCAAAGACTGGGTGACTTATACAACAGAAATTTTACTTCCTGTTCGAAATAAGGTTTGGTTTCAGCAGGATTTGGTTTCTGGTGAGTGTTTTCTTCCTCACTTGCAGATGGCTACCTTCTCATTGTATCTTCCCATGGCCTTTCCTCTGTGCCCATGCTGGGAGAGAGAGTGCTTGAGCTCTCTGGTGTCTCTTCTTATATGAACACTAATCCTGTCTGGTTAGGGCCCCATTCTATGACCTCATTTAACCATAACTGCTTTCTTCAAATACAGCCACACTGTGGGTTAGGGCTCCATCATATGAATTTGAGGGACAGGGCATACATTCAGTTCATAACAGAAATGTATATACAATGTAAAATATTCGAGTTTTCCTATAGACTTGATCTTCATCAGTAGCACTGATGTACCTTAGCCAGTAGACCTGTTGACTATACCTTAGAACCAAGCAGACACCTACAAATCATCAAAGATCATTTTTTCTTGTCCTTTGACAGCTAATTATCCAATGAACCCCATTCAGTTAACTTTATTATTCCTTGAATCTATCTTACCTCCCTTTTTCATTTATGCCTTTATCTCTTGTCTGAACTAATACAATAGCCTTTCAGCTAATCTTTATACCTTCAATCTGGCCTCTTTTCAGTCTGTTTAATATATTGACAGTGGTGTGAATATAAATCTGATTGTTACTGTAAGGTTTTTTTGCGGCAGCGAAAAGAAAAGACAGAAAGAGTAGGGGCTAAACCACGTTGCTTTATTTTGCACTCCTGGATGAGGTTCTGGGGTCCCAAGAGAGGAGGCCCCAGAAGTTGCCCCCGTTTGAAGGGGGTGAGGCCTCTTATGCCATTTGGTTTGGGCAAGGGACTTTCGGCACAAAGAGCTGGGACCACCTTTGATGGTCATTGAGAAATATGAGGGGCTGGAGGTATTTGTGGAATCCAGGAGCCAAAACTCTATTATGGGGTGTGGTAGTTTTCAGCAGGGCAGTCGTCCATGTCGGGTCTGATCTTGTGAGCCTTTTCTTTTTTGATCTAAGGAAGGGAGGGGGCCCACCACCCTCCTTAGAGTTACTTCTTTGTTTAAAACTAGGAAAGGATTGTTAACATGTCTTAGAGTGTCCTCTCATAAACTTGCACCTGTACCTCTATCAGTTAGGATTATGTTTGATTGTATATTAAACAAAATAATTGCCCAGGCTTGGTGGCTCATGCCTGTAATCCTAGTCCTTTGGCAGGCTGAGCTGGGAGGATCTCTTGAGCCCAGGAGCTCAAGACCAGCCAGAACAACATGGTGAGGCCTTGTCTGTACAGAAAATTTAAAAATTAGCTGGGCATGGTGGAGTGCGCCTGTAGTCCTAGCTTCCTGGGAGGCTGAGACTGGAGGATCCCTTGAGCCCAGTAGTTTGAGGTTATAGTGAGCTATGATGATGCCACTGTGCTCTAGCCTGGCAACAGAGGGAGACCCTGTCTCTCAAAAAACAAACAAAAGAAACACCAAAAAACCAAAATAATAATTTAAGATATAGAGGTTTATTTTTCTCATACATAAATCTGGAGATAAGATGTGCAGGCGTTGTATGGCAGTTCCATGATCATCTAGGCTTTTGAAAAACAAATCTTTTCAATCTCACTATCCTTAGCATATGGTATATAACTCTGACAATCACTTGTAGTGTAAAATGGCTGCTGGAGAGGTAGTTATTACTTCTGAGTCCCAGGTGGGAAGAAGGGAAAAGGGCAAAAGGACATTTGCCATCTATCTGTCACCTTTTAAGGAGACTTCTTGGAGGTACCTCCTAGCAATTTCTGTTACATTTCACTGGCCATTTCTGGTTGCAAGGGAAACAAAAGTATAGACTTTTAGCTGGGACCATTATCACCTTGGATGAATTCCATCCAGGTTCTGTTTTGTCTGCCAGTTATCATTCTAACATCACTTCTTGCAGCTCTGCTTTTTGTACCCTTTACTCCATATATCATACTACTTGCAATTCTTTGTTTATCCATGCTACTTCATTCTCTTTTTTTTTGAGACAGAGTCTTACTCTGTTGCCCGGGTTAGAGTGCCATGGTGTCAGCCTAGCTCACAGCAACCTCAAACTTCTGGGCTCAAGTAATCCTTCTGCCTCAGCCTCCCAAGTAGCTGGGACTACAGGCATGCACCACCATGCCTGGCTAATTTTTTCTGTGTGTTTTTAGTTGTCCAACTATTTCTTTCTATTTACAGTAGAGACAGGGTCTTGCTGTTGCTCAGGCTGGTTTCGAACTCCTGACCTTGAGCCATCCTCCTGCCTTGGCCTCCCAGAGTGTTAGGATTGCGGGTGTGAGCTACCACGCCCAGCCTTTCATTCTTTTACATATGTTTTCCCTGTATGCAATACCCTTTTGCCCTTTTTTGCCCTACTCTTCAAGAATCACCACCTCTTGGAAACCATTCTTGATCCCCAGCTCAGATACAATTAATCACTCCCTATTTTGGGACTCCATTATATTTAATAATACCTTCACGTTAATATTTCCTACCTGGTATTGCAGTTATTTTTGTTGCCTATCTTTTCTACTACGTTTTGAAGTATTAAATGGAAGAACTATCTTGCTCATCTTGACTGTGCCTGACACATAGTAGAGATTTAAGAAATGCTTATTGAAAAAAATCAGCTAAAAGTACAATGTAAAAGTAGCTAGGAGGAATGTTACGCTTATAGGCCACACACTGTTAGGCACTACCTCTTGAAACTATAGATAATGAATATGTATGGTATATAGACTACAACATTGAACGATGGAATTAGAGAAAGTCCTGTAATTCAGACTTGAATGCTTTGGATTTACTTAAAACAAAGTTTAAACAGAATTAGTCTTGATAGCTCTCCTTTGAAAATGGATTTTTGTAAGTGGATTTTTTTTTTTTTTTTGGAGATTATGCTCTCCCCTCTCCTTTTTATAAAAACATATGACAAAACAATAACTCTAGCTCTGTTTTATCTTTTCTTTCCCCGTGATAGTGTGTCCATTCCTTTGTTAAGTCGTACTTCATTGTAAGAAGTTAAGTTGACTATGGGAAAAGGAGAAATATTTCATTTAACTCTCAGAAAGAATAGTCTAGATAGATTCAGATCAGGGAGTTACTCAAAGCTGGCCTAATTTTATCCTTTTTTGCCTTGTAGTACCTTTCCCTTCCCTCCCTTCCTTTTTCTTCCTTCCACCCTCCCTTCCTCCCTTGCTTCCTTTTCTCTTTTGGATAAATCTTAGATACTGAAGTTCTTTGTGAAGAAATAGGTCACAATCCCCTTTCCCCTGCTTTTTTTCCTAAGGCTAGGTTAGTCCCATTTTCTGAAATGGTGCCTTAGATGTAGATGGAACTTTGTCTTTCTTAATGAGGTAGCAAGTCATATGGCTTTGTTCTATCTCTTCTCCTCTCAAGAGATTTTGTGGCTATTCTAAGGTGTTAGTTTGGAAATTTAAATCTTTAGTTTAGCTTTAGGTTAGCTTTAGCTTTGCCTATACATAATCCTCTATAGTACTTTAGTGTTCCTGAAGGATAGTTGTACAGTTTGACTGCTTTAAAGCCAAGTTTTTGTTTATTTGTTTGTTTGTTTTTGAGATTGTCTTGCTCTGTTGCCCAGGCTAGAGTGGGCATTATAGCTCACTGCAACCTCACACTCCTGGACTCAAGCCATCCTGCTACCTCAGCCTCCCCAGTAGCTAGGACTACAGGCACATGCCTCCATGCCTGGCTAATTTTTTTTTTTTTTGTAGAGACAGGGACTGCTATGTTGCCCAGGCTGGTCTCAAACTCCTAGCCTCCTGCCTTAGCTTCCCTAAATATGTTGGGATTACAGGCATGAGCAACTATGCCAAGCTAACTTCTTTAGCTAATCCTTTTTTTGTGGTAGTATTGTTGTGTTAAGTATTTATGGAGCTAACCTGTCTTGCAGAGGTTAGTAAATATTTAAAAGGGGAGTATATAATCTAGAATTCTTTAGGTGTCTGTGGAAAAGAAAACCCAATACAAACATAATACTTAGTATTCATGTATGTGGTAGATTATATTTTCAAAAGATGGTCATGACAACATTTCCTACCCCACATGCTTCTTACAATGTGACTTTGACACTTCTCCATTATGAGGTATAATTTATGGTCTCTCCTTTTGAATCCAGGCAGGTTTGTGACTACAGGAAAAACTAACAATCCTATTATTTTAATTTTTAAAAATTAGGGATACCAATGTTAATTTCTCTCCTCTCTCCTCTCCTCTCCTCCCCTCTCCTCCCCTCCCCTCCCCTCCCCTCCCCTCCCCTCCCCTCCCCTCCCCTCCCCTCCCCTCCTCTCCCCTCCCCTCCTCTCCCCTCCTCCTCTCCTCGAGTGCAGTGGCATCACTGTAGCTCACTGCAGCCTCAAACTCCTAGGCTCAATCCATCTTCTTGCCTCAGCCTCCCAAGTAGCTGGGACTACAGGACTTGTGTCACCACGCCCAGCTAAGTTTTTTATTTTTTGTAGAGATGAGGTCTCCATATTGCCTAGGCTGGTCTTGATCTCCTGGCCTCAAGTGATCCTCCCACTTTGGCCTCTCAAAGTGTTACGATTACAGTCATGAGCCACAATGTCCAGGCTAAAACTTTATTAACTTTCTTTATTTTCCTCACATTCTCAATTTTGTTGCTCCTGTTTCTTGCATCATTTCCTTCTTTGGCCATATAGCTGATAGTTGTTTTTTGGTTAAAGAGATCTCAAACAAAAAACTATTGACCTTTCTTCCTTCTTTTCTGTTATCAGACAATGAAATAAAATGAGGAGTGGTGGGTTTGTATGAGGGGTGATATATTTCCCTTTAGACTTTCTTTTTGAAAATGTAAACATTTTCAGTGTGGAGTATTTTCTGTCTATATGAACACTAAACACTTAGTAGAACTTTTAAAGCAGATTTAGTTTTTCAGCAGCTCCTGGATTTGAATTATCAATTAAAAAATTTTAGACCATATTATACTTCTTTTACACTCTGACCAGATGATTCTAACTTTCTGAAAAAGTTAAAGTTAGCATATTTTTCACTTCTTAGAAATTCCTCCCACTTCTCTTCTCATACTTTCTCTCTTGCAATCCCCACACTCTATATCCTCTCAAACTGTACTCTAAGCATTCCTAACATTTTCTGACCTCTGTGCCATTGCTTATTCTTTTCCTATCACTTTATATGTCCTCTCTGTCTCCCTGTCTTGATCATTAATCTTCTAGCACAAGAACTGCCACTTTTTAATGAAAACTTCCTGGATTTCTTCCCTGTCATCTCTTCTCTACTCCCATAGCACTTGTTTATACCCCTTAGGCTGTTTATTACTTTCTACTTTGTTTTATTATTATGCTCGTTATACATTCATTTATTTAACATTTGAATCCCTGGGCCTCCCAAGATTCTGATAACAGTATTCCTTCAATATCTGTGGGGGATTGGTTCTAGGAGGCCCATGGAATACAAAATCCAGGGATGTTCAAGTCTCTTATAAAAGTGGCATAGTATTTACATATAACCTACGCACATCCTCTTATATACTTTAAATTATCTCTAGATTACTTATAATGCCTAGTATAATGTAAATGCTATATAAATAGTTGACTATATTATGTGTTAAAATTTGTATTTTTTTAAATTTTTTTCAAATATTTTCTATCTGAAATTGGTTGAATCTACAGTTGTGGAACCCATGGATAGGGAGAACCAGCTGTACTGGTTGGCGTGCAGCATGGACATCAGTATTCTTTAATTGCTCATTGGGTGATTTCACTTGCACAGCCAGTGTTAAGAACTACTAGAATAGTGGTGATCATTTCACAATGCATATATATCAAAACATCAAGTTATGTACCTTAAATATATACAATTCCGATTTATAAATTATACCTCAAAAAGGCTTAAAAAAAAAAAAGAGAGCCACTGGAATAAAGGTATAACAGTGCTTGGCTTGTAATATGCACTCAAATATTTCACAAAATACTCTCTTCATTTTTCATGTTATTTCATGTAGTTGTATGGACTACTCAGAATATGCTTAGATTATTTTTATAACCAGAAATTGCTAGATAAACAAAATTGAAATGTTTTTTCTGTTTTTGTTTGTATTTTAAGACAAACAAAAAATACACTCTAGGGAAGTCTTGGATTTTGTGAACTCTGAACTAGTTTGTGTTTGATTGTAGATTAAATAGAATAAGTCTAATAGCCCAATTCTGCTCTGTTGCCTGGGCTAGAGTGCCGTGGCATCAGCCTAGCTTATAGTAACCTCAAACTCCTGGGTTCAAGTGATCCTCATGCCTCAGTCTCCCAAGTAGCTGGGACTACAGGCTTGCCACCACCTACTATTTTTTTCTGTTGGGGGGGGATCTTGCTCTTGCTCAGGCTGGTCTTGAACTCCTGACCTCAAGCAATCCTCCCGCCTCTGGCTCCCAGAGTGCTAGGATTATAGGCATGAGCTACCACAACTAGCCATAAATGGAATAAGCCCAATTCTTAAATCTTCTGTTACAAAGTAGTCTTCATAAGATGTGTGTATAGTTATCCTCTTCCCTGCCCCCAAAATCCATGGTTTTCCTTTTTGTGGTTTCAGTTACCTTCCGTCAGTTGTGGTTCAAAAATATTAAATGGAAAATTCTGGAAATAAACAATCCCAAAGTTTTAAATTGTACGCTGTTTTGAGTAGTGTGATGAAATCTCACTCACACGGTCCCTTGAGTATCATCCTTTCCTTTTTTTAATTTACAAAATATTTTTAGATCATAGCTTACTGCAGCCTTGAACTCCTGAGCTCAAGGGAAGTGATCCTCCTACCTCAGCCAAGTAGCTAGGACTATAGGTTTTTTTTTTTTTTTTTTTTGGTAGAGATGGAGTCTTGGTATGTTGCCCAGCCGGGTCTCTTAACTCCTGTTCTCAGCTTCTTACGTTGGCCTCTCAAAGTGTTGGGATTATAGCTGTGCGCTACCCTACCCACCCTCAGACTTATTTACTTGTTTTTGAGATGGGCTTGCTCTGTTGCCCAGGCTACAGTGCAGTGGCATCATCATACTTCACTGCAACCACAAACTCCTTGGCTCAAGACATCCTCCTGCTTCAGCCTCCTAAGTAGCTGTACTACATGTGTGTGCTATCATACCTAGCTAATTTTTTTTTTAAATTATTTTTTGTAGAGATCATGTATGTGGCCTAGGCTGATTTTTTTTTTTTTTTGGAGACAGAGTCCCACTTTTGTTGCCCTGGCTAGAGTGAGTGTCGTGGCGTCAGCCTAGCTCACAGCAACCTCAAACTCCTGGGCTCAAGCGATCCTCCTGTCTCAGCCTCCCAAGTAGCTGGGACTACAGGCATGCACCACCATGCCCGGCTAATTTTTTGTATATATATTTTTAGTTGGTCAATTAATTTCTTTCTATTTTTAGTAGAGACGGGGTCTCGCTCAGGATGGTTTCGAACTCCCAACCTCGAGCAATCCGTCCGCCCGCCTCGGCCTCCCAGAGTGCTAGGATTACAGGCGTGAGCCACCGCACCCGGCCGAGGCTGATATTTTTTTAACTTCTCACCTCAGGCAGCCCTCCTTATTCAGTCTTCCAAAATGCTGGGATTATGGGCATGAGCCACTGTGGCCAACCTTGAAATTTATTTTTTGAAGGAGAAATACCCCTTAAAGCCATTCTCTCTGTGATCATATGTATCATTTGGTCTGCTGTCCTGTTCCCTTTTTTTTTAATTCTAAAGTCCTTCTAATCTGGTCTTATTGTCTAGACCTGCTACAAACTGTCAGCCTGGGATGTCACACCTTCATTATCCTGATAATTCCCTTCACCTCTCTCATGTCAGTGTTTCCTGTGTCTTTTTTTTCCCATTGGAATACCTCCTTACTTTGTTGTAGCACATTATCATATAGCTTGCTGGGAAAGGATACAAGAAATTGTTCTTTCTTTCTCATTGTTGTATTTTTATCATATCCCATTCTTGTTATTTGAATGTAATTTTCTTTTTCTTTTCTTTTTTTTTTTTTGAGACAGAGTCTCTGTTGCCTAGGCTAGAATGTTGTGGCATCAGCCCAGCACACAGCAACCTCAAACTCCTGGGCTCAAGCGACCCTTCTGCTTCAGCCTTCCAGGTAGCTGGTACTACAGGCATTCACTACCATGCCCGGCTTATTTTTTATATATATTTTTAGTTGGCCAATTAATTTCTTTCTATTTTTAGTATAGAAGGGAACTCGCTCTTGCTCAGGCTGGTTTCGAACTCCCGACCTTGAGCGATCCTCCTGCCTCAGCCTCTCAGAGTGCTAGGATTACAGGCGTGAGCTACTGCTCTGGCCTGTAATTTTCTTTTTCTCCTATTTAAAGAATATTTGTAGGTTTTAGGTTTTTTTTCCTGCTTTCTTCGGTATTTCTGTTCACTTTTCCCTTTTCACCATTTGTTTGTTTCAGTGCCTTTCTTTTTGGAATTTTCCTCCATATTTGGTGTTCCATGGCAAAATGTGTTTGTTTTTTAAAAAGTCTACTCTGTTGATATACAAAAAATAAGTTTTGACCAATGTACTTGTTTATGTAACCACTACCCCAATCAAATATAGATTTGATTGTATTTATTTGATTGTACAGATTTCCATCACCTATTCCTTCCCATTTCTTTGCACTCTTTGTTTTTTTTTTTGTTTGTTTGTTTTTTGAGACAGAGTCTCACTATGTTGCCTGGGCTAGAGTGCCATGGCGTCAGCCTAGCTCATAGCAACCTCAAACTCCTGGGCTCAAACAATCCTTCTGCCTCAGCCTCCCAAGTAGCTGGGACTACAGGCATGTGCCACTATACTTGGCTAATTTTTTATATATATATTTTTAGTTGGCCCATTAATTTCTTTCTATTTTTAGTGGAGATGGGGTCTCGCTCTTGCTCAGGTCGGTCTGGAACTCCTGAGCTCAAATGATCCACCCACCTCGGCCTCCAGAGTACTAAGATTACAGGCGTGAGCCACCACGCCCAGCCTGCATTCTTTGTTTCTTACACATTCTCCTCACTACAACACCTGTCATTACAGCTAGTTTGCCTGTTTTTAAGACTGATATAATGCTGCCAGACAGTTTTTGTATCTGATTTCTTTTGCTCAGCATAGTTTTTGAGATTCATTTATGTTGCACGAATCAGTAATTTCTTCATTTTTATTGAGTATTATTCCATTTTATCGATACACCACAATTTTTCACCTGTTCACAGACAAAAGGGTTGTTGTTTCCAGGTTTTTGGTTTCTTTTTTTTTGAGCTATTATTTAAAAGACTGGTACGTACATTCCAGTACAGCATTTCAGTTTCTCTCAGGTAAGTAACAAGGAGGGGAATTGCTGGGCCATAGGGTGAGTGTATGTTTAACTTATAAGAATTGCCAAACTACCCATCCATTTTTAAGAGTGATGCAGTAAAAGGTTAATTGGAAGGCTTGTGTGTTTGAATGTATCATGAGTGTATCGTTTCTTGCCTTGTGGATTTTCCTGTTGAATGATTAGTTGGGAACCCAGCCATTGCTATAGAGAGAAGAGGCCTCATTTATTCTGTTGAGATGTTGTATATGTAGGGCAAGGGAAGGGAGGATAATATAAATGCTTACTTAATCTTTACCCTTTTTCATATAGCTTCTCATTATCCCATCCATAGCTCTCAACTATCTGGTGTTCCCATGTATCAAGCCTTTCCCATGGCTTAGTTTATCTAGAGAATTTATTTCTGGTCTCTGTAAAATGTACATCCAAAAGGTTGGTGTGTAAGTGATGGGGGTGTGGGTAAATTGGTGCCTGGCTGTGCCTTTTGCTGCAAGGGACCAGAGCAGGGGTGGGGAACCTTTTCATATTGGAAGGCTGTATTAATTTAGCTGTAATCAAATAAATCCACATTCAGGAAACTTCAATTAGATATATTTTAAAAGGAACATTATTTTGTAAAAATCTAACTGCTATGTACTTAATAATTTCAAAAAATGAAAACTGTTAATTTTAAAGTCAACTAACCTTTTAATGACTTTTTTGTGTCTGCTTTTTGTTGGAAAACATTTGAATATTTGGTTGTAGCGTGGAGGTCCGAAGTTGCAATTGACCTCAAACTCCTGGGCTCTAGATGAGTATCAGTCATTTGTGACCTTAGGGTGTGCTATTTATTTATTTATTTTTAGCTTTTACAAAAATAAATGTTTCTTTCAAGTATAAAAAGTAATGTTAAGACATTATCCAAAAATGGTATTCAGTCCAACAAGTATAAAACAAGACTTCTGAAAAAAAGTTTACGTTTGGGTATAAAATATTTAAGAACATAACTTGATATTCACAGTGGGCATTGAAAAATAAGTTTTGCTAATGTAGCTTAGAAACAAAAATATATCTACAGTCCCAGTTAAATAAACAAGTCTTTAACTGAGGAACAATCTTCCCTCAAGATGGATAGTTAGCATTTCAAAATTAGGTCTGTATAAGAATTTCCTTTAAAATAATGGTAAACTTGGTTCAATAATGTAGAAGTTCAAATACTTTAAGGGCATCTTGGTTTGAGTTAGGTAGGAGAATGTAGATTTGCAGCAATAGTGGTTGAAAAGCAAGAAAGCAGTTTTTGGGCATGTTGCTGAAGGTGTGGATATTCTGCTGCATTTTTTCCGTATTTCAGTTGAATCTTTCTTAGCATCAAACAATGGCTTGCTTTATATATATATATATATATATATATATAGACAGAGTCTTGCTCTGTTGCCCTGGCTAGAGTGCTGTGGTGTCAGCCTAGCTCACAGCAACCTCAAACTCCTGGGCTCAAGCAATCCTACTGCCTCAGCCTCCCGAGTAGCTGGGAGTATAGGCATGTGCCACCATGCCTGGCTAATTTTTTCTATATATATTTTTAGGTAGTCAAATCAATTTCTTTCTATTTATAGTAGAGACGGGGTCTTGCTCTTGCTCATGCTGGTTTTCAACTCCTGACCCTGAGCAAGCCTCCCGCCTTGGCCTCCCAGAGAGCTAGGATTACAGGCATGAGCCCAAACAATGGCTTTAAAATGTCATCTTCTGAAAGCTCAGTCAGTTCCATCTGTAGTTCTTAAGGTTCCTTGGTGATACCAACTAGATGAGGCCAAAATACTAATTTGAGTGTGATGTTATGATTCTCAAGTCAGTGAACCTTTCATTGTATTCTCTAATTAATAGGTCTGTAACAACTGTGTATTCTTCAAATGATTCACATATATCATCCTGCTCATTAAGGACCTTGGCTACCTGGGGAAAGTGTACAGTCAAAATTTCCTTTTGAAGAAGTGTTTTGAAAAAATTTTTTGTTGAAATGCTTGGATTTTTTTGCCATTTATCATATGTAGACTTTTTTATCTTGCAAAGAAATAGTCAAGTCGTTTTGATTTGACATATCACACAGAAATGCTGCATTCCTATGAAATCTTTTAATAATTCACATTGCTAATTCTGTTCTTCATAAAATTTAACTGTTTGTTCTGGCGGAGAGAAAATTTTGGCTAACACCTGTCCCTGTGATAGCCGACACACTTTAGAATGATAAGGCAAATCCACACTGAATGCCTCATAGTTCATCTTTAGCATGTTAAGAAACTGACTATGCCTTGTTGCATTTGCACAAATATAGTTAACAATATTTATAACTTGTTGTAAAGTATCTCTTTAGCACAGAGATTTTGCTGATGCAAGATACAATGAAAAGAAATGAGAGCATCTGGATTTGTTAACTTTTTTTTGATCTGTGCAGTTAAAGCCTTCATGTTTTCCTGTCATGGAAAGTGCACCTTCTGTATATAAACTCACTAAATTTACGAAATGTAGTTCAATTTCAGAATGTCTGCCTTAAAAGTTGTTGAAGATATCTATTCCCTGTCTTTTGTTCACTAGAGTGCCCAAAGTGAGTAATTCTTTGTAGCAAAGAAAATCTTCTATTAGAACCCAAATCATTAGTATCAACTGATTCATCCAAAGAGATTGAATAATATATATTTTCCTTTTGAAGTATTTTGTGAAGTTCTCTGTTACATTGAAGGCTAATTCATGCTGCTGATCAGTTATGGTTCTCCTTAAAAGAGACAGTTGTTAGTAGTGCTTTGAAACGTTATCAGGGTCTGAGCATCTTATAACTTTGATAATGCATTCTTTCACAATTTCTACATCACTGAATGGGTTCCCTTTCCCCCCCAAGTATATAAGCCTCTTTGTAAGTTGCTACAGTGGCATTATTTCCAGGTCTTATTGCTGCTTGAAAGAATTATCTTTGCTTTTGCTTTTCATCTTTTAATTTCTGCAGTATAACCTTTCACGACTCTCCCTCTAATTTAAAATATTTGTGGTCCTTATGAGTGTTATAATGCTGATGAACACTGAATTTCTTTAATGTTGATGTCACAGTATCGTAAAACAGCAAATCATTTTATCTTTAGCAGAAACAAGGTAATATTGCAATTCCCAATCCTCCTTAAAAAATGTTTTCTTCCTTTAGTGTTTCTTGGTCTTCAACTTAATGGGCTGGTGAAATAGTTTAAAAAATACTGTTGAGCTGTGCAGCTATTCAAAAATTCCATTTCAAACAGAAACACAGTGCACTGTTGTCAAAAGCTGATAACAGATTGGTGTACTTGACTCCCATAACCTCTTGCCAACCAGCCTCTGGTGGTGCCAGTCAGGGGGGGAAGTTAGAACTAAATCATGTGTGTAGCAGCTGTCAATTTGGCCCTTATTGCTTGCTAGTGTGCTAATTGTGTTATTCAATCTGGGAGGATTATTACATTGAAACTTATTTTATTCTTTGGTATTTTAAGTACATTCATTTGAAAAATAAAAATATAAATGATGAACAAAAATGTATTAATAAAAATAAAAGGATTTGTTCTATAAAATTTGGATTCAGTCAAAAGTTTGCGCTTAAAGACCTTGAAATCCACGTCTCCTTAAGGCTGCAGGCTCACCACCCCTGGACCACAGTCTAACCATTCCTCATAGACTTGCAACCATTTTCTTTTTTGTTGTAGCCCCATCTTTTACCTCCTTGCCTTTTGAAGTAACTGGTACCATCGATTCCTCAGCCTTTTGGGGGTTATGGATAGGGTAAATTAGTTTGCTTATTTGCATTTCTCAACTGCTGCTGCTTAGGTTTCAACTTTCTTTGATTTGCTTAGGTCGGTGACCACTCTTCCAGATACTTAATGTTCCCCAGAAAAAATTTCGACTGTCTTTTAGGACCTCAGTTCTCTCATCTCCTATTCTCTTTGTCCTTGTGAATTTATATCCTTTTTTATTCTCACTAACTTTGTGAGGGAGGGAGGGAGAAAGAGGAGATTTTTTTAAAAGAGTTCAATTTTCCTTTTTTCCCCCCATGAAACCACCTTTTATTTCTAATGCTGAAATAAGTACATTAATATTATGCTTTCTTTTTTTTTTTTTTTTTTTTTTTTTTGAGACAGAGTCTCGCTTTGTTGCCCAGGCTAGAGTGAGTGCCGTGGCGTCAGCCTAGCTCACAGCAACCTCAAACTCCTGGGCTCAAGTGATCCTTCTGCCTCAGCCTCCCGGGTAGCTGGGACTACAGGCATGTGCCACCATGCCCGGCTAATTTTATATATATATATCAGTTGGCCAATTAATTTCTTTCTATTTATAGTAGAGACGGGGTCTCGCTCTTGCTCAGGCTGGTTTTGAACTCCTGACCTTGAGCAATCCGCCCGCCTCGGCCTCCCAAGAGCTAGGATTACAGGCGTGAGCCACAGCGCCCGGCCTATGCTTTCTTACTTTAAAAATTTACTAGGCTGACTTCTATTTTCTGTCTTTTTAAAATTTTTATTGTAAAAATTTTCAAAGTTTTACTGTACAATGAACATTTTTATGTATTCCTTATCTACAAATTAACCAAATGTTAGTCAATGTTAGTTTATTTTGACTAAAAATACTGTTTATTTTCAGTAAATATGCATCTGTGACATTTTAGTATCTGATATTCTATTTTGAGTATAAATCATAATTTATTTAATCTATACTCTGTTGGTGGACATTGCTTCTTATAAAAATGCTTTTAAAAGCTTATTTAGGCCGGGTGTGGTGGCTCACGCCTGTAATCCTAGCACTCTGGGAGGCCGAGGTAGGTGGATCGCTTAAGGTCAGGAGTTCGAAACCAGCCTAAGCAAGAGTGAGACCCCGTTTCTACTAAAAATAGAAAGAAATTAATTGGCCAACTAAAAATATATATAGAAAAAAATTAGCTGGGCATGGTGGCGCATGCCTGTAGTCTCAGCTACCCGGGAGGCTGAGGCAGAAGGATTGCTTGAGCCCAGGAGTTTGAGGTTGCCATGAGCTAGGTTGATGCCGTGGCACTCTAGCTTGGGTAACAGAGTAAGACTCTGTCTCAAAAAAAAAAGCTTATTTATATGTAAATTTCCCTCCATTATAAATGAATAATTTGTTATTCATTAGATTGCTATTTTTGAAAACATATAACCAATCAATCCTTTAAATAATCTGTAACCAACAGTATAGATTACCATATTCTAATGGTTGATTTTCTTGTCTGCTCCACTAGACCATGAGCAACCTAATTTGTTAGTAAAGCCATTAATGAAAATTAGGCATCTTGAAGAAATAGATATTTTAGTAGCTGAAGTTGTTTCCTTCCATTACAATAATTTTAATTTTCACATTCTAAAAAGAAAAAAATCAAATTATTGGAGATGTTGATGAGTCCAGTTTTTAGTGAATGAAGCACCTAATATTCACTCTTTTCTCTAGCTACTGTTGAGTAAGAGCTATGTAAGTTTTAGTTCTTACTGCTTTATCATTGCTGTACATGTTGTTGAACCATGAACCCTCCCTCCCTACCACAAACATTTATTGAATGATTAGCGATATACTAGGCACTCTTCAGTCTTTATCTTGCTAGTCCTTTCTGCCTTAACTTGATCAGTCCCTTCTTCCTGGCGTTTGGAGACTACACTCTTCTGTTTTTCCTTCTGACTAATCCTTATCAGTTTTCTTTCTCTTTATTTTCTTTATGTCTTTGCTCTTTAGGCACTGCAAACATTGGTTTCTTCTAGTTTTGTATGTCTCATTGTGCTTCTTACTCATGGTTTAATTATCTATATACTGACAACTCCTATTAAACCTCTCTTAAGCTTTACACTCATAATTATAAAAATCCAATGCATCTCCCCAAGGTCGCCCATATTTAATATGTTCTTAAAAGAGTATTATCTGTTTTTTCCTAACTTACTCTTTTTCTTACATTCCCTGACTACATGATAACACCATCCTTCACAGTTTCCCTGTATAGAAACCTGAACTTTATTTTAGATTGCTTTTACTCTCAGTTGAGCTTCAAGTTCTATTGACCTTTCCTTCTAGATATTCCCCAAATTTAGCTCCTTTTCTTGTGGTGGCAATCTACTTTTTGCTTCCAGGTTTGATCTGTTTTCTACATTATTGGTAGAGTGAGCTATATGAATTGTATCTGTGTCTTGTTTCCTGTCTGCCTGGAGTTTATATCTGAATTGTGTCTGACTGTATCCCTTCTTTAGAATAGTCTCTGTGACTTGATCTCACTGACTCTCTGGGTTTATCCTTTACTACTTCCTGCCTTGCTTATTTTGCTATAGTAACATACTATACATCTGTTTGTAACGAAGTGTAATCTCTGCCTGGCATACCCTTGTTCATTTTGCTTGGTTTGGCCTTTAAAATTTAATGTAATCCTCCTCTCCATCCAAAAGCCTTCTCTGTTTCCTCCAGCAGGGGTCAAAGGTACCATTTTTGTGCCTCCTTTGTGACTGTAGTGACCACATTCAAGAGTATTTATTTTTCTGTCCTTGTAGACAGAGATTGTTTTATATAGTAGAAAAAAGTATTCAATGCATAACATAAATTAATGACTCAGTAATTTTTTTGTTTTTGATAATGGATATCTAAAATTTTAGGTTGTTATCTATTTTGTAAACTTTTTTTTTGTAAATGATGACAAAATATAAGCTAAACTTGGGGACGATCCTCCACATAGATAGGTAAGTTTAAGGATTACACATAATGTAATTTTTGTCACAAAGAAAATGAATATATTGTTGCTGACATTAAATTTGAAACATTTACTGCTTCTTGCTACTGCCTAATATTTGTATACATATTTTAAAGTTTTGTCTTTTGAAAATAGGTAAAAAAATTTCATACTTATTTTCTAAATTAGATTTGAAAATATTAGAATTATGACCAAATATCACTGGGTTTGTTTTACTTACCTGAAAGAGAAGTAATGTTTGCCAGTTTTTCTTATGAACTGGGTTGAAAAAGATTTTGAGGGAGCTCTTTTCTCTTCTGATTTCTTACCCATCTTCTGTTTCTTAATTGCAGTTACAGATATAGAGCTGAAACGACTAAAGGATGCCTTCAAGAGGACATGTGGACTCTCATATTACATGGGCCAGCACTGCTTTATCAGGGAAGTGCTTGGGGATGGAGTGCCTTCAAAAGTTGCTGAGGTAATCTTTATGTTCTAGGTTTTCCTTTGAGATAGTTATCTACCAGGCTAAATTTTTGAGGGGCCTCCTGATATTAACAGGATTAATCTTTCATACAATTAATTTTCTTGCTGAGTAGGTTAACAGGTCTGTTTTTTAGATGTTAACGTGGCTGTGTTCTTAGAGGCCAAAGTACTGCACAGCTGCAATTGTTCTTTTGTACTTTTGAGCTTTAATCGCCACTGATTATAATCATGGGACCATTTGATTGATTGCGTTCTTCTTCTTACAAACATCATCTCTGACATAAAATGTTTATCTTGGAAGTATGTTTTGTAAATTTTGTGTTAAAGAAAACCTTTACATATAGTAAAACCTAATAATTTTTTTTTATTTCATCATATTATGGGGTACAAATATTGTTAAGGTTACATATATTGCCCTTGCCCCTGCCCCCCAGTCAGAACTTCTAGCGCATCCATCCTCCAGGTGGTACACATCACACTCATTACGTAAGTATACACCCATCCCCTCCTCCCCCTCTCACCCACCTGACACCCCCGATAAATGTTTCTTTTTTCTTTTCTTTCTTTTTTTTTTTTTTGACATTTTGGTTACATTTAATATCTTTGCCTTTCCCAGGGTTGCAGGGGTCCTCAAACGTTTTAAACAGGGGGCCAGTTCACTGTCCCTCAGACCATTGGAGGGCTGGACTATAGTTTAAAAAAAACTATGAACAAATTCTTGTCCACACTGCATGTATCTTATTTTGAAGTAAAAAAACAAACTGGCAAAAACACCCACATGTGGCCTGCAGGGCCGTAGTTTGAGGATGCCTGGGTTAGAGGTATGCCCTTCCACTTCACAATGCTCACCACATCCTTAAGATGTGGATCTACCCCCCCCACCAATCCCTGGTGAACACTACCACCATTTGAGCACCATAGTTTTAATCAGTCAGTACCAATTTGATGGCGAGTACATGTGGAGCCCATTTTCTTGATCTTGTGTGGCCTCACTTTGGATAATGGGCTTAAGCTTAATCCAGGATAGTATATGTGGTGCTAGCTCACTGTCGTTTCTTAGAATTGAGTAATATTCCTTTGTGAACATATACCAAATTTTAATTATCCACTCATGAATTGACGGGCACTTGGGTTGTTTCCATGCCCTTGCAGTAGTGAATTGTGCTGCCATAAACATTCAGGTGCAGATGTCTTTATAATAGAATGTCTTATGCTCTTTTGGGTAGATGCCTACCAGTGCAGTTGCTGGGTCAAATGGTATTTCTGTTTTTAGCTGTTTGAAGTATCTCCAAAATCTTTTCCACAAAGGTTGCACTAATTTGCAGTCCCACCATCAGTATAAGAGTGTTCCTGTCTCTCCACATCCTTGCCAGCATTTGTTGTTTTGGGATTTCTTGAAATAGGTCATTCTCACTGAGGTTAGATGGTATCTCATTGTGGTTTTGATTTGCATTTCTCTAATGATTAGAGATGTTGAGCATTTTTTTATATGTTTGCAGGCCATTATTCTGTCTTCTTTGGAGAAGTTTCTGTTCATTTCCATTGCCCATTTGTTGATGGAGTTGTTTGATTTTTTCTTGTTAATTCTTTTGAGTTCTAGATAGATTCTTGTTATTAGACCTTTATCAGAAGTATAGAGAGCAAATATTTTCTCTCATTCTGTGGGTTGTCTATTTGCTCTAATGATGGTTTCTTTGTCTGTGCAGAAGCTTTTTAATTTGATCAGATCCCATTTGTTTATTTTTGTAGTGATTGCCTTGGGGGTCTTCCTCAAGAATTCTTTGCCTAGCCAATGTCTGATAGGGTTTTCCCAACATATTCTTCTAGGATTCTTAAGGTTTCATGCCTTAAGTTTAAATCTGTTATCCATCTTTAGTGGATTTTTATAAGGGTGAGAGGTAGGGATCCTGATTCAATCTTCTGCATGCTATCCAGTTTTCCCAAAACCATTTATTGAAGAGAGATTCTTTTCCCCATTGTATATTTTTGTCTGCTTTATCAAAGATTAGGTTACTATATGCAGATGGTTTCATCTCTGGAATCTCATTTCTATTGCACACATTGATGCTTCTGTTCTTGTGCCAATACCAGGCTGATTTAGCTATTATCGCTTTATAGTACAGCTTGAAGTCAGGAAGACTGATGCCTCCCAGTTTGTTCTTTTTACTTAAGATTGCTTTGGCTATATGAGGTTTTTTCTGGTTCCATACAAAGTGAAGAATTATTTTTTCTAGATCTGTAAAGGATGATAGTGGCACTTTGATGGGGATTGCATTAATTCTGTAGATCACTTTAGAGTAAAACCTAATAATTTTATAAAATAAAATGATGTAAATGAAACACTAGCTTATTGGAACATATTTAAATTCTTATTTAGTTAAGTTCTAAAACCTTTAGGTAGAGTGCAAATGGGCTAAGTTGATACAAATGTTCTTTCTAAAAATAGTTTACTATTTTATAGTTATATATACAGTTTTGTACTATGTCATTCTAAATGTGAAATAAGAATGGAATTTATAAAACAATAAATGATAATAGGAATTTAAGGTTGGTATATTATATAGAACCATAATTCACCATTTTTAGTTAACAACAGTTTCTGTTCCTCACCTATGATGTGTGCTTTTGAAGCTTGTGATTTACATAGTATAGAGATTGCATTTTTGTCAGTTTTTTTGTTTTTGTTTCTTTTCTTTTTTTTTTTTTTTTTTTTGAGACAGAGTCTCACTTTGTTGCCCAGGCTAGAGTGAGTGCCGTGGCGTCAGCCTGGCTCACAGCAACCTCAATCTCCTGGGCTCAGCGATCCTACTGCCTCAGCCTCCCGAGTAGCTGGGACTACAGGCATGCGCCACCATGCCCGGCTAATTTTTTGTATATATATTTTTAGTTGGTCAATTAATTTATTTCTATTTTTGGTAGAGACGGGGTCTCGCTCAGGCTGGTTTCGAACTCCTGACCTTGAGCAATCCGCCCGCCTCGGCCTCCCAAAGTGCTAGGATTACAGGCGTGAGCCACCGCGCCCGGCCCTGTTTCTTTTTTTATTTTTATTTTTTGGTGAGGATATATGTTGCGTTACTTCTCTTACATGTATTCTTGTATATACTTTCTTATTTTGCTGTTGTTTCAGATTTATGACAGGGTCAGCATTTTTCCTAAGTCTCTTTATTAGGTTCTCTGTTTCAGTATAAAGTTATCTTCCTATTTTCTTTCACTCTTTTTTCTTAAGTGCTAGTATAATATAAAAACCTGGGATTTAGAATTTTCCATTTTAAGATATAACTAGCAATTGAATATGATAATGTAAGTTGCCAACTAGAGGAATGGACTTAAAGTAAGTCCATAGTAGTTAATATAAGATGCTTCCAAATTCAAATATATACTAACTTTAGCCTTTCTCTCCTCTTAGCTCCTTTCTTAAAGTTAAAACTATCAGGCCTAGTGTATTTATGGTGCTAGGAAAAAGTTAGGTCATAATATATGATCCATCTCTTTGGATCATATATAAAGGTCTACATATGCACATATATACTTATAAATAGATATTCAGATTTTCACTCATTTTTAATTAGTTTGTTTGTCTTTATTGAGTTGTAGAGTTCTTTACATATTCCAGATACAATTCCCTTATGAGGTATATGATTTGCAGATATTTTCTCCCATTTCTGTAGGTTGTATTTCCACTCTCTTGATAATGCCCTTTGAAACACAGAAGTTTTTGGTAGAGACAGGTTCTTGCTGTGTTGCCCAGGCTGGTCTTGGTCTCCTGACCTCAAGTGACCCTCCTGCTTGGGCCTTCCCAAAGTGCTATAATTAGAGATGTGAGCCACTGCACCAAACCAAAAGTTTTAAATTTTGATGAAGTCCAATTTATCTACTTTTATCACTTGTACTTTTAGTTTTATATCGAAGACACCATTGCTTAACCAAAGGTTACAAAGATTTACTTCTCTGTTCTCCTCTTAAGAGTTTTTTTTTTTTTTTTTTTTTTTTTGAGACAGAGTCTCGCTTTGTTGCCCGGGCTAGAGTGAGTGCCGTGGCGTCAGCCTAGCTCACAGCAACCTCAAACTCCTGGGCTCGAGCGATCCTTCTGCCTCAGCCTCCCTGGTAGCTGGGACTACAGGCATGTGCCACCATGCCCGGCTAATTTTTTTTATATATATATCAGTTGGCCAATTGATTTCTTTCTATTTATAGTAGAGACGGGGTCTCGCTCTTGCTCAGGCTGGTTTTGAACTCCTGACCTTGAGCAATCCGCCCGCCTCGGCCTCCCAAGAGCTAGGATTACAGGCGTGAGCCACAGCGCCCGGCCCTCTTAAGAGTTTTATAGTTTTAACTCTTACATTTAGGTTTTATCTATTTAGTGTTAATTTTTTTTTTTTTTTTTTTTTTTTGAGACAGAGTCTCTCTTTGTTGCCCTGGCTAGAGTGAGTGCCGTGGCGTCAGCCTAGCTCACAGCAACCTCAGACTGCTGGGCTCAAGCGATCCTTCTGCCTCAGCCTCCCGAGTAGCTGGGACTACAGGCATGCGCCACCATGCCCGGCTAATTTTTTATATACATATCAGTTGGCCAATTAATTTCTTTCTATTTATAGTAGAGACGGGGTCTCGCTCTTGCTCAGGCTGGTTTTGAACTCCTGACCTTGAGCGATCCGCCCGCCTCGGCCTCCCAGAGAGCTAGGATTACAGGCGTGAGCCACGGCGCCCGGCCTCCAATTCTGTTCTTCTGTTTCAAGATTGTTTTGCTATTTTGGGTCTCTTGCATTTCCATATGAATTTTATAATTAACTTGTCAATTTATATAAAAAATACAGCTGAGATTTTGAAGGGATTGCATTAAATTTGTAGATTAATTTGGGGAATAATACTATCTTAACAATATTGTTTTCTGATCTATGAAATTAAAATGTCACTTCATTTATTTAGATTTTTAGTTTCTTTCAATGATGTTTTATAGTTTTTAGTGTACAACAAATGCCCATGAACCAGACAAAATGTTGTATATCCATTCAGTAGAATATTATTTGTTAATAAAAAAGGAATGAGGTTTTCTAACATGTATTACAGTATGGATGAACCTTCAAAATATTGCTAAATCAAAGAAGCCAAACACAAAATACCACGTTATATAATTCCATTTATATGAAATGGCTAGAATAGCTAAATCAATGTAGACAGAAAATAGATTAGTGGGACTTTGGGAAATTTTTAGGTGATTTTTCTTCTTGCTTGCTTATATTACAGCTGCATCTTCCTCTCATGCTTGCTGTTGGAGAGGCAGTGCATGCATCCTGTCTCTCCTTAGAGGGATCTGTTTTCCTGGAATCTGAGGCTACTTGGTTTTATCCTATGACCTTAGCGCTCTGGTGGACTGGAGAAATGTTGTGATATGATGGTTTATGCAGCCTTTTCTCAGTTTTAAATTAGGAGTGACACTCTTTCGGATTTTACACATCTGTAGTGAAATGGAACTCCCTGAAACATCATTTTTATGTGAAACTTCATTTAACCCAAAACTGTTTCAAGAGTCTTCTCTGTCCTTTGGGCTGTTGGTTAGAATAAAGTAATTGTTTTATAAGAGGGATCTTAATTTTAAATTGTAGAAGTCAAAATGATAGTTTCAAGTTTCAGTTTCAATGTAGGTAACACTTTTTTGCATAAAGTGTAGTACAGTATTAAACACAAATAGAAATTTTGTAAAGGTTTTTAATGATGATGATGATCAACTTTTGCCCTATTATTTATTGAGATAGGCATATTTTAAGTGAGGATGGGTACCGTTAGTATGTGGATATTGATTAGTACATACACTCTATTGTGAAAGTTGTAAAGTATCATAAAGAACCAAGTATTATATTTCTATCTTTAATTAATACCTGTTATTTTTTCAGGAAAGGATATCTTTATAGTTTCTAATACAGTAATCACAAAGGATGAGTGAGCCCGATTAAACTGTTTTGGAACAGTTTCAGCATTCATACAGAATGAGTTTATGACACATTTCAGACATCTCTTCAAGACAAGCATGTCAGTATAAAGACTTTATAAGCTTTTGTGCATATTTGGGAAAAGGAGAGAATTTATGAGTATAATTCATACTTTGAGAATACAAATTTATTTGCTGAAGGGGAAATGGTATACTTTAAATAAAATGAAACTGTTGGTCTGGGCAGGAAGCTTGAATTGAGTTTTAGTGGGTAGACTTATAGAATAAAGGATCTGTATTCCATAGATATAGGGAGATCAAGTTAAATGATGAGATTTATAAATAAGGCAATTAGTTGCAAAGTTAAAGAAGGGTCACTATACATGACCTTTATGAATTCTTTCTTAAAATCTTACAGAGAGGCCGGGCACGGTGGCTCACGCCTGTAATCCTAGCACTCTGGGAGGCCGAGGCGGGCGGATTGCTCGAGGTCGGGAGTTCGAAACCAGCCTGAGCGAGACCCCGTCTCTACTAAAAATAGAAAGAAATTAATTGACCAACTAAAAATATATATACAAAAAATTAGCCGGGCATGGTGGTGGATGCCTGTAGTCCCAGCTACTTGGGAGGCTGAGGCAGGAGGATCGCTTGAGCCCAGGAGTTTGAGGTTGCTGTGAGCTAGGCTGACGCCACGGCACTCACTCTAGCCAGGGCAACAAAGTGAGGCTCTGTCTCAAAAAAAAAAAAAAAAAAAAATCTTACAGAGAGCTCGAGACTTAAGGTCTGGGTAAAGAGGGTCACCTATTCTTGGCGTGATTCTGAAATTAATGTTTTGAGGCACAATAGCATATTTTAATATCAATATCTCTATAAAAGCTGCAGTACTATGCAAGATGCCAATTATAGATGGAAAAAACTTTATTGTCCTCTATATAATCAATCAGTGTTTTTCTTTATAGAAAAAGAAATAACATATATTTTTCAAGAACAAGGAAAGATATTTTGGAGATTTTAGTGCAAAAGGATCATGAACTTATAAGGACAATAACTTTAGGATATATTAATTAAGGAAGCAGTATAAGTTTCTAAATTGTTTTCTAGAAGACAATAGCTTTATATTTTCAGAACGAGGGATTTATCTAGGATTGAACAGAACTCCCATTTTTTACTTTCTCTGAAGACTTGCAATCATAAATTCCAAGGCTATTTCTCTATTTTCCAGAGACTATTTTGGATGAGGAATAAGAATTCATGGCAGTATACAGTTTTTAAAACTTAAGCAAAGATTTTGTTAGACTTACTGTTTTGAGGATTGATTAGTGTGATTAATATTTTGATGCACTTCTGATCTTATAATAGTAGCCTTGTGTAAAATATTAAATGGACAGAATTTGAGGGGATTGAGAAAACAAGGTAAATAGAAAATAAGTGAAAAATTTGAAAGTAGACTTTTCCTGAACCAAGCTACTAACTCTTAATAATCCAGTGTTTATGTTTTCTCCCCACTGCTTCTACTCCCTCCAAATAAATTTCATAACAAAACATTTCCATGTGGTATTACTTTATAATTTTTTCCTTTTATTTTCAAATTCACTTAAAAGTGCTTTTCACTACTCAAAAAATCTGCTAGACAAGTATATTTACAGTAGCTACCTATTAACTATTTATTTTAACTGGAAACTCTTAAATCCCTATCCCAGGATTGATTTCAATTCTGGATGACTGGTGAGTATAGTAATACTACTCTACTTTTCTCCATAAAGCTGTCTCTGACAATTTTACCCAATATTGCTTTTCTCCCATCTTAAACTCTTACAGGCATTGAAGCCTGTCTCTGTAGTATGTAGCATACATTTTATTATAGATAATGACTCATTTATTAATTGTTCATGTAAATCTTATCTAAATTATGATTCTTGATGGACAGACTTTATGACTTTAGAAAAATATGCCACAGAGTGCTGTGCATACAGTATAAACTTAGTAAATATTTGATTTATTAATGCTTGCTTTTCAGTAAGTGTATTATTTTGCAAAATCCTCTTAAAAGAATGACCAAGACAGTGCCCACAAGACCATACTCCTGAAGTCAGTTAGCTTTACTAACTTTGCAATCTTTGAACACTTAACCTTTTTCTAAACTGAAAACTGGACATTTTAAGCAAAAGCCATCTTAGAGCCTGGAGTGTTTTCAGACATAGTGATCAACATGTGAAAATGAATGGCTGATTAGTAGGATATTATATTTTCCCATTACTGTGGTGAATTTATGCACAGAAGTAATGTTGTATTACATTAGGGGCTCTTTTGGATTAGAGTGCTATATTTACTAGATAGTCTAGCTTTAGGGGGACTATCACAGAAGAGTGATAGTTTTTTTTTTTTTTTTGATGTTAGTCGTTCTACATTATTGATGAAATTCCTTTATGTTAGACTTACTAGCTTTATAGGCTAACAACTTCCTTGACAACTCATGGATTGTTAGCTCTTGATGCTATTGATCATTGACTGTTGTAAAATAAAACAACATGTTTATATCAGCTAGAAAAAAGCAGCTAACATTTTCATTTGTTATGATAAATCCTGATCTTGACATTATAGCTGACAGGAAAACACCCAGCAGGGTACAGGTTTGAAATCTTTCTCTGTAACTAGAGTCTGTAAAATACTCATTACTCTTTACTTTGACTGCATCTCTTTTTGTTCAGTTTAACATTCATGCTAGTTCTTGAATTTCATCGTCTCTTGGTATTTCTTTTTGTGAGACAGGACAAAGATTCCAATGATTCTATAAGATTACAGTTATACAACAGAGTATATCATTATTTTTTTGTAAACATGTATGAGCTTTTAAAAAAATGTCTTGATGGTCCGTAACTGCCTAGAGTGATTTTTAACTTCATAAGCTATTGAAAGACAGATTTTATAGTACAAGAGCTGACATATCATTAAACATAATAGGACTATTGAACTTCCTTGCATAAAACATTACATCAAGAACATTAGGTAAATTATGAATGTTCTAAGTAGTATGCCAAATGTCAAAGAAGTTATTCACTTATCTTATAGGAAATAACTTATGTACAATCACTTATTTTGAGTCCCTGGTGTATTAACTGAACTACTGCCATGACTGATATAGTAGATGACAAAAATAATTGGGATCCTGTTCAAGTCAGTCTCAATAAGACACTTCTGACCTTAATTGGTATTATAAGGTTAAATAAGGTGGATTTAATTCACAACTGGCAGTTATAAACTCTACCGAAGTTTAGCTGATAAAATTTAGCTGAGTTTTACTATGGAAGTTGTGAAATTTATATAAAAAGAACTATAAATGTAGAGAAAGCAACTAATATTTGCTAAACTTTGAAGAATATAAAGGGAAGACATCTGGATTCTTATCCTTTTCCTTCTTGCCCCTCCATGCTTACAAGTGGTATAAATATATCTATATTTCATTGAGTACCTGTCTAATAAATTTTTTTATTTATAGTAGAAATGGAACTGTTTTTATGTTGTGCCTTATATGGTAATTACTATCTTTTAGGACTGTTATCTTTGAATGTATGAGTTATTATATTCAATATTTGATTAAAATGTGGAGAGAAGAGTTGTAAAATACAGTTGGACTTTCTGTATTTCCGTGTTTTTGTCATTAAGTGATAAACATGAGACTCCTTCCTTAATGCACTTCTAAATTTAATTCCTTGATGCTTTATTGTTTCTGAGCAGCTGATTGAAAATAGGAAGAGGAAAGAATTTCTTTTCAGAGTCATTTATGCTTATAGCTTTAGGGTAAGCTTTTTCCTGCCCAATTTTCTTTTAAGTTATAAGAGTATTCTGGAGCATTTTTCTGAGGATCTTAAGTGTTGTCCCAAAGATACCATTATGAAAAATGATGGCCTTTTAATAATTGTTAGTCATTACGTGGGTATCATTATATACTACCTATATTGTAGTTTTAAATATAGGTACATGCAATATAGATATATCACAATTTCATAATCACAGTTAAGAAATTCTTCAGTCAGATTTGGGATTTTTAGGAAGTAAATTACATTAAGAGACTTTTCTTCCTATGTTAATGCAAACTAGTATAGGATAGCAAATTATTATTATTTTTTTTGAGACAGAATCTCACCATGTTGCCTGGGCTAGAGTGCCGTGGTGTCAGCCTAGCTCACAGCAACCTCAAACGCCTGGGCTCAAGTGATCCTCCTGCCTGAGCCTCCCAAGTAGCTGGGACTACACGCATGCGCCACCATGCCCGGCTAATTTTTTTTTCTATATAATTTTAGTTGGCCAATTAATTTCTTTCTATTTTTAGTAGAGACGGAGTCTCACTCTTGCTAAGGCTGGTTTTGAACTCCTGACCTTGAGTGATCCTCCTGCCTTGGCCTCCCAGAGTGCTAGGATTATAGGCGTGAGCCATTGCGCCCGGCCAGATAGCAAAATTATTTATTGAAAATATTTATATCATGGCTAACAAAAAATTCTTAGTATAGTCTATCTTTTTTTTACAGTAGTTTTCTTTAGCGAGAGTCATTCATTTATTCCTGTCATCTAAACTAGATATTTGTTATAAAATATCTGTAATTTTTTATGAATGAATACAAGTTATTTGACATAAACTCAAAATAATGGCATATAATAAATGATATTTATATATTTCACATATACAGTGAAACTCATTGTGTTTTCTCCCATATTAGTTATTATTTCTGGACAAAATACATTAAACAATTAATCCATGGGAATATGTTTTAAAGAAATCTTGCTCTGTATTTTTAACTGCTAAAGCGAGATATTGTTGCCTCTTTTTTTTTTTTTTTTTTGAGACAGAGTCTCACTCTGTTGCCCAGGCTAGAGTGAGTGCCATGGCATTAGCCTAGCTCACAGCAACCCCAAACTCCTAGGCTCAAGCAATCCTCCTGCCTCAGCCTCCCGAATAGCTGGGACTACAGGCATATGCCACCATGCCCAGCTAATTTTTTTTTCTATATATATTAGTTGGCCAATTAATTTTCTTTCTATTTATAGTAGAGAAGGGGTCTGGCTCTTGCTCAGTCTGAATTCGAACTCCTGACCTCGAGCAATCCACCCGCCTTGGCCTCCCAGAATGCTAGGATTACAGGTGTGAGCCACCGTGCCCAGCCCTTTTGCCCCTTGAACAACACGGGTTTGAACTGTGCAGGTTCACTTAAATGCTGATTTTTTCCAGTAAATATATTGGGAAAGTTTTTGCATGTTTGCAATAATTTCAGAAGAACTACAGATGAACCACGTAGACTAGAATTATGAAAAATTAAGAAGAAGTTAGATATGTTATGAATTCATAAAATATAAGTATATACTAATCTGTTTTATCATTTACCACAAAATATACACAAATCTATTATAAAAAGTTAAAATTTATCAAAACGTACACACATACTTACTGTATATGGCACCATTTGCAGTTAAAAGAATTGTAAATAAACATAAAGATGCAGTAATAGATCATACTGCATAAAATTAACTACATTACTATAATAATTTTATAGCCACTTGTTGCTATTTTGGTGAGCTCAAGTGTTACGAGTATCTGCTTCAAATGCCTTGGGATACCAATCATCTCTGTGTGAGAAGTTCATCTTTTCAGTAAACTGCATATCACAGTAAAAAGTAATCTCTTATGATTCTCATGTAATTTTCACTGTGTTTAGTGCAGTGCTGTAAGCCTTGAATAAATCCATTGGACCTATGTGAAATGCCACTTGTCATGCTGGGAGTATTCCTAAGAAGCAGAGAAAAGTCATGACAGTGCAAGAAAAAGTTGAATTGCTTTATATATACCATAGATTGAGGTCTGCAGCTGCTGTTGCCTGCTGTTTCAGACAGATGATTCATCTTATAAACAGATGATGTAAACTGTGGTTGATAAATATGGTATAGTACTGTAAATGTATTTTCTCTTCCTTATGGTTTTCTTAATTACATTTTCTTTTCTCTAGATTACTTTATTCTACAAATACAGTATATAATATATACAACCTACAAAATATTTGTTAATAGGCTGTTTATGTTACTGGTAAAGATTCTGGGCCGGGCGCGGTGGCTCACGCCTGTAATCCTAGCTCTCTGGGAGGCCGAGGCGGGCGGCCTCAAAAAAAAAAAAAAAAGATTCTGGTCAATAGTAGCCTATTAGTTAAGTTTTGGGGGAGTCAAAAATTATAGGTAGATTTTTGACTCCATAGAGTTGTTTTTTTTTTTGAGACAGAGTCTCACTTTGTTGCCCAGGCTAGAGTGAGTGCCGTGGCGTCAGCCTAGCTCACAGCAACCTCAAACTCCTAGACTCAAGCAATCCTCCTGCCTTAGCCTCCCAAGTAGCCGGGACTACAGGCATGCGCCACCATGCCTGGCTAATTTTTTTTTTCTATATATATTAGTTGGCCAATTAATTTTCTTTCTATTTATAGTAGAGACCGGTTCTTGCTCAGGCTGGTTTCAAACTCCTGACCTCAAGCAATCTGCCCACCCTGGCCTCCCAGAGTGCTAGGATTACAGGCATGAGCTACCAGGCCTGGCCTCCATAGGGGGTTGATGCCCCTGACCTCCACATTATTCAAGGATCAACTGTAATTAAAGTCTTTTTAAAAAATTTAATTTGATTTAAAAAATTATTTGTATAAATTTAGGGGGTACAAGTACAGTTTTGGTACATATTACTTAGTGGTAAAAGTCTGGGCTTTTAGTATAACCATCACCTGAATAGTGTACACTGTGCCCATTAAATATGTAACTGAAGTATTTATTTATTTATTTAGAGACAGAGTCTCACTCTCTTGCCTGGGCTAGAGTGCTGAGGCGTCAGCCTAGCTCACTGCAACCTCAAACTCCTGGGCTCAAGTGATCCTCCGGCCTCAGTCTCCCAGAGTGCTAGGATTACGGGCGTGAGCCACCACGCCCGGCTCTTTATTCTTATTTTTCCTTAAAGATGATAATAAAATAATTTTCTCAGTGGGCAGTCTTTGTTTGGCATTCTTCATTTTAAAATAAAAATATATGTTCTGTTCACTGTAAATAGGGTAAGGCGTTTTCACAGTGAGGATTTTTTTTTTTTTTACTTCTTTGTAGAATTATATCAGATGGCTCAGTGATAAAAAGGAAGCTATGCTGATATATGCCACAACATGAATGAATCTCAGAATCATTATGCTAAATGAAAGAGGCCAGGCCAGAATAGCATAAATGCTTAAGATTCCATTCATACAAAATTCTAGAAAGTGCAAACTAATCTATCATAGAAGGAAGCTTGCCTGGAGACTGATGCTGGGGCTGGTGCAGGAAGAAAGGGGAGGGATAAGATTACAGAGGTACATGAGGAAACTATTGTGATAGAAATGCTTGTTTTCTTGATTGTGGTGATGGTTTCACTAGTATATACATATGACATAACTGATCAATTGTATACTTTAAATATGTGCAACTTATTGTACTTCAGTTATTCCACAAAAACTTGGTAAAGACATTAAATTATATATATTTTTTGGGTTTTTGAGGAAGAATACTTAACACTGTTTAGGAAAATGAGCCTGAAAGTTGACTGTTCATTTCCTTTTCAATCTTTGGTAGGATTTTTGTATTTTGGTTCTGACTTGATTATTTATTTTATGACCTTTTCCTAGTCTCTTAAGTTCTGAAGCAAAAGAACCTCTAAAACATTGATCAAATTTTTGTAGGAATTTAGGTAGCTGACTAGCTTGACTGAAATTAGGAGAGTTAGAAGTGTAATTAAATTGTGATGTTCTGTTGACTTGGAGACCTGCCCTGGAATTGAGAGGAGAAGGGTGGAGGGCTAGGTTAGGCTGGGAAAGTTGGGATAGTGAAAAGAAGGAATGCCCAATGATACATTTGGAAATCTGTCTTCTCCCTTGTGATTTGAAGTTAGAGGTTAAATTAAGCTTTTAGAAAACTGAAGTTAAAGCAAGGAGATTCTAGAGTGAGATCAATGAGAATAGAAGATCCAGGATAATTAGCTTCCAAGAAAAGTATGGATAGTGAAATAGAGTAAGGACAGACAGTGGGAGCCAGTTGTGAAGACCAAGAGGCCAATTTTAGGATCATGGATTAAGATGTAGAACAGTGAAGAAAAAGCTACCCAGGAAATCTTTATATGCAGAATTTAGGGATACTAACTTTAAGGAGAGCAATTTTGACTTGAAACCTAATAGTTGAACTTGAAGCCTTTAGGCATTTTCAGGCACTAGTGGTCTTAGGAGAATTCAGCTTCTTGCTTGGGATGGGAATACATCAGCGATTGAGGAGAGGGACAAAGAACTGGGCATGGGTGGCTCATGCCTGTAATTTCAGCATTATGGGAATCTCAGGCAGGAGCATTGCTTGATCCTGAGAGTTTGAGATCAGCCCGGGCAACTTGTGAGACCTCATCTCTACAAAAAAATAAACATAAAAAAATTATTTGGCCATGGTGGAACATGCCTGTAGTCCCAGCTACTTGGGAGGCTGGAGGATTGTTTAAGCCCAGGAGTTGGAGTTTGCAGTGAGCTATGACTGCACCCCTACACTCCAGCCTGGGTGACAGAGCAAGAGTCTGTCTCTTAAAAGAAAAGAGGGAAGGAAAAGATATTGACTTTGCAAGAAGCTAGTAAGTGGAAGGAGAGTTACAACCACGAACTTCAAAGAAATTAATTATTTTAAACCAGCGCCAAACTAATTGAGGAGACATGCCAGTAATTTACTTATTGATGTCTAGTGATACTGTAGTTTATGCTCTATCTTTTATAGTTGTGTATTTGAATAGATTTAAATAGACAAGGTATCTTCAGGGTAGAGACTGAATCTCAGGACTTATTCTCTGTGGTGGCAGCAGGAAGTTACCTAAGACAGTAAGAGTGGTTATCTGGTTTGTGGAATCAGTCCTAGAATTAGTTATTGGTCAGATAGTCTTGTTAGATACAAATAGGTAATTTTCAGAGCTATTCTGGATATTTTGTTTATACTAGGCTCCTTTGCTTTTTGGATTTGAGGAAGGGAAAAAAGTAATGAGTGTTCTGTTCTCTAAATTTAAGAAGAGTGTTAGTAACTAACTTTCTGACTCTTAATGTTCTGTAAACATTTTATGGTATGGGCTTATGTCTAGCCATATAATAGTCAACAGTTCTGTAAGATTTACACCTGACAAAGCCCTATAGAAAGAACCCTTAGGATAATTCTTATGTGAAATAAATAAAGATTGTAGGACAAATATAATAAAATATGCTAAGAAGATGGAGCAACTAACATGTTTTCTTCTCTGAAATATATTTGGCCTTTTCTTTTTTAAATTAAGCAGTTTATTTTTTGCTTTTATTATTATTTTTATTAATATACTATATATATTTATGGGGTACAGTGTGATATTTTGATACATGTATACAATGTATAATGATAAAATTAGGGCAATTGGCATATCCATTACCTCAAACATTATCATTCCTTTGTGTTGGAAACATTTAAAATCTGCTCTTCTAGCTATTTGAAAATATACAATAAATTGTTAATTATAGTCACCATAGTGCTAGAGAATGCTAGAACTTATTCCTCCCATCTAGGTGTACTTTTGTATACCGTAACCAAATTTTGGCTATCTCCCTCTTCTTCCTTCCCTTCCCCACCTCTGTTAACAACTCTCTACTTCTATGAAATCAATTTTTTTAGCTTCCACGTATGAGTGAGAACATGTGGTATTTATCTTTCATAAACAGCTTATTCTTGGCAGGATAGTGAACTATCTATCTATATAAAATTCATTTCTGTCTGTTAGGATATCTTGTGGAAATATTCAGTTTTATTTTCATAAAACTTGGTGAGTCTATTGCATGAATTTTTCTTTGGTGATTCTCTGATAGAATCTCAAAGAGATAAAGGTTCTATCTATCTTACAGAGTATTTCATTCTGAGGTCAAGAATTCTTTGTGACTGCTGTAAATATTAAGTCCCAGTAGAACGAGAAAACAAACCATGGTGTCAAATAAGAACCCTAAATCAAGTTATAAGGGCAGAGGGTCTGAGATGCAGTCTTTGATTTATGATTGATCTGTGTATTAGTAGGAAATGCATTACCCCCCAGGAAAAAACTCAAAGTAAGTAAAAATATTATGAGTTTTTCCTTCACGTAAAAAAATTCCTAAAGTAGACATTACAGATACTGAATCGCAGCTCCTCTTTGTCATTAGGGTCCCAGGCCCCCTTTGATTAGAGTCTTTCTGGAAGTCCACCCATTGACTTCCCAGTCACATCTCATTGGCTATCCCTAGTTGAAAGAGACTCTGGAAAATGTAGGTTTAAATGGGCACCTTAGGCCAGGCACGGTGGCTCACGCCTATAATCCTAGCATTCTGGGAGGCTGAGGCGGGAGGATCACTTGAGGTCAGGAGTTTGAAACCAGCCTGAGCAAGAGCAAGACCCCGTCTCTACTAAAAATAGAAAGAAATTAATTGGACAACTAAATATATATAGAAAAAATTAGCCAGGCATGATGTGGTGCATGCCTGTAGTCCCAGCCACTTGGGAGGCTGAGGCAGAAGGATTGCTTGAGCCTGGGAATGTGAGGTTGCTGTGAGCTAGCCTGATGCCAGAGCACTCTAACCCACGCAACAGAGTGAGACTTTGTCTCAAAAAAAATAATAAAAAAAATAATAAAATAAATGGGCACCTTAATATTTTTTGTTGGTGTTCTGTTACTAAGGAAGAAAGGAAAAAAGGATACTAGGGACATTGGGTAGACAGCTAACAGTTTGTGCAGCAAGCTACAACATACAAGTTGTATTATGATCCAGGTTGAGTGGCAACAGAAATTTATTTAAATGGATTGGATAATATCATGGAGGCATAGATGAAAATTTTACTTAAAAAATTGTCTTTTAAAATATATAATACATATTTTAATTACATTATTAAAATTGAATTACAGTGCTCTTTTGTTTTCATTTGCTCTGTGTTTCATATTTATAGCCCTGTGAACTATTATTTATTAGTTGATTTGTAGGAAATAGGTCATGTATGTTGATGACAACATTTAAAACTTATGGAAGTGTCTTTAGTGAAAAGTAAGTCGTCTTCCTTTTATCTCCTTTACCTGGAGTGTCTCCCCAGCAGTGACCAGTTACCTGTTTTGCAAATAAAGCTTTTAAAAATAATTTTTATCGAAGTGATATATGCACATAGTTAAAGTAAAATGAAAAAAAGCTAGTGAAAACAAGAGTTCCTGTCTCCACGTAACTTAATCTTATGGAAGTTCCAGAGGCTACCACTTTGTAGTAGTCGCTTCTTGTACATACTTCTAAATATTGTCCTTTACTGCTGTTTCCTAATGAATTTTAAGCTTTATGCTTTGTTTTCCAATTGTGGAAGATAAGTATTTAGCTTTCTGACATTCCTCCTTTTGATATCTTCCCAGTGCAATTAGGTCACAAGTTTTGGTTATATAAGTATTGTTCACAGTATTCTGACTATGTAAACATTCGCTGTAACATATTGAATTATGATATAGTTTTCTTTTTTATTCAGTATTTTGTTTTTCCTGGATTTAAAAATTGCCTTATTTTTAAGCATATAGTTAAAAAAAGAAAAAAAATAAAATAAAATAAAAATTGCCTTATTTTTTCCTATGCTTAGTTTTCATAATACCTGTAGCTAAATTGTCCCATACCTTCCAATAGCTTTATAGTCTGTGAGACAAAGGTTAATTTCTTACATTGCTTTTCTAAATGTATTTTTAGCTGAAGTATTTATCAGGCTGTCTTTTCTAAGCTCCAATATTCCATGAATTTTTATTTCTTTGGTCTTTTTTTGTCCCAACTCTTGAATAAAAATCTCTGATGCAAACATTTTGTTAATGAGTTTTCTTTATTGCTGTTGAAGTAGTATGGGACATAAAGATGAAATACAGGAGGTAAATTGAGGTGATTAAAAGGCACATCATTTGCATGTTTTTTTTTTTTTTTTTTTTTAAGAGACGGGGTCTCGCTATGTTGCCCAGGCTGGAGTGCAGTGGCTATTCACAGGCGCGATCCCACTACTGATCAGCACGGGAGTTTTGACCTGCTCCGTTTCCGGCCTGGGCCGGTTCACCCCTCCTTAGGCAACCTGGTGGTCCCCCGCTCCCGGGAGGTCACCATATTGATGCCGAACTTAGTGCGGACACCCGATCGGCATAGCGCACTACAGCCCAGAACTCCTGGGCTCAAGCGATCCTCCCATCTCAGCCTCCCGAGTAGCTGGGACTACAGGCGCGCGCCACCGCGTCCGGCTACATGTTTTAATTATCATTAAAAACAATGAGAAAAAAAAAAAAAAACAATGAGAATATACTAGATAGAAAATTTTATCTGTAGAAAGCATTTGATGTTAGGAATAGGAGAAATCAGGCTCAAGAATTGGTTTTTGTCTTGCCTCATGTGAAAGAAGCTGAGATATTAAATCAAGTCAGTAGCATCTCAAAAAATATGTTTTCTTTTTTAAGAATCTGGCTGGAGTTTAGCTTTTTTAATAGTTTATAATTTTAAACATCAGTTTATAGTTGGCACTGCTGATAGGATTTAATAGTAAGTAAAGTAGTTGGTTTAGTTATTTTGTGTATGGGTGGCAACTTTATTGGCATTCTAACTCTGAAGAAAAAAATTTTTAATTTCCAAATGGCAGAAGCTATAGAAATGTTTTGACATTTTATAAAAGACAATACTGGCATATAATCACATTAAGGTTCATTTTGAACTACTTTTCCCATTATGTTTTGTTGCAGATGCAGTTAGTTAAGAGGCTTTCAAAAAACTTAGATGAGGAATAAAAAGGCTTATAGGAGCAGTCTTCAGGAAAGTGTCTTTAACCAACTTTGCTATGTATACCAGGCCATTACTTTTAAAGAAATAGTGTTTTGAGCCGGTCATGGTGGCTCACGCCTATAATCCTAGCACTCTGGGAGGCCAAGGCAGGTGGATTGCTCGAGGTTAGGTGTTCAAAACCAGCCTGAGCGAGACCCTGTCTCTACTAAAAAAAAAATAGAAAGAAATTAATTGACCAACTAAAAATATATATATACAAAAAATTAGCTGGGCATGGTGGTGCATGTCTGTAGTCCCAGCTACTCGGGAGGCTGAGGCAGGAGGATTGCTTGAGCCCAGGAGTTTGAGGTTGCTGTGAGCTAGGCTGATGCCACAGCACTCACTCTAGTCTGGGCAACAGAGTGAGACTCTGTCTCAAAAAAAAAAAAAAAGTAGTGTTTTGTTTTTTTCTTAAAAGCTTCTTCCTACTAGCTTTTACTGGAATATATTTTACATGTCATACAAGTCAATGGCTTTGAGTGTGTTCACAGAGTTGGGTACCTATTATCACAATCACTTTCATCATCCTAACAAGAAACCTTATACCCTTTAATATATACCCCAATTTTTCTCCATCCCCTTCTCCCTCAGCTTTAGGCTAACTAATATACTAATCTACTTTCTGTCCATAGATTTCCCTATTCTGGACATTTCATATCAATGGAATCATATTTGGTTTTCTGGGGCTGGCTTTTACTTAGAGGAATCTTGAAAACTTTGTGTATTGTATCGTGTATCTGTCCTTTGTTCCTTTTTATTGGTGAATATTTCTTTGTATGGATAGTCCATATTTTGTTTATTCATTTGTCATTGACCATTTGGTTTATTTCCACTTATTGGCTACTGTAAATAATGTTGCAGTGAACATTTGTATACATTTATGTGGATATATATTTTCATTTCTCTTGAGATATATATGTTGGATGGAGTTTCTGGCTCATGTGTTAACTCTTCATTTAATCTTTTGAGGAACTGCAGATTATTTTCCAGAGTAGCTGGGCTATTTTATATTTTCCACCAATAGTATATGAGAGTTCCATTTTCTCTAAATCCTTGGAGTTTAACTATCTGTGTTGTCTATTATAGCCATCCTAGTGGATGTGAAGTAATAGTATCTCATTGTGGTTTTGATTTGCATTTTCCTGATCTCCAACTGTTCAGATATCCTGATTAAATAGATTAGTGGATCTGAAATGTATAGTAAAGGTTTATTAATTCCTATGATATACAAGTATATGGGAATTTGTGATTGACTTAATTGGCTCAGGGCATTTTAGGACACTGAGGAATTTTGAAGTTTTCTCTATTTCAACAATAAATATATATATTTTTTTATTTTAGTGTATTATGGGGGTACAAGTGTTAAGGTTACATATATTGCCCATGCTCCCCTCCCCCCTGGAGTAAGCGCTTCAAGCATGTCCATCCCCCAAACGTTGCACATCTTACTCACTGTGGTTGTATATAATCGTCCCTTCCAACCCCCTCCCACCCTCCCAACACCTGATAAATGTTACTCCTATATGTCCACTTAGGTGTTGATCCGTTAATACCAATTTGCTGGTGAGTACATGTGGTGTTTGTTTTTCCATTCTTGAGATATTTCACTTAGTAGAATGGGTTCCAGCTGTATCCAGGAATGTACAAGAAGTGCTATAACACCATTCAACAATAAATATTTTAAAAATTCAAAGTAATAATCATTAATCAAGTTAATATTGAGTTAATCTATATTTTATAAGGTGGTTCTATAAACACTCCAGGTCTGGAACCCAGGCATTACTACTTCCTTTTTTTTGAACCCTACGTCAGTTAATTTTCATCTTTTCCAATCTTGACCCTTTTTGAAATTATATCTACTTCTTAAAATCAATTTTTACAATATCCATTTATTTTGTATAAATAAATTTTTGTGAAGATTTACTAATGTAGAGAAACAAAGTGAAATGTATGTGGATTTAAAGTTACACATATAATGCTTTTTATTGGCTTTAGTATTAATACTTATTATTAAATTAATCCATCTAAGAACAATATTTTAAACAGTGAAATATGATTGAGGGAGCCAGGCACAGTGGAATGCACTTGTAGTCCCAGTTACTCAGGAGGTTGAGGTGGGAGAATCCCTTGAGTCCAGGACAACAAAGTGAGAACCCATGTCTTCAAGGGGAGGAAAAAAAAGATTTAGGCCTACAGAAGTACCTACTCTTCTCACTTTAAAGAAATAGGATGTTGGCCGGGCGCGGTGGCTCACGCCTGTAATCTGGGAGGCCGAGGCGGGCGGATTGCTCAAGGTCAGGAGTTCAAAACCAGCCTGAGCGAGACCCCATCTTTACCATAAAAATAGAAAGAAATTAATTGGCCAACTAATATATATAATATAAAAATCAGCCGGGCATGGTGGCTCGTGCCTGTAGTCCCAGCTACTCGGGAGGCTGAGGCAGGAGGATCACTTAAGCCCAGGAGTTTGAGGTTGCTGTGAGCTAGGCTGATGCCACGGCACTCACTCTAGCCTAGGCAAGAAAGCGAGACTCTGTCTCAAAAAAAAAAAAAAGAAATAGGATGTTGAGTGTTGAGATATATTAAACACATCTTATAAAACAGTGGACCTGTTTTGCATCTTCTACCTACCTAGTAGTCACAATTTACTTAATTTTTCTTAAGAAATTAAAAAAGTCTCATAAGAACGGTCTCATAAGAACTTATGCTTTGATACTATTTCTTTCTGTTCATTAAGTTTACTCAATGGTCATTGAGTGCCAACTATGAGCACTTTATTGAAAAGGGGTGACTAAAGTTGTGGCAAAGTTCAAACACAATTTATTTTTCAGCATGTGATTAAAGTAGTTAACACTGAGGTGTTAATGATTAATAGAGTTTGCCATCAGAAGGAGTGGTCACTGTTAAGAGGAGCTTGTCTTCCCAGATTTCCTATTAGTAGATTTAAGGAAGTGGCTTTTTTAAAAAAAATTTTGGTTGTATTTTTAATTGTAAAATTTTCATTTCTTCCTTTACATCTTCTATTTCTTCTATACTTAGACTTTCCATGCTTCCATTCATTTCAAGAGTGTTTGCCCTCATTTCTTTGGAAATTTTTATAATAGCTACTCTGAAATCTTTGTCTAAGTCCAATATCTGTTTCATCTAATTGTTGGTATTTATTGATTACCTTTTCCTAATTGAGTTGATAATTTCCTGGTTCTTTTATATGCTGAGGATTTGGGGATTATATTCTAGATGTTTGGAATATTATGAGATTCTGAGACTTGTTTAAATCCTATGGAGATATTAATATATTTGTCTTATCAGATCATTGATAATGATGATCTCATTCTCACGTCTTCTGTTGGTTGTAGTTTCAATGTCAGTTACGTGTTCAAAGCCTTTCCTGTGCTATTTGGATCTGTCCCACGTGTGCACCACCTAGTGGCCAATTTGGGACCTGTGCTGTGGTCGCTCCTGAATTTTAGTCAGACTTTGGTATGCTGTTTAGTGTTATATCTCATGCATGTGAAGCTAGGAAGCAAACCTAGGAGTTCAAAAAACAACTATCCTTATCTTTTTCTTCAGGAGTCATATTACTCTCCATGTCCCTGGTGCTCCCATTTTCAGCCTTCTGGTCAGAGGAGCTTTAGTTAGCCTGCAGTACCACACACTTCCTGTTACTGTGCCTATGTCCAGAGCGAAATCATAGGAGGTAGAGGACAGGAAAACGGAAGAAAGCAGGGGGACTTTTTCTCACCCTCTTGGGACCATAGCTACTCTGATTAGAAAGTGTGGCAGACTAAATAATGGCTCCCCAAAATATCTAGGTCCTAATTCCTGGAATGTACATGTGGCATTTGTCTGTGGAATTCTAGTAATCAATGTACGTGGTCCAAAATGCCAGTTTTGCTACTTACTACCCTATCTGAAAAGATTTTTAGTTATTTAATTAGGAAAACTCTTCCTTGGCTACTGAAAATAGGTTTATATGGCTTTTTAGGTCCTTGAGTAATCTCATTTCATTCAATGTTGTTTCTTTGTGATGTTGGTGAGAAAAAAAAAAGTCAATTACTGGCCATGGCCACTGTCGGTGTGGAGTTTGCAAGTTCTCCCCATGTCTACATGTGTTTTCTCTGGGTACTCTGGTTTCCTCCCACATCTCAAAGACGTGCAAGTTAGGTGAATTGGCATGTCTAAATTGTCCTTGTCTGAGTGAGTGAGTGTTTGTGTGTGATTGTGTGTGTGTATGTGCGTGTGTGTATATGTATTTGTGAGTGCACCATGTGATGGGATGGTGTCTTGTCTAGAGGTGGTTACTGCCTTGCGCCCTTAAACTGTTGGAATAGGCTCTGTCTACCTGTGACCCTGAACTGGGATAATTGGGCAAATAATTATCTTATTTGTTTTTATTAATTTCTTAAATGTACATATAGTTGACATTTATTTCATTGTTTAATATTAGAAGAGTTTTAATATTTCTTTTTTAAAGAGACGGAGTCTCATTATTTTGGTCATTCGGATCTCAAACTCCTAGCTTCAGGTGATCCTCCTGCCTCCATCTCCCAAAGTGCTGGGGTTACAGGTGTGAGGCATCATGCCTAGCCAGAGTTTTCGTCCTTATTTAGAAGTTTAGTGATATTTTTTTTTTTTTAAACAGGAAGTCTCCAAGTAAAAGTTTAGTGATATTTTTATGACCAGAAATATGCTGTAGGAACTTTACTCTTGTTTATGTAGATTAGCTCATGGTAAAATTGGTTGTTCCACATTGTTTCACTTTAAGTTGCAGTTTCCAAGAACCTATCCACCACGTTAAGTGAGGACTTAATGTATTCTTGGTAGTTTTAACTATTAGTTTGAGATTTTCAAGAAATTACTCTCTGAAAATTTATTGTGTGGGTGAATTGTTCTAATGCTGATACTGAAGCTATTTATATAGTCATCCCTTGGTATCTATGGGGATTGAGTCCAGGGCACCTGAGGCTACCAAAATCTGTGGATACTCAGGTCCCTTAAGTAAAATGTTTAGTGTTTGCATATAACCTACACACACAACCTCTATACTTTAAATCTCTAGATTACTTACAATACCTAATACAATGTAAGTGCTATGTGAATATATTTTTTAAATTGGTATTATTTTTTATTGTTGTATTTTTATTTTTATTTTTGAATATTTTTGATTTGTGCTTGGTTGCATCAGAGGATTTGGGAACCAGTGGACACAGAGGGCTGACTGTATCCTGTCCTCTTTTGTTTTGTAATGAATATTCCAGCTACTCTTGTGATTTTTTTTTTTTTAAGTTTCAGAATATTATGGGGGTACAAATGTTTTGGTAATGTGAATTGCTTTTGTACAATTTCAATCAAAGTATCCATCACCCAGTCGGGCGTGGTGGCTCATGCCTGTAATCCTAGCACTCTGGGAGGCTGAGGCGGGCGGATTGCTCGAGGTCAGGAGTTCGAAACCAGCCTGAGCAAGAGTGAGACCTCATCTCTACTATAAATAGAAAGAAATTAATTGGCCAACTAATATATAGAAGAAATTAGCTGGGCATGGTGGCACATGCCTGTTAGTCCCAGCTACTCAGGAGGCTGAGGCAGAAGGATTGCTTGAGCCCAGGAGTTAGAGGTTGCTGTGAGCTAGGCTGACGCCACGGCACTTATTCTAGCCTGGACAACAAAGCGAGACTCTGTCTCAAAAAACAAAACAAAAGAAAACAAAAAAGTATCCATCACCCATATAGTGTGCATTGTACCTATTAGGTGTGAATTTACCCATCCCCTCCTCCACCCTCCTGCCTGAACTAATGCCTTTGTTAACAACCTGGATGGAACTGGAGACCATCCTTTTAAGTGAAGTATCACAAGAATGGAAAAACAAAAACCATATATACTCACTGTTAAATTGAAACTTATAGATCGACACTCATGTGCACATATGGTAGTTCAATTCTACCCTTGTGATTTAATAAAATAAAATTCAGCTGTTAATGTAACATTTATCACTCTCTCACAAGTTGAGTTAAATTTTCATTTTTTCATTTCTCATAGAATTACCTAGTATTTACTTAATAGTAGAATGGTAGAATGTCTAGGTCAGTATAAACTATTGAAGGTTGTAAGTAATGGGACATGAGCTGGCATGAGTTTAGGAAGGTCTTGCCCTGAGTATGCCTGCCTGTTAGTTTGTTACGATAGTTATTAGTCAAACTAATAACCATAGTTCACTGGAGTCTGCTCATTCCTTGTCTAGGTGAGACAGGTTTTGACTGTGTAGGTAGTTCACAGAAGAATCTTGCTTACTACAACTTTTACGTTTAAGAAATAGAAACAAGGCCAGGTGCGGTGGCTCATGCCTGTAATCCTAGCACTTTGGGAGGCTCAGGTGGGAGGATTGCTTGAGGTCACAAGTTGGAGACCAGCCTGAGTAACATAGCAAGACCCTGTCTCTACAAAAAATGGGAAAATTAACCGGGCCTGGTGATGTGCGCCTATAGTGTCAGCTACTCAGGAACCTGAGGCAGGAGAATCGCTTCAGTCCAGGAGTTAGAGGTTGCAGTGAGCTATGGTAATGCAACTGCCCTCGTGTATTGGCAACAGTGTGAGACCCTGTTTCCAAAAAACAAGCAAGCAAGCAGAAGAAATAGGAACAATATACCACTAGACCAGATCTTTTTCCACCTCAAAGGACTTCTGAAAATCTAAGAAAATAATCTTTCTTTAAAACTGAGAGTTATTAATAAGATGAGGAAGATGTAAATTAAGGAAGCAAATTAAGGGAAGATGCATACATCTGTTTTTGATTACTTAAAGTTCTACAAAATGTTTGTGCCAAGAAAGACCAATTATGTTGTTTCTCTCTCTTCCTTACTGTTTCTTCCTTACCTACCCTATTTGATGCCTGACACATAGATGCACAATAAATATTTATTATGTGAGATATTACTTTTATTACTTATTTGGCTTTATGAACAGTTTGTTTCTTTTTTAATTGGAAAAGAGTTATGTTATTTCATTTGAAGTACGTTCAAATTCTAAAGTGGAATTTTTTTCCTTTTGTCATTGAGCCCTTATAAAAACTACCTATTAAAGTTAGTGGTAGGAAGAAAATATTATTTAGAGTAGATTTAATATGAATGTAAAAATTTCTACAAATTCGTTTTGTGGTATGTTTACTCAAATATACTAAAGCTTTCTTTACCTAAAATTTGTTTTTTAATTGAAATTTTGATTAAAATATATGTAGATTTACATGCAGTTATAAGAAAGAATACAGAGATGTCCCTTTTATACTTTGCCCAGCTTTCCCCAAAGGTAATATTTTGCAAATGTATAATGTCACAACCAGGATTTTAGCATTGATATTATCCACTGATCTCATTATGCGTTTTCCAGGTTTAGTTATACTCTTCTTTGTGTGTGTGTGTGTGTGTGTATTAAGTTCCATACAACTCTATTACTCTGTGGGTTTGTGTATCTACCTCTACAGTCAGGATATTTAACAGTCACCAAAGCTCCATAGTTTGATAACCTTTGTGTTTCCTGGTGTTATAGGTCCTCTGTTGATAAAAGTCACAGAATGGAATTGTGTGTAGTATGACTGCTATTCCTTCATCACTATTCTTCCAGCAAAGTTTCTTTGGTTTCTGGTTCTACTTGAGTTTGGGGCACTTACGGTTGGTTCCCTTTTGTTCCTGGGAATTGGAGTCTTTCTTTCAGGTGTCTTTGATGATCCTTTTGTTGGTCCAGTCAGCTCTGAAAAAGGATCAGTAGCTTAATTGTAATGATATTTTGAAAGCTATATTTTGAAAAGGTTTTTGGACTGTTAAATAGTCCCCATTACTGATTATCATTGTCCTTTGTTTTTTTCTTTTCTCATTAGGGTCAGTATTGTTTTTGTGATAATCACTGGGAACCATATTAAACCCTTATCAGCCTATTTATTTGAAGAATAATAAGATATTTATTTAATATCCTAGAACTCCAAAGAGATTCTCTGTGGACTGTTTAATTATCATTAGTTTGTTTCTCATTAAATCAATTGAGAACATCTCGCTATAATGGCCAAGGTTGTTTGTTTTATCCTCTTATGGATAATTTCAGCTGAACCCTAAACTGGCAATAACATAGTTATATATAGTAATAACAGGTTTTAAATGGTACAGGAGGTGCAAATAAAAGATGTTTGTTTATTTGAAAACAAACCTTTCCCTTAGAGTTACTGTATCACTGTGAGAGACTTTGGTTATTATTTATTAATATTATATGCTGGTTACTTATTAGCTTCTTTACAGATATGTCATTTAGTACTTTGAACAACCTCATGTAGATGTTTTTTTCATATTAATGGAGACATTAACTTTGAGCATTTGGTTAACATTGTGTTTGCTTGGTGAATTCATGATTTTTTTTTTTTGAGACAGGTCTTGCTCTGTTTTCCAGACTATATAGAGTTCAGTGACATCATCATAGCTCACTGCAACCTCTAAGTCCTGGGCTGAAGTAATCTTTCAGCCTCAGCCTCCTGAGTATCTAGGACTACTGGCACATGCCAGCATACCAGCTAATTTTTTAATTTTTTTTTTTTTTTTTTTGTAGAAACAGGGATCTTGCTATGTTGCTTAGGCTGGTCTAGCTCCTGGCCTCAAGTCATCCTTCTGCCTTGGCCTCCCAAAGTGCTAGGATTATGGCCTCTGCACCTGGCCAAATTCAGCTATTTGAATTGGGAAACTGGAACCTTCCCATGTAGAGATGTGAACAAGTCATTTTCCCCTGCTGTTCCTTAACCACAGTTAATATGCATACTGGTTAATCCCTTGCTGTTCTCTAGATGGAATTAGATTAGTGAACAGTAGGAGAGTATTTAATTCTTTAATCACTACCATACAGCATAAAATTATATTAGCTTAAGCAAAAAGGTCATAGCTTTGTTGGATAAAATTTCCAAACTTGCTCTTGTTCTTATATCCTCAGTATACACAGTATACTGAGCTTTTAAGAAAACTGCATTTTAAATGCATTAAATTTAATTTTATTGCCTTTAGCTTAGTGTCACAGCCTAAGATGAATTTGATTCTTAATTCTGTTACTTATTAACCATCCCTACGAGCCTTGTCATTTATAAAATTGATAAACATGCTTCCTTTGTCATAATCTATAGCACTGATAAAAAATGTTTAACTGTCAAGATCAATAACAAAGGCCAGTTGGCATTCTTTCAGAGGCTTCTTTCCAAGGAAGATACAGAATTTTTAATCAGTACTCTTGTGTTTCTGATTCTTCAACCAGATTTGTATGGCCCTAACTATAATTATTTAGTTCACCATTTACCAAATCATTTAAAATATAGTATTATGAAACCATGTCTAAGTAATACTTGCTTAAACAAAAGTCAGCATAGATTTACCTTAATTCTTTTTTTTTTTTTTTTTTGAGACAGAGTCTCGCTTTGTTGCCCAGGCTAGAGTGAGTGCCGTGGCGTCAGCCTAGCTCACAGCAACCTCAAACTCCTGGGCTCGAGTGATCCTTCTGCCTCAGCCTCCCGGATAGCTGGGACTACAGGCATGCGCCACCATGCCCGGCTAATTTTTTTTTTTATATATATATCAGTTGGCCAATTAATTTCTTTCTATTTATAGTAGAGACGGGGTCTCGCTCTTGCTCAGGCTGGTTTTGAACTCCTGACCTTGAGCAATCCGCCCGCCTCGGCCTCCCAAGAGCTAGGATTACAGGCGTGAGCCACAGCGCCCGGCCATTTACCTTAATTCTTATAAGTTAATTTGATTGTTTTACCATTTTAAATTTCTGGAACATGATCTTTGTCATACAGTGTAATTTAATTTTTTTGTAACTTTTAGCTAGCTTTCAGTTAGGTGTATGAGGGGTTGGTCTCCTTGTATGTGATTCCTTAGAGAAAAAAGACATATTTGTATAAAACATTCACTTTGATAATGGTTTGAACTGAGCTATTTGTCAAAGGAGGAGAAAATGATAAGAATTTATATATTTAATGATTAAAGATTGTTTTATCCATTTGGAGTTAAAGTTATTTACTGTATTATGGAAAAACCTAAAGGATTTATTATGTTGACCTTTTGCCAGTTGTGTAGACTATTTATTCTTCTAAAACTAAAGGTCCATCATACCATTAGAAGACATTCTGAATCATAAGAATAATCTAAGTCTAAAATTAATTTTTGCCAAGATCACTAGATTCAAAATCATTTGAAGTAAAAACAAAGAAGTGTTGTAAATTTGATCTAAAATTACCTAATTGAGGAACAAATTACTTATCTATTATAATTATCTTTAAATACATATTTTCCTAATATCATTTATATACATGTTGATACAAGTAGGCATAGTGGGTGCTGAAGACATAGCATTAAACAATGAGGTAAAAATCCCTGCTCTTCATGGAGCATCCATTTTTGTTGAGAATTGGAAGAGACAAATAATGTCTTAATCCATTTTTGCAGTTGTAACAAAACACCTGAGACTGGGTAATCGATAAATAATAAAAATTTATTTCTTACAGTCCTGGAGGCTGAGAAGTCCAGGATCAAGGTACTGACATTTTGTGTCTGGTAAGGGCCTTCCTATTTCCAAGATGGCATCTTGTTGCTGTGTCCTCACATGGTGGAAGCCTGCAGGGCAAGAGAGTGCTCCCTTCAACCTGCAGCAGTTTTGTAAGGGTGCTAGTCGCATCTGTGAGGGCAGAGCCCTCATGACTTAATCACCTATCAGCAGCCACACCTCTTAATAATGTTGCATGATTTAAGTTTCAACATGAATTCTGGAGGTGGCACCATACTTAGTTATTAGAGAAATGTGAATGAAAATCACAATGAGATACGTCATACCTACTATTGTTCCTAACATGGCTACAACAAAATAAACAAACAAACAAACAACGAGGATATGTAGAAATTGGAACCCTCATACATTGCTGGTGGGAATGTAAAAAGGTGCAGTTTTTCTGGAAAACAGCCTGGCAGTTTTTTAAAAAGTGAAACATAGAATTACTACGTGATCTGGTAATTCCATTCCAAAAGAATTGAAAACAAGGACTCAAAACAGACACCTACTGCGAATATTCATAGCAGTATTATTTATAATAGTCAAAAGATGGAAACAGGCCAGGTGCAGTGGCTCACACCTGTAATCCTAGCACTTTGAGAGACTAAGGTAGGAGGATCACTTGAGGTCTTGAGTTCGAGACCAGCCAGAGCAAGAATGAGACCCCGTCTCTACAAAAAAAAATAGAAAAATTAGCTGGGCAAAATTAGCTGTGCCTGTAGTCCTACCTACTCCAGGAGGCTGAGGCAGGAGGATCACTTGAGCCCAAGAGTTGGAGGCAGTCAGCTATGATGGTGGTACAAAGCATGGTTTATTTTGTGTATTCATATTTTGTTTTTTTGATTACTAAAGATAATGTTTAGGCATGTCGGTTGGTGGCATCAAATTATTTGGGAAAGTATATAGTTCTTTTTTAACTTCTCTGTCATTTTCTTTTTTAACTCTGTCAGTAAAGATAAATTATTATGCTTTTATAATAGGAATCCCCCTTCAAAATAGTAGCTTGAAACAACAGAAGGTTGTTTTTCACTGATAAAAATTCTGTTGGTGGATCTGGGTGACTCTCCAATGCAACTTTTTTGTGTGTTGGTTCAGCTTTACAGAATTGTCAATTTTTGTGGTGTGTGCATATCATAAAGAGCTTCTACAAATCACCAAAGTGGAGGAGGTCTTGCTGGAAGGTGTGCCATGTCTGCAATTAGGTACTTGGTCCAGACATGGTGTATGTCACCTTTATCCAAAACCCTTTGGCCTCTTAACTATAATGCAGGAGGTAGAATTTTGCTATATTATAAATCTTTTTCTTTAAAAAAGCAGACTGGGCTGGGTGCAATGACTTACATCTTTAATCCTAGGACTCTGGGAAGCAGAGGTGGGAGGATTGCTTGATTTCAGGAGTTCGAGACCGGCCTGAGCAAGAGCAAGAACCTGTCTCTACAGAAACACAGAAAAGGTGTGATGGTGCTTGTCTGTAGTCCCAGGTACTTGGGAGCCTCAGGCAGGAGGATCACTTGAGCCCAGGAGTTTGTGGTTGCAGTGAGCTCTGATCACACCACTGTACTCTAGCCAGGGTGATGGAGTGAGACTCTGTCTCAAAAAAAGAGAAAGAAAAAATGCAGACTGATTTCCCTCGCCTCTGAACTAATCATATTATTTACTGGGGTGACATCATTTTCTGAAAGGAAGCTAGTGAGATCATTACCACAAGCATTAATTTTATACATTAGTGTAACAGTAGGCCAAGTCTCTGTCTTGACATTCATGGTTAACAAATGTTTAAGAAAATGTTTTTCTTCCTTTAATTTTTTTTTTTTTTTTTTTTTTGAGACAGAGTCTCACTTTGTTGTCCAGGCTAGAGTGAGTGCCGTGGCGTCAGCCTAGCTCACAGCAACCTCAAACTCCTGGGCTCGAGTGATCCTTCTGCCTCAGCCTCCCGAGTAGCTGGGACTACAGGCATGTGCCACTATGCCCGGCTAATTTTTTATATATATATATCAGTTGGCCAATTAATTTCTTTCTGTTTATAGTAGAGACGGAGTCTCGCTCTTGCTCAGGCTGGTTTTGAACTCCTGACCTTGAGCAATCCGCCCGCCTCGGCCTCCCAAGAGCTAGGATTACAGGCGTGAGCCACAGCGCCGGGCCTCCTTTAATTTTTAATAGCTAAAAAAATTATTATAGGGATTTTAAGACAGAAATCTTGCAATAAGTTATATAAATAATAGTATGTATTAAGTGCTTTTTTAAAAATGGCATCAAAGTATCCCTGCTATCCTGTGCACATTCCCTCTCCTCAATCCTAAAAGCAAAGCTGATTAGTAATGAGCATGGCACTTAATATTTCCTAAATGTTAAATGACTATCAGTTATAATTTAACATTTTTATTTTATTTTATTTATGTTATTTTTTTCTTTTTTTTGGCATATTATGGGGGTACAAATTTTAAGGTTTCAATAAATGCCCTTCCCCCCCCCCAACAAGTCTGAGTTTCCAGCATGACCATCTCCCAGATGGTACACACTCACTCATTATGTATATATATACCCACCCCTTCCCCCCTGTTATGTTATTTTATTTTTTCAGAAACACAGTCTTGCTCTGTCACCCAGGTTGGAGTGCAGTGGCACAATTACAACTCACTGCAATGTTGAACCTGGGGCTCAAGTGATCCTCCCACCTTAGACTCCCAGGTAGCTAGGATTACAGGTGTGCACCACTGTGCCTGCCTAATTTTTAGAATATTTTTCTGATCCATTGATCTATGTGAAAAAAAAAAGTAAAAAAAAAAAATGAAATAAATAGAATATTTTGTGGAGATGGGGTCTCACTATGTTGCCCAGGCTGATCTCAAGATCCTGGCCTCAAGCGATTTTCCTGCCTCGGCCTCCCAAAGTGCTTGATTTTAAAATAGTTTATTAGATGTATTATGTGCATGTTGCTTTCTGGAACATTAATAAAAGGTGGAAAATATGTACATCTTAGAATTCAGGCAGTACAGTGATTTTCCTGTACTTCCATTCCTCATCTGTCTCATGAGCTAGGTAATTTTAGAAGATTATTATTGTTCTTGTATTTTGGGAGTCATAGGGAGTTACCAGTGTTCTCCAACCAAATTTATTACAAACAAAATCTTTTACGTTTACAAGTACTTGTAAAACTGAAAGTCATACCTTCCCCAAATTTCTTCATTAATTTTACCCTCACTACTTCACTCTCTTTGTATTAAAGTCAATGAAAGTGTCAAAATTGAAGATACTGCATTATCAAGTTATATTGGGGGGGGGGAGGGATGCCAGAGACACAGTGTTTATAAATTGAGTTTGTGATCACTTGAAATTTCTTAGTTTAATTTTCAAGAGATTTCACTAAAATGGTGTATATTTTTCTGGTGATGTCTTTCATGTAATTCTAGTGAAATTAATTAGAAATGAATGTATATAATTGTACTATAGATCTACAAATTTGTTAAGAGGTCAGTTTCAGGAACCTGTCTCTTCATTGATGTGTGACTTTGGACATGTTATTTAATCTTTTTGGGCTCTACTTTTCCCCAACCATAAAATGAAACCAATGACACTTTCCTCATGGAGTCATCTTAAGACTGGTAAAGCACTTAACAACAGTTACATGCCACATAATAAGCATTTAAATGTTACCTATTGTTTTATTATAAAAATAAGTACTAATGGGGTTAATGTTGGGTTTAAACATTAGAATGCTAAGATCATGTAATTTCTTGCTGACTGGCAATATAAATATTGAGATATGCTCCACATGACTTGGTGTAATATACTATTTAATGGTGTAATATATAACATTCATGTGTGGTATATAACAGTATAGTTCCAATTCTTTTCTCCTATCCTCTATGCTATTATTGTTGTGTTTTACTTTTACATATACGGTAAACACATTTCTCCTATTTTTACTTTAGACAACTAGTTGTCTTTTAGAGCAATTAAAAATAAAAATAATTTTATATTTACTTTAATCTATGCCACTTCCAATATTCTTATTTATTTATGAAGGTGCATATATCTCTATGGTATCATATTTCTTTCATCCTGTAGTACTTTCTTTTATCCTTTTTTGCTGGTAATGACTTCTCTGTTTTTGTTTCCCTGAAAAAGTCTACTTTTCTTTTCTTTTTGAAAGATATTTTCACCAGGTATAGGATTCTTCATTGAGTTAGTTTTTCTTTTAGTGGTTTATATATTTCACTCCATTGACTTCTGGCTTATGTAATTTTTTTTTTTTTTTTAAGACAGAGTCTTGCTCGGTTGCCTGGGTTAGAGTGCCTTGGCATCAGCCTAGATCACAGCAACTTCAAAATCCTGAGCTCAAGCAATCCTTCTTTCTCAGCCTCCTGAGTCCTGGGACTATAGGCATGCGCCACCATGCCTGGCTAATTTTTTCCATATATATTTTTAGTTGGCCAATTAATTTCTTTCTATTTTTAGTAGAGATGGGGTCTTGCTCTTGCTCAGGCTGGTTTTCAACTCCTGACCTTGAGCGATCCTCCTGTTTCGGCCTCCCAGAGTGCTAGGATTACAGGTGTGAGCCACCATGCCTGGCCAGCTTACGTAACTTTTGATGAGAAATCTGCTATAATTTTTTGTTTCTCGCAATATAATGTGTCTTTTTTCTTCTTGCTGCCTTAAAGATTTCCTTTTTATCTTCAGTTTTGAGTAATTTGTGATTTGTCTCATTGTTTTCTAGAGGTTAGAGGTGTGGTTTATCCTACCTTTTCTCTTAATTACTTCAATCTGTGGTTTTATGTCTTTTAGTTTTGGAAAATTCTCAACCAGATATTTCTTCTGTCCCATTCTCTTGCTTTTCTATGATATCAATTACATGTATGTTAAATCATTGTTACTGTCCCACAGCTCTTGGATTTTCTGTTCTGTCCCCCATCCCCATATTTTCCCCTTTGTGTTTCATGTTGGATAATCTCTTACATGATTCCGTTAAGTATACTCTTCAGCCATTCCACAGCATTCTTCAACTCTGTTACCATGTTTTTCTTTCTTTTTAAATTAAATTAAATTTATTTATTTTTATTTATTTTTTATTTCAGCATATTATCAGGGTACAAATGTTTAGGTTACATATATTGCCTTTGCCCCATCTGAGTCAGAACTTTAAATGTGTCTATCCCCCAGACAGTGTGCACTGTACCCATTAGGTGTGAATGTACCCATCTCCTCCCCCCCTCCATCTGCCCGACACCCAATAAATGTTATTACTATATGTGCACTTAAGTGTTGATCAGATAATACCAATTTGATGGTGAGTACATGTGGTGCTTGCTTTTCCATTTTTGTGATACTTTACTTAGCAGAATGGGCTCCAGCTCTATCCAGGATAATACAAGAGGTTCTATATTGCCATTGTTTTTTGTGGCTGAGTAGAACTCCATGGTATACATATACCACATTTTATTAATCCACTCGTGTTGATGAGCAGTTGGGTTGTTTCTATATTTTTGCAGTTTTGTAATTATGAATTGTGCTGCTATAAACATTCAAGTGCAGATGTTATTTTTATGGAATGTCTTTTGTTCTTTGGGGTAGATGCCCAGTAATGGGATTGATTGATCAAATGGTAGTTCTACTTGTAGCTCTTTGAGGTATCACCATATTACTTTTCACAGAGGTTGTACTAGTTTGCAGTCCCACCAGCAGTGTATGAGTGTTCCTATCTTTCCACATCCACGCCAACATTTATTGTTTTGTTTGGGGCTTTTTGATAAAGACCATTCTCACTGGAGATAAGTGATACCTCATTGTGGTTTTGATTTGCATTTCCCTGATGATTAGAGATGTTGAGCATTTTTTCATGTTGGCCATTAGTCTATCTTCTTTTTAAAAGTTTCTGTTCATGTCCTTTGCCCACTTTTTGATAGGGTTATTTGATTTTTTTCTTGCTGATTTTCCTGATTTCTGTATAGATTCTAGTTATCAGTCCTATTGGATGTGTAATGTGAATATTTTCTCCCACTCTGTAGGTTGTCTGTTTGCTCTCATGATAGTTTCCTTGGCTATGCAGAAACTTTTTAATTTGATCAGGTCCCATTTATTTATTTGTATTGTTGGTGTGATTGCCTTTGGGGTCTTCTTCATAAATTCTTTCCCCAGGTCAATGTCTATAATAGTTTTTCCAGCGTTTTCTTCTATAATTCTTACAGTTTCATGCCTTAGGTTTAAGTCTGTTAGCTACCATGAGTTAATTTTTGTGACAGGTGAAAGGTGTGGATCCTGTTTCAGTCTTCTTCATGTGGCTATCCAATTATCTCAGCACCATTTATTGAAAAATGATTCTATTCCTCAGTGTATGTTTTTGTCTTTGTCAAAGATTAGATGGCTGTATGAGGATGGTTACATATCTGGGTTCTCAGTTCTGTTCCATTGGTCTATGTCTCTGTTCTTGTGCCAGTATCATGCTATTTTAGTTACTTATAGCCTTATAGTACAGCTTGAACTTTGGTCTATGTCTCTGTTCTTGTGCCAGTAGCATGCTGTGTTAGTTACGTATAGCCTTATAGTACAGCTTGAACTCTGGTAAATTGATGCCTCCCAATTTGTTCTTTTTGTTTAAGATTACTTTTGCTATATGGAGTCTTCTCTTGTTCCATATGAAGCATAGAATTATTTTTTCTAGATCTGTGAAAAATGATGTTGATATTTTAATAGGGATTGCGTTGGATCTGTAGATCACTTTAGGTAGTATAGATATTTTAAGAATATTGATTCTGCTGACTCATGAGCATGGTATGGTTTTTCACCTATTTTCATCCTTGTAGTCTAAGATTACTTTTTTTTTTTTTAATTGAGTTGGGGTATCTTAGATTGGAAATCGAAATCGAAGCCTGTATTGCACTGAGGGTAAAACGACAAGACCAAAATAAAGCTCAACTACAGACTAGATTGACTTAAACACCACCCCCACCCCAATGCTATTTGGCTCAGTCTCTTTTGTCCTATACAAAACATCAGTCTTTCAATCACAAATCATAAGTCACACAAAGAAGCTAGGGGGAAAACCCAGCATACTGTCAAAGACAAGGAAAAACATGGGAGGAAGGAAATAGCAGAGAATGAAAATAGGTGGAAAACCATACCATGCTCATGAGTCACCAGAGTCAACATTCTTAAAATATCTATACTACCCTAAGTGATCTACAGATTAAACACAAACCCCAAAGGCAATCACATCAGCAATACAAATAAATAAATAGGACCTGATCAAATTAAAAAGTTTCTGCATAGCCAAGGAAACTATCACAAGAGCAAACAGATAACCTACAGAGTGGGAGAAAATATTCACATTACACATCCAATAGGATTGATAACTAGAATCTATACAGAAATCAGGAAAATCAGCAAGAAAAAAATCAAATAACCCTATCAAAAAGTGGGCAAAGGACATGAACAGAAACTTTTAAAAAGAAGATAGACTAATGGCCAACAAACATGAAAAAATGCTCAACATCTCTAATCATCAGGGAAATGCAAATCAAAACCACATTGAGATATCATTTAACTCCAGTGAGAATGGTCTTTATCAAAAAGCCCCAAACAAAACAATAAATGATGGCGTGGATGTGGAAAGATAGGAATACTCATACATTGCTGGTGGGACTGCAAACTAGTACAATCTCTGTGGAATAAATAACAAATCTCTTGCACCTTGATAAGGACTCCAGAGAGAAAGAATAAATAATCAGTTTTATAAGTCTGTAATATATAGATGCTCCTCAACTTACCATGTTGTGACAGCCCTATAAACCCATCACAAGTTGAAAATAGTATGAGTTGAAAATATATTTAATACACGTGTGTATTTTAGAGTAGATGAGTACATTGTTTGCAATAACAAGGTGGAAAAGAGGAAGAAGAGGGAGAAACTTAACATCTTTTTATTAAAATTTACCAGTGCCTTATCTGGAGATGGAGACAAGATTTGTTAAAGATGATAGCCACCTGAAATTCCTCAAGAAATGAAACATCTCCTGAGGTTGACTATCATTTTCTTCCAGGTGATTTACTGTTCTTTTGGTGGAACATCCAAAGGGCTGCACTTCAATAACTTAATAGTTGGACTCGTCCTCCTTACAAGAGGCAGAGATGAAGAGAAAGCAAAATGTAAGTACTTTTATTGTCTCAAAATGATAATACCATATCTGTATGCAAAATAATGTACTTAAATTCTGATGACAGGCAAAGGATTTGAGTTGACATTTTTCTAAAGAACATATACAAGTGACCAATAAGCACTTGAAAAAATACTCAACATAATTAATCAATAGAGAAATATAAATTAAAACTACATTGAAATACTACTTCACATCTACTAGGGTAGCTAAAATTAAAAAGTCAGATAATAACAAGTGTTAGGGAGGATGTGGAAAAATTGTAGTCCACATTATACATTGCTATAGGAGTGTAAAAAAGCACAGCCACTTTGGAAACCAGTTTGGCAGTTCTTCAAACTGTTTTGTTTGTTTATTTGTTTGTTTTTTTCCCATATTAGACTTCTAAGACAGGATCAAACTGTTGAACATTGAGTTACATGGCCCAACAGTTTCTTCTTCTAAGAAAGTTCAATACATATATTTACCAAAAACAAGCCATGTATGCAAATATTTATAGCAGTATTGTTCATAATAGTCACAAAATGGAAACAACTCTAATGTCCATCAGCTGAATGGATAAACAGAACATGATATATCCATACAATTGAATGTTATTCTACAATAAAAAGGAATAAAGTACTGATTCATGCTGCAACATGGATGAACCTGAAAATATTTTGCTGAGAGATAGATGCCAGTCACAATCGGCCACATATTATATGAAATTTCCAGATTAAGCAAATCCATAGTGCCAGAAAGTGTTAGATTAGTGGTTGCTTGGGGTTCAGAGAAGAGGGAAATGGAGAGTGACTGCTAATGGGTGTGGGATTTCTTTTTGGGTTGATGAAAATGTTCTGGAATTAGATATTGATGGTTTATCTATTTTTTTGAGATGAGGTCTTATCTGTCACCCAGGCTGGAGTGCAGTGGCACAGTCATACCTCACTATAGCCTCAAACTCCTAGGCTTAAGAGATCCTTCCACTTTAGCCTCCCAAGTAGCTAGGATTACAGGCACACACACCACCATGCCTGGCTTTTCCTTGTTTTTGTAATCTGTCTGAATGTTTGTGTCTTCTTCAAAATTCATATGTTGAAATCTTAACCCCCCAATGTTGAATCTATTAGGAGATGGTGCTTTGGGGAGATTAAGTAGGTCATGAATGTTAATCATAAGTGTCTCTTGGATAAGATTAAGTGCTCTTATATTATAAAAGAGGCCCTAGAAAGACCTTAGTCATTTCTGTCATTCAAGGATACGATGGAAAAATGGCTGTCCCTTGCCAGATGCTAAATTGGATGGCTCCTTGATAATGTACTTCCTTGCCTCTAGAGCTGTGAAAACTAAATTTCTGTTGTTTATAAGCCACTCTGTTTATGGTATTTTGTTATAGCAGCCTGAGCAGATTAAGATATCTCTCTCAGAATCCTCTCTTGCTTTTGAGTTTAGACTGTTCTTTTTTTTTTTTTTTTTTCGTCCAAGTACTGCACTCAAATTTTTTTTTTTTAAAGGCAGAGTCTCACTCTGTTACCTGGGCTAGGGTGCTGTGGCCTCAGCCTAGTTCACAGCAACCTTAAACTCCTGGGCTCAAGCAATCCTTTTGCCTCAGCCTCCCGAGCAGCTGGGACTACAGGCATGCGCCACCATGTCTGGCTAATTTTTTCCTCTCTCTATATATATTTTTAGTTGGCCAATTAATTTCTATTTTTAGTAGAGATGGGGTCTTGCTCTTGCTCAGGCTGGTTTCGAACTCCTGACCTTGAGCGATCCTCCTGCCTCGGCCTCCCAGAGTGCTAGGATTACAGGTGTGAGCCACTGCGCCCGCCCTAGGCTGTTCTTCTTAATCCTTGCTATGGTTTGAAGGTGTTACCCAAAGTTCATGTATTGGAAACTTAATTCCCAATCTAACAGTGTTGAGAGGTGGGACCTTTAAGAGAGGATGAAGTCTTGAGGGGTCTGCCCTCATGAATGGATTAATGCTGTTATGTCAGGAGGGGATTTGTTATTGAGGGAGTGGCATCCTTATTAAGAATGAGTTCACTAGCTCTCTGGGAGGCCGAGGCAGGACGATCGCTCAAGGTCAGGAGTTCGAAACTAGCCTGAGTGAGACCTGTCTCTACTAAAAATAGAAAGAAATTAATTGGTCAACTAAAAATATATAGAAAAAATTAGCTGGGCATGGTGATGCATACCTGTAGTCCCAGCTACTTGCGAGGCTGAGGCAGAAGGATTGCTTGAGCCCAGGAGTTTGAGGTTGCTGTGACCTAGGCTGACGCCACGACACTCTAGCCCGGGCAACAGAGTGAAACTCTGTCTCAAAAAAAAAAAAAAAGAATGAGTTCAACCCTCTTCCCTTTCTTTCTTGCATGTGCTTTTTTGCCCTTCTGCCTTCCACCATAGGATGATGGAAGAGCAAGAAGGGCCTTGCCAAATGCAGGCCTCTTGACATTGGGCTTCTCAGCTTTCAGAACTGTAAGAAATAAATCTCTCTTCCTTATAAATTACCCAGTCTGTGGTATTCTGTTATACCTGCACAAAACAGACTAAGAGAATCCTTTTCTTTAAAAAAATAAGTTTTATTGAGGTATAACTGACATATAATAAAATGCAGATATATAAAGTGTACTTTTTGATATGTTTTGCCATGTGTATATAACTACTAACATCACCATAATCAAGATAATGAACACATCCATAAATCAGTTTTATGTACTGGAATATAATTGTGATCCTGGTTTTTCCACATGAGCATCCCACCACCAGCACATGCACATACTGGCTCCAGTCAGCGGTAATTAAAAATACAAATATAATTAAAGTAATTAAAAATACAAGTGTGGTATGTGCCTGTAGTCCCAGCTACTTGAGAGAATGAGGTGGGAGAATCTTCTTGACGGCAGGAGTTCAAGGCCACTGTGCACTATGATCAGGCCTGTGAATAGCCACTGTAGACCAGCCTGGGCAACATAGTAAAAGCTTGTTTCTAGAAAAAATAAAAATATTGTCAGCTCTCCTTATCTATGACTTGCTTATCTACAGATTCAGCCAACTTTGGATTGAAAATATTTGAGGCAAAAAATAATGAAAAAACCAATACAACAATTAAAAATAATACAAATTCAAAATAGTACAGTATAGTAACTTTTTATGTAGTATTTACAGTGTATTAGGTATTATAAGTAATCTAGAGATGATTTAAAGTATACAGGAGGATGTATGTAGGTTATATGCATATACCATGCCACTTTATATAAGGGATTTGAGCATCCATGGATTTTGATATCCTCGAAGGTCCAGAGCCAGTCCCCTATGGATATTTGGGTATGACTGACTAGTAATAATGTTTTGGGTCACAAATACATTTTAAAAATTTCTTCATTTTTATTTATAGTTGTATTAATATCTTAGGGGTGCCATGACAAAGCACTGCAAACTAGGTGGCTTAAATAACAGATATATTCATTATCTCAGGGTTCTGAAGGCTAGAAGTTCAAAATCAGAGTGTCATCAGGGCCATGCTCATTCTGATAACTACAAAGGAGAATTTTGTCTTCTTTGGTGATGGTTGACAATCCTTGGCATTCCTTGGATTGCAACTTTATCATTGCAATCCCTGCCTCTCTTGTCATGTGGCTGGCTTGCTTTTGTGTCTGTCTTTTCCTCTTTTTATAAGGATAGCAGTCTTATTAGATTAGGTCCCACCTTAATGACCCCATCTTAACTTGATGACATCTACAAAGACCCTATTTCCAAATAAGTTCACATTCATTGGTACTTTAAAGTCAGGACTTCACAATATCTTTTGAGGGGGGGGATATAATTCAATCCATAACAATATTTCAAACATACTGATAATATGTACTTCCATATAGCTTTATTTCTTAACATTGTGCCATTTTTGTCCCTGATGTTGGTTTTTAAAAAAGATAAAATATTACAGCTAGGGTAAGGTTCTCTTTATAGCCCTTCAGGATCCTGTTCCTGTTCTTTCCTGCACAGAGGTTACTACTGTCATGAATTTGGTGATCTTTCATTCCTTTTCAGGTTTTTATACATTTATAACATGTTTATATATCCTTAAATATAACTTCATCTATTCTGTAGGTTTTATACTTTTAAATAGATGGTATACATTAGTCCCCCCTTATCTGCATAGATACATTCCAAGACCCCTCCCAGTATATACCTGAAACCACAGTAGTACCAAATTCTATATATACATACTTTGTTTTTTCTTATCCAGATATACCTATCATAAAGTTTAATTTATAAATTAAGCTAAGAGGGTAACAATAATAAGATAGAACAATTATAATGTACTATAATAAAAGTTATGTGAATCTGGTTACTTTTTCTCTCTCAATATATCTCATTGTACTGTACTAACACTTCTTGTGATCTGTCCATCTGATAACCAAAACAGCCACTAAGTGACTAGCAGGCCAGTAGCACATACAGTGTGGATATGCTGGACAATAGGATTATGCGTGTCCCAGACAGGATGGAGAGTGAGGCAAGAGATTTCATTATGTTACTTAAAACAGTGTGCAATTTAAAACCTATGAATTGTTTATTTCTTAAATTTTCTACTTCATTTTTTTGGACCTCTGTTAACCGTGGGTAACTGAAACCTCAGAAAGCAAAATATGGATAAGGAAGGGACTAGTACTATACAGATTACTTTGTAATTTGCTTTTTCCTAATATTATATTTTTTATATCTATCCATCTTGAAACACTTAATTCCTTTATTTTAACTTCTATGTAGTATTTTATTGTGTGTATATCTCAGTTTACCTATTACTGACAGACATTTATCTTTTTTTCTAATTTTTGCTCTTACAAACAATACTCCAGTGAACACCTTGTACCTTGTACACAGGTATCAGTTTTTCAAGCGTGGAATTGTAATTTTGTAGAAGTAGAGTTTCTGGCGTGCATCTTCACCTTCACTACAGTTTTTCAAATTACTCTCCACAGTAATTTATGCTCCTATTAATAGTATAGAAGAGGTTCTGTTTTTCCCAGTCCTTGCTAACACTTGGTATTGTTACACCTAAGCATTTTTGCAAATTTGGCATATTTGGAGAGATGTCATGTTTCTGTTTTAATTTGTGTTGCTAGATTATTTTGAGGAATAAATTAAATGAATTTATAAAGTGCTTGGCCCTAGTAATCAATTATTGGTACCTTTTTTTTCTCTCCCTATTTCTACCAAGATACATTTGATCTATGTGAAGATTAATCTATTCTATCTTTCTTTCTCTTAGACATTTTCAGTCTTTTTTCAAGTGAATCTGGGAGCTATGTTGTACGAGAAGAAATGGAAAGAATGCTCCACGTGGTGGATGGTAAAGTCCCAGATACACTCAGGAAGTGTTTCTCAGAGGTATATTTTACATTTCATGCCTTCTTATTAAAGTTGTATAATTAATAAGTTTAGCTATGATGAATACATGTTTATATGCAGAATATTCTTGGCATTTTTGTGTTTAATGATTGATATTTCTACTGTTTATGTGCTATATTCAAAGGTCCATAACTCTCATTACTGCTATATTTGTGAATCTGAAAATTCTTAATTCTATTGTAAACCAACTATTTATACTTAGAGTATAAGGAAACATATTCCTATGCTCTCAATCCCACACATAGCAATGTATACACATGCATACACACAATCCTGCAGGAACCTCATGTTGTAATGCCCTTGTTTTTTGTCATGGATATGTAGGGATATCATTCATTGGCCTTGAGCCATTCTGTGACCTATTTTATTAAGGCCTATTTTATCATTTATTTTACTTAGTTGATTTGCATAGTGAGATGTTTTGGTTAAAATTGTCTTTTTTTCTGTTTGCAAAAATAATATATTTTTAAATGTCTAATAATAGAAATAATAGAAAGTTAAACAATAGCAAATGTGTATCTTTAATAGAGAAAATTATTTTTCTTCTCAGAGGTCTGCTAATATGTGAAAAGTCCCTAGAGATGGTAGAGTAAAAACCTCTTTAGAAGTTTCTGATCCTTTCATGTAGCACTCAGTGCTGCACAATTTCTTACAGGTGGCTATTTGACCCACTTCTCTTTCACCAGTATAATAGTTCTTTACTGTTCTTAGTTTTATTCAGGGAGTTTAGTTCCATCTTCCTGACTATATAGGCATTGATTGTCTATATTTCATCAATATGGATATTCTAATATCTCTTTGGGCTGTCTTATCTTTAGCTTCTCATCAGTCTGGCTTTGAGTTTCTTCTGTGTTTATAGCACCTGGTGATATTTCTTTATTGCTTTTGAACTTAGCTGTGCAGTGTTCGGTGGTGGTTATGGTATCACATTTTATCCAGCATTTCTGTGTGTAGGGTACAAAAAGATGGGTTTCCTGCATTTTTGGTTCTGATATATTGACTAAAAAATGCTATGATAGTATTTCAGTACTTCAAGACAAACTGGGCCATGGCTTATTTGTTTGGTTTTTCCCTGTAATAAAATTTTGCCTGTCAGAAGAAAAGGTATCTTTGCAGATCTTATTAATTGGATTTTTCATAGAACTATAAAATATATTAATGAGGCCGGGCGCTGTGGCTCACGCCTGTAATCCTAGCTCTTGGGAGGCCGAGGCGGGCGGATTGCTCAAGGTCAGGAGTTCAAAACCAGCCTGAGCAAGAGCGAGACCCCGTCTCTACTATAAATAGAAAGAAATTAATTGGCCAACTGATATATATTTAAAAAATTAGCCGGGCATGGTGGCGCATGCCTGTAGTCCCAGCTACTCGGGAGGCTGAGGCAGAAGGATCACTCAAGCCCAGGAGTTTGAGGTTGCTGTGAGCTAGGCTGACGCCACGGCACTCACTCTAGCCTGGACAACAAAGTGAGACTCTGTCTCAAAAAAAAAAAAAAAAAAAAAAAAAATATATATATATATATATTAATGCTCTTTGCATTTTTTCAGGAAGAATATATAGATTTTTTCATTTTAATAAGATTTAGGCAAACACTCCCATTTCGTAGATGGGAATTACATGTGGTTGGTCACCTAATTCTCTAAAATTTAGGCACAACTGAAGGCGTATATATTCGTTGAGAATTAGTGCTATAGGGAAAAATAGAGTAGGTGAATAGGTGGTGATAGGAAAGAGGCAGCTGAGTGTTGTTATTTTACATAGGATGGTTAGAACTGTCAGATAAAGTGAAATTTGAGTAAAAAATTTATAGGAAGTGAGAGAGAAAACCATGAAGATAACTGAGGGAAGAACTTTTCATGAAGAGGATACAGCAAAGGCCCTGAGGTAAGAATATACTTGGCATGTCCAAGGAACAATAAAAAAGGTCAATTTAGGTGAAATGGAGTGGGCAGGGGAATAGTGAGAAATGAAGTTACTGAAATTATTGGGGAGTAGGAGGTAGATTGTATATGCCCCTATGGGACATTGGACTTTTACCCTGAGTGAGACGGAAACCACCAGAGGGTTTTGAGCAGAAGAATAACATAGTAGCATAGTATGAGATGCTTTCTTTCTTTCTTTCTTTCTTTTTTTTTTTTAGACTGAGTCTCACTTTGTTGCCCGGACTAGAGTGCTATGGCATCAGCCTAGCTCACAGCAACCTCAAAGTCCTGGGCTGAAGCAATCCTTCTACCTCAGCCTCCCGAGTAGCTGGGACTACAGGCATGCACCACCATGTCCGGCTAATTTTTTCTATATATTTTTAGTCGACCAATTAATTTCTTTCTATTTTTAGTAGAGATGGCGTCTTGGTCTTGCTCAGGCTGGTTTCGATTCCCTGACCTTGAGTGATCCATCCACCTCGGCCTCCCAGAGTGCTAGGATTATAGGCAAGAGCCACCGTGCCCGGCCGTGAGATGCTTTTTTGAAAAACATGATCATGTTAGATCTTATGAGTCCAGTTGAGGTATCTGAATAATCTAGGTAAGAGGGAATGGTCATTTAGATCATAGTGTAGCAATGAGTGATAAGTTTAGATTCTGCATTTATTTTAAAGGTGGACTTAACAGAATCTTTTCTTGTGTTGATTAGGGACTGTGATAGAAGGAGTAGAAGATGGATGACCAAAGTATTGGCCTGTTTTAGTAAAAGAATGTCATTGCTGTTAACTGAGATGGAAAAGGAGCTTTGGGGGTTGGATGCCAAGGGAGATTTAATTAAATTCAAGTATCCTATTAGACATTCAATTGGAGTTGCCAGCTATACTTTTTGATAGATAAGTCTATTGTTCAGGGGAAAGGATTTATTGGCTTATAGGTGAGTAGAAAGTTTATAGGAAGTGAGAGATAAAACCATGAAGATAACTTAGGGAAGAACTTTTCATGAAGAGAATACAGCAAAGATCATCTATGAATGAGTGTAGATAGAAAGTAGATTGGAAGAATGAGTCCTGTAATCCAGTGTTCAGAGTTTGGAGAGATAAAGAGGAATCAAAACTGGAGATTAAGGAATGGCCTGTGAGATAAGAAGATTAACCAAAGAGAATAGTGTCCTGCAGGCCAGGTGATGAAAATGTTTCAAGAAGGGAAGAGAGCTCAACTATGTCAAGTATACTGAAGTGAGTTGACCTTTGATCACTGAGATTTGGCAATATGGATGGTGGTCATTGGTGTGGATCCTATGGAATTAAAGAAATCACTGGAGGCCGGGCACGATGGTTCATACCTGTAATCTTAGCATTGTGGGAGGCCAAGGTGGGAGGATCACTTGAGCCCAGTAGTTCAAGACCAGCTGGAGCAAGAGCGAGACCTTGTCTCTACTAAAAATAGAAAAAATAAGCTGGGTGTGGTGGTATGTGCCTGTAGTCCCAGCTACTGGGGAGGCTCAGGCAGGAGGATCAGTTGAGCCCAGGAGTTTGAGGTTGCTGTGAGCTAGGCTGATGCCACGGCACTCTGGCCAGGCAACAGAGCGAGACTCTGTCTCAAAAAAATAAATAAATAAAATAAAATAAAAAATAACTGGAGTCAGGTTACTACAGGGGAATGAGTACATTCATAAGAGGAAATCAAGATGGGAAAGTAGAATGCTTAAAATTTCGATTATGAGAAGGGGAACAGTTATTGTAATAAAAAGATCATAAGACCGTGATAGTAAGTGCCTAGGTTGTTGTTGTTTATGACAAGATCTTTAGAAGAGAAAAGATCAAAGAAATGTGAAGCCAAGTTTTAGAAGGCTCATGTATATGGCTATTTGAATTATTAGACCTTTGGTATAAAAGCAATACTGTAAGTGGGCTAATGGTATCTGATTCATCTGTTTGATGTATTTAGCTGCTCTAATTTCTGAGTAATGTGCCTGATGATTGCATGCAGACCCTTCCTATCCAAGTATTTATATTAGAACAGGTTTATTCAGACCTTCTGTGACAATGCTTTGTGTTGTCTTTTGCATTAAAAATAAAACTATAAAGACAAGCATTTTAGATAAAAGATAGGCCCTAGATTTAAGTGATATGTATTTTAGCTTTTTTAATCCTGTGCTTTATTATTGGCCTTGAGTTACAAAGGAATCCACTTAGGAGTTGTATTAAGGTTTTTTCTTACTGGTTTTCTGTTGGATTGTTGATTCTTAAAGTGGAAATTAAGATTTTGTCAGTTTTAGGAGTCTAATAATTTTTATTTTTTACCTGTTAGCTCATTTTATTAAAGGGAAACTGAGGCACAAGGAAATATAACTACTAAATCAGGGTCACACAGATCATGACTGTTGATAACAGTCACCAGATTTCTGTCTGCAGCCACAGATCTTCCTTCTGAGGCATCCACTCCAGAAGCTGGAGATTCTGCTGTGTGTCCTTCATGATGGCACCATTACCATACGATGGCATTCCTTGGACAGTGAGATGTATGAGCCACTGGTGTCTCACTTAGACTCTGCCCAGTTTGGACAAATTTGATCAAACTTTAGTTGTGTTTCTTGTGGTAGATAACAGTCAAACCTTCCTTGTCAGCCCCAGGCTTGTGTTGTCCAAGGACAACAGGATTCTCATTTTACATGGTGTCAGGAAGAATGACATAGTACCTTGTGGTTAAGAATCTTTTCCTGATGACCAATTCATATGGTCCTGAAAGTTACAGAAATGAGGAAGGCATGGTCCCTACCCCAGGGAACATAAAGCTCACACCTGTAATCTCACCATTTGGGGAAGCTCAAGTGGGAGGATTGCTTGACCGACACTAGGAGTTCAAGACCAGCCTGGGCAACATACCAAACCCTGTTTCTAAATAATAACAACAATAATAATAATAATAGCCAGGTGTGCTAGCACACACAGGCCTATAGTCCCAGTTATTCGGGAGGCTGAGATGTGAGGATTGTGTGAGCCAAGGAGTTTGAGGCTGCAGTAAGCTATAATCAGACCATTTCACTCCAGCCTGGGTTATAGAGTCAGACCTTGTCTCTAGAACAATAATCACAATAAAAGTATCTCCTATAGAGGGTGCTTTGAAAATTAAATTAATATTTAAAGTATTTAGGGCAGTTCTAAGGACATTATAAATACTCAGTAGATAAAAGCTATATGTCAAAGTGGTAGAAGGGCCCATTATAAATTGGCATCTTTTTTCTTTCTTTGTGGCACATATGCAATTATAAAATTGAAATATCCTAGATTCACTGAAACCATTGAAATCACATTATTTCCCTGAATCTAAAATGCTGTCAATTATAAGAAGTACCTTTATGTATCACTCTGAGTAGAAAAAACTTTTTTCCTACTCTATTCTCACACCACAGATCACTTTCTGCGATCTCTAGATATCAAAATATGTGTGGGGCTTTCTCCCCACCAGCAGTCTATTCTCTGGTGGATTCTTTTGTGGGCATAAGCCAGGTTTCCTCTAATTTAATTCAGCTATGACACTGTCAACCTGGAGATAACATCAGATGCCACAGGCTGAGGGATTAGTCCCATGAGATTGCCCCCAGATGCCAATCTCAAATAATAGGCTGACACCTATACTTCTAACAAATAGACTATGAAATGGGCTTCCTGAGACCTCCTCCTTGAGTTCAGTTAATAGGATAGCTCTCAGAACTTGGGGAAATACTTAAGTTTATTGGTTTGTTATAAAGGCTATTCCAAAGGATACAGAGGAACAACCAGATGAAAGAGATGCATAGGGCAAAGTATATGGGAAGGTATGTGAAGCTTTCATGCCCTCTCCAGGCACACCACTCTTCAGGAACCTGCATGTGTTCAGCTAGCTGGAAGTTCCCTGAACAACTCGGTCCTTTCATTTATTTGTTTTTATTTATTTTTTTCTTTTGAAACAAGGTCTTGCTTAGTTGCCCAAGCTAGAGTGCAGTGGCATCATCATAGTTCACTGCAACCTCAAATTCCCAGGCTACTCCTGCCTCAGCCTCCCAAATAGCTGGGAGTACAGGCACATACCACCACACGTGGCTGATTTTTAAATTTTGTATTGAGATGGGGAGGGGTCTCACTATGTCTCTCAGGCTGGTCTCAAACTCCTGGTCTCAAGCAATCCTCCCACCTGGCCTCCTAGAGTACTAGGATTACAGTTGTGAGCCAGTGCTCCAGGCCCCTTTTGTGTTTTTATGGAAACCTCATTAGTAGTCATGATTTATTGAATCACTTATCATTGGTGATGAAGAACTTAACATTTAGTTCTCTTCCCTCCCTGGAGATTAGAGGTTGGGGATGGGACTGAAGTCCCAACTCTTTAATCATTCCTTGGTTTTTCAGGTGACCAGCCCCTATCATGAGGCTATCCTAAAGCCCCTAGCCATAGGCCAATTCATTAACATGCAAAGAGAAACTTACCACTTTGGAGATGGCAACAATTTAGGAGTTGTATGCCAGGAAACCGAAAGAAGACCAAATATATATTTCACAATGTCACAACCACTAAGAAAAAAATTGCCAATTATAATTGAAGGATGCTGTTGATTTTAAGACTTATCCCAATGTCAAGAGATGTTAACGTATAAAAATGTATGTCAACTCATGGAATTTATACTGTTAAGCCTCTTTCTAGACTAAACATGGGACAGAGAAAGAATATGGATTGGATCTATAATCTCTAAACATTTTGGCAGTGTCCCTGCAACAAGTCTCAATGCTATTGTTGAAGTGAAAATAAAAATGTAGAGATAAATCTTTAAGTTTAACATTTTATTTTTTTTTTATTTTTATTTTTTGAGACAGAGTCTTACTCTGTTGCCCAGGCTAGAGTGCCATGGCGTCAGCCTCGTTCACAGCAATCTCAAACTCTTGAGCTCAAGCAATCCTTCTGCCTCAGCCTCCTGAGTAGCTGGGACTACAGGCATGCACCACCATGCCCAGCTTATTTTTTGTATATATATATTTTAGTTGGCCAATTAATTTCTTTCTATTTATAGTAGAGACAGGGTCTTGCTCTTGCTCAGGCTGGTTTCAAACTCCTGACCTTGAGCGATCCTTCCACCTCGGCTTCCCAGAGTGCTAGGGTTACAGGCGGGAGCCACCACGCCTGGCCTAAGTTTAACATTTTATTTAGGAAGAAAGAATTGCAGTTCCAGGGCATACATGCAGACCAGGTATTCTTTGGTATGTCCAAAGAGAAGGTTGCAGGTTTTATAAAAAAGGGGAATGTTACCTGTGGTCCTAAGAGAAAGTTATTGATATTAGTAAAGCTAAGGCCAATAGCTTGGGGAGCAGGCAGGATCCAATTGGTGAGTAACATTGACCATGGTAGAGTGGTGGTAGAGTTGCAGCAAGTTATCTTACCAACTATAGATAAAACTGGTCTTAGGTTACAACAGGCGGTTTCAGTAGCCAGACTCGCAGAGAATTACGTTTCTAGAGCAATACTGTGTATCCTGAGTGCTTTTTCCCCCGGTCCCTCGACACTGGTTTAGTTGGTTGTGACAAGCATGACCTCATTGGAATGATCAACTTTCACACCATATTCTTCCATTCAGAAAAACGAGACTATCAGTGTTGTCTTGATTGTTTGGATTGCACCAGTGATGCTAAATGTTCTGAAACCACTAGGTGACATATTGCTGTACTTAATATGATGCTACTAAACAATGTAGAAACTGTTTCTATCATATCTTTATTAGGAGTAGAGCTGCTAGAATGTCATTCTTCATTGTATTTCCATGTGAATTCTCCCTTTTTCTCTTACAAATATTTGACCCTCACTAACCTAGGATCTCTTGTCTTCTAAGCAAAGGTATTGGCTTGGACAGTCATGTAAGGCTCTTTTTTAGCCTGGATATGTACTTTTTTCTCCAGAGATTTATCAAAACATATATGTGAAAAGAAAGCAAAGAAACAGAAATCAACTTCCTTCTCTTTGTACTCTACTTCACCTATGGATACATGTTTTCAGTGATGCCTTCTGGGATCCTGATTGTCCTTTCTAGGACTCCTGTATAGTTGTTTTTAATTTACAAATGAATTTAAAAGAGCTTTTAAATTCCATACAGATTTAATTAAAATATACTAATTGAAACAGGTTGAGGAAGTACTAATGAAGAGGGATATGGCAAGTAAAAAATTAGATTTATTAAATGTTGAAAGAAATGCAGTTTACTGATTTCAAGATATATCTTAACAAATAAAATGTGGCTTATTATTCATAATGGACTGCCTTAATCAATTGATGAAATAATTTGCAATTAACATATAGATTTTATGCAAATGGAAGACCTGAAGTGTAATTATTTTTGAAGATAGTTTGATTTCCAAGTATATATACCCTGTAGTGTTATTTAGATAATCCTTCCTTTATAGATAGTAGAAAGGTAAATGTCAACTAATTTCAAACTTCAGGTCATACAGCTTACAAATAAGATACTTAAAATTTGACTAAACTTTTTTTTTTTAATTTTAGGGTGAAAAGGTAAACTATGAAAAGTTTAGAAATTGGCTTCTTCTAAACAAAGATGCTTTTACTTTCTCTCGTTGGCTACTATCTGGAGGTGTGTATGTTACCCTCACGGATGATAGTGATACTCCCACTTTCTACCAAACTCTGGCTGGAGTCACACATTGTAAGTAATGGCATTTCATTGTTTTCTCTTTACCTTTTAATATAATTGCCCAGTAATATGGGGATATGCTTATAAAGGAGAAATTTTTTGTCAGTGTTTTCTTTCAAAGGATAATAAAAGGAAATGCTGGAGCATGGAAAACATAGCGCTCTATGAATTGTTATTAACCAAGCTATATTAGTTTCCTAGGATTGCTGTAACAAATTACCACAGTTCATAAACTGAAACGAGAAATTTGCTTTCAGTTTTAGCAGCTGAAATCAACGTGTTTACCGGGCCACGTTCCCTCTGCAGTACCTCGGAATTCTTTGCTTCTTCCACTTTTTGGTGACCCTAAGTATTCCTTGACTTGCGGCAGCATAATTCCTATTCTCTGCCTCTGTCTTCACATGGCTTTTTCCGTGTATTTCTGTGTTCTTTCCTTGTACAAGGACACCAGTCATTGGATTTAGAGCTCAGCCTAAATCTAACATGATTTCACCTCAAGATCCTTAATTCATTATATCCATAAAGACCCTATTTCTATATAAGGTCACATTCCCAGTTTCCAGGTGATCATGAATGGGAGACAGTTTTCAATCTGCTACACAGATGTGTTAATTTCTACTGTTCTTCTTTCCAGTAGTTACAGAAAACCACTTACACTCTGCTTTTCCTTAAGCTACTTCCTGTCTCTGAAATGTCTTTCCCTTTGCATCTATCTACCTATTAAATCCTAAGTCATCCTTGAAGACTTCAATCACATAACCCCTTTTTTTCATGAAAACTTTTCTTGCTTTCCTATCAGAAATCATCTCTCCTTCCTCTGAATTCTCATAATACCTTATTTATACTGCTCTTCAATGAACTTATCCCTTTCATCCTTATATTACAATTATTTATAGCACTCTGCTTATTTGTATCTGTCATCGCTCCTAAATCATAGAATCTTTTCAGGCAGAGAGTCTGTGTTGTTATTCTATCCTTTTCCCCCTAATGCTAAGCCTAAATACATATTTGTTGAATGAATAGAGGAATTTTGGTGTCAAGTGCTATTTGTATCTATTGCTTTATGTGACTTATATAACTTGACTACGAATTACACACCAGCTACTCTCTCCCATTTTCATTCTTTTGTTACCAGAAATTCTGACCAATAAATTCTGGCATGAATAGATAATGAGCTTGATTCTACTGCTTTTAAGTGCCTTTGTCTTTATTTTAGATACGAAAGTCTTTTAAAAAATTTTTTTTGCATAAAAAACTGCGGAAACCTTTTTATACTTGCTGTAAGCTCTATTTAACTTACCTTAGTATTTAAGTTGTCAGTCATAGATATTCTATTGAAATTTCACTTTCCTTTGTGATTGTATGCTGAATTATTTTTATATTAATATTGGCTAAGAGTGTGACTGCCTTCCTTAAGTGCTTTGTTGTATTAAAGAAAAAATTATTCTAAAAACACTTGTTAAACAGTAAGGATTAAGGCTACGCATCGTGGCTCATGCCTGTAATCCTAGCACTCTGGGAGGCCGAGGCAGGAGGACCTTGAGGCTAGAGTTCAAAACAGTAAGGATTCAAGACTATTGCAACAAGGGTATCACAATTGGAGAAAGATCAGGCTTAACTCAATATAATAGGGACAAGTGGGGATTTATAGCCAAGGATGAGGGTGAGGTGGTCATTAGTTAGAAAAATTACTAAGAGGAGACATTATGGGTAACAGATTCTTGCTACAGGATGCCCAGGGAATTGTACATGAGGAACTTGATCAGGATAGGGAGATGTCTTTAGCAGTTCGCTAAGACTGAGCTGGGCAGGCCAAAGACAGAAAGGGGGCTGAGATCAAGGCTTAGTAGAAAGAGAGCTCAGAGGAGCCTGACAAATTTGGTTAAGGAGCTAGTCTTTCTCAGTTGCTTAAAAAATTACTGTGCATAGCTGGGCATGGTGGCCACATGCCTGTAGTCCTAGCTACTTGGGAGGCCGAGGCAGTAGGATTGCTTGAGCCCAGGAGTTTGAGGTTGCTGTGAGCTAGGCTGATGCCACGGCACTCTAGCCTGGGCAACAGAATGAGACTGTCTCAAAAAATAAAATAAAAAAAAAATTACTGTGTAAGTGCTGCTTATTGCCTGTTTTTCAAAGCACTGTATTATTAAAGATTATGAACTTATTTAATCAGTCAAATAATTTTCAAAATGTTAAAAATTTGTTTTGGCTTTTTTTTTTTTTTTTTTTTTTAAGACAAAGTCTCACTCTTTCACCCCAGGTAGAGTGTACTGGTGTGTCATTGTAGTTCACTACAACCTCAAACTCCAGGGGCTCCAGTGATCCTCCTGCCTCAGCCTCCCGAAAAGCTGAGACTACAAGTGTGCACCATGACACCCAGCTAATTTTTCTGTTTTTAGTAGAGACAGGACAGGGTCTTGTTCTTGCTTGGACTGGTCTTCAACTCCTAAGCTCAAGCAATCCTCCGGCCTCAGCCTCCTAGAGTGCTAGGATTACAGGCATAAGCCACTGGGCCTGACTGTTAAAAATGTTATCCCATCAAATGGCTCCATTTTAATTTGAAAATGATCTTTTCTATTTAGCCTTTTATTAATTGGGAAGGTTTTTAGATTTTTAATAGTATCTAAGAGATAAAAATGGATTCGCCTTTAAAAAAATGTTTATCTTGAAATTTTATTTAGGTTCATTGTTTCATCTAAAATAATGACCCTCTAATTTCTAAGTTAGAGGGTTTTCTTTTTTTTTTTTTGAGACAGAGTCTTGCTTTGTTGCCCAGGCTAGAGTGAGTGCCGTGGCGTCAGCCTAGCTCACAGCAACCTCAAACTCCTGGGCTCAAGCAATCCTACTGCCTCAGCCTCCCGAGTAGCTGGGACTACAGGCATGCGCCACCATGCCTGGCTAATTTTTTTCTATATATATATTAGTTGGCCAATTAATTTCTTTCTATTTATGGTAGAGACGGGGTCTCGCTCTTGCTCGGGCTGGTTTCGAACTCCTGACCTCGAGCAATCTGCCCGCCTCGGCCTCCCAGAGTGCTAGGATTACAGGCGTGAGCACCTCGCCCAGCCTAGAGGGTTTTCTTTATAGTTTCATATACCTACTAACATCTCTGCAGCATTTAGCACTATTGACCATTCAGTTTTTATGAAACTCTTCTTCTCCTTTGGCTTTCCAAACTTTGGTGTTTCCTAATTTTCTTATTATTTCTTATGACTTTACTGCTTCTTTTTACCATCTGCTTTTTAAATGCAAGTTATTTCTAATGGGTCAGCCCTTAGCTCTATTTTATTCTTGGATAAGTTGCATGCTTTGCTTCATCATAGCCATTTCCATACTTCACCTATCCTTCATATCTTTGTAGGTGATACCTAACTGAACATTTCTGGGCTAGAGGTATCTCTCAAATTACATATTCATATTAACAAATACCTCCTGATTATATTTTCTATCACCTTAATCTCTTATCTAAAACCAAATTCATCTTTCCCTGCCTCAACCCACCTAAATATAAAAAAAGCAAACATGTTCTTCCTCCATGTGTTCTATCTTGGTTGATAGCATCTGTAATTCTGGTGTCTAATTTGAGATTATCTTTGACATTTCCTTATGAAGCTTCATATTAGATCCTATCAGTATGATCTTAACTCAGCCATATTTCTTGCATGTGTCTGTCTTTCTCTCCTCTTTATTTCTGTCATCATTACAATAGTTTATTTGTCTTAATGACTCTTAATGATGGGAAAGAATCAAGAACCATTTTCTATTTATACACACACAGAATGACAGATAGATAGACAGATAGCTAGACTGGGTCTTGCTTCGTGTCCAGGCTAGAGTGCAGTGGTGTCATCACAACTCACTATAACCTCAAACTCCTGGGCTCAAGAGATCCTCCTTTGTCAGCCTCCTGAGTTAGCTGAGACTACAGGCTCATGCCACCATGCCTGACTAATTTTTGTATTTTTTGTGGAGACAGGTTCTCACTATGTTGCCCCAGCTGGTCTCAAATTCCTGCCCTGAAGTGATCCTCCTGCCTTAGCCTCCCAAAGTGCTAGGATTATAGGCATATTTATTTATTTTTAGTTTACATTAAATTTCTTCTTAGTTGTGAGAATTAATGTGAAAAAAAAATTTCTTCTGATTGCTGGACTTTCCTGTTTTGAAACCTTTGAGGATTCTTAGTTGTCTACAGAACAAAGTTTAAACTCCTTAGCATGCTTTTAAATTCTCTTAGTTTCCTATTCCTGACTTAATTTTCCCTGCCCATTTTTCCTCACGTGTGTTCTCTACTTGAGCTATAGAGCATTGGTGAATGTTCCATGACTATGACTATACCATGAACTTTTTTAGCTATGCTGTATGCCATCCTCCTCATCTTCCTCTACTTAAGAATGCATCTCATCTTTCCACTTTTTTTTTTTGAGACAGAGTTTCACTCTGTTGCCCAGGCTAGAGTGCCATGGTGTCAGCCTAGCTCACAGCAACCTCAGACTCCTGGGCTCAAGCAATCCTTCTGCCTCAGCCTCCTGCCCTGCGTAGCTGAGTCTACAGGCATGCGCCACCATGCCCAGCTAATTTTTTCTATATTTTTAGTTGGCCAATTAATTTCTTTCTATTTTTAGTAGATACAGGGTCTCGCTCTTGCTCAGGGTGGTTTCAAACTCCTGACCTTGAGTGATTCTCCTGCCTCAGCCTCCCAGAGTGCTAGGATTACAGGCACGAGCCACTGTGCCCACCCTTCATCTTTCCACTTTTGACAATTGAGATACTTCCTTGTCATCAAAGCCTAACTCAAATGCTGTCTCTTCTGTCATGCCTCTCCATTTCTCTTTAATTTGAATTATTTTACTATTTACATTTCTGTAACACTTCACCTTCCAATTAAAGCAATTAACTTGCTTTTTGTCTTATCTTTGAGTTAGTTGGAAATGGCTTTGTTTCTCCTCAGAAGTTACAAGCCTCTTGAGAATAAGGCTGAGATCCTGTTCATCTTTGATTTTTTTCTTAGTTGTTGGAAAGTTTTTTAGCCAGTTAAAGTATACATTCTAAGTCCTGATTTAAATATTTGATTTCCTCAAGAGCATAAGGTATATGCTGTTTTAGGATTGGAAAACTAATGACATACTAAGGGAAAGGACCAAGATAAATAATCATGTTTGACTAAGGTTTAATGACTTCATAGTATGTGAATGTTCACATAAAGATAGACTGTGCTTTTGTGGGAAAATGAATTATGATATTTATAAATTTAAAGAACTGCTGAAGGTTGCAAGGTTGGTTGTTCTAAGGTCTTCTAAAACTTTTGGCTAGCTAAATGATATGAGATACAGAAAATTGATTAGCAATATGTTAAGGCATATAAATGATCTGTTTAAATACATAGGAATTATTGGTCTGAACTAATGATTTTATCTAGTCTTGTAATGTGCTCATTGATTTCCTTGTTATCGAATGAAATAAATTAGTAATGTGTGATGAAAACCTGGAGAAATATCATGCTTTCCAGTTTCTCAGTTACATATAACTGGCATCTTAGTTGAATTTTGTCACATTTTTGTTTCTTATAAGAGGAATAAAAATAAAATAAATAAAAAATAAGTTAACCTTAAGTCTACTACGTTATATCAGTAATTACCTCTTTACTGAGCATTATAATTATTTGGAGAGGTGTTACAAATGCAGGTTGTTACTAGCTCTATTGGCAAAGATTTTAATTCAGTGGGCCCTAGAACTCTATACTTTATAGATATCCAGGGTGATTTCAATGTAGATGGACCATGAGTGCCTAGTCCTGGTCCATTTATTTCGTATGTGTTTTATAATGAATATGCATTGTCTTTTACTAGTAGACACTTGACTTGTGAATTCAGTGGTTTTTACCCCTCTGTCTTCAGAGAGTAATTGTTTTGGCATCAAGCAGTTTTTCTAATAGAGGGCTGTAGATCAGTACAAAATTAATTTGCCCAGATCTGTAGGAAGAAGTTGTTTTTCTTGCCAGTTTGTTTGCTTTTATTTGTAGAAACAAAGAACCAACAATTCATTTGTTTAACAGACAACTGAATTGTTATTGGTGTCAGGCAAGCAGCCGCTTTCTGAGTGGACCTTACTGTGAAAGCATTATCACAAAGTCAGAATTACTGCTAAATTTCTTGTAGAAATTCTGATATGGGCAGGTTTACAATCTGATGACTATGATTCATATAACCTAAAAATACTCACTCTGCTTCTGGTTAAATAATTCACTATTGATATCTTTACAGGCTCTTCCATTCAACTAATATTTGGTACATTGAACTTTTCAAATAATGTGTCAGGAGTGTGGAAACTTGTGATAAAAAATAGGAAATGTTATTAACTGATTTATAAATAGACAGAAAATATTTATTTTAAAGCATCAGTGACTCCATTTAAATTTGTGTAATGAGCCAAGATATCTAGGAAACAAAAAGGAATTACAATTTTTAACTTGTAAATAACATTTATGTTAGTGTACAGATGCCTTTAATTACTTTTCACACACAATTATGAAGTGAAATTTGAAGTCATAGTAAGTTGAGCACACTGCCATATTTAGTTAAATTTTGTTTTATGTAAATCACAAATGAAACTGGGGGGCTATTTATGCTCAGTATAGAGTTAGAATAGTTATTTGATTTACATAAGATTTTAGATTTTGTCATGACAAGTATGTTTTTCAGAACTGCAAATTCCAAACTATTGTTACCTTACCTTTTATTTAAATTAAGAAACTGAATTAGTACTGTAGCCTAAAGTTCAAGTTTTTATGATTTGGTAGATCTTAACCAGTTTTTGATCAGGATTGTTGTGTTTTTTATCATAATTTGCCATTTAAAAACCTAAGATTAGATTTCATAAAATTTTTTTTATTTGCTGAGTATATGCAGGATTCTTAATGACAAGTTAATCTTTAAAACTATTTGTACTGGAAATAGTTAGGTATGATGTATGTGATGATGCTGAACCAAACATCTTGATGATGATGATGATGCTCGGAGTCAGAAAGCCTGCACAGAGAGCGTAAACATTCTATGTAATTAAAAGTTTGAAATAAATTAGTATAGGTGTTATTACATTCTTCCCTCACTCACTCCCTCCCTTCCTCCCTTCCCCTTTTGGCTTTTTCTTGTATAACCCTTCGTCTGTCCATTTCGTCCATAGCACACTAGTGTTGGAGTTTGGAGGGACAGACTATATACCCAGAATGTAATCAGCTTTAATTGGTTAGTTAAATCAACCTTTCACAATTTAGATCTGTGTGTCCCATCCTCCACTATAGTGCATGAATGGTCCTAGCTGCTCTGTGAGTCATCTTCTCTTCTGAGTCTGAGGGCTCATTGAAATTGTGACTGAATGGCCCGGTGCTAGATTGAACTGTCACCTTTAGCACTCTTTGTCATTAAAAAGTAAAATTCTTTCCTGTGTTTTAACCTTTTATCTTGGGTCCATGGTATAAATAACAGAAATATGTTATCCTTTTTCTTGTTTTTAAATTAAAACAGAACAGCTTATTGTTCTCTTTTCTGTCCTCTTACTATCTATCGTGCCGTTGGACTTTTAAATATCCTGTTTTGCCTTTACTTCTAATACCCTTCTTCTGCCACACTTCTTTTCCTTTCCCTGGTCAACCTTTAGATGCTCTTCCCATACCTCTTTAAATGTCAAAACCTCCAGGACCTACTCAGGTATATGCGCCCAGAAAATTCTGCATCTATTTCTTTTTTATTTTTTCCAGAATATTATGGGGTGCAAATGTTTTGGTTACATAAATTGCTTTTGTACCATTTGAGTCAAAGTTATAAGTATGCCCATCACCCAGATAGTGTGCATTATACCTGTTAGGTGGGAATTTACACACCCCTCTTTACCCCTCCTGCCTGCTTGATTTCCAATGCATGTTATTAAATATTTCCATATGTGCACATAATTGTTGATCGATTAGTACCAATTAATGGTAAATATATGTGGTCTTTGTTTTTGCATTCTTGTGATATTTTACTTGGAAGAATGGTTTCCAGTTACACCCAGGTTATGTATCTATTTCTTTAATCTTTTATGAGTAGCTTATAATTGCAGATAAAAGAGGTTCGTCACGCAGTAGTTGTGGTTGTGCTGAGCCATCTTCTTCAGACTCACTTAAGACTATCTTGCAGAGTCACTTTACCAATTCATTTTTGTCCCCCTTGAGGAACTTATAAATGATTGCTTTTCATTTCTCTTTAATAATTAATTTTGTTTGATCAGACAAGATTGTTGAATGATTATTTACCAACAATGACATAGGTAATAGAAGGCTTGAAATTGTTTTAAGTAGCATTGAGTTATTTTCCTTAATGTTGATCATAGTCTTCTGCAGAATTTAGCTATATTTGGAAGAAAACGTGTGTTTGTTCTTTTTTTTAAATATGTTTTCAAGTAAATTAAAAAAGAGTTTTTGGAGTTTCCCAAAAATGTATCATAATGTATTCAGCCTGCTAATAGTACCATTCTTTGAATGATAGAATCCAGATTCTGAAGTAATTAATGTTATATATTTGGTGATTTTAGGGCCTTCTACTTCATTTTGATCATTTCTCTTTTCATATCTAACTCAAGAAATTTATATTGTTTCTGTATTAGCAATTGTCTTAAATTAAAAATATATATATAATATTCTCTTACCATATTTTAGTTTATAATGTTAAGGCTTTCTTTCAATAGGGAAAAAAATACTTCAGTGATTCTTAAACTATAAACTGCCTAGTAAATCTGTGTGTCTCCTTCATTATCCTCTTATCTGTTAATAATGATGTAAGGCTTACAGCCATTTTAAATAGATCTCAGAAGGTCATTGCTTATGAGAGGAGATTGTTTTCTCAAAAATGTTAAATGTTACTATATGAAATTACTTGGATATCATGCCTAGCTTTTTTGATGAGGATTTACTTCAGGTGTTAAAGAGCTATTTTTGCATCTAGAGCTTTTGGTGAGGTGAGACTTGATTAATATGGCCCAAAGTGCAGGCCAAGAACTATTTAGAATGTTGGGAATATCGTATACTGCTGTTGTGACCCAGAAGAAATTATACCTCTAGGTGGGTGATGAATTTATTCTTATTTAGCCAATTCAGTGTAAGTTTTGGTATTGATTTACAAGTTGCAAATAGAGTTAACTATTGAAATTACTGCCTTTAACTTAAGTGAAATTAAAGGTAGTTGAATTCCCTCTTCCCAGCAATTCAGCTGCCAATTCATGTAAAATGTTCGGTAATAATAATATCTTGTAAATAATTTACTTTAGCTTGCCTTTGACAAATGTTTGATTAAGGAATTTACAGTCATGTCCAGAAAATGAACAGAAACATAAGCTTAAAACTCAGCATTAAAGCATGGTTTTCATTGATGACCATGACCAGCAATCTGGTCATTTTTTTCTTCTAAATATGTTCTTCTTCTCTTTACACATTTCTACTTGAGCAAAGAAATTGTATTTTTTAAGGAGATTGATAAACATAGGTTTCAAAGTTTAAAAAAATTGGTTTATATGATTTTTCTGTGTTCTACTTTACTGTATTATGTAAATACCAATTAATCAGAAGTACGTATTGAGCACCTATTGATTGTCAAAACCTAGAAGTATAAAAATAAGAATATAGTTTCTATTGTCAAGGCTACTGTCTTCCTCCTTTTGTTTCAGGGTCAGATTTTTTATATGCCGATCTACTACTTGGAAGAAAGTTTAGAACTTGAGAAAGCTAATGTTTCTCTGGAGTACCGGAAGAGGTTTCTTTTCTTTTTCTTTCATTCATTCTTTCTTTCTTTTTTTAAACATCCATAAATGGAATGGACAGACATCTTATTTAGGAATCTCAATTTATATATCAGACACCTTTGGTAATCTCCCTTTTGCAAAAAATTTTAAAATATTCTCTCCTTTTAAATAAACTCAGTTATCTGAATATTTAAAGTAGATATTTCAGTATCGAAAAATGAAAACAACATTCTTAAGTAGAAGTTCTATATATTTTAAAAATTAGTTCCTATTCCAAATTAATTGGACCGTTACAAACATTTACTCCTCAGGTTATAATCTAGTGTATTACTTGGTTTTAAAGGAAAAACTATATGACAGTGTTTATTCCTTATGAAAATTTTATCTTTATTGTTTTATAGCCTTTTTTGATGATCTTGTTGCACAATCTGAAATTTAGCCTTTTGATTTTAAACTATGAACTAAGATTTTGTATAATTTGAGAAATCATATGATGACAGTAAGTATCGGAAATAATCTTCCCAAACAACCCAGGTGACATTGAATTAAATAGAAATATTACTATATTATAATTATATGAAAACATGCAATTTTGTATTTTCTTTTCTTCTCTTGTAACCTACATTTTCAATGTTTTTCATGGAACAAAATGTATTACTAGTGTAATAAAAGCATCAAGTAATGCAAATTTAAAAATTAAACTAGTATTAGTAGAAACACAAATTTTTTGAAAAACTGGTCAAAATCAAAACTATAATGTTAATGGTTGTTTTAGGATAGTATCATTAGATGTGATACAAATTTCTTTTCTACATTTTCTACATATTCAGTTACAAAATTACTTTTATAAGTACAGATAATTCATAAAGAACTTATTAGTACAAGAATGCATATCAGAGACTTGGAAATGACTTATTTCCCACTACCCATGTTTTGTTTCTCCTCTTTTTGTAGTAGTAAAGTAGCATCTCAAATACTTAGTTTACATTTATTTTCTTAATTGAACAGATGAATGATATAGAGTAGGCATCCTCAAACTACAGCCCGCAGGCCACATGCAGCCTGCCGGGGGTTTTTGCCACTGCTGCCTGTCCTGCTTAGCAGCCGACTCTTCCCGGGCCCACAGTGCGCATGTGAGTGCTGTGGTATCTGCCTAGCTCACAGCAACCTCAAACTCCTGGGCTCGAGCGATCCTTCTGCCTCAGCCTCCCGAGTAGCTGGGACTACAGGCATGCGCCACCATGCCCGGCTAATTTTTTCTGTATATATTAGTTGGCCAATTAATTTCTTTCTATTTATAGTAGAGACGGGGTCTTGCTCTTGCTCAGGCTGGTTTTGAACTCCTGACCTTGAGCAATCTGCCCGCCTTTGGCCTCCCAGAATGCTAGGATTACAGGCGTGAGCCACTGCACAGGACCAACATTTTACCTTCTTAATTAAAAACATTTTTTATTAGCCGGGCATGGTGGCACATGCCTGTAGTCCCACCTACTCGGGAGGCTGAGGCAGAAGGATTGCTTGAGCACAGGAGTTTGAGGTTGCTGTGAGCTAGGCTGATGCAACGGCACTCACTCTAGCTTGGGCAACAAAGTGAGACTCTGTCTCACAATAAAAAAAATAACAAAACATTTTTTATTAATTTTTAATCTACAAAATACTTCTGATACCAGTTTACTGTAGAATTTTGTTTTTTTCTGCCCATAGATCCAGTCATATTAGCTCTCATCGTCAGAATTATATCTAAGTTTGAATAGTGATTTGGCTTAAGATGAATGAGGCTGATATAGAACTCAGTGTATAATAGTATTTGAGCTTTTGTTGTTTTGGAAGAAATATTTTTCAGTGTTTATTTTAACAATGTGTTCAATCTAAATGAGTGTATTTATGAAAATAAACTACTTTACAGATCACCCTCCAAGCATTTGTAAATGTATCTCTGGCAGTGCTTCTCTACTGGGGGCAATTTTGTCTCTCATGGGATATTAGGCAGTGTCTGAAGACACTTTTGGTTGTCACAACTTGGGGGCCTTTACTGGCATCTAATGGATAGAGTCCAAGTGCTGCCAGATATCCTACAATGAATACACTGGCAGCCTCCTGCAGAAAAGAATTATCTTATAAAAATGTCAGTAATGTCAAGGTTGAGAAACCATGGTCCATGATTGGAGAAAAGATGTTTGGTTTAGTGATTTCACTAAGGGCTAATAAAATAATAGGTACTAATTCTCTTGCTCCTTTTCCAAGGTTAAGGTGATATAAATAATTAACAATACAGAAGCCTAATAAAGATAATGAAGGTTGATTTTAGTTTTTTAACTAAAATCATGTTACCTTATAACCTTGTCACTTCATTGTTTAATTACTCTTAATCATGAATGAGTAATTAGATGCCAAACTTTTAAATGCCAAACTTGTAGAGTAACTTCATTATCACTCTTGGAATCCCTTTTCCAAGGTTTAGTAATCATTAAGAGGACTGCTTGTAGGGGTTGCCACGTCAAAAAGTTTCTAGGATAGCATTCTTCTTTGTAAAATGCAAACTACGCAAAATCAGTGTACTTGACTACAGCTACATATTGTCAAGACCATTTTTGTTTTCTGCTATGGCGATATGGTCCTTCCCGGGGGATCTTTCCTTCTATGCCAGAATAAGTTAGAACAGTGTCTTTCTGAAAATCTCAGTCTTTCCATGTACTGAAGTGTGATAATGTATACACAAGTCTGCATACCCAATACAGAATTTTTTTTTGAGACAAAGTCTCACTCAGTTGCCCCAGGTAGAGTGCCGTGCTGTCAGCCTAGCTCACAGCAACCTCAAACTCTTGGGCTCAAGCGATCCTACTGCCTAAGCCTCCCAAGTAGCTGGACTAGAGGCATTTGCCACCATGCCCGGCTAATTTTTTTGGTAGAGACAGGGTCTCGCTCTTGCTCAGGCTGGTCTCAAACTCCTGAGTTCAAACAATCTGCCTGCCTTGGCCTCCCAGAGTGCTAGGATTATAGGTGTGAGCCACCACGCCTGGCCCCCAATACAGAATTTTTTGTTCATTTTTATATTTTTGTTTTCAAAAGAATCACTCCTAGGCCCTTTAAGTAGAAACCTCTCTTTAGGTTTTAGACATATGAGTGTCAGGATAGGGTAAGATAGGAAGGAAAGATAGAAAAACATTAGCTTCAAGTCCTGGGAGCCCGTTGAAGGTCAAGCAAAACGAAGATAGTTTCTCTTAAACTTTTATGTTACGTGATGGAATATATTTTTCCATTTATTCAACACTTTTCATGACTACAGTATTTGTTGTACAAAGACAGTATAGATACACATAATGATATGGCTATATCTTAATTATCTTTTTTATTAAAACTGCACTGAAATAGAGTAAGATTGAATGCTTTGAAGGCCCTGGAAATATAGAGAATGTTGTTCTTGTCTTCCTAGGAAATGTAAAAGCTGTTAGAAGCCAAGGTTCATATTTGATACTAATTGTTATCTTTTATCATAGTTAGCATTATTTTGAATATGTATATGTGTATGTTTGTATATGTATATGTGTGTGTGTATAGCTCAACAAATAATTCTTATTCATTAAACTTATTTCTTGGCCGGGCGCTGTGGCTCACGCCTGTAATCCTAGCTCTCTGGGAGGCCGAGGCGGGCGGATTGCTCGAGGTCAGGAGTTCGAAACCAGCCTGAGCAAGAGCGAGACCCTGTCTCTAGTATAAATAGAAATTAATTGGCCAACTAATATATATACACAAAAAATTAGCCGGGCATGGTGGCGAATGCCTGTAGTGCCAGCTACTTGGGAGGCTGAGGCAAGAGGATTGCTTGAGCCAGGAGTTTGAGGTTGCTGTGAGCTAGACTGACGCCATGGCACTCACTCTAGCCTGGGCAATAAAGTGAGACTCTGTCTCAAAAAAAAAACAAAAAAAACCTTATTTCTTGAGTAATCAAAATATGCCAGGTATTATTCTAATTGTTAGACTATACCAGTGAACAAAACAGACCAAAATCCCTGTGATCTAGCATATGTTGAGGGAGCTAACCAATAATCAAATCAAATAAGTAAATTGTATTAGAGTTAGTAAGTATTATTGGAGCAGAGTGAAGCAGGGAAGAAGAATGATGGAGTATCGTTGAATGGGGTGTAGTTTGGATGGTCGGAGAATGTGACATTTGAGTAAAGTTCTGAAAGAGTTGTGAGAGGAAGCCATGCAGATATCTTGAGAAAGCGTGTTGAAAGGTTTTGAAGCAGAGAAGTAGCATGATTCTCTCTGCATTTTTCTTTTGAATTGATTTTTTATTACCAGTGAAACTAAACTCCCCTCCTCCCCCATGTTTTTGTGAATTGTCTGTCTTGTTCTTCTTAATCTGTTGTGGTCTTAATGCTTTCAAATTGTATACATTGTTTTAAAAAACTCTTTAATGGACACTTGACTGGCTGCTTCTCTTCTTGCTGCCCACCAGGCTCTTCTCAACTCAGCAATCAAGAGTCATTCTGGGAGAGGAGGGAGAAATGGGGGAGGGAGTGATTCTGTATATTAGATCATGTCAGTACTTTGCATTAGACCCTCCAATGATTAACCATTTCACTTAAGACCAAAATCCTTACAATGGTCTATGTAATCTGACCCCCATTTTCTCTGACTTTCTCTGGTACTACTCTCCTCTTCACTAACTCAACTTCAGCCACACTGATCTTCCTTTTCTTCCTTAAACTTTCCAGGCATGCTCTCTTCTTGAGGCCTCCATGCTCATTCCCTCTGTCTACAATGTTTTCTCTCCATGATTTGTCCCCTTGTTTCTTCAGGTCTTTGTTCATGTGTCATCCATCCTCACTGTGCAATCTTTGTAACCCCCTATTTAGGGCCATGGTATACTTCTTCATTTATTCAAAGTTTTAATATTACTTGTAAATTTTCTTTATAAAAGTATCATTTATTCCTTAAGTTTATTAGATTATTTTAGTCTTATTGCATTAATGAGAATGTCCATAATTATGTTAAATAATAATTGAAGGGATGTGGGTTCTGAGGGTTCTGCCTCATGTTAGGAAGTAGAAAGACATGAAAGACTTTCATTCGCACTATAATAACATAAAATCTCCACTGAACCAAATAATCATACTCATTTTTAAAGCCATTGAAGATGTATAGATGCAAGGACATGTTAAAATCAAAACTAAACTCCAGAGGGGTGAGGCCTTCCTAAGTGATAAAGGGATGTAGGATGCTTTCATATCTGAGGCCAGATGCTGAGACTGAAAGAAAGTAAGGCTAGCGGAGGAGTGAGCCTGCCATAGGACAGTTTTCACTGGGGTGAGGAGAAACCAGCCAAACTTTTGAGAAACTTCTGTGAGATATGAATCTGAAGGAACCCCAAATGCAAAGATAATCTTCTCCACCCAGTAATTCTATTATGTATAAATTTTAATAAGACTGAGAGCAGGCTGAAAAGTAAAAATCTCTCATAACAAGTAAAAGTAAAAAGAGTAAAAAGATCTCATAACACTATAAAGACCAGTGGCTGTCAGAGGTTATTGGGGAGAGAGGGAGGGAGGGAGGTATGGGCGGAACACAGAGGATTCTGTGTGATCCTACAATGGCAGATACATATCACTATATATTTGTCCAAACCTATAGAAGGTATACCACCAAGAGTGAACCCTAATGTAAACTGTGGACTTTGGGTGATAATGATGTGTCAGTGTAGGTGCATCAGTTACAACAAATGTACCACTCTGATAGGGAGTGTTGATAATGGAAGAAAATATATATTTGGAAGGGTGGAGGGTTATGGGAATTTTCTGTAACTTTTGCTTGATTTTGCTGTAAAATAATAAAGTCTATTAAAGGAAAAGAGATCTCAAGATCTTGCAGTTTCATGGTCTCATAATTTTGAAGTCTGGGGAATAACTGCAGGGAGAAAGCCAGAGCAATCAAAGGGCTCATGTTATTTGTTTCTTTTCTTTCAAGAATCACAGTCCTGTACTACCTGTTCTCTAATTTCTAGAAACAGTTTTTAAATTTATTTTGTACAGTTTTCTAGTCATTTGTGGCCGAAGAGCAAGTCTGGTGCTAGTTATTCTATTATGGCCAGAATTTGAAATTCCCAGATTTATATTTTATTAATAATAGGATCACTTTGGTTGCTTTGTTTAGTTGAGAATAAAATTCCTGTATATGCTTTCTAAATTTTATTCTAGTTCTATGATTTTTGATGTACTGTCTGATGAATGAGGAGAGAAAGATGTTCATGCTTTCATGATTTTACTATTACACATTGAATCCTACTTTAGCCTCCCTGTCATTTATTGACTTTTTCCTTATAACATCCTTTAACATATATGTTTTTCATTTATTCAGAAAGTATTGGATGTGTATAAGTCAGGCATTGACGGGGTGAATCAGACAAAGGTCCTGCTATTATGATATTTATAGTCTAGCCAGGAGAGAAGATGTACATAGAAATTTTAAATCCAAGATAAAGGCTGAAAATTAACAAAAAAAATGAGTACAAGTAAAAGTGATATGGGAAAACCAAAAGAAATGGCTTAGCTATACATATATTATTTCATACATTGGATTTAAGCAGCCTGCTTACTGGGAAATTGTAAAATTTTTTTCCTGATTTTAAAGCCTCTTGCTTTTTGTTCATTTTGGTTTAATTTTTTGCCACTTTAGATATAATAAATTTGTCTTTCAGAATTTTGGCTTTGATCATGATTTTTTTAGCAGTTTAATTGGGAGATTGAAATATATCCATTTTCTTTTCATTTATTTTCATTTTTTTATTTTCCTGTGTCCTTAAGTTCATTTTTTTATTTTTCTGTGTCCTTAAGTTCTATCATCCTACATAAAATATGTCCCTGAAAAATATATTATCAGGATGAATTAACTGCCTAGAAGAGAATTCTGAGGTTTTTATAATCTTGTTTGATTTTACTATTAGTGGAGGAATCAGACATCATTGATCTAGAGAAACGCTATTGGTTACTGAAGGCTCAATCCCGGACTGGACGATTTGATTTAGAGACATTTGGCCCATTGGTTTCACCACCTATTCGTCCATCTCTAAGTGAAGGTAGGAATCATTTCATTTTCTGCAAGTGTTCATTGGTAAGAATACCTGAGTCCATCACTTATTTATTTATTTATTTTTTTATTTCAGCATATTATGGGAGTACAGATTTTAAAGTTTCAATAAATGCCCTTCCCCCCCTCCCCCCACCATCACTTATTTTTAAGCAACACATTTGAACTATAGGAATATGTTCCTATAGCTGCTATTCCCAACCCCCTGGCTGGTGTGGCCTGTTAGGGACTGGGTTGCAAAGCTCCTCTACCTTCCTTCCTCCCTGAGCCCCCATCGTCTCCCCCAACCCAGTACCTGGTGCCAAAAAGGTTGGGGACCGCTGTCCTATAGGTTTGCAACTTTCTTGCATATAGTGGAGTGGAGTAGAAAAAAACTATTGGGAATTAAGATTGTAGTCTTAAACTTCATATTCTATCTGTGTAACCTTGCACTGGGCAACCTATCTGTGTAACCTTGCTTTGGTTGCCCAGGGTGTAGCTCTCTGCACCCGAATATCCTCCTATATAAAATGATTTTGATTAGTCATTGGTTATGAAATTGTGCTCTACTAAGGTCCATTAGCAGCTAGTGCAGGGAGTAATATGGTGGCCATGGGGTGGACAGAGTTCCATGTTTCCACACATGTCCCCACCGCTTCCTCAGCTAGGTGCCTCCACTTTTTTTCTTTCACATAAGAAGATTCCATTGCTGTATCCCTCCCCGTGATGCATAAAAATTAAGAAACTACTAGACTTGACCATCTCTGAGATCCCCTCTAGCTCTAAAATTATTGCTATGACTTTTTAATAAAAGATGAACACAAAGAATAATTGTGGGGACATTATAAAAATTATATTTGAAATCTGAATATTTGGGTTAATCTTTAAACTAAGGGCACTGAATTAGATTCTTAGAATATATAATCTGTATTCTTCAGATTCCTAGGGTACTTCAGAAGTATTTGTCAGGAGCAACAGCAAATAGGCTCTGAGTTTCCACCTACTTCAATAGTGCAGTTATGTTTTTACCTGTTTAGAACTGGAGATTGATATTTCATTTGAAAATAAAATCATTCCATTTCTATTTTTTAAAAAAAGTTTAAAAACCACAGGATTATATTTTATGTTCCCTTTCATTTCTGAAATTTAAAATATTCATGTATAAAAGATTCAGCAATAAAAAGATGCTATAGTAGAGAATTTCTCTTCTTGTAAAATGGTATATTTTCCTTTGCTTCATGAAAGAGCTTTTTGAGAACTCCTTAATGTATCTTTGAGTATTCATTTAATAAGTAGTTCAGTTTCTCTCTTCATTTTTCTTCTCAGTCTTTCTAAGTAGGGATAATTGCTGTAATTTCTAACTTTTTCTTTGGTTTTTAATTTTTATTTGTCAACTTAAAAAATGTAGGCATTTTTAGCTGTTAAAATTGATATAAATACAGACAGATATAATCAAATACTAAAGGATTGTAATGTATTTTCTGCTAGGATCATAAGTTTCAGTTATAATTATATCAAGAGAAAAAGAAGTACTTCCTAAGACATTAGGAACTACTGATAAACTTTTTTTTTTTTAATTCTGCCATTATGGGAAAGACTCATTCTTCCTTTCGTAAATGTGTCATTATTAACATTAGGAAGTTTCTTATGTGACTTATGGTGTCTTTTTCTATTTCACAGGTTTGTTTAATGCTTTTGATGAAAATCGTGACAATCACATAGATTTTAAGGAGATATCCTGTGGGTTATCAGCTTGTTGCAGGGGACCCCTGGCTGAAAGGCAAAAATGTAAGTGTTAAACATTGTCACAAAATTTACAGACTGTGTAAAGATAAAATCAGTTTTGTTTTTGTTTTTTTTTGAGACAGTGTCTTGCTTTGTTGCCCAGGCTAGAGTGAATGCTATGGCATCAGCCTAGCTCACAGCAACCTCAAACTCCTGGGCTCAAGCGATCCTCCTGCCTCAGCCTCCCAAGTAGCTGGGACTACAGGCATGCGCCACCATGCCTGGCCAGTTTTTTCTATATATATTAGTTGGCCAATTAATTTGTTTCTATTTATAGTAGAGATGGGGTCTCACTCTTGTTCAGGCTGGTTTCGAACTCCTGACCTCAAGCAATCCACCCGTCTTGGTCTCCCAGAGAGCTAGGATTACAGGTGTGAGCCACCACGCCCGGCCTAAAATCAGTTTTTGTGTAAAATTATTTGTGGATTAAATCTTGCATTTTCATAACTTTGGTTGGTAAATATTAATCTCATGTTGGGGTTTTACTGATGTCAGTCTAAGGAATCAGTCATCGATTCTTTTGTACTGTTGGAATAGTTTGGGATCTTTGCTATTAACAATGGGGTTGATTTTCCTGAACAATTTGTAATTCATGATAAATGAATCAAATCAGCCATGATATATTTGAAGATATCAAGCACTTAGGAAATATTTTCTGGTAGTCTATATAGAGAATTTTATGTTTTCCATAATTTGAAGTATAACTCATTTTCTGTCCCTTGCACACATTAATGTTTTATTGGCAAAATAAAATTTATGGTCAAAACACAACTTTATTAAATACTAAAATGGTGGTTTTTAACCTAGCTAAAATGTTGTTACAGCATAATTTGTAAGCATGAGTATATTGCATTATTAAATCTTAACCATGTTTGAGAACATGCTACAGTTAACATTTAATTGGAACCTAACTCAAATATATTTACTAAGGTCATTATCTCTGTGTCTTTCTAAACTATATCTTCACAAATGTTGCCTATTTGGGTGTGGTATTTGATATTTTTTTTTTTTTTTTTTTTTGGCATATTATAGGGGTACAGATTTTAAGGTTTCAATAAATGCCCATTCCCCCCCTCCCCCCAAAAGTCTGAGTCTCCATCATGACCATCCCCCAGATGGTGCACATCTCACTCACTATGTATGTATATACCCGCCCCCCTCCCCCCTCCCCCCTGCCCAATACCCTATTACTGTAGCACCTATGTGTCTACTTAGGTGCTACTCAGTTAATACCAGTTTGCTGGAGAATATATCTGGTGCTTGTTTTTCCATTCTTGGGATACTTCACTTAGTAGTATGGGTTCCAGCTCTAACCAGGAAAATATAAGGTGTGCTATATCACCATTGTTTCTTAGAGCTGAATAGTACTCCATGGTGTACATATACCACATTTTATTAATCCATTCTTTGATTGATGGGCACTTGGGCTGTTTCCACAGCCTTGCAATTATGAATTGTGCTGCTATAAACATTCGAGTGCAGGTGTCTTTTTTGTAGAGTGTCACTGGATCATTTGGGTAGATGCCCAGCAATGGGATTGCTGGATCAAATGGTAGATTCACTTGGATCGCTTTAAGGTATCTCCATATTGCTTTCCACAGAGGTTGAACTAGTGTGCAGTCCCACCAGCAGTGTAGGAGTGTTCCTCTCTCTCCGCAACCACGCCAGCATTTATTGTTTGGAGATTTTTTGATAAAGGCCATTCTCACTGGGGTTAAGTGATATCTCATTGTGGTTTTGATTTGCATTTCCCTGATGATTAGAGATGTTGAGCATTTCTTCATATGTTTGTTGGCCATTCTTCTGTCTTCTTTAGAAAAATTTCTGTTCAAGTCCTTTGCCCACTTTTTAATGGGGTTATTTGATTTTTTCTTCCTAATTTTCGTGAGTTCTAAGTATATTCTAGTTATCAGTCCCTTATCGGATGCATAGGATGCAAAAATTTTCTCCCATTCTGTAGGCTGTCTGTTTACTTTCATGACTATTTCTTTGGCTGTGCAGAAGCTTTGTAGTTTGATCATGTCCCATTTATTTATTTTTGTTGCTGCTGTGATTGCCTTTGGGGACTTCTTCATAAACTCTTTGCCCAGGCCGATGTCTAGGAGAGTGTTTCCAACTTTTTCCTCTAGAGTTCTAATAGTTTCATATCTTAGGTTTAAGTCTGTTATCCAGCGTGAGTTGGTTTTTGTGAGAGGTGAAAGGTGTGGGTCCTGTTTTAGCCTTCTACAGGTGGCTATCCAGTTTTCCCAGCACCATTTATTGAAGAGGGATTCTTTTCCCCAGCGTATGTTTTTGTCTGCTTTGTCAAAGATGAGATGGCTATATGAGGATGGTTTTATATCAGGATTCTCACATCTGTTCCACTGGTCAATATTCCTGTTTTTGTGCCAATACCATATTGTTTTAATTACTACAGCTTTGTAGTATAGTTTGATATCTGGCATATTAATGCCTCCCATTTTGTTTTTGTTGCCTAGAATTGCTCTTGATATTCGGGGTCTTCTTTGGTTCCATACGAAGCATAAAATTATTTTTTCTATATCTGTGAAGAATGCTGATGGGATTTTAATAGGTATTGCATTGAATCTGTAGATCAGTTTGGGTAGTATAGACATTTTGATGATATTGAGTCTGCCGATCCACGAGCATGGTATGGATTTCCATCTGTTTACATCCTCTGCTATTTCCTTCCTCAGTGTTTCATAGTTCTCCCTGTAGAGGTCTTTTACCTCTTTGGTTAAATATATTCCTAGGTACTTTAATTTCTTTGTTGCTATTGTGAAGGGAATTGAGTCTTTGATTTGGTTCTCAATTAGATTGTTGTTGGCGTATATGAATGCCTCTGATTTCTGTGTATTAATTTTGTATCCTGAGACTTTACTAAATTCATTGATCAGTTCCAGGAGTTTCTTGGTTGAATCCTTGGGGTTTTCTAGATACAATATCATATCATCAGCAAACAGTGAAAGTTTGATCTCTTCTGCCCCTATTTGGATACCTTTGATTCCATTTTCTTGTCTGATTGCTGTAGCCAAGACTTCCAGCACTATGTTGAACAGAAGTGGAGATAGTGGGCAGCCTTGTCTGGTTCCAGTTCTAAGTGGGAATGATTTCAATCTTTCCCCATTCAGTATGATGTTGGCTATGGGTCTGTCATATATGGCTTGTATCATTTTTAGGTATGTCCCTTCTATGCCTATTTTCTTAAGTGTTCGTATCATGAAAGGGTGTTGAATTTTGTCAAAAGCTTTTTCTGCATCTATTGAAAGGATCATGTGGTCTTTGTTTTTGCTTCTGTTTATGTGGTGAATTGCATTTATAGATTTACGTATGTTGAACCATCCCTGGGTATTTGATATTTTTAATTTTATTTAGTAGTATTGTACTATGATGCCCTTAATTGATTTAATACCATACTCATTCTATTAATAGGGGTGTTTGAAATAGATAATTTTTAATCTTAAAAAATCAGATTTCTTTTTAAATTTTCTGTTTATATACCATTATTCCAAACTGGCTTTTTGATAGATTATTTGTTTCCATTAAAATTTAATGTTAAATAAGGAGGCTAAAATCTCTACTTTTCAACTGAGATTATTTACTGCCTTTAAAACTTTTCTATTTTTTAAATTTCTTTTGTTGCTGATGAGCTAATTAATGGTAGCTAAACTAGAGTGATTCATTTGGAATTAAGTGGCAAAGAGCTGATCTTATAATTCTTAGCATGTTGTTTATGAACTTCATTGAAGAGTTGAAATTGTTCATGACAAAAATTTGAATGTACTATATAGTACTTTAGAGAGGTAAAATGGAAGCAGTCTACCTTTACATCAGCTCATCCCTACGATTTTCTATGTAGATGGGCTATTTTAAGCATACAATAAACAATTGCAGGCCAGGTGTGGTGGCTCATGCCTGTAATCCTAGCACTCTGGGAGGCTGAGGTGGGTGGATCGTTTGAGCTCAGGAGTTCGAAACCAGCTTGAGCAAGAGCGAGACCCCATCTCTACTAAAAATAGAAATTAATTAATTGGCTAACTAAAAATATATAGAAAAAATTAAGCAGGCATGGTGGCACATCCCTGTAGTCCCAGCTACTCAGGAGGCTGAAGCAGGAGGATCACCTGATCCCAGGAGTTTGAGGTGAGCTAGGCTGAGGCCACGGCACTCTAGCTGAGGCGACAAGAGTGAGGCTCTGTTTCCAAAAAGAAAAAGAAACAATTACAATAATCATTTTTGAATATTAGAAATTAACTTAAAGATTTCCATACTTCCTCAAAACCCTTAAGGTATTATAATATTTATTGTGTGGTGACTTAGCCCTTTCTTTCTGGTGTGTAAGGAATTTAGCTCTAGATTTGGCTGATAGATAGGGCTTCCTAACCTGGATAATGATGTAGACCAGTAAATTCATGATGTGTAGGAAGTCCTACAAGTTCCAAGGACTTATGACATAGTATAGTCTGCTCCAGATAAGAACTGCTCCAGAATATATATATTTGCTTGAGAAATTAAGTAATTATTCAAGGGAAAGTTCTAGTAAAATGTATTATGCTTCAGAATATAAAAATAATTTTTCCTCCATAAGTGTTTCTTTTCTTTAGTTTGCTTCAAGGTGTTTGATGTTGACCGTGATGGAGTTCTTTCCAGGGTTGAACTGAGAGACATGGTGGTTGCACTTCTAGAGGTCTGGAAGGACAACCGTACTGATGATATCCCTGTAAGTTCTTATTGTGTATGTTTTCTTGTGTATATACTTCCAACAGGAAAATGGAATGAATAATTAAAACAAAAAAGAAGAAAAGAATTTGTTATTGCTTTTAGTTGCTATAGTATACTACTCAGTATTTATAACTAAAGATGCAAAATTGGGAAGAGAGTGTGGCTTTAAAAAAACTTAAATTGAATTTATGAAAAGAAAGAATGAAACAAAATTATCTTAATTTTTAAAATGAATATGAGAATCTATTTATGGTAATTAAAAAATATTTGACCAACACAGTAAACGTTAGCCACTGAATAATAAAATAAAAATTGTATCCACTCTTTTCTAATTATTCCTTTGGATTGCTGTTTTTAAAGGAATTACATATGGATCTCTCTGACATTGTAGAAGGCATATTGAATGCACATGATACCACAAAGGTGAGTCAAGCTCTAGGACTAATTTATCTTTTTCTAAAATATCATGTACTCTGATTTGGCTGTATAAAATATCATGTATTCTGATTTGGGATATATAGCTTGTTATACATACTTGATTCTCTTCTGCATCATCCCTACCAAGTATTTATCTAGACCTGTGGCTCCAGATAAAAATACCTCCAGGTTATTGCTAAAGATAGCCCACATCACTTTTAAACAACTCTGTGAAGTATAATTCAGTATATGAAAATATTTATTATAAGCCTGTACTAGGCATTTTATAAGAATTAGATTGACACAACCCTTGATATCTATAGTTTATGATCTTTATTTCTTCTATTTTAATAAGTTATGGTAAAGCTAACCTTATATTGAGCAAAAGAAGCTGAACAAAAAAGAATACAGACTGTATGAAGTTCAAGAACAGAAGCAAAACTAACAAATAGTGATAGAAGTAATTTCAGGGATGGGTAAATTAACTGAGAAGGCTGTAAGGATATCGGAGATAATGGAAGTTTTTTTAAGTTTAATCTGGGTGGTGCATATATTCTTTAAAAAAACTTTTAAAAAATAGTTGTGATAAGTTTCGTTCCTGAGTCCTTTTAGTAGCAATCCACATAAGCATGTAAAAGCAAGAATAAACTTGCTTTATAAAGAATAAATCCTTGTATTATTTAGTTTGGTGACATTTGTTAGTAATGATATCACAATAGGTTTACTGTTATAGCTTGCATTACTTTGATGTTTCTGTGTCCCTGTGAAATTGAAAATAATTCACCTATGTGAGGCACATTTGAGTCTTTGAGTCTTTCTACTCAAACATTGACATGTACCAAGTAGCAGGTTGGTAGGATCTGGACCACAATGGTGTTATTAATTAGATGTTTAGAAAAAAAATAAATAGCATCAGGGTTTTTTTCTTTCTTTAATCATGATTCCAGAAGAAACCATCATATTCCTGTTAACGATTCTCAATAGAAACAAATAATAGAAATGACTTTTTCAGGGCTCGAGATTTATTTGGCAATTCACACAGTCTTCCCCCTTCTTTCACCTCTCTCTGCCAAAAACTAAGGTATCTACTTCTATTTCTATGTATAAGAACAGAAACTTGGAAAAGTTTCTGTTGGAAAATTTCTTATGTAGAAATATAATTTCTAATGACTTTTTTCTGACTTTTATAATTATATAGATACTTTCATATAAGATGGAGTTGTTACTATGTTTCCCCCAAAATAAGACAGGATCTTATATTTATTTTTCCTCAAGAAGACACCCTAGGGCTTATTTTCAGGGGATGTGGTATTTTCCCTTCAAAGCCTCAGCTTGCAGCATGCACAGGATGTCCGGGACCTGGCAGGGGAAGCCGTCCTTGTTGGTGGGGCTGCCCACACCTTTCCGGTCACTTCTGGGATAGTAGCTGTCACGATGGGGCAGATGAGAAGGGCTGCTCGCTCCGCGATGAAATGCATGGGTTGTGTAGATATGCTGCGTAGCCACGCCTATCACTAGGTCTTATTTTTGGGGTAGGGCTTATATTACGCAAATGCTTCGAAATCCTGCTAGGGCTTATTTTATGGGTAGGTCTTATTTTCCGGGAAACATGGTACTTTTGGCTCTATTGTGAACATTAAACAAGGTCATTTAGCTCCTTGTTTTCCTATAATATAACCATGATAATGAAACAGTAACAGTTTAAGATAGAACTTGGATTTTTCAACCAAACCTACGAACCATATTCACTGGTGACTACAGTGTACCAATATTACCCATTCTTTTTCTGATTACTAACTCTTCTCCATCTTATCTAATTTATTTGTTGATTTAAAAAATACTTACTAAGGCTGGGCAAGGTGGCTCATGCCTGTAATCCTAGCACGCCTGTAGGCTGAAGCAGGAGCATTGCTTAAGGCCAGGAGTTTGAGACCAGCCTGAGCAAGAGCAAGAATTCTATCTCTACAAAAAAATGGAAAAATTAGCCTGACATGGTGGAGCATGCCTGTAGTCCCAGCTAGTTGGGAGGCTGAAGTGGGAAGAACACTTGAGCTCAGGGCTTGAGGTTATAATAAGCTATGATGACACCACTCTACTCTAGCTTGGGTGACAGAGCAAGACCCTGTCTGGTGGGGGGGAGGATTTTTACTGAGACTCCAGTGTATCAAAATCTAAGTGTTGCCTTTGGGATGTTTGCATTCTCGAGGTAAAGATAAATAAGAGTTATATTATTAAGTCTGATCAGTGCTATGTTAGAAGGTAGGCTGGGGCCAGACTTGATGGCTCATGCCTGTAATCCTAGCACTGGGAGGCTGAGGCGGGTGGGTGGATTGTTTGAGCTCAGGAGTTGAGACCAGCCTGAGCAAGAGTGAGACCCCATCTCTACTAAAAAAATAGAAAGAAATTAGCTGGACAACTAAAAATATATAGAAAAAATTAGCCAGGCATGGTGGCACATGCCTGTAGTCCCAGCTACTTGAGAGGCTGAGGCAGTAGGATGGCTTGAGCCCTGGAGTTTGAGGTTGCGGTGAGCTAGGCTGATGCCACGGCACTCTAGCCCAGGCAAGACAGTGAGATTCTGTCTCAAAAAAAAAAAAATCGAACTGTGAGAATCAAGGTTTCTGCTAGGATGTGACACTTGAATAATTAATTAATTGTGATTAACAGAAGTAGAAGGTTATAAGGCGATTTCTAAAAGAGGGAACAACAAGTGGTAGGATAGAAGACATTATTGTGTAAAACAACCTGTGTGGTCTTGGAACTGCAAATATTTTGATGTAGCTAGCACAATAGGTTCATATTTAGAGGCTGTAAATCTAGATTGGGGCCACATCATGTAGACGCCTTGAGTACAAAGTTGAATTGTACCAAACTATGGAGAAACTTTGAAAGATTTAAGTAGAGCAGAGCAACATGATCGGTTGACACCATTTTGAAAGTCAAGGCCACCTTTAAATTGAGGATATTTACAAATAAGTCATATAGTCAATGAATTTGCTCGAGGAAAAACTCAGTTATACTTTGCTTAGCACTAGTCCAAAGTGTAATCAGTAAAACATCCGTTAAATTGAGAGAAAATAAAATCTATTTACAATTCTAGTTTTTAAGCATAATGCTATATATTTTATAGTGAGTATTAATTATTGCTCAAATGTTCATATAACAAATAGGCTTTTGACCATCATTGTCCATATAACAAATTTGTGTAGTAATATCTATTATTTTTTTCATCATTTTTCTTTCCTTTTGGATAATATTAACATACCTTTGATGTCTGTGTACTTTCACCGTGAAATTTATTTATTGAATATTTATGATTACTAGTTTGATTACATAAAGAATCAGGTTATCGGCCGGGCGTGGTGGCTCACGCCTGTAATCCTAGCACTTTGGGAGGCCGAAGCGGGCGGATTGCTCAAGGTCAGGAGTTCGAAACCAGCCTGAGCGAGACCCCGTCTCTACCAAAAAATAGAAATAAATTAATTGACCAACTAAAAATATATATACAAAAAATTAGCCGGGCATGGTGGCGCATGCCTGTAGTCCCAGCTACTTGGGAGGCTGAGGCAGTAGGATCGCTGAGCCCCGGAGATTGAGGTTGCTGTGAGCCAGGCTGACGCCACGGCACTCACTCTAGCCTGGGCAACAAAGTGAGACTCTGTCTCAAAAAAAAAAAAAAAAAAAAAAAAGAATCAGGTTATCTTAAAAATCATATTTTTTACCATCTTAAGCATTTTATATTTTGTTCTCTATTGTTATAGAAAGTCCTTATACTATGTAAATTATTATACACAAATTATATTTGTACTTTTAAAACTGCATTTATTTTATATTTAAATATTAATAGCTTGGATTTTCAAGCAACAAAGCAAAATAAATAGAAATATTACATTTTCATATTTTACTATAGTTTCCCTATCCTCAGTGTTAATTGCTGTAAAATTAAAGTGAATTTATACTATCTGTTAATTTTGTCATCATTGTAGAACCATTTACAATTAAATTATTACTTAAAAGGTAAAAAGTAGCATTTTGAAATGTAGCTTCTGTTCAGCATAACTTCTCCCTCTCTTGGCATTCTTCATTTTTCTGTCCTAGAATTTTAGGCCTTGATTGTTCATTGTAAAACTCCATAATGAATTGAAATTTATCAGAAGGTTCATTAAGTTATATAACACGTTTCTCTTTGCCACCTATGACTGAGGTATATGATGTGGCAGAGCTTGCAGATCTTTGGGTTTTGTTTTTTTTTTTAAGAATTAAATTCTGGTTATTCTCAATAGATAGTGGAGGAGAACATATACTATTCTGACTACTATCAAGCATAGGATAAATTTATATGTATTGTGTGTGTTTTATATTTTAAAAATTGAATAATAATAATACTGTATAAGCTATTCTGCAGGAATTTTTTTGTTTTTTTCCTAAATTTCACAAATGTTTATTAAGCATCTTTCATATGTTAACTATAAAACTTTATATAGGGTTTAATCTTACTCTTTTCAACCTCTGCATAGTATTCTATCATGAGTATGCTATGATTTATTCCTGTCTATTTCAAAACTATATTGTTATAGTAAAAAAGTCATTTTCAAAGGCTAGAGGAATACAAATGGTGTATGGTTATGGAAGTAATTGATAGTTCTGATAGAATTGTAGTATGAGCAACAGGCTTCTAAGTCAAAGATCCTTTTGGGCATACTCTATTACAGATCCAGGTGTTTTTAACTTCTTGTACAATAAGTCCTCACTTAATGTTGTCAATAGGTTCTTGGAAACCAATTTTACCATAGGCTAATTGATATAAACAATATTCCTATGGCATATTTCTGGTCCCCAAACTTCTAAATAAAGACCCAAAACATTCTGTGCCTGTCATGAGTCTAAAATAAAAGAAAAATAAAGACCCAAAACACTTTTAATATTAAACATTGAAATAAATGTGAGTTATACATACATTTAAGCAAAATTAATAAAAACAAGTAAGATGATTATCTGCCCAATTTTTGGTGAATCAGTGAGTGATGGCAGCGGACATAGTGGTGGTGATGTAAATCAAGGAATAAATGTTTGCAAGCTGAGAATTGTAAGGAGCACTCCTACTACCACACAGTTCAAAAACAATAACAAATATACCAGGCTTGCTAAGTGCTTTCTCACCACATCATTTAAATTGTCATGAATTTGTATGATTGTTGTATACTTTATGAGTTTTTATTTTACATTTATTTGTATTCATTCATTTTCCAACCTGCTTATTCAGATTCAAGGTCACAGGTGGCCAGAGCCTATCCTTGCAGCTCAGGGCACAAGGCAGGAACCAACCCTAGATAGGATGCCATCCAATTGCGGAATGCATGCACACACACTCACTAATACTGAGACATTTTATTTTATTTTATTTTTGAGACAATGTCTCACTCTTTGTCCAGGGTAAAGTGCCTTGGCGTCAGCCTAGCTCACAGCAACCTCAAATTCCTGGGCTCAAGCGATCCTCTGCCTCAGCCTCCCGAGTAGCTGGGACTACAGGCATGCACCACCATGCCTGGCTAATTTTTTCTATATATTTTTAGTTGGCCAATTAATTTCTTTCTATTTTTAGTAGAGACGGGGTCTCACTACTCTTGCTCAGGCTGATTTCGAACTCCTGACCTTGAGCAATCCTCCCGTCTCAGCCTCCCAGAGTGCTAGGATTACAGGTGCGAGCCACTGCGCCTGGCCAAGGGACAATTTTTACTTTTTCATTTTTTATTTTTTTTATATCACAACATTGTTAATTATGTGAATTTTTTACAGTACAAACAAAAAAATACATAAACATAATGTATGAATACAGCTAAATGCAGAATGGTGACTTCTCTTTAAGAGGCCATGATTTCTGTTTCTAGTAAAATGAAGAGACTGCATATAGATAAAAAGAGGTTAGTTGTTAGCTTCACAGTTTTGCCTGGAAATGATCTAAAAATGCATTTTCCCCTCCTTCTTACCATAAAGTATTAAAAGGAATTAAAGGAAATTTTCTTATTGGTTCCTATATATCATATAAAAGATGCTATTAATATATTCTATTTAAGCAGGGCCAATATATGTGAAATATCTAAATTAAATGTTGATACAAAAATGAAGCAATAATGAGATTCTGACTACAGGGGGCACAAATAAATGGGAATAATATATATTTAAAGGATCCAAAACAAAAACAATAAAAAAAGTTGTTATAAAAAAGCACTCTAAGGCCGGGCGCGGTGGCTCACGCCTGTAATCCTAGCACTCTGGGAGGCTGAGGCGGGCGGATTGCTCCAGGTCAGGAGTTCGAAACCAGCCTGAGCGAGTCCCCATCTCTACCATAAAAAATAGAAAGAAATTAATTGGCCAACTAATATATATAATATAAAAATCAGCCGGGCATGGTGGCTCGTGCCTGTAGTCCCAGCTACTCGGGAGGCTGAGGCAGGAGGATTGCTTGAGCCCAGGAGTTTGAGGTTGCTGTGAGCTAGGCTGACACCACGGCACTCATTCTAGCCTAGGCAAGAAAGCGAGACTCTGTCTCAAAAAAAAAAAAAAAAAAGCACTCTAGGTGCACTGTAAACGTACAGGGTTTTTTTTCCCCTGTGTGCATTTTTAAACAATGGAAGTGTCAAGAATTAGGGTCAGACTAAATTATATTAGTGCATATGCTGCATTGAATGGAACCTTTGTATTTTAATCACAGAGAAGCACAGTTTGCATCGTATTTTGGCAGTTTTTCCTCAGTGAAAACCTTCCAGAGTCCTTTTATTTTGGAATATCCCATGAGCAATCAAATTCCAGACCTTGATTGTATAACAGTAAACTGTTCTCTTGCATTAAATTGAAGATACCTGTTTAATTAAAATAAAGGAAAGGGAAATGTAGGCAAGGTACTTAAAGCTGTTACTTTCTAAGTACACAACACCCTAGACAAGTCAAGGCATCTTAATCTAAATCAAAAACAATAACAAAAAATTAATTTTTATCAGGCTGTTAAACCCATGATTATGGATAAAACTGGTGCAGATTGGTCAAATGGATCCAACAAAAACTGATGTCAAAGCTGGTATATTGGCAGTTAATATGTAACTGGCGATCAGTAGAGTTTAAAAGACCTTCTCTTTTCTTGTTCTTTCCCAAGGTTCTTGAAGAGTTCTGTTATTTTAAAATAGATCGTTAAGCTTCCCAGTTTGCTTTATTATCCTCAAACTGGTGATTTTTTTTCTCTAATTCTTTGTGCTTTGGTTCCAAACTCTTTTTTGGTTGCTCATGGTGCCAGTGGAGCTCAGTTCCGGAGTCCTTCAGTTTTTGAACTTTTTTATTGACCTTCATCTCAGACACCTGTTCCAACTTGATCTCCATCTTCTTTAACTTAGCTACCTGCTCCCTTCTTTCGTGTATTTGTGCGGGAGGGCTCTTAGTAAGCTACCCTTTATTCTTATTGTTATCAACTCCATTATAAGTCACAGCTGTCAGTTTTCTGCTTCTGTAGTTCTCATGGTATATATTATTCGTAACATTCTGCAAGTTTTGCATGTGTGTTCTTGCCAACATATTTCTCAGAACTGTGAAGTCACATAGTGTTCACCATTTTCAACTTCAGCAGCACCCTGGGATACTGCCTTCCTCTGACCTTTTGCCATTATCTTCACTGATAGTGTTACTGTTAATACCTACCACAGCAAGAGGTAAATAGTGTTTTTTCTTATTTTTCTTTTTTTTAAGATAGGGTCTCTCTGTGTCACCCCAGGCTAAAGTGCAGTGGGTATAGCTCACTGTAACATCCAACTCCTGGGCTCAAGCGATCCTCCTGCTTCAGCCTGGTACTAGAGGTGTGTGCCACCACACCTGGCTATTTTGTTTAATTTTTTGTAGAGACAGGGTCTGTTTTGCCCAGAATGGATTCATCTTTTTAACAAGCTTATTTTCTTCTTCATCGTTTGTTTCTGGAAATTCGCATCATTTAAGTTTATGTTCTTGCATTTCTTTCGTTATCTGTTTGTTTTTTTTTTGAGACAGAGTCTCACTTTGTTGTCCAGGCTAGAGTGAGTGCCGTGGCGTCAGCCTAGCTCACAGCAACCTCAAACTCCTGGGCTCAAGCGATCCTCCTGCCTCAGCCTCCCGAGTAGCTGGGACTACAGGCATGCGCCACCATGCCCGGCTAATTTTTTTTATATATATCAGTTGGCCAATTAATTTCTTTCTATTTATAGTAGAGACGGGGTCTCGCTCTTGCTCAGGCTGGTTTTGAACTCCTGACCTTGAGCAATCCGCCCGCCTCGGCCTCCCAAGAGCTAGGATTACAGGCGTGAGCCACAGCGCCCGGCCTCGTTATCTGTTTTATAAACTATTAACATTCTCTGGGTGTGAACAGTCTGCTTTGGTAATAAATGCGATGATCCTCATTTTTTCATGCAAGCACTTCATAAACTCAGTATCCAATGCTTGAAGTCCATATCTCGAAAGGAGCAATGCAACATAAATAACAGTGCACCCCGTTATCAGGCACCTGACATCTGTTCACTCAAGATTCTGCATTTACGTAGTGTTCAAATTTACTATCAATGTAGGTGATGACAGGCTGCCAAATCTTGCGGTATCTACTATTATGAGCAACATGTGAACACCACCTTCTTTGATTAAATTTTGAATGGTTCTACCTGCACCGTTTTTTATTCTATGGGAAGGACCCAGATACTCTAAAGAATACAAATCTGTGAGGAATAATGAGTTGATTAATGTTGTTTTTCCCAATCCAGATCCATATACTAGCATAAATGTGAATTCAAGCCATCTTTTCACTGATTTTCTGTATACTTGCTTTGGGAGATTGGCAAATCCCAGAAGGTTCTTCTGTTGCCATGGTGCTGCTGTTGATGCTCCTCTGTGTAGAAGCAGATCTTGCACTGTACTGGGTTGATTTAGACACTTGAATTAACCTAACATGTGTATCTTTGGGATGTGGGAGGAAACCAGAGTATGTGGAGAAAACCCACACAAAAACATGGGGAGAATGTGCAGACTTCACACAGACAGCAGTCCCGGCTGGGAATCAGTTTGTTTTTCTCATCAATATTATATCAAAACAACCTTAAACAAAACAACTTGCTGTACTGTATTTGGGGGGGGGGGGCGCCGCAGAGCCTCTTCAGACAATTTCATCGTTGTTACAGGTAAACAGGACAATTTAAAAAAGTGATTATGATAAGAAAGATTATGTGATTCAGTGTTAGTCATAATCTGGTAATTTGCTTACCCTCCTCTCCCTGCTTTCTACTTCTAGAACATGAACTTGTTTGAAAAAACAAAAATGGGGAATTTTCCTTTTTCTTCCTTTCCATTTAGCTTATTTCTCTACCTGGATTTGGAAGATTTTCTTAACTGTTAAATCCTTCACATATCTGTTGTTTGGTTATAAGACAGTTGAAGTGTATACTTCAACGATTCTGCAAGTCAATTTTTTTTCTATTTTCAAAACAATGTGAATATATTGTTCTTGTTAATATTGAAAATTGCCTGTAACACATTTGAGGCATAAAAGAAAGTGAGGGTAAATAATATTGCTAGAATATCTTTATTGTTTTAGTTGTCTAAAATTGATTAAGAAAATAGGTAGTATTTCTTACTGTGTTCGTGAAATTCACTAAATATTTATATCTTTATACCCTAGTTAAACTATATAGAGTCAGATTACCTTTATATAAAATTTCCTTATTAAATGCATTTGGGCAAACATACAGGAATGATCTTATACTTGTTTACCTTCTGCATTGTAGAGGAGTTAGGAAAGCAAAGAGGAAGATACTGCTTTTCTAATTTTAGCCAACATTTAGATTAGTATTAACATACTTAAATAGAAATTGTATCAAGAAAGCTGATAATTATAATCATGGTGATTTAAAATCTTACATATCATATGATATGTAAAGAGAATATAGAAATATCATTAAATAATAAAAGCTAAAAACATTGTTCATCTAGGATTGTTAGGTAATTATTGAACACATGAAGTAACAAACATTTGGTTATATTTTCACCTTACAAGAAAATATACATATATTTGCCTCTGTATGTAATTTTTGATATACATTGACATGACAAAAATGTTGTTTCACTCAATTTATAAAAGTAATGTTTTATTTTGAGGAAATATAGATATTCATTCTTGATATAAATTTGTTTTAAATTTCTTTAAATTTAAAGAAGGCTGTTAGTATTGCCAGATGTCTTAGGAGATAGTTAAAATGAAAAAGCATAATCCAGAGAGTCTGCTTTTTGGTTTCAAAATTAGTAAATGTGCCATTTTGCCTACCCAGGGCCTTTTGTGATTTTCTGTCCCTTAAAGCAAAATACTGTGTGATTTTCCAGGTGTTATTGGAGAAAGATTATCAGTGATAAGCTGCCTTATTATCATTGAGTGCTTGAAGAGAATTACAAATGGCATTTGTATTTAATATAAATTTTGCCACTTTTAAATTTATACTAGCTAGCCTTTCAGGTGAACAGCCACTTGTATATAGCTGCTACCGTAAATTATTGCTTTCAGAAAACAACTAATATAAGCTTAATAAACCAGATTTATTGAAATGCTGTAAAATACAAGTATGTTCTTAACATGAGATTTTTTTACTCTATTTCAGATGGGTCATCTTACTCTGGAAGACTATCAGATCTGGAGTGTGAAAAATGTCCTTGCCAATGAATTTTTGAATCTCCTTTTCCAGGTATGTTTAAGGTAAATGACAGGTATAGAGGGTGGTAGTACCAGTAGTTTTGCTTCCTTTTCATCATATAATAGCTAGAGTTGTTCTGTCTAACCTACAAAATAATATGTTATAAAAAGAACTACATCATCCTATATACCCCCAAAGGATGGTAAGACAGAGCATGAGTGCCTGGTGAAGCTTCTCAAAATCGTGACCCTGGGATATAGGAAAGTAGAATGTAGGTGATTATGTTTGTTTATCTCATACTCATTATAGAATAGAATGTAGACATAAACAATAATTTAAATAGCAAAATTCATCATAACTTGCTATTTTTCTTCACTGTAAGGCCCTTCCTATAAATAAGGCAGTGTGACTAGAAAGATGGATCATAAGGAGGTAACTGTAAATTTTTCAAAGTAAGTCTCTCCAGTTAGGAGATCATCTTAGCTGTAAGGCTGTTTCTTGAATTTTATTCTTTAGAAGCTCTGAGAAAGATTAAGGAGGAAGAAAGGCTAATAGGAGTGAACAGTAAGTCATAGAGCTTGCCAGATTTGAAATATTTTCCTAGTTAAACTAGTTCTCTTGCTCTGAGTTTTAAAGATATTTACATTTTACCATTTTTCATGGTTCTTCATAAGTATTTAAATTAATTTAATAGAATAATAGTGATTATTTTAGTTTCTTATTTTATTTTCCTTTCCTTGTAGAAGTACCCCTGTGAAGGTTAGAATGGTTTGGTATGTATATATTATATATCATATAATTAACCCTTGAGGCAGAAGTATATCATGCCAAACCATTGGTATATAGTTTATATCATACCAAGCCATTCATGATCTTCCATTGTAAAATAAAGAATAACTTGTCTGTGACACAGTTATGTTGGAATAAATGAAAATTGGTCTCTTCCTTAAAGCTAATGACTCATTTTTATTTATTTAAAATATATATAATGTGATAAGCCTGTAATATCCATTTAAATCAATTGTCTTACTATCAGTTATTTTCAGCAGGGATTCAAGTTAATAGCTTTATAAAATATATATGAAAATAATACAGATCATCACTATAAACAAAACTGACTTGCTTGGTAACATGAAAATTGGTCAACTGTTTTCATCACCTTTAAAATAGTATCTTCAGTAGTAGGCTCTGTAAGCGCTTTCACTATTGTTACTTTTAAAACTGCTTTATCTCATATTCAGTATATGAACATTTTGATCACTTAAGTTTGTGTCTGAGTCATCTTGTAGTTCTCACATACTATAGCATTTGACTTTTGGTATTGCCTTTCCTATTCTGTCATTCTTTTTTTTTTTTTTTTTTTTTGAGACAGAGTCTCGCTTTGTTGCCCAGGCTAGAATGAGTGCCATGGCATCAGCCTAGCTCACAGCAACCTCAAACTCCTGGGCTCAAGCGATCCTTCTGCCTCAGCCTCCCAAGTGGCTGGGACTACAGGCATGCGCCACCATGCCCGGCTAACTTTTTCTATATATATTATTTGGCCAATTAATTTCTTTCTATTTATAGTAGAGACGGGGTCTCACTCTTGCTCAGGCTGGTTTCGAACTCCTGACCTCGAGCAATCCGCCCGCCTCGGCCTCCCAGAGAGCTAGGATTACAGGCGTGAGCCACCGCGCCCGGCCCTATTCTGTCATTCTTATCAGGGGTTTGGAGTGGCACTATTTTTCTATGATGCTAACTTATACATAAATATATACTTGAGATTTGCTTATGTGTGTGTTTCCAACATTTTGTTATGAAAAGCTGAAAGATTTTTTCAGTGAATACTATAATCTACCTACCACCTAAATTTTATCATTACATTTTACTATACTTGCTTTATTACATATTCAAATATGCTTCCAAAATTATATTTTCAATTAATATATGAATATGCAGGCAGTTATGCTAAATTGTTTTATTTTCTATCTATATCTTAAAATTGATAGAGTTAGCTGGTAAATTTAGTGATAAAATATTAAGTTATACTCTTATTGTATTTGCCAAGATCTTACACTTGGCTGAGTGTCTGGAGTATTTAAAACCTAGTGTATATCAGTGTCAATAGAATTATTATGAAAATCATTCTTGAGGTAATATCTTTTTTTTCTTCACCTGGTTTGAACACACCTGATATAGTGAGGTACTATCTTTATTTCCACCCTTTTTTTTTTTTTGCTAAAACATATGCTAAACATAATCAGAGTCTTCTCTTTTGTACATTGTTTAAAAATATCAAATTCTAAAGAGTATGGTAAACTGAATAATGCTGCCCTCCTCCCTATATCTGTACTCTTAATTCCTGGAACCTTGTGAATATGTTATCTTACATGTCAAAGGGGACTTTGCAGGTGTATCAGGTTAAGAATTTAAAGATGTGGGCGGGCGTGGTGGCTCAAGCCTGTAATCCTAGCACTCTGGGAGGCCGAGGCAGGAGGATCACTTGAATCAAGAGTTTGAGACCAGCCTGAGCAAGAGCAAGACCCCATCTCTACTAAAAATAGAAAGAATTAGCCGGGCATGGTGGTATACACCTGTAGTCCCAGCTACTTGGGAAGCTGAGGGAGGAGGATCACTTGAGCCCAGGAGTTTGAGGTTGCTCTGAGGTAGGCTGATGCCATGATACTCTAGCCTGGACAACAGAATGAGACTCTGTCTCAAAAAAAGGATTCAGAGATGGGGAGAGTAGCCTGGATTATTCAGGTGGTCCGAGTGCAACTACATGCATCTTTAAAAGTGAAGAACTGAGGAGAGGGGTTGAGGGGGAAAGAGAGAGAGAAAGAGACTGTGTCATTTTTGTGGTAATTTGTTACAGCAGCAATAGAAATAGAAAACCAATACAGAGGGAATAATCAATCCATATTTATAGATTGAAAGACTCTATATTGTAAAGATGTTAATTCCTCTTGATTTATAGGTTTGGTGCTATCATATCCAAAAGGATTATTATTGTCATTGTTGTTTCTGGAAACTTATAAGATGATTCTAAATACATAGAGTGCAAAGGTCCAAGAATAGCCAAGATAATATTGAAGAACAAAGTGAGAGGGCTTTATATTACCAGGTATTAGGATTTATAAAACAACAGTAATTAAGACAATGTGATATTTGCATGAAATTAGACAAATAGATTAGTGGAACATTCTTGAGTCCTTAAGTAGACCTACACATATGTGGTCACTTGATTTATAATAAAAGACAGCAGTGCTGTATAGAAGGGAAAGGATGATCTTTTAATTAAAAGGTGCTGGGTCAATTGATAGTCAAATGGAGAAAAATATGTGTTAGTATTCCTACTTCATATCACACATAAATTAATTCCATGTAGGATACAGACCTAAATGTGAAGGTGGAAAAAAAACTTCTAATAAAAATGTAGAAGCATATTTTAATGATTTTGGGGTGGCAGAGAGTTCTTAAACAGGGCATATAAAGTACCATAAGGAAAAAGATTAACTTGGACTTCAATAAAATTTATAAAGAGATACCATTAAGATAAGCCACAAAGTGACAGAAAATATTTGCACTTCCTATATGCAATAAAAGATTTGTATTTAGGGCATATAAAGAATAAAAATCTGTAAGAAAAATACAGAATCCCAATATAAAAATGTGCAAAAACCTTAACAGGTACTATAAAAAAAGGGAATATCCAGGTACCTACTACATGTATGTAAAGAAACTAATCTCTTTAGTTATCATGAAAATATATATCAAAATCATACTTGGAATACTACTATTCAAAGTAACCACCAGATGGTTAGTTTTTAAGTGATATGAAATATTGTTAAGGATAACATATTGCTTGTGGGAATATAAATTGGTATAACCACTTTGGAAATTGTTTGGCAATATTTCTGAAAGTTAGACATATGTATACCCTGTGATCCAGCAAGTCACATATACCCCATGTATATACTCTACAGAAATGTGTACATCTGAGCACCAAAACACATATAAGTATAAATTTATAAGCAGTCTTTGTTATAGCCAAAACTAGAAAATAACCTGGATACCTGTCAATAGAGTTGGATAAATAAATTGTGGAACCTGCATCCTGTTGTATACTTTACAACAATGAAAATTTACTTTTATGAGAACATTATATTAAAATATATAGTATTAATGGACTGGGCATGGTGTCTCACTCCTGTAATTTCAGCACTTCGGGAGTCTGAGGTGGGAGGATTGCTTGAGGTCAGGAGTTTGAGACCAGCCTGAGCAAGAGTGAAACCCCATCTCTATAATAAAGAAAATAATTTGCCTGGTGTAGTGGGGTGCTCCTGTAGTCCCAGCTACTTAGGAGGCTGAGGCAGGAGCATCATTTGGCCCAGGAGTTTGAGTTTGCAGTGAGCTATGATGTCAACACTGCACTCCAGTTCAGGCAATAGAGCAAGACCCTATCTACAAAAAAAATATTAATAGTATTAATGAAATAGTATGAAAAGTACGTGGTTTTTTTTCTTTTTTCCTTCCACTCTCCCTTCCCTGTTCCTATTCCTTTCCCCCGCTTTTTTCCCATTCTCTACTTAGAGATTTGAAAATTAGCCTCCATTGGAGGGTTTGTTTAAAAAAAATAGGTGTGGCGCGGTGGCTCACACCTGTAAGTCCTAGCACTGTGGGAGGATTGCTTGAGTTCAGCAGTTGGAGGAGACCATCTTGAGGAAGAGTGAATCCCGTCCTCAAATCTCTACTAAAAGTAGAAAAATTAGACGGGTGTTGTGGCTCACTTGTAGTCCCAGCTACTCAGGAGGCTAAGGTAGGGGGATCACTTGAGCCCAGGAGTTTGAGGTTGCAGTGAGCCATGATGATGCCACTGCACTCTACCTGGGCTGACAGAGTGAGACTCTATCTCAAAAAAATAAAATAAAATAAATAAAAATAAAAACAAAAACGACACAATTAGAGTTAAAATTTGCTCGGATGAATCATTGGTAATCAGTCATCAGTTGAATGCAACTGCTAATTCAAATTCCTATCTAGAAAGTGGACCTCATGCAGAGAATGTGAAATATTTTGTAGTTAATAAAGTTTGATTTACTGTTTTTTACCCCCTTAGGTGTGTCATATAGTTCTGGGATTAAGACCAGCTACTCCAGAGGAAGAAGGACAAATTATTAGGTAAATGTATAGTTTCAGTCTGGGTATTTTTCATTATGTAGTTGAAATTTCAAACACCGAAAATATATTGGTTCTTACGCAACAGCATGTCCCGTGTTAATGTAATCATCACAGTAAAACTCTGTTTCTCAAAAATGGATACATAGTGATATATTTTTATTAATGTGCCTTCCTAGATAAGGGACAGGACTAATATAGAAGTCAAATTCTATTTAACAATAAAATTGCCCTGAATTGTAAATTTAATTTTTGAAAGATAAAAGATAGCATGAAATTTTAGTATAAGAAATTTCATGTTTATTGTAGTAAAATTAGAAAATAGTGCTAAGCAAAAATGTTCATAATCTCTGTATTTACAGATAATTGCTGTTGACATTTTTAATATTTACATACCCACTTAAATATATGCCTACAATCATGCATGTAAAATTTTTACAAAATGGGAATATTCTGAAATACTATTTTATTCCCTGCTTCTGTTTCCACTCCAGATCTTATAAAATAATGCAGATTATATAATAATACAAAACTATTCCTTCAAAAATTATTTGAATTTTGCAATGGATTCTTATATGTGACAATAAAAGCATGAGCAACCAAAGAAAAAATAAGTTAAATTTCATCAAAATTTAAAAAATTTGGGCCGGGCGTCGTGGCTCACTCCTATAATCCTAGTACTCCGGGAGGCGAGTTAGGAGGATCGCTCAAGGTCAGGAGTTTGAAACCAGCCTGAGCAAGAGCAAGACTCAGTCTCTACTATAAATAGAAACAAATTAATTGGCCAACTAAAAATATATAGAAAAAAAAATTAGCCGGGCATGGTGGCACACGCCTATAGTCCCAGCTACTTGGGAGGCTGAGACAGAAGGATTGCTCGAGCCCAGGAGTTTGAGGTTGCTGTGAGCTAGACTGATGCCATGGCACTCTAGCCTGGGCAACAGAGTGAGACTCTGTCTCAAAATAAATAAATAAAATAAAGAATATAACAAAAAACACACAACCCAACTAAAAAATAGGTAACTAAAAATGGACTCAAATATACATTTCTCCAAAGATGTTCAAATAATCATCAGGCACATGCAGAGATGCTCAACGTAGTCAGTAGTGAAATGCAAATTAAAACCACAATGGAATTCTACTTCTTGTCCATTAGGATTGTTATAATTTTAAAAACGGAAGGTTTTGGTGAGGATATGGAAAAATTGGAACCCTCATATATATTACTGGTGGAAAAGTAAGATGGTGCAGCCACTGTGTAAAACAGTTTGGTAGTTCCTCAACATAGAGTTACCATATAACCCAGGTGTATACCCAAGAGAATTGAAAACAGTCACTCAAACAAATACTTGAACACAATGTTTATAGTACCACTATTCACAGTATCCAAAGGTGGAAATAGTCTATACATCTATCAGTGGTTGAATGGATAAATAAGACATGGTATGCATACACCATGGAATATTATTCTGCCATAAAATGGAATGACTTACCATTTAATAATATATGCTGTAACATGGATTAACCTCAGAAATATGCTAAGGGAAAGAAGCCAGACATAAAAGGTCACATAGTAAATTATTCCATTTATATAAAACATCTAGAATAGGTAAATTGATAGATACAGAAAGCACATTGGTAGTTGTCAAGGGTGGGGAGAAATGGGTAATGAGGATGGGGAATAACTGCTTAATGGATGACTGTTTAATTGGGTTATATGAAAATGTTTTGTAACTTAATAAAAGGTTGTGGTTGCACAACATTTTTAATGTACTCAATGCCACTGAATTATATGCTTGTATGTATTAAAATCATTAATTTCATGTTATATGATTTTTGCCTCAAAAATATTTTTTTAAAAATCACAATGCCACATCACTTCATACCCACTAGAATGGTGGAAAACACTGACAACAAAAAGTATTGGCAGGAATGTGAGGAAACGAGAACTCTCCTACATTGCCGATGGGAATATTAAATGGTGTGGCCACTTTGGATATTGGTTTGCCAGTTCCAAATGTTCTTCACCTGTTGGATAGATAAAATGTGGTATATACATACAATAGAATACTGTTGAAGAATAAAGAACAAACAACTGGTATCTGCTAAATAGATTAACCTCAGAACCATTATATGAAATAAAAGAGGCCATATGTAAAAAGCCATGTGCTGTATCACCCCATTTACATGAATAATTCAGAAAAGGCAAATCTATAAGAGATAGAAAATAGATTAGTGGTTTGCTATCGCTGAGGGTAGTAATAGGAATTGACTAAAAATGGGCATAGGTGATGATCTTTTTGCACTAACCGAAATGTTCTAAGTGTTCCAAAACTGGATTGTGATGATGGTTGCACACACATGTAAATTTACCAAAATTGTTGTTTTACATTTAAAACAGGAAAATTTTATATTATGTAAACAATTCCTCAGTAAAGCTGTTTTTAAAAATATCAGTATAATGCTTGATAGTGTTTCATGACTCTTAATTAGCTTATCAATGAAAATAATATTTCACTAATGTAAATTGTGGCAGTCTCTCCTGAGAACATCTGTTTGTTTCATCTGATGATAATTTGTGGGTGTTGTCATATGTTTCCACACAACTTCATTCGATGTATTGAATTTCTTTTGTATGTGCAGAGGATGGTTAGAACGAGAGAGCAGGTATGGTCTGCAACCAGGACACAATTGGTTTATCATCTCCATGCAGTGGTGGCAACAGTGGAAAGAATATGTCAAATATGTGAGTTAGATTCCTGTTTATATTTTTCATGGGATTTGCAACTCCATTAGACTTTGTGTTTTTTTTTGTTTGTTTGTTTGTTTGTTTGTTTTTTTATATGACAATCACATAGGCATCCATTAGACTTTGTGTGATGATTGGCCAGTAATAAAATGCTCCAACTTAGATAAATATTTGAAAGAAAAGGAAATTAATATTTATATGATACTTGCTATGGACTAGGCTCTGTGCTTACACTTCCACATAAATTTCTCCCCTTGCAACAACTCTGGAGGAAGATAATATTTGGGGTGCCTGTGTATGTCATGCACCTCACCTCTCATTTAATTCTCACAGCATCCCTTTGAGGAAGGTAATATTATACCCATTTTACCTATGAGGAACCTGGTGCTGAGAGAAAAAGTAACCTGAATATCTTGATCAAGGTGGAAGACTTAGGATCAAACCTAAGGACTGACTTTAAAGTTTGTGTTCTCTCAACTACATCATTTACAGTCCTTTGTTAGTTCACCCTTTCCATCAAAAAGTTGAAGATCCTTGGGTAAGAAGTACAAATATCCTATACAACTAAGTTAATTTCAGAACTAACATTAGAACTTAGAATTTCTAAAAGGTAATCTTCCAGTGTTCCAAATAAAAAGTTAAAGAAGAAATTCTTATTATTGAATATTCTAGAACCTTATTTAAAACATTTTTTTAATAGAATTTTTCATAGAATTTTTTTTCACAATTAAAAACTGAAAAGAATAATGCCAGGAATCAAATGTCTGCATTCTTGGAGAGTGAGTTGATATATTGACTCATTGTTACTTGCCAAATGATCACCAATAAGAATTCTAATAATTCATATTTTTTCTATATTCCTTTCTGTCACTGCTTATTATTAGAATATTGGTAGACACTCTTTACATCTTCTACCTTACCATTCTTCCTCGTTCTTTTTACCTTTTGCAGAGTTTAGTGGTGTTTTCACATGCTGTTGTTAATGGGTGTATGGGTTATTTTAAATGTGGGGCTGTTATATTGGCCAGGCATGGTGGCTCACACCAGTAATCCCAGGACTACAAGGTGAGAGAGATCATCGCTTGAGATCAGGAGTTTAAGATCATCCTGGACAACAAAATAAGACCCTGTCTGTACAAAAATTTAAAAATTAGCTAGGTGTAGTGGCACATGCTTGCTACTTGGACACGGAAGTCTAACATCTGGATAAATATGGGTATGAGTCTGAGAATGTTTTCTCAGCATTCACCAAGAGGTAACTTATGAATGCAGTTAAGAATACTGTGAGTTTCCTTTAAAAAAAAAGAAAAATGAAAACCAAGTTACTCAAAATCCTATGCCACTGTGGTAATAATTGGGAAACATGGACTTTGGTATAAAAGGCAAATGACAAAGAACCTTGTAGATGATGATGAATGTAAGTAAAGAAACAAGAAAAGGTTGGGTGTGTGTGTGTGTGTGTAAAGCTTCAGTCTTTATTTTGAAACACTTTTTGGTCTTTATATTCTTAGTTTAGCCTTAGAATGAGTGGTTATTAATGTCTTAGTAAGTATAGACTCAAAGAATAACCTAGTTTTGTCTTGAATGTATTAGTTTTTGTTTTCTTTAGGAATGTGACAGGTGTTGCTCTTAGCAACATGTCCCTTATAAGCAAACAGTAGTGCACTGACAAGAACATGAACCTAGTGTGTTCTTATCTGCCATAATCCTTTTGTGCATTAAATAAATTTGAGGAGAATAGTAAGGGAGAGATATACAGAATCTACATATTCCTTTCCTCACTCCAGCATTATTGTTTAGTATGTGTCAGTCAAATATTGGTCAAAATTTACTTAAAAATGAAGGTTAATTTATTGTTATAAGAATAACAATAACCTGGGAAAAGATTTTTAGTTCGTATGGCGAGGAAGGAGGCAAAAAAACTATGGCAACTTATTAATAAGATAACAAAAACATGTAAGTGGAGTAATGGCAGTCCTTTCTGAATGTATGTATGTATTCTTGGCTGGGCGTGGTGGCTCACGCCTGTAATCCTAGCACTCTGGGAGGCCGAGGCGGGCGGATTGCTCGAGGTTGGGAGTTTGAAACCATCCTGAGCGAGACCCCGTCTCTACTAAAAATAGAAAGAAATTAATTGACCAACTAAAAAATACATATATACAAAAAATTAGCTGGGCATGGTGGCGCATGCCTGTAGTCCTAGCTACTTGGGAGGCTGAGGCAGGAGGATTGCTTGAGCCCAGGAGTTTGAGGTTGCTGTGAGCTAGGCTGACAGCACGGCACTCACTCTAGCCAGGGTAACAAAAGTGAGACTCTGTCTCAAAAAAAAAAAAAAAAAGAAAAGAAAAGAAAAGTATTCTTTACTAAATAAAAATAACTTCATTTTAAATGCAAATAACCTTCTTTAAAAGTGACAATTGGAGCCTTATTTTTCCCATCTGTAAAATAAAAATAATAATAATGACCTCCCTCATAGGTTGTTATCAGGATTAAATGAGTTTGATAGGTGTTAAGTGTTTTAAAACAGTGTCTGGGGCATAGTAAGTATTAGCTATTGTTATGAGAAACTGGTATAAGATAATCGTAGTAAGCTTAGACTCTCTGTGATAGAGTCCTGGCCCTGCCACTTGCTGTGTGACCTTGAGTTCTCTACCTCAGTTTTCACATATGAACAATGAGATTAATAATTATCTATTTCAATAAGACTGTTATGAGAATTAAATGAGCTAATATATGTGAAGCACTTAGCCTAGTTCCTATCAGTTAGGAACCCTATATAAGGTTGAAGATAGTAGTGGTGGTACTAGTGGCAGTAATTATAGCAGCAGCAGCAGCAGGAGTGATTAATTAATAATTTAAATTTCTCTACTGAGTATATGTGGCAACTTTGACAAATAACTAGTGTTAACATGTTGGATAATTTGATCTTTCTCTGAGCTTTATCTGCCTAAAACATTCCTTAGCTTTAGTGAGTGTTTTCTTTTCACAAAGTAACGTGTTTGCTCATGTGAATTACTAATTGTCAGTGAGGGCAGATCGTATGTTTTAGGTGGAGGCATACCTAAATGGAAAGATCAGAAACCAAGGGAGCAGGAAAAATAAGCTATTCTTTCTCAGAAGTGGTTTACCCCAGATTTGCTATGATTAACTTGAGCCTGAATATTTGATTGTTTCTCTGCTCATGGGATCTTACCAATCTTTTCCTTCCTTAATGTGCCAGGCCCTTTTCTTCTATATGGAATCTCATACTGTAAACATTTGAATAGGGAGGATGGTATAATATTTTCTCTTTATCATCATTTGCATTAATAGTATACATGTGTGTCTTTGTGAAAACTATGAGGGAGCAGCTATTATTATTTTACAGATTTTACTATTTAGTTATCATATAACTTTAGAACTAGAAAGTACTTTAAATCACCTTCCTCCCTAGATTTACAAATGGAACCTCTCAGGGAGGTCCTTTAGATTTTATAATTGCTCAAAGCTGTATTCATTTATTACCTGATAGAGTTCAGGTCTCCTGTTTCTTGCCTTGATAACATTTTCCGTTACTCCGTGTTACTTTCTATTTTTCCAAAACCAGCATTTCAGACTAATGAAATATATAAATTGATATAACTGTTACTTATTTAAGATCATTAATACTTGTAGCATACATTATGTATAAGGCATAAAATGAAGTAGTACTATCAGTAGAGAAAAAGGTGAATTCTGACCCATATTTTTAGAAAACAGAAACTATTCATCCAACTCAGAGGGAATCATAAAATTCTCAAAATAGAATTCCCATATTAAAGTAAGTGCTCCATAGCTTTTTTAAGAATTGTTGACTCAGAAAGTGAGGAAATTTCTCACCATGGTTGAAACTTTATCTAGGAACCTGTCTTCCTGAAAACACAGGCTTCTAGGATAATTTCAGATAGTTTCAGACCTAGAAGTCAATAAAAACTAAACAAGATCCTTTGATGTTTAGGAAAAAAAAAATTTCCTGGAGCAGCCAGAAATAACACAGTTGAAAAAAGCTGGTGATTCTAACATTGTATAATATAGAATGTTAGGAGTTTGGTTAGCATATAGGAGTTTGGTTAGCATATAGAAGGAAAGCAATAATAAGATTAGTTGAAAGAAAAGATGAAGGGGTGGAAGGAATAACAGGAAAAATAAGGGTGGCGGAAGGGAAAAAAGAAGGAACCTGAGGAGGGGTAACAGTTTCAGGCAGTGGGGGACACTGAGAGCACCAGATTCCTGTAATAGAAAAGAAAGCCAAAGACAGAAGACAGACCACCATTTGTTTGGAGCATTGAGAAAGAAGTGAAAAAAAGCCCATATTCTGCCAGTCTAAAGGGTGTTGTTATTTTATTCACTGTGCCATGTTAAAAGCATTTGGTACAGTCTGCAATCTCTGAAGGCAAAGATTGCAGCCTCTGAAAAGCTGTTATAATCATTCTGTTGACAAATTCCTATAACATTCAACCTAACAAATTTAATGACTGGTAATATTTTTATTATCTTATTTAATACTGAGCTCTTCAGAATAAGAAATATTATGGGAATGGTTTCATGGAAATTTTATTTAGAAACATAAGCTCATGCCTGTAATCCCAGCACTTTGGGAGACCAAGGTGGGAGGATCACTTCAGCCCAGGAGTTGGAGACCTGCCTGTACAACATAGCAAGATCCTGTCTCTACAAAGAAAATTTAAAAATTAGCCAGGTGTGGTGGTGTGCACCTGTAGTTACAGCTACTCGGGAGGCTAAGGTGAGAGGATTGCTTGCAGCCAGGCTTTTGAGGCATCAGTGAGCTATGATCATGCCACTGTACTCCAGCCTGGGTGACAGAGCAAGACCCTGTCTCATAAAACCAACCAAATAAAAGAACAAGGATAGTAAAATGCCTCCCCTCACAGTGTAAAACTCCAATGTGTAATTCATGGAAAAGCACTTAGGATGGTGTCTGGCCCAGAGAATAGAATAGAGAACTGAGTATAAACTTATAAAGAAGTTGGCCTGCCAACAATATGATAGTTATGCAAACAGTATTTAAGTTCAAGAACACATGTAACAAAAATAAAGTGATTATTCTGGACAAAAACAAATTGGCCTGGGGACAGACTTTAATTTTAATTTTCCTGAAAGGTGGCACTGTTAAATCCTTCTAAATCGCTATGCTGTCTATCTTGCTCCATCTTTATGGGGAAGAAGCAAATGACCCAAAAGCTAATTGGTTCTGTTGTTCTCTTGTCTATATAATTTTGACTTCTTTGGCAAATAGTCCATTTTAAAATATTGATGATCCAAAATCCATATTTAATGTAGATTCCCAGTTTTTATTTTATTTTATTTTTTTAATTTATCTATTTATCTATCTATCTATCTATCTATCTATCTATTTATTTATTTATTTATTTTTTGAGTCAGAGTCTCGCTTTGTTGCCCAGGCTAGAGTGAGTGCCGTGGCATCAGCTTAGCTCACAGCAACCTCAAACTCCTGGGCTCAAGCAATCCTCCTGCCTCAGCCTCCCGAGTAGCTGGGACTACAGGCATACGCCAGCATGCCCAGCTAATTTTTTCTATAGATATTAGTTGGCCAATTAATTTCTTTCTATTTATAGTAGAGACGGAGTCTCACTCTTTTTCAGGCTGGTTTTGAACTCCTGACCTTGAGCAATCCACCCACCTCGGCCTCCTAGAGTGCTAGGATTACAGGCGTGAGCCACCGCGCCCGGCCGATTCCCAGTTTTTAATCACTTGTTTGCTGTGGTCACCATTTTTCCCATATAGTGCCCATGTAATTATTGCTTAATATATGAAAATTCATATAGGTATATTTAAATAATCTCACCATTTTTACTTTAATATATTTTGAAAGGAAATGTTATGTCACTATCTTAAATAGAAAATCAGTGTCACCAGAAATAGAAAACACTAATATTTTAAAATTCCAGCTAAATAGTGTTGCCACTGGAAAACTCTGCTATTGAGTACTGTTCTCTCTTTGTTAGAAAGAGGCATTATCAAGTGTTAGATTAGCACATTCACACTAAACTGAAACCCTTTCCCTGAAGTAATCAGAGGATTGAAAGAGAATTGAATATGGAATAACTTTTTCCACTGTACTTTCCCCTGACTTTAACAAGGTTGATGATTATCAGAAGATGCTAACATTTGGGTCTATAACAGAATGTGAATATTTATACTTCTGAATTGTTTGGAGTTTTGATAATAAGGCTGTATTGCTATTTAAAAATTTAAATCCAATAAAGTTAATTGGTATGTGGAAAGAAACCAAGGTTTCATTCTAACTTTTCTTGACACTCTTTTAATTAAAGGCCTTGGAATTTCTTCAGAGCTTACTTCTAAAAGGACCATAGGTTGATAATATTCACTTGGTTTATAGATCAGAGAGGAAAACAGCTGATGCAGTGTTGATCAATGTCTTCTTGTATTGACTAAAATTAGAGATTCTATAATTGCTTTAAGAAAACAAAAGCATGAACTATGCTGTTTGTATACTCTGACTTGGAGTTTGTTTGTTAAATTTGATGTGTCAGTTAGTTTACAAGCAGTGCCTTTAAGACCCACCTTCATTGATCAGTTTTATCTACTATAATTCATGTCAGAGTTTCTTGACTGAGTTCTTCTACCCATGCTATTGTCTGTCTCCTCCTGTGGGATCTTGTTCTGCTGGTTAGTTCTTTTAGCCTTTCTCTTACCCTTTCAATCACAGATAATATTCTGATCTCTCTTTAAAATTCTCATAGTACCTTCCCTTTCTGCTTCTCAATTCTTCTCTCTCTTTTTTCACTCTTAAACTTAGTGGAAAATAGTTCTATTCTATTGGTTTCTGCCGCTGAGACTTTGCAATGGCCTGATTCTTTGTTTGCCTCTCTGACCATTCAGAATCGGTGTCCCTAACAAGATTCCTCCATTACCTATCTTGTAAATATTGCTCACTTCTCATTCTGTATATACCATTTTTTGTGTGTTTCAGGAAGTTTAATAGCCTCAAATCTTTATATCCAGGCTGTTTCTCTGTGCTGAGCCTCAAACGTTCAGATATCTAAAACCAGAATATCTCAAAATATGCTCATTCCCAAACCATACCCATTCATCCACATACCTTATTTTATAACAGTGTTAACTTCCATCCAGTCTTCTAAACCAGCACCTCATGTTCTTCCTTGGAATTATCCTTGTTCCTTTTTAATACACAGTTATTTGTCAAATTTTTTCACTTCGTACGTCTTTACCAAATCCATGCTTTTCTTTTCATCTCCTTATTTCTGGCTCTAGCTTGGTTTAGGACTTCATCATCTGTTACCTGATTTATTACTGGAGTCTTTCGACTTATGTCCCAGCTTTAATTTTGGCCTCTGGTCCTTTCTAAGACTACACTAAAATTATTTTTAAAGCAAAAATTGGATTGTGTTAATTCTCCTATTTAAAAGTTTCTCACAGAAAATTTATGATTTTAGTGAAAAATGTATACTGTGTTTAAAATATGATTTATAGATTTAACTACAACCAAAATGATAATTCACATTTTTGAATGCCATGTAATCTTCATAACAACTCAGTACAGTAGATACTAATATTTCTCTAATTTTTACCCATGAAGAAACTGAGGCTTAGAAGTTTAGTTACTGTGAAAGGTAACATAGCTGGTAGGTCATGGCCTTACCCATAACTATATACATACACCACTCATCTTTTACATATACATATTTTTTTTTAGTCACAAATAAAACACATCAAAATGTAAACTATAGTTATTGCTAAATGATGGAATCTGAGTACATATGATACTTATTTTCTTCATATTTTCTATATTTTTTACAGTGAGTGTTAATCTTTAATAAAAAGTATAAATATTTAATTTTTAATATTAAAAAGGCTTCCAACAAAATAAAGTCTGAATTACTTTATGTGGCACAGAGTCCTTCGAAGTTCATTCCCAGTCTACCTCACCAATTTTTTTTTTTACATACATACTTTCCCGCCTTAAAGAGATTAAAATTTAGTTATTAACAGATATTAAAATGTTTTAAAATGGTTATAGGCAAACACCAGGAGGATTAGAAACAATAGATCATCGAAAGATTCTTTTTTTTTTCTTTTGAGACAGAGTCTCACTCTGTTGCCTGAGCTAGAGTACCATGGCATCAGCCTAGCTCACAGCAACCTCAAACTTCTGGGCTCAAGCGATCCTCCTGCCTCAGCCTCCCGAGTACCTGGGACTACAGGCATGCACCACCATACCTGGCTAATTTTTTCTATATTTTTAGTTGGCCGATTAATTAATTTCTTTCTATTTTTAGTAGAGACAAGGTCTCGCTCTTGCTCAGGCTGATTTCAAACTCCTGACCTTGAGCGATCCGCCCGCCTCGGCCTCCCAGAGTGCTGGGATTACAGGTGTGAGCCACGGCACCCGGCCGATCATTGTGAGATTCATTTTTGAAGGCTACATAGTTGTCAGATTATTAAATTTTTCTTCTTATATTCTGACTTCATGATTTTAGGATGCTAACCCTGTTGTAATTGAGCCATCATCTATTATGAATGGAGGGAAACATTCGCTTGGAACACCTGTACATCCTATGGAGCAGGGTGAAGATAGAATTGGTGGCAGCCTCAGTTATGTGAATACCACAGAAGAGAAATTTTCAGACAACATTTCTTCTGCATCTGAAGCCTCAGAAACTGCTGGTAGCGGTAAGTATGCCTTACTCCCCATGAGGTTTAGTTATAGTTAGTTCTTAAGGGAGTCTAATTTGGCAGAGAGTATGGGGAATGGAGTATTGGATATCAGGCTTCTATTCACAGAAATAAATTTTGAATGAAATGATCAGTTATAAGATTCTTGAATATATTAATAGCTTTACTAAGAAAAACTTTTTTATATTCTACTTCATTAATCTCTCATTATGAAAATATTTTCACTATTTTTATTGATCAAGCCACATCTCTCCATATTACTGTTAAATTATTTAGTACTTAAGAAAATCGGACATTTCATACTAATAACCAGTATTTGGTTCACTTCCTCCCCTCCTATCAGAGGACATGTAATTCTCATGATGAATTATTATTAAATAGATATTCTGGGAGGGTGTCCAAATGTTCACTCAGTGATACTTTTAAAAGCTTTTAGTCTACTTAGTGCCATACTGTGAATTATCCAGAAAAGGATACATTGTATTTCCTATCTTCTACAGATTTATCAGAATCTAAAACTCTACTGACATGCCAACAGAATAATAGCATTAACCAGTACATGGCCATCGAGTTCATATCTTTTTTTTTTTTTTTTTTTTTTTGAGACAGAGTCTCACTTTGTTGCCCAGGCTAGAGTGAGTGCCGTGGCGTCAGCCTGGCTCACAGCATCCTCAATCTCCGGGGCTCAGCGATCCTACTGCCTTAGCCTCCCGAGTAGCTGGGACTACAGGCATGCACCACCATGACCGGCTAATTTTTTGTATATATATTTTTAGTTGGTCAATTAATTTATTTCTATTTTTGGTAGAGATGGGGTCTCGCTCAGGCTGGTTTTGAACTCCTGACCTTGAGCAATCCGCCCGCCTCAGCCTCCCAAAGTGCTAGGATTACAGGCGTGAGCCACCACGCCCGGCCGAGTTCATATCTTTAAGCCTGTTTATGTATAATAACTAAAAATAAGAGATTCCATCCTCCTTTTCTTCATAGGCTTTCTGTATTCTGCTGCACCAGGGGCAGATGTGTGCTTTGCTCGACAACATAACACTTCTGACAATAACAACCAGTGTTTGCTAGGAGCCAATGGGAATATTTTATTGCACCTTAATCCTCAGAAACCAGGGGCTATTGATAACCAGCCACTAGTAACTCAAGAACCAGTAAAGGTAAATAATTTCACATCTAAAATTAAAGTTCTTTTCTTTTAGGTTGCCAATAAATTTCCATTTAGAGGTTTTAGCACATAGCAAGACATTGTTAATTCATTTAATTACCCTGTTGTAGATGGAAGTCTGTTTGTATACTTCCTTCTTCCCCTCCCCTCTCCTCTTTTCTTCCTTTGCCTCCCTCCCTCCCTTCCTCCCTTCCTTCCTTCCTCCCTCCCTCCCTCCCTTCCTCCCTTCCTCCCTTCCTCCTTTTTCCCTTTCCTGTTCCCCTTTGCCTTCCTCCTTTCCCCTTTCTCCTTCCCCCTTTTCCCTTCCCCCTTTCCCCTTCCACCTTTCCCCTTCCACCTTTCCTCTTCTCCTTTCCCCCTCCCTTTTCTCCTGTTTTCCCTTCTTTTTCCCTTCCCTTCTTTCAAGAGATGGGGTCTCACTCTGTTGCCCAGGCTGGGAGTGCAGTGGCATGATCATAGCTCACTGTAGCCTCCAACTTCTGGGTTCAAGCAGTCCTCTCACCATAGCCTCCCAAGTAGCTGGGATTATAGGTGCAAACCACCACACCCAGGGCCCACCTGTAGAGTACATTTCTGTGAAAATATTTTATGATTTAGAATTAACAGAGAAGTAGTGTAGTGATCCTCGGAAATGTTATTATTCTTTCTTACGACAGCTACTGTGAAAATCTTGTTTCACATGTATTAGATGTGGAATTTTTTTTTCCAAAATATTATTTGTTGTTCGAAAGAAATCTGCAAAAACTAGTATTATTTCCAAACGCTCTGATGATTCTTCCAAATTCTTGAGTTCCCTAACTTAAATAGTTTATTTTGAAAATAAAAAATAAAAATCTCTCTTTAAAAGTTCAGTTTTTCTGGTAACATGAAACTCTGGGTAGTGACATATGAGTTTGTTCTCCTTTATCTAGGTTTTGTTAAAAGACAAAAGACTTTGTAATATGAAAAATCAGTATTTTCATTTCATTCTTTTTAAGGCTACATCATTAACACTGGAAGGAGGGCGATTAAAACGAACTCCACAGCTGATCCATGGACGAGATTATGAAATGGTCCCAGAACCTGTGTGGAGAGCGCTTTATCATTGGTATGGAGCAAACCTGGCCTTACCTAGACCAGTAAGTATAGCTAGTAGTGCCTTATATAAGGAGCAGTCATAGATGGGGTCTTCAGTTACTTTTTTGTGTGAATCTCACTTTCCCCAAATTAGTTCTTCCATTATGGTAGCAGAATAATCAGAACCTGTTCAAATTAGTTGAACAAATACTTTTAGGTTCCTTCACATTCATTCATCATTTATTGAGCACTGTAATAGGAACCAACCATACAATGATATACCTGTGGAAGTGGATGGCTAACATGGAATGAAAGGAATAGGGTTCAGTATTGTATATAGTTTGATGTTTTAGAGCCTGTCTGAATTCAGATTGCCATTGTTCCAGTTTCTAAATCTAAGTTTTCTCATCTGTAAAATGGGAATAAGTTTGCCTACCTCATTAGAGTTGTTTTGAGAATTAAATAATACAAGGGAAGGGGAAAGGAACTACGAAAAGAAAAAAGAAAGAGAATTAAATAATACATATGGTTAGAATCATCACTTACTATGAATCATCTGATTCATAGTAAGTGGTCAGTAAATGTTGACTGCTTGCTACTCTAATTGTTATCATTATATAATAATTAATAAATGAGTTTGTTCAGAGCCTCACAAAAGATCATGTTTTTTACATTGATGTCAGATAAATATTAGTTTAAACCGTAATTTTTCTGGGTTAAATGTCCATTTGCTGGCTCAATTGTATTTTTTCATCTCAAAATATGATAAATTTGCCTGATTTCAGGGAAAATTGCTTTGAAAACATTTAAAATATGATGTTCCCAGTTAGAGAACACTATATTCATGGGAAGGTTAAAAATGAATGCTTTCACCTTCATACTTACAGAAATAATGTTTTTTGAAACATAGCTTTATTTTATTTGCAGGTATGATACATGCTCAATAACAACTTAAGCTAGAAAAAATAAAAGTAAAAATCATGTTATATCCTGCCACCTAGAGATAACTACTACTAACATTTTGTTGTGCATCTTTCCAAGCATCCCTCTGTTTCTGTCTATATATATATTTGGATAAGTGTGGATAATTTTATGAAAATGAATCATACCTGATGTTTTGTGATCTGTTTTTACTAACATAGAAACAATAAATATCTTTGTATGCTAATAAATTTAGACTTATACCATCATTTTTTAATAATTACAGTGTTCCCTTATATACATTACATACATGCACACATGGATATGTACAGAAATCATTTATTAACCAATTACCTATTGGTGGACATTTTGTTTACCTTTAGCTTTTAGTTGTCTAAAGCAGTTTTCTGTAACCATTCTCTTTCCAAATGTGTGTGATGATCTCTTTAAGGTAGATTCCTGTAAATGGACTTGCTATATCAAAAGATGCACACATTTTACATTTTAATACATATTATTTATTCTCTTCTATAAAGATTATGCCTAAACTAGTTTTCATATGAAGGGATTATATTGTATTTCTTGTTTACTGGGTGATATTGAAGTTTTTAACAAGTTCATAGACAAAGATAATTAAAATGTAAATGTGTAAATGTATGTGAGTAACATGTGTGTGTGAGAATTTGTTAAACTATAATTTGCTCACAAAATCCCTTGTTATCTTGAAAAGCAAAATATACAAGGACTACTTCATTGTCAGTTAAGATTCTGCCAGAGGTGTATTTTTATGTTGTCTGACAACAGATGCTGAATTATTAATCATTTTGAAAAGCATACTTAAACTGAAATCATAAGAAATCATGGTTGGCTTTGCAGCTGTCAGTGCCTGTCTAGGCAAGGTGGACAGGTTTTATTTCCTCTAGTGATCTGAGAGGAGTGTGCCAGGAAGGACTCCTTTTACTGCTTACTATTTAAATAGGAGTTGAAAACCTCCCAAATGGACACTTTCAAATGCTATATTACAGCATATCACAACATGCAGAATACTTTTAAGAAAATAGTCCTAAAGGTTTGATTTGTAGTATTGTTTTTATTTGATTCTTTTTTTTTTTATTTGATTCTTTATTGCCCCTTTTGGATAATGAAAAATACTCTGTTGCATAAGATATTGGTTACCAGAGTAAAGGGAAATAACATAAAGCCTAATCACTTGAGACTGTTAAGATTCTATAGGATATTTTGTTTGAAAGAGTTTGAGTGTTAACCCTGCTATCCTTTTAGAATATATTAATAAAATTAATAATGTGCTACTCTTAAAGCTCGTGAAACAATATTTTAATAATAAATGTTTTCCTGTGTATATGAGCTTGTAAGCAGATTAGAGCTACTTAAAAATTCTATTCCAACAATGTTAAACCTCAGTTTTGTACATCAAATTTTTTTGTATAAATCATAGACAAAAAACATATGAACCAACTGGTTACTCAAGGAGAACATAGAACATTTTTATATGGAAACAGTTTTACTCTTACTAGTAATACAGTAAATAAAATTTTAAGTAATAATTATAATATTCTTTACATGCGTTAAAGAAATAGAAGTATTTTTTAATGATGCCCAATGATAAGGTTTTGTGAGAGTGGTACATTCATACATTACTGGGAATAGTGTAAATTGCTAAACTTTATGTGACAATATAACTATGTAGTTAATGACTTCAGTACTTCCATGATTTTTTACTTTTAACTCCAATTTTATGAATTTGTCCTTAAAACATCAGTCATTTATATATGTAAAATATGTAAAAGTGAAAAAAAGGAGTTATGGTGTGAGGGTAGCAGAATTGTCGATAATATTTAAGGTTTTTTTCCCCTTAATTTTGTTACTCTCTTTTAAATGAAAGGGGGAAAAATGCCCACAGGAGTTCTAATCTTTATAGACGGGTATGGTAGCAGGAGCTTGAATATTCAAACCCATATAACTAAAATGTATGAGTTTCAGTAATCTACTGAAATACAAGTAGTGAACTTGTCAAAGATTTCGTTTAAAGATAAATCTAAGAAATTAGATTAAAATGGCAAGTTTTGTTTCATCTTTCAGAGTGATCACTTTTTATCTTTTAAAACAACAGGTGATCAAGAATAGCAAGACAGACATTCCAGAACTGGAATTATTTCCTCGCTATCTTCTCTTCCTGAGACAGCAGCCTGCTACTCGGACACAGCAGTCTAACATCTGGGTGAATATGGGTATGATGAGCCTGAGAATGTTTCCTCAGCATTTACCGAGAGGTAACTTAAGAATGCAGCAAGAATACCATGCATTTCCTTTAAAAAAAAGAAAAAGAAAACCAATTTGCTCAGAGTCTGGTGCCACTGTGTTAATACACATTCCCATCTGCTTTCATGCAGAATCAGTAAATCATGTGTGGGGCTTAGATCTATGGTCATGCGCAAGACTGGATGGGGGATAGAGGCAAAATCCAGCAGTAAACTGAGAAGGGATATTTCCTTTTCTAGTTTGTAAACATGGAGATAATAAATAGAAATAGATTTTACATACTTTATTTCTTTGAGATTAGCCATTGTAAATTATTACTAGACTTAGTTGTAGTCTACCAGTCATTGACCTGTCTTTTCAAATCCACTCAAATTTATAAGAAGTAATTCATTTTATACTATCATCTTTTGTGTTTGCTTTTTAGAGGTCTTTTGTTTGTTTTGTATGGCAAACGTGATACATTTCTTATGGTAGATCTAAAGAGGCTTTATAAAAGACAGATAATACAGAGCAAAAGGGATATTTTTAAAAATGAAAGTAACATATTTTCTTTGAAAAAAACTCCAAACCTATCAAAATGACTTATAAGTTCCTATTTTAATGTATAACATGTAAAAAGTTCCTTTGATTTCTCTATGAGATTAAATTTATTGTTGGATAAAACTTGCTCTTTGCTTTTGCCTTGCAAGTATTTGAAATTGTTCTTCACCAGTAAAATAATAAGCATTCATTTACACAAAGTTTGAGACTTTGTGTTAACAATACTAGAATGTTATTTAGTTAATATAACTTAGAATGCAAGAACTACCTCTAAACCCAAAGCAACCCTATATAAGTACTAGCTCTCCTTTGAAATTGAACAGGGTTAATTTTATGTCTTCATTAAAGATTATATCCACATAATATATGAAGATTCTTTATTGTTTCGTAAGCATTATAGCAAAGCAGTAGCTTCTACCTAACCAAACTTTATCTTTGGGGAAAACGTTAAAATCAAAAAACAGTGAAATAGAATCTTTATGAAACATTCTTGGTTTAATTTTCCATTGAATAGAAGTATTATCCTTGCTTTCATGGCACCCACACAGCACATGTCTTTTTCAATTCTCTTTGAAAGATAACATGAGAGGCAAGATGTGTTGTTGCGCTTTTAGTAAGTATTCTTTGTAACTCTTGTGCTGATCCTAGATTTTTTGCTGCTTCTGTAAATTCCATTAGATTTGTTGGTGCTATTCAAAAGCACAAAATTATATATAAGTGGCTGCCTGCTTAATGAGCTATGCTATAAAAACTTGTAGAAATCAAATTTTTATATTGTGGCTTGGACAATAGAGATTGACTTGGACACTATACTTTTGCATATGCTTCTGAATCCTAGAACTGCGTTGTTCGGATGCTCCAAATTTGTTTTTAATTTGAAACTTTATTCTTTACTAATTAGTTATAAAATCAATCATTAATCATTTTGAAGTTTATAAAATATGCTTTCTTGCTGTAATCTTATGACTAATCCCCTGATGTATATTTGGAGAAATTTGCTCTTTTGTTTTTCTTTTAGGGATTATCCTTTGCTTGCCAATAGTAAAAGATTTGCTTTGCTATGTGTTTAAAAATTGATCACGGTTGGGTTTTGTTCTGCCATGATATAATGATCATCTTTCTCAAATATTCTACTTACTGCAGCTATTTACTAGGCTCTTTTATTCCTTATGAAATGACAGGTATTCAAGCCTTGCCACAGTTACAATAGCTTCAGTATAGCCTTTTCTACAAATATGGCTACAGAAGTCATTGTTTCTTACATAGTTTTTTAGCCTATCTTAGGTGAGTGAATTCTTTTTGAGAATTCTAAAAAAGCAGATGATGCCAATATTTTTCTCAACTTTGTTTAATAGGTGATGACTCACTAAAAGCACATTTAATGGGAGAAAAAAAGCTAAGTCATCATTAACTGGGTAAAAAACTACCTGGAATGTATGCTTATACTCTAAAGGAATTATACTGATATGTTAAGTTTATGTTTTTATTTTGGGTTGCGCAATAAAATACAGCCAGAGTGGACCATTTTAAGCCATAGCTTTTATTTATTTATTTATTAGTTTGTTTGTTTATTTATTTAGACAGAGTCTTGTTCTGTTGCCCAAGCTGGAGTGCCATGGCATCAGCCTAGCTCAAACTCCTATGTTCAAGCAATCCTTGCCTCAGCCTCCTGAGTAGCTGGGACTATTGGCATGTGCCACCATATCCAGCTAATTTTTTTCTAGTTTTTGTTGCCTGGCTAATTTTTTTTTTTCTATTTTTAGTAGAGACGGGGGTCTCGCTCTTGCTCTGGCTGGTCTTGAACTCCTGACCTCAAGCTATCCTCCCACCTTAGTCTCCCAGAGTGCTTGGATTATAGACATGAGCCACCTCACCCAGCCAAGCCACAGCTTTTGTCTGGATTTTGGGTTGAATAGTTAACAAGGGTTTAGCAAGTTTTTCTAGCAACTTACTTGATTTCCATAATCTCTTTGTCATTTCATCCCCCTCCTCTTTTGAAGTATGTAGTTAGATTCAATATATTCTTCTTTCACTGTTAACTCTTTTCCCGTGTATTGCCACTCATTTTGTTTCTGCCTTGAGCCCTGCAGGAATTTAAAGTAATGTCTGCTGTCATCTTATTAGGTGAGCAGACTGTGAATTTTTTTTTTCCTCTCCTACTTTTCAGTAGGACAATTATTTGTTTATTCATTTGGTCATGGGGGTACTTCTTAGCTTCATTTTAAAACTCTGGCCATCTAGAATCTATACCTGTTCAGGATTTTAAGTAAAATTTTCCTTTTTTTTAATTTATACATAATAAATATATGTACATTTTCTTACGTAATTGTACCAATGTGCCAGGTAATTGGGCTACTTAATGATTGAGAGTGATGGGATTAGTAATTGGAAGAAAGTTTATTTTAAGAAAGTGGATCAGGTGAATCCAATTATCTACCTGTGGAATTCAAATCCAGTCCCATGTTATCTCCCCTACTCTTACACTGAGTTTTATTTCATTTTGCTATTGAGTGTGACCCAACTGAGGACAACCTGATACCAATGCCAGTTCTTTGCTAGCATTTCCCACTCTTCTAGGGATCCAAATTTTGCCAATTATTTGGGCCTTAGGGCTCTTGTTATTCTTTTCAAAGTTAAAGCTTTGGATTCACTTTAAGACACTTGAATCGCTGGTCTTCATTTTAAAGCTTTATGGTATTCTTCATCTATAAAACTATTAGACCTATAATTCTCATTTCTTATCATTATTTCCTAAATTAGTACGGTCCCCATTGCTGCAAGGGGTACTTTTTTTTACATCTGCCTTTTTCTTTATTGTGATTACTATAATCATAGGAAATGTACCTTCTCCGAATGCACCTTTAAAGCGGGTATTAGCCTATACAGGCTGTTTTAGTCGAATGCAAACCATCAAGGAAATTCATGAATATCTATCTCAAAGGCTGCGCATTAAAGAGGAAGATATGCGCCTGTGGCTATATAACAGTGAGGTAAGAGGCATCTCAGACTCAAGAAGAGTCTAATTGAGTATTAAATCACATTTCATGAGTATGGAGTTTTTGTCTGTAGTAATTATGCTAAAAACCATGTGTCGGATCGCAATGAAAACTTTGTCTTTATTATGCGTACATGTAGATATTTCTCACTGGAGATCCATTTGGTCACCATGGACAATATCATCTTGGAAAGAATATTGTTATATTATAAAGTTAATGGCAAATATATTTTTTCTTTTCTTTAACTAAATGGACTATTTTAGATTTATTTTAAGGTAACTTACACATATGTTAAAAAATTTTAACAATGCAGAAATATACAGTGAAAATTCCTCCTTTGCATCTTCTGACTCCTATCTTGTACACTTCTCAGAGCCTATGCTGTTAATTGTGTATATGTTCTTGATATATTCAATATAGAAGATACTCTGAAATTGGATCATAAGTGTAGTCTAACCAGTTCTTTATTCTCAAGTGTGTTGTTTCTTAAATCCTCCTTTGGTCACCCTTGAGAGGCTGTATCATATAGTAGTTAAGAGCACAGCTCCTGGAGCCACATTACCAGGAATTAAATTCTGGCTTTGCCATTTTTATTTGTGTAACTAAAGGCAAGTCACTTAACTCTCTCAGTTTTCTCATAAGTGAAATGGGAAAATAATAGTATCTCTCTCAGATTTGTTGGAAGAATTAAAAGAATTTATTCTGTAAGCACTTTAGACAGGATGAACATAAACAAAAATGTATAATTCTGCTGTATGACTTTTGGTTTTACATCTTAGTTCCTAGTAAGTAATCAAGTTCCATTCAACACACTTATTGAATTCCATAACTAGGTAGGTACTAAAGAAAATTTCTTTTCTGCAAGCTTTTCAGAAAATTTAGGTCTCGGTGAACTTTGGCATGATGTATGACAGATCTTCTCCTGGTCCCCCAAAATTGTATATAATTTTGTTTTAGGGAGTAGAGAATGTATATGAAGTTCACATTGTCTTTCTCTAATTTTGCCAATTAAGTTGTAATAAATATTTGTAAACAACTATGATACACTAAATATCTGTACCAAGAGTTGTATAACTGCAAGGAAGTTTTTAATTGCCATTCATTTTTATTTCTGTATTTGTTTCAAGTTTACTAACCAAATTAACGAAAACATTTCTTCCTCCTTACATAGAATTACCTTACTCTGCTGGATGATGAGGATCATAGATTGGAATATTTGAAAATCCAGGATGAACAGCACCTGGTAATTGAAGGTACAAGATAGAAGCATGTATCTATGTTAGATTTTTAGGAGAATTACTCACTAATAATCCATTATATCATTTTTCCCATGGCAACTATTATTTGATCGTTATGTTTTTATGGTAAAGAAAACTCATTGAACTCCTATGTAATCCTACCTTAATATTTAGATTTTAAAAGAAACATTTTGTTTGCAGTCATTGGCTGAAAAGGAGTGGGAATGGTAGTTAGTAAAAACAAGCGAATTCACTTACAAGTTTACAGAGTTTCTTAAAATTTTCAAGCTACCTCTTTGAGTAAGAAGAACAGCTTTCTTGCATAGTAGCACAGGCTTTCATTAGTCATCAAAACTGGCTACTTACTGGCAGAGCTACTTGTATATTCACACATGGATTTACACACTGACACATGTCATTGAAAACTTAATGTGTCTTTTCCCATTAAGATTCATGGAAACATTGCTAGCTGCCTTTGTATTAAAATGCATAGATTACTCTGACAGTTGTTGCAATTTAAGAAAGAATTATATTTTTAATGTTTTAAGTTTAAGAAATTCCAGTATTTTTGAGCTTTAATTACTTCTGTAGATAGTGAGTATAATTCTGCTTCAAGTAGATAATTGAAGGAATAGCTCATTAATTCTAACCAATTGACTTTAAAGACCCCAATATAAAGCATAGGAGTGGTTCAGAGCTACTTATAGTCAAGTACTACATAAAGATGTTTCAGTCAACAACAGACTGCTTATATGGCAGTGGTCCCATAAGATTATACTATATTTTTACTGTACCTTTGCTATGTTTAGATACACAAATACTTTTACCATTATGTTACAGTTGCCTACAGCATTCAGTATAGTAACATGCTGTACAGGGTTGTAGCCTAGAAGCAATAGGCTATACCATATAGCCTCAATTTCTGTAAGGATACCCTATAATGTTTGTGCAGTGATGAAATCACCTAATGCTGCATATCTCAGAACGTGTCCTCGTCATTAAGCGACACATATAGTAAAATTAACTTGATTTTTTTTTGATGTTCTGATTTAGAAATAACTCTTTAAAAAAATGGAAGCAATTGAGTGGGCATGAATTGGTTGGATGAGAAATTAACACATTCTTATCTGTCTTTCCAGTTCGCAACAAAGATATGAGTTGGCCTGAGGAGATGTCTTTTATAGCAAATAGTAGTAAAATAGATAGACACAAGGGTAAGTCTCCAGTGTAGTGTTTTAAATGTTTGAGATGATTAAATCATTCAATCAGATTAAATCATTTGATCATTATATCCCTTGATCATTAAATTAAACCATTAAATCACTTAATTATCAGAGATGATTTTAAATGTATTCTTATTTTTTCTTCTCTCAACTATTAAAGTGGTGACACCTTTTGGTCTTCTAGTTCAAAATGAATTAGGGCCTCTCTTCTTCTTTTTTCCTGAAGCAGCATTTGATGCTGGTAAACCCAGCATCAAATTATTTTCTAAATTTCTTTCTAACCCTCCAATTAAATAATGTATATATTTTAAAGACTTACTGGAAGAAGAATTGTTTGAATTCTTTAGAAAATATCATAGCAATTAAAGAGAATAATTGGTGCTTCTGGGTTACAAATGATCATGGATCATCACGATTCCCAGACCCTCCATGAAAAACCTTCTCAACTTTAGCATTTGAAAGACCTGCTAGAGAAAGATTAGCACCTTTAGTTGACAAAAAGAGTTATAAAAATTGTTTAAGTGACTACAAGAACTGTCCTGTGACATATTACTACAGCTAGGCTTTGGTTCTCATTTTGTTTGTTCCAGTTCCCACAGAAAAGGGAGCCACAGGTCTGAGCAACCTGGGAAACACATGCTTCATGAACTCAAGCATCCAGTGTGTTAGTAACACACAACCACTGACACAGTATTTCATCTCAGGGAGACATCTTTATGAACTCAACAGGTAATCTTTCTTGAGCCATTGGCCTCTAACCCTTCTATGACTTTGGTATAAACCCAGTATCCCCTAAATCTTCTCTTTCTTCACCCTAGTTGAGAAAGATCATATCTTACTTGCCCTGTTTAGTATGAAATAAGGGCTACTTCTCTTGTTTCAAAAAGAAAAGAGATTTTGATGTAAGGTGCTAGGCATTTCCGTGCCCACATGCTTGTGATTTATGAGAATCTTTGGCAACAAATTTTCCTCTCAAACTTCTAGGACAAATCCCATTGGTATGAAGGGACATATGGCTAAATGCTATGGTGATTTAGTACAAGAACTTTGGAGTGGAACTCAGAAGAATGTTGCCCCATTAAAGCTTCGGGTAAGCAAGTTAAAATAATATGAAAGTATTTTATTCCTAAATAGTTGTGATTCTTTTTCTCTACTTGTTTTGTGTGTTTAGATTTTCAGTTTAGTAAATATTTTTGGATCCTTCACTAGGCATAAACCAGATGTTAAATACTTAAATATATGCAAAATACTACTATACATGTAGTGAGAAGGAAAAGACTGAAGGCACAGTCTAAATTTGGGATGTCATTCATTTTACTAATTTATCAAATATCTTGTATGATGAATAAACCTTTTTTTGGTAATGCATTACTATTAGTAGTATTCTAATTCAGAATCTGATTAATTATAACCAATACATTTTCAGTATTACTAAGATAATTACTTCTATCTGTAGAATATAAACAAGTAGCAGAACGAAAGAATATAACTCATGGATACAAGTTTTATATTAATATGTAGTAGGTTTTAGTGAAGTTAGGATTATTATCTTTATTTAAAAACAAGGCATAATCCTTTTAAGTTAAAAATTAATAAGCATAATATCTAAAAATTTGACTACTTGCCACTTGTCAGGCAAGTCTAATTACTTTTATGTGTATTGACTCATTCTTCATCTAAATAATCCTATAATGTAATCTCGATTTTATAGTTCAGGAAACTAAGGCTCAGAGTGATGAAATAGCTAGCCCAAGATTATAACTCTAGTAAGTCCTCATAGTTAAAGTCTATGCTATTCTGCCTCTAATAATAAATGTTAGGGTACAACAAGATCAGAAAATGTAACTCTGGAAGAAAACATTACATTATAAAAAATTATGTATATTATTTTATATACCTATAAAATATACATATTTTATATACATATAAAATGTGTAAGACATTGTAGAACAGGAAGCCTTTCAGTGTGAGCAAATGTTCTTTTAATATTTCTGTCTTAAGTAACATCTATGTGCTTAAAGAACTCAGTTTGCTTATGTGATACTGAACTGGGACACAGTACTGGCCAAAGGGCTTCTCTTTTTTTGTTTGTTTGAGACTAAGATCAGAAAGATTTCATGATTATCCAAATATATTTGCTGAAATAAAAGCAGGCTAAATACTATACTGTTTACTTTCTTATAATACCTCTGATTGAATTGTGGGGCATGTTCATTCCAAATTTTATGGGGTAGGAAATAATGACTGTGACTCTTCTCATATTTATAGTGGACCATAGCAAAATATGCTCCCAGGTTTAATGGGTTCCAGCAACAAGACTCCCAAGAACTCCTGGCATTTCTCTTGGATGGCCTTCATGAAGATCTCAACCGAGTCCATGAGAAACCATATGTGGAACTGAAGGACAGTGATGGCCGACCAGACTGGGAAGTAGCTGCAGAGGTTTGTCAGTTTTGAGTTTCTAATGTGAGCAATAGATAAATGTTCTGGCCACAAGTATATATAGCACAACTTAAATGCAAACTAAACTATTCTGTGATCAGGATTTTGCTGTGAAAACAAAGGAGTTTGTATTTCTATGCTTACTTCTTATGGAGTAATACCAAAACAAAAGCATGTTTAATGAAAATATAAAAAATGTTGCCATTTCACATTATAAACTTCATGGGACTGGATATAGGAATAATTATCTAATGGAATTTAAAGAATCCCTGTAATTGTTAAAGTAGTGTATACAGTGACCTATAGGCATGTTTTATTTGCTTTTTAATGGACAAAGAAGTTTAATATTCACTATTGTATATGGTAAGAACAAATGAAATATAGGATTTTCCTTCTGAATTTAATATTTTATAGGTTATGCAGAAAGGACCAATTTCTATTCAATAGCTAGTTTTCTATACTCAGGAGGCAGTACATTTTAAATTACATATCTGAATTATAAATTTATAGGCAGAAAGATTTTATATTTTAAGCAGAGATTAAGGATTATATTCTTTACATTTAAATACAATATATTTAACCTGTTTTATTGAATTTGTGTAGAAATGGTTATCTTTTGAATTTTGAGAAGAAAGTTCTATAATCTTTTTCATCACTAGGCCTGGGACAACCATCTGAGAAGAAATAGATCAATTGTGGTGGATTTGTTCCATGGGCAGCTAAGATCTCAAGTCAAATGCAAGACATGTGGGCATATAAGTGTCCGATTTGACCCTTTTAATTTTTTGTCTTTGCCACTACCAATGGACAGTTATATGCACTTAGAAATAACAGGTGGGTCACAAAGAAGACTATTTGATTCTATTTTCTTTACCTTATGTAAGCAGCCTAAATTTGTAATTGTAGTTATTTGTTCACAATGTATTCTCATAAAGATTGGTAGTCAGCATATTGTAATGTAGCAATCTAGTTATAGACATGATTTGAGGTTTGAAAGATTTGGACCATGGGCCCAGTTTTGTGGCCGTTGGTTGTTCTTTTAGTTTCAGATGTGCCAGAAACTCTCTTTAAAACCTTGCAAACACACTCACAATTCTATATGAGAGGAACATAAAATCTTGATTTCACTCAGTTATCCCTAAATACAGACTATTTTAACATTTATGTATAAAATAAAAATCATAGGCTGAAATGCTTGCCATTTGCAAGTCTGATATATCTGTACACAGAGTGTAAGACTTTCAATGAAACCTACATGTTACTGATGAAAAATCCTTTCTCTTTACTAGTAATTAAGTTAGATGGTACTACCCCTGTACGATATGGATTAAGACTGAATATGGATGAAAAATACACAGGTTTAAAAAAACAGCTGAGTGATCTCTGTGGACTCCATTCAGAACAAATCCTTCTTGCAGAAGTGCATGGTTCCAACATAAAGGTAATATTAACTACTTTTTCTAGGAAACCTTTGGTTCTATCCTTTAAAGATCACAGCTTTCTCAATTATTATCAATTTATTGTTATGTTAAATGACTGAGGGAGATATTAAAATATAATAAAAACTGAACAAAAAAACTTAGTAAGTTTTCCAACCCAGAAACTTATTAAAAGGATAAAGGACTGTACTATAGCCTGGATGACAGAGCAAGATCCTGTCTCCAAAAAAGAAAGAAAAAGGAATAATAATTATGTTATTATTTTTAAAGAGAAATATGTAAGGCTACCTATATCGAGTGATCTAGGTGTATCCTTATAGTATGGGTTTTCTCCAGAGAGACTGCTGCTGATTCACTTGCCATCTCTCTGTATTATTACTGTCGCTAGAATTCTTCCTAGGTTAAAGTATTTTGTATATTTATGAATATATGTACTTGCCCTTTCAATACCCTAAGAAAATAGAGAGTAAAGACAAATTAACACCCATCATGTATTCCTGCATACCAGTTAAGGAAACAAATAATCTAATAAATATGTTGTCTACTCTAAATTAAGCTACCTATCATTGTATTATTTACACTCATCTTTGGGGTTTCTGAACACACTTCCACCTCATTGACATTTTCTTAATATGACATGCAAAAGTGCAAGTTTGGGGCTTGGATGCTCGAAATTAAGAATGAAACTTAAGAAATTAGTCTTAGGCCGGGCGCGGTGGCTCACGCCTGTAATCCTAGCTCTCTGGGAGGCCGAGGCGGGCGGATTGCTCGAGGTCAGGAGTTCGAAACCAGCCTGAGCAAGAGCGAGACCCCGTCTCTACTATAAAATAGAAGGAAATTAATTGGCCAACTAATATATATACAAAAAAAAAAAAAATTAGCCGGGCATGGTGGCGAATGCCTGTAGTCCCAGCTACTTGGGAGGCTGAGGCAGGAGGATTGCTTGAGCCAGGAGTTTGAGGTTGCTGTGAGCTAGGCTGACGCCACCGCACTCACTCTAGCCTGGGCAACAAAGCGAGACTCTGTCTCAAAAAAAAAAAAAAAAAAAAAAAAAAGAAATTAGTCTTAAACAACATACTTCCTGTGGAAAGAGATAACAGTTTTCTCTGCACTGAGGTTAGTTTTCTGTTATTTTATCAAGCATTCATTCTTTACTAAGTTGAGAAAAATTATTGTCATCTTGTTTGTTTTACTGATGAAAACATCTAAGACATATTCTCTTCAAGTACATCAGACAGATAATTTTTCCATTTTATCTGAAACATCACCCCCTTCTCATCTTACTGGTTTTCTGTAGAACTTCCCTCAGGACAACCAAAAAGTACGACTTTCAGTGAGTGGATTTTTGTGTGCATTTGAAATTCCTGTTCCTGCATCTCCAATTTCAGCTTCTAGTCCAACACAGACAGGTAAGATAGAACCAGAGCTCCTTTCATAATCTGAAGCTTTAATTATTGGCCTAGGAGTTGTTATCTTTTTTATATTAGTTGCTCTGAGGCTATTAGAGAAAAAGAATTTTAGAACCTGAGGAAAACCTTAATGATCATTCCTCATTTTGTAGATGAGGACCCTAAAATTTAGAGAACCTACGTGAGTTAAGTTAGGTAGTTATTAGCTAATATACCACTAGAATGCAGATCTCTTTTAACTTCTATCTAATACTAATGTAGTATTGGATAGTATGAGAGAAACATACTACCAAAAAATATAAATAATAAATATAGGAATCTGTTTATCAAAGTTTGTGTGTGATTTAACATGGTCACTCAATGAGCCCTTTTGATCATTAGTATGCTTTATCTATTCTTCTTTATACTGTTTATATTAGGTTAATTTCCCTACTATAAAGGGCTTCATAAAAAATGAGGCTCCTCTCATTGGCATAGAGTAGATAGCACTGATGGTGAATTGATGGATGATTTAGTGTTGCTTTTTGTTTACAGCATCACTGTCCAATAGAATTCTGCAATGATGGAAACTTTTTATAATCTTTGCCATCCAGTACGTTATCCACTAGTCACATGGGTTGTTGAGCACTTTAAATGTGGCTAGTGAGCCTAAGGGAATGCATTTTTAATTTAAATTTAAAAAGCAATTATCTGACTAGAGGCTACTGTATTGGACAGAATATTTTTAGAGGAATAGAGAAATGCATTTTAGAGAAGAGGAAAAAAAAAGAAGTGATAGAACTATTTGTATGCCATAACATGGTGCTGATAAAGGTTTTTTTTAGATATTCTACTTAACAGTTTCCAGTAGTTACTCTTGTTTTGCCATTTAGTCATAATTGTGAGTTATGAAAATAAAATCTGAAATTAAAATGTTCCAATAAATCTAGAATTGTTATTTGAATTATGATTTTTCCCTGTTCTGTATTAAAAAAGATTGCACTGTCAATGGCCCAGGTCCTCAGGATACATGAGAAAAGAACAAAGATGAAGGTACTACAAGTTTATGATGCTGTATTTATCTTTGAATTCGTAGATTTCTCCTCTTCCCCATCTACAAATGGAGTATTCACCCTAACTTCTAATGGGGATGTGCCCCGACCAATATTCATCCCCAATGGAATGCCAAACACTGTTGTGCCATGTGGAACTGAGAAGAACTTCACAAATGGAATGGTGAATGGTCATATGCCATCTCTTCCTGACAACCCCTTTACAGGCTACATCATTGCAATCCACCGAAAAATGGTTAGTGAAATGTTAGGCAACTTACTGCTGGTCTTGCCAGTGTCATTTGTGAAATATAACCGTTTTCTGTCTTTGCAACATCTTCACTGAATGTATTTCCTTTCTTTTAAAGAGACAGGGTTGTACTCACCCTAATGCCCAAGCAGGAGTACAGTGGCCCAATCATAGCGCACTGTCACCTCCAATTCCTGGGCTCAAGCAATCTGCCTCAGCCTCTCAAGTAGCTGGAACTATAGACACGTGCCACCACCCCCAGCTGGTTTAATTTATTTGTACCAGAGTTTCACTACGTTGCCCAGGGTAGTCTCCAACTCCTGACCTCAAGCAGTCCTCCCACCTCAGCTTCCCAAAGTGCTAGCATTATAGATGTGAATCACATCACCCTACAACTTCAAGGTTGTAGTGTGCCTTGATGATTGTGCCTGTGAATAGCCACTGCACTCCACCAAATTGTGCATAATATCTCCCTTAATAGACTAATATAAAACTATTGCATTAAAATCTGACTCTTTGATAAAAAAACAAAGGAAGATTTAAAAACTATGATCAGTGGATAATTGTTAAAGAGGTACAGTAGCAACTGGGTAGAGTATAAAGGGCACTGAACTAGAAATTGAGCAACCTACATTTTAATTCTAATCCTGCCACTAGATAGCTGATTGAGCCTTTTGGACTTTGGTATCCTAATTTTATAAAGTTAAAGGAGCAGGCCTCCTAGATAATTTCTAAGATCCATTACTTACTCCTACTTCTGTTAAAAATTCACTCATTTTTTTTATTCCCATCTTATTTATTATATTTATTGGATAAAATGCACCATTCCCTACTTATATAAAGAATAGATGAAAGAAGCTTTGTAAGGATGCAGTCAGTGTAAAAAAATCAAGTACATTAATTACATAACATCAACAAGAGAAAATGAAATTGTAAAAAATGTACTGTATTTTTCCTAGGACTGCTATAACACATTACCAAAAAACTTGATGTGTTTAAACAACAGAAATTTATTCTTTCACAATCTGGAGGCCAGAAGTCTGAAATCTAGCATTCAGCAGGCTTTCAGCTCCCTCCAAAGGCTCTAGGGGAGAATGCCTCCTTACCTCTTCCAACTTCTGGTGGCTCCAGGCATTCCTTGACTTGTGACTGCATAACTTCAATCTCGTCTCATGGCCTTCTCCCTCTGCCTTTGTTTTATAGGACATTTGTCATTGAATTTAGGGCTCACTCAGATAATCCAGGAAGATCTCATCTTGACATCCTCATCTTAATTATATGCAAAAACCCTTTTGCCAAATAAGGTCACATTCACTGGTTCCACAGGTTACAACATGGACATCTTGAGGGGCTACAATTCAACCCACTACAGATATCATTTATCATAGTATTAAAAAAATTGAGCACCAAGAAAAAATTAAGTACCTAGGAATAAACTTTAGAAACAATATACGAGGTATCTATAGAGGACACAAAATATTGATAGAAATTAAAGACAACTTAAATATTGGAAGGAATAGACCACATTCATGGATCAGAACACTTAATATTTTAAAGCTATCAGTTCTCCACAAACTTATCTACAAAGTCATTGCACAATGCCAATAAAAACGATGCTGATGGTGTGGGTGGGGTGGTGTGTAACTTGATAAGCTGATTTTCACATGTGGATATACAAAGAATAAGCAAGACACTTGAAGAATAATAAGGAATGAGAAATTGAGCTACCAAATATCAAGATTTGTTTTATGAAGATAGGATACAATAACATGATATTGATGTGAGAAAAGACAAATAGACCAAGAATAGAATAGAGGCCAAGCTCAATGGCTAACACCTATAATCCTAGCATTCTGGGAGGCCAAGATGGGAGGATCCCTTGAGGTCAGGAGTTCAAGACCAGCCTGGGCAAGAGTGAGACCCCCATCTCTACCAAAAATAGAAAAACATAGTGTGGTGGTGCCTTGTAGTCCAGTCTAGGAGGCTGAGGCAGGAGGATCACTTGAATCCAGGAGTTTGAGGTTGCAGTGAGCTATTATGATGCCATTGCACTCTAGCCAGGATGACAGAGTGAGACTCTGTCTCCAAAAACAAAGAAAGAAAGAATAGAATAGAGAGCCTAGAAACAGTGTCACACATGTATGAACACCTGATTTATAACAAAGATGAGTAGTGTGAATGAGCAGTCTAGAGAACTACGGCATATATTTGTGACTTGGAATTGTTAAGCAAAGCTCTAACTGGTGCCATAAGCTAAAATAATTGGCTTATTCTGCATTTCTCCATCCCTTTTTTCCAGACATTATTAGATTATATATTAAGCACTCTGATGTACTTTTTGTCTTTCTAAGAAAACCGCTTTCTTCAGTTATCCTGTATATATAATGTTATATACAGTATTTAGTATATACTCAAGTATTATGTATAGGATTTTATTAGACCATAAATATATATTATCATCTCTAAATTTTTACTCTTTTTTTCTTTTTAGAGATAGAGTCTCTGTTGCCTAAGCTGCCATGCAGTGGTGTGATCATATCTGACTACAGCCTTGAACTCCTGGGCTCAAGTCATCTGCCCACCTCACTCAGCCTCCCAAATATTAATAGCTGGAACTACAGACCTACAGGCGAGGGCGACCACTATGAACTAATTTTTTTTTTTTGTAGAGATGAAGTCTTGCTATGTTGCCCAGGCTGGTCTCAATTCCTCCTGCCTCGGCCTCCCAAAGTGTTGGGATTACATTCGTGAGCCAACACATCTGGCCTCTTCATTTTTACCATATAGCCAGTTCCCTATTTCCAATTTCCTTCATGACCTAGCCAGTTGCTTTGGGGAATGCCTAAAATTGATTTTATTGCCTGTCCCAAGTCAATTCTCTTATCCCATTATTTCTGTGAAAGGCAGCACTATTCATCCATGCTAAAGGCTAAAACCTGAGAATATTCTTAGATTTTTTTCCTTCTTTTCTAAAACCTCATATTCAGTACATCATTATGCTCTTTTAAGTTCTTCTTTTAAATTACTACTTTTAGTCTTATTGTTGAGCTACTTTGAAAGTAATTTATTTTTCATGTATTCCCTCCTACAGAGTAGAAAAAGAAGGGTAATAAGGCATAAACAAAAAAGGCAAGAATATTTAGAGAGGTAAAGGGAGAAATAGGGAAACAGTGAACTGATACAACTAAATGATGAGTTAATTTAAAAAAAAAAAGGGGGATCAGAGAAGTAAAAAAAAAAGAATGAAAACTGCAAAGACTTTGGCAATGTCATCAAGTAAAGGAATGTGGTAAGAACTGAGCACAGTTAGAGCAAGTTGAGTTTTTTTCAGATGAAAGAAAAAGTTGTTAGGAAAGGACAAAAAGAAAATTCCTGGTGCAACAGAACTGGGAATAGAATTTTTCCCTTGAGGAACTGAGCAGATGTGGGACTAAAGGCACTGGGAGAAGTTACCTATGAGAAGATAAAATTTGTATGGGTTTAGCTAAGTTTAAAATGGTGTAAGTATTTGTACTGAACTATGTCCATGGGTCCTACTAAACACATGACAGAGGGTCTTAAAATCATGTATTTAAGCTTAAATGAATAATGGCAAAATAAAATCCTTGAGAATCTGAAATAGATCTTGTTACTTAGAAACTAGCTAACCCCTAATGAGTTTATAAATTATTGATTTAGCTTTTCTAACTACTCCATACTGACCAAACTTCTCAAAGAATTAAATGTCCAAGCTTTTTGAATGATCTTGAATTCCTGCCAATCATTCTATTATACTAAACTTTTATTAAGCAACCATTTCCTAGCTAATTCTGTATAATATCTTTATATTAAGGAATATGATAGAAATCTCTTTGACATACTTAAAGTGAATTTTTTAAAATTTTACCTTTTATCCTATCATGTATTTAGAAAACAAAAAGACTGAAGTTACGTAGCTGCTTTGAGGAAGGTGAATTAAGTTGTACGATTAAATAACTGAATTTCACAAATCTCCAAAAATTTGGAATTTGCTACTTTAACAGCCACTATCAACAGTTTATTCTTAGAAAATTGGGCCAGGTGTTGTGGCTCACATCTGTAATCTCAGCACTTTGGAAGGCCAAGGTGGGAGAAATCCTTAAGGCCAGGAGTTCCAGACCAGCTTAGGCAACATAGACCCCATCTGTACAAAAAAAAAAAATTTTTTTATTAGCCAAATGTGATGGTACATACCTGCTAATAAAGTAGTCCCTGCTACTCAGGAGGCTGAATGAAGTGGGAGGATTGCTTGAGTCCAGAAATTCAGGGCTGCAGTGAGCTACGATCTTGTCACTTCACACTCTAGCCTGGGTGACGGAGCATGACCCTGTCTCAAAAAAAGAAAAGAAAAATTACATTTTGAGGGGAGTTTTTTGTTTAATGGGTTTTTTGGTTGTTTGTTTTGTTTTCTTTTGTTTGAGACAGTGTCTTACTCTGTCACCCATGCTGGAGTGCGGTAGTGCCATCACAGCTCACTGCAACCTCAAACTCCTGGGCTCAAACAATTCTTCTGGCTGAGCCTCCCAAGTAGCTGAGACTACAGGCCCGTGCCACCACAGCACCTGACTAATTTTTCTATTTTTTTTTTAGAGACAGGGTCTTGCTATGTTGCCCTGGTTGGTTTTGAACTCCTGGCTTCAAGCAATCCTTTCACCTTAGCCTTCCAAAGTGCTAGGATTATAGGTGCAAGCCACTGTGCCTGGCCTTGACTGGCACATTTTCTAGAGAAAGAAAGAATTTTAGTTGTTTAAAAGCCTTGAGCTATGAAACTATTACTAGTTTTTACATATAATTCAGTATATGTGAGGAGTGTTTATCAGAGAAAATATATTAATTGCTGAAATTCAAATTTGATAGGTAGGCAACAACTCTGAAATTGACAAAAGCTCAACTTTTCAATAATTTCATTGTAAATAACCATTCTCTTCATACTAATAAATACTGTTCTATAAATAAGGAGAACAAAGTGATGGTGACAAATTTGAAAATGGTGGTAATGTCTGTTATTGGCAGCGTTAGAATAACAAAAGGAAGGAATCAGAGGCTTATCTTCTCAGTTCTCTCTTCTCTTGTCTGTACACATAGATGAGGACAGAACTGTATTTCCTGTCATCTCAGAAGAATCGTCCCAGCCTCTTTGGAATGCCATTGATTGTTCCATGTACTGTGCATACTCGGAAGAAAGACCTATATGATGCAGTTTGGATTCAAGTATCTCGATTAGCCAGCCCACTCCCTCCTCAGGAAGCTAGTAATCACGCTCAGGATTGGTGAGTTCAAGGGATCAGCCTAGACTTGTGGCTTCCAAACTCCAGAAGAATAATTTATATGAATTCTGTGTGATTTATAGGACCCATTCCATGTTGAGTTAATCACTCTTGAAAGAACTGTTCAGAGTGCATATTAACCATTTTGTTTGATATTTAGAATAGAAGAAACTATATAGCTTCCTTTTGTCTCCTAAACATTCTAGTGTCTAGTAATCTTTCCATTCTCTAATCTCTTACCTAAATCTGTCCTGCTAATTTAGCTTCAAGTAATATCCTTGTCTTCTGTTGCAAAAGTAGAGAGAATGAATTCACTGGGAAATTTGTATGATCTCAGTCCTCTAAAATACAGAATGAGAGTGTCAGTGCAAATGTGTATACATGAACTTTGAAAAAGTCTCATGCTATAACAAATCATTCACTTGGGTTGTTTTCATATTGTGTTAGCCTGTTTTGCATTGCTATAAAGGAATAGCTGAGGCTGAGTAGTTTATAAAGAAAAGAGGCTTATTTGACTCACGGTTCCGCAAACTGTACAGGGAGTGTGGTGCCAGCATCCATTTCTGGTGAGGGCTTCAGGGAGTTTCCAATCAAGGCAGAAGGTGAAAAAGGCGCAGGCATGTCACATGGCAAGAGAAGGAGCAAGAGAGGGCGGAGGTGATACCAGACTCTTTTAAACAACCAGCTCTTGTGTGAACTAATAAAGTGAGAACTCACTCATTATCACGAGGAGGGCACCAAGCCATTCACGAGGGATCTGTACTCAAACACCTCCCATCAGGCCCCAACTCCAACACTGGGAATCAAATTTCAACGTGAGATTTGGAGGGGCCAAACATCCAAGCCATATATATAATTCTGCCCCTCTAAGTCTCATTTCCTTCTCAAATTGCAAAATATAATCATCCTTTCCTAGTAGTCCCCAAAAGTCTTAACTCTTTCTAGCATCAACTCAAAAGTTCAAAGTCTCATTTGAGACTCGTGCCAAGTTCCTTTTTTTTCTTTTTTCTTTTCTTTGTTTGTTGTTATTTTGACTGGAAAGATAACAGACAAAGCCAAGTTCCTTCTAGCTATGAACCTATGAGATCAAGAACAAGTTATTTACTTACAGGATACCATGGTGGTACAGGCATTGGGTAAACATTCACATTCTAAAAGAGAGAAATTGGCTAACAGAAAGGGGCAGCAGGCCCCATGCAATCGCAAAACCCAGCAGGACAGATCATTAAATCCAGAGCGATCTCCCTTGACTCCACGTTCCGCATCCTGGGCATGCAGGTGTAAGCGGCGGGCTCCCAAGGCCATCGGCAGCCCCAGCCCCATGGCTTTGCTAGGCACAGCCCATGTGACTGCTCTCACAGGTTGGAATCTGGTGCCTGTGGCTTGTCCAGGCTGAGGGTGCCTGCTGTTGGTGGCTCCACCATTCTGTGGTCTGGAGAGCAGCAGCCCCCATCCAACTGCTCCACTAGGCAATGCCCCTGTGGAGGCTCCAACCTCACATTTTCCCCCAGTACTGCCCTAGTATAGTCTCTCTGCGGCAGCTCTGCCACTGTGGCAGGCTTCTGCCTAGGCACCCAACTGTTCCATACATCCTCTGAAATCTTAAGTGGAAGCTGCCAACCCTCCGTCACTCTTGCATTCTGCATGCCTGCAGACTTAACAGCACATGGAAGCTGCCCTCTGGAGTGGTGATCCAGATACTCCCACCAGGCCCCACCTCCAACACTAGGGATTAGATTTCAACATGAGTTTTGGAGGTATCAAACATCCAAACCATGTCACATACCATGTCATTTTAACATGGAATAATTTTATAAATCTAGGTAAGGATAATAAACATTTTCTGTTTTCTTTCCCCTCCTCCTACCACTGTTGTGTTGGATTAGTGAATGCATTTACTTTTCTTTTTTTTTTTTGAGACAGAGTCTCACGCTGTTGCCCAGGCTAGAGTGCTGTGGCATTAGCCCAGCTCACAGCAACCTCAAACTCCTGGACTCAAGCGATCCTCCTGCCTCAGCCTCCTGAGTAGCTGGGACTACAGGCATGCACCACCATGCCTGGCTAATTTATTCTATATATTTTAGTTGGCCAATTAATTTCTTTTTATTTTTAGTAGAGACAGGGTCTTGCTGTTGCTCAGGCTGGTTTTGAACTCCTGACCTTGAGTGATCCGCCGCCTCGGCCTCCCAGAGTGCTAGGCTTGAGCCACTGCGCCAGGCCATGCATTTACTTTTAATAATTGTAGGGATTGTGATGCCTTATTTTTATATTTCAGTTAAATTACTATCATGGTGCAAATGAAAGTTCTGCTTCTGTAATTACTGAGTGAAAAAGTTCTTTTTGCTTATTTGTTATGATGTGAAGTCTTTGATGATTAGCATTCGTGCTTAAGGTAAATAAATCTTAAAAACTGCAGATAATAGATATGCAATTTAGTTGATGAATGTTGTGTTTAGTAAAAATGACAGTTGAGCAAGAGTAAATTTGAAGTGAAAGTCTGATTTAGTTAAATGGCTTCTTCTGAATGAGGACTTTTCTTAGGACTTGCGGAGTATAAGGGAAAGAGGAGTCAAGGCTGTGTTTTCAGCCTGAACAATTATCTGTGAATGGTGGTACCATTTAATGAAAAGAGGAAAACTAGATGAAGAAGGAGCAAGTTTTGGCAAAAAGTGACAAGAATCAAGTTAAATTCAAGATATGTTATATATTCAAGTGGGAAATTCACTTGAGTGTTTTTTGCTGGAGATACAAATGATGTCCTCAACAAATAGTTCCTGAGACCAGATGATATAATTCAGAGAGTTGAAGTACAATTATCATTAACTCTTGACCACGCTTATTTCATCCATACCCTTACCAACCCCCACTAGAGTCTATATTTTCCTCATTTTAAAACATTGTGGTAAGATATACATAACATAAAAGTTACAATTTTAATCATTTTTAAGTGTAAAATTCAGTGGCATTAAGTATATTCACAATGGTGTACAACTGTCACAACTATCCATCTCCAGAACTTTCTAACCTTCCCAAACAGAAATTCAAACCCACTAAGCAATCCCTCTGCATTTCCCTCCCAGACACTAGTTCTCTAATCTATTTTGTCTCTGTGAACTTTCCTATTCTAGATACCTCATAAAAGTGAAATCATGTAACACTTGTCTTTTTGTGTCTGGCTTATTTCACTTAGCATAATGTATTCAAGGTGCATCCATTTTGTAGTATATACAGGAACTTCATTCCTTTTTATGGCTGAATAATATTCCATTGTATTATGTATATGCCACATTTTGTTTATCCATTCATCTGTTGATGGACGGACGCTTGGGTTGATTAGACATTTTGGCTATCGTGACCCACTAGATTCTTTTGATGGAAATCAGAGGCATTTTTTCATTTCATTCATAAATATTTCAGGGTGTATTTCCAAAAGATAAGCTCTTATTATCTTTTTAATGTCTGAAGGACCATTCTGTCTTTTCCAGTCATTTTCTTACTCAAGCTCTCTGAAGCATTAGAAACCATTGCTCTTGCTTTACTTAACTTCTGGTTAATTGCTCACTCCTGGTTTTCTTCTTACATTACTGGTTGTTCCTGAGAAGCCTCCTTTGTTGCTGCTTCTTTCTCTTTTCAACCTCTAACTGTTGGAATACATCAGGAATTAGATCTTGGGCATCTTTTCTATCTAATTCTCACTCTCTGAATTATATCATCTGGTCTCAGGGTTTTAAATGCCAACTATTTGTTGAGGACATCTATATTTATATCTCTAGCAAAAAACACTCAAGTGAATTTCCCACTTGAATATATAACAGACATCTTGAATTTAACTTGGTTCCTGTCATTTCTTGCCAAAACTTGATCCTCCAGTTTTCCTCTTTTCATTAAATGTCACCACCATTCACAGACAATTGTTAAGGCTGAAAACCCAGCCTTCACTCCTCTGTCCCTTATACTCCACATCTAATTCATTTGCAAGTCCTAGGAAAAGTCCTCATCTAGATTAATGTGGTGAATACATTGGGGTTCATTGTACAGTTACCTGTCTTTGTGTTTATGTCAATAAGTTTGGAAATGAGATTAAATGAACAAATTCCTGGATTAAGGATCTATACAGAAGAGTGATTATTTTGGAGTACAATAAGGTAAGGAAGAAAATGAGGATTGGGGGATAGGGATTGGAGGTTTCTGTTGAGTCAAAGAATTGTTAGAGTAGGGATATTTGAATAAGTGACCCAAAAACATAAGAACTGGTGGTTGCAAAGTAGGATACTTGGAATTGAGATTTTGGAGGTAGGAAAATTTGTATTGACAAAGTTTAGAATATGACAGTTGGAGAGACTGGATCATATGGTGTGGAGGAAATTATTGTTGGAAGACAGAATGCCAAGGTATTGTTAGGTTAATTACATTTATGTTGATGCACTAAGAATATTAACAGGAGAAATGGTGGAAGACAAATAGTGAACCAGGTGCTAAAATCTTTAGTGAATAAACAAGAGATACACCTTCCAAAGAGGAATAGTAGGAGGCATAATTCAATAGCACATGCTACAAAGAAGCTGGACTTTGTTCCAGAAAAGGAAGGAAGGAGAAATAATCTAGAAGTGGCAAAGAGGAGTAAGGAGGAAATTGACATTACCTCTAAGTTCTGGGATGTATGAGAATAAAGAGCACTAAAGAGTCTGTATGGGAAGGGGGATTTTCAAGAAAGCCCTGGCATCATTCAGTTAGAGCAAAAAGGTAAAGGATATTTGCAGAAGAGAGGTGTTGCACAGTTCCGTATGAGAGTGTCACTTGATTTTTTTTTTCTTGGTCCCTTTATCTTTCTTTTGATTCCTCACTTACTGTTGACCTGATTTAGACATGATACTAGACAGTTTAGCCTATCAGTAATCATTCACTGGACAAGTTATACAGAAAGAAAAGAACTCCTGTTCCAGACATGATACTCACTTTTGCCCTTACAGTGATGCTTTATCATGATTTCATTACCTTCAGCAGCCATGTAATAGTTGCTAGCAATCTCCAAATGAGCTGTGAAGGATACCACTTTTATGTTATATTCCTTTTATTGCTTCTCCCCTAGCTTTATTGAACTATAATTGACCAGTAGGAATTGTATATATTTAAGGTATACAACTTGATGTTTTGATATGTATAAATTGTTGCAGTGCTTCTTGATAGGGAAAGGATGAGTAAATTTTTTTAAAAGTTGGAGAACTCAAAGGGCTATCTTGAAACAATTGTTGGCAGTTAAGTTACTCTAAGAATAGCACATAACTTACAGCTTTGAGTAGCTAAGGCAGGGAGAAGGAGGTACCTGGCATGTACCACATCAGGGATTCTGATTAAAGAAGACTTCTGAATATACACAGCCTTCTGTGATGTGTCAGTGTTCTTGTAATGGAAAAGCCTAATTATTTCAGTTTAATGTGAATTAAATAGAATTAGGACTGAAGATAATTGGTGTTTGATTTCATGATTAGCTTATGTTATAAAAATTTCGTGGACCATGTGGACTTACTTAGAGACATTTGGTAGTCTAGTATGTCTTACCCTTCTGTGAGCAGGGATACAGCATAGAAGTCGAGAGTGTGGTTGGTATGGGACTGCAGCTAATGGATTAGGATAAACTGCATTGAGCTTTCAACATATTGCTATGGTAAATGCCTATTCCTAGGTTTATTTCAAAGGATGATGAAAAGGAGTTGGATAATAACACCAGAAATGCTTATTATGCTCTTTGGTTTATGTCCCCTTCTCTTTCAGTGATGACAGTATGGGCTATCAATATCCGTTCACTCTACGAGTTGTGCAGAAAGATGGGAACTCCTGTGCGTGGTGCCCATGGTATAGGTAAAGTAACCTTCTACAAAAGAACAATTTTAATAGCATTTCAGCTTCAGGAACTATGCCATTTTCATAAGGTTTCCAGTTTTGAGAAGTTATAATAAATAACAATAAGTTTAAAATAGACTTAGGAATTATTCATTCATCTCTTTCTTGTGAGGTCAATAGCTAAGTTTTGCTTTTGAGATTTAGCTGGTTTTAAAAGCTGTACAGTCCACACCAGATTCATACCGTATGACCAACGTTTATTATTCTATACCTTCTGCTCCTTAAATGTAAGTCAGCAATATACAGGAAAAAAAAATTAGCCAGGCATGGTGGCACATGCCTGTGGTCCCAGCTATTTGGGAGGCTAAAACAGAAGGATCACTTGAGCTCAAGAGTGTGAGGTTGCTGTGAGCTAGGCTGACACCACGACACTCTAGCCCGGGCAACAGAGTGAGACTCTGTGTCAAAAAAAAAAAAAAGAGTTGTGGAGATTGATCATTGCTAGTACACCAAAGAAAGTGCCTGACAATACCGAAGTCAATCTTTTGAGAACTATAATAGACTTAGCAAAATGAGTCTACATTAGGCATTGAATCCATGGCATTATCATGTTCTCCCCACCTCCCCTGGCAACTTTATACATTTTTATATACGTTTGTTTATTCATTCATTCATTCATTCATTCATTTATTTATTTATTTTTTTATTTTTTTTTTTGAGACAGAGTCTCCGCTTTGTTGTCCAGGCTAGAGTGAGTGCCGTGGCGTCAGCCTAGCTCACAGCAACCTCAAACTCCTGGGCTTGAGCGATCCTTCTGCCTCAGCCTCCCGAGTAGCTGGGACTACAGGCATGCGCCACCATGCCCGGCTAATTTTTTTTTTATATATATATCAGTTGGCCAATTAATTTCTTTCTATTTATAGTAGAGACAGGGTCTCGCTCTTGCTCAGGCTGGTTTTGAACTCCTGACCTCGAGCAATCCGCCCGCCTCGGCCTCCCAGAAAGCTAGGATTACAGGCGTGAGCCACCGCGCCCGGCCTTATTCATTTATTTTTATTTTATTTTATTTTTTCCTAAGACAGAGTCTCACTGTGTTACCCTGGGTAGAGTGCAGTGGCATCATTGTAGCCCATTGCTACCTCAAATTCCTGGGTTCAAGTGATCCTATTGCCTCAGCCTCCCAAGTAACTGAGACTACAGGCATGCATCACAATTCTGGGCTAATTTTTCTATTTTTAGCAGAGATGGGTTCTCGCTCTTGCTCAGGCTGGTCACAAACTCCTGAACTCAAGCGATCCTCCTGCCTCTGCCTCCCAGAGTGCTAGGATTACAGGTGTGAGCTGCTGTGCTGGGCCTTATATACATTTATTTAATGTGCCATTTTACAAACAAAGAGATAGGTATTGTTATACCAGATAAATTGTCTTACCTCAGAACATTAAATAACAGAATTTAGAATTTCTTGAGAGCTATATTATCTCAAATAGTCAATTCCCATTTCATTTATTTGCAATAAGGCTCACATCCCGTGTATTAACAAATGGTTATCAAGTGCTTTATAAAACCAAAGACTTGAGAAGTGATAAGTGTGATTTCCTGAAATAATAATAATTAGTAGTAAATATTCCTACATTTATCAGAGTCAGAAATTAGAAACCCATGACAAATTGTGAAGCCTAAGAGGAAAATAGAAAAGTAGGCAGGAGAATATTTCTGATTAAGAAAATTTATATTCCTTCATAGTTATTTCTACCTCTGTGGATCTTTTTCCCCGTTAGATTTTGCAGAGGCTGTAAAATTGATTGTGGGGAGGACAAAGCTTTCATTGGAAATGCCTATATTGCTGTGGATTGGGACCCCACAGCCCTTCACCTTCGCTATCAAACGTCACAGGAAAGGGTAAGTATTTAGGGACACCATAAGACGGTGTTTTTTGTATGGAAAATTTCCCCAGTTTAACTATATTATGCCATTTCTATCTTAAGCAATTCATATACAACCAGAATAACATTTATTGGCATTCTCTATGGCACCTAATACATTGATGTGATTGGGTTTTTTCATTTTTTCGGCTTCTAGAGTTAATTGTGTTGGGGCATTGTCTTAGGATATTTTGTGTTGCTATTACAGAATACCTAAGGCTGGGTAATTTATAAAGAAAAGAGATTTATTTAGCTCACAGTTCTTCAGGCTGGAAAGTTCAAGGGCATGGTCCTGGCTTCTGTGCTGCATCATAATATGGTAAAGGAGGTCAAAGAGGAAGCAGATACGTGTGAAGAGGGAGAGAACTAAACAGGAAGAACGTCACTTTAAACAACCCACTCTTATAAGAACTAAGTTCTCAGAGGGAGAACTACCTACCATAAGAACGGCACCAAGACATTAATAAGTGATGTGCCCCCATGACCCGAACAGCTCCCACTTGGCCCCACCTTTCCACACTGCCAGCTCAGAGATCTCATTTCAACATATCAGTTTTGATGAGGACAAACAAACCGTATCAAAACCATAACAGGCATTAAATTTCAAAAATATTAATAAGTAAATCTCAAAACAAAACTGGATGTAATTTTAAGGAGTTATATTTTCTGACCACGGCATACCAATAAACATCTCTCTGCTCAATTATTAAATAATATTGAAGTTGCATCATCTGATAACCACAATTACTTAGCTCAAATGTATCTCTGGGCTATAGCTCCAACCTTTAATTGGCATAATGATTAGAAAAAATAGAGAAAGGATGAAATGTTCATGATTGTATACCTACGTGTACATCTCAATGGCTATTCTTCACGCTTTGCGTTCTTCTGTTGCGACTCTCTGGCCAAAACTATTTTAAAATTTCAAAAATGTTCCTCCAGAAAAAATCTTAACTCCATGCTTAAAAATATTTGCCTCAGGCAGTTTTTAATCAACTAAATATTGTTGGACAATATTAAGAATCTGATGGAGAGATAAAAGCAATAGAATCAAAGGAATTTAAGTCACATGAGGAATTATAGTGGTTTTTGCACTTTTTATGACTCTTTATTGTTGGAATTTTTCTTCACTATTACTTGAAACATTCTCTTTGGATAAATTAGTAATTGTAACTGACTTTTCTGTCTTCTTATGCTATTGAGGAATGGGGAAACTACCAATCTAGACCTAGTTCCTTATTTGGATGCCTAAATATTCCCACACACACAGTGAGGCTACTGGCAGCTCTTTCTAGCCAAGGATGAGTGTAATTTGTGAATACTTGCCATATGAAAGATCACTGGGCTTTAACTAAAGAAAGTTGAAATGAAGCTGATGTTCTAGATTGTGCTCATTGTAGCAAGGTGATTCAGTAGCCTCAGTCATGCTTCCTTTGAAGAGGGAACATTTTAGCAATTGATAGAAAGATACCTAAATCTCTGTCAGCACAAAATATGACAAGTTATTATTCTGACAAGATACTCTTGTCAATGATGATAAATTATTTAGTTCTATAAATCTCTTCTCCGTTTTAACAAAGCCCAGTGTGCAATATGCAAAGCTCTGGAGGACATCCCGCTTACAGGAAGAAGGGCCTACATGACCTGTTAAATTTCACCCTACTTCCACTTTCAGTGATGCACTTAGGATTCCATGGATACAAGGAGCTATTGAGATATCCTGCCTTGCAGGGAAGTGTAGCCTTATGACTAATCTGAGCTCTTCCTACATGTGGTTTCTGCATGTGCTTAGAGAATCATGTAGACAAAGGAGATACTATGGTTCAAAATTGAGATTATTACCCATATACTTTAAATTTTTCATTCTGGTGATTTCCCTTCTAGGAATTTATCCTCGAGAAATAGGATACTCCGCCATTACTGTGTAATTTGTAGGAGAATATTCATTGTAACATTTTTTAGAATGTAAAATATTTTGAAATAACTTGTTTGTCTCACATTAGGAAAACATGATATGTTCATTGGATAAACTATAATGCAGTCATTGAAATTGATGTCTACTAGGAGTTTTTACTGACATTTATGGAAAGATACTTATGATATCATGTTAGACTTTTTAAAAAGCAAGATATAAAATTGCATATACTAGAAAAAGTCTCTTCAATGTTAAAAAAAATACTATCTAGGACAAGAGCAGAAGAAAATCTGCCAATATTTTGACATTGTTTGCCTTTGTATTAAGAATATAAAAAGTTTCCTTACCATTTTATATTTCTTTCCATTTTCCAAAATTTCCACATGAATATTGTATTTGATAATCCGAAAAAAAACAAATAGAAAGGCAATTGCCCTTCTTTGTATTTTCCCCTTGTTTGAACTTCACATTCCTTTTTTTTTTTTTTTTTTTTTTTTTGAGACAGAGTCTCGCTTGTTGCCCAGGCTAGAGTGAGTGCCGTGGCGTCAGCCTAGCTCACAGCAACCTCAAACTCCTGGGCTCAAGCAATCCTTCTGCCTCAGCCTCCCGAGTAGCTGGGACTACAGGCATGTGCCACCATGCCCGGCTAATTTTACATATATATATTAGTTGGCCAATTAATTTCTTTCTATTTATAGTAGAGACGGGGTCTTGCTCTTGCTCAGGCTGGTTTCGAACTCCTGACCTCGAGCAATCTGCCCGCCTCGGCCTCCCAGAGTGCTAGGATTACAGGCTTGAGCCACCGCGCCCGGCCCACATTCCTTAATAGAAAATTAAACTAGATAACTTCTCAGGTCTTTCTATTTATTTTTAAATAATCTCATAATATGTGAAAGCTATTAGTTCATTTCCTATGTTTTGTATTAAAGATGAGCTTTAAAGCAACTTAGAAAAAAAGAAGAGAGTGCCTATAAGTAATTTAAACTATTTGCACAAAAATAGAGAAACTGAGCATGTATCCCAAGAGGTAAAGGAATCTTTATCATTTAGGGAAATTATATTGATAAATAGAAATTATTGTCAGTTCACAAATATATTTTTTATCAGCCTTTTTTCCTCCTTATCTCCATCTAGTACTATAGCCTATGTTCCACATAAAATATAGTCAATAAGGCAGGCACAGTGGCTCACACCTGTAATCCTGGCACTTTGGGAGGCTGAGGCAGGATTGCTGGAGGCCAGGAGTTTGAAACCAGCTTGAACAACATAGCAAGACTTCATCTCTACAAAAAACAGAAAAATTATCTGAGAATGGTGGCATGTGCTTATTGTCCTAGCTACTAAGGAGGTTGGAGCAGGAGGAGCTCTTGAGCCCAGGAGTTTGAGGCTACAGTGAGCTATGATCATGCCATTGCACTCCAGCCTGGGTCACAGAGCAAGACCCTGTGTCCAAAAAAAAAAAATTATATATTTTTATATATATATATAAATAATTATATATATATTTGATTGATCAGTATATATTTGTCAGTGATATATATCATTGATAATTGATCAATGATATAATTGATACCATTGATAAATATATATTTATATATATATACATATATATATACACACATACATCAATGGTCTTTACTATCTCACTGTAATTTGTGATTGGCCATAAAGCATCCCTGGTGGAGATAATATTTAACTGACTATGAGAAAAGAAACACTGCTGTATTTGATACACTTCTTTTTCTACTCATTCCATCAAACATGATACAGCATGTTTCCTTTTGAAGCATGTCAGTTTTTTCCTTGGGTGTCCAGCTCAAGAGATGTTGAGAGTCAGTATCTTGATATTACAGAATTTGTGCTCAGAAAAGAAGTCACTGACCTAAGGTCAAGCCAGATTTCCTTTTCTTAAAAAAATTTTTTTTTTCCTCTAAGTTCCTCTTTTTAAATGAGTTCTTTAGACTATATGGTGGTACAGTACCAAAACCTTAAATGTATGATCAACACCAACCTTGTTAGTTTGGGACATTTGATAGCCTTGTGACTCAGCCATCTTCTCCTGTAGGGAAAGCATCTCACCAAAAAGCTGTTCTAAAGTGAATGTCCTGAGCTGTGCCAATTTGTTGTGATCTGGGCAGCACAGTGTTCCCACCATGAGTTTCAGGAAGGGAAACATGGGGGTAACTGCCTCAGGCAAAGAGGACCAGTTCACCTCTGGAAGGGAGGAGCAATAAATGGGGTGAACGACATATGTGTCTGGGCTCTGCCCTGGGACATGAATATCTGTTGTGTGAAGTCTCATGCCAACATACAGTCCTCATTGTGCACTCACCCACCTTCCACCATAATAGAGCCACACAGAAGGGTCCCAGCTCTGTGGTTCTTGATTGCTTGTCAGGTGGCAACTAGGAATGGGAGAACTTTTTCCTTTCCGTTGCATTCTAGGTCCTTCCTTCTCTCCCTCCTCCCCATCCTATACCACCCCCAGCACACATCTCTGTACCCCTTCCCTTCCTTTGCTCTCTCTCCTTTCTTAGATTTACCTCCTTGCTCCAAAGCCTAGTATGCCGGATAACAGGACCCCAAAGGTTTGGGTGGGTATTTCTCAACAAAAGCAACATGCTCTTTGGAGCTTGCTCTTTCTTTTGTTGCCATCTCAGATAAAAAGGGCCCATGAGGCAGGAGACAGATAATAATACACATGGTATCCTGATAACTGTGTGACGTGGTGGTGAAATGCAAATGAGTTGTATCCTGTAGAGTTCAATGCTCTGGTGTGTTGTCTTCTCATGATGAGCTTTTCTATGCCCTTTCTTTCTTTATCCAGCTCTGCATTTGTGTTTCAGAGATACTATTTCCCTTAGCCTCTGTAAAGTCTGCAACATACTAATAATGCTCTGTCTTCCTAGTTAAAAATAAATAGCATACTCTCAGCATCCCTGGCTTGAGAGCCAGCTCACGTGTAAACCATTTTAGGATTCCAAAATTGTGAAATAAACAGACAATTCCTTGTTTGTTTTGTTTTTGTCATTTTAAAGCATTCAGAATTTTTTCAGGAATAGCTACAGTCATGTATATAGAAATTTTATCCAGAATGTTACTGATGTGATATTTGCAAATAAATGTGTAGGTGCTATATTTGTTCAAAGACTCCATTTTGGGTTGTGTTTTCTTTTTCCTCGTGTAGTATAAGATAATGGTGAGTGACTGTGAGGATGATACATAGCTAGATAACCACTTTAAATGCCATCCCACAACCCCTATTCCTCTTGTCCCCTCTACCTGCAGGTCGTAGATGAGCACGAGAGTGTGGAACAGAGTCGGCGAGCACAAGCTGAGCCCATCAACCTGGACAGCTGTCTCCGTGCTTTCACCAGTGAGGAGGAGCTCGGGGAAAATGAGATGTACTACTGCTCCAAGTGTAAGACTCACTGCTTGGCAACCAAGAAACTGGATCTCTGGAGACTTCCGCCTATCCTGGTATGTGACAGCCCTGCCTCTCACAGGGCAGAAGTCTAGTGTAAAGGAAAGAACCCATGAACAAACAGGAGTTTTTGTTATTATTGAGAATAAGATCCTTCCTGCAGCAGTGTTTTAAAACACTTTTTCTATACAAAGGCTTTTATGTTGGGTGCAGAGATGAATTGTTCTATAAATATTTGGTAGTTCCTGTTCCTAAAGAGCTTGTAGTAGCCTAGAAGGATTAGGAAGTCGTGTAGATCAGTAACTGCCTGATGAATCTGAACTTCAGGAGAGGGTGAAGCACTCAAGGCTTTATGGACAAAGAAAGTTTTAGGCTAGCCCTTAGTAACTACAGAAGGGCAACTGGGCCGGGCGCTTCCAATGCCCACTGCACTCTGTCACATGGCCATGCACACTGGTGAGTTAAGTGTGTCTGCACAGGCACTCCAGTGCACTGGGGCTTATGTGTTCTTGTAGATTTGATTTACTGCTGCCTTTTCCCTTCATGGATTCAGAGGTTCTCCTGTTGCCTGTCAGGAGAGTTAGTAGTGACAGATCTTCCTATTCATTTAAGATCAGTGTAACTGTAAGATACTAGTGTATTTTACCCAGACATTGTATGTATTTTCTTATTTGTGTCTTTATCCTACTACTCTGTGAAAACTGAATGTAGGTTTTTGTTTCCTTAGAACAGAACAGCTTCCTAGGGAATGATCAGCCCAAGAAATTAATAACATTGATTAGCTAGTTCCATGGATAGGAACTGGGGGAAAGGAAGAAGAGGGAAGGGGTAGGCTTAGGGACAAGGTAGATGGCAAGGAGGGGGAAAAACTTTTTTTTAATTCGGGTATAATTAATGTACAATTAAATGCATAGATTTTAATGTCCAGTTTGATGAATTTTTTTTTAAGAACTTGGATATTTTATTTATTTATTTTTTATTAGAGACAGGTTCTCACTCTTGCTCAGGCTGGTCTCTAACTCCTGAGCTCAAATAATCCTCCTGCCTCAGCCTCCCAGAGTGCTAGGATTACAGGTGTGAGCCACCACGCCCAGCCCAATTTGATGAATTTTGATACTAGTATACTCATATAACCATGACATATAAAACATTATGAACTAGAGGACTTTATAAAAGCCATATTTTTATTGGCTGCACCTGGTAGTGTATACCTGTAATCTCACTACTTGGGATGCTGAGGCAGGAGGATCCCTGGAACCCAGGATTTTGAGGTTGCTGCCAGCTACGATCATGCCACTCCACACTAATCCAGACAACAGAGTGAAACCTACCCTGTCTTCAAAACAAAAATGTATTTTTGATGTCTTTAAAGCTTTAATAATGAAAAGTAAATGTTATATATTCCCAAACAATGGACATTTTTAATGTAAATTTTCTATCTTCAGAACCCTTAATGCAGATGTTTTCTACCTTCTCTTATCCAGATTATTCACCTTAAACGATTCCAATTTGTAAACGGTCGATGGATAAAGTCACAGAAAATTGTTAAATTTCCTCGGGAAAGTTTTGACCCTAGTGCTTTTTTGGTACCAAGAGACCCGGCTCTCTGCCAGCGTAAACCACTCACACCCCAGGGGGATGACCTCTCTGAGCCAAGGGTTCTGGCAGGAGAGGTGAAGAAAGTGGATTCTCAGAGCTCAGCTGGCGAAGAGGATGTGCTCCTGAGCAAGAGCCCGTCCTCACTCAGTGCAAACATCATCAGTAGCCCGAAAGGTGAGGAGGCTGGGGAAGCCTGGTAGAAGGGCTTTCCTGGGACCCCCATAGGCTGCATATTTCCATCTGTCTTCCGTTCTGTAGCTTCAGCATGGTAGGGTGGAAAGGACCTATCTGGAATTAGACTTATGTATATTTGAGCTATGTGACTTTTAACAAGAGATACAGCCTCCCTAAATCTATTTTCTCATCTGTAAAATGGAGATACCAAGTTTACAGAGTGTGAGGATTTGACATATTAAGAATGAAACACTTTCCATAATGCCTGGTATATATGGTGAACATGAATGGTAGTTGTCTTCTTTGTTCCCTTACAGCAGAGGCTCTCAAAGTCCAGTCTGGGAGTCCTTAGGGTCCTTAAGACCCTTTCAAGAGGTCTGGAGTGGAGGATCAAAACTATTTTCATAAAAATACTAAGACAATATGTACCTTTTCACTTTTATTCTCTCACACGAGTACAGTGGAGTCAAAGACAACATGACATGAAAGGTCATCACTTTAAATTCCTCAGTTTTAATTTCTAATGTGAGAAATATTGATAGCTATAATCCACTTAGAAGTTCCAGGGGTCCTCAATTTTTAAGGTTATAAAAGGGGGTGGCGTGGGTGGTCTATGTCAAATGTTTAGGACCCATTGCTTTGCAGGCTTTTATGAGAGGTCGAGATACTAGAGGGTTCCCAGTACCATGCCTAGCCATAGTAAATACTTAATAAATGGTGGCCATATTTTTTTTGTCTGATTTGACAAAGAAGAAGCATATTTATTTGCAAAATTCCTTAGTCTAATAATTATACTATTTTGAACTGAATCGGATATAAATCACCCCTGCCATTTTCTAAGCCCCTATGATATACTTTACATTTTCAGGACATGGTTGCCAATAGAGACTGGCCATTGAAGAAGACAGAAATGTAACTCATTGGCTACAAAACAGGAACTAAAGAGTAGCAAGTCAAGACTCCCCATCCTTACCTTTATGTGTACATTTATGAGGCTGGCTTCAAAGTTGGCCTTTGGTGGCTGGCTTAAAATGTGGCATTTGGATTTATGCATCTGTCCTTCTCCCTTTCACAGGTTCACCTTCTTCGACAAGGAAAAGTGGAACCAGCTGTCCCTCCAGCAAAAACAGCAGCCCGAACAGCAGCCCACGGACTTTGGGGAGGAGCAAAGGGAGGCTCCGGCTTCCTCAGATTGGCAGCAAAAATAAACTGTCAAATAGTAAGGAAAACTTGGATGCCAGCAAAGAGAATGGGGCTGGGCAGATATGTGAGCTGGCTGATGCCTGGAGCCGAGGGCATTTGCTGGGGGGCAGCCAACCCGAGCTGGTCACCCCTCAGGACCACGAGGTAGCTTTGGCCAATGGATTCCTCTATGAGCATGAGGCATGTGGCAATGGCTATAGCAATGGTCAGCTTGGAAACCACAGTGAAGAAGACAGTACTGATGACCAAAGAGAAGATACTCGTATTAAGCCTATTTATAATCTATATGCAATATCGGTAAGTAGTTTATTATATGGTTTCAGATGAGATTGAGCACGTTTATGGTGGTATGGCCGTAGACTATTGTGTGTTTTTCAAAGAGTGGTCTGCACTTTTCAATGGTTTTTTTCACTTGTTTATTAATCAACAAGAAATTCTTTCAGGTCCTGCTTATTTGCTAGGCATTGAGCTTGGTCATAGTGATAGACATAGTGATAGACAAAGTTAACATAGAAACCTTGGCCTTCTGGATAGATTACAAGGAACTCACAGTGTGATTGGGGCGGGGAGAGGTAGTCATGTAATTATTATAAATGAAGTCACAGGTTCAAGTCATTCATAATTGTGTGTTCCTAAGGAAGTTTTGCTTTCTAAAAAAGTAATCAAAACTATAAAATGGTTGTCTGTCCACACAAGATTTGGAGCTTATGATTTTGAATTTTGCTTTTTGTTTATTTGTTTTTAGAAAAAAATTAGAGAATTCCAAAACATTTTTTCTTAACCACTGCATAATCAGTATCAGTGTTCTCCTGCTCAGATCCTGGTGCTATACCCTGGCCACAATACAGTTAACTACTAACATAACTTCTACTCTCTTCTCTCATACAGTGCCATTCAGGAATTCTAGGTGGGGGCCATTACGTCACTTATGCCAAAAACCCAAACTGCAAGTGGTACTGTTACAATGACAGCAGCTGTAAGGTAAACATGCTTGATCTTTGAATAAAAGTGAGAAACAGAATGCCAACACATCTGGGGAACATTTGTTGAAATAATGGACTATCTCCTGAATAGGAAATAAATGTTTCTGTTAGGATGAGTATATAGATACTGTTTGTATTAAGGGAACAAAAGTGAGATATAGAGTGGGAAATGAAAACATAAATAGGGAGGAAAAAAGATATTAATGAGAAAAAGTTCTTATCTTTTGGATGATTAGAATTAGATGGAGTTTTAGATCATTCTTTTGATTTTGGTCAAAATATTTTCCTCAAAACAAATATTGAGGCCAGACGCAGTGGCTGTATCCTAGTACCCTGAGAGGCTGAGACGGGAGGATTGCCTGAGCTCAGGAGTTCAAGGGCAGCCTGAGCGAGAGCAAGACCCCATCTCTACTAAAAATAGAAAAATTAGACAGGCATCATGGCACGTGCCTGTAGTCCAGAGTTCCAGCTACTCAGAAGCCTGAGGCAGTCGGATCACTTGAGCCTAGGGGTTTGCAGTTTCCGGAAGCTAGGCTGACGCCACTCTTCTCTACCCAGAGCGACAGAGTGAGACTCTGTCTCAAAAAAAATAAATAAATAAATTGGAAATAATGGGGCTCTTTTAGGGGCAGGTGTGAGACAATCGAAGTAGTAAGCTTATTAGAATCAATTCGGTTTAGTAATTAGAGAGCATTGGTCTTCCCTTCCCTGGTAAGGATTAAGAGCTAGCATAGTGATGTTTTTTGTTAAAGGCTTTTCTTGCCCCTTCAGGAACTTCACCCTGATGAAATTGACACCGACTCTGCCTACATTCTTTTCTATGAGCAGCAGGGGATAGACTATGCACAATTTCTGCCAAAGATCGATGGCAAAAAGATGGCAGACACAAGCAGCATGGATGAAGACTTTGAGTCTGATTACAAAAAGTACTGTGTGTTACAGTAAAGCTACCACTCTCGCTGCTAGACAGCCTGGTGGTGAGGGAGGTGACTCCTTGTAGCTGACATTTGGCAAAAGCATCAGTGAAAGGCAAGCTAAATGTAGTTATTTTATCCTGTGACCCTGAAGCACAAAATAAAAATCCTAATTAAAATAGCAGTTAACTTTAAGAGTAGTAATAATTTTGTTTGGAAGTCTCATACAAGCTCTCCAGTAGAGAACTTTCAGGCAGATCCCACCACTGGCCTGTAAACAAAAGGGTTTGGCACCAGCCACCTGGGACCAAATAAGAATTAAACTGTGCTTGTCCAGCTATGAACAAACATGTAATGAGTATGGAGTTTACCAAGAATCATAACAAAATACTAAGGATTTCCTTGGAGTCAAAGTAAAAAACAAAAAAATTGTAGTGTTGTCCAGGGACGACATGATATGCTACCTCCTTTTTCCTGAAGTTTTATTCCATTATATTGACAAGATGGAGAAAGCAAGATCATGAAGATGTGCAAATGATTCTTACAGCATGGACACAGATTTTTTAATTTATTTTTTAAACCATTTCCCTACTCTTTATATGTCTTTCTTGCTTTTTGTTTTGTTGTGTTTGTGTCAGAGACACAACCAGTCATTGGTGGCAGAGGCATATAGTGGTCAGTCTGAAATGGAGAGTCTCTCAAGAGCTATGTGCCTTCTACCCAGGGCCTTGGTTGGCATACCCAGTAGGAAAAAAAGCATCCTGGGAAATCCAGCTAACATGGCCCTCCTGATAGAGGCATCTTACTTTTAGGATACTTTAAGTATCCTCTAAAATGTATACCCCCATACTGCTGAATGTGGCATGGTAGTTGCCAATAATTGCACCATCTTCATATGCACATGTTGCACAAAGAGCTTCTGGGAAGGTAATCAGCATGAAAGCTAGATAGTGTTTCATAATTAGTGGTTGTTTCTTTTCTGTGGTTCTTTTTTTTTTTCTTTGCACTTTAAAAAAGAGAGAAATAAACATACTTGTTTGTATTTGATGGCTCTAAGGGCTATAAAATAACTTGATTGGGATATTTTCCCTCATCATATTAAATTTGAAAACAAAACATATCCCAAACTTTAATAGTTTCTAAGTATTTTTAATGAAATTGATGGTTTTAGGAAGTAAAGTTTTGTTTGCATGTCCATCAATTTTTTTTTACTTTGATATTTGTCCTTTTTTAAAATTTTATAGTAGTCATGAAAAGTTATGTTTCTTTGCCTCGTTTTTTTCCTCCAATTATTCAAGACTGGAACAAAAGTATAAATGTTATTTATTTCAGGTAGCATTTTTTTCCCTATGTTTTTAAACATATGTTTTCAAGAAATGTTTCACCTTATCTTTGGTCTTTGTTTATTCATTTAGGCGCTACTAGTTGACTGTCATTAAATTGTCAGATTTCATTACCCTTTCTTCATCATAGATGGTAATTACCAATGTAATTAAGCATTTATGTTCTGATATCTGAGGCCAGTAACTATCTAGTTTTTCTCAGAGCAGTTTGGAAAGGTGTCTAAGATGGCTAAATTCTTTTCAGAAGAAGAATATAATTGCAAGTAGGAAGGAGTGGCCTAAATTGTATAATGTAATAAAGTCAGACAAAAGGCATACTTCATATAATAGTTTCAGGATTTTCAGTATATAAAATATGTCCACTCCTACCTAGACATGTCTCGTTAAAAAATGGAAGATTTTAAATAATTTCTTTACAGATGTTTTATTTAAGCAGGTAGCACAATCTACTAATGTTGTTTGATCTGTGTTTGTTATATTGGTTGTAATTAATTTTTTAATTCATAAACTAGCAGAAAATTTATTAAATTAACTATTAACTACATTCACCTTGTAAATTACTGTATAAAACTTGTCGACAATGCACTGACTTTAGAAAGATGTTAATGTACATACATAGAGTGTAAATAAAATAGTGTTGATGTACTGAAATATGAACTGTACAAAAAGTATTGGTAATTGTATATGGAGTGTACCTGTTTATCTGTAACTATTATCCAAACAAATTAAATACTGTGGATGCCTCTTTGTGCTGTTTTTCCTCATACAAGTAAACACAAAAAGTCAAATTCTTCAGCCTTTCTCTCTGTGATCTTGTTTTAATTCACCTATTTGAATAAAGGCTACCTGACTTAGAGAGGGGAGGCTTCATCTCTCAGGGAATGGAAATTGTATTGAGGGTAGAACAAGACACCTGCAGTGACTCACATCCCTCTTAGAAAATTATTCACAGGGTGGGAGGGAAGGAGAAGGGTAGCGAGCAGGCGGTGAACTCAGAATTGGTGGGGAAGGTCCTACAATAATTTTCATGGCAGATTGGGAGATAAGGTGAAGAGAAGAAAACTTCTCATTTGTATAATGCCTTAAAATGACCCTAGGTTTCTAGGGTGCACTGTGAAACAGAGATGTTCTTGCTTGTCTCTCTGGGAGATCTGCAAGGAGGCAGTTGGCAATGTTGAGAAGAGATGAAGATTTTACAGCTATAGGTCCTTCACCCACAGCCCCTGTTTGTTTACCTATAAAATTAGAATACCTAGCACTCAGGCTTGTAAGAAGTCAATGAACCACATAAATGCCTGGCACAGTTTCTTAGTAAGTGCTCAAAGAGTACGATATCCTATCCCCATGATATTCAATTGTGTCTTACAAAGAGGTTTTTTGTTTTTTGTTTTTTTTTTACCACCTTGCTATACTGACACTAACAGAGTTTAATACCGTGTTTCCCTGAAAGTAAGACAGGGTCTTATATTTATTTTTCCTCAAGAAGACGCCCTAGGGCTTATTTTCAGGGGATGTGTTATTTTTTTTAAGTACGGTACAACAATCTACATTTATTCAAATATAATTAAGTTGTCTTCTTCTGGAACATCATTATAACTCTCCAAACCCCGAATTCCATCCTGAATTTATTGCGACTCTATTTCCTTTAGAACCATTGGCCCCAATCTCTCATGTCAAACAATAGAGCTCTCATGGGGCGGATGAGAAGGGCTGCTCGTCTTCTTTACCGCTCTGCGATGAAATGCATGGGTTGTGCACATACACTGCGTAGCCACGCCCATCACTAGGTCTTATTTTCGGGGTAGGGTTTATATTGCACAAATGCTTAGAAATCCTGCTAAGACTTATTTTATGGGTAGGTCTTATTTTCGGGGAAACACAATAGCTCTCTGTTCACATTTTCCAGAAACAGGAATTTAGATTAAAAATCTATAAAATATCCACAGAAATATCACCAATAAAAAAAAAATCTATAAAATGAAACATGTTGCATCAGCGGAAGTGGCAGTGGCAGCTTGTTTAAGGGAAGGAACAAACAGAAAATGGATCCAAAACAAAAAATGAAGTGCAGTTCCTAAAGTGCCAGTCTGTGTTTTTATTAATATCTTTTTAAAAGGCAATCTTGGGGCCAGGCATGGTGGCTCATGCCTGTAATCCTATCACTCTGGGAGGCTGAAGCGGGAGGATCGTTTGAGCTCAGTTCGAGACCAGCCTGAGCAAAAACAAAACCCTGTCCCTACTAAAAAAAAAATAGAAATTAGCTGGACAATTAAAAAAAAAAGAAAAAAAATACATATATATATAAAATTAGCCGGGCATGGTGGCACATGCCTGTAGTCCCAGCTACCCGGAAGGCTGAGGCAGGAGGATCGCTTGAGCCCAGATTTTGAGGTCTTTGTGAGCTAGGCTGACGCCACAGCACTCTAGCCTGGGCAATAGAGTGAGACTCTGTCTCAAAAAAGAAAAAAAAAGCAATCTTGGAAGGACCAGCTTGTGGAGATGGGCAAGCAGTTTGTTTCTAGTTCCTGACTGGCCTTCTAAGATAGGTGTTCAGCCTCTCTGGCTGATGGCAAATCCACATGGAGTCTCTCCACCACTTGGTGGCATTGCTCACTGTGGATTCTTTCTTACCTGCAGACACCATCGAATTGGAGCAAGTAGATGATTTACCACATTTTCCCCAGCTATTCTGAAGGTTGAATGTAGAATTTTACTGGGATAAGCCAGAATCTGTAACTGTGGGAACAGAGACCCCAGTTTTTCTTAGTATTGAAATCACAAAAAGTCAGAAATGCACACACCTCTATGATGAGATACTCAACAAAAAGAGGACTTTGAGGCTTCCTGAGCAGTGGGAAGCAAGATAGTAGATATAAGATGTATAAGCAAGATAGAAAATATAAGTTTGTGATGCAGCGGTCATAAACTCGGGCCTATATCAGCTAGGTTGGGAATAGAATGTGAGAGTTTGTCCAACCACAGGTGAGACTGGGGAGTACTGGGGTCTATAGTGGGTTCTAGGCACGTGTCCATCTGAAGGCCCCATCTGATTGTTGCCATGCAGGAATGTAGGCCGATGTTAACCAAATCTTTTTTCCCCCCTAAAGAGAAGCCAGAAATCCAGATGTTAATACAAAATATCCAATTTAGAAATGGTCATTTTTAGAAACTTTAAACATTATACTGTCCAAATAAAAACTTATGTGCAAGCTAGGTATAAGCTACCAGTTCATGCCCTCTGGTAAGTATTAATAGAAAGGTCATGGACTTTGAGCCCATTATGTCAGAAGTCAGATTCTAGCACTGCTGTTCTAACAGCTGTGAACTAAAACAAGTTCCTCAGGCCAGGCGTGGTGGCTCATGCCTATAATCCTAGCACTCTGGGAGGCTGAGGCTGGAGGATCGCTCAAGGTCAGGAGTTCAAGACCAGTAAGAGCAAGACCCCATCTCTACTAAAAATAGAAACTTTTTGGACAAATAGATAGATATAATTAGCTGAGCATGGTGTCACATGCCTGTAGTCCCAGCTACTCGGGAGGCTGAGGCAGGAGGATCACTTAAGCCCAAGACTTTGAGGTTGCTGTGAGTTAGGCTGACACCACGGCACTCTAGCCCGGGCAACAGAGTGAGACTCTGTCTCAAAAAAATTAAACTAAATTAAACAAGTTCCTCAGATCCTCAGATTTCTCATGCCCAGTGAAAATACTTTATTTCCAAAGGTTATGAAAAAGCATAGATCATGTATGTAAATAGGCACAGAGCTTGGCATCTATTGGGTACTTAAAAGTATTTTTCCCTTAAAAGTAGTCTTAGGGAAACAGCACAGCTATAATACAACAATAATCTTATGCTCAGGTTTACCAGTCAAGAGGCATATAGCTAAAAGACATGTGAGTGAGCACCTACTATATACAGAGCTCTGTGCCAGGTTCTCTGCGGGCAGCGTTTCCCAACCTGGCAATGCATCACCATCATCAGAATCAACAACTTGTTCAATGTGCTGATTCCAGGGTCCCACTCACATTACACCTATATTCTGTGCCTACTTATACCCAGATTTATGAGCTCATCCTCTCTGGTGCAGTCCAAGAATCTGCATTTTAATAAGTTCCTCAGAGGGGGTTCTTTTGCAGCCAGTTTGCATTGGTCTGAAGATTGGTCATTTATGGAAACCACTGCTCCGGGGAATGAGTCATTTCCAGTCTAATTAGGGAACCATGATATGCATATGCACATGTGTCAGGAGGAGTGCTTAGTAATTAACCAAAAGCTCCCTAGACATAATTGTCTCTGATGAAGTGCTGACTGAGGACACCAGCTAGGCTGTTGATGAAGTCCTTAGGGAAAACTGGAGAAGGGGAGTGAAGAGCACCTTAAAGTGAGAGGAGGATTATATTGAAACAGGTGTGGAGAGCACTCTGGATGGATAACCGGATAACTGGGGAGCAGAAACAGGATTCAGGTGGTGCATTCCAGGAGCAATGCAGGCCTGTTTGTGCTGAGTTAAAAGTGCATGAGTAGCATAGCGGGAGATAAGAAGGCTGGAACCATGTTCTGAAGGCCTTTGAAGACCAGTTACAATAAAGGTGTTTTCACATTGTCAAGTATTTTGATATGGTTGCAAAACATTTTCATATAGTTTGCATAGGTACATATAAATCTATTTTAGACCATTTTATTATAAACATGTTTCATTTGCCGTCATTTTAACTTTCTCTTTTTCATACAATCCAATTTTGCTAGAATTTCTCTTGCTAATGAACTTTAGAGGAACTCATAGATGGATACTAAGATCCACGAAGACCAAAGTAAGTGGAGGAGAAAGAAACAAAGCGGTTGGGCAAGAGGGGGAGAAAAACTCAGAAGCACTTTGGAAAGGGAGAAGGCATGCCAGAGAGAGATGCCCTGCATAGCTGAGTGCGCCCAGGAAGAGAAAGGCGCCTCCAAGGTGCTTGGATGGGAGAGGTGGGGCTTCTCTGCTGAGCCCATGGGTTTCTTTCAGTGCTATCTTAAATTCAGCAGCATCCTCTATGCCCACTGAGATTACAGATCAGGCAGGAGAGGGGGACTCCCACGTTGTGGATCAGGAGGGAGCTTCGCAGGATGGAGCAGGAGATGCCTATGGTTGTCTTCAGGCTATAGAGCCCCAAGTTAGAGCAGCCATCTTAGCTGATGCCGTGGAAAGAAACAGACTAGCGGTGCTGTCCCCAGCGTTTGCTCCGCACCTTGCAGAACTGTATGACTTCGGCAGGTCGCTTGCCTCCTCCGTGCCCCCGGTCCCTGTGTGAATAATGAGGAGGTTGCATTAGGTCAGTGGTCTTCAGCTTTTATTTTGAAACGACGTTGGGACCAGACCCTTTCTCCCAACCCCATTTTACCTGAAGGACCCATAGCGAAAGCAGATGAGGCTGGGGCTGCTCCGGGTGAAGCGGAGGGGGGCGTTGTTGCCTAAGCAACATCTGTGGGCGACTGTCAGCTGAGGCACCTTTCACCCCTCAGCGTTCAGAACGCCGGTTGTAAGTGTCCCAGCAGCGCCCGCCCGAGGAGCTCCCAGCGAACTCTCCCCAGCAAGAGGACTTAGCAGCACTCCCGGGAAAACACTCTCATTGGGTCTGCCGGAAATCATGGTAGCAACAGGGCAGGCCTCTCCACGGCCATTTTGCTTCTTTCAGTATACCGGGCAGGCGAGCAAAGCCAGCCAACTAGGGTGAAGGCCAGTCAACCCCTCTACCTGTAGAGACGACAACATCTGTAGAGACAAGTGGTGCCTGGCCTCCGTCCCAAGGACTGGCATCCATAGGGAGCCAGCCCCAGGGCCTGTGGCCTCTTATTGTGCCAGCTGGAGAAAGGTACTGCTGCCACTCCTTGTTTGCAGAGCTCCCTTCGGCTTGGAGCCACTAATAAACATTCTCTCACTTTGAAAGAGATGGGGAAACAGAGAGGGCTGAGTTTATTACTCATTCATCAAATGCTTATCTACTATGTGGCTTGAAGGACAGTCTTGAACTTGGAACTGGAGGAAGAGCTGGAGAAGGCACTGGGGCATTAATGGACTCTACACTTGCCAGCCCCTGTGCCACACATGTTTCACTTTGGACCCTTTTGATAGATGAGGAAGCAGAGACTCTGAGGTTAAGTCACTTGCCCAGGGTGTCACACAGCTGGAACGTTTCTGAGCTGGATTCAAACCCAGGTTAATCCAGCTGCTCCCATACCGCCCACTTCCCCCGAACGGGGGTCTGCGACCCGCACTTAGCACCTCCTGGCGTGCTAGTGATCACCCTGAGCCTCAGTGGCCTCATTTTTGACAAGGGATGAGGGTCATGACTGTGACAACCCTACAGTGTTGTGACAAGCCCTGAGTAAGAACGTGAACGTGAACCCCTTTACAACCAGTAACACTTGTGCGAATGCAGAGCGTTGCTACGTAAGGAGGGGAAGTGGGTGTCCTGAAAGCAGCTCTTCCTCCTGTCCCTGGAAGATGAGAAACTCTCTGGCACAAACTGCCATGCAGTGACTTTTGACGGAGACTGACACCCTAGGTTTGTTCTCTTCACCTCTGGGGGCCCAGGGACCTAAAGAGCGGAACAGAGGGAGGAACATGGAGAGGGGAGACAGGGGTAAGCAGGGAGAAAGAAGCGACTCTGGGTTGGGTCAAGCAATATCTTTAGCTCCAAACTAGACTTTGGAGCGTCTGAAAAGCAGTATCTTATCAGCGATTTAACAGGGATGCGGTAGTTACAGAGGCCGACGGAAAAGACCAGGGTTGAATGAACTATTCTTGGCAAGGCAGCCACCAGCCGCCACAGCCATGAGAATCCTGAGCTGCTCCCTGGCCCCCTGCCATAGCCGGCTACCTGACTCCACTTACCCACCAAGGACAATGCCTTCTCTTTAAGCAGAGGCCTTTTCCTTCCTGGCCTTTCCTGGACAGGGAGAGAGAACAATTGAGCCTGACATGTGTCTCCAGGTGTTGGCGCCCCGGCAGCGCAGGCTCTAAACCAAACAACACATGTCCGGCCGGCCCCAGTGCAGGCCCATTGCAGCGCAGCTGCCTGCTGCTCCCGCATCCATTCAGTCCTCCCTGTGCTGAGTCCCAAAGAGACAGCCCGGCCCGTTGTCTTCGTTGTCTTCGCTCCTGGCGTTATGAGCCCACCTTGGTTTGTTCATCTCTGCTTTGAGGGCAATGGGAATGCTAGGCCTCAATCCAAAACTGATATGTGTCAAAAAAGGAGGAAAAGAGAAAACAATTGCACCTAATTTGGACCCTGGGGAAACAGCCAGTGTAAATGTGGAGGAAAATCCAAACTTGAATTGAAAAGAAATGTTGGCGTCTGGGGCCTGCTCACGGCCCAGACAACACCCTCTCTGGAGAGCGGCATCGGCACCAGGCCTGCAAAGGCTTGGGTGCAACACTCTGCCTGTGACCGTGTTTGCCCTGGTGGCTCGCGCTCACCCAGAGCACAGCCCGGCTGCGGCCCCGCTCCCGGACGCACACACCACCAAATCCCAAGCAGTAGTGTCTCAGGAATCTGCTTCTTTGCTGCTGTGTTGCTCTGGCCACAGCAGCCTCACGCTCAGTGAAAGGTCACTCACTGTCACGACTCAGGTTTCACTGGTGCTCACCCTCACCCCCCTGCAAAGTCCCGTCTCCCTCTACATATTTTTTTTTTCTTTGAGACAGAGTCTCACTCTTCCCCAGGCTAGAGTGAGTGCCGTGGCGTCAGCCTAGCTCACAGCAACCTCAAACTCCTGGGCTCAGGCAATCCTCCTGCCTCAGCCTCCCGAGTAGCTGGGACTACAGGCATGCGCCACCATGCCTGGCTAATTTTTATATATATATTAGTTGGCCAATTAATTTCTTTCTATTTTTAGTAGAGATGGGGTCTCGCTCTTGCTGAGGCTGGTCTCGAACTCCTGAGCTCAAACAATCCACCCACCTCGGCCTCCCAGAGTGCTAGGATTACAGGCATGAGCCACCTCTACATATTGATGGCAGCCTCCAGAGGGTAACTGGAAAGTGCTCTCACACTAGTCCTTTCAGCCGCCATTTGGTGTCCCCCCCGGCAGGACCGCCTGGTCGTCTGAGTACCCCTCACCCAACACCACCACCGCAATCTCCCCGAGGGATCACAGACTGGGCACCAGGGTCCGGAGTTGCTCACTGCCCCCTTACCCTCCACCAGAGCGTCACCAAACCAGACCTGCTTGTCCCCCACATGGCAGAGCTTTGGTGAAATCACTCTTCCGTTTTCATGCGCAACTTCCATCCTCTGTATGACCGCAGCGTCACTCCCAGAGGCTGAGTGAAAGGTGCCACGCTGAGCCCCGAGCCTCTCCCCCACAACATCTCTGAAGCTTCACCTGGATCCAGTTTGTCACTCCCAACCCTACTCACTTAAGAAAGGCGGCTCCCAGGCAGTAGACCCTGGCAAGTCTGTCCTGTCACGCTCCAGGCAGCCAAGTGGCTTAACCCCGTGGCTGGGTGCAGAGCGCAGAGCCACAGCCTACGCTGGAGTGGAGCCGCCACTGGACCCCTGGCTTCATGGAGGTTGTAGGCAGACCAGGCCCGCAGAATGGGGGTGAACGCCACCTGGGGCTCAGGGACTGGGAAGCAGATTCCCTGGGGACAGCGGAAGCGGAGGATCAGGCACCTAGTACACCCAGACCTCACATGTGGAAACAGCTGTTCAAACTGTAACAACACCGGGTTGATCGTGTCTGTCACTGAAGGAAAGTTGGCATAAATAGAGCTTGGAAAGCCAAGCTTATCTCCGGATTGCCCAATGGGCAAGATAAATATTTAGTCCCAGCCCCGGCATGGGGCCTGGTGGTTCATTCTTTGCTATCATTTTTCCTTTTATTCATTCATCCTACAAACATTTGCTGCCTGCCCCCCTCTGTGCGGCCAGCCTTGGCCCGGGCACTTCCGTACTCTGATGGCTGAGACGTGGTCCTCCAGTGCGTCCCCCAGGGAGCCTCGGAGGCAACTTTTAAGCTGGGTCTTGGCTAATGTGTAGACGTCACAACAGGAACCATGCTTGGGGGAAGGCGCCTGCACCCTGACCTCAGTGGGACGAGTTCCTTGAAGGGGGCGCCCAGCAGCGCGTCACAGTGTCCACCACATGCAGTAAACAAAACAGGCGAAAATCCCGGCCACCCCGGGGAGGCTATCACGGTGGGACGTTGCCTTCCAAAGCTTCCTGTCGACAATGGGTAAGAGAACCAGCGTGAAGGATCTCACGAAGGGCCTGGCATATCATAGTGGGCACGCAAATAACGACAGCTACAGGTTGTGAGGCAGGTGGGGGATGACAAGGTGAAAGAAATGGGAAGAATGGCATTTCATTTGCACAGGGGGCTCAGGTCCCTGCTGGTGTCTGGATCCCACCCTTCCTGCACCCCAGGCTATGATGTGAACAGGGCCCTCCAACTGTTGCCGCCCAACCAGGTTCGTTTGCCGGCTACCCAAGAGGAGGCCAATACGCCAAGTCAGCAGGGTTACAGCAGAGAATGAGTTTATTCCAAATAACGCTAAGATGGGAGAAATTTCTCAAATCCGCCTCCCTGAGAATTTGGGAGACAGGGTTTTTCAAAACACTTTGCCCTAGGCAATTGGGTCTGCTAATTGTCCAGGCCTGGTGTGGAGCCATAGGGGTGTAGAAATTGTCTTCTCTGCTGACCATATCTTGGGTAAGGGTCACAAGACCAGCTGAGTCAGTCCCTTGGTATGGCCACTAGAATAAGTGGGCCATCCACTGCACTGGAACTCGGGATGTGGAAGATAGCTCAGAAACTACCCTTAGGTTTCAAAAAGGTGATGTTATCTATGGAAAATCTAAGAATCTTTATGACCACTAGCTAAAGGTGTTGTCAACTATGGAAAATCTAAGAATCTTTACCACCACCAGCTTTATAGCTCCAGAGTGGCAATTAAAGGAATCAAATGGGGACATTGCCTAATTATTATCATTATTTTTAGCTAGACCCTTACCACAATTCTTGCCTTGCACCCTTTATCAATTTGTAAAGGCAGTTTTAATTCCCCCCTGGGCTTTTACCCAATCTCCTTCCTGAGGTATGAGCAAAATGAGAGGGGGAAGGGTAGACCATGCTCCGGCTTCTTCAGGCCCAGAAGGGATGGAGTTGGGATTCAACCCAAGATAAGGGAAGTGAAACATTTTGCAGTCATCTGCAAATATCCAAGGGTGCTGGGTTTCAGACCCAAGGTTTGCAGACGAGAACCTTAGTACCCTTATTTCCAGCCTTAGCACAGTACTTTGGCAAACAGGGGACTATAAGATAGATAATACCTAGCTTGAAGAGCCCCTGTAGAACCGATATGAAGTTCTGGGGAATCCAAGTGAAAAATCCCAAAAAATAATCAGGTGTGGGTTCACTAGTAGATCCCTGTTGTAGCCATACAGCTTGTTGGGATTTTTTCTATTTGGGTTTTCACTTTTCCTGAGGTACAGTAGGTAGTGTTTGACACCGCACAGACCCCCCATGTTTAGCCAACAGGAAACCCAGCGCTGCCTGATTATCTAAGACTGTTTAGGGTAGCGAGTAGAGGAACCTTTGTTGAGTCCTATAAAGCCTTTTGCAGTTTCTTCTGCGATCAGTCCTAGAGCCACAGAGATTTCTAATCCTGCCTCTGTTGGCACATACTCTGTCCATAGGAACTGGTATTTCTAGCAAGCTTTGCTACCAGGTGTCCTGGCATCTTCCTGGTACCCCTCTCTTAAGAGGTCCGTGGGAACTTTATCTGGAGACTTGTGGCCAGGAGAGAACTCAGGATTCAGTCCAAATTGTAGGGAAATACCAAAAACTCAACAACAGTGCAAAAGACTAGAATAACAGGTGGACTCTAGTTTTTTATTTCTGAGCCATATTTTTTTCTCTCTCCATTTCCCCATTTTTATTAAAGACAAATCATAGTGGCATCAGTTTACTTGCCAAAATGTTGCTCTTAGTGTACTTGGCCTGATCATTTGCATACAGTGAATTAAGAATAAATTTGTGAGCAAATTAGCAATTTAGGCTTTTCTTTCTTTTGAAACTGGCTTTGCTGGAATGTTCTCTCTTTTTTTTTTTTTTTTTTTGAGACAGAGTCTCACTTTGTTGCCTAGGCTAGAGTGAGTGCCGTGGCATCAGCCTAGCTCACAGCAACCTCAAACTCCTGGGCTCAAGTGATCCTCCTGCCTCAGCCTCCAGACTAGCTGGGACTACAGGCATACGCCACCATGCCCAGCTAATTATATATATATATTAGTTGGCCAATTAATTTCTTTCTATTTATAATAGAGATGGGTCTTGCTCTTGCTCAGGCTGGTTTCGAACTCCTGACCTTGAGCAATCCGCCTGTCTCAGCCTCCCAGAGTGCTAGGATTACAGGCGTGAGCCACCGCGCCCGGCCTGAAATGTTTTCATAAGGAATCTCATGTTAGACTTGAAATCCTCTCGGTCAAGCCAAGCATTTGTCCCTCTATTAGGTACCTCTATGAATTGGATACATTCCTGTTTTCTCCAGGTCCCCAAGTAACTTGGGGTGCCTAGACCTGTCAGACAGTGACATTCTTTACTCTGCACAGAGCAGAAAATGTTACTGATGAGGCACCTAGCCAGTTTTTCAAAGGGCTTTTTATAGGCCTTATGAAGTCAACCTTAATTCCTAACACAGTCTGGCACCTCTGTAAATATGATTTTACCAGTCAAAGCCTTGATAAAATAGCAGTGTTGTCCATTGTGTCCTGTTGTGGAAGAAAACAGATTCTTGTTGAACTTATGCAAATAACAATATTGCCATACATTAAGAATACTCACAAGTAGTTTTCAAATTCTGGAGAAACCAAGCAGAGAGAAAAATAAATGCTTCAATATTTGCTCACAAATATGTACTTTGCTGTAAGCTATAAATAGCTCAAAAGAAGGAAAAATGTTTTCTTGACTTCTGGAAAACAAAACACAAAAAGAATCAGGGCTGTTTCAAACAAAAGTCGTAAAATATTTAGTTCTGTCCCAGGTAATTAATTGGGCCCAGGTAATTAATTGTTCTGTTTGAGGTTGAGTTAACAATAATCATGGGCATATCAGCTTAGAAAACTTCTATTTTTTATTAGAAATAAAAGTGCTGGAAGTTTATTTTGTTTTAGTCCAAAGGTATATAATCTCCAAGTTATCAAAAACCTGTATTCAGGGGAAATTGTCAGTCCTTTCCATGACTTTCCTTTATGAAGCTAACTTTGGACTTAGTTTAAAAAACTAATTTCTGAGATGAATCAAAGTAAAATAATAATTATCTATGGATGACAAAAGTCTTAGACTAGCCATAGTTAAAGAGACAATTGACAAAGTTGGTTATTAACCATAATTATTACTGAAAGCATACACGAATACAATATTGGAACATATATTAATAACATTCTTATACAAATGTAATCCAAAGAAAGTGAAACACCATTTCATATTTGACAATGTTTCCTGTATGGTTTTAACATGCCAAATGAGCCTAATTCATCTCTCTTAGACTTCAGTGGCCCAAATATATAAAATCTAGTTTGAAGTCAAAAAGCTGGTTTTAGAATTTGGGTTTTGGACAGTTTGCCCAATATCAAAGGCTTGAAACATTGGTTCAAATAGAGTCACAAGCCACTATAAAATAATGGTCATTTATTTAACCAAGAGAGACAGTCAAACAAAAGATTATAAAGGAGATAAGGCAAATTACATGGGTGTAAACCTTAAACCTTTTAAAGTTTAGTTTTTCTAGTTAGTCAAGAAACCTAATAAAGACAATGGAGGGAATATCTTGATAAAGCATAAAATCTTTCCTGCTTTTAGGCCAATTACCGAAAAGATAAAGAAAAACCTTCTGTAGTGCGATTTCTTTTTTTGTAACTAAAAAGAGGAAACAGTTACAGAATCAAAATAAGTACATTATGTAATTTCATTGAGAGTAAATTAATATCTCAAGAAAACTTTGTTGTTTTAACTAAAAATTCTTTTTTTTCTTTTATTTTTTTGAGACAGAGTCTCACTCTGTTGCCTGACCTTGAGTGCCATGGCATCAGCCTAGCTCACTGAAACCTCAAACTCCTGGGCTCAAGTGATCTTCCTGCCTCAGCCTCATGAGTAGCTGAAACTACAGGCATGAGCCATCAAACCCTGCTAATTTTTTCTGTTTTTAATAGAGATGGGGTCTCGCTTTTACTCAGGCTGGTCTCCAAATCCTGAGCTCCTGCGATCCTCCTGCCTCAGCCTCCCAGAGTGCTAAGATTACAAGCGTGAGCCACCCCACCTGGCCAAAAAAATCTTTTAAATTATAATTAACTGGATCACATACAAAATGCCTTCATAAATTCCCTTTTATATACTTCATCCCAACTTGCATGGACCATCTACAAACATATCTAGAACTTTCTGTTGTGTCCTAACTATTCCTTTTCCTAAATAACCAGTCATTTTAGGACAAAAATTTCCATGCAAGATCCTTTCTCTACAATATTTTTCTCCTTTCTGATTAACCTTTCTTCCCCAAAATGTATTTCTCTCTTCATTGCTTTTGTACATCTTTTTCTCTTATTCACTAGTTACTTTCTCTTTTGTTTTTATTATTTTTATTTTTTTATTTTTTTGCTTTTTTACCTTGCATTTTTTTTTTATTTCGGCATATTATGGGGGTACAGATTTTAAGGTTTCAATAAATGCCCATTTCTCCCCCTCCCCCCTCTTTGTTTTTATTTTCTTCCCTAATTTGTATCTTAAATCAACCTTTAAATAACCTCTGAATTAGACAAAATTACATACATATTTAATAAGAATGCATTTTATGCTTCTTTTATAATTTTTCTTATTAAAAACCTGTCTTGTTTGTTGGTACATATTATATATAGAATCAGATGTATTGACTAGAATTCATATTTTTAGGAACTTTAAATTTCAGTAAATATTTAACCAGAAAGTCTTGAATTGTCTGTCATAAAACACGTGTTGTGAAACGAGATCACAGGTTACCATAAAATTCATTTGGCCAAACTGATAATTCAAAGATTTTAAAAAGTAAAATCTTACTCTTTTAGAGAGAAGACTCAGTTTCCCAAATGATCATAAGATCTACTATAGACAAAGTGAAATTAGTGAGGAGGGAAGCTGAATCTATTTCTTTTTCCCTCCCCCTCTCTTTTTTGTAGTTTATTCAAAAGGTGAATAAAAATCTTTGTTACTCTTACTCATATCATATGAAAATCTTGTTCAAAAGAGAAAACCAAATTTTTCCATTGTATTAGTGTATTAATGGTAAAGCTAATTGTAACAAAATCTTATAAACAAATCCATCTAACTTCAATCAATTTGACCATAAGTTAAGATTTTTACAAACCATTTATATAACCTTTATTTTTTACTTTATATACACTTAGCTTTTAACTTATTTAATTTAAAGCAGTTTCAAAATGAATAAATGAGACAAAATTATCTTTTTTGAACAAAACTATTAATATTTCTTGTCTTATAACCTTTTTATTTAAAAAATCTTATTTTTCATATAGAATTGTTTCTCTCCTATCTAGCAGGTTCAATTACATATATTAATCTTAATGTGAATACTTAGAAAGTTGAGGAAGTTAAAGTAACTTTGAACTGTTATCAGTCCACAATTTTTATCAGCACACATATTTAGTTGCTCTGTATCATAAAATAAGCTGTCAAGGTGTAACAACTTAAACTTATGTTTAACAATTAATGTTTTAGTATTTCATCTTATAAATGACTCAGACATTTTATGATCATCCTCTTCCACTTACCATAACATGACTTTAAGATTTTAAGTTACTGAAAAGAATTTTGAAACCACAACATAGGTTCCATCCCTAAGGTCTTTCCTGATCCTGTTAGGTCTCACATAGCATGTGGCATAAAAGATGGCTACAAAGGACAGAGCCTGTCTTGTGTCCTTAATTCATTTACCAGGTGTAGAGTTCAGGACAGAAAACAGGATGCCTGGAGGATCCAATCCCTCCCAAAACAGCCACAGGGCAAAGCTGGGGCAGGGAAGAAGTGGCCATTTGGGGCTGGATTGTGCCTTGTCTGAGCACTGAGAGCCTGTCCCCAGCCTCACCATGGCCACCTACCCAGACCCCAGAATCCAGAGGCTCAAAACTAAAAACACAAGCTCACAGTCTAATCCAGCAAGATTTAAAAATATTGTAAGAGCAGCAATTTTATGATCTTGAAACATCTAAACATCAATAACAGTTTTAAAACTAGTTTTATTTATCAAAGATTACCAAAGTCATGTGAACTAAAAAGCATTTGAGTTTTTTACTATATTCCTGATAGAATATTTAAGTGCTTACTGTCTTTAAGCCAATTAATTAATTAATTAATGTGACATATATAGACACACAAACATGCAGACATACAGACAGAAGCAGAATTTTTATTTGCTGGTTTTAAAGATTATATATATATATTTTATTCAGACTATTAATCTTCTAATTACCTGTTTTATTGCTCTAAGCAATTGTTACCTAGGCAACAATTTGCCTTCTAAAAAGATGACTCTTAGGTGAAACAAGGCAGAAAATGTGTATTTCAAAAGTGCAGGGCTAGGGCTGGGCGTAGTGGCTCACGCCTATAATCCTAGCACTCTGGGAGGCCGAGGCGGGAGGATTGTTTGAGGTCTGGAGTTCGAAACCAGCCTGAGCAAGAGGGAGACCCCGTCTCTACTAAAAATAGAAAAAAATTAGTTGGTCAACTAAAAATATATAGAAAAAACCAGCCGGGCATGGTGGCTCATGCCTGTAGTCCCAGCTACTCGGGAGGCTGAGGCAGGAGGATTGCTTGAGCCCAGGAATTTGAGGTTGCTGTGAGCTAGGCTGACACCATGGCACTCTAGCCCAGGCAAGAGAGTGAGACTCTGCCTCAAAAAAAAAAAAAGAAAGAAAGAAAAGAAAAAAAAAGAAGAGAAAAGAAAAAAAAAGGTGCAGGGCTAGGACTTTAAACCTAAATATTGTACCATCATTTTCTCATAGCAAGTAAAAAAGATTGTATGGAAAATTTTAGTTAAGATAAGGTAGCAGGAAAAGAACCCTAAACAAAGGTAAGACTTGTCACGTAAATTTAGAACAATGGTAAGAGTTTCTAGTGACTCAGTCCTCCCTCTCAGACACTCTCATAAACAGAAATTTCCTTTTTTAAAATGGATATAAAATTTTTTATAATAGGGTTTCAAGATATCCAATAAAGGGCCAGGAGCAATGGTTCACTCCTGCAATTTCAGCACTTTGGGAAGCTGATGCAGGGAGTCTGAGACCAATCCAAGCAACAAAGCAAGACCTCTGTGTCCACATAAAGCTACAAAAATCAGCTGGGCGTGGTGGCACATGCCTATAGTCCTAGCCACCTTTGAGGCTGAAGCAGAATAATCCGATTCAATATGATCCCAGACCCAGCACAGCCACTATTACAACTTTCAAATGAGTTAGTATCAAGAATTTGCTCTAACAGGCCAGGCGTGGTGGCTCATGCCAGTAATCCTAGCACTCTGGGAGGTCTAGGTTGGCAGATCACTTGAGCTCAGGAGTTCGAGACCAGCCTGAGCAAGGGCGAGAGACCCCCGTCTCTAATAAAAATAGAAAGAAATTAGCAGATCAACTAAAAATATACAGAAAAAATTAGCCGGGCATGGTGGTGCATGCCTCTAGTCCCAGCTACTTGGAAGGCTGAGGCAAAAGGATTACTTGAGCCCAGGAGTTTGAGGTTGTTGTGAGCTACACTGAGCTAGGCTGATGCCACGGCACTCTAGCCCAGGCAAGAGAGTGAGACTCTGTCTCGGTGGCTCAGCCTGTAATCCTAGCACTCTGGGAGGCCGAGGCAGGCGGATTGCTCAAGGTCAGGAGTTCGAAACCAGCCTGAGCAAGAGCGAGACCTCATCTCTACTATAAATAAAAAAGAAATTAATTGGCCAACTAATATACATAGAAAAAATTAGCCAGGCATGGTGGTGCATGCCTGTAGTCCCAGCTACTTGGGAGGCTGAGGCAGGAGGATCACTTGAGCCCAGGAGTTTGAGGTTGCTGTGAGCTAGGCTGACGCCACAGCACTCACTCTAGCCTGGGCAACAAAGTGAGACTCTGTCTCAAAAAAAAAAAAAAAAAGAATTTGCTCAAACTCGAAGAGCTCTCAACACAAATCTGTAGAGCTTCAGAACCCAAGACAGAATTTAACCAACAGCCCCAGTAAGGGGCGCAACACAGCGAGCGGGTACCTGCCTTGCCGTCTTGGGGCTCCTGGGGGGGCTTTCCGAGACCTCTGTCTGAACCTCCTCCTGACAAATTAGACTGCACAGGGTTTACTTGAGCAAAGAACAGTCCCCTCTTCAGGCAGCTGAAGTAGAACCAATTCGGAAAGACTCCAGCGCTGCTGTGTGGTTGGAGAAGGTGCATGGACAGACAGTTCTGATCTTTTCATAAATACAAATAATAGCAATTGTTTAGAATAAGAGACCTCTAAAAGCGGTATTTACATTGAGTTGTCTTTAATTAAAAGGATCCATTTTAGCCATTCATTTTTAATGAAGTATTTATTTCAAAGTGGATATCAAAGTAAAAAGGCCTTCCAAAACTTTCAAGAGTGTTCTTGATGGGCTCCCTCTCCTCTGGTCAGTTGGGGTAAGTCTTCCTGAGACAAGACTGTTCCTATAATTTAGGGACAGCTGGCCATGATGCAGGAAGGTACCAGAATGTCTCTAGAGAGGCCAAAGGATCTGGAGAAGGAAGAGGGTGCTGCACATACTTTGAATACCCACCAGGACGTCCTCAGCGTCTATAAACTGATTCTCTACTGTAAAAAATAGGTCCAAGCACCACGGGCCAACAATGTCCCACCAGTAGGGATGAAGCCAGAGAAGGGCCTGAGTCCAGGAGAACTGAGTGGCACGTCTCTTGAGTCCCTCCTCAGGTGAGAGGCTGCTGAGCCGAGGGCATGTGCCCCCCAGGGCCATCCGGGGGAGCCTCCAAATTGCTGCTGCCCAATCACGTTCATTTGCCTGCTGCCCAAGAGGAGGCCAATACGCCGAGTCAGCAGGGTTACAGCAGAGAATGAGTTTATTCCAAATAGCGCTAAGATGGGAGAAATTTCTCAAATCCGCCTCCCTGAGAATTTGGGAGACAAGGTTTTTCAAGACACTCTGGCCTAGGCAATTGGGTCTGCTAATTGTCCAGGCCTGGTGTGGAGCCATGGGGGTGTAGAAATTGTCTTCTTTGCTGACCATATATTGGGCAGGGGTCACAAGACCAGCTGAGTCAGTCCCTTGGTATGGCCACTGTAGTAAGTGGGTCATCCACTGCACTGGAACGCGGGATGTGGAAGATAGCTCACAAACTACCCCTAGGTTTCAAAAAGGTGATGTTATCTATGGAAAAACTAAGAATCTTTATGACCACCAGCTATGGGGCTCTGGAGTGGCTATTTTAGGAAGCAAACAGGGGGATAGTGACTAATTATTGTTATTTTAGATAGGCCCTTACCACAGTTCTTGCCTTGCACCTCTTTATCAATTTGTAAAGGTGGTTACACAACCCCGAGGCCCTGTGCCTCTTGAGTTTTTCTTTGGTTTGTAAAGAAAACCCTAGCATCAGTCCTCCCCTCACCCTACCTGGGCATAGCAGCAAGCACTGTCTGAGGGGTCCCTTCTGTAAGGGGTGGCTGGAATGGAGGGGTGTCGGGGAAACTGGGCTGCAGGAACGGAATTCTGGAGCCTCCAGCTAAGCCAGGCAGGAGTCAGGAGGAGACCAAAGGGGAAGGAATAAGGTTTCCCTGGCACTGGGTTCCCCCAAGGCATTGGGAAGCTGTGGACAGGAAATCGCTGGCAGGCGGGCGGCTCCAGTTCCCTCTCGGAGGCACACCCAGCTGCCCTCCCACAGGGAGCCCATGCCACAACCACCCAGGAGGGAAAACCCATTGCTCCGTCTATCATTGCTTCCTGGAAGGTGTGGTGTGGCCAGCCAGAGGAGGGGACATTGGCCATGAGGAGGATAGGAGGTTGCAGGCTCAGGCAGCCAGGAGCTCTTGGCCACCCTTCTCTCTTGGCCTCAGTTTCTCTGAGGTATATGAAACAGGCATAGGATCACCAGAACTAGCAAATAAAAATACAGGACAACCAGCTAAATTTCAGATAAACGACAAATAACGTTTTAGTATAAGTATGTCCCATGCAATTTGGGGGATATACTAAAAAATTATTTGTTATTTATTTATTTATTGAGGGGTGGTGGGAGGCGACAGAGTCTGACTCTGTTTCCTAGGCTGGAGTGCCATGGTGTCACCTTAGCTCACAGCAACCTGAAACTCCTGGGCTCAAGTGATCCTCCTGCTCCAGCCTCCCCAGTAGCTGAGACTACACGCGTGTGCCACCATGCCCAGCTAATTTCGTTCCATTTTTAGTAAAGACGGGGGTCTTGTTCTTACTGAGGCTGGTCTTGAACTCCTGACCTTGAGCGATCCTCCCGCCTTGGCCTCCCAGAGTGCTAGGATTATAGGCATGAGCCACCTCGCCTGGCCTGTTTGTTATTTATTTGAAATCCCAATTTATAATAATGAGGCATCCTGTATTTTATCCTGTATCTTGTCTAGATGGGTACAGGCCTTGTGCTGGGGAAAATCTAGTAGACAGGACAGGCTGCAGGAAAACCTATACCTGGACAGAGCCAGGGACAGAGAGGCAGGCAAGGTGGAGGGCACACTCGAGAGTCCTGTGGCTCCTTGGGGAGGGGGAGAGGAAAGTGAGATGGGAAACTGGTCCGCAGCCAGGCCAATCCCCACAGCAGGAGAGCAGGAAGAGCCCTGGGCCAGGGTGGCCTTGCTTTGGTATGTGTGCTCCGCTGGACTCCAGCCCTGACCTCCACCAAACAAGGCAGGGATGCAAGGACTGCAGAGCAGCCCTGGCCCCCAACGGGCCCTTTCTCTCCCTCTGTTGTTCTGGGCGACCTTAGGCAACTCTAGGCAAGTTCAGCCTGGGAGGTCTGCCTCAGTGGACTGCACTGTGTATGGTTGGGACAGAGTGCTGGGGGATGTCCCCAAGTGTCTGTGCAGAGAGGTGGGCCCACCGTGGTCTTCTGGTTTCTCCCTTGGACAGGAGAGAACTGCCACGCTGAATCAGTGTGTCACTCCCAGGGTCCCAGCCTCCACCCGGTGTTCCCCACTCCCCATTCCCCTACACCCCCCATTCAGTGGCCTCTCTGGTAAAAAGAATCAGTAATATCTACACATTATTGAATATGTATCTTCTTGGCTAGGCATCTTGTTTCATCTTTACAGCAACCTGTGATGTGAATGCTGTCATCACTCCCATTTTATAGGTGAGGAAACTGAGGCTCAGAAGGGTAAATTAAATGACCAAGGGCACCTAGCTAGTTAGCAGCAGAAGGGGGTTCAATCCCAGGTCTGTGTGACTCTGGGGTTCCTGCTCTAGTGTGTCTGCACCCTCTCCAGGCCCATATGTCGTATACCTGGTACTCGTGTACCTGAGTGTCTCCCCTGTGGTTGGGAGTCTTGGAGGAAGGGCCCAGACTAGCAGAGGAAATAACAGTGTTTGTTGGAAGATTAAATCTTATTGAAACACTAAATCTAGTTCCAAAATGTGCTTGTGTGCCTTCCTTGTCTCCTGCTCCTCCTCTGTCCCTCTTCCTGTCCTCCCAGGCCTTGTGGCAGCCAACTCTTGGAACAACCTGAGCAGCCTGCCACGTGTCCAGCTGAGACTCCAGCTCTGCGGAAGGAACCAGCTTGTGACTCGTCTGTCCTGCAGCTCTGCTCCAGAGGAAGCCCCTCCCTGGGCCTCGGGACATCGTCCTTCATCCCTAGAGGAAGTTATGCCTTTGTCCCTACTCAGATAAACAAACAGAACCCTTAGGACTGTGTGTAATGTGAGGTGCAGGAGCAGTTCCCCAACCACGGAGATAGGCCTGGCCTTCCTCTCAAGGTCGCCAGCAAGCACCCAGGACAGCCAGGCCCAGTTAGATGGAAGGACTACACTTAGCCCCTTTTGCAGATGGATAAATCGAGGCCAAGCGCAGGGAGCCATGCCCCTGCGCCAGCAGGGCCACCACCTCCCCTGCCTTTTCCCACCCAACACACACATGAGCCCAGGGCCTCAGAGTCACACGACACTGGTGGCACCATTCACAATGTGGTCCCTGAAAGGGCACCTCCGGAGTTTTGTGACACAGCAGCCTGTACGAATACAAGCACGTACACACACGCATGCACGCGCACACACACACGCATGCGCCCCCTGGTTCTGGGCCCCCTGTAGACCCTTCTGTTCTCCACCTTCTCCCTGTACATTGTCAGATCAGAGCCACAGGAAGCAGGGCCAGTGAGCGTGCAAACCGAGGGCCAAGATGGGGAAGTTTATTTTCCAAGATTCATCTAAACACATAGGGACTATTTTTAGTCCCTGGCGCCCACCCGGATACTAAATCTAAACAGGGGCCCAGAGAGACGGCCCACTGGGGACGGAGAGTGGCTGGTGGAGACAGGGTAGCACCGGGTGCTGCAGGCCCCGGGCCGCAGATGTCCCTGCCGAAGGAGAAAGCTGGCCGTGGGAGCCAAGGAGGTGCGGAGCAGTGACCCCAGGTTCTGACAGGTCCCCAACCCCTGCGCCTCAGCTCCCTCATCCACGCAGCCAGGCCGGAGAAACTGCAGCCCCTGAGAGGACCATAGCGAGGCCCATGCCCGGCACAGAGCAGGCAGCCAACAAACGTGCCTGCCTCACACTCTGTGCTGGGAACCGACGAGGAACGAGCCAGTGACCCTCAGAGAGGTCAGACTGTGGACAAAACTATCAGTCCTTGAGCCTCTGCCAGGCCTGGCCAGCCGCAGAGAAGTGCGTGTACGTGCGCACACCTAATGCGCCACCCAAGGGGCACCGGAAGTGAATGAAAGTAGGGCTGGGGGCGGGGCCAGGCTGGGCCGTTTTTTTTGTGTGTGTGAATAAGGGGGTCGTTGTAGCCCCCTGTTCTCTCTGAGAGGACTGTCTCAGGAGCCAGGCCAGGCTGGGCACAAGGAATTAAGAGCCATCCTGTCTAGGGTGGGGTCTGCTGGGAGGGGCGAGGCGGCAGGGAGGGAGTGAATGTACTCAAAAGAGGAAGCCCTTCCAGCGCACGCACGCGCACACACGCGAAGGAATGCCATCAGTCTCAGTCTCTGGGGTGTGGGGCCAATTCCAGGGGCAGGCTGCCCACTCTTGGGGGCGCTGACTCGGAGTGACTTTGCTAGAAGTTGTGTGCTGGCAGCACCTGCTCTGGCCAACAGGCCTCAGGGAGGACAGGTGGGACAAGGAGAGGTGGGCTGAGCCCTGCAGCGCTGGACAAGCTGTGCCTGTTCTGGCTCCTGCCGGCCAGGTTTATTATTATGGGGCCAAGGGACCAGGGGAGGGTCATGTCCTTCTGCCTAGGGGTGGAGAGGCCAGGACTTCCTGGTCCTGCCGCCACATAATTCAGTGAAGTTTGCCTTGAGGGCAGGAACAGGGTGGGGGGTGGTAGTTGGGGGCAGTTCTGACCTCAGAGTCCTGAGCCCTGGGGTGGGGGGAGGGGGAGCAGCTTAGATTCCCCCCCCACCTCACCCGCAGTCTGTGTGGGAAACAGGGAAACAGGTTCAGCGTCCACACACCCCCTGCTGACACAAGCTGCCTGCTGTTGCCATGGCAACAGCAGTACCAACACCCCTCCAGGCTGTGTGGTCACTGGGGGAGGGAGGAGGGTACTTATTTTTGGTCACAAAAGGGAAGAGGGAGGAGAAGGGTGGGTGGGAGGGGGAGCAGCCCTTTTCCCTCTCCCAGCTTAGCTGGTTGGTCCAAGGCACAGGCACAAGGTGACACAAGGCTTAGAGATTATGGCCTCCAACCAGCTCCCCTCCCAGACCAACAGGCAGGGAGGCCTTTAGAAGTGGGTGACAGAGCCCCTTACATGCACTCCAGGCTTGCACACCTTCTGAGGGGTGGGGGGAAGCTCACCACTTCCAGCCTGTTGGAGGGGTTGCCCTCACACCAAACCCAGCAACTGGCTCTGGCCCTGGCCTTGACCCCAGCCCTGGCCCTGTGGTCTCTGCCTGGCTCAGCAAAGCTGTTCTCATCCCCTTCCCTGCTTCTTAAGCTCACACTCCTCCAAAACAACAGCCCTGGCCTGGCCAGTGAGGTCAGAGGGCCTGGGGCCTCTCTGCGCTTGGTGCCCAAGGGCCTGACCTGGCTTGGGGGTTCCCTTCTTTCTTTCTCCCCCTGGGGGTCTGGACCCTCCCCTCCCCACCTGCCACCTCCTATTCTCACTCCATCCACCAGTCCCAGGAAGGATTAAAAACCTCAAGAGACACAAGCATTGTAGAGGTGGGACTGGCCAGGGACAAGGGCTTAGGCCCAAACCCTTGATTCACCCAACTCCTCCTCCTCTGACATCTCCTTGCTGACCTGTGATAGATCCTACTCCTGGACAGCTAAAATGGCCTCTGAGTCGTCCCCTTTGCTCTCTGCCCTCTCCTGACAGCACTCTCTCTGCTCAGACCAATGTTCCCCACTGCCTCCCTGAGTTTGCTTTCCCTCCCTCCCTCACTGTCTCCACTCCTTGCTGGCTTCTCTGCTGCTGTTCCTCCACCACGCAGACTTGCTGTCCCCAGATGGCTGCCTTCTTATCTTCCAGATGCCCCTTCCCCAACCACCCGTGTAAACTGCAGCTTCCCTCCCCCGACTTCCTTCTCACTAGCACTTACTGCCTTCTGATATATTAGACAATGTGTCAATTTTATTTATAGTCTGTCACTCCAGTGGACCATGAACTCCAGGAGGGCAGGCATTTCTGTCCAGTTTTATTGCCTGCCACAGCCCTGGTACCTAGAACATAGATGCTCAAGAAATAGTTGGGCAAACAAACGAACTTTCTGTCACCCACCTGTCTGGGCTGTACCCACCCACGCCCCCCTGTCTCTGCCCCTAGTACAGAGGAGAAAGCGTGGTCTCAGTCGGCACTGCTGTAGCCTCAACACGCAGCCCTCATCCAGCCTCTTCCTGCTGAGCCTTAGTTTCCCCCAAATCAGATGGCAGCTCCTCTGGCGTTGGCTGTGTGGGAGCTCCAGGTGCCTTCAGCATCTCTCTGAGGCCAGAGTGGAAGGGAGGGGGGTGTAGACAGGGAATTCACAAACACAGGAGGGGGGACACCTGGTAGTACCTGCTTGGAGGAAATGCAGGCCTTAAGGCCCCTGCCCTGGAGCCGGGGTGGGTTGAGGGGAACAGGGTGGGGCAGTTATGGAAGCTAAAAACAGACTTGAGAAAAGTTTCTCCAAAAATATATACATATTTTAATCATGCCTAAAGTTCAACCTGGGAAGCCTAAGGAACGGAAGGAAGCCCAAACGTCCAAGGGCTGAGCCCAGCATGTGCAGAAGTGAGCCGTCACCAGAGGAAGCCGGCCGCCAGGCAGGTGAGCGTGGGGACCAGCAGTGCGGGCAGAGGCAAGGGTAGCAGCTGGCCTGGGGCCTGCGACTTGAACACTGTGCGCTGACCAAGGGCCTGCACAGGCCGGACATTGTCTGTCATTTTCAGTCTTCGTTCAGTGTCGTAGAACAGCTTATCGGAGAACGCCAGGATCTGCGGAGGGAGGGGGATCAGTGGGGCGGGCAGCAGCAGGAGCTCGGGCCACAGGGGCTCCATAGCCCCACCTCTCAAGGTCATTATGAAGATGTTGGGAATAAGGGACGTAAAGTGCTTGGCTTGGCTTCCTTTAACTCACAGTTTGGAGGGCCTGCGACTACTACCACCACTGTCACTGTGACTGTAGTACAGTGGTTCTCGAACTTGAGTGTGCATCAGCATCAGCTGGGGGGGGGGGCCTGTTGGGCCCCAGAAGCCTGGGCCCCACTCGCAGGGTTTCTGATTTAGTAGTTCTGGGGTGAGGCCTGAGGATTCGCATTTCTGGCAAATTCCCACCGGCGATGATGTTGATGCCACTGGCCTAGTGACCACACTTTGAGAATCACCGTTAGGAAATGGAAGTACCACAGGGCAGGGATTTGGGCCCTTTGGGCTAACTGCTGTCTCCCCAGAGCCTGACATGTTGTAGAAACTCAGGTACCATTTGTTGAACAAATGAAATATTTCCTGCCTCTGAGCACCTCCTGGCCAAAGATCCTGCCTCGTGCTCATGCCTCTTCCCCAGAGGCTGGCTCCCTGCTCTTACCTGCCCTTCGGGTTTCAGCCTGGAAGCCTTTTCTAACCAGCCCCTCCCAGCCTCCCATCCAGCTCCGATCCTGGGATGGAACAGCCCACACCCTTCTTGACTGTCTCTAGTGAGTGTGGATTGAACCAATGGACTTCCGCTCCCTGGGGCTCCTCACCCACTCCCAGGGGACCTCTGGGGGCAACAGAGGGACAATGTCTGGCGAGCCAGGCAGAGGGGCCCTGCATACCTGGTCTGTGTGCAGCTCAATGGGCTCCTCAAACACAGTCCAGACAACCGTCTCGTTGCAGGATGGTGTGGTGAGTGAGCCACGGTAGCGGAAGTAGCGCTTCAGTTTCTCCTCCGTGGGGAGAAAGTTCATCAGGCTGATCCCTCCTATGGTGGTACTCATCTCTGGGGATTGGGGGACAGAGGATACTGTCAGTGGGGGTCAGGGAAGGAGCCCCTCACACCCCAACTCTGAGAGCCCAGCTGCCCCCCTACCCTTGCCCCTTCCTTGCTGGGGAGAGGCCCCCTCCTCACACTTCACCTCGTCCCGGATCCTGACTCACCAGGTGTGGGAATTTTAGACAGTGCCTCCACCAGCGGCCGGAAGCCATCATTCACCTTAGGTCCAGGCTGGAATGGGAGGGAAGGGGACTTGAGAAGGTCTGAGGGGAGCCAATGGTGACGGCCAGTTCATTCTCCTGATGTGGGTTGGGGGAGGTAGGCAGCTTCTGGGATTGAGGCTCTGGGTGCCCCACCTGGCCTGGGGGCATACAAGCAACCAGAAACAGAGGGGAAGTACGGACCTCCCCTGCCTCATCCTGCCTTGCCGGAAACCCAGGTCTCCAGACCCTAAGAAGCAGCCCCTCAGACCGTTTCCCAGGAGCGGGGTGATGGGAGTCCTACCGTCACCAGGAAGCCCAGCACTGCGATATCGTTTCCAGGGTTCTGGGTGTTATTATTGTTCCCTGATGTCCCCTTCTCTTTCTGATGTACTATGTGCATCTGGTGGGGGATGGGAGGGATGGAGAGTGGACCTTTGAGGGGGCTGGAACACTCTCCTTGCCTAAGGCATGTACATGCCCAGAGCCCAGCCAGGACACCAATCCGCAGAGGACCCTCACCTCCATGGCAAAGCGCTTCCCATTGATGCTGTGCTCTGAGCCTGCATTCATCACCCTGGACCAGTGCAGGTGGAATTGTGTGACCTGGTACCGAGCAGACAGCCCTCCTCCAGCAATTGCGATCTCAATCCCATTTGTCGTTGGCGACATGACCACTGAAGCATGAGAGGGGGCAGGGTCCTCAAACCAGCTTTCCCAGAGCCTCTCCCAGCCCCTCAACCCAGCTTCACCCAGGCAGGCCTTCTCTCCTGCCTCCCACCCTTCCTGTGCCACCTTAACCTTTCCCTGGCCCCCTCCCTTGCCCTGCTGCCCGCCTTCCCTCTCCTGTATAGCCCCCACTGCCCAAACCGCAGCCCTGGCCTGGTCCCTTCTCTGCTCCAACACCTCTGTCTGGTGCCCTGGTGTTCTCAGGGTAATGTCCAAATTCCTCCACCCTGGGTGACCTGCCCCTGGTCCCCAGCCTGGTTGGTCCTGGGGCTGGCATGCCCTCCCTGGGGAGCCCTTTCCTCCCAGTGCTTGGGGAACTCAGGGGGGTGCCCGGGGCCTCCGTTCAGCCTACCTGTGTGCCCGTTGTTTTGCACGGTCCACTCTAGCTTTTTATCGTAGCCAGAGAAGGAAAAGGGTCTCAGGTTTTCGTTCGCCTTCGCCTTGTTGGTCACGATGTCGATGGGGGACTGGCGGCTCTGCTGGCAGTGTTCACCCCAATTGGCTGGCCCTGAGTGGGGAGGGAGGATGGGCTGTGAGAGTCAGGGTTGCCTGGCTCGGAGATGCAGCCTCCTCCGCCCCACTGAGGTCAGGCCCGTACAGCCAGGAAGGCCGTACTGCAGGGATGCTCTGCTCAGAACTCTGACCTCGCCCTCTCTGGGCCTTCCTCCTCCTCTTCCTTCTCCCCCTTCCTCCTCCTCTCCGTCATCCTCCTCCTCCACAGACAGACACATGCAAAGCCAGTGAGCCTGGCCATGATGTGGGGCAGGATGAGAGCAGGGTTTCCAGTCCCCAAAACACAGAGGCAGGGGGAAAGCAGACTCCAGGCAAATTGGTTTGTATGTGAATAAAAGTGTAAAGGACCATCTCTCAGGGCCACATGCAAAGGGTGTCACTGGAATAGAACAACTTTCCCTTTTGCTATGAGAAATAGCAAAATGTCTTTCTCCCTTTAATGCTGCTGCTGATTTATTCCACAGGGAACTCACCGTCTGGGTGACAGGAGGTGCCAGTGAAGACTCAGGTCACTCTGTGTCCCCCGAGCACTAGGAGTGTGTGTTGGGAACTGATACCTGACCACCACCATCCTTCATCCCTCCCACCCTCCTGGGGCTCCATTTCAACCTGGGTGACTCCCACCGTGCAGAAAGGCCTGTCCCCAAGCCTGGCTATACTCACCCAAGCAGTTGGAGGCCTGGGCTTGAACCTGGTAGCACCAGTGTAAATCTGCAGCAAGAGAGGAAGACGGTGAGGCCTGTGCACACGCGTGTCAGTGTGTCTGTGTGCACACGCATCTGTGAGCACATGTACATGGGGAATGAGAGGCTGGTCATATCCCTCGTGTTGAAGCCCTCCCTTGGCTTGGGGTGGAGAGTGTTCCTGTGGTGTGGGACTGAGGACACTTAGTAAGAAAACAACCCATGGGCTGATCAACTGGTCAGCTTGCCTAAGGCACTGTTTCCCCAGGCAGGGCCAGGCGAAGCAGCCACCAGCCCTCCAGGAACCCCTCTGAGGCCTCAGCTCTAACATGCAGCTGGCCTGGACACTCTCCGTCCCTTGGTCATCAGCCTCCTCCTTCCCCTTCCATCTCCCATCCCAAACCTGGAAGGGAGGCTCTGGGGAGAGAGGAAGAGGAGGATTAGGGCCCAGCCTCCACTCCTAGGACAATAGAGTCAGGCCCAGCCTGGCAGCTTTCCCAGCTGATGTGAGTTGCGTGAGGATATCGGGCTGGCCCGTCCCCAGAATGCCCCGCCTCGTGTTAGTAAGCCCTGTTCTTGGCTAAACTTTCACAGCTCCCACAGGCAGGAAAGCAGCCAGGCCTTTCCCCTGCCCCACCACCCCACAGTCCTGGTCTTCGGGGCCAGACAGACTCGGGTTCTAATCCTGGCTCTGACTCAGGACAGTAGAGCCCAGCGTCTCTGAAAAGAGCTGCACCACAAATGTGGCACACTAATGCAAGGTGTCAGCGATGGCAGACACTGTGTGCAGGGGCAGAGGGGACACATAGGGACCCTCTGTGCTTTCTGCTCAATATTTCCATAAACATAAAACTGCTCTAAAAATAGAGTCTATTAATTTTTTTTAAAGGCTGCACCAGCAGGATGAACAGAGCATTTCTTCCGGAGCTAGAATTCTGGCTCAGCCACTCAGGGGGTTTAGGTGGGTTTGGGAGCAAGTCCCTTAATCTCTCCAAGCCTCAGTTGTATCATCTGTAAAATGGGACTAACATACCTACCTCATAGGGCTGTGGGGAGAATTAAATGAGGGATGGTGTAGAGCTTCCTGGCAGTCTGGCACTTAGTAAAATCCCATCTGCAAGTCCTTCCCTTCCCCCCCACCTCCCTCCCTCTGGTGGCCTCCTGTCAGTGAGCAGATGGCCGAAGCCAAGGAGGGGCAGAGAGAGGAGAGAAGTGAAGTGGGCTGGAAAGAACTCTGGGATGAGGAAATGCCTAAGAAAAGCACGGCTCCCAGCTCAGCTGAAGCTAAGGGTTCTGAGCACGGTGCCCTCTCCCCTCTGCCCCGGCTGCCCCCAGCCGCCTCTCCTCTCCTGTCTGGGCCAGTGGAGGGGTCCCTGGAATGGGACCAGGCTGGAAGGGAGCTGTGAGAAGGTCAGGCTTTTAGTGGGGAAGGCTTCCGGCCAGGGGGGTGAGCATCCGCAGGAAACTGCCACCCTCTCTCTTGCCCCAAAGAGCCGCTTTGGGTTTCTGGTTTCCCAGCTCTAGACCGATGCGTCTCCTACCCTGCTTGGATAGCCTTTTCCAGAGATGCAGGGTTTTCCCCCCGCATTCCATCCTCTGCCCCGACAGGGCTGTGTTGCCCTGGGAGTTGCTGTATCCGGGGAGCCCACACACACACATTGACTCTGCAAAGGACAGGGGTCGCTTCCCGCCCAGGCCCCTCCTTGCGGGTGTGCAGAGCTCCGAAGCTGGAGACCATGCACCTGCCTCCAGCTCTGCCTCTTGCTTAATACCAAAGAATGAGTTAACTTTTCTAAGCCGCACATTCTTCCTCAGACAGAAGGTGCTGCCATGGACCTCCCAGCGCTAGTGTCCAAGGGGATAGCCAATTGGAGGTCATTTACACTCTGAGAAGTCCCCACCCCTTGGAGGGCCCAAAGGCAGAAGGAGTCACGTTGCTTGAGCTGGGCCCTCTGGACTGCAGGCCCAAGGCGAAGCTGTTCCAGGAGAAGCCTTGCTTAAGCCAGCGTCCTCAGGACCCCACTGTGAAGGGTGGGGCCCTCTTGTGAGCCTCCCAGAACCTCCCTGGGGGGCCCATCTGGCCCAGGTTTAGCTTTTCATAGGAATTTGCTCTTCCCTAGCTCTGGCTATAGCTCCCGGGTCTGTAGTAGTAACCTCTGATCCACTGTCTTAATCATAGAGACTTTTGACCTGCTTGGCTGAATGCTCTTGTAACTACGCTCTTCAGGAAGCAGAAGCCAAGAAAACATAATGGGGATGAGGCCAAGGCCAGGGGTCAGGTCTGTGTCGTGGAGTGAGGGTGGGGTGCTGGCTCTCAGGCTCATGAGAGGGACACCCTTGCAGATAATTATCAGCTCACTGGCTTGGTCCACTTCCAAGGTGGCCTGGGAAAGACAGGGGCTACTCACAGCTCCAGGTCCTACCTGGGCCACCTGCATGGCCAAAGATGGGGTTAGACACCTGAAAACCACTCTCAATCACCCAGCCACTGTCCCCTACCCTTGACTTACCTACTACCCTATCCCCCCACCTTTTTTTTGAGACAGAGTCTCACTCTCTTGCCTGGGCTAGAGTGCTGTGGTATCAGCCTAGCTCACAGCAACCTCAAACTCCTGGGCTCAAGCAATCCTCCTGCTTCAACCTCCCAGGTAGCTGGGACTACAAGGCATGCGTCACCATGCCCAGCTAATTTTTTCTACTTTTAGTTGTTTGGCTAATTTCTTTCTATTTATAGTAGAGATGGGGTCTCGCTCTTGCTCAGGCTGGTCTTGAACTCCTGACCTGGAGTGATCCTCCTGCCTCGGCCTCCCAGAGTGCTAGGATTACAGGCGTGAGCCACCGAGCCCGACCCACCCCATCCCCCTTTTTTAGAGATGACTGAAGAAACTCCCTCTAATGGACCTTGCTCACCCCACCCTCCCACTCTAAGGGAAGAGGAGTAATCCTGAAAAACAGCTCAGCAAAACCCAAGTGTGTCCTGGGCAAAGTCTCAGCAACTCTTGGCCAGGGGTCTGGGGCACCGAAGGGGGCCGAATATCCTCTCTCTCTCCCCCTCTCGAAGAGACCAGATGCTCTGAGGATTTCCACGAGCGGCCTGGTCACTCTCCAGCTTTAAGTCCCCCTGGGATGGGTGGGTGGAGGAGAGCAGGCCCCAGTCGAAAGTCCAGCACCCAAGGGGAGCACAGCTTGTGTGGGGGTGGCAAGGACGGACTCCAGGCCAGCGGTAAAGCCTCCTAACCATTGTGTGCCAAGCACTTGCCGCATGCCGCGGAGGCACCGCAGTGTGCACGTACTCTCATTACCTTGTTCCAATCCTTTAGACACCTGAAGTCGCAATTACTATCCCTGTTTCGTGAATAAGAAAACTGAAGTGGAGTGACTTATCCAAGGCCATACAGCTACAAAGCTCCATAGTTAATTGCAAAGCATTTCTCTTGCTGTTATGTTTCTGACATGTCTAGCTGCTTAGTAGGGTTCAAACACCCAACCTTACAAATAAAATTTTTCACATTCTGCCTTTTCTCTTTCCTCCCCGGGGACAGGGCCCAGAGGAGATGCTGCGAGATGTCCCCCATCCTCCCAACCGCCCACGTCCCTCCTGCAAGGGACACACTCTCTCTCCCTCTCTACACCTTCAGCCCTCACTCCTGCCACCAAGGGCAGAGCACCGAATGTTAGAGAGGAGGTTTGGCCGGCGTGGACCTCCCAAGAACCATTCCAGGAGTCACCGGGGTGGGAACCGGCTGCTGAAGCCTTCCTGAGAAGGGGTGTTGGGTCGCAGAGAAGGTACTCCGGATCCCTGTGCCCCACCGCTGGAAGGCCATTAGCTCCTTATCAAACATTAACACGTCTCTCCTGTCACCTCCCACCTGGACGAATAATTAAGAGCTCAGCCTCAATATTAATCTTTAAACGAAAATCACCCTGTCTGGAAAGACCGGCTTCGCCAGGACCTCGGGTCTCTGGGTGTCCCCAGCCAGGCTCCCAATGCGGAGCTGAGGACTGGGGCGATAACCGCAGCTTGCTGCCCTCGGGGCGGCCCAGGAACCCGAGGCAAGAAGCGGGAAGACAGGACCCCACCGCACCCAATGGGCAGTTCGTGCCCGGGCCGGGGGCAGTCACCTGGCACCGAGCCCCAGTGGGACGGCCCCACGGACAGACTGAGCAGGACCAGGAGGAGAAAAGCCGGCGTGCGTCGAGGCGGGCCGGAGCAGCATCTCTATCGCAGACTCTCACCCGCCTGGCCGGGCCGCCGGGCCACGCGCACACACCGCAGCCGCGCACACGCGTGTCGCACCCGAGCTCGCGCACCGCCCCCGCCTCCCGCGCCGTCGCCGCTGCCCGCGCACACGCAAGCCGCCCGCGCTGGAGCCTCGGCAGGGGCAGGAGCCGGGGGCGCAGAGGGGCCACCGCGGGGCTCCTGGGGACGACGCCCGGGAGCTCACCTTCAGTGGCCGAGGCTCCGTCCGCGGCCAGAGCCAGGAGCGCGAGCAGCAGCAGCATCGCGACCGAGCAAGGACGCCGCGGAGCCGGGGGTCAAGCTCCCAGGAGCCTGCTGAGGATGCCGCGATCATGCGGTCCCGGGTTTTATAGCGGAGCCGCGACGGGAGGTAGCCCCGACAGCTGGACGCGGGAGGCAGCTCCTCCTCCTGGCGGAGCCTCCCCTCCCGTCCCCTCCTCCCGTCCCTGATTTGAAATTCTCCGCTCTCCTGCATGACCCGTCCCGCCCCGCCACCTTTTGCCTCGTGCCGGAGGCCCCTTCACTAGCCCTGTGTCCTCTCCACTGACAAGCGTCGCCCTCCCCGCCCCCTTCCTACCTCCCGTCCCTGCTTGGGGACAGGGAAGCTACCTCACAAGGTGCTCGACCCTGCACAGGGGCGAGTGTCCGGGACTCCTGACTTTGCTCATTTTGCTGCCAACCACTGCGCAATGGTCTCATAATGGGACCTTAGCAGGGCCCGGGGCGCGGCGGGGGGGATGGCCTTGTGGAGAGAGGGGGCTGAGGGACTCGCGATGCTGTTCGTTGAATCGGTGGCCCCAGAAGGAGGGCTCCTGTCTCTGTCAGGCAGCGCTCACTGATTCTCCGGCTCTCATTTCTTTTTCCGTTTCCTCCCAGGCTGCTCCAGACTTAATTTCTAAGCAGACCAAAGACGCTTCTTCCAACACAGAGCAAAGCTGGTGTCTATGTGAGGGCCAGGGCTGGGGGCAGGCGCGGGGAGGGGCTGGGTCCTATGGAGGTGCCCAGATCCAAAGGATGAGATGGGAAGAGAAGAGACTGGCATCTGAATGGACCCCTGGTTCTCCCACCTGCCAGGATCTCCAGAGGAGTCCAGGGAAAGGAAAGTTCCCTTGGGAGGCCCCAGCATTTGGGGAAATAGGACTGCTCCCCCCCCCAAGCTGCCTCTTGTCTCCTCTCTTGGCTGTGGACCCCTGCTACTGCAGGTCTTGTGCATCCCACATGGGGTGCGGGGCTTCTGTGGGGGTTTGGGAAGCTCAGACTGATGTCGGGGAGAGGGACAGGGAACCAGGCAGTGGACCTCAACCCCCTCCATCAACAGGAAGCCCCGGTTTTCTGGTCCAGCCACTTCCCCATCCGCTGCCAACCTCTCGGCCCCTATCTGCTTTGAACCTGGGCTAGGGACAGCAGAGGGGGGATTGCCTCCCCCAGAACCATCCAGTCAAAGGGGCTCCCTCCCGGCTTAGAGTCCTGGCTGACTTCCCCCTCCTGGCCCAGGATCACACAGCCTCACTGAGCAACTTTGATCCTACAGAGAGGCAGGTGGGAGGGGACGGGGTGTCCACATCAGGCTTAGGGCCCTATTGTCAACGCTACTTTCGAATTTAATCACCAACCTGGGACCATGACAATCGGGGGAGGGGTTCCACACCCCAGAGCCTTTTCTGGGGAATGGATTTGTGTTCACAGTGCTGTAAAACCGTCTCTTTCAGGACCGAGGAGGCCTATTCCTGGGAATTGAGGCTACCCCAGAGAGTCCCTGTGAGCCCAGGCCAGCTCCCTCGTGAGTGGGGGAAAGATTTGGAAACCTTTGGTGGGGTTAAGGGACTATTGATCTTAAGCTTTTGCATTGGAGTGCTCCAGGGGAGGGGAGTGTGTGTTTGTTTCGAGTCCAAAAGAATGGATAAGAAGAACCAGTCCCTGACAGAGCATTCCTCTGAGCAATTTGGGGACATTAAGGAAGTGTATGTCCTCACAGATTGCATCTTAATTGTGGGCACCATGGAAGCTGCACACTGGCTATGTGGGTGGTCAGGGGGTGGCTCCTGCTCTATCTGCCATCTCTAACTTTAGGGTCACACAGGATTACAGGCCCTCCCCACTCCTGGTCTTAGCATTCCCAGCCTTATTGCCCAGTCCCAATCCCAATGCTGGCCTTCCATAAACCAGTCACCTGTCACTGTCTAGGCTGCCTGGGACCTAGCTTACCTGGAGGAGGCAAGGCCTGGTTCAGGGTCATTAGAGCAGGGATGAGTGCTGATATGTTCTTATAGGGCCCATAAAGCTGCCAGCCCCAGGCAGCCGGAGTGGGAGAGCCCAGCCCAGCAGCTCCCGCCTGCAGCGGAATTCAAGTCTTTGCTCTTCTTCTGACTCAGGGATGACCTTGGGCAACTTTTCTATTCCTCTCTGATTGCAACTTCCTCATCTATAGTGGAGATGGTAATCCCTGCCCTGACCTCTGCCAATAAACAGTTCCTGGGAACCTGCTGTGAGCCAGGCCTGCTCAGCCCGGACTTTCACAGCCAGCCTCACAGTGCCTGGGCGTAGCCGCTGGCCCATGGCAGGTGCAAAGATGGATCACAGTCCTTGTCCCCTGTGGATTTTCACTCTTAATGCCCTGTCCAGAGCAGGAGGGAAGCAGTAGGGAAGCTGGAGGGCTTTGAGGTAGGTTATCCCCGCAGTGTCTTCTGGCTCTACCCACGTGCTCTGTGATGTCAGCTGAGCCTCAGTTTCCCTTATGTGTGAAATGGAAGTCATACCCATCTTCTTGGCCCAGGGTTTGGTACATTGGCACATGTGACCATGACCTCTAAGCAGAGGTCCCTTACTTGGATTAAACCTGACCCTAGGTGACTGTGGATGCAGCATTGGTTGGAGGGGACCCTGGGCTAGGCCCAGGAAGGACCCCTGGCACATTCTGGCTCTTCCCAGACTCCCAAGGGCAAGGAAAGGGGAGCCTCAACTGCGTGGGGTGAGGAAGTGAGATTCAGATTCAGCCCTTCCTGGGACTGTGACAGGCGTGGGCTAGAGGTACAAGGGAGCTAAGAACCTTTGCTCCTGGTGTTCACAGCCCAGGGGAAGGTCAAATACATATCCCTAAACAGAAAAGTGTTTATCCCATAAACAGAAAACTGCCATGCCTTATGTGTGGAGTGGGAGGTGGGCAGACAGAGCAATAAGGTAGAAGATCAGAAGAGGATTTGGAGCAACAGGGGCTTCACACCCCAACCCCAACACCTACCCTTCCTCTCCCTCAGGCTGTATTCTGATCAGGAACATGAAGATAAAGATAGCAGATCTCTCACATGTGCATGGTCAGAATTCAACAGGATGATGCTGGGCAAAAGGCCCGGTAGAGGTCCAGGCACTTAGTAGGTGCTCAATAAGCGTCAGTTGTTAAGTATGAGTCCTTCAGGACAACCACGGCTTTATACCCGGACTAGCACAGGAGCCCAGAGCAGCGGCGCCTCATCCTGCCAGCGGGGAAGAGATTGGGAAAGGCTTTCCGGAAGAGGGGAGACCTGAACTGAGTCTTCAAAGACAAGTAGGTATGAACCAAAGGGGTAGGGGAAGCCAGGTAGGGGAGACAGGAGAAAAGGCATGCAGGTGAGGTGCACAGGAGCATTAAATGCGGGGGTAGACCACTGAGAGGTAAGACTGCAGAGGCATTTGGGGCCAGCCAGACAGGACTTGATTGTTAGAATTAGAAGGTTGGACTGATCTCTCCCTTGGTGGAGGGGTGGATATCAAAATCCCAATTTTATAGACCAGGAAACAGGCTCAGAGAGGGTCACTCAACCCCTGAAGGGGACAGGGATCCTCAGTTATTTCTTTGAGTTACAGAAGAGTAAGCCAAGGCCCAGAGAGGGCAGTGACTCACTCAATTTGCCCAGCAAAGAGAGCGCAGAGGTGGGATTTGAACCCTGGACTCCTGTACTCCCCCTTCCCAGAGCTCTTCCTGTGCTACCTCACCTCCCACAACAACACATGCTGCCCTCCTGCTGGGAGCCCAGCCTCCTCTGTCCTCACTTTCCACACCCCCAGATTCTCTGCAGATTGGCAGATGATTCACAGAAAGGTTTACAGAGATTCCAGCTTTTGTGTCCCAGGATAATGAGAGTAAATCCACACAGAACAAGGTGTAATCAGTAGCCCGCCCTGGCTCTACCACTCCCAGCCTGGATCTCTGCCATATTCCAGCAGGGACAGAAAGCTCCTTCCGCCAGCACCTGTGGGGGGCTACTGTCTCTCTTCCTCCTCTTTGTGCCCACCCTGTTTCTCTGGACTGTGGAGAGATCCCTGGGGAGATCTGGAGACTGTCACCAGGCCTCCTTGATCAAGGAGTTGGCAGAAACTTCTGCCCCTGAACAATTTGAAAATAACAATAGCAATAAGGCATGTGGAACAGTCCTGTGATGGAGATGACATATATTCTGTTCCTGTCCTGCAGAAAGTTCAGGAATACTCCCCCGTGGTTGTCCCCTCCCCTCTCAGTGTCTCAGCCACAAGAGCCCAGGCTCACGCTAGCAGGAGGCTGAGATCAGAGCACCTGTGGATTTTCCAGGTGTGTTCATTTACCTTCTGATTTTGTGGTGGAGGGACCCCTCAGACAGTGACAGTGATCAGAGGGGAGTTAGGTGGGGAGAAAAAGGAAGAGCCACACAGGCAGCCGTGGGGGTAAGGAAATAGTCCCTCTTCAGCAAATGCTGTGGCAACATTGAGAAAACAGCTGTGTGTGTGTGTGTGTGTGTGTGTGTACTTCTTTCCCCCTTATTACCCAATTAACCTGCTCATTGTAGAACATTTGGAAAGTAAGAGAAAAAAATTACCAATAACATTGTCTCCCAGAAGCAATCATTTTATAATTTTGACATATTTTTAAGAAAAAAGGTTTTAAAGAAAATAATCACCATCCTACCCTCAGATTCTCTGCTGATTGGAAGATGATTCAGAGAAAGGTTTGTAGAGATTCCAGTTTTTGTGTCCCTGGATGGTGAGAGTAAATCCACGCAGAACAAGGTGTAATCAATGGCCCAGGCTCTGCCACTCCCCAGCCTGGATCTGTGCCGTATTCCAGCAGGGACAGAAGTCCCTTTCCTGCCAGCACCCATGGAGGCTGCAGTCCTTCTTTTTTTAATCCATGTTTAATGTTTCTGTGCTCTCTTTGGGTATTCATCTATATGCAAACACACTATTGCCATAGTGAACAATTTAGTGCTCTGCTTTCTAACCTTCACATTTCAGTGTAAACATGAGTCTATGTTACTGAGGAGCCTTCACAACTTTCATTTTGTGGCTCAACAATATACTCAGGTTGTATCATCGGGCTACTTCCCATTACAAACAACACTGCAGGCCAGGTGCAGTGGCCCAACGCCTGTAATCCCAGCACTCCTGAGAGGCTGAGGCTGGAAGATTGTTTGAGGTCAGGAATTTGAGACCAGCCTGAGCAAGAGTGAGATCCTGTCTCTACGAAAAAACAGAACAATTAGCCAGGTGTAGTGGTGTATATCTCTAGTCCCAGCTATTCAGGAGGCTGAGGCAGGAGGATCACTTGAGCCCAGGAGTTTGAGGTTGCAGTGAGCTAGGCTGATACCACTGCACTCTAGCCTGAGTGGCAGAGCAAGACTCTGTCTCAAAAATATAAACAAACAGACAACACTGTAACGAACATCTTCCTGCTGCAGGGATAGGACCACAGAATGGGCAAGGAAACTGGAAGTCTCAATTCCTCCTCCCAGCTCCTCATTGAACAGAGCTACCACAGTTCATGAAAATAGTTTTGGGGCAGGGTGAGGGTTAAGCAAAAGGTCTGTGAGGGTCCCTCGGAGGCCAGTTGGAGAATCTGAACCTCGGAGTCCTAGCTCTTTGACTTCTGACATGCCTGTGAGGTAGGGAATGTGTGTGTGTGTGTGTGTGTGTGTTGGTGGGGGGAGGTGCTGGGCAGATTTCCGGGGTGGGGAGGGTGTGAGGAAAGGGCATGCTTGCAGGTGTCTCCTCCAGGAGTGTGCCTGCACAACACTGGCGCCCTCTACTGTCACTGCTCTTGCCACAGTTCAGGACCTTTCACAGTTTGGAAGTTCTTTCTCTCTAACTGTAGATCAGTCTATCCCTCCTTAGTCTTTTCCAGGTGGGGGGAGGGCATCATTTCACAGCAATGAAATAGCATTCAGAGAGTTGAGAAACAACTCTTTAGGTCCACCCTCAAACCCAGTACCCAGAACTTTAGCTTCCTTCAAGAGACTTCCCAGACACTACTACCACTTAAAACCGTACTCTAACTTCTGAACTACTCTCTCGTAGATATCAGAGGGGAAACTGAGACAAGCAGTTGAGAATGAGGCAGCAAGTCCACTAAAGACCCTACTCTATCTAGCCACTTCCCTCTCCAGGTGTGGCCCTGGGGAGGGGGGTGGTCAGAGCTGCAGAAAGGAGCTGGGGTTTTTGGCAAGGCAGCGTGGAGACCTGCTGCGTCCTCGGATAAGGCTGCACGTGGGCACGTGTGGGCTGGTTGGATGGATCTACCCTGCCTCCCCCTTATCATGGCGACCGGGCAAGGGGGGAGAGTGGCTGTTTCATAGCAAGTAACAGAAAAGTTTCTGAAGTGTAAAGTTTAGTGAAGCCTGTGTGAGAAGAATAGTGGCAGGGCTGGCTTCATGGGCGTAGGATTTGGGTAGCTGCAGAAGGGCTGCGCGTGGAAGAGCTCTGGGTTGTCATTTTGTGCGGCATACTGCAGACTGGGGGAGACAGTCCGTTTTCCGGCTGCATCTCCAGCCTCCCAGGGCAGGCTGGGAGCCGCTGGGCAATGGGTGTAGGGAACAACCCCTGGACCAGCAGCCCCTTGTAGAGCCCTCGCTGGCGCAGGTTCTGCTTTCTCATGGGGAACGCTCCACGGTCGCTTGCTTACTGCTCACTGCGCAGCACCGCTGCCGCCTGTGTGTCCGCAAGGCCACTCCAGCAGCCTGGCAATGCTCGAGGTGTGGGCCGCGCGGGGGCCTCCGGAGCGCTGCCTGCTTCTAGCAGTGCCGCCTGATCGCCGGCCCAGTGGCGCATGGCCCGCTGCGGCCACGTCCAGCCCGAGCGCGCTCCCCACCTGGCCAGCCTGGGCCCGGAGCGCTGACTGTGCTGGGCCTGCAAACACCGCGCTTGCTGCACACGCGGCTCGCGGGGAACGTGCTGGACAGCACCCGCCGGCCTGACTGGTGCCTCTACTATCTGGTCTGGCGCTGCGCCTGGGCTGTTAAGGAGGCGGGAGGAGGCCCTGGCCTCCGGAGACGGTGTAGTTTCCTGGCCGAGCCAGAGGGGCAGGGCTGTTCACTGCTCTTTCTGGACCTTGTTTTCTGAACGAATCCCTGCGCTGGGGAGGTGCAACCCTTTTCTTCGTGCTTCCCGGCGCCACCGTCATTACGATCATGCTCTGCGCATTGGGCACCCGTGCCATCTTACACTTTCAGGAACAAAAATCTGGTCCCCAGGTTGCAGAATCCTTCATTGGAAATAGCTGACCCTCACTTCTTGCCAGGACTTTAGGAGGCGGGGTACAGGGGCGGGGATCTGGGGGGGCACTCATAGGTGAAGGAACACATATTCACTTTGTGAAAAATGCAGGGGAGGAATTCCAGGGATTTTTCTCTCCTGCTTCGCAGGAAGCGGTGTTGGCACAGCTTGGATGGCTGTAAGGGCGTCGAGATCCTAGAAACTGAGGGACGCCTTCCTGGGGCTCAGCGTCCCCATACAAGTCATAGGACAGGCCTGGAGTGGGCGGGGACTGTTTCCATAATACGCGAATTCCTACCAGTGCCAGGACAGTATGGGATTCGAGTTTTTCCCGTCTCTTCCTCGCTGCCTGGTTTGCACAGGTCATGGACCTTCCTTGAGCCTCCTCAGGCAAGCTCCGACCCCTGGGTGCTTCCAGTTCAAACCAGTGGTGGTCTGAACCATTGAGGCAGATGAGGACCCATGCAGGTTATTGAATTAGTGTGGACGCATCCTGCAGTTCTGGTTGGATCCTGAGTGGAGGCTGCCGAGGTGGCTCCTCGTTATGTGGCAGAGGGGCGCGGGGCACTTCAGCACCGTGGGATGGACAGCAACCTGGAAGCAGCTGCCCAAGCTTCGTAGGGGAGGACGCAGCCCCGCTCCCCTCACTCCTGCGTGGTTCCGGGGTCTTTACCCTGGGAATAGAGGCGGAGGGACCGTCCCAGCCGGCCGAGCTCTGGGCCGGGATCTCAAGGCCCAGAGACTGGGTGGAGCCTGGGGCCTGTGCTCAGGGATCAGGGCCCGAGCTTGAGGTCGGGGCTGAGGAGTAGGGAGGGAGCCGCGGCCCCGCTCTCCAGGTTAGGCTGGGATCCAGCTCCTCGCAGCCCGGGCTGACACGGAGCCTTGGTCACGCTCCTGGAGCGTCCTTGGGGTCGCTGGGAACCCAGAGCTTCGGGCGCCAGTGGGGTTGAGACCCTGCGCGGCTGGCCCAGCAGTACAGCCTCAGTGGCAGCCTCTCACCTCGGGTTAAAAGACAAGATAAGGGCAATTTTGAGGGGAAATGGAGGTGCAGAGGGCTGCGTAAAGGTACCCAGGTAGAGCAGTCTGACGGTGCTGACCTGGTGACTGCAAAGGGAGTGATGGACTGTTTCTAGGAATCGCAAATGCGGCCCTTTATGGGAATAAGATTACGAAGTGTTTTATGCAAGATCTCTTCTGAGCCTTGCAACAGCTGAGAAAAGTAGGCCCGAATATCTGATGTAATCCACGAAGGATCTCAGAGAGGGTAGCCAACTCCTCCAAGTCACACAGCTGAGAGGCTTTGAGCAGGATTGGAATTCGGGATTCTGTACGTGGGGTCTGCTGCTTGTCCTCAGCATCTACTGCTTGCGGGAGCTGAGTCGCCTCCCTGGCAGGGTGTCCCCGCAGCCATCCAGTCAGCTGTGACTCTGCAGGTCAGTCATGGGTGCCAGTCATGAATGCCATCAGGAGACCCAGCAGACAAAGAAGGGGATGGAGGAGTGCTGGTCTTGAGGATGGCAGTGGCAGTTATGGTTCCAGGAGGACGAGTGCATATGGCATGGGGACCTTGGACAGGTAAGGGCTCATGATCCAGTTGGAATGAGGCCCAGGTCTCCCATTAAGCCTGACTCGTCTATATGTAATGCACCGTCTCCCCAGCTCGCATTGAAAGCCAGGCCCACTGGCTTACCTCTAGATGGATCCACTCCACAGGCAGTTCCCAGGGCAGGCCCTGACCCCACCTCCTTGCTGTTGCAGTCTTCTCCAATTTCTGATTCCACCTGCCCAGAAAAGCCTTCCTGACTGGAGCCTGGACAGGAGGCAAGGCCAGCCCCTGGTGCCTGTGCACGTCCACTAGTGTCCACTAGTCGGTGTCTGCACAGATGCTGCCTTGATCTCAGCCAGCCAAACAGTTTGTTGGGGAGGAGTCACAGAGATCCCAGGTGGGTGGGGCAGCCCAGGCCAGGCTTCCCAGGGTCCCCATCAGAGGAGGGTCAGAAACGGGAAAAGCCACAAAGTGGGCACCTTCTTGTCAAGGATTAGCACCTAGCATGGGAGGCCTCTTTCCTCTGAATATAATGGTGATAACAGGATTTAGTTTGACAGGTGGCTTTTCTAAATTGTCCCAGGATTTTCCTGAAACACCTCCTCCCCACTGGTTGAGGCCCAATGGCAGGTGGGGCAAGGATAAGTGCTGAGGGACACTAGAGTATCCAGTCTATTAAAATGGTCACTGCAGGTGTCACACTGGCCTGGGAGCAGCAGGGCTTGGAGAACACCTGCTGCTGCCAGCCTGCCTACCCTTACAGTCCCAGAGATAGGGTGGGGAGTAAATAATTCACAGCAGGCCCCTAGAGCTGATGGTTTGATCGGGCACATCAGATTCAATTTGTAACAATCTTCCTTCCCTGTCCTATCTTGCAGCCCTCCCAACAGCGACTGTTTATCTGGCAGGGCCTGCTGTCCTTGGGTATGTGGCCAAAGCTTAGAGGCACTGACTCCCCACCTGATCTTCCATTGCCCCTCAAGTTTTGCATCCTCCATCAGCCTGCACGGCTGGGCTTCATCTTCTGAGCCAGGAAACTGGATGTTGCTGAAGTACAGCCCCTCAGCTGGGACCAGAGGAGGAGGATCAGAATCAGGAGAGGCCATAAGGTGGGTACCTTCTCATCAAGTGTTGGAGCCCAGCCTGGGAGTTCCTTTACTGCTGAATACAATCATGATCACAAGATAATAGCGGCTCCCAATTATTGCCCGTTTACTATATGTCTCTGCTAGGCATGGTGCAATTAAGTTATATGCATCATTTCATTAATCCTTTCAACAATCTGTGACGTATGTGCTGTGATGATTTCCATTGCACACATGGGGCTGGTAGAAGTTAAATCACCCAGACCACATGGTCTGAGAGAAAAGCTAGGATTCTAACACAGGCTGCCTGACTTCACATGACTCTCAGATGCTTTCCTGGCCTTGCAGCTGTTTTGTGTGGGCATAGCCTCAATGCCCAGTGGAGCATGGCTTCTCTGGTGACCTCAGGACAAACCTCTGCAAAAGAACCCCAGCAGGGTGGCAGGTCTGGAGGAGGCAGGCCATGTGTAGGGGGTGCTTGGGTGCATTACAATGGAATCAGAGTGCTAAGAGGGGTTCCTCCAAACTTCCAAGGTCCTCTCAGGGTTCGACAGCCAGGACAAGGTGGGTTCCTTAGGGAGGGAGCTGCCACTGGGGCCTGTCTGCATTGACTCCTTTTGGATCTGTGGGTGAGAGAGAGAGCCAGTCGCTGATCTGGGAGGCCAAGGGGAGCTCAGGATCATGCAGGCCTGGGACAGGGTGAGGTGAGGGGAGAGGTGACATCACAAGCCTGCAGGTCTGTGGAGCAATCAGGGCAGACATTGTAGAGAAAGGAGAAACAGAGCTCTGGGATCTGTTTCCAACCTCCTTCCTGATGAGAACAGCTTAATGAGAGTGAAGTTCCCACCCTGGGGAGCTCAGAGTCTAACAGAAGAGACACAGCTCGTAACTGGTGGGCAAGGACCATGCCTATTTCTCACAGGGGACCCAGCACCAGCAGGGGCCAGACACACAACAGGAGCACAATTTATATTTGTGGATGAACAATCCCCATTTTTCCTTTTCTTACGTTTTCCTCAGTTTCCCCAGCAATGGCCTCTCAGACTGGGAAGAGCCTGGCTGGAATGCCTGTTAACTCATGTTACTCCTCACAAAGCTTCAGATTGCCAGGCCAGGGAAAGACAGTGGACATCAGACGGAGAGACGCCAGCGCTAATCCTGTGTTTGCAGGGCCAGGATAAACAATAGACTGTAGAGACCGTTGTGTCCCACTCTTTCATTTTATAGGGGGAGTGACAGATCCAGAAAGAATAGATGACTTGCCAAAAGCTACAAGGCGAGCGAGAAGGGGGGCCAGGGATAAATAGTGTTTTTCTAGGACCTGAACTGTTCTAGGTCAACCTCCTTCCTCGCCAAGGAAACTGGATCTTCCAGCAACCCACGAGCCAACCACCGAACAATCACTCAACTTAGCACTGGGCGATCGAGTACACGACGCTCTACTTCTAGGCCTTGAGCACGAAGCAGGATCGATCGATTAGCTGTCCCTGCTGGGCGTGGCCGAGCGCGGATTGGCTGGCGTTTGGGAAATGGGCGGGAAAGGCCACGCGTGGCGAGCGGGTGGGTGAGTGGAAGCTCCTGCTGCACTCACAGAAGCCCAATGCGCTGTCGGGCTGCCGTGGGCCCCAGTGAGCGCTGGAGGTGGGCAGGGGCTGAGGGTCCCCTCAGTCCTTGCTGTGTATCATTTAAATCGTTCTCCAATCGGTACCTCCTCTGTCCTCAGAGGCCCTTCCCAGGCTCTCAGACTCTATTAACTCCATTGTTAAAACTCTTCATTCATAGTCTTCACCACTCCTCCTGTCTCCGTCTGAAGCTGTGGTTTCCAACCACTGTGCATTTTCAAAAGAAATCAATTGCATGCAAGTGGCCCTGCCCTGCGGGGTCGGAAAACACCGCTCTGCACTCCCCTTTCGCTCCCGCCCTGTGCAATCCCTCTTTAGGGAAACCTTTAGGGTGCAGCTTTGAGTCACTCTCTACTGAGTAGTCCCTGCTCCTGCAGGCCACAGGGGTGCATCCTTGGGGCTTTGGGACCCTCAGTGCACAGAGGTCCGCGTTTACTCTGGTATTCTTTCCCAGCCTCAAGGAGCTAGCTCTGTCCCACCAACACTACACAGGCCTCTCCTACCTCTAACTGTTTCCACATTCTTCCCTTTTGTAGGTTAAGGGCCAAAGGTGACCCCCAGTTATCCCAGGAGCTGAGAGCCCTGGCTGTTTTGGGAGCACCAGAGTCTTGGAGTCCCCACTGTGGCTATGTCCTGGACTAGCCTCCAGCCTTCATTCTTTGGGCAGGGTGGCAAAGAGAACTCGATGGCCAGCAGGGTGACTCTTTCCAGCTAGCAAGTGCCTAGGAGGGCAACAGACCCAGCTCTTAAGTGCTCCTCACCCTCCCATGTATAGAAGAAGATAGAAGAGGTATTCCTTCCCTCTGAAGGACCAGTGGGTTCCATTGCTTGCCCCCTGCCCCCACACACAACCCATGGCCAACTCCCTTAGGGGGAGTATTTGCTGGAAGGCTCTGACCATCTGTTTTATGGGTTAAATTGTGTTCCCTGCAAAAGAGCAACTTCCTAGAAGCATACTGATAGAAAATTTAAAAGAATCATTTGAAAATTATCAACGTTTACTGAAGGACATAAAATAAGGCCTAAGTGGAGAGACTTACTATATTCCTAGAAAGGACCTCTAAGTCCTGTTTCCAGCTGAGCAGCTCTTCTTGTTTATTTCCTTACTGGGCTGTAAGATTTCTTTGGAAAACACTCCAGAAATATTTAGGAAAAAAAAGTGAAGTATAGAGACTGGAAAGTATAAAAATAGAGGCATTAAAAAAAAAAAAAGAAGAGAAAAATCCAACCAACAGTCAACTCAAAACAAATGAGGAGCTTTAACAATGCAATCTACAGAGGAAGAGGAGAGGTACCATATCAAAGAAAGATTAGATCTGCTTTTGTTCTTCAGGAAGAAAAAGGTCACAGAGCAGCTATAAGAGCAGAGATTGCAGGGTGTGTCTTTGAGGAAACTGAGGCACATGAGAATGGAAGGCGAGGCTCTCTCATCAATGAATATTTTTGCAGTGTAGTGGGCACTGGGGCCCAGGGGATAATCCTACTTGGTCTCTGTCTCAGGCAGCTCAGAGCCTTGAGATGAGAGGTTGGGGAGACTGATGAGGGTGTAGGTGAATTACCTACTGAGTGACCTATGCCATGGAGGCGGGAAACCCATTGGCATTGAGGGCCCAGCTGTGGGTTGCACAGCCCTTTGGCTTGGAAGAGATTGACAGATAGGTGGGATCTAGGACCAGAGAGTCTCTGGCATTGTGGACAGGCCAGAGATGAGCATGGACAACAGGATGTGACTGACTGTGACCAGCCAGGCTCAGGAGATTGGACAGTAGATATAGAAGGAGTGCTATGGTTGGAATGTATCCTCCAAAATTCATGTATTAGACATTTAATCCCCAATGCAACAGTGTTAGGAGGTTGGGGCCCAAGTTCTTGAGTTCTACAAGCTCTGCTCTCATATTGATTAATGTCATTATTGCAGGAGTGGGTTAGTTATGGCTATGGTGGGCTTGTTTTATTTATTTATTTTATTTATTTTTTATTTTATTTTATTTTGTCACAGAGTCTCACTTTGTTGCCCAGGCTAGAGTGAGTGCTGTGGCATCAGCCTAGCTCACAGCAACCTCAAACTCCTGGGCTCAAGCGATCCTACTGCCTCAGCCTCCCAAGGTGCTGGGACTACAGGCATACGCCACCATGCCCGGCTAATTTTTTCTATATAAATTAGTTGGCCAATTAATTTCTTTCTATTTATAGTAGAGATGGGGTCTCGCTCTTGCTCAGGCTGGTTTTGAACTCCTGACCTTGAGCAATCCCTCCGCCTCAGCCTTCCAGAGAGCTAGGATTACAGGCATGAGCCACCACGCCTGGCCAGGTGGGCTTGTTTTAAAGGTGAGTTCAGGCTCCCTCTTGCTCTCATGGTCTCTGGCTCTTTTGCCTTCTGCCATGGGATACCACAGCAAGAGGCCCTCACCAGATGCGGCCCCTTGACTTTGGATTTTCCAGCCTCTAGGACGGCAAGAAATAATTCCTTTCCTTTATAAATTACCCAGTCTGTGGCATTCTGTTATAGCAACACAAAATGGACTAAGACACAGAGTCATGCTTGATGGCAGCCCCACCCCTTGATGCTGCCCCCATTGAGAATCCACCCCCTTGCCCCGGGCCATAATTGCTGCTGCTGTCCCCAGGTGCCTTCCCCTGTGTTCAAGCCCCACAACAGACCCCCTGAGGCACTTTGGACAACAAGGCTGCAGGGACACCCTTTGTGGAGGTGACTCCATTCCCAAAGGCTGGAGACACCGAGGACAAGCAGCAGATCCAGCATGCAGAATCCTGGATTCAAGTTCTGGCTCAAGGCTCCTCTGCTGTGTGACTTGGAGGGGTTGGCTATTCTTTATGAGCCTTGGTACTCTTATTTGTTAGTAAGGATAGTTGGGCCTACCTCCCTGGGCTGCCAGGAGCCTCAGCAGTTACAGAGGGTTACTTATGAGATACCTAGGAAAAGTAGGTAGACCCACTCTGGTCACTCAGCAGGGCCAGGCTGCTCTTCCCCCTCCTCCTGCCTCACCCCAGGGTCCCCTCTGCACCTCTGTCTCCCCTGTCCCAGCTGCCATTGGCATTCTTTTTCTTTTTTTTTTAACCAGGAGCTTTGCCAAGGGTCTGGGCATGCAGATGCACTGACATTGTCTCCACTGGCCTTAGAACTGAATGGCCCCCCACCCTCAGCTCTCAGACCCCACTCCTAGCCCCAAGCACCAGCACCCATCTTCTGCTCCAGGCTCCTTGAGCCCCTTTACCCCCAGCTCCAGCTGTGGCCTCCTCACCCCCAAGCTCAGAACCTAGGCCCAAGCACTCTTGTCACTGCAGGAGTCTCACACTGTGGCCATCACTGCCTCTTCCAGCTCTGTCAGGTGAGCTCTGTCTCTGATAGGTCAGTCTGGGCTCAGAGGTGGGGACAAGGCCCCTTTCTTTTTCCAAGGACCCAGCCTTTTTCTGCCACATTCAAATGGCTCTGTCTACACAACCTGCACAGCCTGGAGTCCCACACCTGTGGGGTAAATGTGAATGACACAGTTGTTTCTGGAACATACTTGCTCTTGTAGCTCACCCTTTTCTTTCCTCACATCTTCCCCCACCTGTAAATCTCCCTCAGCTTCCCCACCTAGCATTATCTGACCCTGTACACAGAAGTCAGAGGGTCACCCTCCAAATTCTCCAAGGGGACAATGCCTGGGTTTCTCACAAGACTTTTACCACTTCCCTCCCCAACCTCCTGGCAGAGGTGCCTGGGAGCTCAGCTCAAGGAAGAGTTTGGAGAGGAACTGGGACCCAGCTTTTCTCCCCACTCTGGCTCTGTCCTCCCAGTGGGAAGATGTTCACTACAGTGTTGCCTAAAATGAGAAGCATGCTGCGTGGCCACTGAGAGGGGAATGACACAACCTGGGTGTACCTGAAGGCTGTGTAGCAGCACAGATTCATGTTTACACCGAAATGCAAAGGTTAAAAAGCAGATTTAATGGTTTGTTATGTAAAGAATGTTATTTGCATATGAATTAAAACTGAAAGGGAATATAGAAAAATAAAAGCAGACAAATTAAGGGGTGAGGGTGATTTTTAAAAATTCATAATGTGTCATATAATTAAAAACAATATTCTTTGGATTATAAGATGATGGACAAAATTTTTTCCTGCTTTCCTGATTTTCTACAATGAGCAGGAATTACTTCCATAATCAGGGAAAAGGAGCCTTTAAAAAGTGGTTCCCTTTATGTTGATTCAAGTTAATTGAGAAAAAAGTTCCTTTCTCTCCTCAAAGCTGCCTGTGGCTCTTTCCTTCCCCACGACCTGCAACCTTGATTTCCACCTGAACGCCTCATGTGGGGTGCCCTCACCACCAAGCCCCTCATAATCCTGTGGGCTGTTCTGTGTTGACGTCCCTCAGCCAGAGACCACCAGGAGCAGCTGCAGTTGAGTAAGTTGGGTTTGTTACTCGTAGCAGTGATGGAGAACTCAGATCACGGGAAAATATTTCAGTAAAATGATGTTAAAAATAACCTATTATAGGGTTTGGGCTTTCGTTGGGTGATTTGAGAGAGGGTCTGAGGAAGTGGGGGTTCATGCTAGATTGGAAGCTGCCAGAAAGCATGAGCAATTCCATAATTGTCTTAGTCCATTTAGTGTTGCTATAATGGAATACCTGAGGCTAATTTATAAAGAAAAAAGGTTTATTTGGCTCACGGTTCTGCAGATGTACAAGAAGCATGGCTCCCACATCTGCTTCTGGTGAGGGCCTCAGGCTGCTCCCACTCATGGAGGAAGGCAAGTGGAAGCTGTGGTGTGTGCAGAAATCACATGGTGAGAGAGGAAGCATGAGAGAGAGGGAAGGGGAAGGGGAAGGGGAAGGTGCCAGGCTCTTTTTAACAACCAGCTCTTGAGGGAACTAAAAGAGAGAGAACTCACAGCACCCAGGGAGGGCATTAATCTATTCATGAGGGATCTGCCCCATGACCCAAACACCTCACATTAGCCCCCCACTTCCAACATTGGGATCAAAGTTCAACATGAGGTTTGGGGGCAAACATACAAACTCTAGTAGATACCTTAACAAACCTTATCTATAGAGAGGACAGAGTAGAGCAAGGATAAAGCTGTATTGGTGGGAAAAAGGAGCAGTCACCTTGGATTCAGTAATGGTTTCTTAGATATGATTCCTAAAGCACAAGCAACAACAGAAAAAACAGGAAAATTGGGCATAATCAAAATTTTAAAATTTACATACTTCAAAGGATAACATCAAGAAAGTGAAGGGCTGGGCGCAGTGGCTCACACCTGTAATCCCAGCACTCTAGGAGGCTGAGGCAGGAGGATCGGTCAAGGTCAGGAGTTCAAAACCAGCCTGAGCAAAAGCGAGACCCTGTCACTACCAAAAATAGAAAGAAGTTGATTGGTCAACTACAAATATATAGAAAAAATTAGCCGGGCATGGTGGCTCATGACTGTAGTCCCAGCTACTCAGGAGGCTGAGGCAGGAGGATGGCTTGAGCCCAGGAGTTTGAGGTTGCTGTGAGCTAGGCTGATGCCACGGCACTCACTCTAGCCTGGGCAACAAAGCGAGACTCTGTCAGAGAGAAAGAAAGAGAGAGAGAGAGAGAGAAAGAAAAAGAAAGAGAGAAGAAAGAGAGAGAAAGAAGAGAAAGAAGGGAGGGAGGGAGGGAGAAGACAACCCACAGAATGGGAGAACATTTTTGGAAATTATGTACTGATAAGAATCTAGAGTATATAAGGAAATATTATGACTCAGTATTTAAAAAACAATTAAAAATTAAGCAAAGGATATAAATAGACATTTCTTTAAAGAAGATAAACAAATGGCCAGTAAACACATGAAAGGATGCTCAACCTCACTAGTCATTAGGGAAATATAAATCAAAACCACAGTGAGAGGCTACTTCATACCCATTAGGATGGCTATCACTGAAAAAGACATTAATATGTGTTGATGAGGATTTAGAGAAATTGGAAGCCTTTATACATTGCTTTTGGGAATGTGAAATGGTGCGACCCCTGTGGAAAACAGTTTGGAGTTCCTCAACACAGAATTATCACGTAACCTAGCAATTCCACTTCTAGGTATATGCCCAAGAGACATGAAAACATATATGCACACAAAGACTTGTACATGAATGTTCACAGCAGCATTTTTCATAATAGTAAAAAAGTAGAGGCAATTCAAATGTCCATCAACTGATGAATGGATAAACAAAATGTGGAATCTCCATATAGTGGAATATTATTTGAGTCCAAAGGCCAGTAGATTGCTATAGAACCAGGAAGAGTTGGTGTTCCAGTTTGAAAGTGTTTAGGCAGCAGAATGTTCTCTTACTCCATGGGGGGTCAGCTCTTTGCTCTACTCACGCCCTCAACTAATTGGATGAGGCCCACCTACATTAGGGAGGGCAATCTGATTTACTCAGGCTAACAATTTCAATCTTAATCCCTTCCAAAACACCCTCCCAGAAATACTTGGAATAATGTTTGACCAAATATCTAGGCACCTGTGGCCCCATCAAAATAAAACATAAAATTGACCACCACAGGAGTGATGTACTGGTACATGCTACAACATGTATGCAGTTTGAAAATGTTATGCTAAGTGAAAGAAGACCAAACATATCTCAAAGGACTACATATTGCATGATTCCATTTATATAAAACGTTCAGAATAAGCAGATACATAGAGACAAAGCAGATTAATGCCTGCCTACCACTGGGGAGATGGGAGGGTTTTGAAGTAACTGCCAAGTGGGGATGAGGTTTCTTCTTGGGGTGATGGAAATGTTCCACGTTTGACATTGTGATGGTTGCACAACCCTGTGAATGTAGTTAAAGCCATTGAATTGTGCACTTTCAATGGGGGCATTAAATGGTATGTAAGTTATATCACAATATAGCTGACAAAAAGAATAGCAATGGCTCAATTTAGCCAAGAGAGGGGTTGTTTGTCTGTTACAGATGGCAGCATGATGACAACCTTGTTTTTGTCAGTGGTTAGACAAAATTGTAAAGTGGCCTTGTTTTGTCTCATTTTATCACAGTCTCAGAGTAACCTTAATGGAGGTTGGAATTTGGTGAGCCTGTTTATGTCCAACAGGAGAACAAAATGACCTGGCTGTGAGACTCCAATCAGTTTGTGCAACATTAAGGTCTAACTCTGAGCATCAAATCAGCTCTGCATGTCAGGGGCTGCTTCCCTCCCCCACCCCCCCAATGGACACTGGGAAGCTCGGTGCAGCCCTCAGGAGTCCACGGGAATGTGAATAAACACGCTTGGAAAGTCTGCAGAAGCTCCGGTCCCAGCCTCCTGCTGGTGTGAACCTGGGCTCCTGTGCCTGGGACCCTGGGAGGTGGGGGACACTGTGCCAGAAGAGAACATGTGCTGCCTGGGATTTTTTTTTTTTTTTTTTTTTTTTGCTTTCTTATGTCTCTTGCTATTTCAAAGTATTTAATGGTAGAAAGTTCCCGCCTGCTCTGACAACGAGGTCCCATGGTACCCCAGTGCCCACCCCCAGCCCTTTCCCTGCCCCTGCTGCCCCCCCAGGAGTTGACAGTCCAGGAAGGACTTGTAGGGTGAGGTGAAGGGGTAGGGAGGGGAGCTGCAGCCATTGCAGCCTTTCCTCGCCATTGCAGATATTTGGATGGATTCAATCTTATTTTGTATTGGGTTTCATCTTAACAAACACCAAGGGGCACTAGGAGTCCCTACACATCCTTCCTGGTATGAGCTACCTAATGGAGGATTCAGAGGACCAGGTCAGGTGGAGGCTGGGTTCCCAGCGAGGGATGGTACAGAAGGAGCACTGGGAGTGGTAGAGGAGACTAGGGTTTGAATCCCAGCCCCGTTCCCCACGCAGGGCTACTTAGGTGAGCCACTGCCCTGTCAGGGCCTCAGCTTTCTGTTCTACAACTCCAAGAGGTAGTTGAGGTCTGTCATCTAAAGTTGAATGGCCCACACTGAGATTGTTTCTTCCTCTATAAAATCAGGATCCTGTTACTCATTGTGGAAAGATGAGTAATCCCATCAAATGATCAAGCTTACCCTTCTGGTTCCACATAGCTCTACAGTCTCACTTCTCAATTCTCCCACCCTTCACAGGATCCTCTTGCACAACCCACCTCTGTGTCTTCTCCCATTCTGTTCCCTGTGCTTGGGTTGCCCTTCCCTCCACTCACCTGGTGACACTTAGCTCAGTCCTCCAGGAAGCCTTCTTCAATCTCCCTCCCACTGGCTGGGTTGGGCGCTGGCCCGTGGGCTCCTATCATGTCTGGGCATAATGCCATCATGGTCCTAACGATCGAGTTGATAATTCACAGCTACTAATGATGGTTGTAACTTACTGAGCCTTTACTCACGGCCTGCCCCTGCTCCAGGCCCTTTATACAGCATAACCTCATTGAATCCGGAAGAAGTAAAATTTAGCTCAGAGTTCAAAGTAAACATCTGCCCTGCCATTGATCCAGCTGAGATAACAGAGAGTGATAGAGCCAGCTGCAGGGTTAACAGGAAAGAGTGTTTCTACCAAGCATAGGCTGCAGCTACACAGTGCTATAACCACCCTCTTCCTGGAGTTACTAGTGCTTTCTTACGGACTGAGAAAGGTTTTTGCTAAAATCATGGAGTATCAGAAACTGTGCAGTTTGGAATGACGTCATTAAGAATGATGTATCCCACTCCGATCTGGAGGATTGAAGTCACATTGGCACAGCAGCAGCCTCTATCTGGTTCCCAGATAAAGACTCTTCTCGGCACAACATTCCACATTTATCTACTTTCCAAGGAAAACAGCACCCTGCTGCACTCCACAGTCCATCCCTTTGCACGTATCCCTTTGAGTCTATAAAAAATGTTTTATTTAAATTTCATCTACACCCCACTCTTTCCCCAATACCATAGGAACTGTCTTCTTCACTTGGTTAGATACACCATGAGTCCTTTGTTACAGTCAATGATCCTCACTTGGTCCAAACACAGGCTTGCCCCTGGTGGTCTCAAGCCCCAGTTGGGCCAGGACAGTCCTAACCACAACCCTGAAGGAGGTGCTGTCTTTGCCCCCATTTTTCAAATGGGGACGGTGAGGCAGAGGAAGGTGCAGGGACTTGTCCCTATGTTGGACTTAAGTGTGAACCCAGACCAGGTTGCTCGAAAGCCCACTCCAGTCTTCTGCTTGGTACTCTCCTGCCCACTAGCCCTGACCTTAAGCCATGGTGGGTGTCTGTTCTGGGGTGTGTGTTGGACCTTTTCCTGCGCTGTCATCACTGGGATGCGGGGCCTCAGGTTCCTTGTGTTTCTGCATCACTTTCGGAATGGGGGCAGCAGAACTAAATGCAAATGTTACATTATCTGATCTACAAATGCTCTCCCGCTCACTGCCTTCCTATCCCGAGGCCTTGGGGGTCCCATGGACAGCAGCATGGTTGGACTCAAATGTTGGGGACCACACAGACCAACCACCATCTCCCTAGGTTAGGCCAAGGGCCCCTTTCTGACAATGGTGGATCCCTGCCCTCAAGGGGTAGGTTTCTGATTTGAGGTCGTGAGTCAACACCCAGGTAGGGCCAGGGCATAATGCAGGGGATGGAGCCTGGCACCCCCATCCCAACCCCAGCCTTGGTGCTCTCTCTGCAAAATGGCCTCTGAGTGTGTTAAAAAGCCAGTGCACACAAAGCACTAGGTGCCAAGCCCGGCACATGCTCAGGGAACCCCGGAATTAACTGGGTTACTTGTGGGGAAAGGTTTTTCTGCCCCTCACCATTGGCATCCCACTTGTGCCTGTCCCCATGGAGGCAGGGACAATGCTGAGGACTGGTAGGGGGAAGATGGAGGCTCCCGGGGTGGTGGTGGCCTCTGGTGGCAGCATCACAGCTGCTGCAAGAGCACACAGCATGAGCCAAGCAGGAGTGGCACAGCTGGTCAGAGGGGTCTACCAGCCGGGGCCTCATTTGTGCCCTGGCACTTCACTCTCAGGACACCTTCTGTGTCCATCAACTCATTCTGCCAGCATCTATGCATAGGCATTGAGCTCCTGCCATGTGCCGGCCCTGGGCGAGGCACCAGAGGGGACAGTGGGGGACAGCAATGAATGAATGATGCATCTCCCAGGCTTTCTGGGGATTCTCAGCCCTGTGGAGGGACAGCCAAGGAAACACATGAGGACCTGAGGGTGAGCAGTGCTGTGACTGAGGCCAGTGGTGGGGACAGAGGAGGGGTGCCCAGCAAGAGGAAGTGGAGATGACGCCCTGGACTTGAGGGAGGAGAAGGCATCTCTGAGACCTGTGTCCAGCTGGACAGTGAGGAGGCCCAGATGTGGCTCCTGGACAACACCTGCCCTCTCCTGGGAGCTGAGCACCTGGGCAGCGGCCATCCTAGCCACCTCCGGCTATTGCTCACGGACCAGGGCTGGGCTTGGCCTGAGGCCACACAGCCAGATCTCAGCAGCCCTCGGCTGAGCAGCTTCTGGGGATGTGGGCTGGGCCTGGTGCAGTTTTAACTTTTATTTCTGTCCAAGTAGTACAGGTAGGCAGTTGAAAAGAAAAAGAGTGTTTATAAGGCATACGACCAAACGGCACCCTTGCCCCACACTGGACTCTCTCTTCTGTTTCCATGTATCTGTCATTAATTAATTCATTTCCAGCCTGGCCACCCGAGCTGAGAAACATTCATCAGTAAATAATGCCCCAGCCCATGCAGTGGTGTGCCGCACATGCCTTTTCTCTTACTGGCATCTTGGAGCCCTCAGACTTCCTACTCCTGTTTGGACTGGCTGCTTAGTGCTGCTGCCATGGAACTGTCACCCAATAGTCTCTGTCCCTTCATCTAGGGGTCCTCAGGCATCCCCCCATCCCATGACATCCTGCTTTTCTGGGTCCCACAGCTTTCTCATTTTAGTTCATTCCCTTATGTTAAAAAAATACTTTCTCTTGAAGTAAAGGAACATGGTAGAGGTACACAGAAGCCAAATTTTATGACCTTGAACATTTAATTATATCTTTTTTTCTACCCTCACAGTTGGTTGATATTTTGACTGGATATATAATTCTATGTGGAGATAATTTTCCCTGTAAGGTTTAAAGTTTTCTTCTTCTGTATTCTTCCAATGCTGCTGTTGCAATTTCTGGTCTCTAGTGGGTGGATTATTTTTCCCCAGAAATTTTAGGATCATATCTTTACTCATAGGCATTGTTAAAATTTCCAGTGCTGTGCCTTTTGTGACATTTTTTCATCCACTGTGTGGAAGTGTGATACGAGTCCCTTCAACCCATAAACTAATGGTCTTCTATTCTAGGAATTTAAAAAAATTAGTTCTGGGCTGGGCACAATGGCTCGCACCTGTAATCCTAGCACTCTGGAAGGTGAAGGTGGGAGGGTTGCTTGAGGTCAGGAGTACGAGACCAGCCTGAGCAAGAGCAAGATCCTGTCTCTACAAAAAATAGAAAAAGTAGCCAGGTGTGGTGGTATGGGCGTGTAGTCCCAGCTACTTGGGAAGCTGAGGCAGGATGATTGCTTGAGCCAGAAGTTGGTGGTTGTAGTGAGCTATGATGACGCCATGGCGCTCTAGCCCAGGCAACAGAGAGAGACCCTGTCACACTCACACACACACACACAATTAGCTGGGCATGGTGCGACAGGCCTGTAGTCTCAGCTACTGGGGACACTGAGGCTTAAGCCCAGTAGTTGGAGGTTGCAATGAATTGTGGTCACACTGCTGCACCCCAGCCTGGGCAACAGAATGAGACACCCTCTCTAAAACATGAAAAAAACAAAATAGAAAAATTTAAAAATTAGTTCTAATAATTCCCTCCCCATTGTTTTCTCTTCCTAGAACTCCTACTAATACAAAGTTAATCGTGGGAGCGGGACTGCGGGGAGGAGGCGGGAGTTGAGGAGGTGTCTGAGGGGGTGAGTCATGTCGGGGACCACGTCCACAGCCAGAGGCCCCCCCCTTTACAGTGTCTCCTGGCTCCACAGCCTGAGGGGACGCCTCTGGAGCCCGGAACTGCCTGGGTTGTGCAGGCTGATCCTGCCACCTCAGCCCTTCTCTGTGCCTGTCCCCAGCCCCAGGTGCCGGCCCCTGACCCTCGGAGATCATGAGCCAGGCTGATAAAAACCAACAAGAAATCCCATCATACCTTAGTGATGAACCACCAGAAGGTTCAATGAACCACTAGCAGGTTCAATGAAAGATCAGCCACAGCGGCAGCCAGGCATGTTGTCCCGTGTGACTGGGGGTATCTTCAGTGTTACAAAGGGAGCTGTTGGTGCCACCACTGGTGTGTGGCTTGGGTTGGTGGAAAAAGTCTGGAGGTGACCAAAACAGCTGTCACAACTGTGCCTCCCATGGGCACAGGGCTGGCGAAAGGGGGTGTGTCTGCTGGGGCTGGAGGAGTTACAGCGGTTGGGGCCGCTGCTATAAACAAAGTGTTCTTAACAGGAACCAAGAAAGACAAATCTGACTAAAATATGGAGACACACTTGCTCTCTCCAGCATTACGATGCCAGTGGCATTGAATTGCTAAATGATGGCCTATAACCAAGTCACCTGTTTTGGACATTTATCTTCTGAACTGCTGTGTTGAAAGTCTTGATGCCTGGCTTTCATCTCAAAAGAAGAGACCAATACAAGCACAGTGTACGAAGGCTTCTCACACTTAAGTTCCAGCTTTTTATCTGGTAGAATGTTATACTTATTCAGTTGTAACTGAAGATGTGGTGTGTTTGAATATTTGCTATAAGTCTTTCAGTTTGACTAAAAATGTGAAAGTTGAATTTCGTAGATGATCAATGCAGTTCCATGTGTATGAAGTGCCAGGCGACTCATCTGCTCCTCAAGAAGGGAACCTTGAACTACATTAATTGGACTTGGATGTGCCTAATAGTTTCACATGTCTTAGTTTTTTTTATAACCATAGTTGATTGGGTCAAGAGGCATTCTTATTTAAGTTGGAAAAAGTAGCAGAAATTAGCAAAGTTTAAAAGAAAAGATAAATGGTTTTATGATACTGAATGTTAACCATCTTTTGTTAGATATGCATTTTATTAATTTAATTATTTACACCTTACAAAACAAAACATCCTTTTTGATACCCTAAAAAATAATATGAAGTTAATCAATACATCTTGTTATCTTTTTTTCAAACCTATTCTCCATTTCTTCTTTTTTTCATAACTTCCTGAGAGATTTTTCTCGACATTATCCTCCAATCCTATTGAATTTTTATTAAAAAGTTTAAACTCTAAGAACTTGGGGTTGGGTGCAGTGGCTCACATCTGTAATCCCAGAGCTCTGGGAGGCTGAGGTGGGAAGATTGCTTTAGCTCAGGAGTTCAGGACCAGCCTAGGCAACATAGTGAGACCCTGTCTCTACAAAAAATTAAAAAATTAGCTGAGGTGGTGGCACTCACCTGTAGTCTCAGCTATTTTGGAGGCTGAGGTGGGAGGGTTGCTTGAGCCCAGGAGTTTGGGACTGCAGTGAGCTATGATGAGTGTCCCCTCAATTGGCTGAGCAGCACCGCCTGTCTCAGACACATGTCCAGGGTATACCAGCAGGCACTCTAGATAAAGAGGGGCACAGGCTTCCAGAGTCAAGCAACATGATTCTCTATGCAGCACAGTAAGTATAAGAATCCTCATTGTGGGACAGCTCAGCAACCCTGAGGCCACCACCTGCTCGTCCCCATGGTGTGAACTCAGCCCTGCCATGGTGCTTGGTCCCCTGGGGCCCTGCACACCAGGTCTAGCCAGAATGTTCTTTACACCTCAAATTGGAGCTGTATAGGCACTGTGGTGGTAGGCATTGGACCCCAGTGCCTGAATGCATCTCCTGAGGGTAGGAGATGACATTTGCATCCACCAAATGAGAGCTGGCCACTGGCTCTGCTCCTCTAGAACAGCCTCTCAAAACCCCTTTGCCTTGACTATTTCCTCAGCTCCTTTCCTGCCTGCACTGATCCTTGGCTGACTCTAAGGAGGTGCCCATGGGGGCCTGGGATGAACCAGGGCATGGTCCTAGGCACCAGTATGGCCATCTGGCTGCTTTTTCCAGTGTCCTACTGGCCCCTCTTTGCTGGTGTCTGCCCCAGGAGCTGTATCCAGCTTCTTCATGCTGCTCAACATCACTGCCATCATGCTCACACTCAACTCACTGGACAGCTGTGTCATTTACCCTTTCAAGGGCAAGATTCTAGACCCCGAGTTGCAGAGCCCTTCACTGGGGATGTTACCAGCAAGTGATCATCCTCCATCCTTGTATTTGTAGACAAAAAATGGAAACCAAACACCAAAGCAGCAGAGCAAAGTAAAAGAAGTTTATTTAGCAGATACACCTCCAGACATGGAGAGGGGTGTCCAGAAAGATTAGCAAGCGATAGTATATTACAGAAGGGGGTAGGAGTGGGCACATGTCCAAGTGGATAGTAGCACTGGATTCTCTTTGGGTCTCTCCTTTTCTTCCTTCTTTCTTGCATTGTTGCCCCACAGGCAACTGAGAATGTTACTTCTTCCCCTCCATGGGGTGGAGGAGTTTTTTAGTTTATTTGTTTAGACCCAGATGTGTCACGGTTCCAAACCCCATTCAGGGGGACAATATGATGGTATAATGGGACACTCTTGCCTTTCATCTTTTCAGGTGCCTCCCAAGGGGCTGTCCCCAAACCAGAGCAAGCAAAGTGTTTCTATAATGGTTACAACCTCAGCTTGACTGCAGCTTTTGTTCTCACAGACACATGACCTTAATTCTACTGTTCTGCCCCACCTGCGTTCTGATCTCCTGCCTCAGGGATACCTGGTCTTCCCTGTCTGCTTGGAGGGGGAGAGGTTGTGGGCAGAGGGCAGAGGTTGTGGGCAGAGAGGATAAAGAAGTACCTTCACTGCAGGGTGTGTGTATGGGAGGAATTCCAGGGAACGTCTGCCCACTCCATGCCCCTTTTCCCTAGGTAGCCAGGCTTGGATGCAGGTGAGAAGAATTGAGTTCCTGGGAAAGTGAGTGGACCCTCTCCTAGGCACAATCTCCCCACACAACTCAAAGGACAGGTCTGGAGCAGGCGGTGGAGATGTCCATAGTGTGCAAATGCCTATGGGTTTCAGGACAGAGTGCAGGAATCAAGTTCTGTCCACTCTCCCAAGCCTCCTGGCCCCTAGACAAGCATTGACGCTCCCTGAGCCTCCTCAGGGAAGCTCCGACCACAGCGGCGATTCCAGTTCAATCATGCCGAGGCAGACGAGCATCCCTGCGGATTATTAGCCTGTGTGGATGCGGCCTGGAGTCCGCCAAGCGAGGGATGGCGGCTGCAGGCGGGCCCAGAACGCTTCAGCACCGCGGGCTGGACAGCGCCCTCGGAGCAGCCGGGTGGCGCCCTCCCTACCTGGACAACGATCCTCACCCCTTTAAGCCAGAACTTCTCACTGAGGGGACGGGGGAGGGGGGGCGTTGCAGGGGCGGGCCGTGACCCGGTGTGTGGGGGCAGGAGATGTGGGACACAGAAGGGGTGGTCTTTGGAGACGGTGGCCATTGATGGCCCTGGGAGGGAGCGCGCACATGGCCGCGGAACCCTCATCAGGCTGGGATCTCCCGGGGGTCCGGATGAGGATCAGGGCTTCCTTTAGAGCGTGACTCAGTCTATCCATAACGCCCGTCTCCTGAACCGGCCAAGGCCGGTCACGCCGGCCCTGTGGGGCTCATCTCGGGCCAGTCCACAGCCAAGGCTCCAGCACCTAAAACCTCCAGGGCTCGGTCTGACTGGCTCGGGGCTCCTGGGCTCTGCTTTTTGGAGCAGAGGTCACTTGGCAGGTTCCTGGTCTGTGCCCGTTCGGTCTCCCCACCCCTACTCCAGCCCCTGAGCCCCACCCCTGTCCCCAGGAAAAGCCAGCTGCTCCCTGCGGCTACGGCCCCTGCTTAGTGCCCGGCACAAAGTGACACCAGCTCCATAATTATTCATCGCCTTGCCTTCCTCAGCGAGGAAGGCCCAGGGTTTGGAAAGCAGGGCTGGAAGGCGGGATCTGTGAGAAGCAAGGCCCTTGTCGTGGCTAGAGGCATGTCCTGTGACCCAGCCGGTGGCGCGAGTCTGGGTTAGCAGGTGCATTCAGGATGTGCCACAAGCTCTCCATGTGCAAATGACACCGGCGAAGAGCCCGGGTCTGCTGGGTGCTAGATGGTTGTGTAAGTTGCTCTTTCTCTCCTAGCAAATACTGTCTGCATGGGCTACAGGCCCAGAGAGGGGCTGCGAATTCCCCAAGCCACACAGTGAGGTAGGGGAGGGCCGGCACTAGGATAGGACCTGAAGCATGGGGAGACGGGGAAAGCCTCAAGAAAACCCATGAAAAACCCACCCACCAGTGGCCGGGAACTTATCCTAGGCCCTGGCTCTGTGCTCCTGCTGCAGGCAGGTGGAGGCCTTGGCTCTGTGCTGTCTCTCCCCTTCCCATCTTGGGTCAAGGTTATACAAGCAGCTGCCCTAGGACCTCCAAACAAGTTCTCAAGTCTGTCAAAAGAACAAAATCACAACAAATTTACTTTATCTATTTAGAGACAGAGTCTCACTCTGTTGCCTGGGCTGGAGTGCCGTGGCATCACCCTAGCTCACAGCAACCTCAAACTCCTAGGCTCAAGTGATCCTCCTGCCTCAGCCTCTCAAGTGAGTAGCTGGGACTACAGGCATGTGCCGCCACGACTGGCTAATTTTTTGTTTCTGTTTTTAGTTGACTGGCTAATTTATTTTCTACTTTTAGTAGAGATGGAGTCTCCCTGTTGTTCAGGCTAGTCTTGAACTCCTGGCCTCAAGCAATCCTCCCGTCTCAGCCTCCCAAAGTGCTAGGATTACAGGCATGAGCCACTGCTCATGGCCAACAAATTTGGTTTAAAGATCTAATGGGCTTTTATTAGTGATTCATGAATTGTGTAGCATCTCATCTAAAGATTTAGAAAATGCGGCCGGGCGCGGTGGCTCATGCCTGGAATCCTAGCACTCTGGGAGGCCGAGGTGGGTGGATTGCTTGAGGTCAGGAATTCGAAACCAGCCTGAGCAAGAATGAGACCCTGTATCTACTATAAATAGAAGGAAATTAATTGGCTAGTTAACATATAGAATATATTAATATATTATATTAATTAATATATTAATTAAATAATATAGTATATATTAATATATATAGAACTAATATATATATAGAAAAAATTAGCCGGGCATGGTGGCGCATGCCTGTAGTCCCAGCTACTCGGGAGGCTGAGGCAGGAGGATTGCTTGAGCCCAGGAGTCTGAGGTAGCTGTGAGCTAGGCTGGTGCCACGGCACTCACTCTAGCCTGGGCAACAAAGCGAGACTCTGTCTCAAAAAAAAAAAAAAAGATTTAGAAATGTGCTCCCATGAACTGAGCAGAGGAGGTTGGCTTTACAGGCAGAAAATGGCTGAAGAGAGCAGAGATAAGGAGCAAAAAGCAAATTGGTCTTGTTGCAAGTCCCAAAAGGAGCAGTTAAAACAGCAAGACATGGGAGGCTAAGGTGGGTGGATTGCTTGAGGTCAGGAGTTCAAGACCTGCCTGAACAAGAGTCAGACCCTATTTTCTGATTGTGCCCATGTCTCTGGCTTCTCTCTAGCCCCAGATTTCATATACAGCCTCCCTCCTAGGTCTTGTCCTTCTCCCAAGACTCCCTCCCTCCCCACAGTGCCTTTATCTGCCCAGAGAATAAAGTCCAGGTCTGTTGACCTGGATCTTGCTGTCATTCCAGCCTCATCTCCCACCACTCTGCTCTCACGTGTTGGAACACTTAATGGCCTGGCGTGCCCCACTCGCACCTCCTGGTCTCTATTTAGACTGTTTCTATCTCGTACAATCACCTTCAATGGATAATTTCAGCATATCCTTCCTCCAGGAAGCCTTTCCTGATTCCAAGTCCCCAGTACCGCCCATGGCATCCTGTACAAAGCTTTGCCTTTCCCCTTCCCACCCTGTCTTATCATTTCCTGTTTGCATCTGTTTCCCCCACTGAACTGAGAACCACAAGGCCAGAGCTGTGTTTAATTCACTGCTGAACGCCCAGCCGCTAGTGCTGGCCTGGCTGGGTGACAGTGCTGGGTCAACCTTGGACGGATGAATGACTGGCACATGGGCTTCCACTCACCGGCTCCCCTCAGCAGTGGGAAGGGGGGCAGGTGGAGGGTGGGAAGAGATTCCTGGGTATTTCATACCCCTCTATGAATTTCCACTGCCTGGCTCACGGTGAGGTCATTTAGTTCTCTTTTGCCTGCTTTGGCTTCCAGAGCCTTTATGTAGAAATTTGTAGAAAAATTGTCATTTGTAGCCCAGGCTTCTGTCTTGCTGTTTTGTTTGTTTGTTTTTTGTTTTTGTTTTGTTTTTGAGACAGGGTCTTTCTCTGTTACCCAGGCTAGAGTGCAATGGTGTCATAGCTCACAGCAACCTCAAACTCCTGGGCTCAACTGATCCCCCTGCCTCAGCTGTCCCAGTAGCCGGTACTACAGGTGAGCACCACCATGCCTGGCTAATTTTTCTATTTTTTGTAGAGACGGGGGTCTCTCTCTTGCTCAGGCTGGTCTTGAACTCCTGGGCTCAAGTGATCCTCCCGCCTCAGCCTCCCAAAATGCTAGGATTACAGGTGTGAGTAACCGCACCTGGCCCTCATCTGCTTTTTATGCACACAGGTAAAAGGGGGCTGGGCCTGACTGCCCTCTGAGGCACTCACTGGGCAGCTTGGGATTCCAGGTTGAAAGGAGTCACCCTACGGGCCAGCAAGCACTATTTGCCACTTGCCCACATAGACCCATGGGAATGGAGGCTGCAAGACACTCCAGGGTACAGTGACAAGGAGGGATTCCAAGACTCCTTGGAAGAGCCAGATCTGTGAGTGCTCCAGAACATTGGGGAGTCACCTGGCCTTCCCCCTCCAAAAGGGAAGGACAGGGAAACAATTAGAGGCAGATTGCAGGAAAGGCCTGTGGAATGTTGAGGGGGTCAGAGCCAGTTCCTTGAGGTTGAACAAGGGACTGTGGGAGCAAATGCAGATGACTGTGCCCTGGGGCCCTAGTCTCCTTCCCCCCTGCCCCCGCCCCTGGGATCTCTCTTGCCTCTAACTAGTGCAGCAGCCACACCTGTTGACCCAATGAAACCACTGCAGCTCCAGCGCCCTGTGACACGCCCCAGGAGGTCGTGAGCATCTGTGTGGTGATCGAGTTGGGAAGCAGAGTGGAGGACATAGAGGACAGTCACAGGCTTGGAAATGACACTGTGGAGGTGGTGCCATTCAGGGACGCAAAGGGCTGTGGTCCTCAGCGATGCTTCTTGTCTCCCAGCTGCAGGAAGTTACACACAGATTCAACAAGGGCTCCGAAACTCAGGTGGAATAAATAAAGAAATGAGAGTGGGTGGGGAGGGAGAGAAACAGAAAGAATTTCAAGAGGTGCCGGCAGGTCATACCTCCTCTGCTGCCCCGAGCACGTGTCCTGGACGGAATCTGAGATGCGAGGTGAGACCCTGCTGGGCCTTCAGCCAATCTTAGTTCCTGGCTGCCTATTTACATATAGGGATTTTTTCAAGCTATGAGTGGTTGGAGGGTTTTTTTTTCCTTCCTTCTTTCTTTTTTTGAGACACAGTGTCACTCTGTTGCCTGGGCTGGAGTGCCATGGTGTCAGCCTAGCTCACAGCAACCTCAAACTCCTGGGCTCAGGCGATCCTCCTGCCTCAGCCTCCCGAGTAGCTGGGACTACAGGCATGCGCCACCATGCCTGGCTGATTTTTTTTATAAATTTTTAGTTGTCCAACTAATATCTTTCTATTTTTAGTAGAGACAGGGTCTCGCTCTTGCTCAGGCTGATCTCGAACTCCTGAGCTCAAACGATCTGCCTGCCTCAGTTTCCCAGAGTGCTAGGATTACAGGCGTGAACCACCGCACCTGGCCTAGAGGGTTGTTTTTAAATGTAATTTCTGACTTTTGTGCTTTCTTTAGAACTTAACCTTTATGAAGAAACATGATCTATTTCAAACCTTTACAGCAATGCTGTTGTCACTGCAGAGGCAGGTTGCTGATAGCTCTAATGATGCTTTTATTTTTCTTCTTTTTCTGTTTGAGGCTGAAATGCTTAGCAACTAGCTCCTGGTTAGCTTAGAAACACAGAAGCTGCACACAGCTGCCGTCATCACCAAGCGTGCACAGTGGAGAGTGACTATCCAGCCCGAGGAGGCAGGGAGGGCCATGGAAAGAGACTTGACACCAGGCAGACCTGAGTCACAATGCTGGCTCTGCTGCTGCTAGCTGGGTGGCTTCAGGCAAGTCGTTCAACTTCTCTGAGCCTGACACCACCCACGCTGGGGCTTCTCTTTCTATCTTCCCTTCTGGGAGGTGTCCTTAGGCCCTGCTGCTCCCAGGACCAGGCTAAGGCTGCATCTTGTTCTCTCTGAGCCTCTGTTCACTTCTATTTTAGGATGTCTCCTCTGACCTTTGCCACATCATCCCTGAATTTGAGGCCTGAAGTATGACCAGATTAATCAAATCCTGCTTGAAAACATGAGCCCATTCAATGGTGATTCATTCTAGCCAAAGACCTTTTTATGGGGACATTTTAATTAATTTTATTAATATATATATTTATTTATTTATTTTAGAGACAGGGTCTTGCTGTGTTGCCCACGTTGGAGTGCAGTGGCATCATCATAGCTCACTGCAGCCTCCAACTCCTGGGCTCAAGCAATCTTCCTGCCTCAGTTTCTGAGTAGCCAAGACTACAGGCATGCACCACCATTTTTTTTTTTTTTTTTTTTTACAGTTTTTGTAGACACAGGGTCTCACTATGTTGCCCAGGCTGGTCTCAAACTCCTGGCCTCAAGTGATCCTCTCACCTTGGCTTCCCAAAGTGCTGGTGCTGGGATTACAGGTGTGAGCTATCACACCAGGCCTTATGGGGACATTTGAATTAGAATTTCCTTGACTGTTTAAATGAATTAGATGACTGGCATTTTTAGTACATAGGACTAGCGTTCCATTACTTAGATATTCTTTAAAGTTTTTCAAATTGTTATATAATTTCCTCCCTAAAGTTTTGGAATAGCATTTCTATGGACTACCCAGGAGCACTTTGTAAGAGACTGGTGTGACTACTTAGGCAAAGCCAGGATACAGTGTGGTTTGAAATATTGGCTGAGGAAGGAAGTAGGATTAGATATATAGCTACTTTTAGAAGGGAACCAAACCTTAGCATTTAATAAATAAGCGTGTGCCAAATGATAATCTTTTATGATATCTATCTTATACCAAACCCCAAGACATTTATTTTTTTGTTTTATTTTATTTTATTTTGAGACAGAGTCTCGCTTTGTTGCCCAGGCTAGAGTGAGTGCCGTGGCGTCAGCCTACCTCACAGCAACCTCAATCTCCTGGGCTCAAGCGATCCTGCTGCCTCAGCCTCCCATGTAGCTGGGACTACAGGCATGCGTCACCATGCCCAGCTAATTTTTTCTATATATATTAGTTGCCCAATTATTTCTTTCTATTTATAGTAGAGATGGGGTGTCACTCTTGCTCAGGCTGGTTTTGAACTCCTGACATCGAGCAATCTGCCCACCTCGAGCCTCCCAGAGTGCTAGGGTTACAGACATGAGCCACCGCACCCGGCCACTCCAAGACATTTAAAAACACGTATATGGCAATGGATGGATGTCAGGTTTTCTTTCCAGAAAGAATTTGCCACCTCAGTCCCTCATGTGTCTGAAACATTATTTATGTAGATGAGGGTGAGGCCTGAATTACCCGTGTCAGCCTGTCTACATCCCTGGAAATCAGCCTTTCTCACCTGGGCTCCAGCAAAGCCTCCCCACACTAGCTGGCCTCCTGGGAAAACAGGCACTCGGGCAGCAGGAGGCAGGCAGGTGCTTCAGCAAGCAGCCGAGTAATTCAAGGAAGCCGCATCCTGGGATGCTGGACAGTTCTCGATGGCAGTCTGCACGCTCTGCCGATGAAGGCTTCCGTTCGCTTGGTTGTCATCTGGTCTGGGTGGACCAGCCACTCTGTGGTACAGATTGATCACTGATATTAAAATTCTCTTAAAATTAAGCTTCTAAATCTCACACATTTCTCTTAAAAATTAACAGTCTTTAACTGTTAATAAACAGTTAATGAACCAATCTGAGTTGACATGGGAACAGGTGGAGCTAGGTGAAAGGTGAACCCCCCCCACACACCCTGCAATAGAAACAAACAAACAAACAAAAAACAGCTTTCAAGGATGTTATGGCCCCTTAAGATTTTAGATCATGTCAGCATAAGGCAATGTCAACAGAAGGCTATTTCCATGTTGAATGCGGCTCCCAACCTTGTTCTTCATTCTTTCCTAATTACTATGCCTTTATGCCACTGCTGCTGAGAACAAATATTTAATTATATTCAACCATTATATATATATATATATATATATATATATATATGATGCGAGAGAGAAAAAACAAAGAGCATTCAGTTGTTTGCATGCTGTATTTTCTTTTTATAGATTAAATAAAAGTCCTCTGTGCTGGGGACAGTATACCCGAATAGTCTGAATGATGTGGACAATAATCAAGCCTTAGGCAGGCTGGTAGCAATGAACTAACAGTAGAGTTTGTACAGGGCTTTACAGTTCCACAAATTGTTATACTTCTCATATTTCTCAAACTAAAAAAAAGGCAGCTCAGCTCCAAACTCAGTCTATGAGTAACACTCCCAGGGCCCCCGGTGAAGCGTCACCTTTCAGCCTGTTTCTGTGCCATGGGCAGAAGGAAAGTACACGCTACCTCAGCTCATTAGGTGTGTACGAAATAGAACTGTTATAAAGATTAAATGAGGCTGGGTGCAGTGGCTCACGCCTGTAATCCTAGCACTCTGGGAGGCCGAGGCAGGAGGATCATTCAAGGTCAGGAGTTGGAAACCAGCCTGAGCAAGAGCGAGACCCTGTCTCTACTAAAAATAGAAAGAAATTAGTTGGCCAACTAAAAATATATATAGAAAAAATTAGCCAGGCATGGTGGCGCATGCCTGTAGTCCCAGCTACTCGGGAGGCTGAGGCAGGAGGATTGCTTGAGCCCAGGAGATTGAGGTTGCTGTGAGCTAGGCTCTCTAGCCCAGGCAATAGAGTGAGACTCTGTCTCAAAAAAAAAAAAAAAAAAGATTAAATGAGCCACACAGTATTAAGCACTATTAATCCTGGCCTCTACCCACAAGATTAAATCCTGGGATGGCCAGTCGATGGCATAGCTGGGTTGAGCGCTGGGAGCCGGGAGTAGATGAGGTCCCTGCCCTATGGCAGGTGGGAGGACAGATACAAGCACCATAAAACACAGGAGCCGTGGATTAGTAATGAGCGTGTGGGAACCCGGAAGATGTACTTAATTTTGCTTGAGAGAGAGGAAACGTTACAGAAAGTGTCACTGAAAGAAATGAAAATTGAACCAAGACTTAGAGGAACAGGCATTTGCCAACCCAGCGAGGGTTCTGCCCATTTCGCAGAAACAGGCTGAAGGGCGATGCGTGGCCGCGGTAACGGATTCCAGGAACAGGAAATAGGGCACAGGAAGGGTGGGGAGATTGTGAAAGCCCCACATGTACCGAATGGGTGGCTGGGGAAGGGAACAGCACAGGGTGGGCTCTGTGTGACATGCCAGGTATGGGACAACTTAAAAAAAAAAAATCACATCCTGCATAACAAATTGAATGTAACTCTATGGCTGATATAATAATTAAAGTGCAAAGATTTAGATTCTCTACATTCTACGGGAAACTCTGTCCTCTTTCTTAATACTATTGAGAAAATCAGCTAGAGATGAGTCATCCTCAAAGGGAAATGTCATAACTAACTAAAAAAACCTAGCCTAGGATTTAAAAAAACTATGGTACATCCAGCTTGTGCCTGTAGTTCCAGCTACTTGGGAGGCTGAGGCAAGAGGATGGCTTGAGCCCAGGAGTTTGAGGCCAGCCTGGGTAACATAGCGAGATGCCTTTCTCAAGAAAAACAAAAAAAAACAACACACCAAACTATAGTACATCCAGACAAAAGAATATTACTCAGCACTAAAACAAATTGAGCTATCAAGCCATGAAAAGACATGGAGGAAACTTTAATTCATATTACTAAGTGAAAGAAGCCAATCTGAAAAGGCTATGGTTCATATTATAGGACATTCTGGAAAAGGCAAACTCTGAAGACAGTACAAAGAGCAGTCAGGGGTTAGAGGGCAAGAGGGATGAATAGCACAGAGGATGTTTAGGGCAGTGAAAATAGTCTGTGTGTTGCTATAATATGTCATTATACCTTTGTCCAAACCCATAAATGTACAACACCAAGAGTGAACCTTAATGACAATTCTGGCCTTCGGGTGATAGTGGCACGTCAGTGTAGGCTCCACAATTGTAACAGATGTGCCAATGTGATGGGGGACATTGACAGTGCAGAGGCTGTGCACGTGTGGGGGCAGTGGGTGTATGGGATATTTCTGTGCCTTCCACTCAATTTTGCTGTGAACTTAAAACAGCTCTAAAAATAGAGTCAAAAAAAACCCCACAAAACTCAGCCTACCACTCTACCACTTATGACTGGGAAGAAAGCCTGAGCAGGAGATTTTATTGTCCTTCAGTTGGTAAAAGGTCCTTGTGCACATGCACATACACGTGACGGTGACAGGGACCAAATAAACACCCTTTCTGCCCTGAAATCTGGACATCATACTAATATAGATGGTCCCTGACTTAACAATTATTTGGCTTAACATTTTTTGAATTTATAATTGTGTGAAACCATTCTGTTTTTCACTTTCAGTACAGTATTCAGTAAATTACATAGGATATTCAATGCTTAATCATAAAGTAGGCTTTGTGTTAGATGATTTTGCCCAACTGTAGGCTAAAGTAAGTGTTCTAAGCATGTGAAAGGTAGGTGAGGCTAAGCCATGATGTTCTCTATGTTACGTGGACTGAATGCATTTTTTACTTATAATATTTTCAACTTAACGATGGGTTTATTGGGACATCACCCCATCATAAGTGGAGGAGCATCTTTAATCCTTTTGTAGGAAAGGGAATGAAAAATGATGCTTTGATGATTTCGATTTAATGTGCGTCCTAGTGTTTGAATGTTATGTTTCCACCTGGCCCTTGGGACTGAAGTTTCTCCTGACCCAGTCACCCCTCCAAGTCTCCAGCTCTATGATGGGCCAATAAATTAGGTGCTCTATAAAAACCTGCCAAGCAGAATCCCCTGTGCCTTTTGCATGGACAGAAATTGCTGGTATTGCCTGAATGCAACCTGGAAGTTTCTCAAAGTGCAGAAAGGAGCCATCTCTTTGCTGGGAACTTTCAATTCCCCTTGAGGACACCAGAGGGGGTGCATTCAGAGGCTGGCATGGTGCAGGACACCCAGGAAGTATTAAAGAACATTTGGATGGATGGATAGGATGACAGCCCACTACTGCTGTAAGCTCCGAGGAGCCCCCAGCAGCAGTGAGCTGATCTAGGACAAAAGAAGCCTCCTGGCTGGGCCTAGCTCAGGTGAACTGACAGCCCAGCCACACCCACAGAGGGAGACCCTGTGTGGGTCTATGTGACTAGAGAAGTGACTAGAGAAGTCCTGCCAGCAGGGCCCACTGCGATTCCCCCAGTCTCAGCCATGGCCTTTCTCCCTCTGCCTCCTGCCCATTTTTTCTTCTCCTGAACAATGTTCTCGGGCTGCCCCCTCACCTCGCCTGTGATGACACTGGCCCCCACTCCTGGCCATCGAGGATTGAGAACAGCTGATCTTATTTTTCTCTTGACAGGACGAGTTTCAGGGTTGCACTGCTCTGAAAGGGACACCAGTCTCACGGCCCCCATCACCTGCGTCTCAGCCTCAAGGCCGCACCTCCCCACCAAGCCAGTGTCTAGGGAAGCATGTGTGTGTGTGTGGGGGGGGGGGGTAAGGGATGTAGGGGGGGTGGAGATGGGTGTGGAGGAAGTGAGAGATCAGAGCAGGGGGCTGTATGAGGAAAACACCCCAATCTCTGCCTGAGACTGGCAGAAGGGCTGAGAGAGCACCACTCACGTACCTCAAGGGCCTGTCGCTGTCTCTCCAAGCAGATGTGGCCTGGTGGGCCCGGTCCATTGCCTCTGCAAACGCCGGTCTGGAGCACATGGGCCAGGCGCTGTGCTAAACATGCAGGACGAAGGGCACAGATATGAATCCCCGAGGAGATCACGCTCGGTCAGGGAGGTGTCTGTCAGGACACAGCCTGGATTATATAGTTCCAGTTAAAAAATTCAAAACCCAGGAGAAAGTCAAGAAAGACCTCACCAGACGAAGTCACCTTTGAGCTGCACTCAGAGGATGAGAACCACTTCCTAGGAAGACGCTTACCAGGATCTGTGCGAGAATTATATGAAAATTACAAAGCTTTACTGACAGAAACAAGCAGACCTGAATAAGTGGAGAGCCATTATACTCCTAGAAAGGAGATGGTCACGCTCCTTCAGTTTATCTACAAATCCCAGTCTAAACTCCAATAGGATTTACTTATGGAATTTGACGAACTCGCTGTAAAATCCCTTTAAAATAGGATGTCACCAGGCAAAAATGGGTGCAAGGACAAAGGAAACCACATGGGCAAAAGGCACTAGAGAGGTCATGCCAGGCCCGCACAGATGAAGTAGAGGGGCCTTTTGGGAACAGAGGCTGAGAACACACTGTGAAGGGCCGTAAGTGCCACCCTGAGCCACGTGTGGCACAATTAGTGCCATGTTTAAAAGAAATCTACAAGGTCTCGATCCACTAGAGAAGGGCGATCCCCAGGTTAGGACTCTCTGCCCGAGGTGCTAGGGCGCCATGGGGCATTTCACTGGGGGAGCAAACTGGTCAGATCTACATGTTCAGGAACATCACCCCTGGTAGCAATAGGGCCACACAATAATGACTTTCTCAAAGCCCCAAGGGATCCTGGAGGGGCTTCACAGGGCTGCAGTGAACGAGGGGGGCAGGGGAAGTGTTTGGGACTCCATAGCCCATCCCTGATTGCAAAGTATTTTCTTTTGTCCATTTAAAAATGTATCTACAGATATTAAGAAGAAAGGTTGAAAACTACTGCCAAAGAAACAGATTGGAGTGGGTGAGACTAAATACAAAAATCCAGGGAGATTTATTTATTTATTTTGTTTTACACTTGAAGCAGTTTGGGAAAAAAAATCCAGGGAGATTTAGCAAAATGCAGTAGCCTGAAGGCCTAGGAAGGGCTTCTGAGAACAGAGAGGAAGGGTCGGATGGAAGAAAGGCAGATTTGGCAAAATTCAGTAACCAATCCAATATGGGGAGTGAAGAAAAAAAGGAGTAAAACCAGGGAGGTGGTGGTGATGACAGCTACCGACGACTGAAAATTTACTAAGAGCCAGGCACTGTGCTACAGGCTTATTTATAGTGTCTCATTCAGTCCTTGCAAAAAAAAAAAAAAAAAAAAAAGCTTTAAACAGATATTATTTCCACTTACCGATGAGGAAACTAAGGCTTCAGGGAATAGAGACACTTGTCAAAGCCCCACAGGGCCACAGTGTCAGAGGCTGACTGTGAACCCAGGTCTGACTCTAAGCTGTGCTGTACAAGCAGGAAATGAGAAGTAGGGGACAGGGGAGAGTGGATACCTGCCACCCCAAATGTGGACAAGTGGTTTTAGGGCTAGATCTATGCATATGCCAGACATCATAAAAAGATTAAAGCCGTGCAGCCCTGGATAATGATTAAGCAAAATAAACGTGTGCTTAGGGCACCAAGGGCAGGGGACACCACAGAGCCCATCCTCTATCCCCCACCCCTACTCCAGCTATCATGCCCTTAACTTTTTTACTGCTATACTGGGCTTTAGTTGGAATTTTTTTTTTTTTTTTTTTGCTGTCTTTATCTGCCATCTTCAACTTTAATCTACAAAAGATTAAAAAGAATTTTCTTTGGCATGGTGAGTGAGTAAAGTTTAAAACTTTGAAGGTGTCCTCAGATATCACCTTTGTTTCTGTCTCAAGGCAGGAGAGTTTTGCTTACCTTCATTGCAAACACAGCTGCCTGTTCCGGCTAGTGTTTCACTCATCAGCTGATGTGTAAGAGTCCTTTTAAACTCTTTATTTCAAGCAGTGGAAAGGTCCAGGACATATCCTTCTTGGGCTGTGCTTAGGGCATCACTTGGCCTTTATCCAGCGTTAAAGACATGACAGAACATTTCCAGCTCCCTGAAAGTGTCCTCATGCCTCTTCGCCATCAACCCCCTCCCCTCTCCCTTGGCTTCTGTCCCCACAGTTCTGTCTTTGCTTGGACATCATATGAATGCAATCACACCGTAGATGGTCTTTTGTGTCTAGCTTCTCTTCTTTAGCATAATGCTCTGGATTAACCCGTGCTTTTGCTTATATCAGTGGTTTGTTTCTTTCGACCGATAAGAAGTATTCCATTGCACGGATCTGCCACAATTTGTTTATCCATTTACCAGTTGATGGACATACCTGTGTTTCCACTTTCTTGTTTTTATGAAGAAAGCTGATACGAACTTTTGTAGAGAAGGCTTTGTGTGAACACACATTTTCATTTCTCTTAGCTAAAAACCTAGGACTATGCTGTTGCGTTGCATGATAAATATATGTTTCATTCTATGAGAAGCTGCCAAGCTGTTTTCCAAAGTGGTTGAATCATTGTGCATTCCCAGGAGCAATATGTGAGATATCCAGTTGCTTTGCCTCTGTGTCAGTATTTGGTATTGTCCTATTTAATTCTGGTCATTTTAGTAGACAGGAGGTCATGCTAAATTGTGATTCTAATTTGCATTTCCCTAATGGCTGGTAATGCTCAGTGTCTCTTGTGTGCATTTGCCATCTGTATATATTCTCTGGTGATAAAATTCCTTATCTGATATGTCTTTTTCAAATATTTTTTCTAGTTTGTGGCTTGTCTTTAAAAGAACACAAGTTTAGGGTTTTGTGGGTGAAGTCCAATGTATCAGATTTTTGTGATTTGCGGATGTCTTAAGAAATGTTTGCCTGACTCAAGGTCACAAAGACTTTTTTCTTATTTTTTCTAGACTTTTACAGTGTTTGCTTTTAGATTTAGCTCTATGAACAACTTCAAGTTATTATTACTATTACTTGAATAGGGAAGTCCAATTTTCCAATCAGCTTTTGTTGAAGCGACTATTGAGCTACATTGGCTTCTTTGTTGAAAACAACTGACTGTACAGGTTGTGGGTCTGCTTCTGGGCTCTACTCTGTTTCATTATGTTATATATCTATTCACACATCAATACCATATTGTCTTGTTCATTGTATTCTATTGAATGTGTTGAAACAGAGTATGAATTCTCCAAATTTTCCTTTTTTTTTTTTTAAGATTTGATTATTCTATAGACTTTGCATTTCCTTTACATTTTATAGTCATCTTGCCAGTTTCAACAGAAAAATCTTCTAGGATTTTGATAAGGATTGTATTGTTCTGTGTCAATTTGGGGAGAATTGACATCTTAATATGGAATCATCTGATCTATATTCTGTTTCTTTCTTTTCTTTTCCTTCCTTCCTTTGTTTCTCTCTCTCTCCTCCTCCCCTCCCCTCTCTTCCCCTCCCTCCCTCCCTCCCTCCCTTCCTGACTTCCTTCCTTCCTCCCTTCCTTTCCTTTTCTTCTTCATCAGTCTGCCTGGAGATTTGTCAATTTTACTGATATTTTTCAAAAAACTAGTTTTTGGTTTTATTTTTATATTTTTGGTTTCATTGATTTCTGCTTTTAGCTGTTTATTTTTTCCTTCCTTCTGCTTACTTTGGGTTTAATTTGCTTTCCTTTTACTAGTCTCTTAATGAGGAAACTTATTTTTGTGAGATTTTTCTTTTCTCTAATTTAGCAGTGTTTGTCAACATCAGCACTGCTCACATTTGGGGCTAGACAATTCTTTGATGTGGTGGCGGTCCTATGTATTATACGATGTCTAGCAGCATTCCTGGCCTGTAACACTAGATATCAGTGACACCCCTCCTCAGCTGTAACAACCCAAAGTGTCTTCAGACAGTGCCAAATGTCTTGGGGTTGGGAGGATTGTTCTTGGTTGAGAACCACTGCTATATTAGGCACTTAATACTATAAACTTCAGCTGTGTCCCAAAAATTTTGACATGTTTTTCATTTAGCTAAACAGTATTTCTTAAGTTTCTTAAGTTTCCTTTGTGATTTCCTCTTTGGCCCATATATTAGTACTTTATTGCTTTAAAAATTTTTATTTTATTGGGGCTTTTTCTTTTCTTTTTTTAAAGAGACAGGGTCTTCCTATGTTGTCTGGGTTGGCCTTGAATTCCTGGGCTCAAGTGATCCTCTCACCTCAGCCTCCCGAGTAGCTGAGACTACGGGTGTGTGCCATCATGCCCTGCTGACCCATACATCATTTTGAAGTGTATTTTTAGTTTCCAAATACTTGGGAATTTTCCAGAAATATTTCTTTGATTGATTTCTAATTTAATTCTTTTATGGTCTGAGAATATGCTTTTTATGGTTTGTATGGTTTTTTGTATGGTTTCAGTATGCTTTGTATGGTTTCAGTTTTTTAAAATTTGTTGATATTTTGTTGTGTTTTATGGTCCTGTATATGGTCTATTTTGGGGAATGTTAAGTGTGTACTTGAGAATAATGTCTATCCTGGTATTCTTGGGTGAAGCTGTCTATAAATGTTAATTGGTTCAAATGAGTTGATAGTGTTGTTCAAGTCTTTTATATTCTTACCCTTAACTTTTCTCTCTACCGTCTTCATCAATTACTGAGAAGGAATCTCCAACCATAATTGCGGATTTGTCTATTCCTCCTTTTGGGTCTGCTTTTTGCTTTATGTGTTTTCAAACTATTGCCAACACCTACACATTTAAGATAGTTATGCCTTCTTGATGAACTGATACTTGTGTCTTAATATATTGTCCTTTTGCATCCTAGTATTGTTTCTTGTTTTAAAATCTACTTTGTCTCATAGTAATATTACTACTCCAGCTTTCTTTTGGTTAGTGTTTGCATGGTATATATTTGTCCATATTTTAATTTTTAACCATCTGTGTCTTTATATTAATACTTAACATGGATTTCTTGTAGATACCAGTTGGTTCTTGCTTTTGTTATACAATATGACAATACCTGTCTTTTATTTAGGTGTTTAGAAACCATTTACATTTGTTACAATTGTTGATATAGATGAGTTTGTCTGTCACTTTGCTATTTCTTTTTATTTATCCCATTTGCTTGTTTTTTTCCTCTTTTCTTGCCTTCTTTGGGCTTGAGTAGCTTCTGACCCCACTTTACCTTCATTATTGTTATTATTTTCATATATTTAATTCTACATATGCTACAACCCCCCAATGTACTGTTATGTTTGCTTTAAACAATTATCATTTAAAAAGATTCAAAAATGGAAAAAATGTTTTTTCTAATTTGCCTGTATGTTTATAGTTTCTGGTGCTCTTTTGTGTAGATCCAATTTCCATCATTTTCCTTTTGCCTGAACAACTTTATTTAACATTTCTTGTAGTGTATATCTGCTAGTGAAGAATTTTCATGGCTTTTGTCTAAAGAGTCTTTATTTTGTCCTCATATTTAAGGGATCGGGAAGTAAAGTTGGGGTCTCAGTTCCTCTCCCCTGCTCCTCCTTGAGCAGAGTTCCTGTAGGTATCTGCCTTGTGGCAGGTAGAGGTGAGTTAAGAAGTTTGTGAGAAGCCCAGGGCTCCACTCCCACTTCACTTGGAACCTTTCGTGGCTTCTTGGAGATTCTGGTTGGGCAGTTCCAACTCCTTTGATCTCTGTGTGTCCTAGAGAATATAAATTGGGAAACCTATGTGGATTTGTAAATGGGAGAGAGTGTGAGAAAAAGAAAAATGTGGGGCTGTGGGCAGGAGGGTGTGTTCAGGAAACAACGGTGACCTCTATTGTCTATGTTGTCCCAACAGTTCCGGAACTGTGGAGAATGCAGTCATTCTTTACCCCTTTTGTAGTTTGGAAGTTCTTCCTGAAGTCTAACTGTAGATCGTACTGTCATTGTCTAGAGTTGGAGGATGGATATAATTTCACGACTATGATATGACATGCAGAGAATTGGAAACCAATTAGTTGGCTCCACCCCATGGGAACCTCAGGCCTCCTTCATTTTGACTAGCACCAGCAACCTCACTTTAACACATGAACTATTCTCTCTTAGATGCCAGAGGAGAAACGGAGGCAACCAGGTGAGAACGTGGCAGCAGTGCCTTAAAGAGGCCAGAGTAGCTACTTACCTCTCCCATGCCCTGGGGAGGGCTCCAGGTGTTAGAGTTTCAGAAAGAAGCTGAGATCTAGCAGGGCTCAACCTAATCAATCCCTGGCCTGATAAAGGGAACACCTGGCACATGTGGGGAGATTAGACTGATCTGCTGGCTCCATCATGGGAAGGGAGGAAGGCTCAAGGCAGTGGATCCTGCCCTAGTTAATAACTCCAAAGCTCCCAAAGCACAGTTAAACTTTTCATCAGGCTAACGAGGGAACTCTACCCTCCCGGGGCCATCCGAAAGTGCTCTGTGATGGTGGAATTTGGAGTCCCGGTTGGGGGCTTTCCCACAGGAGACACTCAAGCCCATCCAGTCGCCCACTTCGCCCTCAAGCTCTCGACGCTCTTTCCCACCACCTGGCGACGTCCGAGGTGCCAGCCAGCGCCCAGACTTTCTCTTCCCCTCCGGGCGGGTCAGTTTAGCCTGCCCTGTAAGGTGGGTGTGAGCCGGGCTGGAATCCCGCTCCAGGGCGCGCTGCAGCAGGGCCAGTCTCGACCTCGAGCGCCCTCTGGCGGCGCTGGAGCCTCCGCGCGCGTCTCCAGACGTGGGCATTGGTCCTGAACCCCGCTAGGCCCGCCTGGGCTCCGCTCAGCTCGCCTCGAAAGCGCTGGACAGCGCCCGCCAGGCGGCGGAGCTCTAAAAGCCTGGATTACTACCTCGTCTCTCTCCAGGTCCCGCACTGCGCCTCAGGCTGACGCGCAGGAGGCGCGAGGCAGCCCTGGGTGGCCGCTAGGACGGGTCTCGTGAGGGTCCAGAGAGAGTCAGGGTGCAGCCAAGGCGGCCGCATCAGTGTGGACTTCTAGATGCTCGGCCTGGAGCCATATCCGTCTTTTTAGTCTGCGCGGAGGCACAAGGCTCCTAAAAACAACAGCAGCATGACTTTGTGTATACCTAAAGACTGTGGTGGCATTCAAGGCCAATGATAGCCCATCTGGCCAGACTCAACTGCCGGGGACCCCTGCCTTGGGCCAGAGGTCACTCCTCTGCTTCCTGGTCAATCTCCAGGTCTGGGAATAGAGTAAAGCCAGCGAGGAGCCTCGAGCGTAAACTGTAAGGAGCACTCACTCTCAGGGTCCTGCAAGTGCAGGCGAGTACCGGCTCCACCCTGAGAGTGAGTCTCCTCGCTGCCCCTTCCCTGTCTGGCCTTCACTATAAACCTTAGACTCCCAGAGGGCAGAGACCAAATCTTTTGTTCTCCGGGGACCTGGGCGCTGCAGTGTTCACAGTTGGAGTTGAACAGACATTTGTCAGTGGCCAAGCCTCTTTGTTTCCTCTACGAAAAACGAAAAACGGCCTGGGCGCACCTGTAGACCCAGGTGCTCGGGAGGCTGAGGCAGAGGCTTGAACACAGTAGGTCGAGGCTGCAGTATGATCGCGCCTGGGAATCGCCACTGCACGCCAGCCTGGACGACACAGCGAGACCCCCCTCTCTTAAAAAAAAAAGAAATCTAGTCTGGGAAGGACAGGTTTCTGTGTGCCACGTGATCCAGCCGAGTCTGGACTTGCTATTTAACAGAGGTGAGCAGATGTGATGTCCATGCAAGATTCAGAAAGTCTGAGCTGGAAAGTGATGGACGTGTAGTCCCACAAATTCTTTATCACGCGGCGCAACAGACATGGAGAGTGGCGATGAGCTGCAGTTAAGTACACAGTCCCGTACGTAGGGACGAGGCTCCGTAACACGTTGTACCACAACCAGACTAATTCAGCGAAAACCTGGGACACAGCTGATGCTCATCGAGTGAATCGATGCTCTACTCACGAGGCCTGGGACCGTGAGCAGGCTCAATCAATTGCTTTTGCCTGCCCGTAAGTGCTGAGTGCTGATTGGTCCTGGTTTAGGAAACGGAAATAAGGTGTGCACGCGGGGCCGGCGGCCAGAGGGGCGCGCGGGTTGGTGGGAAGCAGTTGTACGCGAGGCGATGGCTTCGCTCAATTGCAGCACGGTGGTTTGCGTAATCTGCTTGGAGAAGCCGAAATACCGCTGCCCGGCCTGCCGCGTGCCCTAGTGAGCGGGGAGGCTGTGGAGGCTGGGGGAGCGCGAGTAACCGGCCGCGGCGGGAGGCGGGGCGGGGGCTGGAGGGGTACGGGAGGGTCCGCGCGGCCTTCGGTGCTGACGCTGCCTGTGGTCTTGTTACAGCTGCTCAGTGACCTGCTTCCGGAAGCACAAAGGTAAGGCCCCGGCTTCCCCGACTCAGCTCTTAGTCCCCTTCTAGCCCGAGACAGCCCCCACGCCCCGCCACCATCTCTGGGGTGCGGACCCCTCAGGCTGCGCTTCCTCCGGGCTTTCCCGCGCCTGACCAGTCTGAGCCCCTCGCTCGGCCCTGCCGGGCTTTCCTGCCGCCCGTTCTACGGAAGCCTTGCTTCCTCAGGCTTGGTCCCTGGTGGTCCAGACCTCTCCCTGTGTGCGCGACTTTTGCCTGTAAATGTCTCTGGATTTTGAACGAAGACCTTTCTCGTCTACCCTTTCTTTTCTTCTGTGTGGCCCGCTTTTGTTTAAAAATAGTCGACTGGTCCGGGCGCGGTGACTCACGCCTGTAATCTCAACATTTTGGGACGCTGAGGCGGGAGGATTATTGCTTGAGGCCAGGAGCCAGGAGTTCGAGACCAGCCTGAGCAGCTTAACAAGACTCTACAAAAAAATAGAAAAATTAGCCAGGCCTGGTGGTGCGCGCCTGTAGTCCCAGTTACTCGGGAGCTGAGGCAGGAGGATCGCTTGAGCTCAGGAGTTGGAGGTTGCAGTGAGCTATGATGACGCCACTGCACTTTAGCCAGGGTAATAGAGCCAAGACCCTCTCTCTCTCTCTCTCAAAAAAAGAGTCTACTGTTTTCCCCACAAAAGTCTACCTCAATTGTTAATTCCTCTTCTGGCATAGCCCCTCATCATTTGGCAGAAACACTGGTTGAGGTTAACAAGAACACTTTCTCTCTGAAATACTTTCTTGTTAAAAACAGTGAGGTGGCTCTTTATAATGAGAGAAATCTTTGACGTATTAAGGGAAAAAATGAGCAAGTTCTGTATAAGAAGTGATATTGACAAATGTATATACATCCACAAATACATGGTTACATATGCACTTTTAAATCTTTAAGTACTGTATCTTTAAGTTGTATAATTTTGAAACGTGCCTGTAGCAAATTCAGTTACCTCTCCTTTATATTTGAATGATCTTCTATTTTTAACATTAATTACATGTTTTCTGAGGGTAAAATACATGTCTGCATTTAATTTTTAGAAAGTCCAAGTCTTAGTAAAACTCATTAGACAATTCTACCATCCAGTACAATTTATGATTAAAAGTTTGATGGAGGCCGGGCGCGGTGGCTCACGCCTGTAATCCTAGCACTCTGGGAGGCCGTGGCGGGCGGATTGCTCAAGGTCAGGAGTTCAAAACCAGCCTGAGCGAGACCCCGTCTCTACCATAAAAATAGAAAGAAATTAATTGGCCAACTAATATATATAATATAAAAATCAGCCGGGCATGGTGGCTCGTGCCTGTAGTCCCAGCTACTCGGGAGGCTGAGGCAGGAGGATTGCTTGAGCCCAGGAGTTTGAGGTTGCTGTGAGCTAGGCTGACGCCATGGCACTCACTCTGGCCTAGGCAAGAAAGCGAGACTCTGTCTCAAAAAAATAAATAAAAAAATAAAAATAAAAATAAAAAATAAAAATAAAAAAAATAAAAAAAAAATAAAAGTTTGATGGAGAATCTTTCAGATTATTTCATTTTTCTACCAGTATATAGAACTATTTTTTTTTAGCTCTAGAATGTCAGCAATAAAATTATACTCAACAACATCCTTATTTGATTTAATAGTGTATGTTGGGCACTTTTTAAAAACCAGTGTATAGGCTGGGTGCAGTGGCTCACGCCTGTAATCCTAGCACTCTGGGAGGCCGAGGAAGGATGATAGCTCAAGGTCAGGAGTTCGAAACCAGCCTGAGCAAGAGCGAGACCCCATCTCTACTATAAATAGAAAGAAATTAATTGGCCAACTAATATACATAGAAAAAATTAGCCAGGCATGGTGGGCGTGGCTCACGCCTATAATCCTAGCACTCTGGAAGGCCGAGGCAGGAGGATGGATCGTTTGCGCTCAGGATTATTGACCAGTCTGAGCAAGAGTGAGACCCCATCTCTACTAAAAATAGAAATTATATGGACAACTAAAAAATATATATACAGAAAAAATTAGCTGGGCATGGTGACACATGCCTGTAGTCCCAGCTACTCGGGAGGCTGAGGCAGAAGGGTTGCTTGAGCCCAGGAGTTAGAGGTTGCTGTGAGCTAGGCTGACGCCACAGCACTCTAGCCTGGACAACAGAGTGAGACTCTGTCTCAAAAAAAAAAAACAGTTTTGAAGTTCTTCAAAAAACTAAAAATATAACAACCATATGATCCAGCAATCCCACTACTAGGTAAATATTCAAAGGAAAGGAGATCAGTATTATTGAAGAAATACCTACAGCATTATTCACAATAGCCAAGATACAGAATCAACCTAAGTGACCATTAAGAAAGGAATGGATAAATAAAATGTGGTACATATACACCATGGAACACTATTCAGCCATGAAAAAGCCCCATCATTTGCAGCAACATAGCTAAATCTGGAGGATGTTAGTTTGGTGAAATAAACTACTCAGAAAAATGTTCTCACGCATATGCAGAAGCTAAATAAATTGATCTTACAGGAGTAGAGAATAGAATAGTGGTAGCTAGAGGCTGGGAAGGATGGAGGGGAGAGGGAGAGATTAACAGATACAAAATTATAGCTAGACAGGAGTACGTTCTAATGTTCTATAGCACTGTAGAGTAACTATAGCTAACAACAATTTATACTTTCAGATAGCTAGAAGAGAGGATTTTGAATGCTCCCAACATTCAAAAATGACATCAAGAATGATAATTGTTTCAGGTGATGGATATGCTAGTTACCCTAATTACACATTATATATATACATATTGAAATATCACACTGTAACCCATAATTATGTATATTATGTATCAGTTAAAAATTAAAAAGATCCAGCAATGGGAGTCTGGTAATATAATGGTCATATCAACCATATAATAAAATATAGTCCTGTAAGTCAATGAGCTAGAAAGAACTGTATTATATACTGGTTTTGTTTGTTTTGAGACAGAGTCTCGCTTTGTTCCCCAGACTAGAGTGAGTGCCAAGGCGTCAGCCGAGCTCACAGCAACCTCAAACTCCTGGGCTCAAGCAATCCTCCTGCCTTAGCCTCCCAAGTAGATGGGACTACAGGCATGTGTCACCATGCCTGGCTAACATTTTCTGTATATATTTTTTTAGTTGTCCATATAATTTCTTTCTATTTTTAGTAGAGACGGGGTCTCACTCTTGCTCAGGCTGGTCAGTAATCCTGAGCTCAAACGATAGATCCTCCTGCCTCGGCCTCCCAGAGTGCTAGGATTATAGGCGTGAGCCACACCCACCATGCCTGGCCTTCAATACTGTTTTCCATAGTGGCTGTACTAATTTACATACCTACTCAAAATGTATAACAATTCCCTTTGTCTTCATCCTTGCAAGCATTTGTTTTTTGGTGGTTTTTTTTTTGTCCCTGTGATAATAGCCATTCTAACTAGGGTGAAATGATATCTCATTGTGGTTTTGCTTTGCTCTGATGATTATTGATGTTGAGAATTTTTTCATATACTTTTTGGCATTTGTATGTCTTAAAACTTCTGAGAATTGTCTCTTCAGATCATTTGCCCATTTTTTTTAATTGGATTTTTTTTCAGCTATTGATTTGAGATCCTTGTGTATTCTTGGTATTAATCCCTTGTCAGATGAATTTGTTTGTAGGTATTTTGTCTCATTTTGTAGGTTGTCTCTTCACAGTGTTGTTTCCTTTGCTGTACAGAAGCTTTTTTTTAGTTTGTTATAATCCTATTTTTGCTTTGGTTACCTGTGCTTTTGAGATTTTATTCATAAAATTTTTGCCCAGACCAATGTCGTGAAGTGTTTCCCTGTTCTTCTAGTAGTTTCATGTCTTACATTTATATCTTTAATCCATTTTGAGTTGATTTTTTATATATATATATATAGTGAGAGATAGGGGTCTAGTTTGCTTTTTCTGCACATGGATATCCTGTTTTCTCTGCACCATTTATTGAAGAGTCTGTCCTTTCCCCAATATATGTTTTTGCACCTCTGTTGAAAATCAGTTGGCTGTAAATATGTGGACTTATTTTTGGTTCTCTATTCTGTTCAACTGGTCTTTGTGTCTGTTTTTATGCCAGGACTATGCTCTTTTTTTTCTGAATGTTGTTTCTCAGAGTCTTTTGATGGATTCTCTCCCTTTGCCTGCCTACTAAACTTGTTCTTGGGATCCTGTCCTTATTCCTGGGTGATCTCTTTCACATCTTTTTACTCTTTTCTTTTTTTCTGACACCCAAATCTGTAGCTCCAACATCATTTTGAGCCCCTAGAAACAAATATTTCTGTTTTGTGGTGAGGTACAACTAACACTGAAAATCCACCTCTCCTTCAGTCCCTTCTGCTATATTCTTTACATGTATAGCACAGCCTTAGAGTTAGACCTTGAGTCAAATTCTGCCTCTGCAACTTACTAGTTGTGGACCTTGGATGAGTTTCTTTATTATAAGAAAACTTAATCTTTTCTGCTTTCACCTGTAAGTGGAAGTAAGAGTCTCCATGCCATGGGGGCTTTGGAAGGGTTTATTCTATATATCTTACTGTGTACCTGGCACGATTCTTGGCCCTTAGTAAGTGGTCAGTCACTGAGAGTTGTCGTAACCATCCCCTACCTGATTAGACCCTTTTTCTTTTTCACAGCATATTGTCAAGTCTACATTATAAATATTTCTCTAATCTGGCCTCTCCTCTGTCCTTGGAACACTTTCCCCTAACTATATGCTCTATTGACCCTTAGAAGTTCTTGGTGGTTTTGCCTCTAGTTTCATCCCCTCTAGTCTCTGGTTTACAGCAGGTTTCACACCCTGTACCCCCCCCCCCCAAACACACACTTTGTTCCTAATATCTGTGGGGCATTTTCAAAAGAAACCTTATAGGTCAAGATAGGAGAGAAGTAGAGCTGCTTTGCTGGAAGCAGGATTGGGAGTCTTGGTTCTGAGTACTTCCCTTTTATCCTACAGCCCTGTTGGATTCCTTCAGCAACTATTAGAGCAAACATGAACTCATTACCCTGTGCCCCTACTACTGCCAGGGTGATTTTTCTGGAAAAGCACATGTGAACAGTTCACTCCCTTGTTGAAAACTGTATGGCTGTCAAGCATGGAGGACAGCGTTCTCAACCTGGGTATTGTTGTCCCAAGGGAGACAAATTGCCGCAATGTGTTTTGTTCTTACAGTAACTGAAGAGAGATTGGATGTACAGGCACATCTTGGAAATACTGCGGGACCACTGCAATAAAGTGAATATTGCAATAAAACTAGTCACATGAATGTTTTGGTTTCTCAGTGCATATAAACGTTATCTTTAGGCTACACTGTAGCCTGTTAAGTGTGTAATAGTATTATGTCTTAAAAAAAAAGGTACTTATATAAAAAATACTTATATGCTTATAGCTTAAAAAATGCCATCATCTGAGCCTTCAAGTTGTAATCTTTTTACTGATAGAGGGTCTTGCCTGATGGCTGAGCCTTTGATGGCTGCTGACTGATCAGGGTGGTGGTGCTGAAGGTTGGGTGACTATGGCAGTTTCTTAAGATAATAGTGAAGTTTGCGGCATTGACTCTTTCTTTCATGAAAGATTTCTCTGTAGTATGCGGTGTTGTTTGGTAGCATTTTACCCACAGTAGAACTACTTTTAAAATTGGAGTAAATGCTCTCAAACCATGCTGCTGCTTTATCAACTAAGGTTATGTCTAAATCCTTTGTTTTTATTTCAATAATGTTCACAGCATCTTCACCAGAAGTAGATTCCATCTCAAGAAACCACTTTTTGCCCGGGATTATAGGCTCATGCCTATAATCCTAGCATTTTGGGTGGCCAAGGCTAGGAGTTTGAGACCAACCTGGTCAATAATGAGACCCTGTCTCCACAAAAGATAAAAAATTAGGCAGGTGTGGTGGTACATACCTGTAATCCCAGCTAACTCTCTAGGGAGGCTGAGGCAGGAGGATTGCTTTAGTCCAGGAGTTGGAGGCTGCAGTGAGCTATGATGATGCCACTGCACTCTAGCCCTGGCAATAGAATGAGACCCTGTCTCAAAAAAAAAAAAAACAAAAAAAAAACCACCTCCTAGTTCTTTTACTGTTTCCACCACATCTGTAGTTACTAAAGTCTTCAACCCTTCAAAGTCATCCTTGAGGGCTGGAATCTCCTCCTTTCAAATGATTGTTAATGTTGCTATTTTGGCATCTTCTCCTGAATCATGACTGTTCTTTATGGCCTCTGGAATGGCGAATCCTTTGCAGAAGGTTTTTTATTTACTTTGTCCAGATCCATCAGAGGAATCAGTATATATGGCAGCTGTAGCTTTATGAAATGTTCTTCTTAAAGAGATGGGGTCTTGCTCTGTTGCCCAGGCGGGAGTGCAGTGGCACGATCATATTCCTGGGCTCAAGCAATCTTTCCACCTCAGCCTTCCGAGTAGCTGGGATTACAGGTGAGCACCACCACACCCAACTACTTTTTAAAAATTTTTTGTAGAGATGGGGGGTCTTGCTATGTTGCTGAGGCTGGTCTTGAACTCCTGGCCTTAAGTGATCCTCCCACCTTGGCCCTAGTATGCTGGGATTATAGGCATAAACCACTGTACCCAGCCTGAAATTACTCCATGATCCCTGGGCTGCAGCATATGTTTTGTTAGTAGGCATGAAAACAATGTTAATCTTGTACATCTCTATCAGAGGTCTGGGGGGACTAGGTACATTGTCAGTGAGCAGTAATATTTTGAAAGGAATCTTTTTTTCTGAGCAGTAGATACCAATAGTGGGGTTAAAATATTCAGTAAATCATGCTGTATTGTAAACAGATATGCTGTCATCCAGACTTTGTTGTTCAATTTATAGAGCACAGAGTAGATTTTGCATAATTGTTAAGGGCCTTAGGATTTTAGGAATGGTAAATGAACGTTGGCTTCAACTTGAAGTCACCAGGTACATTAGCATCTAACAAGAGAGGCAGCTTGTCCTTTGAATCTTTGAAGGCAGACATTGATTTCTCCTTTCTAGCTATGAAAGTCCTGGATGGCATCTTCTTGCAGTAGAAGGCTGTTTTCTCAACAATGAAAATCTCCTTAGTGTAGGCACTTCAATGATTTGAGCTAGATCTTCTGGATAACTTGATGCAGCTTCTATATCAGCACTTGCTGTTTCACCTTGTACTTCTATGTTATGCTAAGATGCCTGCTTTCCTTATGAACCTCATGAACCAGCCTCTGCTAGCTTCTAATTTTTCTTCAGCAGTTTCCTCACCTGTCTCAGGCTTCATATAATTGAAGAGAGGACCATCCACTGGATTAGGCTTTGGCTTAAAGGAATATTGTATCTGGTTTGATCTTCTATCCAGACCACTAAAACTTTCTCTATTTCAGTAATCAGGTTGTTTTGTTTTCTTATCTTTCGTGTGTTTATTGGAGTAGCACTTTTAATTTCCTTCAAGAACTTTACCTGTGCATTTGCAACTTGGCTAACTGGTTCAGGAGCTCTAGCTTTTGGCCTATCTCAGCTTTTGACAGATCTTCCAAAGTATAACCATTTCTAGCTTTTGATCTACAAAGAGAGACGTATGACACTTCCTTTCACTTGGAACACTTAGAGGCCATTGTAGAGTTATCAATTGGCCTAATTTCAATATTGTTTTGTCTCAGGTAATCGGGAGGCTTAAGGACAAGGAAAGAGATGGGAAAACAGCTGGTCAGTGGAGCAGTCAGAACACAATTTGTTAAAGTTCACCATCTTATATCGATGTGATTTGTGGTGCTCCAAAACATCAAAGGTCACTGATCACAGATCACCTTAACAGATACAATAATAATGAAAAATTTTGAAATACTGTGAGATTTGCCAAAATGTGATAGACAAAGTGAGCTCATGCTATCAGAAAAATGGTGCTGATAGACTTCCTTGATGCAGTGTTGCCACAGACCTTCAATTTGTAAAAAAAACAGTATCTGTGAGGTGTGATAAAGCAAAGTGCAATAAAACTTGGTATGCCTGTATTACTGGTAATTAGTGCTAGTGTGTGAGACAATCTCATACTACTCAACAGTTTCCTGCCCTAAATACCAGTAGTATCCTTGCTGAGAGACACTGGGTCCTGCATTTGGCATGCGTCTGCTTTTGCATTACTCTTGTGCCCCAGCCACCTGCCAGGCCTGCCCTACAAATCAACTGGTAGTTGTTCACCACCATCTATCTGGCAAACCCTCTTCCCCTTGTCTTGGTCTTGTCTCTCAGCCCTCTAAAGTAGACTTAGACCAGACCCTTCTTACCTTATCCATATTTCTAGCAGTCATCCATAAGCCTAAAGCCCTCTGAGGTAGTGGTGGTGACTTTCATTTGTGCACAGCCAAGAGTCACTTACCAATAGGGATATGTTCTGAGAAATGCACTGTTAGGAGATTTTGTCCTGTAGACACGGTAGTGTGCTTATACAAACCTAGATGGTATAGTATACTACACACCTAGGCTATATGATATAGCCTACTGCTCATAGGCTGCAGAGTATACTGGGTACTATAGGCAGTTGGAACACAATAGTAAATATTTGTATATGTAAACATAGAAAAGGTGCAGTAAAAGTACAGTGTTATAATATGTGACGTCATATATGCTGTCCATCATTGACAGAAACATCATTTTTCACATGATTGTATTCCTATGGTACGTGCAAATTTGGTATCTGCAACTGCTGAGAATATCATTTGATGCTCATTGAAGTCAGTGTGCCACTTAATCATGGTGAGAGTCCTGTGAGATTAGGCAGGGCAAAGAGGACAGGGACAGGCTCTTGGGGTATGTGAACCCTACTTCCTCAGCCCTTCTGCCAATCTCGGGCCACTAGTGGTTTTCCTAATGGCCCCCTGCTTTGATCTCTCACTTCCTCCACACCCATCTCCACTCCACTCCAACCACATCCCTTACCCCCAAAATACGCTTTCCTAGATGCTGGCTTAGTGGGGAAGTGTGGCCTTCTGGCTGAGATGCTGGTCATGGGGGCCTGAGGTTGGTGTCTTTTTCAGAGCAGTGCAACCCTGAAACTCGTCCTGTAGAGAGAAGAATAAGATCAGCTGTTCCTGCAAAAACTGTTAAGCCTGTGGAAAACAAAGGTGGGTTGGTCAACTTCCAATAAAGCTTGAAGGGGTTTCAAATCGAGTAAGTCAAAATGAAAAAATAAGGGGAGACTGGGCTGGGCAGGGCATCCAGAATGATAGCTTCACTGGAGAGCAACAGCTTCCTGAGCCTTGATGGGCAGGAGTGGGGGCCAGTGTCATCACAGGTGAGGTGAGGGGACAGCCTGAGAACATTGTTCAGGAGAAGAAAAATGGGCAGGAGGCAGAGGGAGAAAGGCCATGGCTGAGGCTGAAGGACTGCAGTGGGCCCTGCTGGCAGGAGCCTTCTCTAGTCACAGCTTTGGGTCTCCCTCTGTGGGTGTGGTTGGGCTGTCATTTTGCCTGAGTTAGGCCTAGGCAGGAGGCTTTTTTTCTCCTAGATCAGCGGTCCCTAACCTTTTTGGCACCAGGGACTGGTTTCATGGAAGACAGTTTTTCCATGAATGAGACATGGGGGGTGGCAGAGCTTATGCAGTGATGTGAGCAATGGGGAGCAGCTGTACAGATGAAGTTTTGCTGGCTTGCCTGCTACTCACCTCCTGCTGTTTGGCCTGGTTTCTAAGTTTAACAGAAGACAATTTTTCAATAGATGGTGGGGGCAGGGGTGCGCTCAGGTGGTGATGCGCAGCCTAGTACCAGGCCTCTCGGCCTGGTGGTTGGGGACCACAGTCCTAGATCACCTTGTTGCTGGGGGCTCCTCAGAGCTTACTGCAGTAGTGGGTTGTCATCCTATCCATCTATCCAAATGTTCTTTAATACTTCCTGGGTGTCCTGTACCATGCCAGGCTCTGAAAGCAGCTCTTCTAGTGCCACCAAAGGGGAATTGAACATTCAGAGTAAAGGGATGACCTATTTCTATTTTTTGAGAAACTGCCAGGTTGGATTCAGGCAATTTCTGTCCATGGGAAAAGGGGATTCTGTTTGGAAGATTTGTATAGAGCACCCAGTTTATTGACCCATGGCAGGGCTGCAGCCATGTTGAGGGGAGGAAGGGTAATAAGAATTACAAAACCAGGTTCCAAGCCCCTAGACTACAGGGAAACATAAATATGTAAACAGTAGGATGTATTTGTTGACTTTCCAATTCTTTCACTTATCTTCCTTTTCCTAAAAGAGGAATGTTAATTTAGTCACAAACTCCAGAGGAGAGAAGATTTTGGTTTATCTATACCTGCTTATATACTTCTACCACTGTCACATGTGTGACATAATTTTTTTGTCTGTAGTTGTTAAAATCTGCTGCCTGGGCCTCCTTTTTAGTCATAGCAGTTGATTGTGTTATATTCCTTAGATGATGATTCCTCTGTAGCCGATTTTCTCAATAGTGATGAGGAAGAGGACAGAGTTTCTTTGCAGAATTTAAAGAATTTAGGTAAGTCTGTGCTGTGCTTGTTCATTTCTTTAACCACTGAAATACTTTTACTGTGTAGTGTGGAATGTGGTTTTTAAAAAATCAGTAAATCCTTCAGTGTGGCACGCAAGACCCTTCCTTTCAACCACATGATGCTGTAACATTTATGGTTTTTCATACCTCCCAACCTGTGCACAATGCCATTCCCTCTGCCTGGACTCCTGCTAGTCTCACAGGCTGGCAAAATTCTGTTCCTCCTCTAATGCTTGGGTCAAGATTTCTTTTCTCAGGTAAGCTTGCTCTCTCAGAATTAGGTATTTTTTGGCTTCCCACATGTCTTGAACTTAATAGTAACATACCACTCGCATGTTGTGGTAATTTGTCTCACATACCAATTTGGCAGGGACCTATATCCACACATCCTAAGTTTACCAGTCTACATTAGTGGCTGGACTGTAATCATATGGTTTGATTTTTTTTTTTAGGGGGAAAGGGGTATTGATAATGCCCAGCATTTTTTGTAGTACTGCTTATTCAGTCCTTACAGTAGTTCTGTTATATATGTATATAATTAATGGGCTAATGTAGTTCCTAAAGGTGTGTATTATTTTTATTCTTCCCACTTCACAGAATCAGGTGAAAGGTTATGCTTTGTACTTAGTCCCATGGTAATGATTAGACTGAGGTTAGACCTGAGCTGGTAATAGGTGTGAAAAATTTTATAGACCAAAGTGCCATACAGGTGTTAGTTCACTCCCGGCCCTGTTGCATGCTTAAACATTGTTCAGAGTATTTGGTATAACTGTCCTCACCGCGAACCTTCATGCCTATAAAGAAAGAAAATGCACCAGCAACAAAGGTATGAACAGGAATCTTTTACTGTATTTAACTCAAATCATTTGATATGCCGATCTTACCTTGTTTATATGTGAAGCATTGGGGTTAATTTCTGAGTTTACAGGTTAAGGGGATGCAGCCATCTCCACACGTTCTCACTTGAACTGAGATTGACTTTTTTTGTTAATTTTTAAGAGGAATCTACGGCATTAAGAAGCTTATTGCTCAATCCGCATCTCAGACAATTGATGATCAGCCTTGATCAGGGGGACGACAAAGCCAAGCTTATGAGAGCCTACATGCAAGAGCCCTTGTTTGTGGAGTTTGCAGACTGCTGTTTGGGAATTGTCGAACCATCCCAGAATGAAGATTCTTAAGATGGACTATTGTGCTGCTTACTCAAGCCTGAGGAGTTTGCCCACTCCTTCTCCCAGGAGACCAGCTGGTGTGGCAGGCCCTAAGAGAGGTGATTTCCAGGATGCATGCATACTGGCTGATGTAATGCAGAACTCTCCCCTCCATCAAGGTAGGCTCACATTTCAGGCCCATATCACCTTCATTGGGTGACTTGTCCTCAAGGTGACAAATCCTTTATGGAGAGAAAACTTGACATTCAAATGGTTGTTTTTAAATATTTTATTCTTGGTACAGTTATGATAGATATCATAAATGATGCCAAGTTTTACACCCATGTAAGTTAAAAGCTTGATCAGTGTTACTAAATAAAATCAAGATGTGATGATTTTGTTTTATGTTGTTTATGTTATCATCCTTGGTCCATAATCTAATTATTTGAAATTACATTAAATAAATCAAGAACTTTTTAAATACTAAGGTTTCATTCCTTTAAGGAACTAAATGCAACTAAATTCCAGAGCCAATTTTAGGCTTGGCCCAAAAGTGCTTATAGGGCCCACTGTGGTGGCAGATAACAGTTTAGGAGTCAACATCTGGTGTATGATCTCTAAAGGTAGTGAAATGTGGAAAAGTTCTCTGTGGCCCTGAGGTTTCTTAATCTTGGCTTAGTAACTATCAGCCCTGATACCCTGTCCATGCTTGATGTAGACCGGAGCCATCGCTATTACTCACGTGTGTTTGAAGGCGCTATGCTATAGGCATAGTTTGGCAGCTGTGTGTTCATTAAATGTCTTTGGCAAGGCAGGTGGCAGGAAAAGGCCTTTTGAAAAAACAAAGGCACCAAGGGTCACACGTGGATCAGTCTGTGTCTTTCCAGCAGAATCTGATTAAAACCAGTAACACTATAGGGTGAAGGTTCAGGGCACATGTCAGCATAGCGCAGTGGAGATTTTCTGTAGTGAAACTTGATCGATCCCTAGAGGAAAGAGAGATGCAGTTTAGCCCCAGCTCTCAGGAGTGCCAGTTCTTAAAGGTACCTCACAGAGCAAATGACAGAAATGCAAGGAGTTGTAGACAAATAAATATCAATATGAAGGACTGGGTTAACATTTTTTTCTCCTTATTCTAAAACAGTGGCAAAAGGCCAGGTGTGGTGGTTCATGCTTATAAGTCCTAGCTACTTGGAAGAAGCAGGATCACTTGAGCCCAGGAGTTAGAGTCTGCAGTGAGCTATGATTGCACTGCTGCAGTCCACCCTGGGTGACAGAGCAAGACCCTGTCAATCAATCAAAATATAACTAATAAAAAAATAGTGGCAAAGTCCAAAGCAGTATTAAAACATAAAATTTCACATCCATTCAGTGTGAGACAGATGAGGAAACACTGGTTTACTTAGCAGGGTTAGGGGTAGATCTTGTCCCAGCCCCAGTCCTGCTCCCTCTGTGGACTTTTAGGCTTTGCCTTCCACAGTAGGGTATGAGGAATGGGAACTGTTGGGCCAGGATGGCCATCCTGTCACACAACCTACCTGAGGCAGTGCTCGGATGGACGTGACACCAGCCTGGTCTTGTTGTGCTATCTGGACAGTGTAGCCACGGGGGCTGTCCCTGGGAAGCTGAAGGCAGGCCCAGACCACCAGTTTCCTCTGAAAGCCTTGTATTCCTGTAGCAGCATTGGCCAGGACCAATCCCAGGGGCCAGAGGCGGATTATTGCCCCCAGGAGCCTGGTCTGTATTGGGGGCTGTGGGGAGGAGCTGGAGGAACGAGGAGCTTGAGAGAAGTGTTCTTCTTCTATACCATCCAGTTCTTTAGAAGCAAGGAAGGCCATTCTGATCTTAAAATGGAAACCAAAACTATCTTTAATAAATCATTGTAAGGTAAATTAAAGGCACTTGGCTGTAAATAGGTGGATGCCCTGAACTAAAATGGTTCTATGGGATAGAAGTCTGTTGCCCAAGGCAACTAACTGTGCTTAGACCTTACATACGCTACTTTAAAATAACAGTCTCAATGAGATGAAACTGTTATGTCATAAAATTCACCGTCTGAAAGTGTGCAGTTCCACAGTGGGTATATTCCCAGAGTTGCTTCTGCTACTCTTTTCCTTCACAACCACCCTGCAGTGTAGGTGGTGTCATGCACCTGCCTGGCCTTGGGGCTACCCTTATTCCACCTGGGTCTGTCTGGTCCGAAACTCTCTAGCCACTGCCCACCCTGACTTCTTGGGGCACACTTACTCTCCACTTCTGCCATGCACGCTTGATGGTTGTAGCAGCTGTGTGCAGCCTTGCGATGTGTTTCCGAGCTAACCAGGAGCGAATGGCTAAGAGGTTTGCCCAGAAACAGGAAAGAGATAATAAAATGGTCATTAGAACTATCAGTAACCTGGGTCTGCAGCAATACCAGAATTGCTATAAAAGTTTGAAATAGTATTTTTTCAATGACTATTTTGTGTGATGACATAAAGTAAGGTTCTAAAGTCAACATATAAAGCAAAATTGGCTCTGAAAAACATTCTTCAAATTGCCCGTACACTTGGAGATAGCTACATGTTGAAGGGGCAGTGGGGAGCTTGGACTGGCTAAGGCCCAGCAGTCACCTCCCATCTCAGGTGCAGCCCAGGGCAAAACCCAGGGGGAGCAGGTCTGGACTGTCTGTACCTCTTAGAATCCTCTTTGTTTTGAAAATCCTCAATTGAATTTGTTTGCTTAAATTTTTGAGCCTGTGATAGCATACTACCATGTAACCAAACACTGATAAAATTATTGGATGGTAGGATTTTTCTTTCTTTTTACATCTGTGTATTCTGATTTTTTTTGGTACAGTCATATTTGGAAAAGTGGTTATTCCATTAAATAGTACTTATGCATTTAGATTCTATTAACAGAAAATTTAAAACCTTGAAACATAAAAATCACCTGTTACCTCACCAACCCAAATGGTTTCACAGTATTTCCTTACATAATTTTTTAATCCCTATACCCACAGAGACACACCCTTGATGTGTAGTTTGACAAGCAGGTATGAACACATTGAAAGTGGTTTTCCATTAAATGCATAATATTCTTCAAATACTTAGCTGCATCATAGGGATGGTCCACAATTTAGGCATGACTCCACTGCTCTTAGATATCTGGGTTGTTTCTAAATACTTTTATTTTTCAGTAAGACTGTTATAAACATGTTGGTTCACACATCTTTCCCTCTGATGAGATCTTGTTGGCTTTTTACCTTCTCCTTAAACTTATCTCAAACCCTGCAGCCTAGCAGGTAATGATTTGAGTTGTAATAAAAAGAAAAAAAAATGTTGGCATAAACAGCCATTTAAGTCTGAGAAAAACTTTTAGCCTATACTACCTACAAAGCATCCTTATTTGTGGTATGATCTGGTTTCCACAGAACTGGAGAAACATTATGGGCAAGGTGGATGAGAAATCCGAATACCAGGGCACCACAAGGACGTACCATCCACCTCTTCAGGCTGGAACAGTTGGCTTCAACAGATGGGCACCCAATGAGCAATGTTTCAAAGGAAACCACTGTCATGGGCATATGTATGCAATCACTGACAGGGGGCCCCACCCCACCTACCTGCTTGGATGAGCACAGCAGCTCGCCTCTGCCTCTGTTGCTTTAGGTGCTGGTATCGCCTCCAGCTACCCTGGATACAGCGGGCACACTGCTCTAGCACCTGGGCACGCCCACATTCCAGAACCTCCAGCTGGAACAAAGGGTATCCACTGAGGTCCTCATGTTCTCCTTCCCCTTCCCTGAGCAGGGCCCAGATCCTGTCCTGTTGAGAACATGCAGCTGGCTCCTGTAATCTCATCCCCACACCAGCTTACCACAGAGTCCGTCATGAACACCTTGGTCCTGCCACAGTGTACTGGGGCTGGCGTGGCCTCATCCGAGTCACCAGGTGTGGCTGCTGCCTGAGTTAGAGCTGGCAGAGTGTGGAGAATGTCCTGGAGAAGAGGTTGAAGTGTGGCCTCCTTGCCATTTGGAGACCGTTCTGGGGAAGGAGAGATGGGCCCCATCAATGCCTGGTCTTCTCTCCATGCCTCTGTGGCCTTAAGAAATTGGCTCTGGCCTTTCTGCTACACCCTGGGGTGTCATGCAGTCTCCATTGCCATGGGTCTCTTTGGACAGGCTGGCAAAAGGGTACTTGATGCCTAGAAGAGTGACCCCTTTGAACATGTAATCAGGCTGCTCAGCCAGCAGGTTTCAAGGCCCCAAACATCCTGATGGCCAAACAGGGAAGCCAGGCCACTCCCTCCCACTTATGGGAAAGGGGAAAACAAATCCCAGCCCTGTGACAGCCCAGTGGGTTCCACTGCCTGCCCTCCCCCACTTCTCAGGGCTGACTCCTACAGAGGGAGGATTTACCTGAGGGCTCTGACCACCTTTAGCTGCCCAGTGCCTCTCTGGAGACAGAGGCTGCCAAAGGAGATGCCGGAGATGAGAAACAGCAGCAAAATCAATCAGGGGCCAGAGGGGCTTTGGGTAAAAGACACAGAACAGAGGAGCAAACCATGGAAAGAGGGAGAAGAAAGGAGAAAGGGTGAAAGGAAAGTGATAAAACTCTGCCCAAGAGGGGAGAAAAACAAAGCAGAACTGTCTCAACAGTCTGATGGACCCCAGGGTATGTTGGGTGGGAGGGGGGAGCAGCTGCCTCTTCTCTCTCCACCTGCTCCTGGACCTCAGGACTCCCCCAGCCTCATTTATTCCCATATGCTGACAACCCCAAAATCAGGGCCACAAGCCAGACACTTCCTTTGAGAGTAAAGCTTGCCCCAGCCCCTTGCAGATGCCTCCACTGGATGATTTCCAGGGACTCGGAGGTCAGGTCTGCCATGGCAGGGCTCATCAGCTTCCCCAAACTGCTCTTCCTCTTACCCTTCACCACTAGCCGGGCCTGTGCCCACATCTCTTGCTGCTTTCTTCTGGGGCAACTTCCCAACCTTACTCCCACAGCCCTCCATGGAACTCTCTGAGTGGTCTCCAAAAGCAGGAGGCTGACAGAGTCACTTGCTCCCTCTCCTGCAGTAGCCCCCATCTGTCCAGAGAATAAAGTCCAGGTTCCTAGACTGGGCCCCCCCCTGCCCCAGCCTCACCTCCCACCATTCTCTGCCCTAATGAGCCAGCAATACTGAATGGCCTGGAGTTCCTCACACCCACACTGCCGTCTTAAGCCTCTAGGCCTCTGTTCATGTAGTACCTCTGTCATGTGGAACACCCTTCACCTAACCCAATTTATCCTCAGACATCACCTCCTCCAGGAATCCTTCCCTGATTCACATCTCCCCAGCACCACCCACAGCATCCTGTTCATAGCTGTGCCTTTCCACTTTCCACATTGTTTGTCTTTTTCAGTTGTTTCCCCCATTGAACAAAGACCCTAAGGGCAGGGTTGTGTTTTATTCACCTCTGAGCCCCCAGCCGCTAACCCTGAGATGGCAGAGGGTAGGTGCTCAGGAAACTATGGTTGAACAAATGACTAACAAATGGGCCTCACTCACCAGAGCATCTACCAGGGCCAGAGAATGTGCGAGGACGGAGCCTTCTTAGTAACTCATATCTTTCCACAAAGTTCTGGTGAGACACCCTGGAAGCCAAAGCATGGAAGAAGAGAATGACTTCATCTGTGAGCCAAGTACATCTGCTCAAACAACACAGGAAGGTGCTGCCCTGACTACCCCCACTGAATAGATAAAGATGTGGTTCTAGGCTAGCACAGTGGCTCACACTGTAATTCTAGTCTGGGAGGCAGAGGCAGAAGGATTGCTTGAGGTCAGGAGTTCAAGACCAGCCTGAACAAGAGCGAGACCCTGTCTCTACCAAAAATAGAAAAAATTAGCTGGATGTGGTGGTGCATGCCTGTAGTCTCAGCTACTTGGGAGGCTGAGGCAGGAGGATTGCTTGAGCCCAGGAGTTTGAGGTTGCTGTGAGCTATGATGATGCCACTGTACTCTACCTGGAGCAACAGAGCAAGACTTTGTGTCAAACAAAAAAAAAGAAAAAAAAAAAAGATGTGGTTCTAGAGAGATTAATAGGGTTACTTAGTGGGAGGCCTACAGAGACTATTTTAAATTGGGTCTGCTCTTCCTGCTGCCTTGGTGTACAAAACAAAGCATCTTATTCCTTTAACAGGGGATTTGCAGCCTGCTCCTTTCAAAGCACAGGCCTTTCCCCAGCCAACTGGACCACTCCTATCACACAAATATGCTTAGCCATGTCTCCCATCTGACCTCTGAGTCCAAAGTCTTGGCCACATCCTCCTGATTTCTGTTCCCCTCAAGGCAACACTTTTCTAAACAGCTAATGACAGAGAATGACATCTGTACTGATACCTATACTTCCTCCTCCCAATCGCCTGTCACCCCTCCTGAGTCTGGCTTCTGTCCTCAACACTATGCCAACATGGCTCCTGTCACAGCCATCAGCAGATTCCACCAAATCCAGTGGTCTGTGTTCAGTCTCTCCTATGTGGTCCCTGGGCAGCAGTGACCCCTCTCTCTCCCTGGGAGAGCATTCTCACTCAGCCTCCAGGACACTCATGACCCCCTGGATTCCTCCTGCACCCATGATTCCTTCCAAGTTGTCCTTGCTAGTTTCTTGCCATCCACTCTCTCTAAATGTGGTCATTCCTTGGAATGGCCTCAGACTCCTCTCTAGGTGATTTCCTCCTTGCTCATGGTGCTAAAAAGCCCACTAAGGACAGATCCTCAAGTGCCCCTCCAGTTCTTTTCTTTTAATATCCTGGCTGCTAGACTATTAAGGACCCTCCAGTTATTAAGGCTCTGCTGGCCAGGCGCGGTGGCTCACACCTGTAATCCTAGCACTCTGGGAGGCCAAGGCGGGTGGATAGCTTGAGGTCAGGAGTTCAAAACCAGCCTGAGCAAGAGTGAGACCCCGTCTTTACTGAAAATAGAAAGAAATTAATTGACCAACTAAAAATATATTAGCCGGGCATGGTGGTGCATGCCTGTAGTCCCAGCTAGTCGGGAGGCTGAGGCAGAAGGATCATTTGAGTCTAGGAGACTGAGGTTGCTGTGAGCTAGGCTGACGCCACGGCACTCTAGCCCGGTCAACAGACTGAGACTCTGTCTCAAAAAAAAAAAAAAGGCTCTACTGAGCCCTGAGCCTATATTGCAGCTATCGCAAACCTGACAAAGGTCCTAAAAGAATTCCTGATCCTCTCCCTCCCTTCCCCTCTGACCCACCACCCTAGGCCTTCTCCAGACCAACCCATTTCAGTAAACTGTTTCTTATGGCCCATAAGGCCCTTTGAGTCTGGCTCCTGATCCCCTCTCTCCTACTCCAAGTTCTCTGTGGTCCAGTCCCTTTAGCATCTCTTGGTTCCTAATCTGGGAGCTTTATGATTGCTGTTCCCTCAGTCTGGAATACACTCCCCTCCCCCAGATCTTCCCAGACCGGCCCATTCCCTTCTCCCAGGCCTGGGCTTAGAGGGGCCCCTCCCTGACCAGCCCAAGGGTCCGCTTCCCTGTTAGTCTATCTAATAGCACTTATTTTTTTCCTAGCTCCAATGATACTTTATACTTATTTTTCCTTGTTTCCACAGGAATGCATGCCTCAAGAGGGCATAGATTCACTTCCATCTTTACTAATATATTATCAGAAACTGTGCTGGGTACAAATTAGTGCACAATAAGTGAATAGATAAATGAATGGCTGCTGCTCCTTGAGCTCCAGGTTGACTTCTACCAAACTGCCTCATTCTCTTCATCTCATACTGCTCTGAGTTGGGCAGGCTGTTGTTTGGCTCGAGTCCTGAGCTCCACTGGCACTGGCCCTGCCCCCAACAGTGATCAGGGCCCACTCACCGGATGGGGAAGCCGGCGGCACTGATGTGGATGGTCTCCACGAGGCCACAGGCCTCCAGCTGGCTCAGGACCTACAAGGGTGGGGAGACAAGGAAGGCATCTGCAGCTTGGGGGCAGCAGGCCAGAATGCCATTCCTTCTGTCCTTCTCAGGCCCTGGTCAGCATGGAGCTGCAGGCCCTTCTGAGGTCCAGCTAGTAACTGCCTTGGGACAGTAAGAAATCAAAGGACCTTGAAAATAATCTCCCTGCTAGAAAGGGACTTGGTAGTCCCAAGTCCCCATCACCTGATACACAGCATCTGGTACAGCTGGGGCAAGTGATGGTCCTGACTCTGTTTCATCACTTCCCTCTGTGGTGTGGTGATTCACTACTGCAGCACAATGTAGCCCAATAAAATTTCTAGTTCTTATTGTTTTTATTATTTGTAGGCATTAGAGTGGTTCATAGCTAAGGGGCAGGGGAGGTTATACTGTGAAAATTTTTCTGTGACCTGAACCCAGATCTTTACCATATAGCTGTGGTCCTGGCTACAAACCCTAAGGCCACATCTACCAGGTGACTGGGACACACTTCAGCACTGTCCAGCACTCACACCTCATCCACATCCTTCAGAGCCTGGTACCCTAAGAAAAGGGCAGCTGCTGGCCAGAGTGCTTTTGTGCAAATCAGAAAAAACAATACCTTCAATCAAAAAAGGCTGCACTGTGCAGACTGTAAGGTGACACATACTTTTAGCTAATCACAAAAGATCCCCATTCCTCTAGGTGGTTTCAGTCTGTCAGGACACATGGCTTGGTGAGTACAGAGCAAGACATACTGGGGCCCCTACTCGCTGCCCTGGCTAGACCACTGTGCACAGACCACACAGCCACACGTGACTGCCCTGCCAGATGAGCCCTCCCTAATGTCAGCCCCAGCATGAGAGACCCACTCTGTTCCCTCCCTTTGGAGTGGATGTCCTGCCCTTAATCCCACTAGGGCCTTGGTCACACGGGGCTTGGTGCAAAGCAGCTTTGGCCCAGTGTTAATTACCTCGTCCTGGAGAAAGGTCTGTGCCTGGCCCTGGCTGTTAGGCTTGATGCAGCGAATGTAGTGGGGTGTGGTACTGTGCAGGACCTGCAGGAGCTGCTCCAGGGAGGCCTGCAGATGGGAGAGACCATGGGGTCAGGCAGGGATTGGGGCTGCTCAGAGCCATCAGCTGGGCCCTAGTTAGTGACTACAGTAGCTCTCCCCAGGATCCTGAGACTAGGATTCTCCTGTGCCTGGGGATGACTACTGGAGGCTTCACTGTGCCAAAGCAGACTCCTCTCCTGACCTCCTAACTCTCTACTTCTGCCTCCAGGGACCCTTCTGAACCTGTAAACCTCCTCTAATTGGTCTCCCTAAATCTGATCTCATCACCTTCACCTCCAGGGCAATCTTCCTAGAAGAGAACAATCTCATAGCTCCCTGCCATTCATACAAGCAAAAGCTGTTATCGTGAAGCCCATCCTGTGTGCTGGAGGCTGTGCCAGGCAGTCTGCTGCTGTGTCGGAGCTCAGTCTAATGGGCCACATACACACTGATGGGTACCCTCAGTGGTGTGTCTGAGGCTGGGGCAGGAAAGTGGTAGTCAAACCTGGTTTCCCAGGGTGCCTCCTCAAGGAGATGATGATAAGGCTGAAGTCTGATGGATGAGAAAAGACTAAAGAAATGTGGCCCAGAGGGTAGGAGTGAGGTGGAGATGAAGGGGCAGTGGCTGAGAGCATCCTAGGAAGCTAGAGCTGAAGGAGGGTAGAAAGCAGATAATATTGAGAGAGGTGACAAATCTATTCTAGCTGAGGACAGGATTTGAGCAGGAAGCTAGAGTTGGGAATGGGTGAGGTCACAGAGGTTCCTGTAACTGCTGCTCTCCCATGATCACCCTATCAGCATCCTACTGTGCTCCCACAGGCCCCTAGGCTTCCTGTCATATCATTATACCTGACTATTTGTCTGTTTCCGGTCTCAATCTTCCACACTGAAGTATAAATTCCATGGGGTCTGGGACCACATCTACTTGACTCACCATTGCTCCCCAGCTAGCAGCACCTATTCTGGGGGGTGCTCAATAAACCTTTGGAACTGAAGCACCTCATGTTAATACCACCAGACCTACCTTGAACTTGGATACTACGGTTAATACAGGGGCCCTGCTCTGGCCAGATGGCTCCTCTTGGGTCTTCTCTTTGGGGTTAACTGGAAACAGCACTGCGAGCAGTGGGTCCTGGGATTGCTGCAGAAGTATAGTCAGCTCAGGGGGCACAGGGTCCTATTGGGAAAGGGCAAGAGCAGCAGGTGAGGCAGATGGAGCTGCTGCCCAGGGGTGTCTGTGGGCTGGCCATCCCTGCCCACCTAAGCTGCAGAAGACAGGGCTTCAAGAGAAGGCAGGGCTTGAGTCCAAGAGCAGAGCTGGTCCATTGCATGACTAGACACCTGGAAACCTAATCTAACACAGGTCATTTTCAGGAAGGTCATGCTTGATTAGCGGAGACCATACGCTAGTGGGCCCAAGATGGTGATCCTAGATTCTGACAGGATGTTCAGGAGACTGGACGCATGGGGGGAAACTACTATGTATGTGTAACAGGGACTCAGCATCTCATTTCACCCAGGCCCCCACAGGACGTGGTCCAGTCCTCACCTTGTTCTTCTCTACCAGGCCTGCCGTGTGGTACCGCACAGGCCCTGCATAATGCACCACAATGAAGCTGGGCTCCGGGCTGAGCTTGTTGTCGCCCAGGCACGGGTTGCCTGCTAGGGCACTCTCAATGCGTGTCTGGAGCTGGGCTGCACTGCTTGGCCTATTGAGGCGGCATTCCTGTGGGGTGGAAGTGGGCAGTTAGACACAAAAATGAGAGGGTCTCAACCACAACTCTCACTGTCCTCCCGCATGGCCCCCATGGCAGCAGAGTAATCAAAAGCATCACAGTGACCCCTAGAGGCAGGAAACAGAGGATTAGCAAATCCATTTGGCAGAATGGGAGAGAGAAGCATAAGAGGGCACAGGAGAGTCATGAGGGCCCCAGAAAAACAAAAGACTAACTCTGGTGCTCAGCTCACTAGCTACCCTCCCCACCTCATTTATGAGGGCACAGATGCTGATGGGGCTCCCCTCGATGAGATCCAAACAGGCCTGGTTGTCCTGGTAGTTGACAAATGACCACTCTAAGCCTTCAACTGTATATTCCTCCTAGAGAACAAAGTGGGGGTGGGCTGGGAGAAGGCAGCTGCAGTCTGAGGTCCAGATGGGCCACCTACAGCTGGCTTTTGTACCACAACGTATTCCAGAACAGCATCAAAGAAGGAACAAAAGTATATGAAAACATTACACTCCATATGTACAATTATTACTCAATTAAAAATAAAGGCTGGGCACAGTAGCTCATGCCTGTAATCCCAGCATTTTGGGAGGCCAAAGCGGGAGGATCACTTGAGGCCAGGAGTTTGAGACCAGCCTGGGCAACACAGTGAGATCCTGTCTCCAACCCCCCCCAAAAAAAAATTAGCCAGGTGTGGTGACACACCTATAGTCCCAGCTACTCAGGAGGCTGAGTGGGAAGGATTGCTATAGACAGGAATTTGAGGTTATAGTGAGCTATGACTGTGCCACTGCACTCTAGCCTGAGTCAAAAAGAGTGAGACTCTGTCAAAAATTAAAATTAAATAAATTTAAAAATTAAATAAAATAAGGAACAAAAGGCTTCTAGTCAGAACCTGGACTGGGGCTGGAGGGCCAGGAAGACAGAGGATCCAGGAGAAGGTCTGCCCCACCTTACCCTATCCCTCACCTGCTGTGCCTGTAGGTAGTGAGCCACAAAGTGCTGCTGCAGCTTCTCATTGGCGTAATTGATGCACAACTGTTCCAGACTGTTGTCAGGAAATGACTCAAATCCATACACATCCAGCAGGCCTGGGAGGATGGCAGAGAACCCCTGGGGCTACTACAGGGAGCAGATGGAGGGTGGGGACCACTGGAACCCAGAGTGGCTGTGCCCCTGCTGGCATCTCATACTTGGCAGCCTGGGGATGAGGTTGAGTGAACAGGACAGCCAGGAGTGGGCAGAACATACCTTCTCCACCCCCACCCAGGGTAGTTCTCATCTCCACCCCCTTCCCCCTCAGAGCTCACAGAAAGCAGGAAAACCAAATGAGGTATAAGGGGCAGCCAATGACATCAGGCCTATTTTTGAGTCTGAATTCTCTGGTCTTCGTAGGCCTCTCCTGTGAGGAAACCAGGTCCCAGGGAATGTTTTCATGTCAAATCTAGTTTGAAGGGCCTTGGTCTCACCAGCCTAGTTGGTGCTTAGAATTCCACCATTCTATGAGCAAACTGCACTGGGGTCTTTAAAAGCTCTACTTCCTACCTTAACTGACTGTCCCACCCAGGGTTACAATGATGTTGGCTTCAGTCATGTCTCCAAGTCCCTTCTAATCCAGCTCTTTCTCCCATCCCCCACTACTGTCCTGTGATTGGAGCTATGTCTCTGGGGAGAAAAGGAGCCTTTATAGATAAGGCACTCTCTGAGTCTGTCTGGAGAGCCATGGACAGGTCAGATGTGGGTAGTGGAGGGCAGAGACCTCACTTAAACACTGGTGAACAGATAGGAGAGGAGATGGCAGCAAAGCAGCAGCTTCCTTGAGTCAGGGAGTGGACCCAGGACTCTGTTGTTCTTTTTTATTGAGTGCTCCCAACAGCTTGGGTCCTTGTTACCTATGAAAGTGGTCCATGAGCCTGGGTCTGCACAGATGCTGCTGTTGATCACTGATACCAGCCAGTCAAACAGCCTGTTGGAGGTAAGAGAGCAGACTCTGGTGAGAGAGTCAGGCTGAGTCAGAGTGTGGTAGAATTCCTCCATGAGCCAGGGTACCATATCCTGGAGGGCCCTGTATTCTGAGCCTGATGGTCAAAGGCTCCATCCTCTCCTGCTTCCTGCCCATCCTGTCTTGACCTACTACAGACAGATTCAGGCTATGGGCATGCATGTTCCCAAGTACACACAAACCTGGCCTGCCCTTTTGGCAAGACTAAACACAGGACCAGCTCAATTCCTGGGCTAGGCATGGACAGCTCAATTCCTGGACTAGTCACATGGCCTGACACTCAGCTGGTGTCTTGACTAGAAGGGGCTGAAGGGCAAGTCTGGGTGTGGTTTGTAAAGAACTGAGTTTACTGATGTCCCCTGCAAAACTCTACCTGCAGAGACTAGAGCTCAAGGCCCTGCCACATCCCCAACTCAGTCCTGCACAAGTGGGCCCAAGTCACCCAAGGTCAACAATAGCATCCTGTACTCTGCAATTCACCCCCCAACCCAGAGAAGATAAAGTTACTGCACACCGCATGGTGTACATGGTGACACATACACCATCCAGGGGTTTCTTCCTTCTAATTTTTCTTAAAGTAATTGCTCTGCAACTTTTTTTTTTTTTGAGACAGAGTCTCAGTCTGTTGACCGGGCTAGAGTGCCGTGGTGTCAGCCTTGCTCACAGCAACTTCAAACTCCTGGGCTCAAGCGATCCTCCTGCCTCAGCCTCCTGAGTAGCTGGGACTATAGGCACTCGCACCATGCCCCGCTAATTTTTTCTATATATTTTCAGTTGGCCAATCAATTTCTTTCTATTTTTAATAGAGATGGGGTCTTGCTCAGGCTGGTTTTGAACTCCTGCCCTTGAGCAATCCTCTCGCCTCGGCCTCCCAGTGTGCTAGAATTATAGGTACAAGCCACCATGCCCAGCCTGCAACTTTTTTCTATTTAGTAAATACTATAAAATGGCTTTTTGCAACAGTGGCTTCAAACATCGATTTGAGGTACCGAAAATGAATGACTTAGTGTTACAATGGCTTGATGGTTTCTATGTATAAAATGTTAGAAGCCCACTCTATCTGTGACTGACACATTTTATCTGCTTATTTTATAGTAACTTGTAGGCAAAGGCTTTAAAAACATTTGACCTGAAATACTCTTTTTAAAATTTTATTTCTTCATTTATTTTTATTTTTTTTAGCCTCGAGTAGCTAAGGATAATCTTTTTCTTGTTTTTTTTGTTTTGTTTGCTTTTTTTTGGGGGGGGAGATTGGGTCTTGCTCTGTTGCCCAGGCTAGATTGAGGCATCATCATCATAGCTCACTGCAACCTCAAACTCCTGGGCTCAAGCAATCCTCCTGCTTCACCCTCCCAAGAAGCTGGGACTACAGGCATGTGCCACTATATCCAGCTTATTTTTCTATTTATGGAGACGAGGTCTCACTATGTTGCTCAGGCTGGTCTCAGACTCCTGGCCTCAAGTGATCCTTCTACCTCAGCCTTCTGAAAGTGCTACGATTATAGAAATGCACCTAGCTTGACCTGAAATTCTGACCTGAAATTAGCTTTGAGGCAGTAGTAACTAGTCTCTTGCTGAAATGGGTTCAGTCTGGTCCTAGCTACCCTAAGGCCATTTTCAACTCAGAAGATCCTGTTCACTCAGCAGTGTGAGAAGGTCAGGAAAGCAGAGGACCCTCTCCCTAGAAAGGTGCCCAAGGTCCTATATGCACATGCACATACGTTTTCACGGTTTGTCTCATAATTTCAGAGGCTTCTGGGCCCTTTAAATTCTTACAAAGACCCTGAAGATTCTCAGAACCTAAGGTGAGAAACCACCCACCCTTAACCACTTCTGTAGGAGCATCAACTATAGTCGACAGCCACAGATGAACGTGCACAGCAAAGTGTTGACTATAGTTGACAGCCACAGATGAACACGCACAGCTGAGCGTTGGCTTTAGCTGACAGCTGTGATATGAAGGAGCACAGCTGAGTGTCAACTTTAGCGTTAATAACAAAACTTGACTTTTCTAATTTTTCATTTATCAAAATAAAATTGTGAACATTTAAAAATAACATAATGGGGCCAGGTGCGGTGGCTCACGCCTGTAATCCTAGCACTCTGGGAGGCCGAGGCAGGTGGATTGCTCAAGGTCAGGAGTTCAAAACCAGCCTGAGCAAGAGCGAGACCCCGTCTCTACTATAAATAGAAAGAAATTAATTGACCAACTAATATATATAGAAAAAATTAGCCGGGCATGGTGGCGCATGCCTGTAGTCCCAGCTACTTGGGAGGCTGAGGCAGGAGGATCCCTTGAGCCCAGGAGTTTGAGGTTGCTGTGAGCTAGGCTGACGCCATGGCACTCACTCTAGCCTGGGCAACAAAGTGAGACTCTGTCTCAAAAAAAAAAAAAAATAATAACATAATGAAAACATCTATGTATGTGTTACCTATTCTGATTTACATTACAAGTAAAGTTGCCTGTAAAGTAAAACAAGCTTTCAGTGCTTTCCTCGTCACACAAGAGCAAAACGGATTTGTCATTAATGTACAGTGCAAATTATCGTGCGGACTATGAGTGCCGGTTGTGGACAAGGTTTCATGGCCGGTGAGCACCGTACCGAAGTGGTTAATTAACCACATGGCCAGAGGGTAGAGGTACCCATGTAACCCATCAGGAAAAGGTAAGCACCCCCACCTTCACCACTGTGCTGGGCTCCTACGCTGTGTTACCCAAGACTGCAGGCTAAGCCTCTGGCTCTACAACCATCTATCAAATTTCCCAGGTGACTACAAAGGCCTAAGTACTATGATACAGGAAGACAGACGAGCCTTTTCATGTAAAGGTCTGAATCTGGAACTGCCAAGGCCCCAGATCCCCTGGGGGGCCTGCCTTGCCAGTGGAGAGCTGAGCAGGCTTTCCTCATCTAGTGCCAAGGTCAAGGCAGGTGCTTGTTCTGTAATAATGAACTGAATCTGTCCAGGAATATGGCAACTTCCCCAGGGAAAACCTGGGAGCCATGCCCTGCTGTCCTCAGGGGTCTGAGGAACAGGGAGAGGAATCTGTTTGCTTTATCTGGCATCCCCCACCCTGGGCCTCTGCCTATTGCCTGATGTATGTGGTTCAACTCTAGACAGGAGAAGAACTTGCAGGTAAGGTAGAGTACCAGAGTAACTGCTCACCTTGCATAGACCAGTTTGGCCACACAGTCTCTGCGGGTGTCACACTCGGTTCGGGAGCAGGGCTTCCGGAACACGTGCTGCTGCCTGCCTGCTCTGATGGTTCTAATCCGCAGTGTCTCTAGCAGCATGTCCTCTGGGAGTTGCAGCAGCAAGGCTGATGTCCTGACAGAGCCTGGGAGGGGGGAATCCTCCTTAAGCAAATCACCCTCCATCAGAACAGTGCTCTTCATGAGGCACTGTGAAGTCATCACAGAACCATGACTTTTCTCAACAGGACAGAGGAAACCTAGGTTTTGATGGGCAAAGAGACTCCACTAATGGCAGAGTCAAGACTTGAACCCAGGACTTCTATGTTCCAGTCCACACTGCCACATGTGTGACAAATCACTTTATAAACCCTGTGACTCTTCTATTCTCATCTATAAGATGAGGACAATAGTGTCTGCCTTACCAGAGATAGGATAGGGCATAAGTGATCCAGGGCAGGGCCCTACAGAGGATGGCTTAATCACTTAATCAACGGCATCAGATTCAAAATTTTACCCTCTGATCTCCCATTAATCCCACCAATGCAGCCACCAAGCTACTTCTCTGACAAGCCCTGCCCTACTCCCCACCCTGCCCCTCACACTTGGCATTGTCCATCAGTTGGCAGGGCTGGGCTTCATCCTCTGAGTCAGCAAACTGGATATTGCCAAGGTGCAGCAGCCCCGCTAGGACCTGAGGGTCAAAAAAGCACGGTCAGGACCAGGGGAGGACATGAGAGGGCCTACCCTGTGGGTGAGGAGAGGCTCTCCTGCTGAATGCAATCATGGCAACAGAGGAAGCACGAAAGCTCCCAATTATTGTCCAGTTGTGCCCATCTCTGCCTGGCTTAATTCTTTACAAGTTATATGTATCACCTCATTGAACTGTTTCAACCACCTATGAGGTTGTGCTATGATGATGCCCATGACAGAGATGTGACCATGAGAGGTTAATTCACAAGTGAGGACATGCTTTTTCTGAGGAGAAAGGTGGAATTAGAACCCAGTCTGACTACAGATACCTTGCAGGGCAGCCAGTGGGGTCTCCATTCCATCCCCTATCTGTCCCTTTGCCTCCCACTCTCTAGGAATGACTGTATGGGAACACCACTCCTCTGTTAGATGTGGGCCAGGTGACTTCTACGTGTCTGCCATGAGCTTGGCTCTGGCTCGCTTTAGCCATTCTCAGCACTGTTAGGTTTCTGACAGCCCAGCCTAGGGGACGAATTGTGATCTTGGTCTCTGTACAGTGGGTGCTCTTTCACCTTTGCACTCAACAATCTACAGAGATAAATCCTCAGAGGCTACAGAAAGGAGGTGCCCCCACCCACCTAGGCCCAGCAACTTTGAAACCCTTAGGCCTGATACTGGGAGAGCAGAGCCCCATTTGCCATTTCTGCCTGGCCCCAGGGAAGCCACCTCCACATGCTACTGGCCTTCTGGCCACAACTTACCCCAGGAAAAGACTACTATGCCCAATGGGCAGTGTGGCTGTGACAGAGATCATGCCACCCCTAGACCAGCACTCCTGCCTGGGTTCTTAGTGCTGTCCACTCACCCTGGGCTTGTTCCCATGTACTGTCCTTCTGGCCAAACTCTTACTGGGCAGTGTCCCTACTATGTATGATACTTTCCCTGACTGAGCTGCCCCCATCTGGAGGGCTAGTGCTATCTCCCTGCAGTGGCTTTCCTGTCCTACTGCCAGCCTATCCTATCTGTGTCTTCATGGTACTCTGGTGGGTGAGGAAGTGAGGGGGGTGGCAGGAGGAAGGCAGTGAGCCCTGCCAGCAAAGACAAACGGGAAAAGGGAAGCCCCTAGTGGGGATCAGAGGAGCTCAGCTCACCTGGGTCAGCACCATGTGTGCTGGCAGTAAGGGAAGGGGAAGAGGAGAGAGGGGGGAATTTGGAATTACTACGTCTGTTACAAACTTTGTATCACTTAGTGGTATCTGACCTTGAGCAAGTTACTTTAGTTCTATGGTTTTCTAAGGCATAAAATGAAAATAATCTCCACATAGAGGACTATTAAATAAATCAAGTGAGCACAAGTAAGATGTGCAACATTTGGGGGATGAACACGGTTGAAGCTCTTACTCAAAGGGGGAGGGGGGCATGGGCAATACATGTAACCTTAACACTTGTACCCCCATAAAATACGCTAAATACAAAACAAAACAAAAAAACCAAGTGAGCTGAGAAGTGCTAACATTATTTTTAAGTTTTAATATATTAGACAAACATGTGGAAGCAATATTATAGTAATAACTGACCCAAGCACCTTGCTCTCTGACTCCTGTGGATCACTATCCTGTGTATGTATCACTGTTCTCTATGCCCCTTGTCCACCCTGTCTCCAGGCTCAGCAGCACAGAGGGGTGGTTGACTCCTTGGAAACTGCGCAGATGTCCTAGGTGCTCAGGGAAAGAGAGTCACAAGTCCAGGGAGGGCTCTATGAAAGGGGCTGTTATCTCTACCAAATGTAAGTGGCATGGCTTTTTTTCTGACCTTAAAGATGTTGTTCTGGGTGGGGGCGTTGATGCCCAAATGGATCATGGCCTCTCTGGTCACCTCAAAACAATCCTCTGAAAAAGAATCCAAGTCACAGCCCACTGTCAGGTAAGAGGTCTGCAGAAGCAGCAAAGGGTGAGGTAGGCCCAGTACAGAGCAAGGGGGCACTGCTGGGCCAGCCCAGAGCGTGGCGTGGGGATCCCCCTACCTTCTAAGGTCCTCTCTGGATTGGGCAGCCAGGAGAAGGCAGCTCCCTTGGGGAGGTGCCACTGGAGCCTCTCATCCTCGCTGGCTCCTTTGCAGATCTGTGGGGAGGGGTGGGTGGGTGGTTGAGGTGAGGGTGTGAGGGAAGCCCTGGCCTGCATAGGCTTGGGGATGATGACAGGAGTAAGAAATGGTAGCAACATCATAAGGCTGAGAGGTCCCTGTAGAGAGCCCAGGGCAGGCTTAGGGGCAAAAGCAGCAACACAGCTCTGTATGTCTCCAACCTGATGGCCAAAAACCTCTGCTCTGTGGAAACCTACAGTCTGATGAAAAAAGCACAGCTCCTGCCCAGGGTGCCCCTCGTCTTAACTTGGTAGGAATACCCCATATCTAAGGATGCTCCCAATCTGAAAGCAAGGGAGACACACTATCCATGCCTTTGGGGACCTCCAGTCTGATGGAAGAGGCACAAGTCTAGGGAAGCCCTCATTCTGCTGGAGGAGACAGTTGCCACTCTAGGAGAACACTTAGGCTGGGCACGGTGGTTCACGTCTGGAATCCTAGCATTCTGGGAGGCCGAGGCGGGTGGATTGCCAGAGGTCAGGAGTTCAAAACCAGCCTGAGCAAGAGCGAGACCCCGTCTCTACTATAAATAGAAAGAAATTAATTGGCCAACTAATATATATATATATAAAAATTACCCGGGCATGGTGGCACATGCCTGTAGTTCCAGCTACTCGGGAGGCTGAGGCAGGAGGATTGCTTGAGCCCAGGAGTTTGAGGTTGCTGTGAGCTAGGCTGATGCCACAGAACTCACTCTAGCTTTGGCAACAAAGCAAGACTCTGTCAATCAATCAATCAATAGGAGAACACTCAGTCTCCTAAGGGTGACATGGCTTATACCTTAGAGACACAGTCCCAGCCTCAAAGACCTTCTGATCTGACAGAGGAAGCAAAACACAGCCCAAGGCCAAAACTGTGCTGGAAGCCAAGGTCCAGTATGAGGCAGAAGTGTTGCATATAAAGTTTGCAGGAATAAGACGTGGCACTGTTGAAAGCCAGGTGAAGGGGCCAGACATAGCACATCCTGAGGGTTTGTGGGGATTACAGACACAGAGCCATCCTTGCCCTGCATCTGTGGGCCCCACCTGGCACATACCTGGTAGAAGATGTGGAAGTTCCTCTCATTGGAGGCCTGGTAGGCCACTCGAGTTTTCTCCAAGAGGTAGGTCTGGACTGCAGCTCCAGTCATCTGCTGGGCCCTGGGCATATGCAGGCCAGAGCCTCTTAGTTGCCCATTAATTCCACAGCCATTTATTCAGTACTTACTGTATGCCAGACTGCCGCCACCTAGCAACCCCCCATCAAGCTCCACCACTTAGCCAACAGGTGTCACGAGGGCTGGGGACCACTCAGAATGTCCTTGGGTGTCTTGAAACATTCACCTGCATGCAGCTCAGGTGGGCAGGGCCAAGACCTCTATACATCACTTTGCCCCATCCCAAGACAGGAGCCAGAGGAGCATACAGGCCTCTATGAGCACACTGCCCTGGGTGGGAGTAGCTAGAATTCCCCAGTTCAAAGATCATCCTCAGGAGTCACAGATCCTAAAGAATCCCATAAACATACATGCCAGGAAGAGCAGGGTTTCTCCACTAGGGGGCCCAGCCTAGACACTGTCCTGGCCACTTTCAACCCCTCCCACCCAATCCTCCCACTAGCCAGGGTGACAGTAGCTATTACCTGTTCAGCTGGAGCTGGATGAATTTCCCAAAGCGACTGCTGTTGTTATTCCTCAGCGTACACGCATTCCCTACAGATCACATCCATGTTTATACCACTCCCATAGGTGTATAGAATTCTCATGGGCCAAGGTGGCCCCATGTCTGTGGGGGATCATACCCCTATCCTCAAGTCACCTAAACAGCCCCTTTATCAGTTTTCATGTTGCAGGGGACAGAAGTAGGGAATGGGCGCTCAGGCTTGAGTTAAGTGGAATTCAGGAGAGTTAGAAGAAATTCCTGGCAAGGAATTGGAATGAACAAGCCTAAGCAGTCAGGGACTGTCTTCTGTGAAGGGAAGGTCAAAAACAAGCTGTTGCTATTGGCTTTAGCCAGTAAGGTACATCTGGGCTCCAGTCCCAACATGGACCCTAATTGCTATGTATCCTTGGACAAGTGCCCTTCTTTGAACCATCAGGACACTGGACAGAAAGATAGGAGCCACAAGGTCCTCTCCAGCATCACTGTTGCATGTGCCTAGGTTGGAGGGGGGAAGATGACTGAATGCACCACCCCTATTAGAAGGTTGCTGAAGGGTACCTGGGAGTTGGTTAGGCATCCAAGACAGTGAAGGATACACTCATCCTCCAACCCCCAAAGAGGGGGTCTCAAAGCATTGCCCCTCTCTCTGAAGGTATAACAAATCCCAGAGGAAATGGGACTGAGGTAATGTGCAGATGACACTGAGCTCACCAAAAGCTTCCATGACAGGGTTGGAATGTAGGATCCTCTGTTCAATCCTCTCTGCAATCTTGTGGCTCTCCCATGATGTGGGTGAGGCGGCCACCACAGCATAGAACTTCATCAGGCAGCGGGACGTCCATGTCTGTGGCAGAAAGAGCCTTGTGAGAGCTGTATCAGTGTTTCCTCCCTCTTATAAGCCTGTCTGAGGGAACCATGCCCACCAGAGCTCTCTTCTCCACCATGCATATGTCATCAACTACATGGGTGAACGCCAAATTCAACCCTGGCCTTGAACAAGGCACTTCCCCTGTAAATTAGGGGTGCAAATCTGTTTCTCCCAGCTCTGCCTCAGTGTCCCTGAGGCCTCACAGCTCATGGTGATTTCTCTGTGGCAGGTATTGAGCTACAGAGACTTTCTGCAAACTTTCTGCATTTTCTTGCAAACTTTACAGACGCAGGTACAATTACACAACTGTTCTTAAAATGATGAAACTAAAGCACAGAAAAGTTTTAAAATGTATTGAAGATCACATGACTAGTCAATGACAGGGCTCTGATTTATAGACAGGCATACTAATTATAAAATTCATACTCTTTCATTCTCAATCAGCTGAAGTTAGATGTATTTTCATTTGAATTTCCAATTGTTTGTTTCTAGGACATAGATTTGTTGTTAGGGTATAGAGATATAATTAATTTTTATACATTGACCTTATATCCTATCACCTTGGGAAACTCTAAATTTTAGCTGTAGTATCATTTTTTTATTTTTCATTCTTTAGGTTTTTATATGAGGTTGGAGATGTTCCTTCTCTTCTGTTTTCTGAAAGAATCTGTGTAGAATTGGTAACATTTCTTCCTTAAATGTTTGGTAGCATTCACAAGTGAAGCCACCTGGGTCTAGAGCTTTCTCAGTGGAAAGGCTTTTAACAATGACTTAAATTTCTTTCATAAATAGGAAATATTCAGGTTATATATTTCTTTTGTGTGACATTCAGCAGTTTGTGTCTTTAAAAATATTTTTACATACAGGAATGGCAGATGACAGAAAAAAAAATATTTTTACATTTCATCTAAATTGTATAATTTACTGGCAGAAAGTAGTTCAAATATTCTCTTATCAATCTGTAGAATCTATAGCAATGTCTACTTTCATTCCTAATATTGGTAATTTTTGTCTTTTCTTTTTTTATAAGTTTGATTGGAGGGTTATCATTTTACTCATCTTTCAGTCCATTAAAGAAGGTGGCAGTCTGCAAGGCAGGAAGAGCCCTTACCAGAACCCAATCATGCTGGTACCGACCGACCTTGGACTTCCAGTCACCAAATGTGAGAAACTTTCTGTTGTTTCAGACATCCAGTCATGGTATTTTGTTAAGGCAGCCCAAGTTGACTAATACAAGGTGAAAGCTCAGATTAATGATTTGAGTCCTTTATTCTTTTCTAAAATATGTAATAAAATTCTTTGTTCTGTTCTTAAAATGTAAGCATTTAATACTACAAATTTCCTCTAAGCAATGTTTTTCTCAAAAGCACACATTTTGGTATGTTGTCTTTCATATTTGTTTAGTTAAAAATATTTTATATTATCCCTTGTGATTTCATCATTGACCTATAGGATATTTAGAAGTGTGTGGTTTAGCTGGGCATAGTGGCACATGCCTGTAATCCCAGCTACTTGGGAGGCTGAGGTGGGAAGATCACTTAAGGCTAGGAGTTTGAGTCTAGCCTGGACACCATAGTGATAACCTGTCTCTTTAAGAAGAAGTGTGTTGTTTAATTTTCAAATGCTTTAGGATTTTCTACATGTCTTTGTTATTTATTTCTAGTTCAATTCTACTCAGGTCAGAGAACATAGTTTGTATGATTTTAATCTTTCCCATCTGAGATTTGTTTTATGGCTCAGAATTCAGTCTATATTGTAAATGTTCTATACTTGAGAATGCTAGAATCTCAAATTATAATTTTATGTATTTCTCCTTTCAAGTCTATCAGTTTTTGCTCCATATATTTTGAAACTGTAATTAGGTACATACACATTTAGAACTGTTTCTTTTTTTTCTTTGAGGCAGTCTCACTCTGATGCCCTGAGTAGAATGCTGTGGTATCAGCCTAGCTAACAGCAACCTCAAACTCCTGGGCTCAAGCGATCCTTCTGCCTTAGCCTCCCGAGTAGCTGGGACTACAGACACACACAATGGCCAGCTAATTTTTATATTTTTAATAGAGATACGGTCTGGCTCTTGCTCAGACTGGTATTGAACTCCTGACCTCAAGCTATCCTCCCGCCCCGGCCTCCGAGTGCTAGGATTACAGGTGTGAGCCACCTGGCCCGGCCCAGAACTGTTTTCTTCTAGATGAATTCACCCATTTATCATTATGAAACGTCTCATCTTACCCTCAGTAACATTCTTTTTTCTAAAATCTTTGTTTCAGGCTGGACGTGGTGGCTCACTCGGGCGGATCGCTCAAGGTCAGGAGTTCGAAACCAGCCTGAGCAAGAGCGAGACCCTGTTTCTACTAAAAAAAGTAGAAAGAAATTAATTGGCCAACTAAAATATATAGAAAAAATTAGCCAGGCATGGTGGCACATGCCTGTAGTCCCAGCTACTTGGGAGGCTGAGGTAGGAGGATCACTTGAGCCCAGGAGTTTGAGGTTGCTGTGAGCAAGGCTGACGCCATGGCACTCTAGCCAGGTAAAAACAAAACAAAACAAAACAAAAAAACTTTGTTCCGTATTAATGTAACCTCTTCAGTTTTTGTTAATGTTGGGATGGTTTATCTTTTTCCATCCTTTTACTTTGAACTTATCTATGTCTTTATAATTAGAGTGGATTTCTTGAAGATATCATGTAATTTGGGTCTTGCCTTTAAAAAAAATCCAATCTGGCATTCTTTGCTTTTTAATTGGAATGAGTAGACCACTTACATTTAATGTAACTATGACTATGGTTGGATTTAAATCTACCATCTTATTATTTCATAGGATCTATTTTCTTTTATTGCCTTTGATTAAATCTAATACTTTTATGATTTCATTTTATCATATGATAAATACACTGTTATTAATACCATTTTTGCCTTAGAGTGAATTTTTTTTTTTTTTTTTTTTTTGAGACAAGGTCTTACTCTGTTGCCCAGGCTAGATAGAGTGCAGTGGCATCCTCAAACTCCTGGGTTCAAGCAATTCTCCTGCTCTGGCCTCCCAAGTAGTTGGGACTACAGGTGTACAACACTACACCCAGCTAATTTTTAAATTTTTTGTAGAGATGGGGTCTCACTCTTGCTCAGGTTAGTCTCAAACTCCTGCCCTCACACAATCCTCCCGCCTCAGCCTCTCAAAGTGCTAGGATTATAGACGTTAGCCACCACACCTGGCAAGATTTCACATCACCAATGCTCTTGATTCCTTTGTATAGATCCAAATATTTATTTGGTTTCATATTCCCTTATCCTACAGAACTTCCTTTAACATCTCTTTTTTTGTGGTTTTTTTGAGGCAGAGTCTTACTCTCTTGCCCGTGCTAGAGTGCTGTGGTGTCAGCCTAGCTCACAGCAACCTCAAACTCCTGGGCTCAAGCAATTCTCCTGCCTCAGCCTCCTCAGTAGCTGGGACTTACAGGCATGTGCCACCGTGTCCAGCTAATTTTTTTCTATTTTAGTTGTTTGGCTAATTTCTTTCTATTTGTGGTAGAGATGGGGTCTCACTCTTGCTCAGGCTGATTTTGAACTCCTGAGCTCAAAGGATCCACTCACCTTGGCCTCCCGGAGTGCTAGGATTACAGCGTGAGCCACGGTGCCCGGCCCAACATCTCTTGTAATGTAGGTCTGCTGGTAATGGATTCCTTCAACCTTTACATGTCTGAAAAAAATCTTTCACTTTGATTTTTTTTTTTTTTTTGAGACAGTGTCTCACTTTGTTGCCCAGGCTAGAGTGAGTACCATGGCGTCAGCCTGTCTCACAGCAACCTCAAACTCCTGGGCTCAGGCAATCCTGCTGCCTCAGCCTCCCAAGTAGCTGGGACTACAGGCACGTGCCACCATGCCCGACTAATTTTTCTATATATATTAGTTGGCCAATTAATTTCTTGCTATTTATGGTAGAGACAGGGTCTCACTCTTGCTCAGGCTGGTTTCGAACTCCTGACCTTGAGCAATCCACCTGCCTCGGCCTCCCAGAGTGCTAGGATTTCAGGTGTGAGCCACCATGCCTGGCCCACTTTTATTTTTGAAAGATATTTTTGATTGTTAACAGAATTCTAGATTGACAGGTATTTTCTTTCAGCTCTTTGGGTTTGCAGTTTCTGGCAAGATGTCTGTTGTCATTCTTATCTTTGTTCCTTTTTTTTTTTTTTAAGACAGAGTCTCACTTTGTTGCCCAGGCTAGGGTGAGTGCCGTGGCATCAGCCTAGCTCACAGCAACCTCAATCTCCTAGGCTCAAGCGATCAGCTCCTGCCTCAGCCTCCCAAGTAGCTGGGCCTAGAGGCATGCACCACCATGCCCAGCTAATTTTTTGTATATGTATTTTTAGTTGGTTAGTTTCTTTTGATTTTTTTAGTAGAGATGGGGTCTCGCTCAGGCTGGTTTCGAACTCCTGACCTCGAGCAATCCGCCCGCCTCAGCCTCCCAGAGTGCTAGGATTACAGGCTTGAGCCACCACGTCCGGCCTTATCTTTGTTCCTTTTATGTAACATTTTTCTGGCTTCTTTTAAGCCAGAAAAAGTGCTGGTTTTCAGCACTTTGACTATAATGTGCCTAAATGTGTTTTGTTTGTATTCATCCTACTTGGTGTTTTCTGAGTTTATTGGCTCTACGCTTGCCATCTTTTGTTAATTTTGTAAATTATTACTTGAGTCACATTCTCCCTTTTCTCCGGGGACACCAATTACATGTACAGCTGACCCTTGAACAACACAGGTTCGAGCTGCACATTTCCACTGATATGCAGATTATTTTCAATAAATGTCTCCTGCCTCATCTTCTACCGCTGTCACCCCTGAGACAGCAAGACAACTCCTTTTCTTCCTCCTCCTCCTTAGCCTACTCAATGTGAAGACAATGAGGATAAAAACCTTTATGACTGGGAGGCTGAGGCGGGCGGATTGCTCGAGGTCGGGAGTTCGAAACCAGCCTGAGCAAGAGCAAGACCCCATCTCTACTATAAGTAGAAAGAAATTAATTGGCCAACTAATAAATATAGAAAATTAGCCGGGCATGGTGGCGCATGCCTGTAGTCCCAGCTACTCGGGAGGCTGAGGCAGAAGGATTGCTTGAACCCAGGAGTTTGAGGTTGCTGTGAGCTAGGCTGACGCCACGGCACTCTAGCCTGGTCAACAAGCGAGACTCTGTCTAAAAAAAAAAAAAAAAAAAAAAAAAAATTAAAAAAATAATAATAAAAAAAATAAAAACAACAACAAAAAAAACCTTTATGATAATCCACTTTCACTTAATAGTTAATATGTTTTCTCTTTCTTACGACTTTCTTAATAACATTTTCTTTTCTCTAGCTTACTTTATTCTAAGAATGCATTGTATAATGCAAATAACATATAAAGTATGTCTTAGTTGACTGTTTATGTTATCAGTAAGGCTTCTGGTCCATAGTAGGTCAGTGGTTAAGTTTTTCAGGAGTCAAAAGTTGTAAGTGGATTTTCCAACTGGGTGGGGAATAGGCATCCCTAACATCCATGTTGTTCAACGGCTAACTGTATAGCAGACCATTTGATATTGTACTACAGTTCTTGCATGCACTTCTGTTTTTCAATGTGCATGTCTATTGACCAACTGTCAAGTTCATTAATGCATTCTTGTGCATGTCTAATATATTGATAAGCCTGAAGGAATTGTTCATCATGTTTTTCATTTTGATAATTTCCATTTAACTGTTTACAGTTTCCACATCTCTACTGAAGAGACTGGAAAAACGTTTTCTTGGAAGTACCAACAAACTCATGAGAAACGTTATGGACATTTACAGTCCCACAGGTTTAAAATGCTACCTCCATTGAGGCCCCTGGTTGAAATCCTATCCATAAACAGGAGATTCTAATCAGTTGTTTAAAGCCTTATTTAAAAATATGAGGCCGGGCGCGGTGGCTCACGCCTGTAATCCTAGCTCTCTGGGAGGCCGAGGCGGGTGGATTGCTCAAGGTCAGGAGTTCAAAACCAGCCTGAGCAAGAGCGAGACCCCGTCTCTACTATAAATAGAAAGAAACTAATTGGCCAACTGATATATATATAAAAAAAATTAGCCGGGCATGGTGGCGCATGCCTGTAGTCCCAGCTACTCGGGAGGCTGAGACAGAAGGATCGCTCGAGCCCAGGAGTTTGAGGTTGCTGTGAGCTAGGCTGACGCCACGGCACTCACTCTAGCCTGGGTAACAAAGCGAGACTCTGTCTCAAAAAAAATAAATAAAAAAAAATAAAAAAAATAAAAAATAAAAAAAAATAAAAATAAAAATATGAGCATGGCCGGGCGCTGTGGCTCACGCCTGTAATCCTAGCTCTTGGGAGGCCGAGGCGGGCGGATTGCTCAAGGTCAGGAGTTCAAAACCAGCCTGAGCAAGAGTGAGTGAGACCCCGTCTCTACTATAAATAGAAAGAAATTAATTGGCCAACTGATATATATATAAAAAATTAGCTGGGCATGGTGGCGCATGCCTGTAGTCCCAGCTACTCGGGAGGCTGAGGCAGGAGGATTGCTTGAGCCCAGGAGTTTGAGGTTGCTGTGAGCTAGGCTGACGCCACGGCACTCACTCTAGCCTGGGCAACAAAAGCGAGACTCTGTCTCAAAAAAAAAAAAAAAAAAAAAAAAAAAAAAAATATGAGCAGATACTCAAAGATTATTAACTATTTGGTAAATCTCTTTTACATGAATGACAGGTATCACAATAAATGTAATAAGAATTAGAACTTAAAATTTAAATTTTTGACAAGTGTTCAGAGGAATTGAAAGTAAAGAAAATTATCTCAGAAGATTAAAAAAAGTTAAGAGATGGGCAAACAGGTGAGAAAAATAAGATTATTAGATAATTAACCAAATATCCTACTAATTAGGAGTTCTAGAAAGAGAAAACAAAAGGGAGGAAATTATTAGATATAAAACAAAAATACTTCCCTGAACAAAAGGACACAAGATTCCAGGTTCAAAAGACTCACACAAAGTGCCCAGCATAATAAGTGAGAAAAGACTACATACACCAAGACACAGCACTATGAATTTTAATATTTTGGAAAGAAAAACAAATTACCAGTATGGACTAGGACTCTCAACAGCAATACATAAGGGGGAAAAACCCTCTAAATTTAGAAGGAAAATGATTCCCAATCTGGAATTATAAAACCCAGCCAAAATATCAATCAAATGTGAGACAGAACAGATATGTTCAGATATGTAACAAAATTTAAAATTTAACAAAAATTAAAAATTTGCCCTCCACGTACCCTGTTCTGGAAACTACTGAAGAATGTGCCCCATAAAAACAAGGCAATAACTGAAGAAAGAGGAAGCCATGGGCTCCAAGCAATGGGGGGAATTTATCCCAGGGCAGATGGGAATCTGGGGGTCCACAGAGTAACAGCTGTGTGGCAGCAGCCCTAGGCAGCCGCCTATCCAGATGGGAGAAAAAGATCTGAGAGCTCTAGGAAGGGCATCTTCATAAAAAAAAAAAAAAGGGAGGGGGGACCTGATTTGCTTGTCAGTTTTATTGTTGTTTTTCAGCTTTGGTGACAAATCTGGTAGTGAATTAATAATAGGAATATAAAAACTAAAGTAAAAAAAGGGAAATTATTAAGAAGATGGAAAATAAAAACCATACAAGAAATATATGGCTTTGCTGTGAATAATATGTACATGGTCAAAATAATGTAAATGCTACATATTAACTTAATTAGAAAGTATGATATTATTACATTGAGTATTTATTTGGGGACAGGGAAATAAGTGATAAATCCTCATCAAAATTGGAAGTGAACAGATAAGGTTCAAAGCCAAAAAGTTAGTAAGGAACAATTTAAGCGTATGGTTTAGAAACATGAATGTAAACACCCAAATAAACTGATAAAAGATGTGAAAGTAGCCACCCCTGGAGAGAGGAAATAGGGATTGAGAGATTAGGGGCAGGTATGCTGTTTTTCTTTATAAGTCTTATAGTATTGCCTGATTTTTTGAATTAGATAACTACATTACTAGTAAAAATAATTTTTTTTTTTGAGACAGTCTCGCTTTGTTGCCTAGGCTAGAGTGAGTGCCGTGGCATCAGCCTAGCTCACAGCAACCTAAAACTCCTGGGCTCAAGCAATCCTCCTGCCTCAGCCTCCCGAGTAGCTGGGACTACAGGCATGCGCCACCACCATGCTTGGCTAATTTTTTCAATATATATTAGTTGGCCAATTATTTTCTTGCTATTTATAGTAGAGACGGGGTCTCGCTCTTGTTCAGGCTAGTTTCGAACTCCTGACCTTGAGCAATCTGCCCGCCTCGGCCTCCCAGAGAGCTAGGATTACAGGCGTGAGCCACCATGCCCAGCCTGTAAAAATAAATTTTAAAAATATATATTAGCCCTAGCCCATGGCTACAACAGCTGCTCAGTAAAGGTTTATACCAGGCTCTGGTTGCATGGGTCTTCAGTCAGGTTCAGCTTCAGTTCCCCAGAGCAATTCTAGGCAACAATGGGCTTTGCCCAGGAGCTGGGCATCAGCCATTTCATCAGCCATCTTGATATAGCACCTGGAGATCCCTTCCTAGCCCAAGTCTAAGCCTTCATCCCTGTAACTTACTGTCTTTGTTTCCTTGTCTCTCTTTCTCAGTGGACTAAAAGTCCCCTAGCTAAATGCTACATTTTTCAACTCTGATCCTTTCCCTGCCACCACCTGCCCCCAGCCTAAAGTCTAGAATCTGGTAGGTTCTCAGCAATTCTCTCATATGGAGTGAAGACAGAGGGAGTTTATAGTCTAAAGAATCCCTTGTGAGGGTAAAAGTGCTATGGAAAGGGTGAGGCTGCTGGGTGAGGCTTGACAAGAAGCTGGCAAAGCCTTGGCCTTCTCTGAAGAGCTATGCAACTCTTCACTCATCCTTGTGCCACATTCTATTTCACCTGTTGTAGTTCTGCCACTCAGGAGGCCACATCAGGAGCCTCCATCCTCCCCAACATCGAGGTTCTGGCCCAACGCACTGCTCTTGCCACTATGGACAACCTGGAGGGTTCAAGTGGTCTACCCTGACAAATCCTTTCCAATAGTAACCCCAGCTACTTCTGGAGCACCACTGCCATGTGCCAAGCCTCCACCAAGTACCTTATGTGCACTGGCTCATTTAACTGTCACGGAAGTCCCCTGAGTCAGGTGTTGGTCCTCTCCTCCCTCTCATTTTGCAAGTAAGAGAACCGAGAACTTGGCAGGAGCTAAATACCATTCTGATGTGCTCTTAACCACTATGCTGTAATCCTCAACAGCTGACTTTTGTTTCCAGTGGTGTCAGAGCTGGGAGAGACCTCTGATGAGAAAATGAAGGCTTAGAAAGGAAAGTTATCTCTCCAAAAGTGATAGAAGAACTAGTGGTAGAGCCTGGACTGGAACCCTGTTACTTGACTTCCAGCCATGGGCTTGCCCACCATTATGTGCCAATCCCTGCTTTGGCCAGCCTACCTGACAACAACTAGGCAGCAAACGACACCCCTAGAAATTCGAGCCACAAGTTGGGTGAGAAAGAGGTCTTCTTACCTTTCCAGCACCACTCTCTCCACTGACAACAATAGACTGGTTGACTGGCTCAATCAGGCTCTTGACATTCCTGTAGGTCTGTTCACCCACACTGAACACATGGGGCTTCAGTTTCTAAAACATCAAGGGGTGAAAGGTCATGTGAGGGAATGCCTGTTTTCAAGGAGTGATTGAGCCAATGATGGGTGAGATGGGGAGGCAGCCAATGGCAGTACCAGGATGCTTCTTCGAGAAAATTTCTGGATGTTGGGCCTAACTGTGGTACCCCTATGGTGGCTTGACCCACTCATCTCTCAGGCTAGAAGCAGTGCTGGCCTTGACTAGTCTATGACCTTAACTCTTTAAACTCTCATCTTGCTTTAATAGTCTTATTCTGCTACATATTATTTTATGTTATTGTACTTTGCAGCTTGCAAGAACTTACAAGTTACTGCTTAAGAAGTCTGTACATAGTTAGATAGCTAACCCTATTTATAGATGAGAAATCTAAGGTTCACAGGAGTTAAATAACCTTTCAAGGCCACTCAGCAAGTAAGTATACCTGTGTGATTTGAATTCCAAAGTCACTTTTCTCTTTTCCTTCAACAAATATTAATTGTCCTCAATGTGCTGGGCATGAAACTGGGCACTAAGGAAACAGAGGGGACCATGACCTGGCTTTTGCCTTTGAGGAGACAGGGCAAATAGTCGGGGAGATAGGGGGTCTCAGGACAGACTTCCAGTGGACTCCACTTTGACACTTCACTATGCACAAACTTCCAGAGGGCCAGACCATCTGCATGATGCCTAGCCAGTCCAGCCAGCAATAATCACTTACCCACAGCTTCCTGAGGGAGAAGGCACCTGGACAGCATTAGAGCTGTCCCTCTCTACACGTAACCTTGCCCCAGCCACCTATCACCTAGAAAGTTACAAAGCCTCCAACTGTTCTTTTTGCCTCCTTTCTCACCTTCCTGAACCAGAATCCCAGAGTAATCATTCCCCTAGTGGGTTCTGTTCACGGTCCCACCTCAACCTGGATGAACACGATTTGTGTTTTCTCTCCACCTGGTGTGACGCTTCAGACCCTTCACAATAGCCCTCAATTCTCATCTTCCCACCCTCATCTACTGCCAGCAAGTTTGTTCTTGCCTCTCCCTGAACACATCATGCACTTTTAAACACAATCATACGCATTTCCTGCATGTACCACCACTACCACCACCCTCTACCCCTCAAATAATTTCTCTTCTCAATAGAAGAATTTATATTTCTTGGTAAAGATGAACATGTGCTGAATCTTCTAGGGCAATTTTTATTGCATGTAACTTCATTCTTTTCTAAACAGAAAATAATTTTCTGGTTTGTCAAATATACCTTTGTAAATCCTTTCCTGTCAATCCTGCAAACAAGAAAAAATCATCCTTTGCTCTATGTCCCTATTATGGGTTCCAAACTCAGTTAACACATATTTATCTCCCACTTTGTACTTTCTATCCTGTAGTCAGTTCTTTTTGTGTCCAAACTTTTTCAAGCTCTTGTTGGGCAGGAGATTTGAATGACTACAAGGCTGGTGAATAGATCCATAAGGACGGGAAAACTGAAGGGAGGCCTAGGGTAAGGTGGGGAGCCCTGAGGCCACAGGAAGTGGCTGAGGCTTACCTGGGGCTGAGGTGCAGCATGGTACTCTCTCATCAGCTCTGGCAAGTAGAGATGAGGAACAGGTTTGAAGGGGTTCAGAGCCACCAAGGTGCAGCCAGCATTGGTGTAGAATGTGTCTGCCATGTACCGGGCCTGCAGGCACCTCAGGACTGAGACAGAGATGCTGTTAGCAAACTCTGGCTCAAATGCAGACAAAATCACACACACAGACACACATCTGCCGAACAGCCCTTCTTCTGCAATTAGCCAAGTGTCATTAGATCCTAGCAGCTCCCTGATGAATAGATATAAGATCTAATTAAGACGAGCCCCAAATCTGCAGCAAAGCCTACCCTGGGGAGCCCAGGTGCAGTCAGGCTCCCAGAGGTCTGGAGCAACCCGCCTAGCTCCAGGTCAGGAGTGTTGCCTGCCTTGGTCCGACCTGGGGAAGCTGTGCTGAATAAACTCATTGCACCTCCACATTCTTGGAGATGGCGCTCTTGAGTGGGAAGCCCATACCTGTTTCCAGTGTCACAGGATTCACCTTGGTGAGATCATCCAGCTGGTGCAGTGGGGCCTCTCTGCCCAGGAACTCCCGCAGGTCTTCTCTGTGAGATTTCCCACTTTGGGCATCAGAGTCTGGACTGTGGCCATTGACCTGGAAGAGAACAAGAAGGCCATGAGAGCTGGAATTCAGACCAGCTGGCAGCTACCTAAGGGTGGGAGCCTGTATAGTAGCAAGAGAACAGGTCTCTAGTATCACAGTCTGGTTGGATTCAAATTTCAGTTCTACCAATTATAAGTCCTGTGAGCCTGAGTAAGTTACTTACCCTCTCTGAGCCACAGCTTCTTTATTTGTAAATAAAGGAAAATAAACTCAACTCACAGGGCTATTGGGAAGAAAAGCAAGCAGAGACATATAAAGCATTTAGTCAGTGCCAGGCACACAGTATATACTCAATAAATGCGACCCCACCTCCTCTGCCAAGAGCTCCGGCCAAGTGTCAGCTTCCAGGCTACTAGTCTTACTGGGCCTGGCAGGAGTGTGGCCCAAAGGAGGGGCTGCTATAGGAGTATTACAAAGGAAAAGTGCCAGTTAGGCCTTTTTGGAAAGAGATCATTCAGCTTGTGATGAAAAACAGCTGTACCTTCCCAGAAAGGTATCCCCACGCCTTCGTCACCTGCTCACTGGGGCTTAAATAGAGGCTGGCAAATAAATTAGTTCCCTCTGCCCTGGGTCTACTTGAGAGAAAGCCTGGCTCAGAAGGTTGTTTGAAGAACAGGCACAAAGGGAACAGGCTCCTTCTCTTTCTCCCTTGCTCATCCAACATTTTGTGCATGTTTCATCTCCCCACTTTCCTCCCATGGTCTCATTTCTCCTCCTGTCTCCCTCAGGGGTGCCGGAAAGATGGGTGGGAGTAGAAGACAGGCATCTGGCACAAATTCAGCCACAATTTATGAACAGCTCTGATCCAACTAAAGAGACACCTGAGTAGAGGGATCAAGGGCCTGGATTTGAAAGCTACATTGCCTGGGTTTGAATCCTGATTCCACCACTTACTAGTATTAATATAATCTTATGTAAGTTTCTTAATTTCTTTGTGCCTGAATTTTCCTCATCTATAAAATGGGAATGGTGACAGTACCTACCTCACAGATACTACTAAGCACATGAAGGCTTTAGAAAGGCATCTGGAATGTGCCCCAAAAAGTCAGCTATTCTTCTTCTAAAAGTGGCTCTTTCATTTGAGAGGGGATGTTGAAAGAAAAGTAGTAAATAAAAGTGGCTCTCCTAATTAGGCAATAATATATCAAAGGCCTTAAAACTATCCATGTTCCTTAAGCCTACAATTCTGCTTCTCAAAAATGATCCTACATAAAGGCCTTAAGAATGTCAGTGTAGGCCGGGCGCAGTGGCTCACGCCTGTAATCCTAGCTCTCTGGGAGGCCGAGGCGGGCGGATTGCTCGAGTTCAGGAGTTCGAAACCAGCCCGAGCAAGAGTGAGACCCCGTCTCTACTATAAATGGAAAGAAATTAATTGGCCAACTAAAAATATATACAAAAAATTAGCCGGGCATGGTGGTGCATGCCTGTAGTCCCAGCTACTCGGGAGGCTGAGGCAGGAGGATCACTTGAGCCCAGGAGTTTCAGGTTGCTGTGAGCTAGGCTGACGCCATGGCACTCACTCTAGCCTGGACAACAAAGCAAGACTCTGTCTCAAAAAAAAAAAAAAAAAAAAAAAAAAAAAGAATGTCAGTGTATATAAAGCCATTTATAATTGTAAAAGAATTGAAACCACTATTTCTAAATGGTAGACTGCTTAAATTATAGTACATTCATACAATGGAATAAAGCAGGCTACAAAAAAGTATACCTTTCAGTGTTTTAAAAATACATTTAGGGAAAAAAATCCACGGTATTCTCTAAAGTGTTGGTTCTAGATAATTTTAATGCCCTTTTTGTTTATCTGTATTTTCCAAATTTCTGATAATGTGACCTTGAATAAGCCAGTTAGCCTCCCTGAGCCTTATCTCCAAAATGAGGCTGTAATAACACTGTATATGTAATACTCTATCTTTCTCATGGGGATGCTATAAGGATTAAACAAGACAAGGGCTCAACACACAGCAACTAGTAATATGGTTATGGTGACCATTACTGCTTTTTTAATAAGGGGGAGGGAAAAAAACAAAACCCAGCTGGGCATGGTGGCTCGAGCCTATAGTCCCAGCTACTCAGGAGGCTGAGACAAGAGGATCCCTTAAGCCCAGGAGTTAGAGGCTGCAGTGAGCTATGATCATGCCACTGCACTCCAGCTAGGGCAACAGATGTGAACCCACATCTTTAAAACAAACAAAACCCAAGCCAAGTTAAAAATAAAAACTAAACTAGAGCAGACAATTGTCTTTCCTGCTTCTCTCCAGCCTTCAAGCCTGTTTCATGAGCCATATGGCCAGAATGTCAAGCAGCAGTGTCTACCATGGCTCCCTTTAAGCTGGCCAACCCCACACGTGGTTATCTTTGTGAGTTTCAGGCACTTACCCTACCTAGGACTCCACTAGACTGTGAACTCCTTAAGGGCAAGTACCATCTTCAACATTGCCTCAGCCTAGTGCCTGGAAATACTTAGTAAAATAAAAATTTACCAAATATGTACTGGCATTCTCTCTGGACCAGAAGCTACACATGAAGAATGTGAGACAGAGTATGGGTATGAGACAGAGTTCCACAATAAAGAGTAATTTGGAATCCTACAGGCCTGGGGCAACAGTAACCTTTCCAGAGAGGCAGAGGCCTGGAATAAGGGCAGTCTTCATGCACTCCGTGATCCATTCATCAGAACCCTTCTGTATTTCTACAAAAGTCATCTCCCACATTTTTGCACAGGCTGATATCCTTGCCTGGACTGCTTATTTTCCTTCTCCACTTGACTAATTCCTTCTTAAAGGCTCTGCTTCAAGGAACAGATCCTCTTGGAAGCCCCAGGCTTCTATTATGCCTCAATAATTCAGGTGGCAGGGACATCTCTCAGAACTCCCTCTGTAAGGCCATGAAAGTGCCCGAAGGATTCCCTTACCTATCCCAAGGAAAAGAGCTAAAAACCACAACAAGAAAGATTCAAATCAGAGATCAGGACAAGCTTCTCGATGGTAGGTAAAAGGCATTGGAGTATCGAGCTTCAGAGAGAAAAGACAACCTTTAAGAGGTCTTTCCCTTCCTTCCAGGTGAGGGGAGTAGAAACTTCATTCACACAAGCAAAAGATGGGAAGGTGCTTCAGGTGCTTGTGGGCCTGGGTTATCTAAGGTCAAGGTTTTACCTGCTGGAGCATATTGCTTCAGTGTGGTCAGCCAGGGTGTGGGGTCGCAGGCACAAGGAATGCTCTCCACCTGGTCATGGGGCCATGAGCTGGGACATGGCTTTAGCAATGAGTTCAGTTCTGGAAGAATCTGAGACAAGTCACCCAAGAACCTATGGCATGAGAGAGAAGACAAGGGCCACACACAGGTGAAGGTTTTTCCAGGGTGACTCACCCTTACTCCTCCCACCAAACAGAAGCAACCAAAATGAGAAGCAGGGCAGGCCTGGGCAGAGAGTGAGAGTCTGTCCTTTCCCTTGCCAATCAGGAAACGGGAAACTTTTATGAACGCCTCTGGAGGCTCCCCGGGCCAGTTTTATTACAGGGTTAGGGTTGGGGCTGAAAATCTTCTGGTCATTATGCCTAGAGTCAACTCATGATGCTCTAGGAAAGCTGTTGTGTGGTAGGGAAATCATAGCTCAGTCATTCACTAAGTGTTCGAGCTTGGGTAAGCCACACCACCTACCTCAATTCCTCACCTTATAAAAGGGGATAGTTAAATTTACCTCACAAGGAGTAGTTGTGAAGGTCAATGAGGTCATGGTTTGAAAGCACCATACAAAATGCAATTGTGAATATACACTTAGTGAATATTGTTAGCACTACAACTAAGGGCTGAAAATCTGTTTGGGAGCACTAATCAGATGGAACTCATCAGTGTCAACTTCAAGAAGGTGAGGATTTCAGGGGAGGAGAATCCATTTGAGGGGGGGGGTGTATTGTGAGGCTGGGTCTAGGCCAGTATCTGAAGAAATGGTATGTGAATTTTTCAGGCTGCAGCAACTCCCCTAGCAATGAAGGATGATGATGAGGGATGCCTATAATGGATTAACTCTGATGGAGACTTTCTTGAGGCCCCCAATACATCTATCTAGTCTTTAAAGAACCCAGGGATAGGGACTACCATGGAAACTGGAAAAAGACAATTCAGGTAGGAAAAAGACATCAAGACTGTACTGGACACATTCACATGACATTGATGGGACCCCATCCCAGGAACAGCCACACAGAGGGCTCTTAAGACTCAAGGAGAACAAAGCTTCAAGTGGAAGGTCATCTTAAGAGATAGGTCCAGAGCGGGAGCACGACAGATTGTGGGGTTAGAATCCAAAGCCCACAACCACCCTGACGCAGGTCACAAGAGTTCTCTAAGCCTTATTCTGTTTTATCCTTTGAAAATGAGAACAATAATATCCAAACAGGCCAGGCACGGTGGCTCATGCCTATAATCCTAGCTCTCTGGGAGGTCAAGGCGGGCGGATTGTTCAAGGTCAGGAGTTCGAAACTAGCCTGAGCAAGAGCGAGACCCCGTCTCTACTATAAATAGAAATTAATTGGCCAACTAATATATATATAGAAAAAATTAGCCGGGCGTGGTGGCGCATGCCTATAGTCCCAGCTACTTGGGAGGCTGAGGCAGAAGGATTGCTTGAGCCCAGGAGTTTGAGGTTGCTGTGAGCTAGGCTGACGCCACCGCACTCACTCTAGCCTAGGCAACAAAGCGAGACTCTGTTTCAAAAAAAAAATATATATATATCCAAACCACACTGGGCTAAGGATCAAATGGGCTAATACCTGTGAGAGCGCTTTGCAAATGTTGGTTATTTTGATGCACCATCAGCTCCCAGCTGGAGTCAAGTCTGATTAGGGCGGTTTACTCCAGTTCTCCCAGCTCTAGCAGTGCGGTTACCAGCCAAAAATTTGTGGAAAGGGTGTGACCACTGTGGGCAGAAGGGAGACGGTAATGAACACATGAAACAGAGTCAAGGCAAGTGGCAACCTGATAGCCGGTTCTTCCTCCTCCTCCTCAGCCTCAGTTTCTTTCTCGCCACGTAGAAGGACCGTGGGAGCGCAGACGGGGAGAAGGGCTGGGAAAAGATCCTGAGAGCTCAGCCGGCCTCGCCCTCAGGTTCCCGGCGGGAATCCGGGACTCCCGGTCTGGGCAAAGTGCCCGCCAAGCCCAGGGCTGGGATGTCCTCTGGAAGCACCTGGCATGGGGAGAGTACGTCCTTCCCAGAAAGGTGGACATGACCCCAGCCAAGGGCGCGGCTGTCCTGACGCCTCCTGGGACTCGCCGCCCCTTCCACGGTCCCTGGGCAGGACGAGGACTTAAGTAGGGACCTCCTTCCCCCATCTCGGGCCGCCCTCTGCCCGAGACGTGGAAAGGTGTAGGGTCACCATGAAAGATCCTGGTTCTGAAAAAATGCCAAGAGTTAGGCTATCTCCAGAGACAGGAGAGGGTCAAAAAGAAATGGGGGAGGGAAACGGCGCTTTGAAAAGGGCACCGGGAGACGCCCCTTTCTACCTCAGCGCTGGGGGGCAAACTGGTCTCCCCTGCCCCTTCTGGGTCGCGGAGGGCTTCAGAAGTGGGCTGGGGGTGGCACTCACCGGTCCCACGGCCCGAGCCGCCGAGCGTACGGCCTCTGCCCAGCAAGACTGGAAAGGCAGGCTAGCCGGGTGAAGCGGCGGGAAGAGCCGGGGGAGGAAAAGGGGCGGGAGCGAGCAGGAAGGAGAGAAAGCCGGGACCGCCGGATTTCGCCGGCCGGCTGCTGCAGGGGCCAAGTAGCCGCGAGCCGGGCGGCTCCTCCCCCGAGGCGGGGCGCGCACTCGCTGGCGGGCCGCACGTGGCCCGCCCGGGACGTCGGGAATGGGCTTGCAGGCTCCCTCTACGGTGAGATACTTTGAAACCTTGGGGTACAGTGAGAGTGAAAAGGCAGCCTCTCGTGTACTGCGGGTAGAAGCGCGGGAAGCACGGTTTCCGGGGCCTCCGGGCGCCCCCAGGGTCCCTTTCAGTAGAGGTCGCCGCGGCCGAATCTTCCACGCGTTTCTCATACCCCATTACCCTGACAGGGCCTAGTCGTGGGTTCTGAGGGGCCGCTGTGAGGCGCGTGACGCGCCTTTTCCTCTCCAGGCTCTTCTCTGATGGACCGGCCCACGGCTCGCGAGCATCTGGGTTGCACAAGCCCGAAATGGATAAGGACAGGCGTGGGGAGTCCCCGGAGCGTAGGAACGGGCGCCATCCTGAGGGGGCGTGCGGAATCTGCCAGCCCGGAAGAGCAGGCTGCCTCGCGTCAGCCGGAAGCGCAGCCCGGAAGGCGGAAGCGGCTGGCTCCCGCCCGCGTGGTCCTGCGAGTGCTGTGGGATCCCCGCGGCACTGCCCCGGTAGACTACCTTCTGTCTGGGGACCTGACACCACCTGGAGCGCGTGAGGTGTAAGGGCAGGGCGGGCGTCTGTCTGGAAAAGGACTTTTTAAAAGGGCAACTGGTTGGAGTCGGTTATCGTGAGGTATTGTTGCAGGTTCCAGTCAGGCCATCATGTACACATGCATGCATTTATTCAATATGGTTCATGTTTGACCAACAAATGTGTACTTCCAGTATGCCACTTTTCAGACGTCGATATGTGGTAGAGAGGTGTTTTATATCCATTTTTTAAAAAGCAGCTAACATGAGTATGTGCTATGCATCCATTTTTAATGCACTCATTTTACCTGTCTCCACCTTAACCTGAAAACACTGCCGTCTGTAAATGAGGGGAGCAGCCTGGAGCTCTAGAAATCACTTTAAGGCTCAGATTTTGTAGTGGAGGCAGTAAGTTTAGAGAGGCTTTGAACAGAAACCAAGGCCATCCCCAAAGTGTACTTACAGCTACAAGCCCCCAACCCCAGAATTTGGCATAAAGTCATTAGTAAGGTGTATTCAGTTTTCATTGATCTTTTTTTTTTTTTTTTTTTTTTTTTTTTTTTTTGAGACAGAGTCTCGCTTTGTTGCCCAGGCTAGAGTGAGTGCCGTGGCGTCAGCCTAGCTCACAGCAACCTCAAACTCCTGGGCTCGAGTGATCCTTCTGCCTCAGCCTCCCGAGTAGCTGGGACTACAGGCATGCGCCACCATGCCCGGCTAATTTTTTATATATATATCAGTTGGCCAATTAATTTCTTTCTATTTATAGTAGAGACGGGGTCTCGCTCTTGCTCAGGCTGGTTTCGAACTCCTGACCTTGAGCAATCCGCCCGCCTCGGCCTCCCAAGAGCTAGGATTACAGGCGTGAGCCACAGCGCCCGGCCTCATTGATCTTCATGACATATACTATGCTCTGAAATAGAATGTCCTATCTGACAATGATGCCATTCTCAGGGTTTTTCTCCCAAATTCACTTTCTGTGAGAGTCTGTCTTGTACTGAGAATAGCTAAAGCTATTTCATACTATTAGTATGAAATAATTCATACTATAGTTTCATACTATTAGTATGACATTCCCATCCTAATGCATCAGTGTTATCGTCTTCCCACAATCCTTGGAAGGGGAATCACAATCCTAGGTTATGCCCCTGATTTGAAATCATTAGGGACTAAAGTTTTGCTCTGAATTCTAGAATAAGAGTATAATTCAGTCAAGTACATAATATGCCAATTCCACAAGAATGTTGCTTTCAACAAATCCATTCCTTTGCTCTTGTTTTCACAGGAAGAAAAAAAAAATGTCCCAAAAGCAGATGAAGGAAGCTTTTGTCAGTAACCTCAATGGAACCAGCGTGCTGGAAATCACCGAGGGCTTGTGCTTTCCTGCATTCTGTGTCCTGTGCAGAGGATTCCTGATAATTCTCTCACAGCACTCATGTTCTATTTCACACACCTGGAAAACTAGATTCTTCATTGACTTTGTTGTCCTAATACTTCCCCTGGTGGCCACCTTGACCATTTTGTCTTCATTTATCTTCCTTGAGCTTCTTACTGTGATTATCTTTGGGGCAGGGCTGTTGTATCAAATATACCAAAGGAGGACTTGCTATGCCAGAGTGCCTGTCCAGAAAATCCTTGGAAAATTCCTCACAGTCAGTGTAGAATCAGAATACATTCCAGCTATCTCCTGTTTCCGTGTAATTACCAGCGTGTTTACTGCTATTGCTATTTTGGCTGTGGACTTCCCAGTTTTTCCCAGAAGATTTGCCAAAACTGAGCTCTATGGGACAGGAGCAATGGATTTTGGAGTAGGTGGCTTTGTTTTTGGGACTGCAATGGTTTGTTTAGAGGTCAGGAGGAAAGACTATATCAAAGGGTCCAGATTTTATTATTTTACAAAGTCATTGTACGCTGTTTGGCCATTAGTCTTCCTAGGAATTGGACGATTAGTTATTATAAAATCCATAGGCTATCAGGAGCATATAACTGAGTATGGAGTTCACTGGAACTTTTTCTTTACCATGATAGTTGTGAGAATGATAACATTACTGCTATTGATTATTTTTCCTCTAAATAAGTCTTGGATTGTGGCCCTCAGCATTAGTATATTATACCAGCTAGCCCTTGACTTTACCCCACTAAAGAGGTTAATTTTGTATGGCACTGATGGCAGTGGCACAAGGGTTGGTCTATTAAATGCCAATCGAGAAGGAGTAATCTCTTCCTTGGGATATGTGGCAATATACATGGCTGGTGTGCAAACAGGGTTATATGTTCATAAGAACAGATCACATATCAAAGACTTGATAAAAGTAGCATGTTGTCTTCTACTGGCAGCTATTAGCCTCTTCATATCCCTTTACGTAGTTCAAGTAAATGTAGAAGCAGTATCTCGAAGAATGGCCAATTTAGCTTTTTGTATTTGGATAGTTGCTTCTAGCCTGATCCTTCTTAGTATTTTATTACTGGGTGATATAATTTTGAGTTTTGCCAAATTTATAATTAAAGGAGCTCTAGTACCATGTTCTTGGAAACTTATCCAGTCACCTGTTACAAATAAAAAATATTCAGAATCTCTAGTTCCTGAAGCTGAAAGAAAGGAACTTAGTCTTTGTTTAATCATAGCTCTAAATAGAAAACAGTTAATTTTTTTCTTGCTGTCAAATATAACAACTGGTCTGATCAACCTGATGGTAGATACATTACACAGCAGTACCTTATGGGCCTTATTTGTGCTCAGTCTCTATATGTTTACCAACTGTTTAATTACATCTGTACTGTATTTGCAAGATAAGACTATAAAATTTTGATCAGGGGTAGGATGTATTTATATTTGAGCAATAATATTTTAATTGGGAAGAATATATATTAAATGTAAAGAAGATGTGCTTTGGCAGCCCAGTGTTAACCATATCCTATTATAAAATTAGAGTTTCAATCCTTTATAATAGTAGTGATGCTTAATATTTTAATTGTATCTCAACACCAAATAAACCAACAGAGAAGAAACAAAGCCTTGTGACTTTTTAGAAACTATTAAATGTCAATATTTTAAAGAAACTTTAGAGTTATGACACAGGAATATTGAAGGGTGGGAAAGGATTTTTACTTTCCATTTGAATATCACCTTAAGCCATTCTTATTTTTGTATATTTTATTATGTTTACATTAAATTAAATATTAAGACATTTCAGTGTGACTTGTGGATTAATACTTTATTGCTCAATTTTAATTTTTTAATAAAACCTACAAATAAGAAGAAAGTGTTTAAACTCAAATGCTCATATACTATGAAATCAGAAAACAGTTAAATGTTCCAAAGAATAGACTGAATTGTATGATGTAGTTTACAAATGTAATAATAATTATGAGACAACAAAAGTTGTACTTTGGGACTAATTCTCTTTTTTAGCCAACTCTGCTAGGGCTACAATGGTAAACATTTCGTGGTATCTTGGAGTTTACAATCTGGTGAGGGAAACAGACATTAAACAACTATTATAAACTGTTAATTCATGAAGAAAAAACCAAAGGTGTCAAGAACTGATCTAGTAAGGAGTCCTTTTTCCCAACAGATGGTATTTTTTTCAAGCTAGAGCTGTTGGATGAGATGAGTTAAATCGTATGTGTGTGTGTGGGGGGGGGTAGATAGCAGAGAGCAGTCTGGGTAGGACAGGATGAGTCCTTCAGCAAAAGTCCTACAATTGGGAGGGAACCAAGTCAGTCTTGGAACTGAAAGCAGGCTAGGACTTAGAAAAAGGAAGAGCATGGGCAGAGAGCTGGAGAGGCAGGCAGGGGCCACATTGGGCATGTGTCACCTACCTGTTAAGGGGAAGATGGACCAGTGAGAAAGATAAAAATCATCAACTACATACTTTAATAAAATATAGCTATATTATCAATAAGATTTAATAAACTGTCCTGAGTCATTTATAAGCAGATCTCTGGACTGGCTGTTAATTATCTAAAATTTTAAAAACCTGCAAAGTCCTTAGTTTTCAATTCTAATGTTCAATGTATATCATTTAAAGTGAGCACAAAAAACCAATTAAAATTTCCCTTTAGTTCTATTTCCCAGTATAAATTTGATTATTTCAGAAATAGCTAGGGGTCAGAATGTTTAAGTTAATTTGATATTTGGTAAAAAATTTGAATTATTTGTGTAGTATAGAGTAGGTGGAGCCTCTGATACTAAATTGTAGATTTGCTGTTTTCATCAGTTGCCTCCAAATCAGTTGAAAATTTATTCCCTAATTTGTTGAATATGACTATTATACTAATTAGTTTGCTTTAATTTGTTAAATTGATGGCTAACTTAGCATTTATGTGACTTTATATTTGCTAACTATAATCAATTACATTTGGAGTTAATCTATTATTTAAAGGAATTTTCCCACAAATAAATTAGTATGTTGAATAGTTACATATGTGAAAATAAAAATCAGATTTTATTTTTAATTGAAAAACAAGACTTTTGAAATTTAACCAATAAGATTATAGTATGTAAATTAAGCATGACTGGAAAAGGTGATTGGTTTTCCTGCTAACTATGTCACAGTGCTAATACCCCACAATTTATCTATTTGAGCATTCAGCGGGTAGAAGGACTCAACCATATTCTCTCATTTAGAAAAAGTAAATTAAAGTAAGTTATCTGATGACTTAATGAGCATGTTGTCTAATTGGTCTGCTGCTTTCTGTTACTAACTGTTCATCCTTTTCTAGGTCTTAAATTTATCTCTCAGTAAATTAATGTCTCAACAGTTACAGATATCGAATCACAACTTAAAAGAACAATTTACTCTGTATGTTTTTTCCCACCTCCAATTCTGAAAGTCATGTAATACAAAGCTAATGAATAACATTCATAAAAGTGGAAGAATTAATATGCAAAGACAACTCTGATTTGATTCTAGTTTACAGAAGAGAAAGATTCAACAAAGATTTGCTGAGCTCTAATGTACCAGTATAGGTGCTGGGGATAAAACAGAATATAGGACAAAGTTCCTGCCTTCAAGAGGAATTTTAACTTACGCACATTATTTTTCCTTAATAAAAAAAACTACGTGAGAAAAGCATGTAATTTTTTTTTTTTTTGAGACAAAGTCTTGCTCTGTTACCCAAGCTAGAGTGCCATGGTGTCGGCCCAGCTCACAGCAACCTCAAACTCCTGGGCTCAAGCAATCCTTCTGTTTCAGCCTCTAGAGTAGCTGAGACCACAGGCATGCACCACCATGCCTGGCTAATTTTTTCTATATAGATTTTAGTTGCCCGGCTAATGTCTTTCTATTTTTTAGTAGAGATGGGGTCTCGCTCTTGCTCAGGCTGGTCTCGAACTCCTGACCTCAAGCGATCCTCCCGCCTCGGCCTCCCAGAATGCTAGGATTACAGGTGTGAGCCACCGCACCCAGCCTCAATGTATTTTTGACAGATGCAACAGAACTCTACCACTGTCACCTCACAACAAAGAAAACCCAATTTACACATCCTCAGATTTGGACAACTGTAATTTAAATGATATTCTGTCCTAGATTTTACCACATAAAACAATGTGGGGCTGGGTGCTGTGGTTCACACCTGTAATTGCAGCACTCTGGGAGGCCAAGATGGGAGGATCAGTTGAGTCCAGGAATTGGAGGCTGTAGGGAGCTATGATCATGCCACTGCATTCTAGACTGGGTGACACCGAGTGTCTCTAAAAACAGGGTTATTATAGTGAAAACAACAAAAGGTCTCCTAATCAACTATCATTTTTTTTGCAACTATCAAGTTTTGAGGGCAAAGAATAGAGAGGGAAAGAGAACAAAGTGAGGATTGAATAAAGAATAATATAATCTACTATGGGACTTTAGCCTATCTATGACCTTCAGAAAGCGATTCACTCCCATGATTTTAATTTTATACAGTTATAAATGGGATATCTACCAATACCAATGTCTCAGGAGATGACGGTTTTATTTTTATTGAGAATTAATGTCTAATCTGTTATGTAAGTCATACAAAAACATAATTGCTCCCTAGGAGTTTACATACAATCTATGAAGATAATAAGGAATAAGTTGGTACTCTTCATTTCTTGTAAGCCTGGGTAGCTGGGAGAAAAGACATATTTATGCCTGAGTTTTGTGGCTGGCTTCTCACACTTCGGGGACATAAGAAGACAAAGAATGGTATTTTGCTGATAATTTATCACATCTCCATCACTTCAACTGTTCACTATTAGGTAGTAGCAAAATGTGCTTTGCTGTCGATTGCCTTCACTTTCCTAACAATGCCAATATCAAAATTAAAAAACAGATTAAGGCCGGGCGCTGTGGCTCACGCCTGTAATCCTAGCACTCTGGGAGGCCGAGGCAGGTGGATTGCTCAAGGTCAGGAGTTCAAAACCAGCCTGAGCAAGAGCGAGACCCCGTCTCTACTATAAATAGAAAGAAATTAATTGGCCAACATATATATATATAAAAAAAAAATTAGCTGGGCATGGTGGCGCATGCCTGTAGTCCCAGCTACTCGGGAGGCTGAGGCAGAAGGATCACTCAAGCCCAGGAGTTTGAGGTTGCTGTGAGCTAGGCTGACGCCACGGCACTCACTCTAGCCTGGACAACAAAGTGAGACTCTGTCTCAAAAAAAAAAAAAAAAAAAAAAAACAGATTACAATTGGCTTTTTTATGTAGCAATCACTCATTTTGACAATTATAAGCAAGCTCTCTAAAGGCAGGTAGTTTTCATTTTAAAGTACATAGGACAATACACAAGAAGTATTTGCTGATGTACAAGTGGTTATAGCTGAAGATAGACCAATAGTGAAAATAAAAATAAGAGCTTACTCCAAAACAAGGAAGAGGCACAGTAAAAACGTCTAAAAATCATTTTGTCATGAAACAATTTTCTAAGCATTTTCCCTTAGATTTTGTTGTATTTGTAGCACCTAGGCTACCTCCTTGAGAAAGAACAATTTACCTAGCAAATTATTCTTAGAATTGTGTCTTCACTGAATGTCTATAGTACGGTGAAAAACTGTCTAAAGATACCAAGGTTCAGTGGACCTAATCGGGGAAAGTAAACTTAGATGGAGAGAGATTGTTGTGATCTCCTCATTTTATTATGGTTTTAATGCCTTTTCTAACTTAGATTTAAGTCCCCAGGGTGAATATTCTTTTCTTTGCTAGCACCTGGTGTGTGTTCAGTAATGAAAGTAATTAAAATTAGCACCTATGTATTGAGCTTGTTATTTTCAATGTTCTTTACCAACCATAATCCTAACGAAATTTAAAAGATTTAAAGTAGGGACATTAATGGATGTAGCTTTTATAAGAGCACCTCTAGATCTTAAATATCACAGCATTCTTTTTTCTTAAAGAGTATTTTTACATAAAACACAAGATTCTCTAAAAATGTCCATATTTTGGCTATGTAGCCTAACCTGTCAGAAACAACATGCATATCCTAAATGCCTATTGGATTTAAGCTAATGATCACACTGTTCTGCTCTCCCAACATGATCAAAAGACAAAAATGCTAACTGGATAATCATGCCGTTGGGATTGAACAATGGTTCTTCCAGTTTATTATGTCACCTACACTAACAGTGACCACACAATGTCATAAGTCAACATGGCTAAAGATGCACTATGGGGTTTTTTGTTGTTGTGACTCTGTAAGACTTCATGTGATGATCAAAATACTCTTTAAAGGTCAGTATCACAGCTCTAGCCTATTCTACCAAGAAATGTAGATCTGTCCTTAAGATTAGACAGTTTTCTGAGCAGTAAATGGATTTATCCTTAAAATCGCCAGAACTTTCATTGGCAAAATACCTTCCAACAACTATTTTGGCTTTACTACAGAGCTCCAAAGCCTTCAAGGTCAGAACTGAGTACACGGCGGCGAGCAGCTTTGATTCTCCGAAGACGGTCAGAGGGAAAGGCCTTTGTCCAGTACCAGTACTTTGCCCAAGGGAGTCCCTAAGTTAAATATTAACCCAGGCCAAGAATTTCCTTCGGCTAGGACACATACACAAGCAACTTCTATTTGCTTCCAGTGTAACAACAACGAAAAATTGACAGCACTTAAATATTTTTGGTCCCCTAGGCGGGATCTCCATGGAGTCCTAGATCGGGAACCAGTTATGCAGCTGGCTCCTGATGAATCAGTGTGTCAGGCCCTTTCCTTCTCCAATTGTCCCGCTGTCGAAAGCGCACTCAGCGACGAAGGCCAGAGTTTGTTTCTCACTCCCCAGATGCCTGTCTCCCTTTTCTTCACTCCTGCCTTCTGCTCTCACTGACCTCGGCAGCCTCAGCCCCTCAACAACTTACCCAGGTCCTCACTGGGCCTCCACCGAGTCAGCCCTGAGCGAGCTCGGCTCGGCACCCTTCGCCCCTCGGCCCCCGGTAGAGCGGTTCTCAGTCCCGCACGGCGGGGTACAGAGATTTAGGCCTACTCATTCCTCCTACAAGCCTTATTTCGGACTTATTTGAGTAGCTAGACTCGAAGGAAGACGCCAGTCATGCGTGTAGTACTACACAGGGAGAACCCCCGTTCCCTGAGCAAGGATTTCGAAAGCCGCGACCCCACAGCGGCACTCTACAGTCTCGCGAGAGGAGGCGGGGCCCCGCCCGGTGTTCTCGGCCCCTCCCGGCCCCACCCTCCCCACGTCCCCCGCCCTCCCTCCCCCACTCCCCGTGGCGCGAGCGGCTGACTGAGCCTGGAGAGGAAACGGCGGAGCCGCACTCCCGCCCAGGCCGGCCCTGACGCGGGCCTCGTCAGCCGGTAACGGGGAGCAGAGGTGGGGGTCAGGGAGGCAGCCACGAAAACGGTGAAGGTCAGGACCGAGAGCCCTCCTCCGAGAAGGGTGAGGAAAGGGTCTGGGCTCTCCCACCGCGGACTCCGCAGAGCAGTGGCGGGGTCGACCCCTCCCAGGGGCGGGGTCGCGCTGGGCAACTGCAGCCCAGGGGACTGGCTGGGCGGGGCACGCCTAGAAACGGGGAGAAGGGGTCAGTCGTGGGCGGAGGGCATCCCGGCGGCTGGCAGCGGAAAGTGGGCGGTGGAGCTGAGGTCGGCGGTGGGACCCTGGAGCCGGGATTCCTTTGACAGGCGGGGGGAGCTCCAGGACCCGCCGGTCCCTTCCGCCTCTCCTTTGGACCGAGACTGGAGGCCGGCAGTCCGGCGGTGGGGAGGGGGGAGCGACGCGAGGGGGCGGGTCCCGGCGCTGCCCGGCGCTGATTGGCTGAGCTCGTGTGGAATCGGGTGATGGGAAACGCAGCCTGTCTGTCCCGTCCCCTCCCGCTCTGCTCCCTCCCGCCCGTGGCGAATGTGCTGCGCGGCGGCGGGTGCTTACGCTCGCGGGGTTTGGCTGTTGCAGGCAGGAGCTGGGAGGAGGCGGCAGCGGCAGGAGCAGCGGCGGCGGCGGCGGCGGCAGCTGGGAGGAGGTGGTGACGGTGGCAACGGCAGCGTCGGGGACGATGGCGCGACTGGTGGCAGTGTGCAGGGACGGGGAGGAGGAGTTCCCCTTCGAGAGGAGGCAGATTCCCCTCTACATAGACGACACCCTCACGGTGAGCGGGCCGGGCCGGGCTGGGCCCGCCGCTCCCCTGGCAGCTGTTTCCCCTCCTCCCCCTCCCCCAGGCCGAGCGCTGCGCACTGGAGAAAGAGTGTGTTGCAACTCCTAGGCGAGGCCTTCTCTCCTCCGGCAGGCCCCACAAACTCGCCTTTGCAGTGGGTTGCTCGGTAACCTCTGCCAGCCCCAAGCCCAGAGCTCTCTGTACGCTCCCCCCAACCCCCCGGTTTTCCTTTTTGAACCTTCTTCCTTTACCCTTTCTTTTTAGGAGAGGCTGCTTTTGCCAAAGCACGCGCCTCAGAGAGGGGTTGAAGGATCTTGGGCGTTTAGGGCCTATCCCTTACAGAAACCACCTCTCCTCAGGGAAGCTTAATTACCTGGAAATGTCGCAGCTGCATGGCTACCTGTATTTTTTTCTATTTTAATACGGAGGCTTTCACTACATAAGCTTAATTACTGAGGTCAGAGTGACATACTCTTGCACAGTAAAGATTCCACTAAAACGGTTTGATTTCGTTTTAAATAGTTTCCTTTAGCCTAGTAGTACATTAAAACTCTTGATATGGTAATATTGCTAGGCCATGACTCTTCAAAACGGGCTTTCTTGGTATTAGTTATTCTTTAGTTTATAGGTAGCTGTTTTTTTTTTTTTTAAGGAAGCCGAATTATTGCATGTGTAAGAGTACTATAAAAAGCTGATTGCTCATCTTGAGTGTCAAGACCCAGTTCTAGGTAGTTTTCCTTTTTAGAGTAGGTGGTGATATAGCATTACGGACCCTCTGCCCTGTGTTGCTGTACTATTTCCTTTAAAAGGAAATGGCTGAAATTTGAATTGAATCTGAACAGGAAATGAGTGCAGTTGCTTGACACTATTTCTTAAGAGATGAAATGAACCTTTTTTGAATATCTTTTCAAATCTGCATTTTGATGATGCTGAAGCTTTGGATTATACATTTGCCTATTTTGATAAGGTGCAGCTAAGTCTCTTCATCTTACCACCTTTGGTTTTTTTGCCATTCAAAGACAGTTGATCAATTTTGTTACTGAAATTTTTTTTTGCAAATATCTCAAGTTATTTTCAAATTTGATATAAAATGCAAGTCATTGTAGAGATGACAGTCTATGCCTTTCTGGTTGCCAGTCTCAATTAAGACTTGATTGAGCTGCAATACTTGTAAAAAGATTAGAAGAGCTATTGAATGACTTAATTAATTTATTAGAACTTTTTAAGTGACAGCATCTATAGTTATCCAGTGCATTTTTTTTATGGAAAAAAATAGAGGGATTTGGCCCGAGATAAAGTAAATAGAATTTGTATTGATGCATTACAAATTGCTCCTATGCCTTCATAATGATTTCTGCACTTTTTGCACTACAAGTATAGTGGACTGGTATTTCAAGTAGCTTTAAAAAAACACTGATCAAATTAAATGATGGGTTTCTCGTTTTGAAAACTGATAGGAACTCATTTGTTCATATTTTCTTCTCTCCCTTGTCAACATAAACACTTAAGTTTGATCTGTTTTAAGTTTATTGTCCCAGAATGACTTTGAAGTTTTAAAAAAAAATCCAGTGGGTTTGGATATAAGATTACTGTTGAGTATATAATCAAAACATAGGGGAAACTAACATAAATTTGAGTATTTACAAAATTTTAAAAGATACTTATTGATTGTATATTCACATAAGCACCTTTAATGTGAATGCAGCACATTAATGTCATACAGCACTTTAAAATGGCCAACTTTTTAGGTGCTTTTATACTGTATTCTCGACAATATGAATTTCTGAAATTTTTCCATTGAAAGATGTAACCTTGCACTGTGGTTTAGTATGGCACTTATTTTGCACTGTACCTCGTTTAATTTTGATTTTATTGTATTGTGGACTTGTGACCAAGGCAAATAAAATTTAAGCTTATTTAATTTAAATATCTCAAAATAGCATTTTATTTAGGAAAAGGTATTTTTTCTTTGCTTTGGAATGTGTTTTTATCACTAGAGAACGATTGAGACATTTATTACTTTGTCTTGAAACTTCTGCACGGTCATTGAATACTGTCTAGTGAATGAAGGACAGTGAAAATTCTTAAGGATACACCGTATTTATAGAAACAAGTTTCTTTCTGGATCATTCTACCAACTACTACTTAAAGGAAGAATGTTGAGGGAAACACTTGTTGGGGGAGAAACCTGTAGTAGAGGTTTATACTCTGCGCTGGTCCATTGACAGTTTGATGGCAGTGTGTGCCTGAAGTTAACATTTGATTTGGTCTTTGCTCCTAGTGTGCACTGAGGAAATATCACCTGATCTTTATTTCAAATAGTAGTCTTAGAATCTTGGTAGCAGCTAAATGTTGCAGTCTAGTTACAATGTTTACAGTTCACAGTTACAAATGTTATCATTTGAGTAAGGGATGCTGAAACCTAGCCTTAAGTTAAATTGGTGATTTTAAGTTGGATTTGTAAAATGAATTTAAGAATCTTGTATGTGAAGAAGTAGCTGCCTCTTCTATGTCATATGTTGTGTCCACATCTAAAAGATTCCTGTGGTAGTTCAGTGGGTATGAACACTTGAGAACAGTGTTAATGTAGGTGTATTTGAGAAAATCCCAAATAAATAAGCAGGTGTAATTTTTTAAAAAGTTGATACAGTGTTTGGCCAAAATGCTGTTCAGTATTACTAGAATTATAAAATAGCAGACACACAGAATATAGATTTTATTTTAGAGACATCTTTGAAGAATATATATATATATATATATAGTTGTTGTTTGTTTGTTTTAAGAATTACAATTTTGAGGTTGGACATGGTAGCTCAGGCCTATAATCCCAGCACTTTAGGAGGCCGAGGTGGGAAGATTGCTTGAGGCTGGGAGTTCAAAACCAGCCTGGGCAACTTAGCGAGACCCCATCTTCACAAAAAGACAAAAATTAAAAAAAATTAGTCAGGCATGGTAGCACATGTCTGTAGTCCCAGTTACTCAGGAGGCTGAGGCAGGAGGATTGCCAGAGGCCAGGAGTTTGAGGCTGCAGTGAGCTATGATTTTGCCACTGTATTCCAGTCTGGGTGAAAGAGCAAAACTCTTGTCTTTAAAAACAAAAACAAAACAATTTTTAAGCAAGTGATTTTCAATAAGGATAGAATCAATATATATACTGTTCATAAAATCATCTTGAAAAATAACTTTAAAACAAAAAAAACAAACTACCCTTAATCATACTTCCTAGAGATTAGCAGCAGTTTTTAGTGTAATTCCAGTCATAGACACATACATAGATGCAGAGTTGAGATATATTGTCCTCTGTAGTATTTTATCCTTTTTTTTTAACTAAATGATATTGGGAACTTTTCTTGTCACTCTTAAACATTTTTAATGGCTGTATAATATTCTACCATATGATACTGCATACTTTAATCATTCTTCCATTGTGGGATGTAGAGGTGGTTCTGGTTTTTGCTGTGAGTAAGCTATAAGAATATAAACAATGCAGACATCTTTGCATTAAAATTTGTTTTCTTAGGATTTTGGAAGGGAAATTACTAGATCAAAAGCTAAGAACCTTTTATAAGTTCTTCATATGTAATTGTCAAGTTGCTACAATATTTCTGGAATACAGTTTACCCTCCTAATTCAAACCAATCTAAATGGACTAGAACCTCAGATAAGAGTTTAACTACCTGAGGCTTTGAAAGATAAAAATTGTAGCATATCCACTTGGGGGTTAGGTTGCATTTGTTAAAAGTTTAGTGTTTTATGTTTTCTTTCAATTCTTGATTTAATATTTAATTTTACCAAGGATGATAGGTGTTACTAATGGCTGCGTGGATGAAGAAGTAAAAGTAAAACCAAAATGACAACGATTTTGTTAGATACAGACTTAGTATCACTGGTTAGAACTTGTGAGAATGTGCTATAAACAGATTTTTTGTGGTCAGGAAAAACCAGGACAGATACTTAAGAGTGAAAGTGGGTAATGGAGTCAATAAACTTTATAATGCAGTAATTGCAGTACAATGACTTGTTCTATTTTTGGATAGCTATGGATAGGCAACCTCATCATGAGGCTGAATGCTAATGACTCCTCTGTGAAACCATACCTGAAATACTGTCTTCATTTAGATAACTTACAATCTTGAAGATTAAGTCAAGGAAGTGGTTTTAAAGAATGGGGGGAAATCGTGCTACTGGCCTCTTTCCCCTTTTTCTTATTTTCATCTCTTAAAACATTAAACAACATATAGTGATTAGCCAGAAAACAGTAAGGTAAAAAGCCATTGACCTAAGTGTTTGAAAGGCAAGGACAGAGTAATTAATGAGTGCAGAGTATATAGGATGTTAGGAAGTAAATACAAGAGAAAATTTAGTATCATCTAGCTGATGAAACCCAGGAAAGACATAAAAATAGATCTTGATGGTTTTTTATACTAGGTAGGTGAAAATGAAATGATCAGAAATGAGTTTTTTTAAAAATTTTAACCCTTTTCCTTAATGATTTAAAAAAGGATTTCTAAAGCAGGTATTCATGTAATTATAATTTTTTACAAATCAGCTGGTAAAGTCTCAGTATGTTAGATGTGCTCTTTGACCTTTGCTTTAATTTTTAAAACAGTAAAACAGTTGATCAAAATAAAAAGAAATACTAAGTCAGAAATACAGGATTTCATCTAAGAATCAGACTGGAGAGCCTTCGATTTGGTTCAATAAGGAATACTCATTAAATGTTTGCTAAATTGATAGCTTTGATCCTAAAACAGCATACATAATTGTCTTAAATTTTATGTGGCAATTGGTATGTGGTGAAATGGTGTATATTTGTAGCAGGCAACTGAAAATGCAAATCAAGGTATTTATTAGTTGCTTAAATGGTAGGTTTGAGGTGACCTGCAGTATTCTGTTGAGTTACATGGTTCTAAAAGTTTGTCCTACACCTTTTTAGTTACTTCACAGTTAAATTTCTTTGTGACTTAAGCCCTGTGGTGATTCCAGAAGACATAATGTGTGTTAATTGAACTATTAGCTAGTTTAGTTTTTTTGTCAGTTTTCTGGACCAGGATTTCTTTTGTGTGTGTGTGTGAGACAGAGTCTCACTCTCTTGCCTGGACTAGAGTGGCCATGGCATCAGCCTAGCTACAACAACCTCAAACTCCTGGGCTCAAGCAATCCTCCTGCCTCAGCCTCCTAGGTAGCTGGGACTACAGGCATGCGCCACCATGCCCAGGTAATTTTTTCTATTTTTAGTTGTTTGACTAATTTCTCTCTATTTTTAGTAGAGACAAGGTCTCGCTCTTGCTCAGGCTGGTCTTGAACTCCTGAGCTCAAGCAATCCTCCTGCCTTAGCCTCCCAGAGTGCTAGGATAACAGGCGTGAGCCACCTCACCCAGCCCTGCTAAATTGTTTTCATTGAAAACACAAGAATCCCTGGACCAGGATTTCTGATACAATGATTATTAAATATTTTTTTGAATTTGAGTGGACCATGTTAACTACAATAAACACATGGGCAGTATGAAATCGTTAGATATTTTGCTGATTTATTTCAGTCATTCTCATCAGATCATTTGCAGCTACAGTATTAGAGTAGACTGGTGACTTAAATTTTGCTTTGTACTGTTGGTAAAGTTAATATATGAAAGTACTTATAACAACGGCTGTGTATTAATATATACTTGATATATACTATATACGAAGCTACATTGAGCATTACTATTACGTATTGGAGTTATTAAGACTGGGAAGTAAAACTAGATATTACGGTTGATAAACCTGAAAATTGGATAATTGATCTTTGAAACTGAGATTTAGACAATTCTTCTATATGTATGGAAGAAGAAACTTCTGGAACAATAAAAGCTATTGAGATGGAAACATGTCTGTGAACATGGTATAATAAATATAAAATTGGAAGCAAGGAACATTAGCCCTCTTCACCTTCCCACCCCAATAAATAGTATATGTGCATTGTAATACATTTGGGAAAGGTCAGAACTCTACATAAGGAAAAAAGATATCTGTTGTCCCAATACCTGTAGATAGCCACATCTAATATGTATTTTCCTTTTTTTGTAAGATAAAATGTGCACATACAAAAATTTGAATCATATTGTACATACAGTATTTGATTCCGTTAAATACAGTGAAGTTTTCTAGAATGTTGTTAGTGTTTGCATTATTGTCCATCCTCTTAGTATCTGTTTACCTACTTCACATGTCCAGTATTCCTCCCTTATCAAATTAAGAAAAGATCTTATTTCTATTGCTTACACTTGTCTTAGTTGTTAATGATGCCTCAGTTTGTTTTTAGAACAAGCATGTTTTAAATCTCTTGTATCTAATGTGGGAAGAAAGGAATGGTCATCTTTATTAAAGAAGCAGTGTGGTAATGGTTGGGGAAGAAGAGGGATCTTTTTAAGACCACATTGAACTGAGTAGGGATTTTTTTTGTTATCACCTCAAATGGATTTTTGTCCTTACTTCACTCTGGGTATGTAGGAGTTTGTGGTCCTTGTGATTTGGAATTAGTTTGTCCTAGCATATTACATTTACATGTGTGTAATTTTCATTGTTTTGGAGGCATACCTTTTTTTTTTTTTTCACATTTTAACATCCCTGCTTAAGTATATCACATAATGGGAATCATCACATGATAGATCAGTGATACATGCTAATTACAAATCCCCATTATGTGACATACCGTAGCATCCTTCAGCTTCATATCCCTTTTCTTGTGGTAGTGAATTTTGATAATTGACTAAGTACCTCAGTGTGCCCTTTTTCATAATTAGAGCAAACATAAACTATGTGCCGGGTACTGTTCTAAAATATATAGATATGTAGATGTTTAGAAAACAGTCACAAGATTATATTTCATAGTTAAGAGGAATAACTAAAAATATCAGGTTATTCCACTTATTAAATGCAATTATCCACTGCAATAAACATTAAAATATAATTTGATTTTTATAGTCACTCTGTGAGATAGATATTAAAAATTATTTAATCATGTTTTACAAATGAGGAAACTGAGACTCAGATTAAGTCACTTGCCCAGAGTTAATGACATAGATTGTAAGTGGTAGAGCCTCTATTTGAACTCTTGTCTGCCTGATTTCAATATTCTTGCTCCTAATGACTATGCCATTCTGGCTTTAGAAAATTTGTATGCTTGGATTTTGTTTTTTAACTTTTTTGGGGGGGTGGGGTAGAGGGCAAATCTGGCTTTTAGGGCTCTATTTCTGTCCTAGAAGTTTATAAAATAGGCTATATCATGTGTTCAAAGGGAATAAAATAATTGATTTCTTTTTGCATTTTAAGATGGTGATGGAATTTCCTGACAATGTTTTAAATCTCGATGGGCATCAGAATAATGGTGCACAGCTAAAGCAATTCATTCAGGTAATAGTTTTTAAAGTTAGTGTTTTTAATGGTATATGTGTGTTTTAAAGAGTTCTTTATAATTTAGCTGTATTAATTTGTTTTATATAGGGTTCTCTAGGTATTGCATTGAAATTGCTTTCTTTTTTTACTATTGTTATAGTGAATATATGTAGTTATGTACTTGTCATGTGAAAGAGAATTGGTGATGGTGTGTTAACATTTTATATGTCCATAAGGCTCTAATTTCACCAGGCTGCCTTTCCCTATTTTTCAAAGATATAAGGTATACAACTTTTCTTTAAGAACTTGTTGGTTTTCTTCTGTACTAATTGTTTTGTTCAGGTAAAAAAAAAAAAATTCATCCTATATTATGAACTTTCTGATTTTTATTTAATTCCTGAGAAATATAATACCTTATATAAGTACACTTAAATATATTATCCAATTGTCCTTTTATCCATGGAGGATTGGTTCTAGGACCTCATGGAAACCAAAATCCTCCGATGTTCAAGACCATGATGTAAAATGGTGTAGTATTTGCATATAACCTATGTGCATCCTCCCCTATACTTTAAAGCATCTCTAGATTACTTATAATTCCTAATACAACGTAAATGGTATATAAATAGTTGTTAAACTGTATCATTTAGGGACTAATGACAAAAAAAGTCTGTACATGTTTAGTACAGATGCAACCATCCTTTTTTTTTTTTTTTTTTTTTTTTTACCAAATATTTTCAGTTAGTTGGTTGAATCCACAAATGTGGAACCCATGGTTATGAAGGGCTAACTGTAATTAAGGTAATGGAAAATAGCTTGTTAGTTTACTTTAAAACTCAATTTCTACTTTTAGAGAAAACTTTGAAAGGTTAATGGTAAATGTGAGAGAATGCTTCTTGGGAATTCTCCTACTTTCCCATCTGTTTTGGGTAAATCTGGAAGTGTTAATTGTAGTGTAACTATGACTCCATTAAGTAGAAGTTACTTACTAGAGTTTTGCTCATTTCTCTGCAACTGTAATTCTCAGTCATTTTTCTGCCTTGTCATAACCAACAGGCCAAATTCATATGTGCCAGCATGTTACTCACACACTATCGGCTCCTACATATAAGTAAGATAGGCCTTGTTCTCTCCCACTAATCCATAATACATCTGTCCATAGCTCCGAGCTGAGCATTGGTACTCTACATCGTCATCCTATGGTGACTCTTGTAACTAAACATTGTATGCTGTTAAAAGTTAAAAAGAAGTGATAAAGCTGCATTTTGTCTTTGTTCTTTTTTTTTTCTTTCTTTCTTCTTTAAGTGCAAATACTAGACTTAATGCTCATTGAACCATCCCTACATTTCTAGATACAGAGCTTATTTTTGTTATGCTTGGGCACATACTTTTAGTCCTGGCATCCTAAGCAGGATTTTTTATACCTTAGATTTTTTTTTTTTTTTTTTTTTTTGAGACAGAGTCTCGCTTTGTTGCCCAGGCTAGAGTGAGTGCCGTGGCGTCAGCCTCGCTCACAGCAACCTCAAACTCCTGGGCTCGAGTGATCCTTCTGCCTCAGCCTCCCGAGTAGCTGGGACTACAGGCATGCGCCACCATGCCCGGCTAATTTTTTTTATATATATATCAGTTGGCCAATTAATTTATTTCTATTTTATAGTAGAGACGGGGTCTCGCTCTTGCTCAGGCTGGTTTTGAACTCCTGACCTTGAGCAATCCGCCCGCCTCGGCCTCCCAAGAGCTAGGATTACAGGCGTGAGCCACAGCGCCCGGCCTATACCTTAGATTTTAAGGACCAGGAAGTTTGGAGCAAACTCAGTACAGCATGGACAAGCTGGCTACTTTGCCTTTCTGACTCAGTTGCAGATAGAGATGGCAAGCCCTGCTCAGTTGTATTTACTGCAGAGAGATAGCAACCACAGTAGTGAAAGAATAATTTTAAGTCTTTCTTAAGGACTCCTCTTAACTTGTCTTTCTCTGTTTCTCTTAGCGACATAGTATGCTTAAGCAACAAGATCTAAGTATTGCCATGGTGGTGACATCACGCGAAGTCTTGAGTGCACTTTCTCAGCTTGTCCCATGTGTTGGCTGTCGTCGCAGTGTGGAGCGCCTCTTTTCCCAGCTTGTAGAGTCTGGAAATCCTGCCCTTGAACCCCTTACGGTAGGGCCTAAGGGAGTCCTATCTGTAACTCGGAGCTGCATGACCGATGCAAAGAAGCTTTATACATTATTTTATGTACATGGGTAAGTATAATCAATTATGAGAAGATGAGTTTGTTAAATTTTTAAACAGCTTGGTGACAGTGGCTGCTTTTTTTCTAAATTTGATTGGGACAAAGATTGAATCTTATTCAACAATTTTATTGAGTGACTTCTAAGTACCAGTGAATGTAGAGTTTCTGCTCTCAGGAGAAGCAGTAAATGTACAATTTGTCAGGTATGATAAAGTTACAAAGAAAAACCAGTAAGGGGAATAGAGAATGGGTGGGTAGAATTAATACAAAAGGTGATCAGGGAAGACCTCTCTGATAAAATGACATTGAATATAGACTGAAATGAAGTGAGTGAGCAAACCATGTGGATATCTGGGGGAAAGCAGAGAAGGAAGGAAAAGCAAGTATAAAGGTTTAGAGGTTGGAGTTTTATTGGCATGTTTGAGGAACAGCAAGGAAGCCATTGTGGCTGGAGGTAGATGGATGAAGGGAACAGTAATAGAAGATGGAGTGAGAAGAGTGATAAAAGGTCCAATCATGTAGATCCTTGTAGGTTGTCCTGAGGTCTTTTGCTTTTACTCTGAGGTAAAAAGCTTTGGGAGGGTTTTGAGCAGATAAGTGACATAGTCTGACTTTTAAAGTTTGGCTTATTTTGACCTCTGTATTGAGAATAAAGTGAAGGAGGGTGCAAGGGCAGGGAGGGAAGCAGAGAAAAAGGCTATTTAATGACCCATGGGAGAGATGATGGTGACTTGGACCAGAGTGGTGGGTGGCCATGGGGGTAGTGAGAAATGGTAGGATCCTGGATATGTTTTCAGGAATGAGCCCACAGGATTTTTGGATAGATTGATTGGGAGGGAGGGCATCAAGGATGATTATTAGATTTGTAGTCTAAAGAATGGACAAATGGATTCTATTTCCTGAAGTAAATTTTGTAGAGCCCCCTTCTGGATGTGTTGAGTTTGAGATACCAGTTGGACAGCTAAGTAGAAATAAAAGAGGTCTGGCTTAGAGCTACAGATTTGTGTCATATAGTGAGTATAAATAGGAAAAGAAGAGGTCTGAAGACTAAATCCTGAGTCTTTCCTATTTAGAGGTGGTGATAGGGACTTTGGATTTTTACTCTGCCTGAGGAAAGATGCTTTGGAGGGTTTTTGAACAGAGGAATAACATCTGACTTATGTTTGAAAAGAATCACTCTGTCTGCTGAGTGAAGCCTAGGAAGTAAAGGACAAAGGGTAGCAGCAAGGAGACCATTTGGGAGACCTCCTGTTGCAGTTGACTGAGTTAAAGATTGGACAAGGGTGATAATCACAGAGGTGATAAGAAGTAATTTGATTTTAGATATATTTAAAATTAGAGTTGACAGGCTTTGCTGATTGATTGGATGGTAAGGTGTGAATAATAATGATATATATTCTATATTTGCATAAATTTTCTATCTGGCTCCTCATCAAGGATATTATGTATTTACATAATGTTTGGGGGTTTTTATTTGTGTGTGTGTGTGTGTGTGTGTGTGTGTGTGTGTGTGTGTGTGTTTGGAGATAGAGTCTTGCTCTGTCGCCCTGGGTAGAGTGCAGTGGGTAGAGTGTAATGGCATCATTGTAGCTCACAGCAACCTCAAACTTCTGAGCTCAAGTGATCCTCCTGCCTCCTGAGTAGCTGGGACTACAGGTGCGTGCTATGACACCCAACTGATTTTTCTATTTTTAGTAGAAATGGGATCTTGCTGTTGCTCAGGCTGGTCTTGAACTCCTGAGCTCAAGCAATCCTCTTGCCTCAGCCTCCCAGAGAGATAGGATTACAGATGTGAGCCACCATGCCTGGCTTGTGTGTGTGTTATTAAGAGACAAGATCTCTCTATGTTATGCAGGCTGGCCTTGAACTCCTGGGCTCAAGTGATCTTCTTGCCTCAACCCCTCATGCCTTACATATTTATATAATGTTTGTACAATGGAAGATGGCTGAGAATCAGGTAGCAGTCAGTTATAGAATATGGGCACGCTGCTAGATGTGGGGATACAGGGATGAGTGAGACAGATGCAGTCTTGAGGAAAGAGTATGTTAAATAGAGTAGGTCTCTTTCAACATTTTGATAGGCTAAGGATGGAGAGGGAAGATAGACCTTTCTGGGTTAAAATTTGTTGAAAAATTTTTAAGGTAGGTGTTGTATCTATAATACTCTAAATACACTTCTCTCTAAAAGGCAGTGAATAAAGATTTTAAAATTTGAAAGGAAAATGAATATTACTTAAATCCTTAATGGTTTGTTTTTAATTAGGTCCAAACTAAATGACATGATAGATGCTATTCCAAAAAGTAAGAAGAACAAGAGATGTCAGTTGCACTCCTTAGATACACACAAGCCAAAACCTTTGGGGTAAGTAGAATTGAATACCAAGGTGCTTTGTCATTGTTAAGATTATAAAAGTTGATCATATTTAGTAAAGAAAGAAGAAACACACTGCTAGTTTTAATTCATTAATTGGTTGTACTCTATGACATAGATCAAAATATGTATGTCCCCTGGTTCTGTAGAGCTTTTTGAATTGAGAGTATATAAGGTCTCAAAGATTTGCTTTTTTTAAAATAGTTTTTTACTTATATTAAATATGTTTTAGAACAAGGAAGTTGAGATCTTTGTGGAAATGTATGTACATAATAATAAGTTTTTCAAAGTAGTGATATAATTCTTTGATCTATATAATCATAATGTATAAATTATTTTTCTTATCTCTAGGTTTCCCTAATAATTTATCAAGGAATAAATAAAAGTGGTCTTGAATCAGTTATGGCAATATGTAGTTATGTAACTAATTTGTAGTTTTCTTCTTGGTTAGATGCTACAGTGTCCAAGGCTGCTTTTCCTCCCATCTCCCAGTACAGTACCACAGTTGTACCCTACAAAATTGCTTGGGGTTGGGGATGGTAGGGAGAAGCCATGGAATTCGAAGGGAGTTTCTAAGAAATCTCTTCCGTTTTGGAGAGAATGGGGTTCCAAATGATACTTCTGAATTAATTTTAAAAGTTAATTTTTTAATATCTCATTAGTATCATTGACACCAGTGTTGTATAGCCATCTTCCTCCCTGATATAAAGATCTAGATGACCAGGGAATGGTTTGTTAATAATCTATCAAGGTTTTTTTCTATTTTGAGGAACAGAATATATCTTAAAATTTTTATTTGAAAACTGTCAAACACAGAGACATGGAAAGACTATACAAAGACCACCCCCGTGCCATGAATTTTCACTCAGATTCAGCAGTTATCAAAATTTGCCACATTTGTTCATTTATCTACCTTTTTCTTTGCTAAAGTATTTTAAAGCAAGTTCTAGGCTTCATGTAATTCTACATACTTCCACATGCATCTCTAAATATATGGACATTTTCTTTCATAACCACAGTGTCATTATAATACCTAACAAAATTAACTATAATAATCTAATACCTAGTTAATATTCAGATTTATCCTATTGCTTCTAACAGTTTTTTTAAATATTGGTTTGTATGAATTAGGATCCAAACAAGAACCACAGGTTACATGATATCTAAATGTGGGAGTACTCTGAACCCATTAAAGCTCTACATAACCTAGTTTTCTAAGGATAATTATTTTTTTTATGATGCCAATTTTACATACAGTTTTATTTAAGACATTGCATTTTCCACTTACAATACAGTGCTTATAAAGTGCAATGTTATTTCCTTCCCCTAGGATAGTTGTTTAACATACTTGATTTATCAATATCTTTAGAGAATATCTGACTCTGTAAATGCAGAATTCAGTCTGATTGTCTCATTTGAGAATGACCTATTGGCTGAAGGCACAGAGTAGTGTGCTATAGTAAAAAGCCTGTCTTCTGGTTCTTTTTTTTGTTATGCATATTTTTTATTGAGGAATTAAAAAGCAGCAGGTACTCCAACATCTTACACATCTGTGCTTATTGCTGCCTTCCTTCAAAGACCAGTCCTACACTTCTGCTCAGGATTTCCTCTTCTCTTTTGTTTTCAGTGACTTTGCTTCACCTGTTACTTACTTTTATTAAATTGACATATAGCTATGTTTTCCTGTCTTTCAGCTTAGAAACAAAAACCAAACCTCCACAGACTTCACATCCCCCTCCAGCTATAGTCCCACTATATGGGAAGTCAAACGGTTTAGAAGGCTGTCTGCTGAGTATGGAATCAGTATGAACGGACTTAGTTGATCTTAAGCAGTGTTCCTTGACTAAGATAGTTTCATATTTTTCTTTTTTTTCTTTTTTTTTTTTTTTTTTACTTTTTTTTTCGATTGGCTACATCTGTGGAAAAAGATAGTTTCAGTTATTCCCACATGCTGTATGGATAGCAGGCCAAGACTCCCTCTCCTCCACATTGGATGGTCACCACCATTGTATGCTACTATGACTCTCCATTTTATACATTTCTACTCTTCCTCCTGCCCACCTGTTTTTTTGTTTAGATTTTGTCCAGAGAAAGTATAATACAATTGATTAGGTTTCAGCCTAATAAATAGCAGTGATCCAGATCAGCCTTTCTGGGAATGTTCTCATATACATGAAAGTAAACCCAGGTTATTTTCTGTCTGGGAGTAAGTATGAGATTTTAAAGAAAGGTCTAGGCTGGAATCGTAGGCTGAATTCCTAGGCTGGAATGAATATCTAGTGATATTCATTCTCTAATGAGTGTCATCATTAGAGGTGATATTTAAGATAACCTAAAGGGGAAAAAGTAGAGTAAGAGAGAATAATGCAGAGGAATTTAATTTAATGGTGGGAAAAAAGAAACTGGAGAAAGTGGCCAGATAGGTAGGAGGAAACTGGGGTAAAAGTTTTTCAAGGAGGTCCGATCAGCTGTGTTGAATGCTGCCAAGTCAGTGAAGACCCCAAATGTGGACACTGGATTTAGCAACACTGAGCTAATTGGTGATCTTGATGAGCTGAGCTAGTGGTTGAGTGGAAGTAGAATCTAGATCACAATGGATAGAAAAATGAATGCAGTGTAACCTTGTAATGGACTAAACTGTGAATGGAAAGTACTGGAGTAGAAGAAGGAAGCAGAAAGACTGCTTTTTCAGAAAGCTTGACCTTGAGAATAATATGAAGGCATGAGGTCAAGAGAGATTATAGATAAAATCCTAATTAGAGCTATAGAATTATTTTTGCAAAGCTTTTTTTAGAATAATGCTTTCACATTCTCATGATATAATAATCATTCCTCAGCTCTCATTTCTTTTTATGAACCTTTTCATCAATTATGAGAACTTGAGCTTGAGAGTTTTTCAATTCTAGAAGATTATGGATCACATAAGCATAATTAGGAAAAAAGGAAATATGGGAGTTGGGAATAGAAGGATGTAACATGGAAGGTAGAGCAGGAATTGAGGTTTTATTGTCGGAAATAAGGGGAGCTAATCCTTGGCCTGAGCCCTTGTGAGAGGGAATATGGAGCTGAATTATATGTATGACATTATATTTTGGGCAGAGGGTTGAGAATTACATATTTAGCTATATGGAGTAGGTTAAGTAAAGAGGCAAGGTTTTTCCATCTCAAGCATCCAAGGTGTAATGAATTCCTAGGACTGTAGTGAGACCTGCAGAAGAACAGGCAGGAGCCAGTTGTTCAGAATCGTGAAAAAATCAAGAAGACTGTCATTGAATGGAATATAGACACACATTTCGCTTGGAATGCACATCTGCAACAAAGCAAAATGCATGACCAGCGCCACATTGAAACCTGTGGGGGAGGGAGAGTCTGGGAAGTTTTTAGTAAGTTTTTAAAAAATTACTTATATAGTACTTACTATTAATTTAGGCTGTGTAAAGTGTTCATCTTTGTGTTTTCTTATTTTAGTAAATGCAAAAACTTATTTACTATAATTAGATTAATCTCTGACTTTCCCAGTTACTTGTAATTGGAAGGTAGATAAAAGTTTCATTGCCATGGACTAGCTATAAAAGGGAGTGATTTTTTAAAAAAAATTAAAACTTATTAGAATTTTTAATTTGTGGAAGAATGATTCATGTTTATAGGTAAAAGTATTTTATAGTTTTTTTCAGTCCTTTTGACTTTAGAACATTCCAAATATATTTGCTCATAAAATGCTTAGTATATTAACCATTTGCTGTCTTGATAACTGTAAATATTGTTAAATTGTATGAGATAAACTTGATAGACAAACAGAAATTTCTATGTAAAGATGTGAGCACATGTTTAAGTAACATTTTAATGTGGTTAAAATGAGTATGTAACCATTATCTATAGATTTATAAACTTACCATACTAATATCTTAATTATTAAAGAGTTTATGATTTTAATTTAGATTATAGAAATTATTACTTCAGATTATCTCAGTGTCACTAAGCTTTGTACTATACTGTACTACAGTGAAGGGAGCAGTAGCAGTGTCAGTTCAGAGAAGTTAAGTACAGATAAGAGAAGTAGTGAAGACCACAGGAAGGACAGCAAGTGTAGGATCATTTTCCATTATGGACCTTTCCAGGGAACAGCCAGGTAAAATCAAGCAATCCTTTACTCCGCCTTTTTTTTTTAACGTTTTACCCTTAACATATTCCTCCTTTTCACTACTATTTGTTCTTTCTGCAGAGGTTGTTGGATGGATGTATGGGAACTAATGTCCCAGGAATGCAGGGATGAAGTAGTTTTAATTGACTCTAGTTGTCTTTTAGAAACACTAGAAACATATCTGCGAAAACACAGGTAAGCCTAATGGTCATTACAATGTCGTGGGGATGGTGCCTTAGCTGTCAGTCATGTAGAGTGGCCTGTCACTGACCTCCTTTGTATTATAGTATTCCAACCTTCCTGTTAATACCTGGCACTGGGCAGAGCTTAATGTCAGGGTAGGCAATTCCTTTGTGGGATGACTCTCAGTGTTAGTCTTCTTGTGTTGAGCCAGCATTTCCTTTTTTTGTAATTTTTACTTGTTGGTTCCAGACAAGCTTTTCAAGAAACACAAATAAAATAAATTGGATAAAGTGTACTTGATCACTTTGGAAACTCTGGTACTCTTTGATTTTATGATAGAATCATTTTATGATGGCATTTTCAAAACTAAAGTTAAATTAGCAACTTTTCACTTAATATTTTTGGAGTATTTCTTCTATAATTGTTTGTCTGGACCTAAAAACAGAGTTGGGATTTGTGTGCTTCATTGCTATAAAAGTAACTTCAGAGGCCGGGCGTGGTGGCTCACGCCTGTAATCCTAGCACTTTGGGAGGCTGAGGCGGGCGGATTGCTCAAGGTCAGGAGTTCGAAACCAGCCTGAGCGAGACCCTGTCTCTACCAAAAATAGAAAGAAATTAATTGGCCAACTAAAAATATATATACAAAAAATTAGCCGGGCATGGTGGCGCGTGCCTGTAGTCCCAGCTACTCGGGAGGCTGAGGCAGAAGGATCGCTGAGCCCAGGAGTTTGAGGTTGCTGTGAGCTAGGCTGATGCCACGGCACTCACTCTAGCCTGGGCAACAAAGTGAGACTCTGTCTCAAAAAAAAAAAAAAAAAAGTAACTTCAGGCCGGGCAAGGTGGCTCACGCCTGTAATCCTAGCATTCTGGGAGGCCGAGGCGGGCAGATTGCTTGAGGTCAGGAGTTCGAAACCAGCCTGAGCAAGAGCGAGACCCCATCTCTACTATAAATAGAAAGAAATTAATTGGCCAACTAAGATATATATAGAAAAAAATTAGCTGGGCATGGTGGCACATGGCTGTAGTCCCAGCTACTCGGGAGTCTGAGGTAGTAGGATTACTTGAGCCCAGGAGATTGAGGTTGCTGTGAGCTAGGACGCCACGGCACTCACTCTAGCCTGGGCAACAAAGCGAGACTCTGTCTCAAAAAAAAAAAAGTAACTTCAGATTTTTCTTTTTAGAATACTACTTTTACAAAGGTATTTTCTAAGTGTCATTAACATTTGGAAATTCATAGGGAGGGGGAGAGTACAGTAGGAAAGGACACTGGTAAGGGAGCCATCTAGAGATGGTGTTCTTGGGGGTAGTTCTGTTTAAATTTGTCACATGTTGGGTTTGTGGTTGTTCTTTGACCTTGGAACAGATATACACTGTTACTTTGGGGGCACTTGTAAACATAGGTGAATGATTAAAAGAAAATGGTGTTATCAAGATTGGTGTTTATTTGATGTGACAGTAATGTAGTGTCTTAACCTACATACAAAGTTTATTTAGGTGTTTTTTTTCAGTTACACACTTTTTTTTTTTACTTGCTTTTTTTGGTTGCTTATATCCAAGAGAGTAGGAAATACATCCGTTATTTAGAGTTTTGAAGGGACTCTATAGATGTAAAATACATATCTTTCCTTCTTAAATACGAATTGGTCCACCCAAAAGATAGTCCTTTTGGGTGATAAATTACTAGTTATCAGAGCTAATGTTTTGTGGTTTCCTATAATGGTTGTAGATATTTCCTGTGTTTGGGGCAATGTTTTATATTTTTAAGAAGGTAGAGTCCATTTTATAAATGTCTTAAGGTTAGAAAGAAAGTATGGTTAACAAAGTAATTAAGGGAGATGGCATTGAATGTGATTATTCTGCTGATTATAACTTTGTATAAGTTACTTTTTCTCTGCCTCAGTTTTTCTCTTCTTTAAGAAAAAATAATGATAGTACTGATCTTATAGGATTTATTATAGCAGTAAATTTGTTGTGAGGGTTGATGATACATGGTAAGTCTTAGAGCAGTATCTGGCACATTAGAGAACGTTTACATGCCATATTTGCAAGTCCTTATCATTCCTGTGTTTTACGTTCTTATTTTAGGTACAATTTGAGTGTTTGAGTGTTTGAGGGATAGTCAGTTGAAAATAATTCATAAACATTTAACTAATGTGCCTTTTTGGAAGTATCTACTTTTTTTTTTTTTTTTAGCACTTTATAATAAAGATTTGAAAACACTTCTTAGCCAGTTAAGTATTAAGGTAGAACATCATTAGAAATGAGGTGTTAGAAGACTGTGAAACCTCTGCCTTGAAAGTTTTTTTAAATTCATGGGCAATGTTACTTTTGCAAATGATAAAGATTGCTTTCATTTTTATGGCTTTCATATAATATTTTTAACTTGCTGTTCACTGATGCCTATGTTTTCAGACCATTTATTGCCTGAAAATATGGAAGTATTTGTTGGTATTTCTGTGTCCATTTTTCCTTCCTTAAGGGAAGACTTTTCTTTTGTTTGTTTTAAGACAAGCTCTCTCCCTATTGCCCAGGCTAGAGTGCAGTGATGTCATCATAGCTCACTGTAACCTCCAACTCCTGGGCTCAAGTGATCCTCCTGCCTCAGCCTCCTGAGTAGCTGGGACTACAGGTGTACACCACCTCACCCTGCTAATTTTTCTATTTTTTGTGGAGACTTGGGTCTCACTTTTGAACTTTTGACCTCAAGCTCCTGCCTCATCCTTCCAAAATGTTAAGATTACAGGCTTGATGGCCGGGCGCTGTGGCTCACGCCTGTAATCCTAGCTCTTGGGAGGCCGAGGCGGGCGGATTGCTCAAGGTCAGGAGTTCAAAACCAGCCTGAGCAAGAGCGAGACCCCGTCTCTACTATAAATAGAAAGAAATTAATTGGCCAACTGATATATATATAAAAAATTAGCCGGGCATGGTGGCGCATGCCTGTAGTCCCAGCTACCCGGGAGGCTGAGGCAGAAGGATCACTCGAGCCCAGGAGTTTGAGGTTGCTGTGAGCTAGGACGCCACGGCACTCACTCTAGCCTGGGCAACAAAGCGAGACTCTGTCTCAAAAAAAAAAATAAAATAAAAAAAAAAATAAAAAAGATTACAGGCTTGAGCCACTGCGCCTGGCCCTTTCCTTTTTTTAAAATTGTGATAAAAGAACACAAAATGTAAATTTATCCTCTAAACAGTTTTTAGGTGTACGTTACCATATTGTTAACACATATTGTTGTACAACAGATCTCTAGAACTTTTTCATCTTGCATGATTAAAACTATACCCGTTGAACAGTAACTCGTTTCTTCCTTCCCCCACCCACTGGCAGCCGCCATTCTACTTTCTGTTCTATGAGTTTGATTATTTTAGATACCTCATATAAGTGGAGTCATGCAATATTTGGATTTTTGTGATTGGCTTATCTCACTTAGCATAATGTCCTCAAGATTCATCCATGTTGTGGCATATGAGAGAATTTCCCTTTTTTAAAGCTGAATAAAGTCACATTATATATGTATGCCACATTTTCTTTATCCATTCATCTGTTGATAGTCATGTAGGTTGTTTTCACATCTTGGCTATTGTGTATAGTGCTGCTATGAACATGGGTATGCAAATATCTCTTAAAGATCCTGTTTTCAATTCTTTTAGATATGTTTTATTTCATGTAGTTTTATTTTTATTTTGAGAAACCTCCATATTGGTTTTCATAATGACTATACCATATTACATTCCCACGAATAGTATGTGAGGATTCTAATTTCTCTACAGCTTGTTATTTTCTGTTTTATTGATAGTGGATGTCCTAATGGGTGTGAGGTAATGTCTCATTGTGCCTTTGATTTGCATTTCCCCAATGATTAGGAATATTGAACATCTTTTCATATTCTTGTTGCCTATTTGTATATCATCTTTTGAGAAATATCTGTTCAAGTGCTTTGCCCATTTTTCAATCAGGTTATTTGGGGTTTTTTTTTGTTACTGAATCATAGGAGTTCTTTATATTCTGAATATTAACCCCCCTTTATCCAATATATAGTTTGCAAATATTTCCTCCCGTTCTGTTGGTTGTCTTTTCATTCTCTTGACTGTTTCCTTTGCTGCGCAGAAATTTTAAGTCTGTTGTATAGTCACGTGCCATATATGACATTTTGGTCAACGACAGACCACATATGTGACAGTGGTCCCATAAGATTATAATGGAGCATACTGAATATAGAAACCTGATATGTGACACTTGATGTTGGCATTGCAGATCAAGTAGGGGAAATGACTGCTATTCAGTAATGGTTCTGGGACATTTGATTATTGCTATATAAATAAATATATATATACCATCTAGCTTTATGTAAATGCATGCTATGATGTTCTCATAGCAACAAAATCGCCTGCCTAACAATGTATTTCTCAAAATATACCCCATTGTTGTTTTTTTTGTTGTTGTTGTTGTTGTTGTTTGAGACAGAGTCTCACTTTGTTGCCCAGGCTAGAGTGAGTGCCGTGGGGTCAGCCTAGCTCACAGCAACCTCAAACTCCTGGGGCCAAGCAATCCTACTGCCTCAGCCTCCCAAGTAGCTGGGACTATAGGCATGCGCCACCATGCCCGGCTAATTTTTTCTAAATATTTTTAGTTGGCCAATTAATTTCTTTCTATTTTTAGTAGAGATGGGGTCTTGCTCTTGCTCAGGTTGGTTTCTAACTCCTGATCTTGAGCGATCCTCCCACCTCGGCCTCCCAGAGTGTTAGGATTACAGGCATGAGCCACTGTGTCTGGCCCATAACCCATTGTTAAGTGATGCATTACTATAGTCCCATTTGTCTATTTTTGCTTTTGCTACATGTGCTTTTGGTGCCATATCCAAGAAATCATTGCTCAGTCCAATGTCATGAAGTTTTCCCCAATTTTTCCTGGAGTTTTATAGTTTTCAGGTGTTAATATTTAGGTCTTTAATTCGTTTTGGTTAATTTTTGTATATTATAGTGTCCATTTTTAAAGCAATAGTAAAACATAATGATTTAACATTACTTGTCAGCATTATTTACCAAGTGGGCTTAGAGCCTTGAATTTAACATAGTCATTTCAAGAAATAGAATTACTGGCCGGGCGCAGTGGCTTACACCTGTAATCCTAGCACTCTGGGAGGCTGAGGCGGGCGGATTGCTCAAGGTCAGGAGTTCGAAACCAGCCTGAGCAAGAGCAAGATCCCTGTCTCTACTATGAATAGAAAGAAATTAATTGGCCAACTAATATATAGAGGAAAAATCAGTTGATCATGGTGGCACATGCCTGTAGTCCCAGCTACTTGGGAGGCTGAGGTAGCAGGATTGCTTGAGTCCAGGAGTTTGAGGTTGCTGTGAGATAGGCTGATGCCATGGCACTCACTCTAGCCTGGGCAACAGAGTGAGACTCTGTCTCAAAAAAAAAAAAAAGAAAGAAAGAAATAGAATTACCTACTATTGGGTCAGAAAGACATATGTGCATCAAACTAATGCATGGCAGTATAAGGGTAAATACTATAGTAAGATGTGTAAAACCAGTAATAGAAATGAAGAGGAAGGTTTTTAAGCTGAGAGAGAGAGAATCAGATAGGTTTTAGAAAAATTATTTTGATGTGAGAGATGCATTACTGTTAGGAAGAGTTGAGACAGGAAAGACAGTTAAGAAGCTTCTTTAAAAATAGTCTAGGCAACTTAAACCAGGGCAGAAGGAATTGAAAAGAAGGGACCTACAAGAGAGATAAGAAAGAATTGATACCAGTTGGCTCTACCTTAGTAGGGGGACCTAGGCAGAAGTTGGAATTAATTGAGGTTTCCAGCCTGGGTGACTTTGTGAATGGTGATGTTCTTACCAGGGAATGGGAAGAGAATAGTGTTGCCATTGGACATTGAGTTTAAGGTGTTGCCTATTGGACATCTGTGATGTCTCACCATTTTTCAGGATGGGTTTGGTCCTCAGGCAATAGCAGAGACTTGAACAGAGCCATGAGAGTCACAGGTCATCTTTACAGACATGTTGGTTAATGCCAACATGGAAGTAGATGAGCTCACTTGGGAGGTAAATTTAAATCAAAATTTCCTCGTTCCACCATAATTGATCACAGTCAGTTACTATTTTTGGGAGCCTGGCTTTTTGACCAGACTAGGTTCTTCCATTTTTCAGGAATCCAAAGAAACCAGGCTCTATTCTTTTTTGTTTCTCGTTGATTAATATTTGATTCCTAAAAGAAAATTTGTTCCTCCTCCACATTCACAAGCTCTTCTATACTTTTGCCATTGTATACGCTTAAGTTTAATTCATATTTCTATATACAGTCTTAAAACAGTATTGAGAAGTATGCCTTTTTCAGAAGAAAGAATTTGACATTTTGGAAATTATGAGGAAATTAAAAAATACATGTGCTACTTTCCCATTCCTTTCTCCACCTCAAAATGCATAGCTTGTGATGTATTAAATGCTGTAGTAAAAATTTGAATCAAGGTTTACTGGCTGAGGATGCCATCTGCTTTCAGAGGCTGGAAGGAGAAGTAACTTAGCTAAGAGTCATTGGTTTGTTGCCTCTCTTCCTTTATTTCTGACCTGTACAAATAGCTCTTGAAGTGGGGATGCGGTTGTCCTTGGTAACCAGTATTTTCTGGGCATATAGTTAATGAAATAATATTTATCTACCTTGTTCTTTTAGGCCATGTGCTTCTCTAATTTAAAAATCTTTTGCAAATGGAGACCTAGCTATATTCTTGTAATCCCTAAATTTGCATTTACCTTACACAAGTATGTTTCAAATGTGTATATGAAGCCCTTTGTTTTTGTTTTTGTTTTTTTGAGACAGAGTCTCACTCTGTTGCCCAGGCTAGAGTGAGTGCCGTGGCGTCAGCCTAGCTCACAGCAACCTCAAACTCCTGGGCTCAAGCGATCCTTCTGCCTTAGCCTCCCGAGTAGCTGGGACTACAGGCATGTGCCACCATGCCCGGCTAATTTTTTCCATATATATTAGTTGGCCAATTAATTTCTTTCTATTCATAGTAGAGATGGGATCTCGCTCTTGCTCAGGCTGGTTTCGAACTCTTGACCTCGAGCAATCCACCCGCCTTGGCCTCCCAGAGTGCTAGGATTTCAGGTGTGAGCCACCATGCCTGGCCAGGAGCCCTTTGTTAATACTCTAGATAGGAGAGAGTGCCATTGTCTAGTACATTGTTATATGTAGCATGAAATAATTACATAGCCAATTCTTAATTTTGAAGTTTTTCTTTTCAACAGGTTTTGCACTGATTGCAAAAATAAAGTCCTCCGAGCATACAATATCCTTATTGGTGAACTTGATTGCAGCAAAGAAAAGGGCTACTGTGCTGCACTTTACGAAGGCTTGAGGTGCTGTCCACATGAACGACACATACATGTTTGCTGTGAAACAGACTTCATTGCACATCTTTTGGGTCGTGCTGAGCCAGAGTTCGCAGGAGGGTATGAGTATGTAATTTGCTAGAATGGGCTATCTAGCGCTTTGCTTCATTTTATTACTGAAAGTTTATTTCCATCACCTTCTGCCTGGTACATATGATATTTGTGTAAATTAAAGTGTGCCTGTAAAGATTTTGCTTTTTGTTAAAATATGCGTTTCTTAATTGAGTGAAAATGGGGAAAAACTGTTCTCTGGTGTTTGGTTTAGTCCTCTGCTCCTTCTTGCTTGAAGGGAGACAGGTTTTTTTGGTTTTCATTATTATAGATTATCATTTTCATTTGAAAATGATTACAAGGGATTTTTCTCCCTCCATCCATGCATTATCATGTTTAAATTTTATGCACAATGATGGTTTTTGCATAGGAAGTGAGATCTTTGCAACAGGGGGTTAAGAAATGCTTTATTTAGTGTAATTCATGAACTGTGTATATTATATTATTAAATTATATAAGAACCTAAAATGCCATCTTTGGCCTTTTTTTTGTGAAAATAAAATTAGAAAAAGTTGTTCATAGAATAAATCAAACCCATTTCCCTTGGTGTGTAGTGTGTCAACCCTCATATGAGTGACTACTTACTGTTCGGCATTTTAGGAAACAAAGACCTCTTTTATCACTGAAGTTGTGTGAACTCTTCTAAAGACTGGCCTTAGAGGGCTGTTGCCCATGATTGAATCATTTTGGCATTGCTTTTCTCTATTCCCCCTCAAAAACAAACCAACCAAACAAATGAAAAAAAATTTGTTGTAATTGGAAGATGAAAGGAACTGTCATGCCTGCTATGAGCTAGCTAGTACCTTAAACTCATCTTTTTAGAGCCAGTTCCTGAATTACCTTATTTTTAGTGATACTAGGACTAAGTTCTACTTGTATCTGTATTTCTCATTGGTTGTATACATGTGTACTTGTATATTTATAGATATGTTAATTGAGTGTGAATGTATAACTGTCTTATTAGGTTAGTATTAGGTAGGCCTGTTGTGTTTATAATCTGAACTTGCAGATGTGTTACCCATCTTTTAATGTTTCAGTTAAGGGTATTAGGAATTAATGTGTCGTTTAATCTCCTTTATAGGCGAAGAGAAAGGCATGCTAAGACAATAGATATAGCTCAAGAAGAAGTTCTGACCTGCTTGGGGATTCATCTTTATGAAAGACTGCATCGAATCTGGCAAAAACTGCGGGCGGAAGAGCAGACATGGCAGATGCTTTTCTATCTTGGTGTTGATGCTTTACGTAAGAGTTTTGAGGTAAGGACGGTGGGCTGTCCAAGATTGCTTAGTCAAATTATCGGACTGAATCTTAATTAAGCCACCAGTACCTCAGAAGGCTGTGATCCACGGATACAGTTTCATGGCTTTGGGGTGGGAGTGGTTCTGGAGAATTGGTATTTAGAAGATTTTGGATTTTTCTTTATTTTTTAATCCTGTTACTTTTCCAGCTTTGATTTTTCAACTTTCCCTGAAGTTGATGGTTAAGAAGATGCTACTATGAAACATAACTAGTGAAAAGTTAAAAGCAGCAAAAACATAACGAAATTTAGAAAGCTTTAATGAGTCTGTTTGCCTACTGATGTCTAATAGTATAAAGTAAATAACTTGTCTGAATGCCATGATGTAAGATCTACTTTTTAGAAGCACACGGAAGGCTCTTTGTATTGGGTTTAGTGCTTGTGATTCGGTAACAATTTTTCTTCAGTTATGCTCTATAGAGCAAATATTTGGCTAGTGAACATTTTGTATATACGAGGACATGGTTGTAAACCTTTAATTGGGTCATATTGGTTCCTCTTGAGAATAGGATGAAAGCTATAAACTTTCTTCCCAGAGCCCATTCATGAACATTAAGCACCCTCTTCTGAGGAGTCAGGAGATTTGTACTAGTTCTTGGCAAACAGATATCTTATTCCTTTTCTTGTATGTTTGTGCCTTCAGAGATTAGATCATCCTATCAGGTTAAATATTAGTCTTTTCATTATGTGAAGAAATGGATGAAAGGGAAATTTTGCTGTGTTATAATTCTCAAATTTAAAACTAGAATCTTGCTGGTTTGGATTAAGAATGTGTGTAAATAAACATGCCTTTCCCATAGGGATTAGTTGGATATAAACTTCCTAAAAAATATTTTTAAAACTCTGTCATTATTTAAGATATTAAAACTTAATATTCTTTATAGGAACTATCTAACAAAATTATAGCATGAAATACTCGTTCTGTATGTATGATATTTAAATTTAACAAATGAGAATTTCCATTGAAAATAAAGGAAGTTCTGCCCAATATTCACTCTCAATTTTGTTATATTAGATGACTGTGGAAAAAGTACAGGGTATTAGCCGACTGGAACAACTTTGTGAAGAATTTTCAGAAGAGGAACGAGTAAGAGAACTCAAGCAAGAAAAGAAACGCCAAAAACGGAAGAATAGACGAAAAAATAAGTGTGTGTGTGATATTCCTACTCCTTTACAAGCAGCAGATGAAAAGGAAGTAAGCCAAGAGAAGGTAGTATTTCTTAGTATCAACTCATAAGTGTATAGGTATTGTTTTTAGATAGGAGTACAGTTGTTCCTTCTTTATCTCTGGGAGATTGGTTCTAAGACCTCCTACAGGTATCAAAATCTGCAGATGCTCAAGTCTCTGATATAAATTGGCGTAATATTTGCATATAACCTATGAACATCCTCCCATATGCTTTGCATCATCTCTAGATTACTGGTAATACTGTATACAATGTAAATGCTATGTAAATAGTTACACTGTATTTAGGGAATGAGGAAAAGTTGAAAAAAGTCTGTATGTATTCAGTACAGATGCAACTTTTTTCCAAATATTTTTGATCCTTGGTTGGTTGGATCTATGGATTTGAAACCCACAAATAAAAAGGGCTGACTGTATTGCCTTTTGCTAGATTTGGGCATTTTTACTATGTTTTTCCAGATGTGAGCTCATGCAGTTTGTATACTGGCTTCTATCCTACTATAGTCTATATAAGGCAGAATGTTTTTTTCTTTTTGAGATAGGGTCTCATTCTTTTGCTGGGATAGAGTACAGTGGCATCATCATAGTTCACTGCAACCTCCAACTCCTGGGCTCAAGTGATCCTCCTGTCTCAGCAACCCAAGTAGCTGGGACTACAGGTGTGCACCATCACACCCAGCTAATTTTTTTATTTTTGTAGAGACAGGTCTTCCTCTGCTCTTGCTTTGGCTGGTTTTGAATTCCTGGCCTTAAGCCATCCTCTTGCCTGGGCCAGAAATTTTTTATTTATTTGTTTTTATTTTTTATTTATTTATTTTTTTTGAGACAGAGTCTCACTTTGTTGCCCAGGCTAGAGTGAGTGCCATGGCGTCAGCCTAGCTCACAGCAACCTCAAACTCCTGGGCTCAAGCAATCCTCCTGCCTCAGCCTCCCAAGTAGCTGGGACTACAGGCATGTGCCACCATGCCCGGCTAATTTTTTCTATATATGTATTAACTGGCCAATTAATTTCTTTCTATTTATAGTAGAGACGGAGTCTTGCTCTTGCTCAGGCTGGTTTTGAACTCCTGACCTCGAGCAATCCGCCCGCCTTGGCCTCCCAGAGTTGTTTTTAATTTTTAAAAACATTTTTTAAATGTTTATTTATTTATTTATTTATTTTGTAGAGATGGGGTCTCACAACATTGCTCAGGCTAGTCTTGAACTCATGGCCTCAAGTTATTCTCCTTCCTTGGCCTTCCAAAGTGCTAGGATTATAGGCATGAGTCACCACGCCTGGCCATAAGGCAGAATTTTTAATGTCATGTATTTGTTTTATAAAAACAATGTTGGATGGTTCTCTCTTTACCTGGCTTTGGTGTGCTGTAGATCAAAGTCAGAATATGAAAGCTACCTCTGTCTATGACCTAGAGCAGTTCTCAACTTTCTGGTCTTAGGATTCTTTACATTCTTAAAATTTAAGGTACTCAGTGATCTTTTTTTTTTTTTTTGAGACAGTCTGGCTTTGTTGCCCAGGCTAGAGTGAGTGCCGTGGCAGTCAGCCTAGCTCACAGCAACCTCAAACTCCTGAGCTCAAGCAATCCTACTGCCTCAGCCTCCCTAGTAGCTGGGACTACAGGCATGCGCCACCATGCCCAGCTAATTTTTTTCTATATATACTAGTTGGCCAGTTAATTTCTTTCTATTTATAGTAGAGATGGGGTCTCACTCTTGCTCAGGCTGGTTTCGAACTCCTGACCTTGAGCAATCCGCCCGCCTCGGGCTCCCAGAGTGCTAGGATTACAGGCGTGAGCCACCGCGCCCGGCCTAGTTAACTAGTTTTTGAAAAATAACTTTTTCGAAACAAAATGAGAATGAGAAGAATAGTATTATGTTTTTTACAAATATCTTTCAAGTTTGTACTTAAAAGGAATCTGCTGGATTCTTATATCTGCTTCCACATTCGACCTGTTTTCTGTTTGTTGACTTGGTTGAAGCATAAGAAGAAAGTCCAGTAGGAAAAGTGAATATTTTAATGTAAACCTTTCAGATAGTTGTGGATATTTTTCTTTGATACTACAACTTGACCAGTAGTAGTGAAAGATTAGTTGCAATGTGGAATCTGACACCTTATCAATGACCTTTTCATATTCTCTGTTAAATTAAAATCCATTGGACCATATTGCACTTTGAATAGATCTTTTATTCATGCATGATTTTGTGACATCATGCATTGGAATTCATGTGAAAGATACTGAGTTATACAGATCAGAAAAGTCTAAGTATTCAGAAGCTTTAAGTTCACAATGTTGGTTGCAAGGTTTCAAAATTTTGATTGTTGTTTCAAAGTTTGAATTTTATCACTGACAATAAAAAAAATACTGTCCATTGTTTCCTCGAAGTGACAGGCTGACTTCACTTATTAATATTTTTGAGAAAATGCCTGCTAAATAATCAAGTCTGAATAACCATAGTTTGTCTCTTAGTTCATTCTTTCATTGAAATTGATGTTCTAGGAAAAAAGCAACTAGTTCAGCTTGCAACTCAGAAAGTTGCACAAGTACTTTTCCTTGAGACAGCCATTGTACTTCGGTATGCAATAGAAATGCATACCAAAATAGTCACGTAGACTATTAAAAATTTATTAGATATCATGATTGATATCTAATAAAATTAATATTTTTACCACTTAAGCAAAGACATTCATTAAGTGAAATATCCTTTTATTTTTGCTAAGAGTGCTTGACAGTTGAAGAATATAATTGTTAGTATATGCTTTTGTTGCCATTTTTTTTTTTTTTGAGACAGAGTCTTGCTTTGTTGCCTAGGCTAGAGTGAGTGCCGTGGCATCAGCCTAGCTCACAGCAACCTCACACTCCTGGGCTCAAGCAATCCTCCTGCCTCAGCTTCCCGAGTAGCTGGGACTACAGGCATGCGCCACCATGCCTGGCTAACTTTTTTCTATATATATTAGTTGGCCAATTAATTTCTTTCTATTTATAGTAGAGATGGGGTCTCGCTCTTGTTCAGGCTAGTTTCGAACTCCTGACCTTGAGCAAGCCGCCCGCCTCGGCCTCCCAGAGAGCTAGGATTACAGGCGTGAACCACTGTGCCCGGCTTGTTGCCATTTCTTGATTTCTGCTAAGGCATCATCAACTTTACCCACCATTGCTTTTGTAATATTAGTGGTAAGTGTCAATACATTGAAAAGGGTAAATAGCATCTTAGCATTTAATGAAAATAGTTTTGACCTAGGGAACCCCACAGAGTCAGTAGACCCACACTTTGAGAACTGCTCTCCTAGACTTGCCTGATAAGATTAACTCTTTTTTTTATTTTATTTTATTTATTTTTTTTTTATTTCGGCATATTATGGGGGTACAGATTTTAAGGTTTCAATAAATGCCCATTTCCCTCCCTCCCCCCAAAAGTCTGAGTCTCCATCATGACCATACCCTAGATGGTGCACATCTCACTCATTGTGTATGTATATACCGGCCCCCCTCCCACCTGCCCTCTTTTTTTTTTTTTTTTTAACATTAACTCTTAACTTGATTTTAGTTGGTTCACAGTCTTGAAGTAAATTGATTTTTCATGAAAATAGTCTTTTCAATTGTTAACCTCATAACTCCTATCTAATTAGTTAATGTTAAGGAAATTAAAATGTAGCCCTTATAGAGATAAAGCTTTACTGTCTCTTAATGTTGATTGTTGTTACAGGAAACAGACTTCATAGAAAATAGCTGCAAAGCCTGTGGCAGCACTGAAGATGGTAATAGTTGCGTAGAAGTAATTGTTACCAATGAAAATACATCATGTACCTGTCCTAGCAGTGGCAATCTTTTGGGGTCCCCTAAAATAAAGAAAGGTAAGTAAATAACTTCTTTTTGAAGTTAACTGTTAAGTCTATTCTTTCTTTTAAATGTAAGAGCTTTTTGGAGATTCTGGAATCTAGAATTTTAAAACTACTTCATAGCCCCAAAAATATCATATAGTTTAGTCAAATATTTAATGTAAATGTTTCCTGTCTCTTTATATTCTTTAACTTGTTGTTTGACAGAAATAAAAAACTGTAAATCTCTAATCATATTTTCATTAGTTAATTTACTTTCTACTTTCATAAGACATCAGTTTTGAAATTTTTCTGTGATCCTCAGTTGGTTCACTATTCGTATTCATATATTTATAGGTGTGTTAATTGTAACTCTTACTTGACTTATTCTCAGGCTTATCTCCACACTGTAATGGTAGTGATTGTGGATATTCATCTAGCATGGAAGGGAGCGAAACAGGTTCTCGGGAAGGTTCGGATGTTGCCTGCACTGAAGGCATTTGTAATCATGATGAACACGGTAGGTTCAGATTAAGCTTCCCAATTATTTATACTATCTGGTTGATTTAAAAGCATAAATAAGGATTAATGATTTCTACAGGTGATGACTCCTGTGTTCATCACTGTGAAGACAAAGAGGATGATGGTGATAGTTGTGTTGAATGTTGGGCAAATTCCGAAGAGAACAACACAAAAGGAAAAAATAAAAAGAAGAAAAAGAAAAGCAAGATGTTGAAATGTGATGAACATGTAAGTGTCATTAAACCTATGCTATGGTTTAGGAGAGAGAAGGGAGAACAACCTATTTTCCTTGGAGTGGCATATGTGCAGCTTAGCTGCTAGGATTTACTTTTTTTTTAGAAAAGAGTACTTTATGCAGTTCCATGGTTGCTCTTTGAGAGTGGTGTGTGTGTGTGTGAGAGAGAGAGAGAGAGATGTGGTCATTTGTCCAACATTCCATGTGTGTCATAAATCCAATTCATTCTTTTCATAATACTTTTTAACTTATTAGTTATATAATCAAGCAATTTATTTAAGCCTAGTTTTCCCATTTGTAAAGTGGGGATAATAGTTCCCACCATATTAGGTTCTATGAAGATGAAGTGAGAGTATATTGGCAGGTTAGCATAGTGTTTGGTACATAGTAAGTGCCTAGTAAATGCCAGATGCTGCTATTATTCCTTCTAAAGGTTTAACACTCTTGTCAGTTTTTTCTTTAAAGGATAATTGCTATTATTCCCTGCCTTTTTACTTGGGAAATCCTTTGCTGTGATTTCAGATCCAAAAGCTTGGAAGCTGTATTACAGATCCAGGTAATCGTGAGCCCTCAGGAAATACCGTGCACACAGTTTTTCACCGTGACAAGACCAAAGATGCACACCCTGAAAGCTGTTGCAGTTCTGAAAAGGGTGGGCAGCCACTGCCATGGTTTGAGCATAGAAAAAATGTACCACAATTTGCAGAACCTACAGAAACATCATTTGGTCCTGATTCTGGAAAAGGTGCCAAGAGCTTAGTTGAACTCCTTGTAAGTAATCCACGAGGTCTTGTAGATAACTGTTGCCACATAGGGTGGATGTGGGAGGGGACGGTGTTTGAAAGTTTAAGGTGGATAAAGAGGTTTTTAAGAAATTAAGGGTAGTATTTCATTATTCTTTGGGGATTTCATTTCCTCTCTTCCACTCATGGTTTATGCAACTGCTCTGGAGCACATTTTCTTGTCCTCCTTTGCCTCAGTAGAAAAAACTACAGGTGTTCCTTGACGTATGATAGGGCTACATCCCAATAAACCCATCATAAGTCGAAAATATCAAGTTGAAAATACATTTAATATCTCTCTAAACTATTGTAAAGTTGAAAAATCATAAGCCAAACTATCATAAGTCCAGATACTCAACTTACAATGAGTTACATCCTAATAAACCCATTGTAAAGTTGAAAAATTATAAATCAGACCATTTTAAATTGGGACTGTCTATAGTTGGGAGAAAAGGGTAGAGAGATAGCATTATGTCCAGGAGTCTGCCTCCTTGAAGAGGGTTATTACAAGAACACTTTGCCTTTCTGAGTGGCAATTTATGGTGGCCAGCCTCCCAGACCAGAAGAGAATATGGAATCTGAACTAGAGTATGCCCTCCAGATTACTTCTTTAGGTTTCATGTAGGATAAAAGCATAACTGAGCTTGGAAAATCCTTTATAAATGACTCCAATTCCTGAGACTTTAGATGAATTACATGTTATTTCAAGTAACCCAGTACATAGCATGTGTGGTAGCACTTGGAGGAGGGAAAAAAGAGTGATGTCTTTTCCTCAGGACTTAGGGTCTTAATGGAACCAAATCCTTTGGAACACTAGAGGGTTTTGTTTTGTTTTTTGTTTTTAATGGTTGTAAAGTTTAATGGTGATGCTGTGTAACTTATTGCTTAAGTAAAAAAAAGGGGTTATCTTTTACTTAGTTTGTAGACATAAAAGTTTTAACATAGGATCATCTAGAGATAAGTCTAGTCATTTAAAATTTGGTAACTAGATCGTAACCCATCTCTACTCATTTTTTAAAGACAAAAGTATTGTGGTAGTCTGCTAGGCTCATAGGCTTCTAGGATAAATTGTAGATTCAGAGTTTTAAACCAAGTTGGATTTTATTCTCACTTATTACTTTCTAAGACAGACTGACATGGTGCTTATTCTGCAGACACTCCAATTAAAGGCTTTATGTAACTGAATTGAAACTAAAAAGCTAGACTGCTTTAATTTTTAGCTGTCCTCCCCCATCACTATAGCATTTTATATTTTAAATTTAAGTCATAGTCTTAACTACTGCTTTAATTTGCAGGATGAGTCTGAATGTACTTCAGATGAGGAAATCTTTATCTCACAAGATGAAATACAGTCATTTATGGCTAATAACCAGTCCTTCTACAGCAATAGAGAACAATACCGACAGCATCTGAAGGAGAAATTTAATAAATACTGCCGCTTAAATGATCACAAGAGGCCCATATGTAGTGGCTGGTTGACAACGGCTGGAGCAAATTAAATAAATAAAATAGCTCTGTCTTTCAATGAAACACTCAAGATGACTACTCGCCTTCTCTTTCAAAAAACTCTTAATTTAGTGACTTACGGCAAAATTTTATCTTAAATCAATGTGATTCTTTCTTGTTTTGGGAGACGGTGGAGGTATCCTCATTAGTTTGTTCTTTCTTCAGGCTTGTGTCTTTAGTTGCGTGGCTGCGCAGGCCTGCCATATGATTTAAGCCATCTCTTTTCATTAAATGTTTCTCTTCCTGTGAGACTTACTAAAGCAACTTAGTGGCAAAAGTAATGTTGTACTTATACTTCTGTACAGAAATGACAATGAGCTGAATATATGGTTTTACAAAGTAGACATCCACTTGCGAAATGTTTGGATGTAATGTTAAAGCGCAATGTGCAAAATTTAAAATAAAGAATATTTATTAATACGCACAGTAAAATATGGTGTACATGTTTCTACTTACTGTGTGGGAGTACTTTAGTATTTGCCATGTGTCGACTTAGTACTTGGTTAGTGATGTTAGAGAAGATGAAGAGCAAGTGAGGGTAGAGATGCAGATTGTTGAAGACAGAATTCTTCCCTCAATGAGAGTTGACAACTGAGGAAAGCAGTTTCCAGTCTTTTGTTTTGAAAGAATAAATCTGCTGCGATACCTTTAAATACTGGCTAGCATCTTACTTCTTTGTGAGACATTAATTGCTAGTATTAAAAGTTCCCTAATACATAACACACCTGTGAAATTCAGAGGTTCATTCTGACCTAGAAGAATGAAAACAACTTGGCAGGGCTGGGCACGGTGGCTCATGCCTGTAATCCTAGCACTCTTGGGAGGCTGAGGCGGGAGGATAGCTTGAGGTAAGGAGTTCGAGACCAGCCTGAGCAAGAACAAGACCCCATCTCTACTAAAAATAGAAAATATTAGCTGGGCATGGTGGCCTGTGTCTGTAATCCCAGCTTCTCAGGAGGCTGAGGCAGGAGAATCGCTTGAGCCCAGGAATTTGAAGTTGCTGTGAGCTAGGCTGATGCCACGGCACTCTAACCCAGGTAACAGAGCAAGACTCCATCTTAATAAAAATAAAAAAGGATTTTGGTTACAAAGATTGCTTTAAAAAAAAAAATAAAAAAGGGAAAAAAAACTTGGCAGAATTTCAACCAATGGATGCCTGATAAGTAATTACTCAGCATGTAAGATGGGTCAGAAGGCTGCACTGAGAGCTAACCACACTGTGGTCCATATAAGTGCATGTTCAGCCTTATCTGGTTTCCTACAATAAAGTCAGTGTGGCCTTATAGTTTACAGGCTGTGAGTACTATAGGAGAGAGATTCCCCCCAGGATTAGCATTTTGCTGCCATTTAAAAAGTCAAATCAAATAGCTCAATAAACACGTGTGCTTAGAGCTTTGTGTCTGCATGTTTATAATACTTGGTGGGCAGCAACCAGTGGTGAGACAGTCAATACCTCTGTGCAGTGGGGATGAATTTTATGGGCTTTCTATTAAATTTCTAATCACATTTCAGTCGGGCAACAACAGAAATTTAGTGAGATTTAATTTTTGTGTTTGATGCCATTTCTTTGATCCACCTCCTTAGTTGTCTTTCAGATCTAAATGTTATATAGGAATTGGGACAGAGGTAAAATGAGTCATGATTCCTCTCTGACCTTATGAAAGCATAGGACCAGAGAGAATGCTGTAAGATGCTTTTTCTTTGGAAGGATGGCTATATTGAGATTGCAGAAATGCAGTTTTCAAAACTGATTGAACATCCTGAGAGTGAAGTGAGCTCTATTCTGAACAAATCCAACAGCCCTGTAATGGAGAATGCAGTGAAAACAGTTCAGGAGCATATCCCTGGCCTAACACTGGACTGCCTGTGGTCCAAAATGATGTGTTACCCCTTTTCTGTTTCAGTGAACTCATCTTTAAAATGAAGATACTAATATGTATTATCTCATAGGGTGGTTGTGAAGATTAAAGTGCTTACAAGTGCCTGCCACCTCATGAGAACTCAATAAATGTTAGCTATTGCCTTAATCTTTGGCATACATTGTGATACATTTGCTACAATGGGGTGGAGTTGGGGGACTAGGACAGTTGGAAAGAGTGGGCCATTTAGGGACAGAATCCCCTAATACACGCATACCCAGAGTGTTTCCATTTCTTGGCTAGTAAGGCCAGGGGATCAGGTAAGGTGAATGAGTTCTTTTCAAGGTCACCCAGCGAAGATGGCAGAGACACTGGGCCTTTTCTGAGCTGAATCCTACCCATCAGCCACTGGCTGCTTTGGGAGGGCCTTGGAGTCACCTTTCGTGCTCTTAATTACCCATCCTGGCCTTAGGGGTCAGTGATAGGAAAGGGGCACTAAGCAGGACGCTTGAGTATGTGCGTCCTCGGGAATGTCGCAAGCCCCCAGCTAAACCTAGGTTTCCCTGCGCCAAAGGGAAGAGCTCCCCGGGTAAGTAGGACCACAAGCTGCCAGGACCCTCCAGCGCCCGCTGGCACCGCGGGAGGTACGGTTTCCCCGTGCCGGGGGAGGGCGGGCTCGCGGTGGGGTTGGGCGGGCGCAGAGGGCGGGGCGGCCGGGCTGCGGCTGTCCTCGGCCTGGATGTGGCCGGGCGCCAAGGACCCGAGGGCGGAGCCCCGGCCGGAGGCGGGCCAGGATAGGGGTGGGGAGAGGCGCCGCTCGGGTTCTAGCCTGAAGTCGGCAGCTGCTGCCCTGGCGGACCCGAGAGAGCGGCCGAGCTTCGGCCACCCGGGGCGGAGCTCCGCGATCCAGGTGCCAGGCTCGCCAGGAGAAGTGGGCGGGCGGCTCGGGACCATGGCCAGGGCCGGCATGGAGCGCTGGCGTGACCGGGTGGCACTGGTGACGGGAGCCTCGGGAGGCATCGGCGCGTCCGTGGCCCGGGCCCTGGTCCAGCAGGGACTGAAGGTGGTGGGCTGTGCCCGCACCGTGGGCAACATCGAGGTGAGGCCCGTCCGGGTGGCGGGGCGCTCTGGGAGGTGTCGTTTCCGCGCGGGGGCGCTCCGGGTGGGGGCGGGGCTGTGCCCTCGCTTGCCCGCCGCACCAGGGCCGTTTGCAACGGGCTCCGGTAGGGCAGGCCCCTTGGATCCGTCAGGGCGGGCTTGTACCTTCGCTCTGCGTCCCACCGTTTGAGGAGCCATTTTCTCCTGACAGCGCCGGCGTCCGCGTGCCAAGTCTCGGGCTCCGGCATCTCCCGCCCGCCGCGCGCCTGCCCAGCATATTGGCCTGAGAAAAGGGGGCGCCAGAGAGCCGGGGTCGGCCAGGCAGCCAGGGAGAAGCAAAGAAGGCTTTTTCGCCCCAGTGGCTAGGCTGGCGACGGGACTGCCTCCTCTGGTCCCCACAACTCACCCACCACACCAGGCAGAGTGGTTGGCCAACCAGCCGAGCAAGAGCCAGAAGTTGTGAATTTTTGACCCAGGACTGTGGGAGGAGTTAGGGTGGGAGGGGAGCTTTCCCGAGGAGCCTCAGCGCCTGGTCCCCAGCCGCAGTTAGCCCATACCCAGAGGGCATGAGGGATGAAGAGACTATTCATTGGCAGACCTTTCTCCAATTCAGTCTCCTAGTTGAGACTGAGGAGGTGACACAGGGCATTGAACATGTACATCCTGAGGGGACTTGGGACTCTTTAGTTTTCTCTCGACATGAGGTTGGAAGCTCCTAGAGTTGTGAGCAAAAAGAGCACAAAGAAAAATGAAATAAAGTTGGGTATTTTGGAGCAGGGAGGAAGGAGACGAAGGAAAAATTTCTGTCATAGGTTATCTCTGGATTAGCCCTGGAAAGATCACTCCCTGGTCTGGGCTGGTGCTTAGCTACAGGGCTGTGTCTCCACATCGCTCAAAGTCCCCGGGCAGTGGCAGGGAAGGCTATGCAGGCCTTGGGTGGGGGCAGAGGGAGAAGGTGTACGGAAGGAGGACTGTCCCCTCCCCTGCTGCTGACCAAAGGTACACTTTATAACCTCCTAGATAATCCCAAGGTCACCTGGCTCCACCATTGCCCCATTCTGCCCCTCCCTTTCTCCTGCTCTGAGGAGGTCAGGGCCCAGCCCCAGCCTTAGAGTTTAGAGGATCAGACAGAGATTGGACAACTGGATTCTCTAATTCTGAAGCCACTTTTGGCCTTCTCGTCCTGCTCCCCCGTCCCTGCCCTGGTCTAGCCAGTAAGGGCCGTGAGCCTCTAGGGGATTCCCAGGCCAGTCACTCAGTCCCAGCATGACTCCCTGTCATGAGCAGACAGCGCCTCTGCTGTGAGGGGACTGACATGATTTCAGGTCATTTTTGAGGCTATGTAGGGAGATGGTCCAGGTGGCACAGGTGGGACAATGAGAAGGCAATGACAGGAGAACTGTCTTTTCAGTCCCTCCCTTTTGGCTTTCCTGCAGAGGATTTTGAGTCTGGAGAAGAAAGAAGAGGGGAGGGGAGAATTCCAGGCTTCCTTGCCCACAGTCTCCTTTGATTGATTCATTGCTCAAAGTTAAGGTTCTGGCTTCCCACAGAGAGAAACTCTATGTCCTGAAGTGGTCATAAGTATGTAAAATTGGGTGAGGGGGGGTTTGAGTCCCAGAGGACTATACTTTTTGAAGTCAAAGTTAAAGCAGAAAAGAATTTCCTGTGTCACCTGATCTGGCCCTTTATTCCTTGCTTGGTTTGGGAGGAGGAAGGGGCTCCAGGCTGGGGCAGCTGGCCAAGCTTGCCTTCCTCTAGGGCAACCTGCACCCCTCCCCCTCCCACACATGTGCACAGTCACCTTCACAAGGTGCAGATGCCCAGCCACTGGCCTCCAAGGCCACACAGCTTGCTTTTTTCCTGCTTCTGAATGTCAGCTTCCCTCATGGCCACCTCTCAGTAGCTCTGCTTCCTCAGGTCTTTCTCTTTCAGGGCTCCTCGGTGTGCTGAGGGACTTGGAGGTGCACAGGGGGTGCCCACTGTCACCTGCCATCTGACTTGCCCCATAGTCTCCAGAGAAACCTTGGGGTGGAGGGTGGTGTACCAGAGATCAGTGAGAGAGAGAATCTGTCCTGACTTCCTGCCGGCTCCTGTAGGTGGGCAGAGGGGAGATGATGGCACTTGGGCTGGGTTGAAAGGTATGCGTGGCAACTCTGAGCCAACTGGCTGCAAGTTGCAAGGGGAGGGTGTCAGTTCAGAGATGAGCCCTCTGGGAGGCACTGGTTGACACAATGGGGGAGAACAGGATCCAGGCCCTGGAGTGACCAGCTTGGTGACTCTTGGCACTGGTGGAAACAGCATGCGTCTCACCTACAGGCAGAGGAGGTGTTTCTGTTGGAGAGGAGGCAGAAAAGAGATAGCACTCCATTCCCAGCACCTTGGTCCCCTTCTCCCCCTTAGAACAGAAGACTTGAGTTTATACATGAGGTTCCTCCACTGATCTCAACATTTCCCCTCCTGTGCTCAGAGAGTGGTCCCTCCCCTGGACTTTGACCAAAGAGGGACAAGCCCAGCTGCCAAAGGAGAGAGTTGTAGGAGTGTGATAGGGGAGGGGTCGTCTCTGGGTGGGGAGGTGTGGGAGTGAGCGCTCACCCCAGTTAGACCCCTGTTGGGTTTCATAGGAGCTGGCTGCCGAATGTAAGAGTGCAGGCTACCCCGGGACTTTGATTCCCTACAAATGTGACCTGGCAAACGAGGAGGAAATCCTTTCCATGTTCTCGGCTATCCGTTCTCAGCACAGCGGTGTGGACATCTGCATCAACAATGCCGGCTTTGCCCGGCCGGACAGCCTGCTCTCAGGCAGCACCAGCGGCTGGAAGGCCATGTTCAACGTAAGAGCTCCAGGCCTGGTGTCGGGGGTTGGGAGGAGAGTGGAGAGCCAGGGGTTTGGGAGCCAGAGGGCTGCTGGGGAAATGACCTCTAGGAAGAGGGAGCTTCGAGTTCCCACCTGGGGCATCTTGACTCTCCCCTTGCTTCTCTCCCTACCAGAGGGGTAGTGAGTGGATGAATGGCCATATCTTTTCATCTCTTCTTTCCTTTGAGCTCCTGGGCATAGTTCTTAAAGTCTAGACTGATTTCCTTGTGGTGGAAGAAAGATTGGTAGGGGGAAACTTGCAGCTTACTGAATGTCTCCCATGTGTCAGCACTGTGCTGGGCGCTTGGGAACATGGTCATATGGGAAGGAAAGAACAGAGACAAGAGGTGATAGTCTCACCCAGCCCTACCAGTAGCTATGACTTCAGGCAACTTAGTTACCTTCTTTGAGCTTCAGTCATGTCTTATTTAATTGGGATGAACACACCTATATCACCAATATCTGGGGGCAGGGGTCACAGACTCCAGTGTCCCCTGGGGCCAGGTGGGTGCACAAAGGAGTGAGGCGGGTCAGGTGGGGTCTGCAGTGTGTGGGAGAGCACACGCCACGTGGAGGGGCGGCCACTGCTCCAGCACAGCATAGGTACTGGATTGCAGCGTGGGCTGTGTGGCCAGATCTCACGACTTCCTTGACAGGAGTGGCGAGGCTGTGTTTTTGAGTGACACCCCAGCTCTCCCATTCACTAAAATGTCAGCTCCACAAGGGCAAGGATTGTCTGTTTTAGTCTCTGGTATAGCTCCAGCCCATAAGCACTCCGTAGATATTTATTGAATGAATGAAACTTCCCAGTACATCTTACAAAGGTATTTAAAATGTTTTAGGCTGGGCGCGGTGGCTCAGGCCTGTAATCCTAGCACCCTGGGAGGCCGAGGCGGGCGGATCGTTTGAGCTCAGGAGTTCGAGACCAGCCTGAGCAAGAGCGAGACCCCGTCTCTACTAAAAAAAGTAGAAAGAAAATTAGCTGGACAACTAAAAATATATATTAAAAAAAAATTAGCCACACAAGGTGGTGCACACACCTGTAGTTCCAGCTACTCAGAAGGCAGAAGCAGGAGAATCGCTTGAGCCCAGGAGTTTGAGGTTACTGTGAGCTAGGCTGATGCCTCGACACTCTAGCTCAGGCAGCAGAATGAGACTCTGTCTCAAAAAAATAATAAAATAAAATAAAAATAAAATGCTTTAAAACCATGTACAGAGCAAACACAGCCTTCAGGACACGAGTTTCCAGCTTCTGAACTGTATTTTAGGGATATAATAGGTTATGAACATATTCTGTGAAGTTGAAAGCAGTGTGTAAATGGAGGTCTTCTTTCCTCCTCCACAATCCTTTCACACCTGCTAACAGTAGATTTAGCACCTAATAGATGCTTGGGGCTAGAATTGAAGCAACGAACAATGAAGCCCTGCTCTCAGAGAGCCTTCTAGAAGATCAGAGACACAGTCCTCACCTGCAGTAAGTGGGTCTTTAAACCTGGACCTCAACTTGCCCATCTGTAAAATGAGGGACTTATACTAAAGCCCTGAGGCATGTTCAGCTTGAACATTATCTAAGGATATTCGGATTGTTCTATGAGGCATCTTCTCCCTAGACCTGGGTGATTCACTCACCTGGTCCCAGGGGATCTATTTCTTCTCCACCATCTTCCCTCAGGAGCTGAGTTCTCTGCTCCACAAAGCTGCATGGCTAAGAGGATGAGAAATAGGGCTGAACACTTCCTGTGTCCTGTACCCATCTCTTCCTACTGCCATGAAGGCTGAGGCAGGTTTACACCAAGGGTGTTCTGTTCCTCATGCCTGTCTCTGACACCCGATAAAGAGACACATCTAATCTCCCAGCTGGCTCCCTCTCTTCCCAAGAGGAGAGACTCCAGGACCTGCTGAAAGCTTTATCTCTGCTTGTCCTTGTGGGTACGGCTGATCGGTGGGCCTGGACAGGCCCTTTACAGCAGACACTTCTTCAGGCCCCTGTCCCACTGAGGGTAGGGATTTGGGTTCACCCCTGTCAGAGGGAGTGGGAGTGGCCAATCGCCCCACCTTTTAGAGTCTCTGTGCCTAGTCTCGTAGATGGAACACAGGTGAAAGGAAGGCGGGTCAGGCCGTCCCTTCTCTACTAGTAGTCTCAAGGGAGAGGATGGGAAAGCAGCAGGGAGGAGCTGAGGAAAGTGGGGAGAGGCTGGGGTCTGTGCTTGAGGAGAGAGATTTTTAAGCCATTTTAGGAAGGATTTTAGGCCGTTTAGGAAGAAGCAGGGCCAGGGATGCTGTCCCAGAGAATAGAAGGGTAGGGTATTTGAGGAAGAAATGGAGGTGATTCCCTAAAGAATAGGAGGTTAGACTGTTTGCAAAGAAGATGACCAAGACAGAGTCTCCTGGGTCAGGGGTGGGCTTGAGGGGTTTCCATTCCTGTTTGCAGGAACTTGAAGGGGGGTCATCCACAAGAGGAACTGCCCCTGCTGTCAACTGGGGGTGGCAGCTTTAGGGAAAGGGGCACCTAATATAGAAGGCAAAGTGCCCTGGGCCTGTCGTTGGTCTCTGGGAGGACCTGGACGCTGTTTCAGAATGCCACACCATCGTCTCCACCCCCGGTGCTCTGTGGCTCCATCACCTACTCGGCTGGGCCCGAGTGGAGACACCCATTGCCCTCCTGGCCTGCAGGTGAACGTGCTGGCCCTCAGCATCTGCACGCGCGAAGCCTACCAGTCCATGAAGGAGCGGAATGTGGATGATGGGCACATCATTAACATCAATAGGTGAGGGCAGGTGGCCGAAGGATAGAGCTCAGGTCACCACTCACCCTCCATGCTGGGTGATTTGCTGCAGCTCATTTGGCCTTGGTTTTCTTGGTGGTAAAGGAGGGATTTAATACCCGAATGGCACAATTTGTGGTGAAGGAAAGTACCAAGTACCAAGTACTTTGCCAAGTACCAGTGCCTGGTCTGCTGGAATGGGCAGCTCAGCCCCTTCCCTCTGCAGCTGAAGTGTGGGACCCCTCCCTAGGCCTGAGCACCTCCATCTCTCAGGCCCTGGGATGAACCCCACCTCAAGGCACAAAGAAAGACTGCACAGTCTCTGCCATTAGAGAGCCCCCAGTCTGAGAAGGGACGTGGCCTCTGTCTGTCCCCAGAGACTCCCAATAGAGCCATATCAGTGAACACAGAGGTGCGATAGAGCAATTTCTGACATCCACATGATCAGGAGCACAGGAACGACTTCTAGGAAGAGGAGGGTTTTCAGGAGCTGCTGGAGTAACAGAAGCTAGATGAGGCCGGGCGTGGTGGCTCATGCCTGTAATCCTAGCACTCTGGGAGGCCGAGGCAGGAGGATCGCTCAAGGTCAGGAGTTCAAAACCAGCCTGAGCAAGAGCGAGACCCCGTCTCTACTAAAAGTAGAAAAAAATTAATTGGCCAACTAAAAGTATTTAGAAAAAATTAGCCAGGCATGGTGGCACATGCCTGTAGTCCCAGCTACTCAGGAGGCTGAGGCAGGATTGCTTGAGCCCAGGAGTTTGAGGTTGCTGTGAGCTAGGCTGATGCCATGGCACTCTAGCCCAGGCAACAGAGTGAGATTCTGTCTCAAAAAAAAAAAGAAGCTAGATGAATGGGCTGTGGGATGGCCACTAGTGGTCCCCTTTAGGAGGCTTCCCTGTCTGCATCTGGGTGTGGGGTTGACCTGCACGGCAGGGGGCACTGCTGGTCCCCGTGGAGCTTCATTCTCTCTTCTTTCCCCTTCCCTCCCTCCCTCCACCCAGCATGTCTGGCCACCGAGTGGTACCCGTGTCTGCGATTCATTTCTATAGCGCAACCAAGTACGCCGTCACTGCACTGACAGAGGGACTGAGGCAGGAGCTTCGGGAGGCCCAGACCCACATCCGAGCCACGGTGAGGGTGTGGCCCGGCCCTGGCGGGGCTGGGGTAGGCACGGCCCCTCCCTGCCCACCCATACTGCCCAGGAAGCCCGTGTCCAGGGTGTGGTGTGTAGAGCTCCCAGGAGTGGACTGGGTACAGATCTGCTGGCCTCTGTTGCCCCTTGCATGGCCCTGCTCTGTCCCTGAGTGTCTTCATTTCGCTGATCCAGGAGCCAATGACAGACTTAGACTTTGAAGTGTGAGGGGCTTGACCTGAGGGGCACATGGTGGGGTGAGACTAAGGGAGACTAAGGTGAGACTAAGCAAAGGATTGTGGGAAACCAGGTACACAATGGCTGGAAACTGGGACTCTAGGCTCTTAAAAGGCCACAAGACCGTGGCCAAGTCACTGAACCTCTCCAAGCCTCGGTCTTCTCATCATAAAATGGAGATGATGATACCTACTGGTTATGAGGTTTTAAGGGACATCGTTTTGTGAAACACTCACCTGACACACAAGAAAGGCCTCTGTAGAGGGTAGGTATCATTGTGAAAATAGCCAGTGGCAGTTTCAGAAGGAGGAGGCAGCTGCTGGACACTGGGCAGCCGTCACTGTGAAGCTGGGGCCCCGTGGCCTCCCTCCTCTCTCCACAACCTCCCCAAGGCCTGGCAGAGCTCAGCCCCTGAGCAGGCCCTCTGTGTTGGCCCAGTGCATCTCTCCAGGTGTGGTGGAGACACAGTTCGCCTTCAAGCTCCACGACAAGGACCCTGAGAAGGCAGCTGCCACCTATGAACACATGAAGGTGGGGCCTCCCTCTGGGCCTAGTGAAGCCACTGACTCCCTCAGTGAAGGCAGAGGGAACCCTGGCCTTCAGCCTCCACCCTTCTAGCCACCTTGTCACCCCTCCTACAGGGCTCGGGTGGGAATGTGGGTGCTGGAGAGGACCTCAACAGTGGGAGGGACCTTGAGTCCATTCTGTCCTTGACTCAACCCCTTCCCCTGGTGCTCTCAGTGTCTCAAACCCGAGGATGTGGCCGAGACTGTTATCTACGTCCTCAGCACCCCCCCACACGTCCAGGTGAGTCTGGCCTTGACTGTCCACCCCCTGGAGGAACCCAACCATCCCCAGAGGAGGGGCCTTCAGGGGGCGGGGAGAGTGTCCTGGCTGCCTCAAGCCTTGTGCCTTCCGCAGATCGGAGACATCCAGATGAGGCCCACGGAGCAGGTGACCTAGTGCACTGAGGGAGCTCCTCCTTCCCTCCCCACCCCTCACGGCTTGCTCCTGCCTCTGGATTTTAGGTGTTCATTTCTGGACCCCTGGATACCAGTTCCTGTCCCCATCCCCACCAGAGGCTAGAAAATTTGTTTGAGACTTTTATATAATCTTGTCAAATTGATTCCATTGCAAATGTGAAAAATGGGCTGGGGAAAATAGGTGCTGTCACTGATTATTTTACTTCTTAACTTGTTCTTAGTCCCTTTCGTGGGCTCCTCAGCCTTTGTCTGCTCTCCTCAGTTTCTTCCCTTTGACCTGGGAAAGGGGCTGTGGCCAAAAGGGGAGCTTCCCCCTATCTTCTTGCACCCCAACTCTGCCCCTCAGGGTTGGGGTGGAAGAGAGGCCCCCCTTTTGTCTGAATGGTGATCCAGGGCTCCAGGCTTCCGCCTCTTTCTGCCCCACTGCCCCCACTCCCCTTTCTCTTCCTCCTTCCCAGCTCTCTGGCCCAATCTTGGCTTGTTGGCCCCCAGTGGGGTCATCACTTCACTCTGACTGTGGCTGCAGAATACCGGGGCCTGGCTCCTAGTGGATTTAACAGTGATCATTAAAAAATAAAAATCACAACAAACCTACCTTGGCTTCAGGAGTGTCTTTCAATTCTTGCCCCTTCTCTGTGATCAAGGATGGTTGTGTCTCAGAATTTCTTCCAGGTGAGGGTGGATTGGGGGCATCACTCCTGGAGTGTGGATTACTTTAGGTAGCAGGAGTGATTTTGTGTTGGGTCTTAAAAATGGGAACGAGTTTGCCATAGATGAAGCGAAGACAAAACAAGGTATGCAAGGCTGGGTGGACCAGAAGAGTGTGCTATATTGTGCAAACAGCAGGGAACTTAAGTGCAGGAGCGAGATAGGGTTGAAAAGGTAGCTCTTGCTTGGATTACCACTCCAGGCCAGCAGGGCTGGGCTGTTTGGGCATCCGAGGCACAGGACATTCCAGTTCTGTGGCCCAAATGGCAGAAACTGGACACCCTGTGCAGCTACCAGGTCCACTAGGGTGTCTGCTTGGAGGTGAGCGCTCCTGGACCTGAGTGCTGAGCAAAGGTGTCTGGCTATTACCCGTGGGACAGGGGCATCGGCTGGCTTGTCAGCAGGGACGCGACAGGCTCACAGCTGTCACTTGGAAGAGAATCAGCCACGGGATGGGAAGTTGCTATTGCGGTTCTGCTGACTGGTGATGAGGGTCTGACAAGGAGAAGCTTCTGGGGAAGATCTCCAGCACCTGGATGTAAGGAGGGAGGCACCAAGACTGAATCGGTTCAACCGGAAGGCTAACCCGTCCCCTTAAAGTGTCCTTTGCTGGTGTGTGGGTGAATTAGGTCCCCCGAGGGCACAGGATGCAGCAGGCAGTAGGGTCAGCTCAGCTTTGAGCACGGCCTCCCGGCTCGCCGTGGTGCAGTGGAGGTCGCCGCTCAGCCAGTCCTGCAGGGGGCGCTGTGGGGACAGTCTGCAGCCGGACGTGCGCAGTGCGTCGCCGGGCAGGGGGCGGGGCCGCCTGAATGCGGAAGCGGAGAAGCCCACGTGGGCTGGCGGGGGCGGTCGTAGCTGGGCTGTCCAGTTCTGGGAAGCCTCTGTGCTCGTGGTCTGGCCTGTAGTTTGTTCTTGTCTCGGGGGCTGGGTGAGGGCAGCCGTGCCCAGATCCCCTTCGCCCCTCTGTTGAGGGCCTGGGAACGGGGCGAGTCCCTGGCGGGGCGTGTACCATGGGATTACTCTCGACCTTCAGGGGCGCGACCCGGTGTTGCTCGGGTCACTTTGTCACCCGTCATTTCTCCCAAGCAGCGCGGCGTGAGGTGCGGCCTGGAGGGGAGGAGCTAAGCCGTCTGCGGCTGGATGACCTGCCGGCGACGCAGCGGCTGGAGCTTCTGTTTGGCCTGTCCCCATGTCTGTTGGCACTGCAGGCTGCCCGCCGCTGCGTGGCCAAGCTCCTGCTCCAGGCCGGCAAGGCCGGGCTGCAGGGGGCGCGGGCCGAGTTGCTCCGGGCGGCCGAGGCACAGGGCATTCCAGTTCTGCGGCCCAGACGGCAGAAACTGGACGCCCTGTGCAGGTACCAGGTCCACCAGGGCGTCTGCTTGGAGGTGAGCCCGCTGCGGCCCCGGCCCTGGACTGAGGCCGGAGAGGCGAACCCAGGCGACGACCCCCAGCAGCTGTGGCTCGTCCTCGAGGACCTTCAGGATCCCCGGAATCTTGGGGCTGTGCTGCGCTCCGCTCACTTCCTCGGAGTGGATAAGGTCATCACTAGCCAGAGAAACAGGCACGGATGTCCCTTATTCTCCATGTGTCCCATCTTGGAGGCGCAGCCGAGTTCCTAAGCACCTTGACCCTTGGGTGATCCCTCAGCTGGGCTTCCTTAGAGCCAGAACTCTAACCCCCTAACCCTTGGGAGCCCAGGGAGGCGAGGGCACCGGGCTTGAGATTGTCCAGCCTAATACGGGGAATGGGGAAACTTTGCAGCTGCCCGCTCACTCCAGTGGTCAGCAAGGCCAGCGCGGGCGCTATGGAGGTGATGGACGTGTTCTCCACTGATGACCTGGCCGGTTTTTTACAGGTAATGAGGGGCGAGAGGGGAAGGAACAGAAACGAGTTTTGCTCAGCCTCTTCTAGGGATCTCTGCCAGCAGTTGATGGGAGGAGAGAAGGGGACATACTGGCATCGCCTTCTCTGGAGAGGGAAGGGCCCCAGAGTTTTTAAAACTACTGATGGAGCACTGTCTAAAGTTAGGAACTTGCTGGCTCCATTCCCTTCACTGCACTCCTTTCCCAGGGAATACACCTCTTTGCCCCTTCTTTAAGTCTACCTCAGTGTCTCAATTGCCTACTAAGTAGGTCTTCAGTAAATGCTTGTTCAGCTGTGAGGAGCTGGTGGACAGGAGGCCTCGGTTCCTCGAATAGGGGCACAGCTTGAAATAATCTTTGAACAAGGAGACCTGCATGCCACTGATATCTAGTAATCGGCAAACCTTAGGAAGCCTCTTTCTAGGTCCTTTAGTCTGTTTTCAGCTGTGCTTCCCTTGCTGGACACGAGGGGTCAGTATTGCTCCGCATTTGGCAGACCTCTAACCATTCCTCCCTTCCCCCATTCTGAGTGGTGAGAAACTCCACCCTCCCCAAGAAGGTGGGAGAGCTCTGGAATGTGCTTAGAACAATGCTGCCCAATAAATATATAATATGAGCCATATACGTAGTTTTAGATTTTCTAGTAGCCACACTGAAAAGTAAACAGAAACAGGTGAAATTAATTTTAATAAATTTTACCTACTATATCCCAAATATTATCATTTCAACATATAATCTTTTGTGGGGTATTTTTTTTTTTTTTTGAGACAAGGTCTCCAGCTGCCAGGCTGGACGGTAGTATTGTCATCACAGCTCACTGCACCCTCAAACTCCTGGGCTCAAGTGATTCTCCTGCCTCAGCTTCCTGAGTAGCTGGGACTACAGGCTCACACCACCATGGGCCAGCTAATTTTGTTTTTTAAAAAAATTTTTGTAGAGATAGGGTCTCACTGTGTTGCTCAGGCTGGTCTCCAACTCCTGGCCCCAAGTGATCCTCCTCCCTTGGCCTGGCAGAGTGCTGAGATTACAGGCATGAGCCACCAGCTAATCGTTTTAAATATTAATGAAATATTTTGCATTGCTTTTAACAATTTTTACATGGAGCACATCTCAATTTGGACTAGCCACATTTCAATTGCTTAATAGCCATATGTAGCTAGTGGCTACTAGATTGAAAAGCATCTGTCTAGAAGCATTTTCTGGTTTCCTCTTCTTGTAGGGAGCCCTCTTCAGAGGAATTCTGGCCAAATCTGGTGGGAGATGAGGTTCCCTCTTCTCACTTCCACTACCCTACACATATAGCTCCTGAAAGAAACAAAACCACTGCAGGATACTTACTTAAGTTCCAGTGATTACATCTCCATACTCCCATCAGCATCTAGGGGAAGCAGGGGGCTGCCCTGGCCCCCAGCCCTTCTTGCCTACTCAAAGACAGTGCTCTAGTCATTTTCATCATTGGGTTTTCCCTTCCATCTCATTAGCATGCAAACAAGCATTCTCCCTCTCTCTTTTTTTTTTTTTGAGACAGAGTCTCCCTGTGTTGCCTAGGCCAGAGTGCCGTGGCATCAGCCTAACTCACAACAACCTCAAACTCCTGGGCTCAAGTGATCCTTCTGCCTCACCCTCCCGAGTAGCTGGCACTACAGGCATGCGCCACCATGCCCGGCTAATTTTTTCTAAATATTTTTAGTTGGCCAATTAATTTCTTTCTATTTTTAGTAGAGACGGGGGGGGGGCGGTGTCTCGCTCAGGCTGGTTTCGAACTCTTGACCTTGAACAATCCTCCAGCCTCGGGCTCCCAGACTGCTAAGATTACAGGCTTGAGCCACCACGCCCCAGCCTCCTATTCTCTCTTGATCTCACACCAGTCAGACCCTCCTCCCACACTGAAAGCCCTTGTCAGGGTCACCAGTGACCTCCATGCTGCTGCATCCATGGCTCAGTTCTCAGTCCTTATGTGACTTGACCTGTCCACAGCATCTGGCACAGGTGACCAGTCCTTCCTCCTGGGAGCACTCTTCACCTGACTTTCCTCCTGCTCCACTGTGCCCTCTCTTGCTGTTATCTTTGGTGATTTCTCTTCATCACCCCCCCCACACGCCCTCCAAACATTGGCATTTCCCAGGTCTCAGTCTTTGGGTCTCTTTTCTGTATATATTCATTTCTTGTTGTTCTCATCTAGTCTCGTGGCTTTAAATACCATCTATATTTGAATGCCTTCCAAATGTGTATCCTAGCCTGGATCTTACTTCTGAAGTCTGGATTCACTCATCTAGGTGCCTACTCCAGCTGGGCACGGTGGCTCACACCTGCATTCCTAGCACTCTGGGAGGCCGAGGCAGGTGGATCATTTGAGCTCAGGAGTTCGAGACCAGCCTGAGCAAGAGTGAGACAATTACTTGGACAGCTAAAAAATATATAGATATAGATATAGATATAGATATATATTAGCCGAGCATGGTGGCGCATGCCTGTAGTCCCAGCTACTCGGAAGGCTGAGGCAGTAGGATCACTTGAGCCCTGTAGTTTGAGGTTGCTGTGAGCTAGGCTGACGCCATGGCACTCACTCTAGCCTGGGCAACAAAGTGAGACTCTGTCTCAAAAAAAAAAAAAAAAGATGCTTACTCCACAGTTCTTTTTTGTAGTCTATTGGGCATTTCAAAGTTAACAAAACTGAGCACGTGTTCCTTCTAGAGGTTTACCCAGCTCAACTAATGGCAATTCCATCCCTTCTGTTGTTGAGGCCAAAAACATTGGCATCATTCTTGATTGAAGTTATTTGCATATTTTCACCATTTCTCACCATCTCCACTGCTACCACCCTGGTCCAACTCACCTTCATCTCTCGGCTATATTATTGCAGAAACCTAACTGGTCTCCTTACTTCTGCTGTTAGTTCTCAGCACAGCTGGCTGAGTGATTCTGTTGAAGTCAGACCATGTTACTTCTCTACTCAGAGCCTTTCAAAGGCTTTTCATCTCTCTCAGAGTAAAAGCTAAAGTACTTCCAGTAGTCCCTGAAGTCCTACCTTATGTGGTCATTGTTCCCTGTCCTGTCTCCTTGACAACTCCCTTCCTGCTGGTTACCTTACTGTTCCTTAAACATGCCAGCTAAGTACCTGCCTTTGGGCCTTTGTGCTTGCTAATTTCTCCACCTGAAAGTTTCCTCCCCTTGATGTCTGTACTGTGCTCCCTCATCTCCTGCAGGGCTGCACTCAAATGTCACCTCAGTGAACCCTTCCCTACCAACTCTTCCACAAGACTGGAATTTTGGACTGTTTTGTTTTGTTCACCACCCTATCCCCAATGCCTGGAACAGAGCCTGGTCCGTTCTGGGTGCTTAATAACTGTTGACTAAACTGACTGCATGAGTGGGTAGATTAATATATGGGTGAGGCTGGGCTCCTCCTTGGCCAGAACACTGATGAAGATTTGATGAGCTAGAAAAATGATTTCTTCCTCCTTTCAGGCCAAAGCCCAGCAGGGCTGGCTCGTGGCTGGCACAGTGGGCGGCCCAAGGGCTGAGATCTCCCAGTCCTCCGAGATCCCTGTCACTAGTTGCTTGGATTTCCTCTGGGACCGGCCTACTCTCCTCGTGCTGGGTAGGTATTTGTCCCTGCTTTTCTGTGCTCAGGTAGACATTTCCTGAGCATGTCGGTGTCTGGCTGGGGCACCCTAACCCTCTGCCCTATGCCCTGCAGGGAACGAGGGCTCTGGTCTGTCCCAGGAAGTGCAGGCCTCCTGCCAGCTTCTCCTCACCATCCTGCCCGGGCGCCAGCTGCCACCTGGACTCGACTCTTTGAACGTCTCTGTGGCTACAGGTGAGTCTACTCCCCCTTCCCTTTCTTCTCACCCCCTCATCACACAGGTGTCACTTCTCTCTAATCTTATTTACCAGCTGTTTCATCCTAAACAAGTCATTCAACCTTTCTATGTCTCAGTTGCTTTTTGTGCAAAATGGAGAAAACACATCCTGTTGAGGAGGGTGAAAAGAGGGAGGGTGCCTGGCACGTGTCAGGGGCTCTGTCCTCTCGTCCCTTGTCCTCTGTCTGTGCAGGAATTCTTCTTCACTCCATATGCAGCCAGAGGAAGAGTTTCCCTGCAGAGAGAGAAGAAGGCACCTTCTCTGAGACCCCCAAGAATTTGAGTCACGTCTGAAGGACTCAGAGTGGCTCAGTATCCAGGACTGTCTTCAGGATGGGGAAAAGGCAAATTGGGAGCTGGCTTGGACCATCTGCAATGTGCATGTGCTGGAGTCGGGACTGTTGCACATACATCCACGTGCTCCAGTGTGTGGGAGTCTCCACTGAGTGTGTACCGCAGTCCTTGTTTATTGACCATAGTCTTGGGGGTTCGGGGACTTTGGGATGGAGACCAGAGAGGAAGTTCAGTTTCCTGTTGGGATGTTGCAACTGCAATAGGAGATGGTAGTTTGTCAGTTTCCAGGCCCGGCTGGGATGGAGGGAGTCTGTCTGCCTGGGGCCTGCCTAGAAGTCAAGGGGAAGTCTAGACATTGGGAAGGGAGCAGGCAGCCTAGTCCCAGGGTCCTGTTCCTCTTGAACGAGCTGTTGCTTGTGGCAAATGTGAGTGTGAGAATGTAGAGGGAGGCCCGGGGCCCTTGTATGGGGTAGACTGGGCACAAATCTAGGCTTAAATACTGCCCCACTGTGGGGCCTTGAGTACACATCTTCATCTTTATGTTCCTCGGACCCTTGTTTGCAGCTAATTCACAGGTTTTTAGGATCAAATAAAACATCACCTGGTACCCGGTAAGCACTGTATAAATGGGATATTCCATCGATTTGTCCATTAGATGGCAGCCTCGCTCTTTGGCCGAGTTTATAGGACGCTTCTGCAGCCACCAGGAGGAGACTCCAGGGTGCAGCCCCAGAAGAGTCAAGGGAAAATTAGCAAACACCTCCCACCCCACTGGTACCCACCCTCCCCCGGCCAGGGACTCATCTGTCAGTCCATCTCAACAGGAGGGACCGAGGACAGGCTTCCTGTTGATTGTACAGCCTAGACAGACTCGGTGCTCTTCCCCCAGGGTCCCACAAATGGAGCAGAAGCCACCAGTGCTTCTCAGTCTTGGCAGCACATTGGGACCACCTGGCAAGGGTCAAAAAACCCAACACTGACACCAGAGGGTCTGATACAATGAGTGTGGGTGTCAGGCTTTTCCAGGCTCCGCAGGAGAGCCACTAGAGCAGAGGCTCTCAACCGCCAACGTTCCTTCGGGCCCAGTGCGTCTTTGCTGTGACCCCGTCCTGTGTGTTGGAGGATGTTTAGCAGCACCCTGACATCTACCCACTAGATGCCACTAGTACCCCCCAACCCCAAGTTATGAAACCAAAAATGTCTCCAGACATTGTCAAATGCCCCCTGGATGACGGAATCCTCCCTGGTTGTGAACCACTGTCCTGGAACACGGGATTCGGAGGCGAGCAGCCCCTAAATTGTAATCCTGACTGCTGTGTGACTTTGGGCAAGTTACTTGCCCACCTGTGCCTCCCTCCTGGGAGAAAGGAAAATAATTCTGCCTTCCTGGATTGCAGGGAAGGTGTAGAGGGTGATGGGGACTCAGTGCCTCCCATGTGGTAGGTGCTTAATAAATAGTGCCCCCTTTTCTCTGGATTTCATCTGGAATGGATGTAGCTCAGAATTATAATGGTAATGCCAATTTAGAATGTCAGAATTTGTTTAGAAGGGGCCTAAGATCTTTTTAAAGTCAAAGTTTCTCTTCTCAAGAAAGGACTAAAGTCCCATGATCACCGCCAGCATGTGTCCCCATTGAGATCCTGTCCCCGACTGCCACACCAGCTCTGATCTCTGCCGGCTCGGGTCAGCCCTGACCAGAACACACTGCCTCCCCCATCCCTGTGCCTTCTTGGTCAAGAGCCCATTGTAGTGACTTTTAACCTTGGCTATGCCTTAGAGTCATAGCTGGAGGGAAGAGGACACATTTTAATATTCTAGATGCACCAGACCAATTAAATCAGAATCTCTGGGGAAGGAGCCAGGTGTTGGTGTTTCATAAAGCTCCCCTTTAAGAAATGATCTCATTGTGCAGCCAGGTTCAAGAACCACTGGCCTTCGGGCCTCTTGCTTATGTCCAAGAAACTGCTTCATATTCACACCAAGAAGCACATTCACACCTGTGGTTTTCAGGTGTGCCTGGAAGTTTGGGCAAGGTTGATCTTTCATCTGTCCCTAAAGTTCTTTGGAAGATGCTCATTTCAGCCTTGGCTCCATGGTTTCCTACCTAGATGGTTTCCCAGTCTCCTCATCTGTAAAACAGGGACGTGCCATTAATTCCAGCTCTATTTGCCCCCTTCTAACAGAGAAGTTATAAAGATAAAATGAGAATATCAGTAAAAACTGTTCTGTAAACTAGGACTGTGCATCCCAAGACTAGCACACAGTAATACAAACTTTGAACGTGATACCTAATTTTATGTATCCACTTGACTGGGCCATGGGGTGCCCAGATATTTGGTCAAACATGATTCTGGGGGTTTCTATGAGGGTGTTTTTGGAAGAGATTAACATTTAAATCAATAGACTGAGTAAAGCAGATTGCCCTCCATAATTTGTGTGGGGGCCTTATCAGTTGAGGTTCTGAACAGAACAAAAGGCTGACCTCCCCTGGAATGAGAGAGAATTCCTTCTGCCCTCAGACTGTTAAGTGAAACACAGGCTCTTCCTGGGTCTTGAGCACACTGCCCTTTGGATGGGAACTACACCATTCTCTCTCTGGTTCTCAGGCCTCCAAACTCAGACTGCAGCTAAACCATCGGCTGTCCTGGGTATCGCGCTTGCTGACTTGCCCTGCAGATGTAACTTTTTGAGCTCCATAATTGTGAGCCAATTTGTAATAATAAAACTTTTTAACACACACACACACCCTATTGGTTCTGATTCTCTGAAGAATCCTGATTGATACACTTGATGAAAACAAATGCAGGTGTCTCAGCGCTCCCTCTATGTGGGGGTGCAGAGGTGAGCTCCACTCTCTAGGACCAAGCCCAGTGTGGGGCCTAGAAGATGGGGTAGGTGGTGGTAAGGGTCCAGAACCCCCTCTCCTGCCCACAGACTCCTCTGTGGTGACTGGAACTCTGTGATGACTAACCTGCTGTTCGTCAGGTTTCTGGATCGCAGCAGTTTGGGGTATCTAGCTGGCCAGTCTCCTGGGAGTGGCCCCCAGAGGGGGCTTCTCCCTGCTTTGCCCCTGGGAAGCAGGCTGGCTGGAGTCTGGGAAGACAGATTCACTTGAAGCAAAAGGAACCAAGGCTATAAACTCCCTGCCACACACACACAGGTGTTGTCATGTACACAGGCTGTCCCACGACAAAAGGGAAAGGCCTGAGGTCCTAAGGATGAGGGAGATGAGGCCCAATACCCCTTTGAGTGGCCTCTGGGGCCTGGCCCGGTGCCCAACACGGAGCCACTGCTCAGCAAGTATGGGTTAAGCATGCAGGAGCTGGGGGTGCTGTGGGTACGAAGGGGCTGGGTGAGGGTCTAGCCCCTGAAGGGCAGAACTGGGATGAAGCCAGGAGAGAGAGCCACAGTGATTAAAACCAGGATCCTGGCTGCTAAACAGCACTTGCTTCAAGTTCAAGCTCTGTGACTTGCTAGTAGCGTCATGTGGACCTGTCCCTTAAATTCTAAGCCTCAGTTTTCATAGTCTATAAAATGGGGATAACAATGATATCCACTTCAGATGATGATGGTATGGATGAAAAGAAATCCTACATGTAAAGCCCTCAGCCCCATGCTTGGAGGAGGATCGTGGCTGTTCTTCACAGACTCTGGGGGCTAACCTAGAGGTCAGAGCACTGGGCTGTGCTTGCTGATTAACCTGGCCTCAGTTTCCCTGTAGGCCCTTGGGGCCCCTTTCAGCTGCAGTGCACAATGATTTACCCCCTAGAACTGCTGGAGGGAGTTGGGGAGTGGGTTGAAATGACATTTGCAGGGTCCCCTTTTGTCAGGGCTCCCCAGCTAAGAGGGGAAGGGTCTAAGAAGGATTGTCACTGACTTCATGTTCCCAGAGCTGCTGAATCAAGGCCAGCACCGCTGACCCCTTCTCTGGGCCTGCAATCTTTTTTTGGCAGGAGGCTTAATTGTCAAACTCGCCTCCCTCGGGCTGGGGTCCTAAATGAGACAGCCCCCCTCTCCTGCCACTCCTGCAGGGCCAGGTGCCAGGCATCCCCACAGTTTGTAAATGTAATCAACCTTGTGGTCTCTCGCTTTCACAGGTGCAATTAGCATGCCCATCTGCTAATCACTGATTAATGGTGTTTACAAACATGGGACTCCACTCACAGAGCTGCTCAGTCCCTCTCTCCTGGGGTCAGAGGCAGGGGACTCCCCAGCCAAAACCAATCTGCCTCCCCTTCCCCAGGCAGTGGGCAGAGCTGGAAGTCCCTCCCAGCGGGGAGCTCCCTGGCCCAATTCTCATTGTATACACGGGGAAAGCGGACCCAGAGAGAGCAGGGGAAAGCGGACCCAGAGAGAGCAGACGGGGAGACTTGGTGGTAGGGCTAGGATCCTGCTGGTCCTTTCTTCCCAATTCTGGAACTTTGACAACAAGTTCTATTGGGCATGCTGCCTTTATTTACCACTCAGCCCCAGGCCCAGGGCCACAGGGACAGACCTCCTTGCAGGGAGTTCTCTGTGCGTCCAAGTCAGAGACTCAGTACCCAAAGTGCTGAGAGCTCTGAGTCCGACGGTCCAGGGTCCACGTTTTGGCTCTACTTCAGGCAAGTCCCTTGACCTGATTGAACCTCAATTTCTTCATCTGTAAAATGGAAATAAGAATTCTGCTTACCCTATAGGTTAAGGTTTATAGGTGAAGATTAATGATAGGATGTATGAAAAAGGCTTAGCACAGTAGATATTTAATAAATGTGAGCTTTTATAGCAATAAAAATGTTATTAACAATGATGAGGATGAAATGAGGCTTTTGAAGCTACAAGGATGCCCGAACATGGCTTCTCCCCCCAGCCCCCTCTCTGGGGAGAAAGGCAGGTCCCAGCTCATTACTGGTGGGGGCTGGGGTGGAGGTGTCAGATTGGAATCACTCCTGGGTCTGTTTGCAGCTTCCTTGTTTCATTAACACCTCCCTGGTGGTCTTCAGCTCATCCTGCTGGGGGAGGTGCTCCAGAAAGTTCTAACTGCCTCCTTTCCAGCCCAGAGCTGTGTCCCTCACTTCCAGGCTGTGCTCCAGATGCACATGGAGGGGGTTTTATGCTGGGGAGAGGTGGCCACTGACCAGGAGGCTGTTATTGTCCTTCTTTCCTGAGGGTCCTGGAAGCCTAGTCAGGGGACACAGCACCTGGGGTGGCCCTTTTCTTTACTCTCCCCATCAACCTCTAATCCATAGGTTCCAGTCACCGCCCCCCCCCCCATTGCCCCTGCATCCCAACCTGGCCCCTTTTCCTTCCTTTGGAATCCCTGTGCCTACTGTGAACGTGGCCAGTCTCCGTTCTAATCCTTCCTAGCTGGCTGGGCCTAAGGCAAGTTGCTTACCCTCTAGGACATTCAGTTGTCCCTTCTGTAAAATGAGGAAACCATGCCTCCCAGGAGGTTAGCACAGTGCCCAGTAAATTGTAAACTCTCAATAATTGGAAACCATTGTTGTTATTTTACGGGCAAAACAACTGCTCTCAGAATTATCTTTTAGAATTGCAGAACCTTGTTTGGCTGGGGCGGGTGGAGGGGGAGCAGGGCCAGAGCCCTGAGGACCATTAGCACCTCGGAGAAGCAGGCAAGGGCATGAGCTCTGCCCCTCAGTTAATTGTCCCGGCTCCTTCCTCAGATTGGAAGAGGGAGAGGGGCCGCTCTTTGAATGAGGACCAGGAGATTTATACCTCGGGCTCTGCAAAGGCCGCTTCTAAACAAGATTCCTCACGACTGCACTCCAGGAAGGATTTTTATGGAAATGCCTGTCCTTCGCCCCTGCCCCGTGCCCTCTCTGTCACAATATTCCATTTCAGAGGACACCCTTCACCAGCTGCGGTGGGCCGGGGAGGAGGGGCTGGGCTGGCCTGGGCTTTCTCCTGCCACCTTTGCAGCCGGCCCCCTCTCCCCCTCCAGCGGCTCTCTCTCGCTTTTCAGCTGAGGTTTGTGGGCGGCAGGAGGGAGACTCCATGAAAAGCAGTAGTTTTGTGGTTTACCTGCAACCTCAAAAGAAACCCATGGGCTGAAGAGTTTCCTGTTTTTTGTTTTGTTTTGTTTTGTTGTGTTGTATTTTGTTTTGAGAGAGAGTCTTATTCTGTTGCCTGGGCTAGAGTGCCATGGTGTCAGCCTAGTTCACAGCAACCTCAAACTCCTGTGCTCAGGCGATCCTCCTGCCTCAGCCTCCTGAGTAGCTGGCACTACAGGCACCCGCCACCACGCCTGACTAATTTTTCTGCTTTTAGTAGAGACAGGGTCTCGCTCTTGCTCATGCTGGTCTCAAACTCCTGAGCTCAAGCAATCCTCCTGCCTTGGCCTCCCAGAGTGCTAGGATTACAGGTGTGAGCCACCATGCCCGGCCTTGAACAGTTTGCTTTAGGAAGAGGAAACTGTAAAACAGTAGGCTCCGTCCCTTCTTGCAGGATCCCTGCCCCCCACACGCCTTCAGGGGCATCAAGCCTAGCCCACCCTTTAGGCCCCCACATTGGTGGGACAGGCCTCTGCAGCCAGTAAGCCCCACCCACCCTCTGGTAATATCATTCCCCAGCACACATTTAGACTTTCAAGGTAGGAACTAGCTTTGCTTATTTTGTATTTCCAGGTCCCAGCACAGGGCCAGGCCTATATTGGGTGCTTATAAACGATGAATGAACAAGCGAATAAGTTCTGAGATTGGAGATTGATGACCTCCCCTCCCCTCCCTTTTCTCCAGGCTTGATTGGAGAAGCAAATCTCTCAGCACATTTCCAGCCAGCCTTGGCCTTCCACTCTCAGCCTCAGAGAAGGCAAGTCACCAATGATCCCCAGCTACAGCTGCTCTTGAGTCTCTGAAACAAGGGTGCCAGACCAACCTGCACCCAGACCTTGCGTAGACGGTTTCTTGCATATATAGGGATGCCAGCCGTGGGTCAGGCACTGTGCAAGGGATCTTGCGGTGGCCCACGCCTATAATCTTAGCACTTTGAGAAGCCCAACCTGAGCAACATGGCCAGACCCTGGCTCTACAAAGAATAGAAACATGAGGCGGGTATGATGGGGCACACCTGTAGTCCCAGCTACTTGGGAGGCTGAGGCAGGAGGATCCTTAAGCCCAGAAGTTGGAGGTTACAGTGAGCTATGATGATGCCACTGCACTCTAGCCCGGGCAATAGAGTGAGACCCTGTCTCAAAAAAACTAAAATTAAATAAACCAGAGCCTTGAGACCAACACACACACTTACAACAATCTCACCTTGGTGGGTGTGGAACCTGGAAGCTGTGTGCTTAGAGCAGGAGGGGTAATGTGGCAAGGTGGTGATGCTGATGGCGCTAACATTTGTTATGTACTTACCACGAGCTTACATGCCTCATCTCACTTAATCCTTATGATACAATACTTTGGGGTAGGCACTGTTACCGCCTTTTGCTTAGAGATAGGAAACTGAGGCTCAGAGCGGTTGAGTAACTTGCCCAAGTTTACGCTGTGGCAATCGGTAGAGTTTGGGGGGGAGGAATGGGAGGGAGGGCAGGAGCTGGGGTTTGGGAGGAGAGAACTCCCAGCCAAGCTCCAGCTAGGAGGCCTGATGCTGAGGCCAAGCCAAACCTGCACACAGCCACCCCGTGCCACCCACCACCACACCAAACCCCTCCCCCGTCTGGCATCCCCACCTTCTTCTCCACCCTTCACCTGTCCCGACCCATATTTTGTTTTTGTTTTTAAAGAGACAGGTTCTCTCTGTCTCTTTATGTTGCCTCTTGAACCCCAGGGCTCAAGTGAACCTACTGCCTCAGCATCCTGAGTAGCTGGGACTACAGACGCACACCACCAAGCCTGGCATCCTGAACCATCATGACAAGCTGTAAGTGGGGCGTCCCAGTGGAGGGGGTGGGTGCACCTCCTCCCAGCTTCCCACTCTCTGTGGGTGAAGTGACAGCTCAGGGCTACTGTGGGAGGCTGCAAAGAGCTTCACCTCCCAGAGACACCAGACTTGGGTTCAAATCCTAGCTCTGCTCCCAAATCTAAAGGCTCAGGCCTTGGGCGAGTTTCTTAACCTCTGAGCTTAGTTTCCTCCCTGTGAGACAGAGCTGGTAGCCTCTTTCTCCCAGATTGTGCTGGGGCTTGAGAGATGATGCCCTTGCATACAGTAGGCCCTCAACAACCCTTCCTTTCTTGCTTCTCATTTCTGTCTTTCTCAGTGGCCACCCTGGGTGGCTGCCTCTTTGCCCTTCCTATCTCTGGGTTTGGCGTCTCCTCTCCTGGTTTCTGCTTAGCTCTGTCCTGTCTGCCTGCCCTGGCCGGGTCACTGGGGGCTCCCTATTGGTGCTCCCTTTCTGAGGCTGTGAACACACCCTGCTGTTCCTCTCCGTGCCTCTCCCGTGACTCTCTATACCCCTGGGGCTGATCGAAGGCAGCCGCTGGTTATCGATCAGGGTGGGCATCGGAGTGTGGCTGCCAGAGGCTAGTATCGACGGGCAGAATTGGTGCTGAGGCTGGGGTGGAGTGGCAGCTGGGGAGCCTGGGGCTGCAGGGGAAGTGGGGCTCCCCCCCCACCGGCTGGGACCTGTGAGTGGGAGTCCTTAAAGCTGCAGACGCCACCAGGGTGAGAGTGGGGGCAAGGGGCCAAGGGACTCTGTGGACAGAACGCCAAGGCTTTGCCTATGCTGTCATTTAACAAGTATTTATTGAGCACCTAGTGTGTGTCAGCGGGGATGCAGCAGTGAGCAAGTCAGAAAAAAACACTAAGTAAGATTATATAGCGTGTTATACAAAAAGTAGAGCAGGAAAAGAGGGAAATAGAGCCCTGTGGTTGGGGGAGGGTACGATTTTAAACAAGGCCCCTCCTCTGTGCCTGAGGAAGTCTTGTGCTTTGGAGTCTAGCTGTGCAGGAGATTCTCCTGAGTGCCCATCTCCTTGGAGCCTGAACCCAAGCCCCGGCCCAGCCCGCCATAGATCTCAGAGACATGGGCTGGAAGAAGGGAAGAGAGACTAAGACGCTCCTTCATCGCCTGGCAGTGCCACTTGCAGGCAGAATGGAGGAAGCACAGACTTTTGAGCCTGGGGGACCTTGGCTTAGGTGCTGCCTCAGCCACTCACTGGCTGTGTGGCTTTGGGCAATTTCTTTAACTTCTCTGATCCTAATTTTCTTCATTTGAGCAAGGAGCCATCACCTTGCTTGCAGGGTTTTCTGCAGAATAACAGTAACAGGTGCCTGGAGACTGGCAGGTGCTCAGTAAACTGCAGTGATCAGAATGATCACTGATAATTGCCTCTCACCACCCTGGGAATGACCCCAAGCCAGCTGTGTGCCATCCCCCTGGTGCTTCCACTGCTCTTGGCCCCTGCCAGCCTCTTGCCCCAGGTGGAGTTCAGCCCCTCATCCCCCTCTGAGGGCTGGGAACCCCGGATCCTGGATTGAGGGCCCAGCTTGGCCGCACTAGACACACGAGCAGCCAGCGCAGCCCGGTGTCCTCTCTGTTCCTGCAGCTGCTGACCCTGGAGTTTCCTCACCCCCGGTTTCCCCGTCCCGCCTGGCCTTGCTCATTTCCTTGCACGTTGTACCCAGAGAGCCCCCATATAACCAGCAGCCCAGCCCATCGTGGAGAAAAATCAAATCTCATTAAATGCCATTGATTTTCTTCCAAATTTGCTGCCAGTACACTTTGAGGTTCCTCAGTATTCCTGCCTGCTCCCACCTTCAGCCCCTCAACTGCCACTGCAGCTCCACTGGGGAAATAGAGGGGCCAGGGGATCTGTCTGCTGGAGCCCCTGGCCCACTTTGGCCTTTCGGTGCACAGGGCCCTGGATATGTCACTGATTTCTGGCGAGTATTTCCCTGTCTGGCCGCCCCCGTCTTCCTACAGGGCCTGGGCTGAAGGGTGTGTGTTTGTGTGTGTGAGCATGTCTCTGTGCTGTCTGTGTGCTTGTCTGTGGGTGTCTGTGGTGTGTCTCTGTGTGTCTGGATCTCTGTATCCGTGTGTGTTCGCATCTGTGTGAACGCAGGGAGGGCTGGAGCCTTGCCTTGTAGTTGAACTCTGGGTGCTGTGCTGCCCATGAGACCGCTAGCCTGGGGAAGGGGCTTGACCTGGGATATATTCAAGGTGTGGTTCTCCCAGGGGCCAAGGGCTGGGCTAGGCTCTGAAAGGGGCACAGGTTTCTCTGCTCCCTCCCAGCCACCCCTGTCCCTATGTCATCTTGGAAATGGGACACCCTGCTGACTTCATTGGGGGGTTAGATTTGGGGCTTTGAGGGCTGGTGGAAAAGATTCCAAACCTGAAAGGGGACATGAATTCCTCCCCATGTCTGAATTAAATAGCCCCAGCTGGGTATGTTTAGAGTTGGGCAGACATATGCTGACCTGGTGAGCCTGGAGGGATGGGCTAAGACAAATCTGGGCAGTGAGGGTGGCCTGGAGGGGGTGTGGCATGGGAGAGGGTGTTCGAATCTGCCTGGGTCATGTTTCTAGGGTAAGGTCAGATATCAAGAATAGCCTTAACAGGGGAAAAAGTCATAAACAGGGACTCTTTAGCCTTTGTGGGGTGGGGAGGGTGCAGCCTGGCTATAGGCTGAGCCGCTGCCAGGACCAGAGGTCAGCAGTGGTGCTGGACTGGCCCTCTAAGCCCCAGGGTGGGCATCTTGACAGGGCCTCCTGCAAATTTGGGGGATGGGTGTGTTCCCAGGTGTGTGCCTTCAGTGAAGCCTCACCACCACCTCCTGCCCCAGCCCTGCACAGGCATATCACGTGAGTTCATGGATGTGCACGTGTGTTCTCCATGCAGCTTCTGCCGGGGAGCTGGAAGCAGCTCTTTGGGTTCCAGGGACAGGCCAGATTTATGGCACTGGGAGAAATATTTAGGTCTGAGACAGTTTGGTTGTGTTAATTATGGAAATCTAAAGATAATCTATATTTAATGCTGAATTTTGTCAAATTTGCTAAAGAATTAGGGGAGCGTGTGCAAACAGTGACACTTCAATGAAGAACAAGGTGCAATTAAACTCTGAAATTTACAGTGGAATAATTGGAGAGCATGACAAATATAGTTATCAGCAGCAACTAATTAGGGGTCTGCTCGAGGTTTCTGGGCTTGATTAATCTTGCCTGGATGCTAATAAGTTATGTGGGGCAGATGATACCAGTTTGTCGCCTCCTCCTTTCTACCATCTCTCCAGAGCACTTAGGGGGTGAGAATGTCACCCATTCAGTTCATCCCTCTGTATGGCCTGGCCTGAAGGGGAGGTTGGGGGCTCCTATGCTGAGACCCCCCCTTCCCAACTAAGGATGGTGTGAACACCTCAAGCAGCCCCTGCTCAGGCTTCCTGGGGTCTCACTGATTGGTAAGTTCTTCTTGGTGTCTCACTTGAGGCTTGTTGGGATTGGAGGAGAGAGGCTTAGAGGCTGAGTTTTAGGGTCTAGCTGAGCCTCAGTGGGCTGGACGGATTTGTTCCCTTGCTGTTGCTGTAGCTCAGTCCAACTCCCATCTCCACGTCCCACTTCATGCCTTGTGGGAAGGGACGCTGAACCCCGCCCCCCCCCCACTCTGACCTGTGATGGATCCTATGCACATCCTTTCTTGGCCAGGCAGTTCCCTCACTCTCTCCCTCCCAGGCCCTTGATAATCTCCTTGCTTCAGATCGTGGCCACACCTCAGATCCATTGATTCAAGTTTAGGATGGAGCCCATGCTATTACCTGGCTGGATGTGGCTAGCACCCTGGGCACCGCCACCACGGCCAGACGTGAAACTAGAACCATCTCCTCCCCACCTCTCACCCTATCTCTGGTTCTGTCTTCTGTCTCTTCCCTGTCCTGGAAGCCTCCCTCAGACTTGCTGCCCTTGTCACCCTTCAGGAGCCCACCCTGGGAGGGGTCTCTGTGACGAGCCTAAGGGGAAGGAATAACCTCCCAAGACCTGTCCTCCCCACCACCCACTCCTTCCTCAGAGGTTCTCCTGACTGCCAGCTTCCACAACTGGGGTCCCCAAGGCACGAGGTGGGGTCTGCCACCTCTGTGCATGGACCCCATCCTGAGCAGCCCCCCTGCCACCTGCCTTTGCTCTGTGGCCTCTGGCACAGGATGGAGACTCTGACTGACAGCCTCAGAGAGGCTGATGAATCTAAACCAGGAAGTTGGATGAACTGCTGCTTTGTGAACATCTTCGATGCACCAACTCTCTCGTGTGTGGATGCGTGTCATCAGGACCCTGATGTGGCTGTGAGGGGACTACAGGGAGGGGGCGCTGGAGGAGGACACCAGTATCTGAAGGTCCTCCTTTAGAGGGGAGGGGGTGGCTTCTCTGAGGCCTGTTTCTCTTCCTGCTGCTGGTAGGAAGGAACTTTGGGGTCAGACACACCTAACTTGTGTCCTGGTCCTGGCGGTCCGGTCCTAGGCTGTTCCTAACCATGTCAAGTCTTGGTTTCCTTCTTGTAGAACAGGGATGATTACTTTGGAAGGAGTGCCCCTCCAGGGTCACAAGGACCTCAAGTAACAGGCTGGGAGCTGAGCAGCCCCAGGTGTACAGGCTCTCTCCCCTCCCACGTCCTTCCAGCTTCCCGGGTGGACTTGCATATCTTTTCAATCAATGCCAGGGCCCTGACAGGCAGGAGGTTGGGGTGGGAAACAGAGCCTGGAGCTTCACTCCCAGCCCCCAATCTGCTTTCAGGCAGGGAACCCACATAGCTTGAGGGCTGGTGTGCAGTGGTAAGAAAAGGGCTACATCAAGTGTCCAGGGAGGCCAGGAGTGTTGCTGTTGTTTGTGAGTAACAGTATGGTCAGAGGAGGTGGCTCTAATAGCCTCCTTGCCCCTACTATCTCTACTATCTCTCTGCACAATATGCCTAAAATGTGAATCAGATCATGTCTGCCCCTGCTCAGAAACCTTCAATGGCTCCCCATTGCCTCCAGGGTGAGGTACAGAGCCTCATGGTCAAAGATGCCAACAATCAGTCCCCATGTGGCTGCCACTTCCTTTTGGGCCTCTTGAAGTCCCTTTGCTCTACCCACCCGCATGATGCCTTGTTCCCCAAACTCCCTCAAGAACCCGACAGTCTGTAGGCTTTTATCAGATCAGTCTCCACTGCCTTAAATGCCCTCCCTCCCACTCGCATCCCCACGACCACTTTCTGGGAGGTCAAGTCTCATCACCTTTCAAAGCTTCCCCTGATGCTCCCAGTTGCTTAGGTCGCCCCCCAAATCCCTTCTAAATTCCCTCTACAGTTGTCCCTTGTGTCTGTGTCAGACTCTTCCACCAGAGGGCGGTAGATACCGCGGGCACACGCGAAATGGAGCCCAGGACTGGCGCGTCCCTCCTTGGGCCTGCTTCTGCTGTGCTGTGCCCCGCACTTCCAGCCCGGCTTCCTCACTGCTGGGCCACACGACTGGAGGACTTGGGGACACAGCATGTTTTGTCCCTTCTCTGCAGAGCTGACACCCTTTGAGATTTGGGTGAAAATGAACGAGCTTCTTACATTTGTGTAGTGCAGTGAGTTTCCCAGTCACTGCTGACATCCTGGGTCCCCAGGGCAGGGCTTAGCTGGCCCCTTTTACAGATGGGGAAACACACCTTGATCATGGCTGTATTTTGCAGAGACTGGCAAGTCACAGGTACAGAATGCATTGGATAAATTGAGGCTCAGAACAAATTTACTGAGAGTGACATGGCTTGTGAGAAGAAGAATTGGGACTTGAACCCAGGACTCTCATGACTTCCAGGTTAGTGTCTTTTCCTCTACACCAGTTCTTCTGATCATTCAAAATCTTGATCTAATTCCTCCCTGTCATTGTCACAGTCCCTCCCTCTGAGGCAACTGCAAATGGTGCCTGAGCCCTTGGACCCCAGTCTGCAAATCCCCATGTACTGTGCATCTGGCAGACAGGTCTCTAGCCCCTCGAAGGCACAGATTTCTGTAAAATGGCCAGATGATGCGTGGTCCCTTCTTCACAGGGTTCTTGTGGGATGAAATGAGATGATTGCTGCAGTGACCCCTTCCTGTAGGATGGACCCTCTGCGAACCTGGGCTGGGATGTTCCCCAAATGCTCTTGGTCTGTCTCTTGGGGGCTGGGAGGGGGAATGAAAACACCTGCAGGTGTCCTTCAGCCCTTCTCTGGGGGAAGAAAAGAGATCTGGGGGTCTCCCTTCTCCGGAACCTCCAGCCCTCACAGCTGCTGGAAGTGAACGGGCTCTGTCACCATGGCAACGTGGGCCAGCGCCTGCAGGGCCAGTCCTGTGCCAGCTGCCATTGACCTCACTTAGGATGATTACCTTTCAGCAAATAAAATAATTGTGTTAATAAAGAGGCTGTTCGCCCCTGCTTCCCCCACCCCGCTTGGCCTGTTTCCCGTCCCCACCTGGGGGTAAGAGAGGCTTCTCCCCACCCAATTACCCCCGGCCTGTGGGATGCCTTACTCTTAAATAAGTTGTTGACTGAGACCATGACTGGGTTTTAATCTTTACCCATTTTCACCATCTCCCGCCCTCCCCATCTTGCCTTCTGTCTCCTGGCCCCAGTGTCTTTCTTGAAGTCGCACAGTTGAGGTAATACTACTCATCCTGTCTTCCTTGGACAGAATTTTGAACACTAACTGGGCCTCCCAAACTATCATAATAATACATTCTATTTTTTGAGGGCCTACTGTGTGTTGCACCCTTTACAAACACCTTTGCACATGTCTTCTCTTTAATCTTTGTACCATTTATGCAAGTTGAATGCCTCAATATCCTTTGACAGAGAGACAAACCTAGAAACCTGGGTTAGCACAGCCTCTGATTTGCAGAAGGGAATGCACTCCCTAGCAGAGTGCCTGGGAACGTCCTGTTCAGCAGCAGCAGATGAGCACTTGCTGTGCGCTCACGCTGGGCCCGGCTTCCGGGGGGGAAGAAGACAGGAACAGGGACCCTAGCAGACTCAAAGTCAGGGGTGGGCCAGGGTGGGAGTAGACGGACATGTCCACCAAAATGGAGATGAGAGAGAGCGCGCCGTGTAACAGGCCTCACCCCTATCTAATGATGCCTTGGCTCCTGTTCTTTATTTGAGGATGTTGTTAAAGATTAAAACTTGCCAAAAAGGGGTTACCAAAATTATGGCCGATTTGGAAAGTTTACTTCTCACCAATGAACAGAAAATAGTGCAATGTCATAGGAGTATTTGAAAGGTCATTTTAGCTTTACGGATACTTTTTTTTTTTTTTTTTTTTTTTTGAGACAGAGTCTCACTTTGTTGCCTAGGCTAGAGTGAGTGCCGTGGCGTCAGCCTAGCTCACAGCAACCTCAGACTCCTGGGCTCAAGCGATCCTTCTGTCTCAGCCTCCCAAGTAGCTGGGACTACAGGCATGCGCCACCATGCCCGGCTAATTTTTTCTATATATATTAGTTGGCCAATTAGTTTCTTTCTATTTATAGTAGAGACGGGGTCTCGCTCTTGCTCAGGCTGGTTTTGAACTCCTGACCTCGAGCAATCCGCCCGCCTCGGCCTCCCAGAGAGCTAGGATTACAGGCATGAGCCACCGCGCCCGGCCTACGGATACTTTTTGAGTCAGCGCTCTGCAGGCAGTGTCATCCTGTGATAGGATCAAAGCTTTCCAATTGTCAGGGGACTGGATTCTGGGGTCTGTGACTGGAGGAATAGTGTCATCCCGACACCATGTCAAAGGTCTAGATTTGAGGCCCTTTGTAAGTATGAGTTCCAGGCTCAGACCCCTCGCCTTCTATACCTGGCGTCTCCCATGACAGCCTTGCCCTGGACAAAGTGAAAGAGCTGGGGCCGAGTGCCCGCCAGGAACACTAGATGGCGCTCTGACATTGGGCAATCCTCTGAGCACGTGGCTGCACAGCGGGCAGAGGGCAGGGCAGGACGGCTTTGAGGGGAAGCCCACTCACTGGACCTGCCACCGCTGCTAGGCCAGGCTGAGGGGCTCTGGAGATGTCAGAAGCCAGGCTGGGGAGCAGAGACTCTGCTTCTCCTATCCATGACTCCTGGTCATTTATGAGGCCCCAGATGGTGGCAGTTGAAATGAGGGCAATGGGAGGGACAGGGGGACCAGAGGGGAAGTGGGGGTGAGGGTGGGGCCACAGCAGCAGGGCTTGGCGGAGCAGCCCAGCAGTGTGGGGGTGACCCTCAGCTGGGTGAGGGCTGGGGAAGGCTGTCCTCTCATCGACCACTAAAGCCCCAGGGTGGCAAGCCCAGGGTCCAGTTGGAGGATGGGTTAGCCAGTCTTTCCTGCCCTTGGACACCTGGCCAGGTGAGAGGCTGGGGGGGCTTGTTTACAATGCTCCCAGCTGTGACTAAAGGACGCCTCAGGAGATATTGGCGAAGGATCAGCTTTGCTCTGAGGGCAAGACCCAAGCACAGGACACAAAGGCCTCAGGTTTTTTGTCCCCATTTAGCTGTGTTCCTAGCCACGTGACCTTGGGCAAGTCACTAAGACCTCTGCTTCATTCTTCGTAAAACGGGGATAATAACATCATCTTTCAGAATTGTTGGGAAGCTTAAATGAGGTCATGGCCACAAAGGCATTCTGTGTGCCTCACTTGAGACAGCTCTTCTGTTCTTTTGGTCCACAGAAGTGGCATCTTGCATCTCTTCCCTGCCTGTAGGCCCAGCATATACTCAGTGCTATTGACTGCTTAATGCTTGGAGAGGGGGAAACTGGAGTTGGCCTCCAAAACCTCATCCTAAGGGGGACCATCCTCGAGAGGCCCCTGTCCTTGGGACCTGGGCCCAGACACTCCGCTTACCGGCTCTGTCCCTGTGTCTCGCCCCTTGCAGGCCCCACTTTCCATATGCCTGGGGCTCAGTGGGATCTGGAGAGAAAGGCAATCTCCAGCACCCCCTTGGGAGAGAAGGAAGCAGAGGGGTAGACTTGCCCCAGGGCCTCTTCTCCAGTTGTCTGCTTGCCTACTTCCCTAGTATTGGGTACAGGTGGGGAAACTGAGGCAAGGGAGGACCATGGGGACAAACCTGAATGCCTGAATGCTGGTAGGTATTGGAAGTGGGGTGGTAAGTTGACTTCCCAGCCCCTTGAGGGGCCTGAGGGAGTCTGTTACCCTGAACTCTGGGGGAGAGGTCTCGAATAGGTGTCTGGGGACATGTGAGGAGTTAGGAGAGACATGGCAGGAACAGCCTGGGAGGAGGAAGTTGAGGGCAAGGGCAGTGGGGGCAGACATCAGCTGACAAATATTCCACAAATGTTCAAGGAGCTCCTCATGTGGGCCAGGCACTGGTCTGGGTGCCAGGACCAGAGGCCCAGAAAGATAAGGTCCCTGCCCAGCGGGAGTTCCCATGGGCTCAGGCTGCCCCAAATCATCCAGCATCTCTTAAGTCCCTGTTTCATCATCTATAAAATGGGAGTGATAATAATGTCTCCCTTGTGGGTCTATTATGAGTGTTAGATGCATGGAAGGTGCTTAGCACCAAGGCTCCACATCTCATAAATGCGAATCACTGTGGGTGTTGTCAGTATTATGATGCTCAAAGCTCTGGAGAGTGTGACCCTGAGCAGATAGCTCACCCTCCTTGAATCATGAGTTCCTTATCTGAGAAATGGGTTCATAACAGCTGCCCTGCCTCCTCCCCAGGACCCTGTTCAAACAATGGAGGTAATGCAGGGGGAAGGCCTTTGTAAACTACAGCACACGCAGAGGGGAATGGTCTGTTTAAACGGTTTGGGGTGTGCACGTGTGTGTGTGTGTGTGTGTGTGTGTGTGTGCTCGCTACTGTATCAGAGACCCCGGCATTTGTGCTCCGTCTTTCCCACAGGCCTCCTGGGCTCAGGTCAGCTGTGAGATGGATGGATGTGTGGTCCCCTGGCGGTTCATGTCAGCAGTCTGTCCCTGGAGCCCTGAGGCTGGAACTGAGGCGCTGGTGGAGATGTGGAGATGAGGGCCAGGCTGGGAATTGCAGCATTTCTCCAAAGGCCTTAGGGAAGTTACAAAATAAATCTCTCTCAGAGACTGAGACAGGATCAACCCTTCCCCCACCCCACTCTGGGCTGGGGGCTGGGCAGAGCTGTCTGCAGAGGTCGGGGGTCCCTGCTCCCCTCTTTGAACATCCTCTTCCCCTCATACCTCCCCTCAGCTAACCCTCATCCTGTCAGGCATAATTTCTGCCTGTTTTCCCCAGAGAAAAACAATAATATAGCCGGGCTCTATCCCAGAGGCGTTTGCTGTGTGAGCCTCCCGATCCCAGTGCTGATGAGGAGAGGGTGACTGTCACCTCCCTTGGTGCTCAGTAATGCCGAGGGCTCCCCAGCAGCCCCCTCTGCCCAACCAGATGGCTGAGTGGTGGAGCCAGGCAGGGTTCAACTTGCACCCGAGGTTGAAGGAGCAAAGATCTGGGAGAGAAGTCTCCCATCTGGGAGAATTAGGATTGGTGGCAAGGGCAGCCATATACCCATTTCTAACCCCAATCTTCCCAGGAAAATAGCAGTAGGAAGCAGTGTGGTAGAGTGGAAAGAGCATGGACGTTGGAGTCAGCCAGCCTGGGTTCAAATCCTTTACTAGCTGGGGGTGTCCCAGGCAAGACCGGATGGTTACAGGACCTACTTTGTGGGGTGGCTTTGCGACCTTCCCGGCATAACCTGTGTCAGGGGCTCAGGCCGGGAATCCAAGCTTTGTCTATAGGGTCAGTTAACTGGGACTTGAGCAATTTTGTGGCCCCCATCCCTCCACCCCAAATGCTTTTCTCAGCTCATTGATTGATGGAGCAGGTGAAAGGCATCATGGGGGATGAGCGAGATGTCATCCAGTTGGGTGATACCATATGAGCCAGAAATCCCAGAGTATATTTCCTTCCCAGGACAGCAGAGATGAAAAAGAGCTTTTCTGGCTGGGAGATTCCAAGGCAGCCTCATGAAAGGAGGAGTAGTATGAAACTAGGTTTCTCAGAGGGCTCAGACCTACAGGGAAGCAGGGAAGCGGAGCAGGGACGGGTAGCCTGGTGGAAGGAATGGCGTGGGCAAAGGCCTGGGAGTGAGGAAACTGGAAACACACCCACGAAACTGATAACGGGCTGCTTGCCTAGAGCAAGGGGCAGGTGAGAAGAAACTGAAAAGGAGTCATCCCCAATTCTTTGATTATTGAAACTAAAGTGGAATGTACTGGAAAGAGAGTAGGAGGCTAAATTATTTGGATAATGACTAAAATGTTCTCTCAAATCCCTGGATTTGCTTCACTCTCTTGAGGCAGCCTGCTTCCTGCTTCCTTCCACTACAGAATGACAGCTATGGGAAATGACAGTGAAGGAAGGTATTCCTCAAAGATCCCATCCCTCCTTCTCCCTCCTCCCTTGGCTCATCACTTTGCCTCTTAAAGCCCATTCCCACTCCTCAAAGGAAGAAGGTGGGGTTGGAGGAAGACTGGCGGGGCAGAGCTGGTCCCCACATCTTCCTGAGATAATGTGGAGGGACAGACTCGGGTCGAGGTGTCTGGGGCTGCTTTCCATCCTGGGGTCCACGAGAGCAGATACGTGAGGGAGGATTCTGTTTCCTGCCAGAAATACTCACGTCAAGTGATTTACATTACACTGGGCTCACAACCCTCTTCCTTCTCTGGAGAATGGATACCAGGGATGGTGTTTGGGCAGCAGGAATGGAGGAAGGAGGAGGGGGAGAGGAGAGGGGAAGAGAAAAAGGAGGGAGAGCAGGAGAAGAGGAAGGAAGAAAGGGAGGAGGGGAGAGGGAGGAGGCGTAGGCGGCCAGCTGTCAGAGCTGTTTATTTTATTCTTCTTGTTCCTGGAGCAGGCTGGCAGAGCTGTCCCTGACAGACAGCCGGCAGGAGTAGAGAACATGAGCTAAAGGAGGAGATCATTTGGGCACATTTCCCTCCCTGCTTTGGCTCTGCCTCCCTCTATCTCTCTGTCTCTGATTCTCTCCCCCGCCCCAACCCCGCTGTCTCTGGAGCTGCACAGAATGAGGGTGAGGTTTGTTCCTTCACATTTTAGACTGAGCTTGGATTTCTCACCCACAGACCTGGGCTGGGTTGGGGGCCCCATCCCTCTCTCTCTCTCCATTCTTACAGAGCCCAGCCAGCCTCCGTGGCCACCAGCTTTGCCCTCCAGGGAGAATCTTCAAAGCTCCAGAGCCCCTCCTTCCAAACCATTTCCTACTATTTTCTTATATGAACTTACTCCAAAAAGGATATAAAGAACTTTAATTTGTAAACATTCACATTCTGATCAATTCTTTCTGGATCTTTACTGCCTTCGGGGCATTTTTATTACCAGGTACCTGAAAGGTCCTGAGCACTATGTACTAGCTTTCACATCTGTGACCTGGTTTAGCCCCACCATGACACTGGAAACAGGGGCATGGATCTCCTTTTACATATGGACAACTGAGGCACAGTAACTGGTGGGCCTTGGTTTGAACCCGGTTCTCCTCTGAGCTAGTGCTAGGCTCTTTCCCCTAGGCTATATGTGTGCCTGACTTTCCTCTGGGCTTCCTGCTTTCACCTGACATGGACTCACACAGACATTTTCGGGGTGGCAGAGCCTATTGTCTTGTCATTTTAATGGCCACATGGCATTCCATCATGTTGATGGATCATCACTGTGTTTGGTTACTCCTTCATCGTTGGGTTTGTGAAAGGTGTCTAATTTCTTGCTGTAATAAATGCCACTGTTGTATTTTGTTCAAATTACTTTCATTGTCTTTATCTCCAGTATGCTCCTAGAGTAGGTTCAGGAGTAGAACCCGGAGCCCTGCATCTTGGCTGGGGTTGGGTGGTCAGTACCTGGTATCTTGACCCAGAGTGTGATCAGTTCCACCTCTGAGGTTACGATGACCCCTTTTGGGGCTGGCACATTGATGTACTGTAAATTCTGTGTGTGCTCACGTGGCAGAGTCTAGAACCACTTCCCAGATACACAGTAGGGCTCATCTCAACATTACTCAGAGCCACCCCCACCACAAAAAGCTAGCACTGAGTTGACTCCCAGTATAAATATGCATCAAACATTAGCCAGGGGATTCACCATTAGCCAAATGGCCAATGTTATCATTAGCTGGCTCAACACACAACTGCTAATGCTTTTCTCAAAACAAGGAGCAAGGCTTAGAGACTAAACTAGTGAAACGTTAGAGCCGTTAAGTTCAGTCTTTAGCCATAGCATATCTGTTCTGTGTAAAGTGAACATTTTATGAACAAAGTGGCTGATTTAAGAAAAGATGTCAAGCACAGGAGGAGACCCTTGCTCCAGTTCCAGAGTAAGGGAGGTTGGTGGTGCAGCTGGTGAATGGAGTTAGGAAGTTAGAGGGTCTTCCAGGGATGTGAGGCTCTTACGAGCAGGCAAAGGAGGGAAGCAGAGGGCATGGGTCACTGTGGAGGGATGAGGGAGGAGCAGATCGTCTTGATCCAGGAGAAGGGGAAGGCACAGAGCAGGAAGGGACGTGCCTGGGGTCAGGATTGGATTCCTGTGGAGTTCTAAGCATCAGAGCCAAGCTGCCTCCTGGTTTTGCAAAGCATGGATATTAATAAGGGTGATTAGTAATCATGACGTGTGAATAATAAGGGGATGGTTAATTGTCCTGGTTATGATGAACAGCAGTCGCTGGGAGTGGGTGGGGCAGTTGGGGTCCCCAACACACACATATACACATTCATTCATATATGAATTGTTCGTGGCTGCTACTTCTGACACTGCAGAGCCTGCAAGCTAGAAGGGGATCCGTCTTTTTTTTTTTTTTTTTAAATGAAACCTAACAAGGCAGAATTTTACAACGAGTAAGAAGTGCAACGTTTGAGGGATGGACATGCTTGAAGCTCTTACTCAAGGGGGGAGGGGGAGCATGGGCAATATAAGTAACCTTAACACTTGTACCCCCATAATACGCTAAAATGAAATTAAAAAATAAAATAAAACCTAACAAGGCAGAATTTTAAAATTCACTCATAATTTCCTTTTATACAGTTATGAAAGGACGCATGTTCATGGCAGAGAATTTGGGAAAATATGGAAATATATAAGGAGGAAAAACAAAAACCACTGTAAACATTTTGGGGTATATTCTTCTAGTCTTTTCTTCTAAGCATACATAGATAGCTATAAACTATACTGAAAACAAAACAGAATGGATTGGATGATATTCTACATAGTATTTGGTAACTTACAGATACCTCACGTGCTCTTCTCTAAGGCACGCAATGGTCTTTGAGAATATGATTTTTTTTTTTTTTTGAGACAGTGTCTCACTTTGTTATCCAGGCTAGAGTGAGTGCCATGGCGTCAGCCTAGCTCACAGCAACCTCAAACTCCTGGGCTCAAGCAATTCTGCTGCCTCAGCCTCCCGAGTAGCTGGGACTACAGGCATGCACCACCATGCCCGGCTAATTTTTTCTATATATATTAGTTGGCCAATTAATTTCTTTCTGTTTTTTATAGTAGAGACGGGGTCTCGCTCTTGCTCAGGCTGGTTTCGAACCCCTGATCTTGAGCAATCTGCCCGCCTCGGCCTCCCAGAGAGCTAGGATTACAGGCATGAGCCACCGCGCCCGGCGAGAATATGATTTTTAATGATTTTAATTTCTGTTAGAAATAAGTCCATCGTTTCTTGCTTGCTGTAGTTAGAGAGGCTGGGGGGCTTTAGGAGGGTGACAGTGGGGTGGGGCAGAGAAGGAGGCAGGACTGCTTCAGAGCCTAAGTGTGACTCAGGAGAGTCTCTTCTGAAAACATATTTTTTTCTCATACTCAGCTGAGGGTAGACAGCAGCTGGAATCCTTCACTGGGCACAACCAGACCCCAGTGCCAGTGTTAGTGCTCCCGTGGTCCTGTAGACATCTATGAGCCCTTCTGAGTCTCAGTTTCCCCAACTGTTGGTATAGGAAACAGCACCTACCGTGTTTCCCTGAAAATAAGACCTACCCATAAAGCAAGCCCTAGCAGGATTTCTAAGCATTTGCGCAACATAAGCCCTACCCTGAAAAAAGGACCTAGTGATGGGCGTGGCTACAAAGCGTATCTGCACAACCCGTGCATTTCGTCGAGGAGCGGTAAAGAAGGCGAGCAGCCCTTCTCTTCTGCCCCATCATGACAGCTACTATCCCAAAGGTGACCAGAAAGGTGCGGGCAGCCCCCCAACAAGGTCGGCTCCCCTTGTCAGGTCCAGGCCATCCTGTGCGTGCTGCAAGCTGAGGCTTTGAGGGGAAAATAACACATCCCCTGAAAATAAGCCCTAGGGCGTCTTCTTGAGGAAAAATAAATATAAGACCCTGTTTTATTTTCAGGGAAACACGGAACCTCTGGGTCACCTCCTGGAGGGCTGTCACCAAGGACTGAGATATAAGCCCCCTTAGGAAGTTGAAAAATGCTGAGGATGTGCCTCCCATCAAATGGAAAGAGACAGGGCAAACCTCGGAGTTCTGGGAGAGGGGACAAGAGATCCAGCTTTCTGGCTGTCCACCTGTGTGACCCGAGGAGAGTCTTGTCCTATCATCGGGCCTTACTTTTTTAGTGTGTAAATTGCAGAGTTGCACTTGGCAGTCTCTTGGCAGTATCCTTAGAGCTTCCAGCTTTGACCTCCTCTGGTAGGCCAAGCTGAGCCCTGCTGTGGACGTTCAGGACGCCTGGCTGGTGCCAGGGTGAGGCAGGATCAGTAACGCGGCTACATCAGGGGCTCTGCTCTCGGGGAAAAGGTTACAACTGGGACCGTAGACCTTCTGTGTTAAGGGTGGGCCACTCTGGAGAGAACAGCTTCTGGTTTTGATGGAGATATTTCCCCCCTCCTAAAAAATGGGAAAGAAGTCACAAGACAGGGAATGATGGCCTAACCCTAAGGGCTTTCCCACCAATACCAGGAAGCTTTAGAGTGCTCCTGACTAAGCCCACCGACCTCCACACTGCTCAGCACCCCTCAGCCTTCCTGGACTGATAAGGATGGGGCACCACAGGACCACTGGCACTTGCACACTTGTCACTTTGTTAGTATTCTTACACAATTTTCGTTCATTCATTTATTCATCCACTTGATAAATGAGAATTATCCGCTATCTATTTCATGAATAGCAGTGCCACCACCGACTAGCTCTGGGACCATGGGCAAGGTGCTTCACCTTTCTGTCTTCACTGGCCTCATCTGTAAGGTGGAGCTATTATAATGGTGTCTGTTCCATAGTGTTGATGTGAGGAATTAAATCAAACAGTAAGTGTAGAGTACTCTGAGCAATGATAGAACATAGTAAGTGCCCAATAACTATTAGCCATCATCATCTTCTTCATCATTCCTGCTACTACTCCTTGATATGTGTCAGGCACTGTGGGTAAGGAGATGACTAAGACATACTTCTTGTTCCCAGGGAGTACAAAATCAGCTGCAATGGACCCTTAGGTGTGGGCAGTGTGCTCTGGGAGCATAGAGAAGGGACTGCCTCGCTCTGGGTGAGTAGAATTTTGACAGGCAGCGCTTCCACCCCAAGTCTGCTCCCAGCTATGACTCTGCCAAAACACCAACTCCCCAAGACCCAAGACTCCAATGGTGGGTGTGCAGAAAGCGTCACCCTGTCCTTAAAAAAACCAGGCCAGCCCCTCCCCCCAGCTGCAGCAGCATGCAGGCTGCTTGGAGAGATGACAAAAAATTAAAATTAAAGCTAAATTAAAAAGAAGATTCCCATTTCCTTTCCCCATCGCACTTTCCACCTTAATTTTATCGCATCTTCCTTCTCATTTTATTGACTTTTAGAAGCATTGCCACAAGATTTAGTGTGGATCAGGAGGGGAGGTAATAAATGTGCTGCTCCTCTTGCCTCTAATTAATTCTGCCATGGGGCGGGGGCAGGTAGAGAAGAAGGGGGCTGCCCCCGGATGTGAAGCCCCAGGAGGAGGGAGCTCCAGGCCCACAGAGGTGGGGGAGATACCTCACAGGGAGGTGATGGTGGTTTTTGGCTTTTGTCCCCTCCCTGGACGCATTTCCTGGTGACTGAGAGAAAGAGAGTCAGTCCCAACTCAGCTAATCAGGCCAGAGAACAGAAATCAGAATTTATCTCCTCCTGATCTGGCTTTAGAAACAACTTCCAGAATTCTCCCCTCCCCCACACCCCACCCATATTTCCTGAGATGAAGATTCCCCACCCACCAAACAGATCTTTATTTAATTTTATTTTATTTCATGCTCTGTTGGTGCATTTTTTTTTCCTCTTCTCCCAACCCTCCCTCCGTTCTTCTTCCTCTATTTGTTTATTTTTTTTGCCGCTTCCCCCAACCCAATCTCTAATATCATTTTCACCCACCCACAGCGACGCTGTGTGTTTGTAATTTTCTCCTGACCCTAATGGCTCCGGTTTCCCCTCAGTATTTAAGCGGAACAAGACAGAGGTAAGTGGCAAATAAACAGCGGTTCCTATTTACGCTGCCAATTTCGGTTGATGGTGGAGAGGCTGCATGGAAATGAATTCTGCGGCTGTCTCATGCAGAGGAATGTCTGCCAGGCTCCGAGCGCAGCCGGCTCCCTGCAGCCCACCACAGCCCCTCGCCCTGGTATCTGCCTGGGTTACACTCAAGGAGTGGGTGGTGGGTGGACATGGAGAGCTGGTGCCCAAAGTGGGTATTTATTCATTTATTTTTAAACAGGCCTTTTCCCTCTTCTTGGCTGTGGCCTTCATCTCTATAGACCAAGGTTTCTCCAAGTATGGTGCCTTGGCCAACAGCATCAGGAACTTGTTAGAAATTCAAATTTTCCAGCTACACTAGGCTTACTGAATCAGGAACATGGGGGAATAGAACCCATCAGTCTGTGTTTGTTTCTTCATTGAGGTTTAATTTATATACCCTAAAATTCACCTGTTTTAAGGATACTAGTCACTGATTTTTATTAAATGTATTGAGTTGTGCAACCGTCACCATAACCCAATTATAGAATATTTCTATAATCCCAGTAAGATCCCTGGTGTCTGTTTAGCTAATCTGTTCCCTACACCCCAGCCCTAGACTACCACTTATTTACTTTCTGTCACTATAGATTTGCCTTTTCTGGGTGATCTTTTGAGTTTTGGCTTTTTTTTTTTTTTTTACTTAGCATAAAGTTTTGTTAACTGCTTTATAGAAATATAATTCACATACCATACAATTCACCCATTTAAAATGTACAATTCAATGGCTTTTAGTATATTCACAGAGGTGTGCAAGCATCATCATAATCAATTTTAGAACATTTTCGTCACCCCCAAAAGAAACCCTGAACCTCTTAGCTGTTATCTCCAAATTGCCCTATTCTCCCAAACCCCAGCAATCACTAATCTATTTTCTGTGTCTAGAAACTTGCCATTTCTGGGCATTTCAAATAAATTAAATTATATAATAGACGGTCCTTTGTGACTGGCTTGTTTCATCCATGTTGAAACAATGTATTAGTAGTTCAGTCCTTTTTATTGCTAAATAGTATTCCATCGTGTGGATATGCCACATTTTGTTTATCCATTCCCTCCTTGATGGACTTTCAGGTTGCTGCCACTTTTCAGCTATTGTGAATAATGCTGCTCTATACAAATCTTAGCGCGAACCTAAGACATCCATATTTTAATCTGATCATGCTGAACATGAGAACCTCTGCTCTAGGCCTCATCCTCTATCTCCATTCTAGATCTTTCCTTCATTCTCCCATTCTCCTTCTTTCATCCCTTGAACAAACGTTAAGGCAGCCCTTACTGCGTGCGCCAGGCCCAGGACAGGGTGGGCGCACCGGCTAACTGGAGGCCACAGTCCTGCCGCTCCCCGCTGTCGTTCCCATCTTCCTGAAGAGCCGCTGACTCCACCTCAGTCACTCAGTGAAAACCCTCCTGCGAACGCTCCTCCCAGGCCCCAGCCCCTCCGTGGGAATCTACCCATTAGGAGCTCCCCAAGTAAACCAGCAGCCTGCAGGCCAGGTGGCTTGGGAGTCTCACACCCTTGGTTCTAACGTATTGCTGGAGAGTGGTTTGAGACAGGTTGCCTCACCTCTGGGTGCCTCGGTTTTCTCCGCTGGCTAAGTGGGCGCGCTACTGCCGACCCCCTACCACCGTTCCCCACGCTCCAGCCCGCCCATTTTCCACCGACGTAGTTTTGGGCACCGGAACAGTAGATTTCTTGGTCGATTTTAAATACCTCCCGCTTCTACGTCCCGCCCGGTCACCTGCTCCTCTTCCTTGGCCCGGCCTGCCTTCCCGGCCTGGTACCCACCGCCACCTCTTCCCCCCCACCGCCCGCCTCCAACACGGCCCGGCTGGGGTCGGCGCCCGCAGCGCCCTGGCCTTCCTTCCCGCCCTCCCCGGAGCGGGGCCGGCCCGGGGCGCCGTGGGCCGCGCGCTCTCCGCGCAAATCGTTGCAAACGCGAGGTCTTTGGGAGCCACCGCGTCCGACGGGGCCGGGTCCAGGGCGTGACCGCGGGGACCGCGTCCCAGCCCGGGGTGGGGCCCGCACGCCCCTTGCCCGCTGCTCTGGAGCCCACCCCGTCCCGTCCCCGGGTGGGACAGTGTCCCGCCAGCCAGGCGCGGTGTCTCCCGGGGCGCCCCTCGCCCTTGCCTGTCACCCCTCTCGGTGATCGCGCCTTGTCCTCCCCCGGCCCCTCCTCCTCCTCTCTCCCCCTCCCGGTCCGGGCGCCTCCCGCCCGCCCCGCATTAAAGCTCCTCATTAGCGTGTTTGTTTTTATTGGACGCACAATAACCGTAATGGGCGCGGGGCGCGCGCTCTAATTGCGGCCATGAATATTCAAGACGCGGGGGTGGCGCCCGGCGGGAGGACCCTGCGCCCCGGGGACCCGCGCGAGTTGGGGGCGCGCGTCTGGGCGACCCCGGGGCTCGCTGGCTTCGAGCAAGGAAGGTGGCTGGAATCGCTTGTCCCCGCCCGCACCTGGAGTCCCCGGAGCACACAGCCAAACGCCAGCTACGAACTTCCCTCCTGGGCAGCTTCTTGCTTTTTTCTTTCTCTTCCCCTTTGCTCGGCAAAGTATCTGGTGGGTGGTTTGGGATCTACAGCCCGGACGCCCCGCGCCCAGTGCCGCCTCCGCAGCCATCCTGCTCCACCCGGGGCTTCCCGGCCGCCCCCTCCGCCCACCCCGGCTCGGCTCGGTCTCTGTCGCGCTGATCCGTGTCCCCTTTTCTTTGTCTCCCCCACCCGCCGCTCTCTGCCACGGGGAGTCCACGTTACAACAACTCCTGGCGGGGACGACCCGGGGTTGGGCGCCGGAAAGGGGAGCGTGTACCTTGTGAATTAAGAGATTTAGTCACTTGTGGAATGACTTTATTTTATAGCGACTTCCTCCCCGACTGAGTGATGTTGCATGCATTGGTTGTATTTATAACTTAATAGCTTTTCTCAATTTTATTATACTTTTTATGATACTTGTGGCTTTATGGGACTTCATAATTTTTCTCAGATTCATTAAATTCAGCTGAGGGTGGAGCTAATGGCGGGAGCAGGTACCGGATTCCAGGATGGCAAGGTGGAGCAGGTGGGATGCCACCCTCCCCCTCCTCTGCCCCCTCCTCAGGCATTTGGCCTTTTACTGACTGGTGGTGGTGGTGGTGGAGGAGGAGGCGGTGGGGCTGGGTCTCTGGGGCGCTCTTGGCTTCGTTTTCTCATCTGGGGCACGAGAATTCCAGGAGAACCTGTCTGAGAGATCTCTGGCTGTTTCGCAGCCAGAGGCGTGTCCACAGCCATCCCACCTTTGATCATGGAGTGCCTGGGATCTAGGCTTGTCCTGGGTTTCCTCCGTGCCTTCCTTTCTTACTCCTTCCAACACTGCTCCCTAGAGTCAGAAACACTTTCAGGTTTCCCAGTCCAACCTCCTCACTCTACAGATGGGGAAACTGAGGCTCAGAGAGATGCCATTCCAGAATTAAGGGCGGGCAGACCCACTTCTCTTTCCTCCCTGTCTACTGCTCTCTGCTGACTCCCAGCCACAGCGGCAGACTCTTCAGCTTCGCCCCCAATTTCCCTCCTGCCTCCACATTTTACGCCCTGCCATGAGCCTCAGAGGGAGAGTATAATCCTAGCAGTTAATATTCACAGGGCACACGCATCATGTCCTTTAGTCTTCATAACAGCCTTGTCCAAGTAGCTGCTAGTAATTATTAATATCTCCATTTTACAGATGAGGCAACAGAGGCACGAAGAGATGAAGCCATTTGTGCCGTAAGTGGCAGTGCTGGGGTAGGGAGACAGGCCTCTGTACTTTGCAGTACACATGACAAAGCAGTCACAGCTAAGTGGATTATTTGCAAATTTTACTGATGACTTCCCTCTCTAGGAAGTCTTGGAAGGAGGTGGGTAGGAAGAGCAGATACTCCAAAGGTAACCCAGCAGAGCCGGGACACTTAATTCCAGAGCTGTGATTTTTGTTGAGGGAGTGGATGAGAAAGCAGAGGAAGAGGTGGGTCAGTTGTGGGTGAAGAGGATGGTGGGTGCCAGCCTCCCTCCCCCAGTGTCTCTGTCACCCTCAGGATGGTAGCAGCTGCTGTTAGATGGAGACTTTCGCTGAGTGCTAGTTCCTGCCCTGTGCAGAGCCTCCCAGGAGCCTGTAGACCTCTTTTATTTCTGAGGCTCCAATACATTTAAAAATGAAGAAATGCCAAACAGGGTTACAAAAATGCCATCTGATTTACATTCCACAAGTTAACATTTTTAACTCACAAAAGACAAGGCATACAATGGTGCTGCTCACAAAATCATTTCAAGGCTTAGAAAATGATGAATGTAAGGTAAGCTCCTTGACAGCGGGTTTCTCAGCCCCTGTTGTGTTCCCTGCTATAGCTCTGGCTTCTAGAGCAGGGCTTGGCACACAGTAGGTGCTCCATCATCTTTGCTGCTTCTCTGACGAGTGGATGGTGCACTCCAGGCAGTGTGGGCTAAGCAAGATTCCAGTTTAAACCTGTGGGAGAAACACCTTCTTTCTACCCTGTTGGGGCGTCCCCATGGGTGTCAACAAACCCTATCTGGAGGTCATGGCAAAAGTACAAACTGGGGCCTTTGGTGACTGTGAGGCCAGAGTGCTGTGGCCAGCCTGTCCCCCTTGCTCTCCAGCCTTGTCCCCCATAGGCTTGGTGCCACCAGACTTGCCTAACCCAACCTTTCTCAGGATGTGCCTACCCCTGCAAGTCTTCCTGGGCTAACCTTCCCAACTCCATAAGCCCTGATCCTGTTACTCAAAGGCCTCTAGTCTCAACCAGAAGTTCCTAGACCCTTGGGCTGTGGACCCCAGTGAGGAGGGTGTCCTAGAGTTCTTGAAAGAGGTCTTCTGACCCCCAGATGGGCCCAAAGAGACCAAAACACATTCCGTCTTGTTTATGTCGGTGTTTTAATTTTTTCCCAAGACTATGGTGATGTGTAAAATTAAAGTTCCTTTAAAATTATTTCTGAGCCAGGCACCGTGGCTCACGCCTGTAATCTCAGTATTTTGGGAGACCAAGGTGGGAGAATCACTTGAGGCCAGGAGTTTGAGACCAGCCTGGGTAGCATAGTGAGACCCCATCTCTACAAAAAATAAAAAATGAGCCAGGCATGGTGGCATACACTTGTAGTCCTAGCTACTTGGGAGGCTGAGGTAGGAAGATCACTTGAGCCTAGGAGCTCAAGGCTGCAGTGATCTATGATTGTACCACTGCACTCCAGCCTGGGTGATAGAGCATGATTCTGTCTCTAAAAAAATAAATAAAACCAAAAAAATAAAATAATAAAAAGAAAGTATTTCTGGATTTATTGTAGCTTTGGGTCTTTAGGTATTTTCTTAATCTACAGATATTAGAAGTACAACCACTAGTGTGCATGTGAGTGCATGTGGCTGGTGGGGTGTCGGATAACTTTTAGGTGCTATAAAAGGTCTTTGGAATCTGGAGAGTTGGACACTCCTGTGTAGAGGGTGCTATCTTGGCTTATTCACAAACTGGTTAGCCACTCATGTGGTGCGATAATGGTGTGGTGTGTATGTGCTCAGAAAGTATGTTTAGTCTCCCAGATGAGACTGTGTAGGAAGGCAATGCTGGAAAGGGGATGGAGCCAGGGAGCCTGAGTTCAAATCCCTGCTCTACCTGTTAACTAGAGAGCCATCTTGAGCCAAGTCACAGCCTCTTTAAAGCCTTACTCTCCTCACCTGTCAAAGGGTGACATAAAGCTAGCTCCCTCAAGGGGTGATAATGACCAGGAAAAATCTTGCAAAGCGCCAAATCAGTTGTCACGGTGGTAACCATCACCCATCGAATCCTACACATACATGCAGTGGGCACATTGCGAGTCTGTTGGGTAAAATGCAAGACAGACCAACCAGCCAAACAAAATGAAACCACCCCGCCCAGCTCCCCTGGCCTGAGTGTGGGCTTGCCCCCAGCTCAGTCTGCTCACAGCCTCCATTACAGACCTCGAGTACAGGACCCTCAAGATGCATTTGTAATTTTTATTGTTATATCTTTTAATTTTATTTTGCTCTCCCTGCTGTCTTGAGCAGGGGAGATAGGGAGCTGGTATTTATTGCTGCTCCCTCGACCTACCTCTTGGAATGTATGTATCAGTTAATTTAATCTCCCCTGGTTTTATTTAAACTGTTTTTCCTGATTCACTCTCTTCACGTCTCCATCCACTAACTCCTCCTCCCCCACTTCTCCCCACCTTTGCCCCCTCCCCTCTTGTCTCACTCTCTCCTTCCCGTGTCTGTTTCTGGGCTCTATCCCTTTCCTCCTCCTTCTCTCCCCTCCTCCTTGCTCTTTCCTCTTACTCCTCCCCCTCCTTCCCTCCTCCCTCCTGCCTGGCCTCTGGCCTGGCCCTTTCCATTCCTGGGTTCTGGGAGGATGAAGGGGCCTCTTGCACTGAGGTTGCTACAGTATTTTCCTGGCTTCCACACCCCCCTCCCTCTCTCTTTCTCTTCTCTCTCTCTCTCTCTCTGCCCCGTTGCCTGATTGACATTTACAAATTACCCAGCTGAAAGTGTTCAATCCCTGACCCGCCTGTTTCTGTTCAGCAATGAGTGAGATTTGCAAGCATTTTGTCATATAATTACTGCAAATCCCTTGAAAATTTCCACAACAAGGCCAGATGAATGGTAATTTGGGGGCCTCCAGCCCCCAGTTGCCTCGACAGACAAAGTCTGAGGCCAGAAATGCAAACCAGCCCCCAAGTCCTTGACATTTATTTATTTATTTATTTGGGGAGTAGGGAGGCCCATTGGTCGTTTTGTTTATTTCCCCTAGAGATTTCTGGGAAAAACTTGAACGGTGCAAACACACACAACACTTCTCCACCTCCTCCTTGTGTGCGTGCTGTAAAATATTTGGATTGGGAGATTTATTTGCTTTACACGAGTGTATTTGTGCTGATTTTATTGTATTGACTGGGTGCATTTTTTCTGCGTTCTACTACAGTTTTATTGTGTGCCAGTCGTGGGCATACATCACCCACATTGTTTTCTGCAAAAATTACACCCTGTTTCACTGTGTCTTGATAGGACTTACTGCATTAGTACCTAAGTGCAGAGATTTGCTGCTGCTCTAGCCGCCCTGCCGCCTGGGGCCACCCTATCTGGGCAGCACCAAGCACTTTGGGCTGCAGACAAGGGCACCTAGTTTTCTGTGGCCACCCCTGGGACCCCTACTATTGGCAGACCTGGCCCATAGACCTGGGGAGGGGGGTAATGATGGAGGAGGTGATTGGAGTTGGCCATGGGGTAAAGGTCATGGAACAGAGGGTGAAAGAGGCCACAGCTGAGTAGCAGGTTGAGGAGGGGATGGGGCCCCCAAAGAGGGGTGCCCTCTTAATTTGTCTACTTGCTGCAGCATTTGCAGAAGTCTCTGTCCACAGGCTGAATTCATCCTGGCAGAGCATTCATGGGCCTTTCGTGGTCTCTCCTAGGGGCTTATAAGTATGATGGAAACCATGAATTTCACATTTACCATGGGTGGAGGGTTTGACTATTATCTGACAGCGCGGTTCTCCCCATTTCACAGATGGGGAAATAGTGGCATGGAGAGACTTGGTCGCTTGCCCTGGGTCACACAGTTAGGGGTGGTGGGTGGGGACTGAAGCCCATGCCTGCCTGACGCCAGAGCCTGCTTCTTACCCCTCAGGAAAAGCAGAAGAAAGCAGGCATGTAATGAGAATGGCAGTTTCAGGCAGAAGAGTTTAAAGCTGGAAAGGGTCTTAGAAACCATCTAATCCTCCTCCTTGGAAGATGGGGAAACTGAGGCCCTGGGGAGGTCAGCAACTTGCCCAAGCCAAGCAGACTGCTGATGGTCAAGTGGAGAATGGACCTTCATTTTCCTTCTTCTCCTGGGACCAGTTGTAGGGGTGGGCTCTGACTCTTGGGTGTCTGCCTGGCCTGCTTGGGCACTCCATGGTGTGTGTAAGTTTCTGTGTGTGTGTGTGACAGTGCGTGTGATGTGAATGTGGATGGCGTGAGTGTGAGTCTGTGTGTATGTGCACGTGTCAGGCAGAGGGTAGCACGAGTGTGCCATGACCCGATCCGGTGTGTGGGATGGATCCTCTGAGGCAGGCCTGGGCCTCCACTGTCTCCCAAGGTGGCAGTGGACTTGGCCTGTGGTCTCCCTCCTGGTTTCTCTGCCTGGTCGCTTCTACTGCGACCGTGTTTTATGGGGGTTTGATTTCAATTTGGGCCTGACTTGTTCCCAGGACTCCCACAGTCAGTCGCCTTCCCATTTATACTCCTTGGCCCCAGGTGATCGGTGAGGACATGGGAAATGGTGATTTAAACATCTAAGCTCCTCCCCCTACCACTTTTTAAAAAACCCCAAAGCTTATATAATTAAGTTAAAAGAAACTATGTCTTATAATAAACTATATTTCTTCATGGTAAAGTCCCATTTTTGAGACGAGATTATAATATCATATCAAGAAATGTTTTCCTTTGGGCATTAGCTGTCTCTTCCAGTTAATTGTTTCTATCATGTCAGGAGCTGGTAAGGGGGGGTGGACCTGCCTCCTCCCTCAGCAGCACCGTCCCCTCTGGTCATTAGTGGAGGCTGTGTTTGTTTGAGGGTGGGGGTCTGCCCAGGCCCAGCTGGCTCAGCTGCCTCCTGGCCACAGCTCTGGGAGATGCTCTGGACACAGGGACCCTCCACCAACCCTGCAGGCAGTATCACGTGCCTACCCTTTTGCACATGTGTGTCTACACGTGTGACCCAGCCCCATGAGCTCAGACCCGCAAGCAACACTGTAGGCTGACAAAACTGCCACATTCAGACACCAACTCACTTGTGTGTACAAATGCATGCAGACTCATGCACAGTGTAGGCACATTGCAACACATGGGTGTCGCCGGCTGATTTTATATATATATAACTCTTTCTGTTGTATTGAAGTCAGACTGTAGCTTCAGAGGCAAGAGATCGGGTTTCAGCCTTCTCTTCCCAGCTGTGATTCTGTGTGACCTAAGGCAACTCCTTGCCCTCTCTGGGCTGCGGTTCTCTCTCCGTAGAGGCTCCGCTTGCCCCAACTCTCTGTGAGTCCTGCTTGGCCTTATCTTGGTTATCTGCTTATTTCTCACGCAGGATTTCTCAGGAGGAGGCACAACAGAGATCTCTCCTCCCTCCTGACCTCTAGCCCCTGCTTCGTCTCGTGGCACTCAAGGTCCCCACACTTCCTCTGGCCACTCTCCATCCCAGAAGCCTGTCCTGACCACGTGGAGAGCCTTGTAGTGTCCAGAGGAGAACATAGTGTGGGCCACAAACATGGGAAAGTAGGCAGTGGCTGAGCCAGCCGCGGCTCTGCCCTCTTCTCAACAAGCCTGAAATTTGGGTTTGGATGGGAAAGTTTAAGGGGTCTTCTGGGTGCCCCTCCACATCCTGGACATCGTCTCCCTGCAGATCTCCATGTGCAATGGCAAAGATGGCATGTCCCAGCCAACTTGGAGCAGTACGGGTGAGAGGAGGAAAGGCTGGAAGGGCCGGCAGAAGCGGAGAAACAGGGAGGAGAAGTGGGGCTGTGGAGGTGGCAGAGCCAGTAGGAATGTTGGAATTCTTAACCCCAGGATCATCCATCCCTAGGGAGAGTCTCCTGACTCAGTTTCCCCTGACAACACCAGAAATGGAAGTATAAAACAAAGTTTTGAGACAGGTATTTGTATTTGTGTCTTAGATAGATTGATGCAGCATCTATCTCATTCTTCACTCCTCCTAAATTAACACCCTCAATGGTGGGGGGCAGTTGAGGGGGGAGCAGGATGGTAGCCAGGGACAATGCTCCTCTCTCTCCCTCATCCTGAGTTAATGCCACTGAAGAGCTCTCCAGGGCCAGCGAATTACCCATGTAATTATCCCTGGAGGTAATGGGCTTGGAGAGGGGGTGGGGGTGGGCTAAGGGACAGAGGGGGGCTCAGGACAGGGGTCATTCGAGGCTGGAGGAACAGAGGGATCTCCCCCTCCATGGGAGGTGGCACTGGGCAGGTGTGGGTCTCAGCTGCCAACCCGGCATCTGCTTTTCCCAAGGTGATACTGCAAGTCTGACCTGGGGCGGGGACAAGGGAAGAAGGGGTTTGGCTTTGGCAGTTGCTCCTTGCTTGAAGCATGACTTCTTTCAAGAATTGGATTGGAGGGCTGGTCTGTCTTCTATTGTCTGGTTTGAAACCTGGTCTCTCTCTCTCTCTCTCTCTCTCTCTCTCTCTCTCTCTGTTACTCAAGGGGTTTCTAGTTTTTGGGAAGAGGAAGGTCAAAATTTTCAGATTCTACTCTCCCTCTTCCAACTTCAGTTCTTCTCTTGGAGGAAGGTGGGTGAAGGAGGGTGTGGCGTCAGGTACTCCGCCTTCCTAGACACAGGGGAGACCGGCAGTCTCCTCTTACAGCTTGCCACCTCGCCCCACAGCACATTCTACAGAGAGGCTGGAGGGAGTGTGAGTGTGTGTGTGTGTGTGTGTGTGTGTGTGTGTGTGAGAGAGACACACACACACACACACACACACACACACACACACACACACACACACACACACAGAGCTGGTGAGGGGTAAAGCCAGAGGGAGCTTTCCTGGAGGTGGGGAAGGGAGCAATCTTTGAGGATGGCGCTAACTTCTGGGCACAGAGTCCCAGATTACAAGGCAAGGTTGGGGAGCAGGGTGCAATGGCTAAGTCTACGTCATCAGCGTCTAGATGCTTCTCTGCCTCCCGCCAACCCATGGCAGCTCCAGCACAAATTTGCATTTAAATAGAGATTTTTTTTTTTTAATGAGAAGGACCCAAGGGAGCCCCCAGACTATTAAGTTTCCTTCTGGGGGCTGTGCAGAGCCTTCTTCATTTGCCCCTCCACTCCAGCCTCCCACCCCCCCTCCCCCAACCGGCATATTATTCTGCAGCCATATATTCTGAGGCTCTGACAATCTGAGGGCACTTGTGAGGACAATGGGGCCAGTGCTCCTGGGAAGACAGGGAATGTGCAGTCCTTGACCCCAATACCTCCCTCCTCTTTGTCTGCTTGAGGCCCCGGCACCCCACCTCCGACTCCTCTAATCTCCCTCTGCTAAGCTTGGACTGGCCGTTGCCGGCTCTGGGCTGCAGGAGATAGTGGCAGAATCCATATTATCATCATACTGGGCAAATGCTTTAATTAGGAGACAGGAGACCCAGTCTGAGTCCTGGCTCTGCCATTCCCAGGCTGTATAACCTTGGGCAAATCACTCAAAGTCTCTGAGCCTCAATTTTCTCATCTGTGGAATGGAGATAACAACAGAATCCTCTTCCTGGATGGGTCCGAGGTTGAACGAGATACTGTGACACATTGTTTGGCACAGTGCCTGGCACACAGTATGCCCTCGGCTAGCAAACTGAGAGGATTGGACAGAGTGAGATTTCAAGAGAAGAGTCTGAAGCCGTAATGGAAAGAGCAGGACTTGAAGCTGAGAGACGGGGGGTTCTTTTCCTGCAGCCTGAGTCCTTAGCTGTGAGGCTTTCCCATCTATGGCTCATACTTTCCTCACCTGTCAGTTGGAGACTCTGAGTTAAAACTCACCTCCAGGGTTTTTTGTGAGCTTGAAATGATACAGCCAGGGCTCAGGGTCCCTGGCACACAATTGGTGCTTGGAAAACAGTAGCTCTCCCTCCTCCCCGTCCCCTTGCGAGGGGTGGGCAGGCCAGAAAGGCGCTCCGAGGCTTGGATGTGTTGGGAGGACCGGGGCTGGGGAAGGTGCTCAGGGCTCTGAAGCTCAAGAGAAATGGGTATGAGTGGGTCCTGGGATCCCCATCCGGAGAATCTGGGGAGTTGAAAGCCCCAGGGAAGAAAGGAAGCTACCTCGGCCCTGCCCTCCTCCCAGGGCAGCCCCTGATGGGTGGTGACATGGCATTGTGTGTGTTGAGGGGTCACAGCAGACGAGGGTGACAGCGCACCCCTGGCTGATGGCTGAGGAGCCTGCGAGGGAAATTAAAGGAGAAAAGGTCGGCTCAGGTGGTCCCCTGCCCACACCTCTCCCCCAGCTCCTCATCACCAGTTCTGGGAGAAGGAAATGAGACGTGACAGGTCCCTGGCCACCTGGGATGGGTCTAGAAGGGAGACAGGATGGGCATGGAGGGGGAGGGGTGTAAGTGGAGTGTGTGTGTGTGTGTGTGTGTGTGTGTGTGTGTGTGTCACAGAGAGACAGAGAGAGAGAGAGAGCGCAAGAGCTGTTATTCCTGATGCTCCTACCCCCCTCCCCATCAGCGGGGCCCACATCAGTCCTGGCATCTCAACTAGCAGAGTGACAGTGACAAGTTCTTTGATTAGAAAAAGTCTCTGTGGTTTGATTGCCCCTCCTTCCCCCTCCTCTTCGGACTCTTCCTCTTCCTTCTTCCTCCTCTCCTTTCTCTTTCTCTTTCCTTTCATTCCTCTTTTTCTTCTCTTCTGCCTCCTCTGTCTCAGTTTCTACTTCCTTTCTTCTGTTTCTTTTCTTTTTTTTATTTCTAAGGAAATAATGTCGTATAGACATAGTTGAAGAGTCCCTCCCCCAGGGCCTGGTTAGCTCATAAGTCGCCTCTGTGAGAATTAGGACAAAGTGACACTTCTGGGAGGACCCAGCCCTGTGGGTGCAGGGGGTGGGTTGGTGGATGGTGCTTTCTGTGAACAATAAAAAGGATCCTTCCTCCTGGTGGGCACAGCATCATACAAGGGCATATCTTGGCCAGTAGAGCAAAAGCCGGACTTTAGCTCTTGCTTGTATCCTTGTGCAGTGAATAACCTGCACACCCATACAGGGCAGTCCTCCATCTCTTTTCTCTCTTCTCCTTCCCACTTAGGGGCCACATCTACCTTGATGTAGTTGCATATCCTTCACACCCACATTTTTATATTTCCCTCTTCAATTCCTTTCTCTTCTTTCTCTTCAATTCCTTTCTCTTCTTTCTCTTCCTCTTCCTATCCACTCACTTCTTTCTCTTCCTCTTCCTATCCACTCACTATTACAAGTCTTACTCGAGTCTTTTTGCATACCTGTGTGTGTCTTTGTGTATCAACTATAGCGTGTGTATACATTATTATCTCTACATGGGATATGTGTTTTCGTGTCTTTCTCTTAGGGCTTGGCACATAATAGGTGCTCGAAATTGTGTGACTGGGTTGTGTGTGTGTCTAAGTGAATCTCAGTTCTCTGGGGCTCCCCGACCATTCCTCCTCTTAGAAGGGGAACCCCACAAGGCTGAGGCCCCGTGTCCTTCAGGCCCCTCTCAGTGTCTTCCTGGCCCATGGCCTCTTCCCCCACCATACTCCATCTTCTACAGAGCTCCTTAAAAGGGCAAATTGAGGCCCATCCTTGTCCTGCTCTGCCCCATTGGCTTGAGGTGGGTCCCTGTGTGCTTCCCTCCCAGGGCTCCTACGGCCTTCAAGACCAGAGCTGGTAGGGGAGGGGTGGTGAGGGAGGAGGAGCAGGAGGCTGAAGAAGCTGGGCAGGGGCTGGCGGCCCCTGGGACCCCTTTCTACAAGGACAGAGGCGGCACCAGCTGCTCCACAGAAGAAATATTCCCCAAAGTCAGAGTGGTCGTCTCGTATTTTAAGTGGCCCTTATTTATCACCGTCCTCCTGGGCTCCCTATCGCTGCAAATGATGATAAAAGACAGCAGGGGGGGGGTGCGGGGGCTGTTCCCGGCTGGCCCTGCAGCACCAGGGGAGGCGCGGACACACAGCGACACATGGGCACAGCGACATGCACACGTCGGCACACCAACACACACGCATGATGATGTGCATGTGCGGGCACAGACACAGACACACAGAATCACACATGCCAACAGCCTCTCACACACAGAGACTCAGCTGCAACAATGGCATACCCATGAATGCTGACCGAGAACACACATGCCCAGTGACACCCACAGCTGTGAACATACGCAAAGCCTGACGCATGCTCAGGGATGCATCCATACTCACACATGTATATCAATATGTGCGATGGTGGGCACAGACATACATTGGCACATACATATGTGACATAAACATGTACACTCACCAAAACAGGCATATGCTCACATGCCTGGCCCAGGCACACACTCCTGTCACCATATGACACCCACTCCCGGTGCCCATTGTGCCGATGTATCCGTCGCTTTCCCTGTGACTCTACGCGTGTCTGTCTTAGATGGCCTCTGCATGTGTGTGGCCCCAGATTAGGCCACTCTCTCTATGTGGCAGCCAGCTTGTGAGTGTGAACTCTACACCACACATATGTATCCAAACACATGGACGTGCAAATGCACTCATAGCCCAACTGAAAAGAACATCAAACCTTATCCCATAGCATACACAGAAATTAACTCAAAATGGATCATAGACCTAAATGTAAGAGGTAAAACAATAAAACTCTGGAAGAAAACATAGGAGTAGATCTTTGGGACCTTGAGGTAGGCAGAGAACACAGTCATAGGCTGGAGTTGCATAGCATTAAACACAGAAAACTTCTCTTGGATTCCTATTTTATTACATAACTGGCTGCATTAACCTTGGGTAAGTTACTCGCTTCCTCTAAGCTCAGAAGCCTTATTGTACAAGGAAGGTATAACACTACCTACCTTTCTAGATGCCTGTAAAGTCCAGAGAACTAATGCATGTGAAATATCCTTTAAAAGTTGTAATGCGCCATATAAAGTTTGGTTAAATAGAAAAAAAATGTTTTGTGTATTATAATTATTCACACATGCCCCTAGGGACACCTTCTAAGCAGCAGACCATAACCCACACACCTTCCTGCCTTCCCACTTAGAGCAGCTGGGGGGGCACATTGACCTTCCCCTTATCCAGAGAAGTCTCCCCCCACCCTAATTCCACACCCTTTTCCACATCAGCCGCCCAGTTGCCAATCAACCTCCCTCCCCAGCCTCAGCCCATTAGTACAGCTCCCTGGGGGAATCTATTTTTTAAAGGTTATTAGCAGATTATTGGTTCTTTATCAACCTCAGGCCCCAATCTCCAATCTCCCAAGGAAGCCATTGTCGCCTAATAAGATGCACTTGATAATCTTGGCATGAAGGTGGTGGAGGGCTGGGTGGGGGCGGGGGCAGCTGGAAGGAAGGAAGGGTTAACAGCACTGCCCCAGCCCCCACCCCTTGGTCCTCAAATAGCTGAACTACTGTATGTTGTAGTTTTCAACTGCAAATCATCTTTAATAGCAGACATCACGGGATGGCTCATTACATTAAGCTATTTTTCATGCTATCTCCTGTAATATCCTCTAATCCAATGCGTTTCAAATCACCTCGGGCTAAAATAAGAGACATAGCGATGTAATAGCCTAGTGTATTAGTGGGTTAATTGCCCTGTTGTACTCTTTCTAGTAGCTATCTCTGGAATGACTTCTATATTAATTGTAAATTGCTTAATACATTTAACTCCTTGCCACCGCCCCATCCCCTAACGAAGGAGGCCACTACCCAGTTGCTTGATGGGAGTGTGTGTGTGTGTGTGTGTGTTTGTGTGTGTGTGTCGTGGGCACTCCTTTCCAACTCTGGCTCTCCTCTGTCTCCTTGGCCCAAGCTAGAAGAGCAGGCTTGGAATATACTTCTCCATCTAATGAGGGGAAGGAAATAAGACAAGAATTTATTGAACACCTACTATATACCAGGCCCTGGCTGGGCTTTTTACAAAATGCTGTCTCACTGGAGCCTCACAAGACCCCAAGTAGTGGCAGTGTTTTCCCCAGAGGTCATGCAACTTGTTCAAGGTCACAGAGCTATAACATAATACAGCTGGTGTTATATCCAGACCTGAGGGCTCCTAGAACCAGAGTGGCTGATCGTGGGGCAGGACCCTGGGGCTTTGAACACTAGGTCAGGTGTGGTCCGTGGTGTCTTGGGGGAGCTCTTGGCCTGGAGGGGAAAGACATAGCCTTTGACCTGGGAGAGCACCCACTCTGAAGGGGCAGACACAGCCCTGCACTGGGGAGTCTGCAGTCTTGTGAGGAAGCTTCAACCCCTAAGTTGGGGACCCTGCAGCTTGACAGTGGGGACAGATTCCCTGCCAATAGGAAGCTTTGGCAGATGGGAGACACAGCCCCAGTTCTGGGGAGCGGCCAGTCTGATGGGCAGAATACAACCTCTGCCCCAGGAGAATCTCCGGTCGGGAAAACATAGTTTCTGTCCTGGGGACACCCTCAGTCAGGTGGGGGAGACACTGATCCGCAGAGAGGAAACAGAAATGAGGTGCAAATGAATGAGACGCAAGGCAGAGTTTGTGGACACCGCAAATAGTGTGCTCAGGGCACAAGGGCAGGACTCTGCTGACTGGTGCACCAGGGCCAGAGTTGGGGGCAGGTCCCCGTTCAGTGCCTCCTTCTCCCTCCCTAGGAGGGTGGTCTCTCACAGCTGGCAGGTGGCAGCTCCTCAGGCCAGGGACTGAGACCTCCTCCTCACCAGGTTCTGTTCCTGGTGCCAACCGCCCTCATCCTGCCCCACCTTTTCCAAAGAGGCCCCCAGTGGCCTATGGGACTAGGGCCTGGGGTCTCTCCCATTTACTCCCTTCCTTTTTCTCTCTTTCCTCCTCTCTGATGGGTGATACGGGGATCCCCCAGGGAGAGGAAGGAGAAAGACCAGGGAGGGGAAAGGAGCTGAAGGAAGGGAGTAGGGCCTCGTGAACAGATGCCAAAACACGGTCACAGGGATGGGTGACTGCTTGCTTTCTACAAATTAGCACTTCTCTCTGTCTCTCTGTCTCTCTCTCTCTTTCTCACTCATACACACACACGATGCATTATGAGTGATAGTCACAAGGGAGTTACTGGATTAAAAATGTTCCTGTGCAGTGTACTGGAGGCACATTGTTGGGCAGAGGGACCCACATTTAAAGTTGCATAAGGAATGCCTTCTTATGCCTTCTTAAGGAACTCCAGCGGGTTGTCCTCATAAGCCCACTCTGGGATAGAAACCTGAGCTTGAGGCTCTCGGTGAATTCGGGCAGCATGCTTCCTGAGCTAAGTCTTTGGGGCGGAAAAAGAGGAAGCGGAAAAAGAAGGAAGGGGAAGGCAGGGAAGGAGAGAGGAAGGTGGCCCGGGAAGCCGCGCCGCCTGGGGTCCTGGGGCGGGGCCGGGCCGCAGCCGGTGGCGGCTTTGTTGGCGGCCGGCTCGGGAGCAACCTTGAGCGCGGGCGCGGAGACAGTGATTTAGGTGCTGGCATTGGAGCGTGAAGGTAAATGGCCACATTTCACCGTCAGGAGGTGAGCTGGAGGCGCCAGCCCTGTCCCTTCCCCCAAGGCCCGGGCCGGTGGGGGCTGGGCTGTGCTGATGCCCCGTGGTGGGGGTGGGGGCGCCGCCGCTGGGAGGGGGTGATCCAGACGCCCCGGGCTGCCTGGCCTACCCCTTCTTATCTGGGGGGCTGTTTCCCCCACCTCCCCTGGCCCTGGCCTCCCCACCAACCTCTTCCAGAGAGAAGTTGAGGGAGGCACTTGGGGGAAGTGGGGGGCATCGGCTTCCCTCAGGACTGGGTGGGTGGCAGGAGGCTTCTGCTCACTCTTGTCATCTCCTTCCCTCCTCACAGGGCCTGCTTATCCCCACAGCGCAGATGTTGAAACTGAGGCTCAGGAGGCGAAGGGAAAAATACAGAAATGTGGGTGTGATGTGACAACCCTTCCTCCTTTGGGCCAAAGCCTTCTTCCCTGAGACCCCTGCCCCTCCCACTTGGGGCTGAGCCCTTGACCTCTCCTACTTCTGCCTAAAACAGATGTGAGGGGAATGCTGAGATGAGTCATTCCATTCATTTTGCTATTTTGCTGAGAAAGGGGTATGGGGGACGCTGGGGCATGTAGGTGTTGCCCGAGAAGGGGGATACCACGGCAGGGTAGCCTGTCACTTTCCAGGCTCCAGCAGGCTGGCAGAGCAAGGCAGGGTAGGGAGACACAGGGCACCAGGTCCTGGCCATGGATGCCTCCAGCCACTGCCTTCTGCACGGAGGGCATCAGCAGGTGGAAGGGAAATAGCTCCCTGGCTCCACTGGGGCAGCTTTGGTCGTTACTCATAATGGCTGCTTTTTATTGGGCACCTACTATGTGGTAGGTAGACCTCTAATCATGCCAGCATCCTTACACTGTGATACAGAAGTATGTATTTTATGGATAGGGACGTGGAGGCTAGGCCCCTGGGCTAGGACTCCATTGCTGAGAGGTGGGTGGAGGAGCCAGGACTGGACCCAGGTTCTATTGCTCCTAAAGAGATTCTTCTCCCTGCAGCTACTGCCTCTCTCTTCCATTGTCTGTGTCCCGGGGGACAGGAGGGGTCCGCCGAGGCCTGGGAGAGCCTGCCCAGCATTTGATGGTAAAGGAAACTGGCATTTACCTCCTCACCATGGTTTACCCTGGGCCGGTTCTCCAAAGGAGTGTGGGTAGGACCCCTACAGGGCAGAGGGTGGTTGGGGAGGAGAGTGGAGATCTAAGTTCTCAGCTGGCCTTATGGTTCCAGGGGCTCTGTGGGCTCCTGGCTGAGGATTACTCCCGACCATGGGCAGGTAGGAGGCAAAGGTAGACATGAGACAGTCCCTCTGTGGGCTGTGACCTGTGGGGTCCTAGGTTCTGAGTCCTAGAGGAAGATGTCCAGGTTGGGATCTGGGGTGAGGGAGAGATCACCCTTTATGGTCTGAAGCACTTCTGAAGGGGCCAGAGGAATCAAGTGGGGTAGGAGGCAGGTGTAGACATCCCGGGAGTCCATCCTCCCTAGGACAGGGTGCTGGGTGGGAGCCAAACCCGCTACAGGCCCCGGTGCACAGCAGGCTGAGGTGGTGGGGGAGTGAAGCCCAATGAATGGAAGGTGCTAGTTCTTCAGACCTCAACTGCTATGACAACTTCTAATAGCTGACATTTATTGAATGCCTACTATATGCCCCAAACTATGCTAAGCCTTCTCTTAATCCTGACAGCCACCATATGCAGCAGGAACTATTATTAACCCCATTTGACAGATGAATAAACAGAGGTGCAGGCTCCCCTCAGCTGAGACTCTGTCCCAGGCCTGCTTCCTACTGCCTGGGCAGGAGGCCACAGCATCTAGGGACAGGGCTTCAGCCCTTTTCATCTGAGCACAGGACCTGGCACCTGGAAGCCTTTAGCAGACAGCAGCTCCTATTATTATTCCTGGCTTTTAGGGGGTGGAGCCTTCGGGCAGGTGCCACCTTGCCTTTCAACCCATGATCTCTGTGGTCTGCCCTGAAAACGGGGGTCTTGTCTTCCTACCTGGGATTTCAGGGTGCACCTCCCTCCCAGCTTCTTCTGAATCTGCCTTTCTGCCTCCATTGTGGGAGAGGATCTGGGAGAGATGCGTATGGGGGTGCACGTGTGCATATGAGCATGATCGAGGGGGAGTGGGTGACTACAGAGATGTCTCGTCCTGTGATGGAGAAGGCCCAGCAGAGAGCAGGGAAGGATCTCCTAGAAAAACTCCACCAGGGGCAGGGTCTGATTCAGGGATTTTTCCAGCCTCCACCAGAGTGGGGAGCTTCAGGATCCTACCCCACCATTTCTGAGCTGGGACAGTCACATGGGTAGAGTTGGGCTGTGTCAGGCTAATTGTTTCCCTTCTTCTGTCTTCATAGTGGTGACAAGACCAGGGGACTATCCTCTTTCTGGTCCTCAGCCCTCTGGTGCCCCCTACTTCTTAGAATCATTGATTCACCCAGCATCTCACTTTCCAGGAGTGTCAGATTTCAACTGGTCCAGCCCCATTTTTTTTTTTTTTTTTTTAGACAGAATCTTGCTATGTTGCGCAGGCTAGAGTACCTTGGCATCAGCCTAGCTCACAGCAACCTCAAACTCCTGGACTCAAGCAATCCTCCTGCCTCAGCCTCCCGAGTAGCTGGGACTATAGGCACACACCACCATGCCTGGCTAATTTTTTCTATTTTTTTTTTCAGTAGAGACAGGGTCTTTCTCTTGCTCAGGCTGGTCTTGAACTCCTGACCTCAAGCGATCCTCCCGACTCGGCCTCCCAGAGTGCTAGGAAGGGAGGCACAGAGAAGGGGAGTGACTTGTACAAGGTCACACAGGGAGTTGGTGGCAGGCCTATCGTCTGCTGAAGATGCTGGGGCAGGCAGCCAGATGAGAATCTCATAGGGCCCTCATGAGACTGGAGGAGCCCTGAGAAGTAAGGGGTGCCCCCTCCCCCCCCTTTCCTGGGGTGTCATCAGCTGAAGCAGTGGCCACCCCCTCCCTATGCTCACGCACCAGGCGGAATTGTCTTAATGCAGCAAATTGTTCATACACATGTAAGCAAATATCTTCTCAAATTATCTCTTATCACCAAACAGGCTGCGATGCTCACCAGCTGGAGGGCCGAGGTTGTCTTTCAATCCACTGGTGATGGGGAGGGGGCAGGGAAGGGGGGCCGCTGACACCAAAAATAAACCGGCGGAGTGGGGATGGTTGTCGCAAGGGGCAGAGCGGAGTTGTCAGGCAGCGAGAGCTTGTGAGGCAGCAGGACGATAATGTGGCATGACACTTCTGAAATGAGCGGCCCGTTGCCATGGTGAGCAGCCAGGAGGGACCGGCTCTCCCGAGGCTGAAATAAAACACGCTTTAAATGATGTTTGATTAGAATTTAGATCATGTAACCGAATACCTCAGTCCTCCTCTTCCCTGCACTTTTCTTCTTTTCTTCTCAATTCTCCTTTTCTTCCCTCTGTCCCCACCCCTCCCCACCTTGGGGCAGACACGGATACACACCTACTCACACAGGCACACACCCACATGCACACACATGCAAATGTGCACACGGACACACACACGCAGGCACACGCACATATATACACATGCCTTTCTCCTCTCCTCTTCACCATTGTTCTGTGCCTCAGTTGGACCTTGGATCAGACAATCCAGCTCAGAGCAGATGCTGGGGACCCTTGAGTCTCTGTTCTGCTCTAATAACAATAATATTGAAACAATGCAAATGGTCTAAGCCCCTTGTTTGTACAACCCTTTCTCCTTTATAAAGCTCCAAATGCAAGTTCATTTTTTTGTTCTCATGGCAGTCTTTTACATAGTTATGATCATACCCATTTTCTAGATGAGGAAGCTGACACCCAAATGTCTTGCCCAGCAGGGCAGGCAGCCAGCAGGACATGAACCCCTACTCCCATAGGCTGCCCTTTGGGCTCTTGGGAGAAGCCCCTTTAGGAGGAGGAAGGAGGCACAGCCAGCTCTCTGTACTCCGTGTGCTCAGACATTTACTCTTCCAACAAGTTTTGAGCACTTACTTTGTTATTGGCTGCATAAACCATCCAAAGGGTGGGCAGAGAGGTTCTGGCTTGCTTCTAGAAAACTTTGGGACACACTTTGTGATTTTCTGGCTCTGTGCTCCCACCTTTTTGTTTGGTAGCAGATGTGTGTTGTATTTGTGCTGTTTCTCCGGGGCATGCTGCCTGGGTGGGGAAGACAGCCGTGCAGAGGATGGAGGGCACTGCTGTGATTCTGTAGGGGGGTGACAGAGGGCAGGCTGGCTTTGGATGGACAGGCAGCAGGGGTGCTCCCGGGGATCCCCATTGCTCTGAGGCCCTGCAGAGGTTATCCTTGTCCCATTATGTGTTGAAGAGACCTGGCCTGACCCAGTGTCCATCTTCCCTGACAGACCAGTGTCTCCAGCTTCTCTCTCTCTCTCTCTCAGCAAGTCCATTCATTCATCCGGCACTTAGCCGGCACACACTTGTTCAGCGATTGCTGTGTGCAGACTCTCCCTACAGAGTGAGGCGTGGTGTCCACCTTCACATTGTGGAGTAGGTGGGGTAGGTGGCCTGGAGACACTCACACACAACACACACACACACACACACACACACACACACACATACACACACACACATACACACACACACACGGGCTCCTTCAGTGCAGAGTGGGAGGTGCTCTGATGGAGGAGGGAGCCAAGTGCTCTGGGGGTGTCAAGGATGGGAGACTCCTGGTGTCAGGTGGGGATCAAGGAAGTCTTCTTGGAGGAGGTGATATACAAAGAGTAGGAATTCTCCAGGTGGTCAGACAGGAAGGGACAGCCTAGGAGGAGAGACCTTGATGTGCAAGGGTCCACCTTTCCCCAACAGGCTGGAAGGTCCTGGAAGGGGGGTTGCGTCTCTCTCATCAGACTCCAAGCTCTTGAAAGGCGTCTGAGCCCCTGTGCACCACCCCTCTCCCAAGACTGGGGGTTCCTTGAGGGTGGGTTGGTATTTTCTGTTTCTTTTGTCTTTTGTTCCAGATCGACAGGCATTTATTTCTGTGCATCTCCCGTTAGCTCTGTGAAAGCAGGGCCCCTGCCCTGTATGAGATGCCTCCCTATTGTCTGGCAGGGGACCTGTTCTATAAAAAGGAGTGGGCATTTTTTGAGTACTTGCTGTGTGCCTGGCATTGTGTTAAGTACTTGACATGTCATTAACTCCTTCAGTCCTCACAATAGCCCTTTGAAGTAGGTGCCACCACCGTTCCCATTTTACAGATGGGGAAACTAAGGGTATGGGAGATTAATTAACTTGTCTGAGGGCACACAAGTAGCAGGTGTCAGAGTCAGGATCCAGACATAGGCAGTCTGACTCTGAAGCCCATGCTCTAACCCCTGAACTCTTGGAAATGGGCTTTGTTTGCCTGCGAGTTTGGCGGGCTCAGCTTCCCCATGTGACTTGGAGGGCAGCCCCTGTTGGGCAGCTCTAGCAGGGAGCCTTTGGCTTTGGAGAAACTCTGTGGTGCTTTCAAGGCAGGAAAGAGCGAGTGGGGGTTATGGCAGGGAGAGAAGCCACAGACGGGTATCTGGGGTCCCCAAGGGAAGGATGGAGGGTGGGAGGAGCACACAGGTCTGAAGATTTAGCCAATTGAAGTTGGGAAAGGCAGGGGCTGCTGAGGTCAACAGAGGTGGGTGGGCAGGGGCAGGCATTGCTTAGAACCAGGTCTCTCTTTCCCTTTGTTTCCTCTGTCCCTGTCTGGTCTCTGTCAACACTTGGATCCAGCTGCCCTTCAGTATCCCTGGCCTGGCCTCTGCAGGAGTATTCTTCACTGGCTCCCCCCTCTCCTTCTGGCCACTTATATGCCTGTAACATATATGACTGCTTTTTTTCTTCTTTTTTCTTGACAGAGTCTTGCTCTGTTGCCTGGAGTGCCGTGGCATCAGCCCAGCTCACAGCAACCTCAATCTCCTGGGCTCAAGCTATTGTCTTGCCTCAGCCTCCTGTGTAGCTGGGACTGCAGGTGTGAGACCCCATGCTCGGATCAGTTTTTCTCTTTTTAGTAGAGACAGGGTCTCGCTCTTGCCCAGGCTGGTCTCCAACTCCTGAGCTCAACCGATCCCCGCCACCCCCACACACCCCCGCTTCAGCCTCCCAGAGGATTACAGGCTTGAGCCACTGTGCCTGGCCCACATATGACTGCTTGATTCCTGTGCTCCAAAACCTTCCGTGACTCCCCATGACCCAGGGCCTACCCAGATCTCCAGCCTTCTCTCAAGCCCCGATGTGATCTGATCCCAGCCTGCCTCTGTGGCTCTGCCTCTCTCAACTTCTGTTCCAGATGGTCAGTTCTTGGTGTCCTTTCTTTCCCTCTCCACGAATGCCCTCGCTCATCCCCTGGTCAAATGCCTACTCATCCTTTTTTTTCACTTTGGACTTAGCTCAAGCCTTTCCCACTGTGGAGTAGCTTCCCTGGCCACTCCTACTGCAGGCGTGTCTGCTGTGTGCAGGTCAGATGCTCAGGTTGCCTCTTTGTTTCAGGTTATTTTCCCAACTCCACTGTGAGCTCCTCGAGGAGCAGATTGTGGACGACAGTAACTGTGTGTGATAGCTGTACCTGACGATAACAACCACCTAGTACAGCACCAAAAAGAATTTACATCCGGGGATCTGGCCTTCACCCTTCTACCTCTAAGGACCTTTCTGTGTTTGGTCCTCTTTGGGCCCCCAAATCTCAGATTAATGTCCCTCAGGCAGAGTGTTCCTCCTGGGTGACAGGGCTAGATGAGGACAAAAAGCAGCAGGGGGTGTAGGGGAGCCAGGCACCTGGAGGGGCTAAGGGGAGTGAGGGCTGTGGGGAGACTGAGGCACAGGCCGTGCAGTGGGAAGGAGCAGGAGATGGGGAGTGAGGACTCTAAGAAGTGTCACTTTGTCTTAGGCATGTAAATGCCTGTTGAGACTCTGGTCAGGTCTGGAAGGCATTGCAGTTTGCTTTGGTGATGGACTGATGTTTTCTTTGAATGCAGCACCATACAGAGACTGGCCACAGGGTGACCCAGACCATGCGGGCTGTGCTGTCAGCTGGGGAGCGCCTGCCCTGGGGCCAGGAGCCACAATTACAGGCTTTGCTCCAGTCCTCATAGTAACACAGCAAGGTGGGTGCTTTGCATGCCATTTTAACTGTTGAGAAAACTAAGCTTTAGAGAATTTAGGAACACTGAGGGGAAAGAGAACATTGAAAGAGAGAAGGTCAGGGGTAGATCTGGCCCTGACATAGACCTCTAACCCTAGAGCTATATCTTAGGGTAAGGCCACCATGGACATTGAGTTCCATGTTGTGGGAGATGTAGGAGGCTCATTAGTCTAGAAAATGAGTGTATCAGCTCTGCTGTGTCCTCGGGGTCAGAGGTGGCCCAGGCCAAGGCCTGTGTAGCCATTAGGGGTCAGATGACAGTTTGATTCGTTAGCTTGGGAAAGGCCTCCTGTGAGGCCTGACATGGGAGGGAACGGGATGGTGCTGGGAGACGTGTTGAGGGGGCCAGGGCAGTTGGATTAGTGCTCTGAGGCCTTTGTGACCAAGGCCAACCTCGACTGCACAACTCATCACAGCAGTGAGCTTCCTCCTGTCAGCATGAGAAGCCCCTTTGGTAAGGGGCAACTGACAGCTGAGAATAGCTTCGTTTGGGGAGTGAGAGGTAGGGCTTAGCTTGGCACAGTACCGGAGGAACAGCCTGGGCATGGATGTCATGAAATATGGGTTCCAGGCCCCCTTGGCTGTAGGGGAGTCCCTTAATGTCTCCACATGCCTCAGTTTCTCCACTGACACGTTGCAAATGCAAGAGCCCATTTTGCTCATCTCAGAGGGTGCCAGAGAAGTGACAATGATTTTTGAGGTCAAGTCCACTGTTCACATGTGCACATGTGAGCTGGGGGTGAGGGTGGGATCAGTGGCCTACTCATCCTTTTTGAGATGAAGCCTTTGACAGCCAGCCTGTCATAGGCTGACCTGTGGCATGGGCAGCTTCATCAGTATAGATGTCATTAGTGAGATCCCCATAGGGACACAGAGGGGCTCAGGCAGGGCTGGGATCTGTGGAAGGACAGAGTCAGCCAGGAGAAGGGGTCCTGGCAGACAGGGGCTGTCATCCTGCTTTTCAGGACTCCTTGGGAAAAAGGATTCTTTGCACCCCCATCTCCCATCAACTGACTTGGAGCGCAGCAAAGAATAGTAACAGTAATGAGGACAAGGCTCACCTTTACTGAGGGCTAACTGTGTGCCAGTCTCCATTCTAAGCACTTTACCTACAGTAACTCATTTCTGCCTCTCAACAACTACACGTAAAGGATGCTGTTTTATATATATATATATATATATATATATATATATATATATATACACACATATATATATATTCACATATGTTTATATTTACATATATATATACAATTTTTGAGACAGGGTCTCACTCTGATACTCAGGCTAGAGTGCAGTGGCGTCATCATCGTAGTTCACTGCAACCTCAAACTCCTGGGCTCAAGTGATCCTCCTCCCTCAGCCTCTCAAGTAACTGGGATTATAGGCGTGCACCACCATGCCTGGCTAATTTTTCTGTTTTTTGTAGAGACGGGGGTCTCACTCTTGCTAACACTGACCTCGAACTCCTGACCTCAAGCGATCCCCCTGCCTTGGCCTCCCAAAGTGCTAGGATTATAGGTGTGAGCCACCGTACCCGGCCCAAGGATATTGTTTTTATCCCTACTTTTACAGATGCAGAAACCAGAGCAGTTAAGTGACTTTCTCAAGCAGTTCAGTGGGTCTCTCAGTGGTGGTGTCCTGACCCAGTCCCAAATGGGCCAGGGCTTGTCCATGCTAAGCAATGAGGAAGTAGCCCTGAATTCTTCATGCTTCAGTGGGTGACTCTTCTGCTGAAAGGAGCTCATTTGCCCCCCATGCCAACACTAGGCAGAGGTTCCCCTTCCCCCAAACAGAAAACCTAGATTTGAACCCCTGCTGTGATTCACTGCTTATGTGTTCTCGGGCAAGTTAGCTCGTCTGTGAGATGGCTGGACAAATAAATATTTTTTGAGTGCCTGTAATGTGCCACATTTGATTTAAATCCCACCACAACTTATTAGGTAGGCATTATTTCCTCCATTTTACAGCTGGGGAAGTTGAGGCACAGATAGATCCCTTAAGCAGACTACCCAAAGCCACACTGAAACAAGCTGGAATTGAGCCCATCCAGTCTGTCTGATTTTGGAACTTACATACTCTCCACTTTTCCCCATTCCCCAAAGTATGAGCCGCAAAGCCCCAATTCCTGGGAGCGTTAATAAGTGTTATGCGGAAAAATAAAAATAAGTTTCTGTGATCACGTCTGTTTATGAAAGGCTGTTTTCAACAAAGTTAAACAGACTCTTTGCAGCAGGACTTCTCAGAGCCTTTATTGTACCAGTGTGCACTGGGTAGTTCTGAGAGGAGTACAGAGTTAGTATTAACCAAATTTCCTTTGCTGTAAAAAAGTTGTTGAGGAGAATCCCGTGGGAGAAGTGTGCTTTGGAACTTACTTTGAGGAATGCTGTACTTCATCCTGCTGCTTTCCTGGTAATGACGGGTGTGAGGACAGCAGCCAAAACTGTGACGCCACAAGTGGGATTGTCACTGTCATTATACAAGCTTTGTCTCAGTTGCAGTATTATTTTTCCGGCCATGTGTTTTGGGAGTTTTTTCAGGATATTGCTTTTCTCATTCTCCCTTGATCTAAGTGCCCTTGAGCTCAGGGCAGGTCGGCCTGTAGGGCTCACTGTTCCTCGTGTCTCTGTTGTCTTCACCAAGCCCTTGCCTGGGCTGTGCCCCTCCTTGCCCTGCCGGTTGCCCTCCCCTCCGTCTCCTGCCCAGCCTTGTTCGGGAGGAAAGTGAGAAAGGATTGGAGGAGGGAAGTGATTTGGCCAGGGCCATGTGGGGACTAGGGCCATGTGGGGACCCGCGCCCCAGCGGCCCCTGCCTCCTGTCCGCAGCGCTGGCCTCCAGTGGGCAGGGGAGTGGCCCTGGAGGCTGGCTGTAGCCTGTGACCCCTTCCCCCTGCAGTCTCTCCTTGACCTGCCAGGCAGGCACTGTGGGGTGGAGGGTGTGGGGCAGGGGTGAGCATGGGAGTGCTGGTGGCTCCTCTTCAGCCGGGCAGGACTGAGGTGGAGTGACAGGTCCGCCACCCCTGCTGAGTGCTCAGTAAACCTGGGGTCGTGGACTGGGACACCCACCGTGGAGCCCAGTGGGTGGGGGAATGTCACGGGCATCTGCACTCTGAGACCTCAGCTAGCCCCTCACTTCTTGGTGGGGCTTGCCAGGCACGGACATCCCCTGCCCTTTGGCTGGCCTCGACTGCCCCTGCCCTGACCTCTGGGTTCCCTGGGGCCAGCCCGGACATCTGTATCCGTCTTGCCCCAAACTCTGGAGATTCTGACAAATTTCCTTTCATTGCTTCCAGCCATGTTATTTAAAGTAATTAACCTTAATTTATAAATTTTTATATCAAACTGCCTTTTAACTTTTAGAACTGGCAGGAGCAGCCTTATCCCTGGGCTCCTAATAGTTCTCCATTTAATCAAAATTCATCCATCAGGTTCCAGTGTTAAATCATCTTTTAATTGGGAGTTACATTCTGGTTAATAGTTTTATAATTCGCCTCCTCTAATAGTTTTTACCACAGGGATCTCGACTCCATTTTTCCTCACTCTATTATTGCCGGCATGTGGTTCTGCGGGGATGGCTTAGCGCGGCCCCGCCTCTCTGGCCTCTGCTGGTCGCCTCTTTTGTTCTTGGTGGTCTCATTAATTCCTGAGAAGAGTTCTCCTTCCTCCTCATTACCAGGGCAGAACCACTCTCCTCGTGAGGGGCAGCCTTCTCATTTCCACAGCCTTCGGAGCTGTGGCCAGGGTCTGCTCCTCTCCAAGAGAAAAAGCCCAAGTGGAAGGAAGGGAGAGACGAAGGCAGAGACAGAAGGTCCTGGAGGGACAGAGAGAGAATATGGAGGAAGGAGGACGTGGGAAGCCGGCACAGGCTGTGAGCCAGGAGAGTGGAGCTGAGGAGTCTGGAAGTGGACCCTGCCCTGGCACCTCTCCTGGATCCTCAGCTGTGTCCTCTCCTGCTTTCTCCTTCTCAGGGGTATGGGGCCTGGGCAGAGGCAGGTGATGGAGGAAGGAGAGTGGCCCTGCTGGGACCTCAGGGTGGCCTGGAGGCATGGCTAGAGATGGGGGGCACAGCTGGTGGGCCTGGGGAATCCCTGGGGGATGGATGGAGGGCAAGGAAGTCCCTGTCCACTCTGGGCTGCTTCTGCACTTGTCACAGCATCAGAATATTCCTGATGGCCAAGAGGGTGTGAGACCCCAGAATCCGAAAGGGGAGAGAGAGACCTGAGTGGGACAGAGAAGGCTTGTGTGTGCTAGTGAGAGTAGGTGTGCATGTGTTCCTGCGTGTGTGCACATGCCACATGCATGCATATTGGGGGAGGCACCGTGTCACACGCATTTGCCAGGGTGCATAAGTAGGAGCACGCCCTCTCGTGTGTTCCTCTCAGAATGAGTCACTGCATCTGCCCTGGGGCATGTGTCGGGGCTTGGCTCAAGAAGGTCTGGGCATGGAAAAACCACATGGGCTATTTACAACTTCTTTTCTGCGAGCCCTCTCTGGGCCTCAAGTGTCGCATTTGTGAAATGAGGACCTGCAGTTCACCGTTTTGCCTGGGACTTTGAAGAGGCAGTATTTGAGCCGGCTGCATGCTTCCTGGGCTGCTTTTGTCAATATTTTGGTAGCACTGTGACTTTTGTCATATAACGGCTCTTGGTGTGATGCAGTTTGACCTGCAGCTGGGCAGACATGAAGGCCATCAAATGTGTGGTTCCCTCCGCAGGCTCTGACCTGAAGGAGGGTCTGCCCTGGGGGGCTGGAGGGACAATTTTAGTCCTGGCTGGATTGGGGTTTGGGATTTGAGGACAATCGTCTTGACCTCCTAAATGCCAACTGGCTCAGATTGGCAGGATGAGGAGTTGGTCTTCGCCCCTGGAGAGTGAAGATGTCGACTCTGAAGCAGGAAGCAGATCAGTTTACTTGGTTTAACTGAGGCAGAATGCTGGTTCTGGCTGAGTCCAGACTCCTCCCAGCTGTGTGCTTGGTTGAGCCTCTTATCCTTGCTAGGCCTCCTTTTCTCATCTGTAAAGTGGAGGAACAAATGGTCTAGCACCTCTTACCTGTGACACACCGTGCCCCCACCATAGCCCCTGGCAGGCCACTGGGGTAGCCTGGGGGAGGACCCTGTACCCTCAGACGCAGCCCAGCCAGAGGCTGTGCCTCCCACTCTGTTGGAACCAACTTGACCCTCAATGGCCCCCACCTAGGCCTGCAGGAAAAGTGAGAAGAAGGAGGGGAGAGGTTGCCACACACCTGCCTTTGCCCTCCCTAGCAGGGAGCAATCACGGAGGACTAAATGGAGGAGGAAGAGGTTGATGTACAGAGGTAGTTGGATTTAGGGTTTCTTGGTGCATGGGATGAAATGCCTTAAGTCCTGAGAGGAAGAGGAGGAGGAGGATGAGGAGGAGGAGAGCAGCATCTGTTGTGAGCCTACAACGTGCCCTAGGGGCACTGTGCTCAGACCTTCCAGACCATTGTGACATCTAAGCCTCGTGACAATAAGGATGATTGGTCTCATTTTACAGAGGAGGAAACTGAGGCTCAGGAAAGTTAAGGAATTTTCTCACTCAGTGTTGCACATGGGCTAAGGAATTCAGACAGAATCACGGTGGGAGCCCAGGTGAGGCGACTGCAAAGCCTGGGCATTCCTGTGGGGTCTTGAGGGCAGGGAGCGGTCTGGGCTTTGGGCCCAGCCTACTCCCAATGGGGCCACTGACCTCACTTCTTGCTCCCCTTAGAGGCTGTCACCAGGTTAGGGGTGGGTGGGTGGAAATGCTGGTGGAAGCAGCAGATGCCCAGGACTGCCCTGAAGCTACAGGATTCAGGTTAGACTTGTGGCAAGAACGCAGGTCCCGACTGCCCGGGGTGGGAGGACGCAAGGAGCCTGGGCTGACTTCTCTGGGGCATCAGGGGCTGCTTAGGAGCTCAGGCTGCTCCCACAAATAATCTGCCTGCACTTGGGAAGGGGTGAGGTTTGGGCCTTGGGGGAGGCGGCGGGATTGTCAGGTTGACCACTGCAGAGACCCACCAGCCCGTACTGGGATGGACGAACTACCTCTGACTGTGCTGGTGTAACGGCTGGCCAAGTGCACAGGCTCCAGATACCAGAGCTTGTGGTCCAGCCCCCAGCGCTGGCGAGCACAGTGACTTTGGACAAGCCACTTGACTCCCCGTGCCTCAGTTTCCTTATCTGGAAAATGAGAGTGTGAAGAAAAGCTGTTTCATAGGTAGTGTGAACACTAAATGAGATAAACACTTCATAGCATTTCGCCAAGCGCCACCCAGTTAAGTGGTGATTGCTATCATGAATTGTCTGTGAAGGGAGGGGAGGCAGCACACGTCTGAGTCTAGAGTCCCGTCTGGGTAGTGCTGAGTGGGCTAGTGTCAGTCCTGACTCGCTCTTTCTTGGAGACCTTGAAAGAAATCCACCAGACCTCCCTAGGCCTCAATTTCTTCAATTGCCCAATGGGGACCTAACTCCATGACCTTCTCTGGGGACACAGAGATGATCAATGGCTAGAAATGTGTTGCAGATGTTCTGGGCCTGAGCAGATGGAGCTCACCCCTCATCATATTCAGTTGGATTCCCTCATGGGGTCCCCTATTATAATCCTTATCCCCACTCACCCCCATAATAAATCAAAAAAACAGTTATTGAACCCCTCTCTTGTACCAGGAACCATGTCGGTGCCACAAAAGTTATAAATAGCACTTATTGGGTGCCAGCTCGGTGTTCTAAATGATGCACAATTATCTGGAACCTGCACAAACACCCCGTGAGAGAGGTGACAGTCGCCCCCACTTAACAGATGCAGATGACGCAGGTGTGAGTGGTCCGGTAACTCGCCGAAAGGTCACACTGGAAGACAGCCAGCTGTGATGCAGACCCGGCTGCTTCTCCTCCAGAGCCCATGCCTTGTGCCTCTGTTTCCCACCTTGCTGTTGAATCCACAGGGCCCTCCAGGGAGCTCAGGATTGTTGTCATTTCAGCAAACGAGCAACCGAGATCCCCAGAGGTTAAATACCTTTTCCAATCCCCTTCCACTGGCGGATGGCCAAATCCACCTCCAAAGTTGGGTTCCTCTGTCCCCAGTGACCCACTGACTCCTATGGGACACAGATGTCTTTTGGTCCTAAGTCTCTGTTTTCCTGTTTTCTTTGTGACCCTCTGTGTCCCCTGAATGAGTCCCTGGTGGCCAGTGGCTCTGCCAGTTGGGAAGCTTTGTAAGTTGTACAGTCACTGCTGGGAGGGTCCTTACTTGGGCCCGAGGGCCTGGGGACTGAGGTCTGTGTGGTGACATTAGAGGATTGCTAAATAAGGAGTCAAGTCCCCACAGTGCAGTGTCCAACCCTGGCCCTTACATTTGACAAACTCTCATTGAGCCCATTTCACAGATGAAACAGCTGATGCTCAGAGAGCCTGAGCTGGACTTTCCCCCCTCTCATCAAGGGGCTGGAGCAGTTGAGACCACATCCCTGACATAGGCCCGTGGGCCTGGCTGGCTCTGGTCCCTGGGAGAATGAGGGGTGAGCTCAGGGACAGAGTGCAAATGTGGAGCTGGCCTTGGTGCTGAGGAGCCCTGTGTGCTTGTGGGGGTCTGCAGAAGGGGATGGAAGGATGGATTGGAGCTTCTGGTCGCCATCCCTCAGCAGCCAGAGCTGGGCCGGTGTTTGCCCCAAGCCCTGGCCAGTGGGAGTCCATCTCTGGGCCTGAGCCGGCCGCTGATCAGCCTGCTGCCCCACTGTGTTACCTTCCCTGTAGGACAGTCACCTGGCCCAGGGGTGATAGAACAGCTGAGGGGACAAAGGGGGGCGCAGCAGCAGAAAGGGGAGCAGGGGAGAGAGGTCATTCCCTTGAAGCCTCAGGGCTTTTAGCCCTGCCAGGCAGTGGGGAAGTGTTAGGACCCCTGGGCCTCAGAGAATGAAGTGTTTGTTTCCCGTGAGGGAAGCGGGGAGTGGAGGGGAAGAGGCAGAAGGACAGAGGCTCACTAGAGGGGACAGAGCTGGGAGAGGAGGAAAGGGTCTTTGGAGTGGTGGCTGGGCTCTAGAGTCCCTGTTTCTATGGAGGAAGAATTTGGACTCTGCTGCACAGGGAGAAGTCCCAGCCTCCTCTGTGTCCCTTCTGGGGATGGAGGGGGGCAGGTGGGCTTCTCTAGGCCAGGGCCCCTCACACCTGCCCCCAGTAACACCCCCCACATCCCGACCTGGGAGAAGCTGCTGGTTCCTGGGACACAACTCCCAGGGCAGTGAACTGCCAGGCTTCAGCCTCAGAAGGAATCACCCCTCTGTCTCACAGATGGGGAAACTGAGGCACTGGCAGGGGCTTTGGCTCTGCTCTTTGTAGATATGAGGCTGGGCTCCTTCAGGTGGGATGCCGTGAACAGCAGCCCAGCCCCAGCCTGCTGCTGCCAAGTCCTGGCTGGTTTTCGGTTTCCTGATTATCAGGAGGAGGGGAGGCAGCCCCAGCCCCTTTCATTCCCAGCGCTGTACGGATGACTCTCTGGGGAGAAGTGAGATGTAGTGGTGATGGGGAAGGTGGGGGCAGGAGGCATTTATTAGGAGCCCCTGGGGGTGCGTGTTTTATATATGCTGTTCCTTTGACTCATCAGTGTCTGTGGGGCAGAAATTATTACTCCAGTTTTGCACGTGAGGAAGGCTAGACTCAGAAAGGTTAATTAAATTGCCTAAGGTCACTCAGCTGGTGAGTGGGAGAAACCAGGACTTGAATACAGGTCTGGCCCCAAAGTCTGGGCTCTTTCCATGCTGCTGTGTGCAGGGGTGAGGTGGAGGGAGAACAGCTGTCACGCCCTGCTCCCCCACCCCTCAAATGGCCTGGAGAGGGAGACACAGGCCAGGAGGTGGGGTCTGCAGGGGCACGGTGGGGTCAGCTGGGGAGGCACCCCATGTCCTTGGACCTGGAGCACCTGGGCCCATCTGCATGGAGCTGGGCCAGTCCCCTCTGCTGTCTGGGCAGCATGTGAAGCGAGTGGCTATGAGGTGTCTCCCAGATGTTTGCTGAGTGAATGAATGAAAACACAAGTGAAGCTGTGAAGAAGAAGCCCGCTGATTCTAACTTGAGTCAAAGGCTGGGGTGCCAACTTTGACTCCGGACAGAGTCCCTGCAGGTACTAGCCCCTGAATCTTTGCCTCTCTCAACCTGCCGAAATGAAGTCCCCGGCCTTCCCCAGACACCACACGGAGGCCAAGAAACCCACTGAAGGGGCGGGTGGGGCTGCGTACACCGGTGGCCCCAGTCGGCTGCCTGTCACACCAGAGCATCCCCTCTCCTCTGAAGTCACCCTGAGATCTCTCTATCCCAGCTAGGTTAGTTGCTGTTAATTAAACCAATTGTTGGACTTAATACCCATCCCATTAACATGTCTCCCAGACCTATTAATCACTGACCAGTGGAGGGAGGGGATGGGAGCTTCGAGTGGGGATGGAGCGTTCTGGAAACCAAGTCAAGCCACCTCATGGAAGAGAAGGGGCCTGAGATACTCAAGCTCATTCCTGTTTTCCCCTGGGAGTCTTGGAAACTTCTATTCCAGCCTCAGAATTCCTGGAAGGCTGCTGTGTCTGCATCCCATGGGGTACAAGGGGGCTTTCCCTTTCGGCTCCCGCTGAGCCTCTGGGGCAGGGCCAGGGAGAGGTGAAGGTGACTGCTGTGTGTACAAGGTGGGGGCTGAGAGCTCATCTATGGGGTCAAAACGGAGGCTGGACAGGGGTGAGGGTTACAGATGGAGATCCGGGATTACCCCTGCTCCACCCATACACACCTGTCCCAGTGCTGCTCCCTCTGTAGCTCTTTGGGGTCAGGTGGGGCTCCCCAGCTGCCTCACTTCTCTGCTCAGGCCTTGCTGGAGGTGGGTGGACTTAGAGGCAGATGCTGGGCCCACGCAGGGACAGTCACTGTTGGGGGTGGGGAGATGTGCCTTCTCCTTCCTCCTTCCCTCCCAGCTGGGCCCTCCCTGTGCCCCAGTGTCAGGGGCCAGCTGGGGCAGGGAGGGAGCCAGGGTGGGGCCATCAGAAGGTGCATAAATCATTATTGGCGAAGACCTCAGCCCTGAGCCGCCGGGTGGAGGCTGCTGCTCGTGGTTCAGGCCAGGGCATAAATCATAATTCCCCTACAATAGATCCTTTTGCAGCCGCCATCAGGAAAACTGTGTTGGTTTTATCGATTTTTTGACACGGGGGCCTAGGCAGCGGGCGGCTCCTGAATCATTATGAAATGAAACTGATTAGGAATTCATGGAATACTAAATAAACTTTACGAGCCCATTGTAAGTTTTTTGATGCATGGGGAGCGGAAAATGAAAACTAATGATATAAAAATTACACAGCGTGCTGAGTATTATTATACCGCTATTGATTTGTTTCAAACTGTACATCAAAATCGAAGAGGGCTGGGGAGGCTCCTGCAGCTATGCTGGGGATGTTTGGGCTCACCAGGGCTGCAGGACTTTTTCCCCTTCTGTTTTTATATATTTTTTTCTTTCTCTTTCCTCCAGCCTCTTGCTCTGAAATTTGATGCCCTTCTCCCCACCCCTACTCTCCCAGGGAAGGCCCCAGGGAGTCACCTATTCATCTCCTCACAGGGCAGCCCCTCCCCAGCCCAGAACCTGCACCCAGGCTCAACTCAGATTCCTTAGCCTCCACGGGTCTCTCTCTGGAGCTGCATTTTCAACCTGTGAGTTTCGCTTTTCCCTTCCGCCTCCTCCTTATTTCTCTGAGGAAGGACAGTATGCTTCAGAGAAAAAGAGTTGAAGCACCATGCTTCAACTTCAAAAAGAGTTGAAGCACCGTGCTTGTTAAGCACCATGCTGTGTGACCTTTGGCATATTGCTGTGCCTCTCTGGACTTGGTTCTGGATAGCAAAAACATGGGACCATTAGATCGGGGCCTCTCAAAGTGCGAATATCGTCTTCATAGCTTGTGGAAAATGCTAATTCCTGGGTGCCTCCTTAGAAGAACTGGCTCTAAATCTCAGGAGGGGATCTGGGAATCTGCATTTTAATGCTACCCATGTGACTCCCGTGTCTGGGACTGCCATGTGCTGCACCCACTGATCTGAAGAGACACATCTGAGCCACCTATCGCATTGGTTTGTCACAGGTGCCCTTAAGGCTGTGAACATTGCCCTCCGTGGTAGTCAGCTTTTGCTAGTTTATGGTAACAAACGATTCCTAAATCTCAGTGGCTTATAACAGCACAAGTTAATTTTTTGCTCATCGTGCATATGTACTGTGGGTCACTTGTGGCTCTGTTCTACATGTCTTCATTTTGGGCTTCAGGCTACAAAGGCAGCCCCAATCTGAGCCATGTTATTCTGACGGCGGAGGGAAAAAGCAAGAAAGATGGTGGAAATGAGATGCTCCGAAGGTTTTCGCTTGGACGTGGCGTATGTCACTCATGCCCCCACTCCATTTGCCAAAAGGAGTCATATCCTCAAGTCCAACATCGGTGGGATGGGAAATGCGTTTCTCCCGCAGGGATGGGCACCAGGGAGAGAGAGGCCCTGCAGGGATGGGTGGGGAGAGAAGGCCGTGGATGTTGTGATACACTGTACCATACTCTCCTGGGCTTGGGCTTGGGTCCAGGCTGCCCCAGCATTTGTAGCCCACGGTCTTGTCCTGCTATTTTACACAGATGTGCCTACTTTACACAATCATGTGTCTCCATAACAGTTGTCCACTGGCCTCTTCCTTTACCTCCTCTGAGACCCCCGGCCTTCCTCCCAGGGCCTTCAGCGGGCACCGTTTGGCCTGTTAGCTCAAAGCAGCTCTGTTTCCTTCATTTCTGCCTCCCTGCTGCGGAGGCCTGGAAACACTCACCCTGGCTCCTCAATGGAACGGCTGTAATAATTAGACCTCTTTTGTAAAACTGATCTTTATCCTCTAAATTCAGCGGGAAAATTTAGATTTGTTGTATATTGGACTTTCTTAAAGTGGAATGCATTGGGTAGCTTTCTTTCTAGTGAGTGTCTTACATTTTCACAAGAGATAACTGATGCCAGTGATCTCTTTTGCTAATACTGTTTTTATCATGTCCAACTTCACATCAGCTTGAGACTCAGAGAGGTTGAACTCTTCCCCTGGACACACAGCATGGTGCTCCTAGAGCCACATTGCAGCCCAGATCAGGACATGCCGTGGTGGCACCCTCAGGGAGCCTGTTTATACTTGACATCCCGGGATCACTTGTGGAGGGGCCTGCTGCACTCACTTGGGTCTGGGAGATGCCAGGGATGTCAGTGGCAAAAGTGTGGCCCTTGGGGATTTCAGTATCTCTCTGGGGACATAGAAACACACACACCCACCCACACACACACACACACACACACACACACACACACACACACACATGTTCATACTCTACATGCAAACCTTTTCAGAACCGGACAAAATGGATCACATCATGATCCAGAAGAAACATAGAAGTAGAAGTCTTAAGGTTTGAGTTCGAATCTCAGGTCTTCCCCTAACTGGCTGTGTGGCCTTGGATAAGTTACTTCTTTTATCTGGGACTCAGTTTCTTCTACTGCCAAAGATGAGTTAGGACTCAGGCCTTATGAGATCCCTGCAGGGGATTAGAGCAAGCAGAGGTTAACACACTGGCAAAATTCCCACAAGATATTGAAGCTGATATCACTCCTAACTCTTTTCAATTTGGGGAAAGAGGCTGATATATTAGAAATACAAACTCAGCCTGGCTTCATCAGAAAGAGGAAGTTATTGTCTATGGAAGGGGCCAAGAGAGTCTTCAGTTGCAGTGTGATTTGGAGGTTCAGACAATGTTATCAGAGTTCTGTCTTCATCTCTCGGCTTTCCTTGTCTTTCTCTGGGCTGACTGCTTTCTTAGGCATGATCTCTCCTTGTGGTGACAAAATGGCTGCCAGTAGCACTAGGCCCACATCCTAACGATTCAACACCCTGGAGAAAGGGAGCTTTTCTTTTCCGATAGTAATAGTAAAATTCCCAAGACTGAACTTCATTGGCCCAGCTTAGGTCACATGTTCATCCATGAACCAATCCCTGTAGCCAGGGGCAGAGGAAGGATTTCAGGCCTATGGCCATCCCTGGCCAGGGAGTGGCCTCTGCTTCTGTAGAACCACATGGACGATCGTAGGAGAGGGATGCAAGCTCCAAAGGGAAATTGAGGTACAGGTTCAAAAGAGATAGGTTCTGGGCAGGTAAAAGCCATAGTTGTCCACTGAAGTCCCTGAGGTTAGGGGCAGGGGCAGTGGGCAGGGTGAGCGCAGTGTAGGTGAGGATCTTCTGACTCTAAGTCATGCCTGCAACTTTGGAGACAGCTGGCATAAAGCCCAAGGCTGGGGATGTGGAGTCCTTCACATGTTGGGGGAGCTTGGGGACAGCAGTGTAGCCCTGTGGCTGCCCCAGGCGAAGGGAAAGAGTGCTACATCTCCCCTGCCGGCATCCCCATTTCTACATGTGCATGGCTGGTGAAGTTTCACCCAGGTGAGGTGTGACCAATGCTGGTTTCGAAAGTTACAGGTGTGGGTTCCCAGCCAGCTCTACCCCTCCCCAGGTATGTGACGCTGAGCCAGTCCCCTACTCTCTCTGAGCCGAGTTTCTGAGGATTGAGTGAGAAAACATAAGTGCCAGCCCAGACGGTGCTCAGGCAAGACTGGTTTGCCCTCTGGCCCTAGAACCTGCCTTGGCATGCAGAACTCATCCCCCAGTCTGCACTGATGTGTTTGCTGCTTGTGTCTTCCCCTCTGGTCTTTGACAGAGGGCAGGACCGTGTCACATCCGTGATTGTCCCCCGCCTTGGCACTGTGCCTGCTGTGTGGTTGTGCAGTCTGCCAATGGCTGTGGAATGGAGTGACAGGGAGTGGCTGCCGGGCGTCTCTACACGACCTGGCTGCACGTACGGGACCCAAATGTAGCTGGGTCCCCCTAAGCCTCTGCTCTACCCCCATGCCTACCCTGTAGCCATGTCACATGTATATCCAGTTCCCAAAGTGGAGGTAAACAGTGTGGATGTTACTGATGTTGTCATGGAAGCAGGTGACATTGCATATCACACTCCAAACCGATCACGCCACCACCGGGCTTTTCTCTCCTTTGTTCTATCTTTTCCAGGCAGCAATCTTGCCCTCCTCTCCAATCCCAGTTTCTTTTTCTTTCTTTCTTTTCTTTTCTTTTTTTTTTTTGAGACAGAGTCTCGCTTTGTTGCCCAGGCTAGAGTGAGTGCCGTGGCGTCAGCCTAGCTCACAGCAACCTCAAACTCCTGGGCTCAAGTGATCCTCCTGCCTCAGCCTCCCGGGTAGTTGGGACTACAGTCATGCGCCACCATGCCCAGCTAATTTTTTCTATATATATTAGTTGGCCAATTAATTTCTTTCTATTTATAGTAGAGACAGGGTCTCACTCTTGCTCAGGCTGGTGTTGAACTCCTGACCTTGAGCAATCTGCCCGCCTTGGCCTCCCAAAAAGCTAGGATTACAGGCATGAGGATTGGAGGCGCCCAGCCTCCAATCCCAATTTCTTAAACAAAACCAAACCCTCATGTTGCATTCCCAACACAGCCAAACAAAGCCTGATAGGACACAGACACCCTGGCCATGCTCCCCCAGGGCCTCATTCTACCTGCTTCACTGCCCCCACCGTGCCCCCATCTTTGCACACTGTGGCCAACCACAACCACTCAATCCAAACACAGGCCTCTATGTCCCTGCATGCCCAGGGGCCCTCCACATGGATGTCCTAGGGCTCAGAGAGGGGCCACTTCACCCAGCCTCTCTGCAGGCTCCTCCCACTGCCCCCTGAGCACCTGGGTTTGGTCCCCTTCCCCATGCACATTTGTACCTGCGGGTTGGGCAGGTGGGGCAGGAACATTTCTGGCTGGCAGATTCTCCTGGTGGAGTTTGGGCTGCTACACACATTGAATTTAGATGTGGCTCTGAGCAGGCCGTTCATTCATTCCTGACCATATCGACTACAGAATTGAGTGCTACAAGTAAGAAGGAGTTTAGCTATTATTCTCCTACTGATTTGATTTAATGTTTGGTTTATTCCTGTCCCTCTCCCCCCTCCTCTCCTCATCAGTTTGACATTTGCATAGTGTTTCCCTGCAGTTTTGTCGAACACGTGGGGGTTTTTCTGGTAACCCCCTGCTTTGGCTTGAACGATTTTCTTTGGGGGAGTTTGGAGCCCAGTGAGGCATCTTCTTCCTCCCTTAACCTGGAGTTGGGATCTTTCCACCCTCTGGGGAGAGGGGCACGTAAGTAACCAGATCTTCTTGGCTCTAGGCCCTCCCTGAGATTCCTGCTTTTCCGTGTGGGCCTTCAAGTATTCCTGAGTATCCTGTGGGTGGAGTGGGGGTCTCTGTGCTCATGCGCAAACCTGCCCCTGCTGGGTAACCTCTGCCTCTCCACCAGGCACCTCTACCAATGGCTGGAAATCCTTAACGTGCTGGCACAGCTCAACCGCAAGATGGGCGTGTTCTGTTCACTCTGTCCCTTGGTGCTGCCTTTGGTTAGCCGCATCCCTGGCAGGCCGCTCAGACCTCGGGGCTTACGGGTACCTGATTGTCTTAATTTGATGTCCCTTAGCAGCAGACCCAAGACAAGGATTCAGTGGCAGTGGCTTATCTGGGAGGTGAAAAAAACTCCAGGAAGGGCTGGGAAGTTAAGATATAAACTGTGAGTAGATGAGCTCAATCCTGCCCCAGTTCTCCAGGTTACCCAACCTGCCTAAATCCCTGGGGGCAGAGGATCCAGTGGGGACCCCTTTTTCCTACTAAAAGGCTGTCCAGCCAGTTGAGGCAGGGCCCAGGGGGGTGGGGAGGGGCAGGGAGGTCTTCAGCAGAAATCTGCAGATCCCTGAGTTCTAACTCCTGCTCCTGGCCCCCCTTCTCTAGATGGCTCTAGAGCAAAGCTGGAACCAACGGGATGAGGTTACAGGGGGGCAGCTAGAAGCCGGAGCAGAGGCCTACACACAGGCAGACGCGGCAACCACAGCAGGGGCAGGGGACGATCAAGTGATCAGAAGTGATCAATGGAGGTTGAATCACCACCTGCCAAGAGATTAACATAGGGAGAAGTCAGGGAGCTAGCAAATATTAAACACCTTCTGTGTACTAGCCCTGGATAGATAGAACTAGAATGCAAGCTCCTGAAAGGCTGGGGCCCATGTTTTATTTACCTTTGGATTTTCAGAGCCTAGCATCATGTTTACCTCTTGGTTATAAAATCTAAAATAAGAGGAAAAATAGCTACCTTTACTACTTTTTATCGTTACCTTCTATATTTGTTGTGATGAATCCTTACAACCATCATTATGGTTGGTCTCCATTTTACAGATGAGAAAACCAAGGCTCAGTGGAGTGGATGGCTTGTCCTGGGGCATGCATTTATTTCCTAAGCGGCATAGCCAGAATTAGAACTCAGATCTGTCTGCCTTCCCATGTTCCTGATTTTTCTCCTCCATGTGGCTTGTCCCTGCTCTGGGCACGAGGTTGGACTACGGATGTCCTCGGAGGGCCTTCCTGCTTCTGAGGTTCTGCCTTGTTAGCTGCCACCTCCCTCCACCCCTGGCCAACCGCAAAGAAAAGGAAAAGTCCTTTCCTCCTCCTCAGGTGGCTCGTGGCGGATTACTTAGCGCTTGACACGGCGTGTCTCTGTGTCACTGTTCCCGGGCGGAATTAAATCAGGGCAGGAAAATATTAATTTGGAGTTGGGGATGGAGGCCGCTCCTTTCCAATTACTCTCCACCCCGTCAGGCTTATCCTGGTGCAAACAAGGAAGGAGGCTGGATTAATTGCTTTGGACTCTGCCCCGCTCCGGTCCCAATTACTGGGCCGGCTTGGCTCCCAGCATTATGAAGCACACTGCTGTGCAGGAAATTGTGTGAAATTTTAACGGATTTTCAGATGCAATAATGGCGCACACGATTCGGGGCCAGCATTCACGGGGCGTTGGGCCCTCTGTGCCTCGGCTGAGGTTAAGCTGTTTGGGGTTTCTTTGTGTATTAAAGGATCATCTGGTTAACCCCATAGCCCAGGGCTGCCAGAACTGTTCAGACTCCGACCCTGCAGAGGCAAGGTGGGCTTGTGGAGGACAAGGAAGCCCACTGCCTTCCTAACAGTAATAATAACACCATCTTCTGAGCCTCCAGAACATGCCAGGTGCTTACCCACAACATGTATGAGCCTCACCCTTTGAAGTTCTTGTTTTTTCTGCATCTTATAAGGGAGGAAAAGGGGACTCAAAGAGGTTAAGTGATTTGCATAAGGTACCTGGGTTACTGGGCAGAGCCAACATTTAAACCCAGGTCTGTATCCAAAGCCACCCTGTTTTCTGCACCACTCTGCCTCCTCCCTCGTTTTCTATTTCTCCTTCTTAAGAATACAATATAAATGTGTGTCCCCTACCACAGTGGCATTTCTAGGGTTATTTTCTTGTTCCAGCTCTGCATCTTCAGCCACGGTTAAGGCACCTGACATACAACAGGTGCCCACGAGAAGTTTGTTGAACTGCACTCAACCTGCCCTGGTACCTGGACTCCAGGATTTATTAGTGGAAGGAGGGAGTGGGCTGGTGCAACCCAGAGACATCTTTGGGTCTGTGAAATGAGCCCTGTTTGAGCCTATCTGGAGCCCCAGAGAGGGTGGGAGGAGAAGGCGTCCCCAGCCCTACTGTGTCACAGGGGTTGTCTAGGTGCTTCCTGTGTATTGTTTCTGTTGATCCTCACTGTGACCCTAAGAGAGAGGTGGCCTCACCCACATCTGAGAGGTGTGGGGAGCAGGTGCAGGGAAGGGAGTGGACTTATCTGGGGCTGTGCAGGGGTGAAGAATGGCCTGACCTGCCTATGTCAGGACCTCAGGACTTTGGTTTGCCTCAGTCAGTTGGAGCTGGGAAGGCTGGGTTTCCTGGGGTGCGGGTTCTAGCTTCGGGGGTTCCACACCTTTTAACACCATGGTACCTGTGGTTTCAATATTAATCAACGTTCCACCCACAAGGTTAATATGCCAGGCTGGTAAAAGTGGAGATGCTCTGGTGAAAGAGGGACATTGGGACTGTTTCCTGGCTCCTCCTACACCCCCTGCATGGCTCTAGAAGAAGCTTCCAGGAACCCCAGGGCTCTACTGAGCAGGGTCTGAAAACAAATGATGCAGCCTCCCTCTCCCAATTTTTATGGAGAAGGAAGCTAAGGCCCAGAGAAGGGCAGTGATTTGCTTCAAACCACACAGCACACGGTCCCAGCCTGGAAGTCTCCGTTGTGTGAGCTACACCAGGGAAATATTGTGGGGCTTTGTCCCTGGGCTATGACCTAATATCTGCTTCCAAGAAACCAAAACTTAGATTACCTCATTTTTCTGTCCCCTGAGACTTAAGTCTAAAGCAGGGGTCTGGTGAGCCCTGTGGAGAGGCCCTGAGAGAGTGTGTGTGGGTAGAAATGGAAGGTAGTGAGGCTAGCTAGGGACCCTGACCTCACCTCTGTGCTGTTTTCTCTCTCCCACTGTCACTGTCCTGCCCTCATTGACTCTCCGTCTCAGGGGTTTTTCTCCCCATGAGTCTCAGCATCTGGCAGCTTCAGGCCAGGATTCTTTGGCTGGTAAGGGCTGTTCCCCTGCACATTCCCTGCTGCCACACCCCCAGTGTCTGTGGAGAGACCAAGATGACCAGAGCATGCCTGTCCCCATTCCCAGAGCTCTTGCCCTGCCCCCTCAGCCTCTCCTGGTCTCCAACCCTTGTCTGTAATCATGAATAGAAGGATAAAAAAGAGATCAAACCCCAAGGTATCTATTTATTTTTGAAAAAATCAGGGTGATAAAAGCCTGTGCAATTAAATGCAGAACTGAGCTCTGAGCTTCCTAGCAGCCAAAGCAAAAAGGAAAACATTGTGGTTCCATGGCTTGTATTGTTTAACAGGAGGATGCGTGTTTTTCTTCCTGGGCTTATGCTTTGAAAGGTTGTTTCTAGTGATTCTTTAGCTAAGAGGGCCTTAGAGTGGCATAACGAATGGGGCCTCAGTTTCACAGCTCACACAGGGGCATCTGAGTATTCATGCCAGTTATTTGGAAGTTGGTGTCTAAGAGGGAAGAGCTCTCCCATCTCTGTGTGGCCAGCTCTGGAGGCTATGGCACTATTGTAAAAATGCACTGAGAAAATTCCATATAATCTGCCCAGCAGAGACAGGCGGCTGGATAAGAGGCAAGAGCCATGGAATATGAGGTGGACTGGCCAGTGATGATGGAATATGAGAACCCCTGCCTTGGGGGATAGGTGTGGCAGTGGGGGGACAAATTAGGCTGAGGAGGGTGGTTAGATTTGCATTCTGGTCTCACTTTGCTGTCTGGAAGAAAATTCCTCCAAGGAATTCCTCTGGAGGAATTGTTGTATCACTCCCCCAGACCTTCAAAACTGCAACAGCTTGAGGCATGACATGGGGGTCTAGGATGGCTGTAGAGTAGGAGGATGGACCCAGAGCCAGCAAGCGGGGTGACTGACTTAGAGAAGGGGACAGTGATAGGGAGTTTGGGGAAGTGAACGCTATGTAGCTCACAAATCTCAGACTCTGGTGAAACTGTGAGATTCTCCACATGGAAAGAGAATCAGTCTTATTCATGATGGGCCCCAAAGACAAGGATGTTGGAGATGATGAGGGTGGGGGAGGGGCAAGGGTGAGGCACGCGGTGATCATCAGTAGCTGTTTAGTTCTTGCCAGCCCCTTTTAGCAAAAGGAGAATTAATTATGTGCAGGGGATGCCCCCTTAATGGCTATCATTTAGTTTAATTTAAGAAACAGGCCCCTCTGCACACCCCCACAGCCAGCACCACCACCATTGGCAGCTGCATTGATTAATGGCCTCCTCCTAGATACAGGAGAGCAGCGGTTCTCAAACTGGAACGAGCCTTAGATTCACCTGAAGGGTTCCTTTAAACACAGTTTGCAAGGCCCCAGCCCTGGGTGCTAATGATTTGCATTTCTAACAAGTTTCCAGGTGATGGTGATGCTACTGGTTGGGGGAACACACTTTGGAAATCACGGTAGAGAGGTGGTTTCATGTAGTTCCATCCCAGGACTTGGGAACTCTGCCCTGTACCCCCTCCCAAGAGTCGTCTAATCCAACGGGGGAGGGGCATAGCCATCTCTGCCACTTTGGTGCCCCCAAGTGCACCCACTCCCAGTGATGTGTGAGACACATGCATTTTCCCAGCATCTCGGTGGTCCCTATCCCTGGGCATTTCTGTTCCAGAGAGGGATGGAGGAATGCCAAGGGCCTGTTCCTCTACCACTCTGCCCAGATGCAGCCCCTCCTGGGCTGGATTCTGCGTGTGCCCACTTGCTGCATCCTCAGCCCCAAGCCCAGAAGGGCCCAGGGGAGGCTGGGTCCCTGTTCTGCAGGCGCCCTGCTCCCACCCACCACGTGAGAGCGGTCAGACAGCCAGCATCTCTGGCAAGCTGGCAGCGGCAGGAGGGGGCCTACAATTACAGGTAATTGTGTGACCACAGGCAGGTCCTGCCCCCCATCGATTCGGAGCTGGCTCTGCGGGCTTTGCCAGGGCTACCATCCAGAGAGCCTGTTTGCACCTGTGTCAAGGCGAGCTCAGGAAACCTAATTAGCTAGTTTGGTGTTTTATAATTAGGTCCTTTAAAAGTATTCATAGGTGGTGATAATAAGCCCATTTAGAAATCTATTAAGCTTTGAGGGAAGTTGAATAGAAACCTTGTAACTATGTGCACACTTGCTTTCTCTTTCCCTTGGTTTCTCTTTCCTCTGCTTTTCTCTCTTCTCCCTAGTCCTTCCTCCTGCCTGCTTTTCCTGTCTGCAGCCTCAGAGTTACTTTGATTCCTCCACCAATGCTAAATGCTAATACCTTTTTATTGCTTACTGTGTATCAGGAAGTGGTACACAGGTATCGATTCATTTAATCTTCTGCACAACCCTCGGAGGCGGGCACTGTCATGACACCCATTTTATAGATAAAGAAACTGGCGTACAAAGAGGTCAAAGAAACATCTGCAGCTTCATGCCTTTAGGTAGCTGAGCCAGAAATGGAACCAGGACTGTCTAGCTCTTACCCCCGCACCAAGCCTCGCTTTGCTCAGCCTGCATCCGCCTGCCCACCCACAGCCCTGGTGCACCCACCAAACTAGCTGAGTTGCTATTTTACATATTGAAGTCCTGTTTTCTCAGAAAATTAGTGCCAGGGCTTCAGAGCTAAATTCAGATGGTTCTGTAATGGACAATGTCTTCTAACCAATTTTGCTTCTCTGACATCTCCTCCCACCTGGATTTCTGCCAAGGCAGTATGGTAGGAGGAGCAGGTTGGATGCTTCCCTCTCTCCCTCTGTCCCTTCCTTCCACCCTCTGTGAACTGGGGCTAGGGAGCCAGAGATCAAGTCGGTCTCATAGGGGGTTCCTGAATGCCTCCAGATCTGTATTAGACACTCCAGTCCTTTCTTATCACCCTGTTTATTTCCTTCATAGCACTTATAACATAACATTCTCTCAAAGATTGTCCATTCACTTGTTTATGAACTATCTCTCCCCCGGCCCCCCCCCCCCCCCCCCCGTGAGAATGCAAGTCTCCGCCAGGGCAAGGACTTTATTTATATATATCTGATTCCCTGGGGCCTGCATTTGTTCTTAGCAAAGAGCAGGGTTAAATACATAGTGTTGAATGAGTGAATGTGTTGAACTTGATACTCAGTTTCCTTATCTGTAAAATGGTATAGTAATATCTGTTCCACAGAGTAGGAAAGAGCCTGGTACACAACAGGTGATTCATAAATCATGGTGCCCTCACTCCACCCCCTTCTATCTCCCTTAAATTAAGCACTGAAATGCCCAGAGAAGTTCTGCTACTTAAAAAACCTTTGGATGAATCCTCTAATTTTTTAGCATGCAAAGAATTTTTCTGTAAAGCAAATGAGCCTTTCTAGATTTATATACTTTGGAAATTGGGTGTTTTTGTTTATATTGGGCTTTTTAAAAGTGGGCTGACTGTATATAACTATAGAAATGTATATATTAGTGTCTTGTTATGATAGCTCATGATTATGCAGATTCTGAGAGAGTAAGTTCGAATTACGCCTCCTTGAAGCATAACAATGACTACAGAGACATAAAAGTCAGACATAGGGCTGCTGCTTCTTAGCATTGTTAGCAGGGAGCTTGCACTCTGGTGACAGAGCTGGGGTGAATCTAGGGTCCTCTGCTTACTAGTTGCATGACTAGTTGTATGGCTGAATCTCTCCAAGACTGAGTTTTCTCTTATGTAGCATGGAGGGTGGCAGGGAGGTGGTGGTAATATTTATACCTATATTATAGCTCAACAACCCTATTAAATGAGATCATGAGATCGGTCATTCATTCAACAAAAGCTTATTGAATACCTACTGTGTGCCAAACACTGTTCTGAGCTCTGGTGATTCAGCAGTGAGTAAGACATTCAATGTCCCATGGTGCTTACATTCTAGTGGGAAATAATTCATGTAAAACTCTCAGAATGGTGCTCAAGGAAGGCTGGCCAGGAGGCGACTATGTGCACAGAGTGGCAGTACAGTGACACAACTTACAGCTATGGGTCCCTGCCTCCATAACCTCTTCAATGGGAGAAGATGTACATGTGGAATGACACATCTCCATGAACTTGATCTATAGCAAGAATTGAACCTGCCCCCTTTCACGAGGCTGAGATTGTGTTTGTGTGTTTTGGAAATGGGTGGGTGTTGGGGAAGGTCAGGTATTTTAAACCTGGCATTCAACGGTCATGTCTCAATCTCATCTTTCCTTGCACAACTTATTGCCCTCTGTCACATGCCTTTGCCTTCCACACTCTGGTTTTGCTCAACCTGTTTCCTACTATAGGCTGCTTTTTTCCCATCTCTGCAAACTGTACTGGATCTCAGCTCCTTCACAAAGCTGTCCTTGAATCCCTCGGCTGGGAGAGATGCCTCCCTTGACTCTCCACCTTCCTCTTCTCTCCAGCTTCCTGCATCTCCCTGACCTGTGTCTGTTCCCCTGCTGAGCCATGGACTCCTTCAGCACTAGATTCTGCTCTGTCCATCTCTGTCTCCTTTGCACCATGTTGCTTTACTTGAAATGGATTCTCAACAAACATTTCTTAGGCAATTAAACAAATAGATGGCTCAGAGGGTTTATTTTGAATCATCAGACTTTACTTTTTCTGGGGTGAGAGGTCCGAGGCACTGGCCTTGTCTAGAGCGAGCTTTGGGTTGCTCTGGCCTTTTTTGTGTTGGTGTTTCTGCCCGTGTGCAGATGCTCCCACACGTGTGCTGCAGCCTGGCTCTCTGTGCACTCGTGCATGCATCCATGGGGCCTGGGTGGTTGTCTTGGGTATGTGAGTATGGGGGGGTATGGTGGCAGCCCAGTGCCCAGTGATGGATGAGGGGGGTGGAGGTGACTTTCCCAGGGGAAGATTAGCGCCTGGCAGCTATGATTTGTCTCTTGCCCTCCTGTCCTTTTGCTGGGCCCCACTGCAGAGTCATTCATTACAGAGGCTGCTGTCACAAGCTGGGGGCAGGGGCTGAGCAATGTGCTTGGTGGGGAGGGGTGGGTGGGGCCCCTCCCTAGGAGAGACTCATGCCACAGACCAGAGACCACTCTGTGGCTATGCAGCAGCCCTCTGGAGTTCTGAGAGAAGACTAAGTTGTAATTCACCTTCTGTGACACACTGCTGCACCCAAGGGCAGCACTGTGTGATAGGGTGGGGAGGGACATTCATTCATTCACTTGGCAAACAATTTTACTGAGTGCCCACCAGATTTGTTCACTCCCTTCAAGGGACTCCCCCTTGCTAGAGGAAGATGGGCATGTAAACAGACAGTGCAAGGAGGGAACAAGGGCTGGCGAGACAAATGCCCTCCAGCCCGGGGCCCCTTGAGGGCAAGTGAGAAGCCCTGAGGGACAGTGGAAAGAGCACTGAACTTGGAGGCTGAAAACTTAGGCTTGAGTCCTGGCTGTATTACTTACTGGCATTATGGCCTTGAGCAAGTCATTTAAAACCTGCTGAAGCCTCAGTGCCCACATCTATGAAATGGGAGAGATGATATTTCCTCCATCTGTAGGGTAGTGCTAAAAGTGAAAGAGCTGCCAATGTGCTTTTTAAACTGGAAGGTATTATACAGGTGGTTGAGATCACTGCTTTCTCCATCTTGCTGCAGGGGTCAGATGGGGTGGGGCTAGGGCAGCCAGATGAATCTCTACAAAAAATAATGCAAACCCCCATATTTATACAGTCCTCTATAGTTTACAGTGCACTTTGGTACTCTTTCTACTTCTTGATCCCTCTGACAACTTCGCAAGCCAGGTCAAGGTAGGCATTATTAAATCCCATGTTGTAGGACAGGAAGAAAAAGCACGAAGAGGATGAATGACCTGCCCAAGGTCACTCAGTTAGTGGGTGAGCTAAGACTGGAGTCTGGGTCTTGCTGATACGCAGGCCTGTGTGCTCTTTTCCTGTTTCTATACACAAGTTCCTCCTCCTTGACAAGCTCCTCCATTTGTCTCTGCTCTGGTCTGGGTGATATTACCTCATCCCGTGGGCTCCTATCCCATGAATGGATGCAATACCTTCCCCTTTCCCCACACCTGCATTGTGCCAACTAATGACCACTTTTGGACACAATGGTATCAGGGCCTGGAGGATGAGCAGACAGAGATATGTAAGGTTGAGAGTATTTGAGGGAAAGAGGAGAGCAAGCTGAGATTTCCAAGAGCTCTCACCCAAATCTAACAGGCCAATGACTAAATTAGTATGGTAAGGAAAGAAGGAGAAAACTGAGGGTGGGGGGAAGGAGAAGAAAAGGAGGGAAGGAGAGAGAGAGAAATTGAGGTTGGGGTGAAGAAGATGAAGATGGAGTAAGGAAAAGGGGAAAATAAAAGAGAACAGGAATGAGATAGAAGGGAATCCAGGAGAGGAAAGGAAGGAGAGAGAGAAAAGGGGGAAGGAAGTAGGCCAAAGAAGCTGTGGAGGGCGCTGGGGGAGGGTCAGCTCTGCTCTGGTGAGGGGTGGGAGATTGAAGACTGAATCGCAGCAGGCAGTGGAGGAGAGGAATAAGTCATAAATGCTGTGGGGGCAAAGGTCAAATATAGACTGATGGCTCCATTGTTTCCCAGCCAGTGAGGAGGACCCTGTTGGGGGCTGCTGAGATGCTTAACCCTTCCCTGCCCAGCCTTGGTGAGGCAGGTGTGGGGATACAGAGAACAGCACCTATGTATCAGGAGGGAGAATTGGGGGATTGGGGTTAGAATTGGACAGGAGATCGGTGGGGGACTGGTCTAAGGAGAAGAGACCCAAGGGTCCTCTCCACTTGAATTCATAGGAGGTAGAATAAAATAAAAATGTGCCACCCCTCTTTTTCTGCTGATAGTAGTCTTTTTCATCTCTGTGGGGGGAGACTTCCTAGGGAAGAAGGAAGTTCTTGGGATATATGGTTCTTGAGTAAGACCTGTCAACAACAATAATAAATAGTACTAATATAAATAGATATTTACTAAATAATAAAACAAAATTTATGTCAATTAATATTTCTCATCAAACATTCATTTGTATTTTTTCCTCATGTTTCCTTGTCTAAGATAATATGTATTATATGTGTAATGTTTATGTTTGAAAACAGCTTTAATAAACATAATATCATTTAATCCTAACAATCCTGTGTGACTGGCATTATCACCACTATTTACCAATGAAGAAATTGGTGCTCAGACTTGTCCAAATTGTGTCAGTTAGCAGCTTTCTGAATCCTAATCCACAGATCTTTTTACTACCCCACAACTTTCCTTGGACAGTATCATACTCACTATAGAGGAGAAAAAATAGGGACTTTCGGAAATATTTGGTTATTAAATGACTCTTGCTAGTTGAGAAAGCCAAACGTAGTAGGTTAGAGAAGGGGCGAGAGGATAATGTCCATCTGTGCGACAGCTCTTCAGCACCACGGACAGTTCCCAGATGCCCGCTCCCCATAACCAGCTTTGAGGGGGGGGCATCACCAGACTCCTTGAGCCCTCCCCAGAGGAGAGCTGGGGGGCTGGGGGACCTGATGCCTACTCCTCTTGGGCTGTAACTCCACCCCCCCATGATGTATAGACTGACAAAGGACTTAATGCTGTGAATACATAAAGCGGCAGAGGCCTGGGCGGTGGAGGGTGACAGCTGCCCTTTAATGCTTGGCTTTTTAAAGATCATGGTAGAGTTCAGAAAGTATAGTCATGAGGTTTAATGATTTAATGGGGACGACTGGGGAGCAAAAATAGTTACTGCGCCCTGGGGAAAAGTGACTCCTCATACATATTACTTTAGCCTAATGGCCTATAACGCCCTCCCCCCCACCCCCTGCCATGCCCATGGGGGGAGTCACGCTACATAGCCGCTGTAATACAGAATGGCCTGATTAAATGCATATTAAACAATACTAAATTGGGGAAAAAAGGCAGAGGCGGTGCTAAATGTATTTATTCTGTGGGGGGAAGATATAACTCCTCCTTTGGCATTGGATGGAAGAAGTCCTCCTCCCTAGCCTGCTCCCCCAAAGATGTGGTGCTCCAGTGAGATCTTGAGGGAGATGGGACCCCCAGTTCTCTGGGCAGAACTTATGGGGCAAGACATCTCCAAAAATGGGGGGAGATGCTAGGCATTAATGGTCTGGAATGCCAGGAGTAAGAAGGATCAACCAGACCTACTGTCCTAAGAAGCCTCTGCCTACAGATATGTGGTTTGATTCTAATCAGTCATTTTTGAGAAGCTGCTTTTCTCTAAATCCTGGGGCTACTTTGGGATTCTTGAGTTCATTGGAATGGTCTCCTTACCTGTAAACCACTCACCCTCAGCCCCACTATGACCCTGGCCACTAGTTTATAAGTTCACTGATTAGGCTACAATGAGAGTGCAGGCTTAGTTTGTTTTTTTTTTTTTTTGAGACAGAGTCTTGCTTTGTTGCCTAGGCTAGAGTGAGTGCGGTGGCGTCAGCCTAGCTCACAGCAACCTCAAACTCCTGGGCTCAAGCGATCCTTCTGTCTCAGCCTCCCAAGTAGCTGGGACTACAGGCATGAGCCACCATGCCCGGCTAATTTTTTCTATATATATTAGTTGGCCAATTAGTTTCTTTCTATTTATAGTAGAGACGGGGTCTCACTCTTGCTCAGGCTGGTTTCGAACTCCCGACCTCGAGCGATCCGCCCGCCTCGGCCTCCCAGAGAGCTAGGATTACAGGCGTGAGCCACCGCGCCCGGCCCAGGCTTAGTTTTTTAATACACCTGTATTCTATAGACCATGAATGCACTCTAGAATCACCTGGGTAGGCTTTTAAAGTGCTAGTGTCTGGATTATACCCCCAGGAGATTCTGATTCAATTGACCTGGGATGCAGTGTAGGTGTTGATATTTTTAGAAAGCTACCTAGGTGATTCCAATGGGCATCCTAAGTTGAGAATCACTTCAGTCCAGTGTCAGAGCTGGGAGAAACTTTGGAAAGCACCTGGTTTAGGTTCTTTATTTCACAGACGAAGAGTTGAGTCTCAGAGAAGGCCATGACTTCTCCAAGATCCATGGGGTGGACCAGACTCTTGACTCTCAAACCTGTGTTCTTCCCATTGCACTCCTTCCTTTTTTATGGTAGCACAAACAGAGCCAGTGTTAGAACCAGTGACTATGAAGGGTCAGCATCCTGGCTTTGCAGCTGTCTGTCTCAGTCTCAGGCAGACCCAAGAAAACATCTCATTCCCTGGACTGGGGTAAGAGTTCTGCCTGAGTTGCCAGCATATGTGGTTTTCTGATCCCAAGAACCTTTCGGACCACCTCTCTGGCCCCAGATCCCCTAGGCCCTGGCTGCCCTGTGGCCTCATACGGTGAAGGATTTTAAGAGCATGGCCCCTGGAGCCAAGCTGCCTGGATTTAAATCCTGGACCTGCCGCCACTCATTACCAGTATAACTTTGGTAAGATAATGAACACCTATGTGCTTCTGTTTTCTTATCTGTAAAAGGGGCATAATAACAGCACTTACCTCACAAGGCTGATGTAAAGAGTTAATCAGTTAATATATGTAAAAGCACTTAGAACGGTGTCTGACATATAGTAATTGCTATGTAAGTGATAGCTAACATTGATTTAACATTTAAAATGTGCCTCCCTATCATAGTCTGCAATGCATTCAGTTGTTTGCATATTTATATCTGCTGTCCAAGTTCCTTAAGAATGGATTCTAGGGTCTACACCTCAGAGATTTAGTTCCCTTTAGGTCCTGAATGGCCTTAGGTCCTAGTCAGGATCCAGGTAAGTTCATACATTGCCTTCTCCAAAGTGGAGGAGGAAAAAAAAAACCTTTTGTAGCTTGGATGAGGAGAGGGTAAGGAGGACAGGAGCACAGTTATGTACAAATTCAGTTCCAGGCAGGGTGCCAAGATGAAAGTTCTGGCTGTCCTCTTGGGATGTTTGAAACGCTTGAGGATATCTAAGTAGGTGTTAATGGGTTCTAGACACAAAGAAGCCCCCTGGCAAGTGAATAGTAAATAGAAAGGAGGCCTGTTTCTGGATTCCTCATGGGAACAGGGGACAAGAGTGGCCATTCACCTTTTTACACATCCACAGCTTGACTTTGTTGAGGCACAATCTGATTTCCATACTAGGCTTCTGGTTTGCTTAGCCACTGATTGGGATGCAGTGTTACAGACCCAGACACCATACAAGGCATGGACTGCAGTCCATAATGCTCTTCCCTGCTCCTGGCAAGCACCTGTCCATGTGCCTTGGGGAGAATGAGGCAGGAGTATGGACTTCAGGAAGGCACAATCTTCTCAGACTAGCTTCTGAACTTTTAGGTGCCTGGCATACAGGACTGTACAAGAATGGCCTTCCCAACCTCATGGCCAATGACTACCCTCCCCAAACCTTCTGTCCTGGACAATAGCCCTATTGTCCCCAATTCATGTTTTTCCTTTTATGACATTCCAATCTTGATTCATCCTGTTACCTTCATCCAAATTGCCCTTGTCCATCATTCCATGTACAAATTATGCCTATCCTTCAAAGCCCAGGTCAAAAGCCATCACCTCTAGCAAGTGCCTTCGGAGTCACCCAATGGAAAGGTCTCTCTCTATCTTGAGCTCTCTGCAGCCTTTTATATTTCCCTCCTTCATTGCCCTGATCACAAACTGCATTGTGCCACCATTACCTGGGCTCTTGATGGCTCAACCACTGAACTTTAAGCTTCTGGAAGGCATGGGCCCTTGCCTAACCAATCTGTAGGCATTGGTTGCACTCTACAATCTAATGCCAGGTTTGTCCCAGAATTGGCATGTTTTGTTAAACAGATGAGTAGAGAGTTGAGTGAGTAAGTGCCCTCAACTACCCTGAAGACCAGACCTCACATTGAGTACGAAGGCAAGAGTTAGCCTTCCCTAGACCTAGTCAGAAAGACTTCCAAGGGGTGTAAAACATCCCACTGGGGGAGTCAATGGCAGAAAACCCTCACCCCTAACCCTGGGCCATCCCGTTGGAGGAGTAGAGGGGGAAGGAGAACTGGGAATGATTCCTCCTTTCTGTTCCACCAGGTACCCCTCCACACACTCACAGAGTGTCACACACACGGAACCCACTGCCTACTGTTACTCTCCTACCTTCCTCCTCCTTCAACTGCATTTAATATAAACGCCCATTAAAAAAAATTCTCCTCTCCTCTCACTGCATAGGCCAGACCCTCCCACCCCCAGGTCCCTGATGCTCTTAGATTTTCCTGCTGCCACGTTCCACCCTGAGCCATGTCTTCTAGTATTTTGCTTTCAAATTGTGTCTCCTGCCATTTGTGCCACATTTAAAATGCTAACAGTACAGAATGTCATTTACAGAACCGGGGCGTTTGCTCTGGAAAATTAATTTGACTTATTCCTTCTGCCTGTTCCTATCTCCAGGCCAATATTATGCTACTCATTCTACAAGAGTAATACTTAATGAATAGGACTATTAATAATGTCAAGGTCCGCAGGGGCCTGGCGGCTAACGGATAGGCGTAGACGGAAGGAACCCATCACCTGACTCCTGGTTTAATGTCCCATGAAAATATCAGGCACTGCAGTGTAATTATGGAGCAGGGAGAAGCGAGTGGATGACGACCCAGAGTTTCTTAAATATTTTTCAAATTAGTTGATGCTTTTCCTTTTGGGGGAGCAGGATGTTTACTGCCCCCCCATTTTAGTTCTGGTCTGGAAGAGGAGGTGGACCTATTTTTATTAAACACATGCACACACACACATACATATGCACAGAGAAAACAAATGTATAATACAGAGGTAGTAATAGCTGCTCTCACCCCAACATGTTGAGATACTATGTTAGGTATGAGAAAGGGGAAGAAGAGGGCTTAAGTTTTCATGTAGCACCAAAAAAAAAAAAAAAAAGGAAATAGAATTTTTAAAAAATCTGATTTACAGAGGAGAGTGTCCCAGTGACCCTCCTTTCTTCCATTCACCTCCACCTTTCCCAGTGTATGCAGAATTGCCAAGCCAACAGGGGCTTCTAGAGAGAATGGGAGTTCCTTAATTACCTTCAAGCCCAGCCCCCATCACCCCCTGCCCACAGTCCTGAATGACCAAAGAGAGGGAAGAATGTCCCTTGGTGTACAGCTGCTTCTTTGCTTGAAGCCTGATTGCTTTCAAGCCCTCAGATTATGGCCCTGGGTTGACCCACATGGCTGCTTTTATAGGACTGGATCAGTGGGGTTGGGCAGGAACTGTGGGAGTGGGGAGAGGAGAGAGGAGAGGAATGGGGGAGGCCAGGACTGGGGTGAGAGAGTTGGAGCAGGAGTCCTGTGTGTCAGTCTCCTCTCATGTGTAGAAAGTGGATAAGGATATCTGCCTTGCAGGATGGTGGTGAGGCCATGAGATAATGGGTGCAAGGGGCCTGAGGCCGTGGCTGGTACACAGAAGGGGCTGATAATGTTAGTCCCTTTTGTCCAGTTCACAGATGGTGCAGTCAGACTCAACCATAGCAAGAACCAAGTGCCTCTCCCTGGTGCAGGGTTGAACAAAGGATTCACATTACTTGCCCTGGGGATGCCTGATGTCTGGGAGCTTCCAGCATAGTGGGGAAAGCTCTACTTTTAGGGGACCCCAGACTCCCATGAAGGAGTCATGTTCCTGCCCTGAGGGGCCTCAGTCTTATATGAGAGACTCAGCCCCTGATCTGGGAGGGGCTTCTGGTCTGTTGGTGGAACCCCTGTCCTTGAGCGGATACTATTCTTATGGAGAAACCATAGTGCTTTCTGAGGGCTGGGGGCTTGAGTTTTGTGAAAGAGTTCCAGCACCCTGTTCAGGGAGTGATTCTAGTCTAATGGGAGAAATCCAGCTTCTGACCAGGGTGGGGGACTTCTAATCTGGTTGGAGAGACTGAGTCTCTACCCTGGAGGAAACCCCAGTCTGATGGAGCAGACCGCCTTTGTTCTGGGGGTCCTTCCACTTTGATGGTAGAGATAAGTTCTTGCCCCACAGGAGCTCTAAATATGGTGAGGGATGTATAACCCTTGGCATAGGAAAATTCCAGGCTCTTGGGGGAGACAAAGTCTGGAGATTTCAGTCTGATGAGAGTAATGTGGTGGCCTAAAGAAGGCACAACTGATGTTAGAGACCAGAGCCTGCCCTCAGGGAGGCCACCGACCACTGGGAGAGACAGACCCGTTGGCCCCAGGGAGTGGCAGTATGATCAGGAGAGGCCTTTTCTGCAGTGACAGATCTCCCGGTCTTAGGGTCTTAGTGAAGAGACATGGTACCCACTCTGGAGCTGCTTGGATCCTGACAAGGATGGCAGGGCAAGCGAAGACAGGCAAAGTGCAGAAACCCCAAAAGAAGGGAGATACAAACCGTTCGGCTTAGCTAGGGAGAAATTAGCCCACTCTAGTCCATCAGAGTGACAGACACCGGGGGAGGCTAGGCATGCCAAGCCAGACCGGACCGGTCAGGCCAGGCTGGAAGCCCAGTCGGCTTCTTTTTCTCAACGCCTGGACCGCGCCCCTTTCCAGCACCACGGCCAGCGGCCAGCGGCGGGCGCGCGCCCCAGCCCCGCCCCTGCGCTGGGCTGGCCTCCAGCCTCCCGGCCCTTCTGCATGACCCCGGGTCCGCAAGGGCCCCGGGCTTGAGGGGTGTGTGACAGGCGGTGAGGCGCCTCCCTCGCGCGTCTCTCTGCGAGTATCTGTCTCCCCCATGCGTCCGCAGCTCCTCACCGAGGCGGCGGGAGTGCGTGTTCGCGTCTCCCGCACGCGCAGCGGCTGCGCCCCGGCCTGACCGCACCAAGAGGATGAGCGGGGGGTTAAGGCTTCCTCTTGGGGTCACGTCAGAGGAGCAGGTCATGGTCTCTGAGGGCATGGGTGTATGCGCGCGCGTGCACGAGGACGTTGCAGGGAAGGGGTCATCTTCCTGCCATGTCTTCTTTGGGCACTGCAGGGCTGATCAGGACAGGAAATCCTCCTGAGCTCTGGCCGCCCTGCTCACCTCCTGGGCAGGTCAGGGTCTGATCTCGAATGCCTTCTCCCCGAATCCTGACCTGCCGGTGGGAGAGTCTGTGCAGGAACACCTGGCTTCTGCCAGAGACCCTGAGAGGCTCTCCCATGCCAGCTGCAGGCCAGGAGACCAAGGGCCCCTACAGACACGCCCGTGCCCAGCCCTTCCCCCTCCTCTCCACCACCTGGTTTGGGCCCTAACGTCTCACAAAAGACACGTTCCTGGCCTCTGCTCCTTTCTGCACCTGAACCCTAACAGACCCAGGTGGCCCAACCAGACCCTCATCATCCCACTCCCCAAATCCCAGCCTCTCAGAGGACAGGTAAAGGGGTTGAGACACCCCATTTCTACCCCCACCTCCATCCTCATAAAAGGCAAATATGGAATCAGCAAAAAAGAGAAAAAGGCCAAATAAAAAGTAATAAAGTCACCCAATTAATAATTATTCTGATGTACTCATCAGAATTCACAGCTGGGCCAAGAAAATGGTGGAAGGAGGGGGTCAGAGGGGACAAACGTGGGGGGCGCCCTCTTGTCCCTCACCCTCAGGTGAGAGTGAAGGCACCTCCTGCCAAGTTCTCGTTTTCTCGTTCGCTCCTTTTTTTTTCTTTTTCTTTTTTTTTTTTTATGGGGCATCCTGAGTGTAAAAAATATGACTTGCCTTTATGGTGCTCCAACAGGAATGAAGCTATAAAATTATGAACAGTTTTTATGACGGCTATTCGGGGGATGCTTTTATATTGATGGTATACAGCCTGAATCTGTCTTTTTTGCATCCCACCCCCCTTCCCTGGGTGGGGAGGGGAAGTCTGTGTAACTATTTTTCATGCATTTAATATATTAATTATCTGGTAAATGCTCCCCAGGCTGTGCTCGGGACATTGGAGAGTGACAGGTTCTCAGCGAGCCTCCAAAGGCAGCGCATCAGCCTGCAGTGTATTATGTTGGCGAGGTCAGGGTGGGGTTAATGTAACTTTTTATTTGCTGATTTTTCATAGGCGGGAGCAAAGCTGGGATGGAGGGAGGGAGAGAGAAGGAGGGAGAGAGGGAGGAGGGGAGGGAGGAGAAGGTGCAACGAGAGCAGAGATAATGGTGAGGCAGATCTCTCCACCCCCAATTCACCTCTGTCAATGCCAGGAGGTTTGATTAGGTAGCAAAGGAGCTGTGGCCTCTCCTGCTGGCTCTGGTGCCCAGCGCCAGACATCCTGGTGACACTTCTGGCTGTGAGGATCTCCCTTTCTGTATCTTGCACCCTTGGATGCAGGCACAGTTTCACCATCTGACCCCTTCTCACTCTTTGAAACTGAAACCCAGGATCCCAGGCCTGGGGTTAAAAAAAAAAACAAAGAACCTATAAGGTTATAGAGGGAGTGTTTGGCCAGCTTCTCTTTGTACACTCCCAGATAGGCACTTGCACACAGCCATGTGGACTTCTACACATGCAAGCTGGCTTTGTCACTTGAGATTCGAGTCTGCATTGTCCTCCTTGGTCTCACATGTCAGATTCTCATGTAGACCCCTCTCCCATTCATGAAGCACAACTTCTGGCAATTAAGTATGGGGAGCGATGAGTGGGTCCCCTTGGCCACAGTTTCTCTTCTCTGTCAATGATACCAACAGTCCTCATGTTTAGAGCTGAGATCCTGTCCACCCTGCACGAAACAAAATCTGTCAGACAACCCATCTCTGCCTAGAAAGCCTGGGGAAGGGGATGTCCTGGGTGTACAACGTCCAGGTGACCACTGGGCCTGCGGTGCTCCAGGTTGCTGCTTAGATCAAACTGGGCCCTCTCTGTTCCCGGCCTCCTGCCCCCACCCTGCCATCTGCCGGCCCCAAGAGGGCAGCACAGGTGGGTCTTCTCCACTTTGACTGGTCTGTGATCCTGAATACCTGAGTCCTGGCTCCCTAACCCTTTGACACCTTTATTTTTCTTTTTGTATCATTTTCTTTTAACCATAACTGTTTAATCATCCAGAAAAGTTGAGGCATTTTTTTTATTATTGTTTTGTGATTGGTATAGACACTTTTGTGTGTTGAGGCAGGACAAGGCTGCTCCTGCTAAACCAGGAGCCCAGACACTGGGGCTCAGGGCCTCAGCTCTGCCTAGATGTGCTGTGTGACACCCCTTTTTCTTTCACCAGAGAAGACAAAGTAAAGGGAAAATACTTTTGAGGGCCTGCAGACCCACCTACCCTTGCCCAGAGGTGGCACTGAGGCATGTGTGTGTATGTGTGTGCGTGTACGTGTGCGTGTGGGTGTGCACCCTATCCCCCTCCAAGGAGAGAAGTTAAGAGCTTGAGTTCTAGAAGCAGGCATGGGTGCCGGTCTTTGCTTTGCCTATTCTGTGACCTTGGCAGAATTCTTTCCCTGCTTTCAGACTCAGTTTCCCCCTCTGTAAATTGGGGCTAATTATATTGAGGGTGGCACCATATAGGAATGTTGTAAAGAATAAAGAAATAGATACACAAAAGGTGCTTAGCTCAGTGCCTGGTACACCCACTATTGCTATTGCTGTTGCTGTTGCAATGGCTCTTGTTATCTTTACTATTATTACTCAGATTCTAACGACTCCCGGCCACCCATGTTTTATACGACCCAACCTCTGTGAAGTTACCACTCCTCTATAAGTTTACAAGTTCTGCATCCCAAGTTGCTACTTCCTCTTAAGCACTTGGCCTGAATTGGTAGCATACTATGAATAGGTGTGTAGCGGTGTCTAATTGTGGCCCAAATAGCAAAGCTTAGTAGGCATTAAGTCAGTATGGGGGATTACATTGAGCACCCAACGTAATTGGACAATGATGGAGGGCTGGGGGTGTCACAGCCATTACCCCGTTTCTTTTTCTCAATGACTGTATGAAGGATATAATATTATTAAACCATCTTGCTGGCGAGGGGCCTGAGGATCAGCGAGGTTCAGTCAATGACATGCCAGCCTGAGGTCACTGGGGTGATAAGAACCAGGATTGGGATTCAAGACCACTGACTGCGAACGAAACTCAGACTCATGGGCTTCCTGTTTCCTCAGGCTTCCCTGGCTGTTTTCTAAATGATACATCAAACTAAAGCTGCGATAGCAATCTTGCGAAAATCTAAGTGCCTACTATCTGTCAGGCCCTGGTGAGGGGCTCGTGGGGGCTCAGAGAATGAGATGTTGCTGCTCTGGAGGAGTCCGGAGGCCACTTGGGGGAGATAAGACATTTAGTAATAGTAGTAGCAGTAGTGCCGCTGCGACTAGTATCAGTAACATCACCCACCATAGCCAATGCTTGCTCTGTGTCATTATTCCATAACCCTGTAAGACAGGAATGGTTATTGCCCACTGGTCTGTAGATGAAGAAACTCTCAGATCCAAAGACGTCAAGGGGCAGAGAACTTGCACAACTGGCTCAAGGAAGATTCTGGCTTGGAACTGAGAGAGGCGGACTCCAGAGGTGAGGCTTTCAAACGTGCAACCTGCCATGTGCCAGGTGCCTACCTTTTCACACTTCCCTCCCAAGTCTGGGATCCTCGTGCCCATTTAGGTGTATATAAATTTGTTCTGATCTGTAATTTTTATTTTTGTACAAGCATTTAATGAGAGTATTTTAAGCACTGATCATAATGGTAGTAACTACTGACTTGGTAGTTAACATTTGAGGGCCTACTGTGTGCCAGGCACCGTGTGAAGTGCTTTATTTGTATTACCTCATCTCATTTTCTCAGCAGCCTTATGGGTGAGTATTACTGTTATCACCTCTATTTTGCAGATGAGGAAAGTGAGGTTTTGGCAGGGACGGTGGGGGGTTTAAGCAACTTGCTCAAAGTCACACAATAAGTGCTGTAACCCAGATTGAAGTCCAGACAGTCTGGACTTTGCATGCAGAGTTTGCATGCTTTTTTTTTGAGACGGAGTCTCACTCTGTTGCCCTGAGTAGAGTGTCGTGGTGCTATCATAGCTCACAGCAACCTCAAACTCCTGGGCTCAAGCAATCCTTCTGCCTTAGCAGGCGTGTACCACCATGCCCAGCTAATTTTTCTATTTTTAGTAGAGAGAGGGGTGTCGCTCTTGCTCAGGCTAGTCTCAAACTCCTGAGTTCAAGCGATCCTCCCGCCTTGGCCTCCCAGAGTGCTAGGATTATAGGCATGAGCCACTGCACCCAGCCAAGTTTGCACTCTTAACCCAAAGCTCTCTTCCCTCTCAGAAAACCATGAGTTAGAATTTCCCCAGAACCTTTATATGGATATGACAATGTATAGAGATATTTTCCCCCATGAATGTGATCATTCTGTTGTATTGTTCTGCAGATCCTGCACCACATTTTATGTCAGTATATGCAGATCTAATTCATTCTTTTAACTTCTACCTAGTATTCTACAGAATGAATTTACCATAATTTTCCTACAAGTGATGGACAAGTGGAATGTTTCCAGTATTTTGATATTGAATGCAACAAACAATGCTTCCCTGAATATTCTAATACAGGCCTTTTAGGATACATATGTGCTAAACACCTGGAAGTAGAATTATTGAATGGAACGGAATGTTCCTTTAAAAAGCATTTTTATAGCTGTTGCCAAACTGTCCTCCAAAAAGCTTGTACACTTCCCCAAAGCATATGAGAAGACCCCCATTTCTTTATGTCCTTTCCATTAATGGCCATTACACATATTTTTTTTCCATTTTTCCTAAACAGGCATATGAAAAAAATTTTCTTTGTTGTTTTAATTTTCCTGATTACTACTGAGATTAGGGACCTTTAGGTTTATTTGCCATTTTTTTTCTGTCTTCTTTGCCCTTTTTATATTTTTTTGTTGCATGTGCTTTGCCCATTTTTTTTACTGGGTTGAGGTTTTAAAGGTTTTTATAATATTAATTTCCTGATTATAAAAGTAATACATGCTAAATGAAGAACATCAGAAAACATAGAAAATAATAAAGATGATGAATATCATGCAGAATCTCACCATCCAGAGATAACACCTGGCAACATATTGGTGCATTTTTACCACGATTTTTTTCTATGCAAATATGAGTACTGCCCACCCCCATTCCTAGCATAGCATGGCATATATAGTCTTATACCTTTTATCCCTCTTGACATTATAAAGGGCACATTTTTCCTGTGCTATTAAATATTTTAAGGACAATTTTTATATTTGTTTAGTGTTGATCCAATTGATACATCATAATTTATTTAACCATTATTCTAATTGTTAGACATACATAAGTTGTTTCCAGTTTTTTACTATTATACATAATGCTACGGTGAACATCTTTGTACATAAATCTTGGTCCACATCACTGATTATTTCCTTAGGACAGATTTCTTCAGGTGGAATTACTGGTTCAAAGGGTATAAAATTTTTTACGATTTTGGTCTGTATTGCCAAATTGCTTTCTAGAAGAGTTATATGGATTTACATCCCCACTTACTATGTATGAGATATACATTTAAGTGCCCACTTCATAATTTAAAAAAAGAACAACACTTTTCAGTTGGGAGGTGAACGTATCTTTTTATTGTCTTAATATTCATTTTCTCTTACAGTGAACTTAGATGTATTTTCCACATCTCTGGCCGTTTGTATTCTATGAATTGTTCATTGATGTTCTTTGCCCACTTTCTGTTGGACTTATTTACCCCCATTATTTTAGACAAAGCAACTCAGTCTCAGAGTAGTTAAGTAACCTACCCACAGTTACACAGTTGACAGCAGCTAGAGAGCCAGAATCCAAACCTCTCTGACTCCAAATCCTGAGCTCTTACACCATGCATCTTCTCTGGCTCTAGAGGAAGAGTTGGCAAACTACTGCTTAGCCTGCTGACTATTTTTGTAAATAAAATGTACTGTAGCCTAGCCACCCCCATTTGTTTACTATCATCTATGGCTGCTTTTGCCCTACGATGGCAGAGCCGAGCAGTTGTGACAGAGACATATGGCGCACAAAGCCTAAAATATTTACAATCTGGTTTTACAGAAATGTCTCACAGAAAACATTTGCCGACCCCTGCTCCCCTGCTCCCTTGCTCTGGAGTAGCACTGATATATTTTAAATTTCCTAGTAGCCCCATTTTAAAAAGTAAAAGAAAGAAGTGAAATTAATTTTAAGAATATATTTTATTTTTGTCACTAAAACCAAGATATTCTCATGTAAACATGTAAGCAATATAAAAATTATTAAGGAGATATTTTGCATTCTTGGGGTTTTTTGGTACTACCTTTGAGATCTGTTATGTATTTTGCGCTTAGAGCACATCTCTATTCGGACTAGCCAAATTTAAATGCTCAATTGCAATATATGTCTAGTGGCTCACCTTATAGGATAGTGCAGCTCAAGAGCCCCCAATTTTTTCCCATCGGTGAAACGAGGACAGGCTAATATCACTCACTTCACAAGGTTGTTGCAAGAATTGAATGGGAAGCTATATGTGTAAGCAGTTTGTAAAATGCTACATACATGCAATGGGTTATGATTATTACCATGGGCTGGGGGAATCCGGGGATGATTTGTCTTAACATGCTGAGGATGGGTGGGAATTTGATAGAGAGAGTAGTTTTTGCTGGGAAGAGGTCTCACACACACATATACATGTATACTCATACCACATTTTCATTTCTTCTCTTCACTGGCTCAGTGTCTCCTGAATAGTATTCAGGCTTTGGGAAAGGGCAAGAGTCCCTCTTGCTCACTCAGTCCAGAAGAGACTGTTCTGTTAATTCCTTAATGCCCTGTCACTTCCTATGGGCTGTGCCTGTGGCCACCAAGGTGTCTGCCTTTGAATTGCCCTGCGTGGCTACGAGGCAGAATTAAAATCTGGCTCTTTATTTACTACTTCATTTATCAAATACTTATTGAATACCTATTGTTCATCAGACTCTGCGATGGGAGTTCTTTTCCTACGGGATTTTTCTCAAAAGATACATTTGCAACAAAGTTATTGAAATTAAAATGGAAAAAACAATAAGAAGGAGGTAAAGGTGTTTAGGCATACAGCCAATATAACATGAAATTAGGCTCTGAGCTTCTTGACAACCAGGGCAAAAAAGGAAACATATGGATTCATAATCTCCACTATTTGGGAGAAAAAAAGTATGGCACTTTTTTTCAGGAAAGACAAACTGTTCCCGGCACTACATTCAAACAGGCAGCCATCGTATACAAGGCAATGTTCAGGGACTCTGAGCAGTGTAATAGACAAAGCCTTCGATTGCAGATTTACAGCAAGTGCAGCCATGATCTTCCTGTGGCTGTTTCTTGTATCTGCCCTCAATAAAAGCCGAGGGCACAGTGTTAAAGCTCAGACTCAATGAAGGCAATCCTGTAGGAGTCTAACCTATATAATCCAGGTACATGGCTTTCTAGGGATTTAGCGTGAAGCAAGGAAGGGGTTTAGAATGCCCATGGGACAGTATGCCCAGCTGTCTCTGAAATCCAGTCCATCCTCTTCTTTCCTGCTACCCTCACCCTAGGGTGGGTCCTTGTCATTTCCTGCCTCCTCCCTGCTCTCCCCCCAGACTCTTCTCCACCAAGCAGCCAGTGATCTTTCTAATATTAATGCATAGACCTGATCATCACCCTGGCACTCCACAGCCTTAAAATCCATCAATGATCTAAGTAATGAGATTTGGGGTGAATTTGTTTGCTCTCAGCTAGGAATTTTTAATCATCATTTCAATTCTTTATAACAAATATGGATCATACTTGCAAAAAAAATATGGTGATTATAGTTTAGAAAAAAATTCTGGGCTGAGATGCCCAGATGTGCCAAGATGCTCATAGCAATTAATTCTAGGTAGTGGAACTATGAATGATTGTTGCTTTTTCTCTATATTTAAGTATATTTTTTCCCAAATAGATGGGATCTCTCTGTCTTGCCCAGGCTGGACTTGAACTCCTGGGATCAAGCAATTCTCTCATCTCAGCCTTCTGAGTAGCTGGGACTACAGGGCCCACACTATAGGACTACCACACCCAACCTATTTAAGTGTGTGTGTGTGTGTTTGTTTGTATATGTATGTGTCTGTATATATATATATACACACACACACACATAAATGTATATTATTGTTGTTGTTGTTTGTTTGGTTTTATAGAGACAGGGTCTGGGGTCTCACTGTATTGCCCAGGCTGGAGTGTGGTAGCCCAATCATAGCTCACTGTAACCTTGAATTGCTGGGCTCAAGCTATCCTCCTGCCTCAGACTCTTGGTAGCTGGAACTATAGGCATGCACCACCATGCCCAGCAAAATGTTTTAAAAAACTTTTTTTGTAGAGACAGGCTCTCACTATGTTGTCCAGGTTGGTCTTGAACTCCTGGCCTCAAGTGATCCTCCTGCCTCAGCCTCCCAAAGTGCTGTCATTATAGGTATGAGCCACCATGCCCAGCCGTATTTAAGTATCTTTTTAAAGTGAAACAGAAAAATATATTTAATGTTTCCTTATTGATTTTGTGTAGCCTGAAACCTACCCACTGCTCCTCACACAGCTTCCTTTTGCATAGTGATTTCATTTATTAGGCACTGCTGTGTGCCAGGCACTGTGCTAAGCACTCTTTAAAAAGAAATATTACTGCATTTAAACCATACGTTGAGCTCATTTTATGGATGAAGGAACTGGAAAGTTAGAGAGGTTATGGAACTTGACTGGGCTCACAGGGCTGGAGAGGCAGAGCTGTGATTAAGACCCAGGCAGTCTAAGCCAGAGCTCAAGTTTTCCTTTGCTACTTAGCATATTGGCTTTTTAAAATTCTTTACCCCAGCATAGTGCGTGGCATAGTCTAGCTGTTCAGTAGATGCTCATTATTAAATAAAGGTGCTTCCTAAATATTACTTCTGTGGTGGGATCTGACTGAATAGTCAGTGCCTTCCAGTCTGGACAATATAGCAAGACCCCATCTCAAAAAAAAAAAAGAATAAATAAAACGTTTTATCTTATGCTGTGAGTCTTTGGACTGAGACTTTTACTACACTGCCCTTAGCTGGGCATTTATTCTAGGCTGGAGACAAAAGGAGATAGGGACAGTTTCTCCCCACCTGGAAGGTCTCTCCTCCTAAGTATGCAGATGAACTGGAGGGCCCCCTTGTGGCCAAACTCAGGGTTCCCACCAGGTCTTTTTGAGCCCATCATGCTCTCAGATAGGAACTTCATTTAGACTCACAGTTCCACACCATTATAAGGATGATGTTGGCCTGGAAAACTTTCAGAGCAGATATGACCGGTTGCCCACGTCTGAATCATTAGTGGCTCCCAGGGGGATAAAAAAGAAGGAGGTGTGCAGAAAGAAGCTACTTACCAGTGACCCTGCAAATCTGAGCCTATGCCTGTCGAGGACAGTGAATTTGGCTTTGCCATGGTTGATGCTGTCAGAGTTTGGGCAGTGGGCGAAGGAGGGGCCACACTAGCAGACCAGTAGGTGGCTGTGATGCGGTGGGAACATCACTGCACTCGAGTTGCAAAGTCTGGCACAAGTTTCCACTCTGCTCTTACCAGCTTGGGCTGAGCAAACCACTTCCCCTTTCTGAGCTTTGGTGTCCTCTGTTAGAAATGCCTACCTCGCATGGTTGTGGAAAGCCCTTGGTAAGCTCTCCATGGCTTCCCCTAAAGATCCCTCATCCTATTTCACTAGCAGCAGCTTCCTCTAGTCTTAGCTGCAACCCCATGTCACCCATGGAAATCCCGTTATCCCATGAAAATGGTGTGATTCAATGCAATTAGGTTAAGGAGGGACTTGGGGGCAGCCGCCAGTGGTTACACTGCAGCTGGGAAGCAAATGGCCACTTTCCTGCCAGGAAGCACAGGGTGTCCTCCAGCCTGGTCAGTCCTGAGGCTTGTTCTGGGCCTCATGGTTGACCCTACACCTTCTGTAAAACCAGAGAGACCATATTTCTAGCAAACACTTTTATTATCCTCTTCCCCTGGAGTGCGAGGAGCTTGGTCTTAGTTGTGGGGCTACAAATTAGCTCTGAGCCTGGAATTTTTGTTTGTTTGTTTGTTTTCATTGGAATATTCAGAGCAAGAAAGCCACTGGGCTGTCAGCCTTTCCTGTACTTTCCCTCATTCGATCCTCAGCACACCCTGCTGAGGCAAGGCAGGCAGGCATTATTGTACCTTTTAAATCTCTCTTTTCTGTCCACATCTCTCCATCATGTCTGCCACCTTCCTAGAGCAAGCCACTGTCAACCTTTCTATTTTATTTTTTATTTTATTTATTTATTGAGACAGGTTCTCACTGTGTCACCCAGGCTGGAGTGCTGTGACGTCATCATAGGTCACTATAACCTCAAACTCCTGGGCTCAAGGGATCCTCCTGCCTCAGCCTCCCAGGTAGCTGGGACTACATGCGTGCACCATCGTGCCTGGCTAATTTTCTATTTTTTTGTAGAAACGTGGTCTCCCTCTTGCTTAGGCTGGTCTGGAACTGCTGGCCTCAAGGGATCCTCCCACTTTGGCCTCCCAGAATGCTAGGATTACTGGGGTGAGCCACCACACCCTGCCAACTGTTTTTTTTTTTTTTTTTTTTGAGACAGAGTCTCGCTTTGTTGTCCAGGCTAGAGTGAGTGCCGTGGCGTCAGCCTAGCTCACAGCAACCTCAAACTCCTGGGCTCAAGCGATCCTTCTGCCTCAGCCTCCCGAGTAGCTGGGACTACAGGCATGTGCCACCATGCCCGGCTAATTTTTTATATATATATATCAGTTGGCCAATTAATTTCTTTCTATTTATAGTAGAGACGGGGTCTCGCTCTTGCTCAGGCTGGTTTTGAACTCCTGACCTTGAGCAATCCGCCCGCCTCGGCCTCCCAGAGAGCTAGGATTACAGGCGTGAGCCACCGCGCCCGGCCCTGCCAACTGTTTTTATTAAGGTTTTATGAGGTACAACTTGTATTTAGTAAAGCCCATGAATCCTAAACAAATGGCTGGATGAATTTTTATACCCATGTAACTACCGCCCAGATAAAGACTTAGAACATTGCCAGCCTTACAGCTGCCTCCCTCGCAAGAACAACTATCCTGGCCACTATTCTTACTGATTTCTTTGGCCTGTTTTTGAACCTCATATAAACAGAGCCATGCATTATGTCCTTTCTAGTATTGCGAGAATCATCCATATAGTATATAAGAGTAGATTGTTCTTTTCAATTGCTATATAATGTTCCATCATGTGGTAATGCCTTAATTTATTTGCCCACTCTACAATTGTTGGACATTTGGGTTGTTTCCAGCTTTTTTGACTATTATTAATACAAATAAAGCTCATATCTTTTGACGGACCTAATTCTAGGTCATTGAGTATGCTTATTTTTAACTTTAAAAAATAAATACTACCAACTATTTTTTTCAAAGCAGTTAGACTAATTTACATTGCCACCAGCAGTGTATGAGGGCTCCAGTTGCTTCACATCCCCATCAACCCTTGGTATTATCAGCCTTTTACATTTTGGAAACTCTGATTCTGTAGTAGAATCTCGTGTACCTTGCATTTCTCTGATGACAAATGGTGTTGAGCATGCTTTCAGTTGTTTCTCACAAGTCACTGTTAATTCTCTCCCGGACCACTGTGAAGTACTCCTAACCGACCTCCTTGTTTCTGCTTTGGGCCTCCCTGTCTGCTTCTGCTCAGTATAGCTGAAGCGAATAGTATCCCTACCATGGGAATTGGGTTCTGTTAGTCTCCTGCTTAAAACCCATTGTAGCTTTCATTTGCCCTTTGGATCAAAGGCCAAAGCCTTGACCTCTTCCTGCCTGCCCAGGTCTCCTTCCCAACCCTCCAGCCTCTTCTAAGCCCATTCTCCCGCTTGTACTTCTGCTACTCTGGCCTCCTTTGGGCATTTAAGTTGTTTCTAGGTTTCAGCTATTACAAATAAGCTCATGTCTTTCTCCTTCCCAGCATGTATCATATATTCTGTAATTATATACTGATGTGATTATTTGATTGATGTCTATCTCTACTTGTAGATATGGTTCTCGTTGTTACTATGATCCGCTCCCTACCAAAAATGTCAGCTCCAGGAGGGCAGCGATGGTGTCTGTTTCATTCACCAGTGGGTCCCCTGCACTCAGTACAGTGCTTGGAATATAGGAGGCAGTTCACAAACCTATTTGTTGGATTGAAGCATGTTAGCATAGACCAGTATAAAGAAAAATGTCAGCTCCTACTAAAAACAGATGCTATGGAACTGTCCACATGTTTACATTTTGCTGGGATTTTATGGGACTGATTATTGTTCAAATTAGGAAGCTGGTGACGGATACCTGAAAATCTGTCACATGCTAGTGGCATTCGCTGAAACCTCAGTAATCCCAAACTTGCTCTGGTTGCACCTAGGCAGGTCGACTTTCACTTGCCCTCTTGGGAAAAAGTTAGCTTGGATCATGAAGGATGGAAACAAGAGGACACTCAAAAGGCCACAAGGAACCTACCAAAGAGAATTAGGACTTTGCTCATTGTTGGCAAGCAAATTGATGCTGCTCATTACAAATGAATCTTATTTGTCCACCATCAAGTCTTATCTGTTCATCGTAGCAGGTCCTGCTGCCGCACTGCTTGGCAGCAGATGGGTTCCAGGGATGGCAGCTCTGTGGAAGTAATAAAATGGCATTTCTTTTCCAATTGTCTCTCATTGAGACCTCGTGGTAATTCAGATTGATTGTCCTATAGCCCAACTCGGGGACTAAGTGAGTGAGTTTGTCTGGGCCTGGACATTTATTGCTGTCTCAGGAACTGAATGATATATACAGTGAGATTGGTCCCCAGCTGCCTGGGGACTCTGTTCTTTCCAGCTGGGGCCAAGGCCTGAGTGTGGGTGAGGTGTGGAGGCACCTTCAAGTCTGGAACCAGGCATCCGTACGCCTGGATTAGCGCTACTTTCAGGACAGCAGATACATCCCCAGGAACAGGCCTGTGATGGCCTCCAGCTCCCTGCCTCAGCCAGGACCATGCCTCAGAACCTTCAGTGGCTTCAGGCTTTGTCTGCGGTGGGAATGGCTTGTCCATTCTCCAAGACCTATCCATTCAGGAGTCCCAAGATGCTTCTAGGGGTGCAGCCCCACACCTTTCCTGTGACCTGGCCTAAGCTCTTGATACCTGAGGGGGCAGAGAAAATCAGTAGCTCCTCAGTTCTGAGCTGTTTATCAGTTTTGTCTCTATGAGCAGGGAAAGCCAGAGGTTCTGGGGTGTGAAGGTGAGGTGGGGTCTGGTAGGGCATTGTACACCCCCTCACACCCATCGCTAAGCCACCAGCTAGAGTCTCTGCCTAGCTCAGAAGGCTCTGGAAAGTCCTGTGTTTAAAGGGCCAGGCCCCCACCCTGGGAGCAAGACCAACCTTGTGCCCTTTCCATCCCTTTTCCCTTCCATTTCTGTGAATGTTTTAGTTCTCCTCCTGGCCTTGTCTCCTCTCGCCCTCCCTTCCCACATCCCCATCCCCTCAGACCCATCTACCCCTCAACCCCATCCGACTGCCAATTGAAAAGGCCTGAAAATAATGTGAAATAATATAGTTTATCACCCAGAGGCTGCTGACAGGCAGTGTGGCCACCTCTGAAAACAGGCGGGGAGGCAGGGAGGGCAAGGAAATTATAGGCTGCACAAAGGAGAAAAAGTTAAAGTGAGAGCTCCATAAAAGAAAGTGGAACTATTATGCTGCAAAATGCCAACTCATTACAAAGCGGCCAAATAAGAGAGAAATACGGCGCTGCCTGTAATAGCAGTTTACAAGGGAACATTGTACAGCAACAGAAGAGACGCTGCTATAATTTGCTCTAACAACTCCAATTATCCCTTTTATTGATTTGGCAACACATTTAATAGGAGTAGCCACACCTCTTCTGTTACAAATCATTAAAGGTGTTGAACGGTGTAATTTTAAAATTGTCCTCCTACAGTTGTCAGTATGACAGCATAATTCCCCCTGATTTCGGCTATGTAAACACCGAGGCACAGTCATTTCCCCCTTACAAGGCCAGAGATGTTGTCAGCCTGGGGTTTTTGTGCAGAAACATCCATTTAATACGTATCTTTTTTCCCCAGCCGGCTCTCCTAATTGCAGTGAGGTTTGGTTTAGGTTTTTCCCCCCCTTTCTCTTTCTTTCCTTCTTTTCTTACAACTAGAAGGTGTGTGTGATGTGGGTAGTCGGGGGAGGGAAATAAACAGGCGGTTTGGCCTTCTCTTTCTTCCCCAGCAGCCTTAATTGCTACTTAAGCCTGCCCCCCCCTTAACATCCGGGGGCAGCCTCGAAGGCGGCCTGCGCGCCCCCGCCCTGCCGCGCGCCCCCGCCGCGCACGCGCTCTCTGCTGGCGGGGACAGGCGCGCACACAGCCAGAGGGTACCGAGGCTGAAGCGCTGGGGACTGGGAGAGGCCGGCGGGGTCGAGGGACAGACAGCCAGGCTGGGCGCCGGGTGCCCCAGAGCCCCGACGTCTTCCTCGCGCCGAACCCTGTCTACCCAGATGGAGCGATCTGTTGGAGTGACTTGCTCCGGTGGTGGCAGGGGGCCAGGGGGATAGGAGGGCAGGATGGCAGGTGGGATGGGGCGGAGCTTGTTGCCAGTCTGACCCGTGCTGCTGGGTGGGGTGTAAGGCTCAGGTGGGGTTGTGGGGGTGGCTGGGGTTAGGCTCATGTCCCCCTCCCCTTCCCTTCCCCAGGACTTCACCCAAGCTGTCTTCAGTCCCCTGTGTGTGGGCTGTGGCAGGAGCCAGGCTGTTGCCTTGAGTCCTCCTCTCCTACTAGGAACCAGTGGCCAGGTGCTTTGGGGAGGTGGCGTGGGGTAAGGAGTTTGGCTTGACGAGTCAGCACCCCTCTCCAAATCCAGCTCTGCAGAGCCTCCCTCAGGGAGGCTGCTTTAGGCAGCCTGGAGCAGGCCAGGCTCCTGAGCAGGTGGACCAGGCTGAGGCCTGCATCCTGGAAACACCTGTTCTGTGGCTTGAGCGCCTGCACTCTGCCAGTGGAATTGGATAGTAGGAGGACTGAAGTTAGACCCGAAGAATGTGAGCTCTAAGTACCACATGGTTCCAGATTAGGTTGGGAGAGAACCTTTCTCTGCACTGGGCCAGCTGCAAGGCGCTGGGGCAGACGGATGCTGACTGGAGCATAGTCGCCACAGCCACAGCTGTGCTGTGCCTCAGAGTGGGTCTGCAGGAGCTGGACCCTTGGCCTTGGCTCCCAGGACAGCTGGGGCAGCTGAGGCAGCTGCTGTCTCCCTGTCGTCTGCCCACACATCTGCAGATCTGTTTGCCTGCAGCAAGCCTAGCTCTTCTTCCACATAAGCCTTTTGTGCCCCTCAAGTAGAGAGCTTAGCTGTCTTCAAGCCCCACTCCCTCATCCCCACGGGGAAAGCTTGGGGTCCGCCGGGAGGGGGTCCTTGGAAAGGCCTTCTTCTGTCCTCCTGCACAGCAGAGGTGTTGGTGTGTGTATGCGTGTGCGCACATCTGTGACATCTCTGTTGCTCTCTCTCCGGGCGCTTTGGTCTCTCCCCTTCTGCCTTCTGTCTCAGCACCTTTGGGCTTCTCTTTGTGTCTTTTTCTCTCTGTCTCTCCTTTTGTGCTTCCCTAGGCCTCATCTTTTCATCTTTGTGCTTTTTGCTTATTGTATTGTACTTGCTGTTTCCATGCTGGCTCTGTCCTACCAGACTGTGAGCTCTGGGAGGGCAGAGACTGCTTCTGATGTCTCTGTGCCTGCACATAGTAGGTGCCTAATACATTTATGTGGAATAAATGAGTGGATATCTGACTCTGCCGAAGAATCCTTTTGTGTCTGGGTCTCTGTGATGCTCTCAGAAGCTAGCTATGTGGCTCTGTGTAGAGGCATATCTGGTTTATTCTTATGCATATGTGTATTTCTTGGTGGGATATTTTTTTCTCTCCCTGTCTACGTCTGTCTTCAGGTTTGTTGATCTGCCTAAAGTTCTCAGCATGTGGCCTCACATCTCTCCCCATGCCTGCTGGTCTCAGACATGGAGCATAAAGAGTGCTGTGTCCAAAGCAGGTGTCCCCTGAGCATTCATGTTGGCAGAACTGAGCTTCCAAATCTGCCCCTCTGTCCACATGGGCAAGTGTTTCCCAGGCTCTTTCTCATAAGAGGCTGTGAGCACTGAAACTGATCACCTCCTTCTCAGCCTAGAATGGGGGTGAGCTGTGGTCCTCTCCCATCTCTTCCTCTCGCTGTGACCCCAATCACAGCACCTGCCCTTGTCTAATTGGCTGATGTCAGTGGAAGGGGGAAGGGAAGGCTGATGTCCAAGGAGGAAATCCCATTAGGCGAACGGGAGCCAAGTTATTAGTGGTTAAGATGTAATTGGAGTTGGTGAATAATCTCATTCGATTCATCTCGTATTTATGGCCCCTCCAGCTGTGTGACCTTGGGTGAGGTGCTTCACCTCTCTGATGAAATAAGACCTTAATGTTTGCCAAGGACCTCTGGATTTCTGGGATTGTGAGTCCCTGAAGCTGGAAGGAATTTTTCTTCACTGAACTCTGATCATTTGCTGCTGCATCTCTCCTTGTGTCTGAGTTAATTTGTGCAATTGCCTGAATTCCCTTCCTAAACTGAACACTCCTTGAGGTCAGGGTCTTATTTATCCCCCACAGTTAAGTGCCTTGCACACAGTAGGTGGTTTGTCAGTTTTCTGAATGGGTGACTGAATTATTGACTGCTAGGCTCTGTGATTAATGACAAAGAATTCTAAGTCCCTGCACTTAGGCAGCGTACATTTTGGGAGTGGGAAGGTGGGGCAGGTGGCCCTACCACTTGCTTTGGAAACTTAAGTGAGTTCTTCAGCCTCTTTGTGACTGTATTTCCTCATTAATAATATGCAAATAATAACAGCTAACACATACGGGTTTTGTGAGGATTAATGCAATTATATGTATGGTTAAATCCTCAGTGTAGTGCTTGGTGTTCATAGATCCTTAGTGGATGTGTATTCCTCCTCTATTCCTTAGTAGAGAACAGGCATCCAACACTGTGGATCTTAGAAGAGGAGAGCTCAGTACTGGGTGGGCTGTTTGGATTGAGGCTGGGGGGCTGAGGATCCATCCTGGGTGGGCAAGACACTGCTTTATTGTGTGCTGTGGGTTTTTCAGCTTCTTTTTATCTCCCCTCACTCCCTCCCCTCCCAACACACAGAGAGACAAATAGCAGGTGCTCAGAAAGTGTTCGTTGAATTAATGAATAAAATGAAGCCTATTTCTTTGTGGCTAAAGATAGCAGATCCCAAACCAGGCTCTTCAGCCAAATCACCTGGGGTCTTTTAAGAAATCTACTTTCTTGCTCCTCAGATCCAACATCCACTCTCTCACTCACACACATACTGATTCAGAATCTCCAGGTGTGAACTGAGAACTAATATTTTTTTAAAACTACTCAAGAGATTCTGACGTGTGGACAATTGGGGGTATCCTGGCTTAGGACATGACCCAGATGATATATATTTAATGTACATTTGAAAAGAACTGTTATGTGATTGTAGGATATAAACATTAAACGGTAAATTATTATTTAAACATTGTTTATAAACACCTATGTTCATACCCATGTTCCACTCTGATGCCTCCTCAACTAGATGGGGGTCATTTTCAGGGTAACATTGGCGTCAGTGGTGAGGAAGGAAGAATATTCGAGTGGGACTTGGAATTGGGACTAAAGGGAGATCTTGGCCCAGATCATAGATGAGAAGCAACCACAAGGGAGAGAGAGTGGGCTGGAGTTGATCTGCAAAGCTGTACAAACGAGTCAGTTACTACAGCCACCTCCTTTGGCAAGAACACCACCTCCATGGCATCTCCAAAGAAAGAGCTTCACCTGAACTCATCACTCCCCAGCCTTACAGGGAGACAGAGCAGCTGGAGGAAGCAGCTTTGTCCCCACATTGTGATTCAGCCCAGCCTCAGTTTTCCAAGGAGTAAAGGGCAGTGCAAGAATGAATAACTAATAATAATAATACTAATAATAAAAGGAAAGCTTCTTTCTGGTGCTTTGAGGTGTTTTTAGCATGCTTGGTTTATTGTGTCTGCTATATTTGTGACTACAGGACATCACTTCTATTTAGTTTGACCAACACGTGCTGGGTCCCTACTATGTGCTCCCCTAACCCTGTAAGGTAGAGGTCATTATTATTTCCATTTCACAGATAGGAAACCGAGGCTCAGGGAGATTGATGTGCTCAAGTTTACACAGCCAAACTCGAGTTTCCAGCCCAGGTAAAGTTGGAAGGTGAATCCAGATCCCTTGCTCCCAAGGCTCATGATTTCCCCCACCCAGACCTTCCTGGGAAGGGCCCCAAGGTAAGGGGTTAAGGAATTTACTTTGTATGTGGCTGAGCTTCAGCCAGGATGCAACTGGCTGAGTCCTGATCACTGTTTTGGTCACCCCATTATGTGAAAGGTGGAGCCTGGGGAGAGGAGACCAGCTCCAGGGGCTGTACCCCATCCTCTTCTTCTGGCCCCTCATTCCTCCTTTCCTGGTGCTCCCACGCCATCCTTTTTCCACAGTGGTCCTCTTCAAGTGTTTGTCTGGTACCACAAGAAGCTCTCACCTACCCTCTCCCTTTGCCATTTGTGTGTGTGTGTGTGTGTGTGTGTGTGTGTGTGTTTTACTTCATTCATTCATTCGTACATTCGTCTACCAAATCACTCAGCAAGGACTCAGCAGGCTTGGGCAGGCATGGTGTGGGGCTCAGGCATCCAGGAGTGAGGAAGACCTTTAGGAGCTTTCAAGCAAGAGAGGGTGGTAAATTCTACGCCAACACAGTGGGATCAGCACTCCATAGGCAGTGTAAGGGCAGGGAAGGGAGAAGCCAGCCTATGTGAACTTGGCTTTTCATGTTGCATGTGGCAAGGGTGCAGCTGGAATGGATGGAAATGCCCACCATGAGGGGCACAGTGATCACTGGGGCACTGGCTGCCCTGAGGCTGCACAGCTGATCATTCCAGTGGGCCACCAGCCTTCCAGGTGGGAGGAGTCCTCCCTCCTCTGATCCTGTGTTCCTATGGCCCCTCAGAGGCTTCCTTATTCTGGTTAATTTTCAGGTCCCTCAAAATAATTGTCCTTTCAGAAAGCCTTCTCCTCCTTCTAGGTAATGTTTTTCCCTAGGATTCTGCCCACCCCCACTCTGAGAGAGAGAGAGAGAGAGAGAGAGAGAGAGAGAGAGAGAGAGAGAGAGAGAGTCAGACAGCAAGAGAGATGGAGAAGGGGCACACATCCGTGCATCCCATCTCAGCTGTTCTCCTTTGCTGGTCTTGGGCAGTAGCTGGAGAGCTGGAGTCCCCGTTCTGTGCACGGAACCCCATCTTTGCCCTGTGCAGGGAGCACAGTAGGTATATTCGCAGCAGTGGTCCCTACCCTCAAGGAGCTTGCAGTCTGGCCGGGAAGAGAATGTGTGCTCATTTTGCATGACTGGAGAGTTCATACCACACCTGGGTATCAGGAGAAGGGGGAGCCAGTGGGAGAGGAAGGAAGAGGGGGAGGAGTAAGAGTGGGGCCATGGATCAATGGAAGAATCCTGGGACAGCCAAAAGCTGCCACCTCCCAGGAAGACAGGAACCAGGGCCCCTCAGCAGGAGGCAGGAGCAGGACTCCCACCTTCCATGGCCAAGCCTCTTGCCCTGTAGGTGGGCTGGACCTCACCAGGTCTGGGCTGCACCTGTCCCCCAGTGGGGGGACAGCAGTTCTGAGGTCTCAAGGGCTGAGGGGTTTAAGCCGGCAGCAGAAAAGTTTGTGGTGTCAGCCCTTTTCTATCTCCCTCTCTCTCATCCACCGCACCCCCCCCAGCCCCCAACCCAATCCTCCTCCTGTCCTGCTCCTCCTCCCTTTTCCATTTGGAAGAAGGAGGCTTGCTGTCTTTGTATTTTAACTGTAGCAAAAAGATTAAATTGTTTACGAGCCGGGAGCCTCGGCTGGCTGGATGAGCCGGAAGAGACAAAGATAGACATTCTAATTCTCCCCTGTTCTCCGGGCCTCCGTCCCCCTGGCTGCTGCTAATTCTTTTATCTGCCCCCAACACTCCAGGCATTATGTGCATTCATAAAAAAGGGGGGGGGAGTGGAGAGAGCCCTCGCCGAAGCCAGCAAAATTACTGTTCTCTGCGCGGTTTCTCCGATAGCAATCTCTTGAATGCTGATTACTTTTTCTCCCCTCTCCCCTGCCCCCTCCCCCTTCCCCAGCACCCAACATAAGTTGGTCTTTAACCCTTTATCTTTAGCAAGCAGAAAGACACGGAAAACATCTCACTCAGTGGGTGGAAAAAAAAAAAAAAAGCAAGGGAGGGGGGAAAGAAAAAAAAAAAACCCAGCACAGAGAAGAATTACTGTTATCTCCCCACCAGAAGAGGAACAGCAGAGATAAGGGAAGCCTGAAGAATTAAAAGAAACGTAGCGTTGGGGGCTCTAAATTCACGCCGAAGCCGGTTGTATTTGTCTGTCACGGGGGTTCATAATTTTCCGAGGTTGTTTTGATAGACTTATTGTGCGGACTGCATAGAAAACTCATCAGCATTTGTTGCCTCTGAGCATTATTGTCAGAGGTAACTGCGTGTCTATAGACTGGGAGAGATAATGGCTGAAGTCGAAAGCAGATAAAGCCCGGGCTCTTCTCATTAAGGACTATCTCTGCCTGCGCAGGCCGGCTGGGATTGAGTGACTGGGGCGGCGCACGGGGCATGCATTATGCGGGCAATGCCGGAGGCGCCGCGGTCCTGCGGCGGCCGAGTGGACCCGGGGCCCTCGGTGGATGGCCGAGAGGGGCACTCGGATGGTGCCCGCAGCGTGGTCAGCAGCAAGGGTGCGAGCCGGGGGCACCCAGGGGCTCCAGGGGTTTGTGGCAGAGCAATGTGTGGGGGGTGGAGCATTCTTTGGTTCAATTCTGACATTGCCCAGATGGGGACAGTGAGGTCTGGAGAAAGGAAGGGGTGTGCTTGAGGCCTCCCGGGGAGGGAGGGCAGAGCAGGTTCTTGGGATTCTTGTGTCTTGCCCTGAGTCCTTGCCTGACACAGGGAGTTGCTGAGAAAGGGGATCTCCCCCCGCCCCCCATAAGCCATACCACTGCCCATGTGGAGGTGTGGAGGGGTCATATACTCTTCACACCAGCGATTTGCGGGGCTCTCCTTCCCTCCCTTCCTCCAACACATTCTTACTGCGTGTGCCAGGTGCTGAGGGATGCCACGAGCACGTTTTGTGGGGTGCACTAGACAGGGGTGCAGGTGTGTGACCCCACTGGCCACACTCCTGCCTCTATCTATTGTGGAACCAGCCTTCTTCTACCCTCCCCACCCCTCAAAAGCCCGCAAAGGGGAGGGGGCAGATCTGGGCAGAGAGGCTCACGAATGTCACCAAGATGTAGTGTAGTGGTTATCACATTCACCAGACAAATGTCGCCATGCCCTACAGCCAGGCTGGGACAAAGCCGCAGAGTGAAGGAGTAGAACTGGCTCTGTGTGACCCGGGAGGAGAGCCCTTTCCCATCTGTGAAATGGGGATAAACATGCAGCCCACTTCATAGGGTCTTTGCCAGGACTGATGAGACTGATAAGAAGGTTTGTTCAAACCATGCCTGGGCATAGCAAATGCTTGGTAAACCTCTGCCTTCATCTGACCCAGAGTGGAGGCCCCAGGGAGAGGTCTGAGCTGTAAGTAGGTGCTTTAGCCCTGGGTGCTGGCTCCAAGAAAGGGGGTGGGGGGGCTTGGCATTGCCTGAATCCATCCCTCTCAGTTGGCTGATGAGAAACTGAGCCCAGAGAAGAAAGGGACTAGCGCAGGGCACACCACAAGTCCCAGGCAGAACTGCACAAAGGACTGTGTCTCACAGCTGTTGGAGAGCTGCTTTCCTTTGCAGCCCCCTGCTCTCTGGGCTGCTTCTGCCTGGGAGGCTAGCCAGGCAGAAGAGAGCACTGGTGCTTGCAACCATGGAGGCAGGGGACCCAAGGCCCTGCTTCTGGCCCCATGGGCCCTGAGCCCATATCTGAGGCTGTTCTGGTCTGTAGCTTCCTCAGGATGACCCGGGCCAGGCTTGGGAATGTGAGTGCTTTTAGCACTTGATTGATCTCCTGCCTTTGATTTGGCTCAGGCTAACTGAGAGAGGCAGCAGCAGCATAGGATTTAGTGAGGGGGTGTGGAGTATGGAATCGGTTCTGGAAGAGGGGCCTCAGACAGACACTGGGGAGTACAGAGGGTCAGCCTGGGGGTTGCTGGCCACAGAGTCTGCAGTGTGAGCAATTGGGAGCCACCTCAGTCCTCCAGGACTAGTGGGGAAAAGGTGAGTGAGAAAATTACAGGAGTACACAGGAGGGAGGAGCCAGCACTGTCCAGGGTAGGGAAAGGGAAGTCTAGGGGACAGTTGAGACAAGTCCTGAAGATTAGCAAGTGGCCAAGTTGGGGGAAGGGAATTCCAAGCAGAAGAAAGAGCCTGTGCAAAGCCCTGGAATGTTCAAGACCAGTCAGTAGGTGGGGGTGTGCATGGGGGAGGGAGGGAGGGTATACAGGGAAGGGCCTTAAATGCCAGAGGAAGGAGACAGGGCTGTATTCAGATCGTCCCTGGGAGCCTCTGAGTGTTCTGAATAGCTGGAAACTCTCACCTCCTGGAAAATCAGGCTGTACCAATGACTATTCCCCTCATCAACACCCTGTCCCCTGCCCCAGCTGCCACTAGCTCAATAAAGGGCTGATTCCTGATGGCAGAGTTTGGCAGGAGTGGCAGAATGTGGAGTGGAAAAAGAACATAGACTTTGGAATGCCTGAATCTCATGAATTTAGAATTAAATCTCCACTTCAAGCCATATGGCTTTGGGGCCAGACATATAATCTCCCTGGACTCAGTTTTCTAACCTATAAAGTGGAACACCACCTATCTTAAAGAATAACTACTAGAATATCTGAAAATGGTGTAATGTGCCTAGCATGTTGCAGTCTTGAAACAAATATGCCTGTCCTCGCCCCACCCCCACCACCAGCATCCCACTGGGGCCACTTGCTCCCTTGGTCCTTGCCCTTAGGCAGGGCTCACCTGCAGGGCTACCTTTCCATGGGGCCCAGGCAGCCCGTGGGCTCAGTCACTCACTGCCTTGCTTTTGCTGACGATGATGGCCTGGCATTGGTCCCTGCCTGTCCTTCTTGGCAGAACACCTGGTATTTGCACTCCACTCCCACCCCTGATTAGCAATACCTGTCAGCCCAGCCTTGCCTTGGGCAACATCACCGGATGTGACCTACATCTGCCTAAACCCACAGAGTGTCCCCTGACCCTCCTGGATGTCCAGGCCAAACCTATCCTTTGTCCACTTGTCAGTCCTGCCCCCTGTAACAGAGCTAGCCACTGGGAAGTTCTGGCCCCTGAAAGGTCTCAGGGTGCCCCCTACAGCTTTGGTTGCTGGAGTAGAATCAGGCCATCCTGGTGGCCCGAGGGCTCTGAATGAGGAAGATGGCAGGCTCAGCTCAAACTATTGGAGAGAGTTATGGCTGAGAGTCAGGGTGGATGGATGAAGACTTGGCTGAACCCTGGCGAACTGGCTGTGTGGCTGTAGGCAAGACGCTGGCCCTCACTGGACCTCAGATTATTAACCAATAACCGGAGAGAATCCATCTCTAAGGCCTCTTCCAGCTCTAGGGGTCTTGGATTCTAGGGAGGAAGGGCCGGGTGGGCAGCACAGGTCTGTAACCCCATTCCTCCGTGGCAGTGAAGGGGCAGCAGGGAAGCCACCGTGATCCCGTGCAGCCCCGCCCCTGCAGCTCGGCGAGGCCTGAGCCCCTCCTCGGGATTTACAATGGGCTGAATTCATTTGCATGACAAAATTGGCTCGGGTATCCAAGTGTTGCGGGAAGACAAGTGTAACATTACGCAGAACAAGCAGCCGGGAGGAAGGTTACCTCCGACAATGAGAGAACAAGCCGCCCGCCCACCCGCCGCCTCTGCCAACCTTTCATCCGCAGGCGTGGGGGGCTGCCCGGGCGGTGTCAGGGCGGGGTAGAAGTCCGCAGGCCCGGGAGATGGCGGCCTGCCCGGGACCTTGGGAGGGCATGGGACTCAGGGTCTTCTCACTGCTAGAATGAGTAGGTTTGCTTTGCTATTTCTAAATGCCTCCGCCCTTTAAATGGTCCCAAGGTTATCTCCCCACTCTCAAGACTTGATAACACAAGGACTTTCTGAACCACAATCCACACACCTGTCCCCTCATCCACTCACTCATTCATCCTTTCATGTACTCATCCACACACCTGCCATCTATCCATCCACCTACTGTCCATCCATTCACCCACCATCCATCCATCCACTCATAAGTTCACCCATCCACCCATCCACTCCCTCATTCATCCTTCCACATGCCCTCCCACCCACCCACTCACCCATCCACTCATCTATTTACCGATCCATCTGCCCACACATGCACCCAGCCATCTGTCCTTCCGTACACCCACCCATACACCAATACGCTCATTAATTCACCCGTTCACCCTTCCGTCTGTCTAATGAAAACAAATATTGGACACATTTTATGCACCAAGTACAGGGCTGGGCATTTCTCTGTGCCTCAGCTTCCTCTATAAAATAAGGATGATAATAGGATCTCCCTCAGAGGGTTGATCCTGGCCCAGAGTACGTGCCTTATAAGTGTTTTCTGCTATTAATCTTATTAGGCAGTGGGGAATCTAAAAGTAAATAAAACAGTGCTGCTGCCCCCAAAGAAATCACATAGTTCCTGGGGGAAGCAATCCAAGAAAATTGGTGTTAGGGTCCCACGTGAGATGTGATACGCTCGCTATTGGGAAGTATGAGGGGAATGGGAAGGTCAGAGCTCGGGCATCCTATCTCATTTGAGACTCTGCTTGAGAGGTAGGTAGGGACAAGAAGTACTGTTATTAGTCTTTCTATGTTACAGATGAGGCAACTGAGGCTTAGGAAGGTTAAAGGACTGCCCAAGACCACACTGCTGCACAGAGATGCCAGGGGTGAACACTGTGGCTTCGGACTTGGGGACATTCCAGCAGCCTGGATCTTGCTCTTCTTACCCTGTTCAGGTAGTAAGATAGGGCTGCTCGAAAGCTACCTCACTTCCAAGTTGCATAAGCAGAACCATGACGTCCAGATCTCTGCGCCTGGCCTAGAATAATTTTAGATGTATAGAAAAGTTACAGGCCAGGCGCGGTGGCTCATGCTTGTAATCCTAGCACTCTGGGAGGCCGAGGCGGGCGGATTGCTCAAGGTCAGGAGTTCAAAAGCAGCCTGAGCGAGACCCCGTCTCTACTATAAAAAATAGAAAGAAATTAATTGGCCAACTAATATATATATATAAAAAAATTAGCCGGGCATGGTGGCACGTGCCTGTAGTCCCAGATACTCGGGAGGCTGAGGCAGTAGGATTGCTTGAGCCCAGGAGTTTGAGGTTGCTGTGAGCTAGGCTGACGCCACGGCACTCACTCTAGACTGGGCAACAAAGTGAGACTCTGTCTCAAAAAAAAAAAAAAAAAGAAAAGTTACAAAGACAGTACAGAGAATGCCCATAACCCCCTCACCCAGTCTACTCTATTGTTAACATCCTGTGTCAGCATGGTATCTTTCTCAAAACTAAGAAACTAACATTGGTATATTAGGTCCTTTAAGTTTTAATTGTCTCCACTTTACAAATGAGGTTCTGGAGGCACAGAGACGCTGACTGAGTACCTTGCTCAAGGTCACACTGCACCATGAAACACGTGATGAAATACAATATGGAAAAAGGCTTATTAGAATGCTTCACATCCCAGTTCAGAAAACCTGGGTTGGGCCTGGGCTCCATTCTCTCTCCTACTCAGAAGCCACAGCCTCTGCATCTGAGTTTGTATTGCCTGCAGGGCACCTTGTAAAAATCAAAGACTGTCTCTGATCAGTGCTTATCAGCAAGCACACAGTAGGTATTCAATAAGGGATTGTTGAATAAATTAACAAATGGATGAGTGAATGAAAGAAGTAGAGAGCATTCCACTTGGTGTAGGAGATTGAATTCAGGAGCTTTTCCACATTTAAAGCTCTGGGAGTCTAAGGTGACCAGTGTCTTCCCTTGCCAGGCTCTGCTCCTCCCCTGCGAGACTGGAAGCACCCATCTGTGTCCTGCGCACAGCAAGTACGCAACGGGGGATGCTGATATTGGTATCTACCCACGTTTTCCCCTTGGTTCCAACTTCACCTCCATTTATTCAAGTTTTGTTTTACCCTGTTGTGTGTTTTTTACAATCTGCCTCAAATCCTTGAGGGGTATGTGAGTGTGTGCATGTGTGTGTCAAGGGTGGTATGTAAACCAAGGAGTAAGTCACTGATGGTGGTCATGGTGGAATGTGTTGGAGGTGAGATTGGTGGGTGGTCCCCCACCTCGAGGTGCTCAGGGGACTTCCTTCCTAAAGCAGTCCTTTGTTCCTTTGGTCATTTAGCCAACAAACATTTTGAGCACCTGGGCCTATCCTGGGGATGCTCTGGTAGAATACCTAGCCTCCGCTCTCAGGAGCCCAGAGCCTGGCAGAGGGGTCAGTAAAGGACACAGTCCATGACACCAGGTGCGATAAGAATCTCCTGGGGCCAACCTGAGAGCTCCCAGTGGGGGGCCCTCCCTGCACTCACCCCCACAATCACATACACTTGGGCTGGAGCACGACTCTTTCTCCGAACCAAGGGCTTTTAGGGCTCTGGCCCTCAGAGTGAAACCTCCTCTCTACTTCTCTCCTTTGAAGTCCTTCCTATCACCTCCGGACCCTCCCCTATCTCCTTTTGTCCCCTCAGCTGCCCTAAACACTCTGGTCCACAGCATTGTGTCAGCCACTGCCAGGCACCTGCAGGCCTCCATGTGGGAGGTGGCTTGTGGCTCCCTCATGGGAATGTGAGAGCCTCGGAACCAGGAAACCGGCTCTTCCCCACCACCCAGCACAGTGCCTGGGATGTGGGGAAGATGCAAAAAAAATGTCCTGTCCAAGACTTCGTGATTCAGAACACATCTGGGCTTGGCTCCTGATAGCAGCAGCCAGCAGGAGGTCTGTGTTTACTCATCTACAGGGTGGGCATGAGTAAGGAGGGCACACTCATGCTGGCTGGGTCTGGGAGGATGGACCTTCATGTAGAACATTGTCTCTAGGACCACCACTGCTCGCCCCTCTTCCATAGTGACCCAGAGAGCTCCTGCAGTGGGTTGCATTATGTTCCTCGAAAGGTACGTCCCCAACCCACTCCCAGTGCCTGTGAATGTGACCTTATTTAGAAATAGAGTCTTTGCAGTTGTAATTAAGTTAAGGATCTGGAGATGAGATCATTCCGAATTTAAGGTTCTAAATCCAATGGCTAGTTTCCTTATAAGAGACAAGCGAGGGAGATTTGAGACACAGAGAAACATAGAGAAGAAAGACATGTGAAGATGGAGCAGGAGTTGGAGTGATGCATATACAAGCCAAGGAACACCAAGGTTGCCGGCAGAAGCTGGGAGAAAGACATGGAATAGATTCTCCTTCAGAGACTCCAGAAGGAGCCAGCCTTGTCGACACCTTGATTTCAGACTTCTGGACTCTGAAACTGTAAGAGAACACATTTATGTTGTTTTAGCCACCAAGCTGTAGTGATCTGTTGCAGCAGCCCCAGGAAACAAATAAGGCCTATTTCTCAATATCTTGGTTCACCTGCCTCAAGCATGATTTTTTGGGAGCCTCTTAGAATAACATGAGGATATTACCCGCCCTTGCCCCTCAACCCAAGGGCTGTGCAGGAAATCTCACCAGCAACGCTGACATCTAGATGCTGGTGACCTCCAGCACACCTGTCTTTGGGCCTCAGTTTCTCCATCTGTATGGCAAGGAGTTGGACAATTTGATTTCTAAAGCCCTTTCTAGCTTTAAGAGTCCAAACTACCAGAGGAAAATGTGGGGAAAATGTTTTATGACGTTGGTCTGGGAAAGGATGTTTTTTAGATAAGACCTCAAAAACACAGGCAACAAAAGCAAAAGTAGACAAATGGGATTACACCAAACTAAAAAGCTTCTGCACAACAAAGGAAACAATCAACAGAGTGAAGAGATGACCTACAGAATGGGAGAAAGTATTTGCAAACTACCCATTTGGAAGGCAGCTATGCTTGCCACTATACTACCAATGCCAAACTACCCATTTGATAAGGGTTAATATCCAGAATATATAAGGGACACAAACGACTCAATAGCAAAGAAAACAAAAACAAAACAAACCCAAATAATTTGACTAAAACAAGGGCAAAAGACCTGAACAGACATTTCTCAAAAGGAAACATATGAATGGCCAATAGGTATATGAAAAAATGCTCAACGTCACTAATCATCAGGGAATGCAAATCAAAACCACAATGAGATATCAATCACCTCACTCCTGTTAGAATGGTTATTACCAAAAAGACAAAAAAGTAACAAATGCTGGCGTGGATGTGGAGAAAGGGGAACTCATACACTATTGGTGGAAATGTAAGTTAGTACAGCCATTACAGAGAACAGTATGGCGGTTCCTCAAAAAATTAAAACTAGAAATACCATATGATCCAGCAATATCACTACTGGGTATAAATCCAAAAGAAATGACGTCAGTATGTCAAAGAGACATCTGCACTCCCGTGTTTATTACAGCAATAGTCAAGATAGGGAATCACTCTGACTCGAGGGGGGCCAAGGGCAATATATGTAACCTTAACATTTGTACCCCCCCATAATATGCTGAAATAAAAAAAAGATAGGGAATCAACCTAAGTGTCCATCAATGGATGAATAAAGAAAAGATGGTGTATATACACCATGGAACACTATTCAGCCATAAAGAAGAATGAAATCCTGTCATTTGCAGCAACTTGGATAGACTTGGAGGACATTATGTTATGTGAAATAAGCCAGGTACAGAAAGATAAATACTTCAAGATCTCATTTATATCTGGAATCTAAAAAAGTTGTTCTTATAGAAGTAGAGAGTAGAATAGTGGTTATCAGCAAACTGGGAAGGGTGGAAGGGGAGATGGGGAGAGACTGGTAATGGGTACAAAGTTACAGTTAGATAGGAGGAATAAGTTTTGGTGTTCTATTGCACAGTAGGGTGACTATAATTAACAATAAATGTATTGTGTATTTCAAAATAACCAGAAGAGAGGATTTCGAGTGTTTTTACTACAAAGAAATGATAAATGTTAGAAGTGATGGATGTGCTAAATACCATGATTGGATTATTCCAGAATGTATACATGTATTGAAACATCACACTCTACCCCATAAATATGTACAATTAGTATGTATCAATTAAGAATAAAATAATGTGTCTAAAGGCAATCTTTTCTTTCTTTTTGTTTTAAACTTAAGCTTTCCCACTTCCACAATTTTGTAGTGGGGGGCAGGAGTGGGTGCGGCTTGGATGAGTCCTGGGCTCTCCCGCCCTCACCTACCCACCACCCCAGGTACACAGTCGTCCAACTGCCCAACCGTTCCTTCCTATCCCCCTCTCTTGTGTGTGGGGTAGGGGGGTGATTGCCACTGGTCAGATTGTGTGCCCAGTGCCCTGTCCCGCTGTGGCCTCCCCAGGGAGCCCTGGACCTCTCTGCTCATGCCTGGGGGGCAGCATTTATTTCAGCAGAGTCTCAGCCTCCGGGGATTTATTATAAAACATACTCATGCCGGGGCTCCCCCGCCCCTAGAAATTCTGATGTAATGGATGTGGGGTGCACCCTGGGCGTGGGAATCCTAGGGGATTCTAATGTGCACCCCACAGAGAGGTCCACTGGAGGCGGTTGTCTGCAGGCTTCTCTGTGCGTGGAGCCGTCTCCCTTCCTCGCCGCAACCCTGGCTTCCCTCCTCTGCTAGGCGAGGGGTCCGACTGGAGGGCAGCCTCTGACGGGACATCACAGCGCAGGCCCTGGCACAGGGTCCGGCCCTCAGTGCTCTCGACGCCTGGTCTTTGGAGGAGGGAAGAACTGCATGAGCCAGAGGGCCAGAGGGCCAGGAACTGCCAGGGGCCTGGGGATGCTGCAGAGAACTGGGGATAATGACGGTCAACCCTGTGAATTAGGTCTCGACACCCCAGTTTCACCGATGAGGAAAGGAAGAGGTTGCAGGGGCTTCTTTCCCAGGGCCAAGGCTGCTGCGGAGGTGGCGGAGGCCCGCGTGCGTTGCGCGGCTTGGCGGCTGCGGCAGGGAGGGGGCGCGGTCCCGGTGAGGGCGAGAGGTGGCGTGGGAGGACCTGAACTTGGTCACACTTGTTTAAGGGGGAAGGAGGGGAGGGAGGCGGGGAGAGAAGGGATGATGGAGGAGATTAAGGACAAAACAAGGAGGCGTGGGAGGACTCATGTGGGGACGCAGGGTTCTCTAACCCATTCCCAGTCAGCTGCAGATGCCGATCTCCTCAGCACCCCGTGTGGGGGCGCTCTAGGGAGCGAGGTTGGGGATGTGGCGTCCGGGGCCCTGACCCGACGGTGCCCAGGGCTCTGCTGCTGACCTCCGTGACCTCAGGGAGGGGCTGCCCCGCTCCGGCTCGCGGCCCTCTCTTCTGCAGAGTGAGGGGTTGGGCTCCGGGGCCGAGCAGGTCTGCGACCTGTCCCTTCTCTCTAATAATGACAGCCGCACTGCTTCCGGGGCGCTGCAGCGTGGCGCCGGGGTCGATGCGGAGAGGGCTGCCTGGGCTGCAGTCCCCAAGCCACCGCTTTGTGGCTCTGTGGCGGGAAGGAGTTTCTTAACGTCCCCAGACCTCCATTTCCTGTCTGTGAGGTCGGGAAGCTCCATCTCCCTCACGGCGGCGTTGCGGGACTCGCTCAGCCCGTCAGTTCATGCACCAGCAGGGAGCTGAGGCCACGGGAAGCTTTCTCCACACAGGCGGTATTTGCCAGCAGCAGCGTCGTGGGTTGTTTTTTGTTTTGTTTTTTAGACAGGGTCTCGCTCTGTTGCCAGGGCTGGAGAACCGTGGCCTCAGCCTAGCTGACAGCAACCTCAGACTCCTGGGCTCAAGCGATCCTCCTGCCTCAGCCTCCCGAGTAGCTGGGACTACAGGAAAGCACCATGCTCCGCTAATTTTTCATTTCTCTCTCTCTATCTTTTTTGTGAAGATGGTGTCTCGCTATGTTGCGAGAGAGTGTGTGTGAGAGAGGATGTGAGAGAGTGTGAGAGAGAAGATGTGTGAGACTGTGTGAGAGAGATGTGTGAGAGTATGAGAGAGAGGACGTGTGAGACTGTGTGTGAGAGAGGACGTGTGAGACAGTGTGAGAGAGAGTGTGTGAGACTGTGAGAGAGAGTGTGTGAGAGAGGGTGTGTGAGACTGTGAGAGTGTGAGAGAGAGGGTGTGTGAGACTGTGAGAGTGTGAGAGAGAGGGTGTGTGAGACTGTGAGAGTGTGAGAGAGAGGGTGTGTGAGACTGTGTGAGAGAGGGGGTGTGTGAGAGACAGAGAGAGAGGATGTGTGAGAGACTATGTGTGTGAGAGACTGTGTGTGAGAGAGGATGTGTGAGAGACTGTGTGTGAGAGAGGGTGTGTGAGACTGTGTGAGAGAGAGAGGATGTGTGAGAGACTGAGAGAGAGGATGTGTGTGTGTGTGAGAGAGACTGTGTGTGTGAGAGACTGTGTGTGAGAGAGAGGATGTGTGTGTGTGTGTGTGAGAGAGACTGTGTGTGTGAGAGACTGTATGAGAGAGAGGATGTGTGAGAGACTGTGTGTGAGAGAGGGTGTGTGTGTGAGAGAGACTGTGTGTGAGAGAGGATGTGTGTGAGAGAGAGGATGTGTGAGAGACTGTGTGTGAGAGAGGATGTGTGAGAGACTGTGTGTGAGACTGTGTGAGAGAGAGAGGATTTGTGAGAGACTGTGTGTGAGAGAGAGGATGTGTGTGTGTGTGAGAGACTGTGTGTGTGAGAGACTGTGTGTGAGAGAGAGGATGTGTGTGTGTGAGAGAGACTGTGTGTGTGAGAGACTGTGTGTGAGAGAGGATGTGTGAGAGACTGTGTGTGAGAGAGAGGATGTGTGTGTGTGTGAGAGAGACTGTGTGTGTGAGAGAGGATGTGTGAGAGACTGTGTGTGAGAGACTGTGTGTGAGAGAGAGGATGTGTGAGAGACTGAGAGAGAGGATGTGTGAGAGACTGTGTGTGAGAGAGGATGTGTGAGAGACTGTGTGTGAGAGAGGATGTGTGAGAGACTGTGTGTGTGAGAGACTGTGTGAGAGAGAGAGGATGTGTGAGAGACTGAGAGAGAGGGTGTGTGAGAGACTGTGTGAGAGAGAGGATGTGTGTGTGTGAGAGACTGTGTGTGAGAGAGGATGTGTGTGTGTGTGTGTGTGTGAGAGAGAGACTGTGTGTGTGAGAGACTGTATGAGAGAGAGGATGTGTGAGAGACTGTGTGTGAGAGAGAGGATGTGTGTGTGTGTGTGAGAGAGACTGTGTGTGTGAGAGACTGTGTGTGAGAGAGGATGTGTGAGAGAGGATGTGTGTGAGAGACTGTGTGTGAGAGAGGGTGTGTGAGAGAGAGGATGTGTGAGAGACTGTGTGTGAGAGAGGGTGTGTGAGACTGTGTGAGAGAGAGAGGATGTGTGAGAGACTGTGTGTGAGAGAGAGGATGTGTGTGTGTGTGAGAGACTGTGTGTGTGAGAGACTGTGTGTGAGAGAGAGGATGTGTGTGTGTGTGAGAGAGACTGTGTGTGTGAGAGACTGTGTGTGAGAGAGGATGTGTGTGTGTGTGAGAGACTGTGTGTGTGAGAGACTGTGTGTGAGAGAGAGGATGTGTGTGTGTGAGAGAGACTGTGTGTGTGAGAGACTGTGTGAGAGAGAGGATGTGTGTGTGTGTGAGAGAGACTGTGTGTGAGAGAGAGGATGTGTGAGAGACTGTGTGTGAGAGAGAGGATGTGTGTGAGACTGTGTGAGAGAGAGAGGATGTGTGAGAGACTGAGAGAGAGGATGTGTGTGTGTGTGTGAGAGACTGTGTGTGAGAGAGAGGATGTGTGTGTGTGAGAGAGACTGTGTGTGTGAGAGACTGTGTGTGAGAGAGGATGTGTGAGAGACTGTGAGAGAGAGGATGTGTGTGTGTGTGTGAGAGACTGTGTGTGTGAGAGAGGATGTGTGAGAGACTGTGTGTGAGAGAGGATGTGTGAGAGACTGTGTGTGTGAGAGACTGTGTGTGAGAGAGAGGATGTGTGAGAGACTGTGTGTGAGAGAGGATGTGTGAGAGACTGTGTGTGTGAGAGACTGTGTGTGTGAGAGACTGTGTGTGTGAGAGAGGATGTGTGAGAGACTGTGTGTGTGAGAGACTGTGTGTGTGAGAGACTGTGTGTGTGAGAGAGGATGTGTGTGTGTGTGAGAGAGACTGTGTGTGAGAGAGAGGATGTGTGAGAGACTGTGTGAGAGAGAGGATGTGTGTGAGACTGTGTGAGAGAGAGAGGATGTGTGAGAGACAGAGAGAGGATGTGTGAGAGACTGTGTGTGAGAGAGAGGATGTGTGTGTGTGAGAGACTGTGTGTGAGAGACTGTGTGTGAGAGAGAGGATGTGTGTGTGTGAGAGAGACTGTGTGTGTGAGAGACTGTGTGTGAGAGAGGATGTGTGAGAGACTGTGAGAGAGAGGATGTGTGTGTGTGTGTGAGAGACTGTGTGTGTGAGAGAGGATGTGTGAGAGACTGTGTGTGTGAGAGACTGTGTGTGTGAGAGACTGTGTGTGTGAGAGAGGATGTGTGTGTGTGTGTGTGTGTGTGTGTGAGAGAGAGAGAGAGAGACAGAGAGGGAGAACAAGAGAGAGAGAGAGCACAAGCATGTGTGTATGGGGGAGAGGTGTACCTCTGTCTGAGTGTGTGAGTTGGGCCAGGGACAGGGGTGGGGGGCTTTTGTCTCCTGGGCTCTGTACACTGTTGCCTGTGGGGTGTGAGCTAGGAGTCACCTGGGAGGGCCTGAGAGCAGGGAGGAGAGCAAGCAGCCCATTAATGCCGCCCTCCTGGGGGGGGGGGTGCAGATAAGTGGCCCCAGGGGGCCGTGCTGAGGACCCTCTAACTAGCTTGTTGCCATGGGGATGCTAGCTGTGAATATAGGCCTAGAAGTCCAGCTGGAGCCTCTCCTTCCTGGCAGGTGGAGACCCCCAGCTGGGGCGTGTTTGTCTGGAAGGCAACCGAAGGGCCATCCCGTCCACTCTGCTCCATTATTTAAAGCAAAGGCCTCCATTCCTCCCATTAACCCTCCCTCAGGAGGGCTCCCCTGGGTCAAGGGAGAAAATGGCTGTCTTCATCGTACAACACTGGGAGCAGTGGGTCTCCTTGCTGCCAGGTGACCAGGACAGGAAGGCAAACGCATATGATCACACAGCCACACTTGTGGCGTTCCAGACAACACAGTCAACGCCTCCCAAAGACCAGACTCTTGCTGGCACTGGGGCCACTCAGGGGTGTGAGCCTTATCCCCAAGCAGTGGCCAGTTTCTGTGGGAACCATCAGCTGTCCTGTGGTGAGGTCTAACTGGAGTCAGAACACCTGAGGGTTTTTATTAATGTCTTACTACAAAAAAATCTCAAACATTAAAAACTAGAGAGAGCATTTAATGAACCCTAAGTACCTATCACTGAGCTGCAACAATTATCAGCTTTGTCCATCTTGTTTCATCTGTCCCCTCTTCTTTCTTTTCCTGGGGTAGCTGAAAGCAAATCTCAGATATCAGGCCATTTCATCTGGAAAGACTTCAGTACGTACCTCTCTCTAACTGACCAGGCCATGATCACACCTAAGGAAATGAACAGTAATCCCTGTGATAAATATCAGCAGATAGGCAGCCCATCTTCAACCCCCCCCTCCCTTAAACATGTAAACCCATGCTCCAGGAGTGGAGTGGATGGAGCCATGTGGCAGGGGTGGCTTCACTGCTATAGCTTTGGAGCCATAGAAAGTGATGGTTGAATGCCCGTGGCTTTGGGTGTCTTATTTTGCTTTATGGGGCCTCAATTTCCTCCTGGGCCACAGGTATTTACCTTTTCCAAGGCTGTTGGGAGGACTGAATGAGATTGTATAAGTACAATACTGGGTACCATAAATGGTGGCAATGATTATGACATTTTCTATTTTGTATATGAGAAAACTGAAGTTCAGAGAGGGAGAGTGATTTGCTCAAACTCACACAGCTCACAGTAGGCAAATTGAGATAGAAGTGCTTTTAAGTGCTTTGGGATATGCATTCAACATAGCCCCTCTTCGCCCCTCTAATCCTTTCCCTGTATACCACCACCCCAAACCACAAATGGAAATGACACAGAGGGTCATCAGTAGGCCCCTTTTTCTTGACAACCAGTGGGTCAGTCACAGTGCTTTGGGCTGAGCTGATGAGAGGACATCAGTGGGCCAAGAACAAGATCTTCCCTTTCTCTGGCCTCAGTTTCCCCATCTGTACAACAAGGGCATTGACCTGCAAATGGTCTTCAAGACCTCTTCCGTTCTGCTTTGTTTGCACCAGGGTTAGTAACCCTTGGAATGGGGGAGGGGCAGATACTTGAGGGTGATAGGGAACATCACAGCAGCTTAAGGCTGCTGGACAGCAAGAGGGTGGAGGTCCTATGCTGGAGAACAGGGAAGGAGTGGCCCAGCTCTGCAGAACTGAGGCTCCCCACACCCACTGGAGTGCAGGCTCCTCAAATTAAGGCTGTGATTTGTACATTATAAGCACCATGTTGATTAGATTTAAAAAATTCCATTGATGTAATAGATGGAATACTAGATAGAAGATCAGCAAGGACAGAGAAGACTTGAAAAACACTGTAAACTGGCCGAGTGCGGTGTAATCACGCCTGTAATCCTAGCACTCTGGGACGCTGAAGTGGGAGGATTGCTTGAGGTCTGGAGTTAGAGACCAGCCTGAGCAAGAGTGAGACCCTGTCTATACTAAAAATAGAAAAAATTAGCTGGGTGTGGTGATGACACGGAAAATGTCGGGCACCGGGACGTGGCCACTTGCTGCCTCCCCATCGCTCCATATCTCCACGGGCCAGTGCTACATGTGGCCAGTTGAAGGGCATGCTGCAGGGGCAGGGCACCATGGTAGAGCCACCCTGGACCCGCATGCTGGAATGCCCCCGGCCCCACACGTGCTGCTGCCTGCTTCTGGCGGCATTGCTTGCGTGATCCTGATTGGGTAATTTTTCAATCCCACTGTTGTTGATTGGATGTTAAAGCTTGTTGCTGATTGGATGTTAAAGCTTGATGTTGATTGGATGTTAAAGCTTGTAGTTGATTGGACACTTTTTGAGCCCTACCAAGGGTATAAAAGCAGGAGGAGAATAAGGAAGAGGGGTCAGAAGATCAGAAGACAGGAAGAGAGTTGTTTTTACATTAGGTGTGCTGAGCCTGCCAGAGGAATAAAGGCTGTTCTCCGACTGCCAGTAGGTTCTTTCCCGGATCAAGAGCAGTAACACTAGCTGTACACGTTGCAATAACAGTGATGTGCATCTGCAGTTCCAGCTACTCGGGAGGTTGAGGCAGGAGGATCCCTTGAGCCCAGGAGTTTGAGGTTGCTGTGAGCTAGGCTGACACCACTGCACTCTAGCCTGGGCAACAGAATGAGACTCTATCTCAAAACAAAAAAAAAAAAAAAAAAAAGAAAGAAAGAAAGAAAAGAAAAAGGAAAATACTATTAACCAATTAGACCTAACAGCCATTATTTTCTAACAGTGGTATAATAGAACATTACAGCCGACAGCAGCAGAATACACATTCTTCTCAGGTGCACATGGAATATTGTCTAGGACAGGTCAGATCTTAGGCCACAAATCATGTCTCAATAAGTTTAAAAGGATTGAAATCACACAAAGTATGCTCTCTGATGACTGTGGAATGAAATTAGAAATCAAGAACAAAAGGAAATTTGGAAAATTCACAAATATGTAAATATTAAACAACACACCCCTAAATAACCAATGGGTCAAAAAATAAATCACAAGGGAAATTAGAAAACACTTTGAGATGAATGAAAACATAAACACTTAGCTGGGTGTGGTGGTGCACACTTGTAGTTCCAGCTACTGGGGAGGCTGAGGTGGGAGGATCACTTGAGCTCAGGAGTTTGAGGCTGTAGTGAGCTATGATTGTGCCACTGAACTCTAGCCTGGGCAACAGAGTGAGATGTTGTATCTAAAAAGAATAAAGAAATAAAAGAGAAGAAGGGAGGTAGGGAGGTAGGAAGGAAGGGAGGTAGGGAGGAAGGGAAGTAGGGAGGAAGGGAAGAAAGGAAGCAAAAACCAAACAACATACTAAAAAACTTATGGGATGTAGCAAAAGCAGTGTCCAGAGGGAAATTTAGAGCTGTAAACACCCACATTAAACTAGAAGATCCCAAATCAGTAACCTAAACTTCCACCTTACTAGAAAAAAAAAAAAAGCAAACTAAATCCAAAGCAAGCAAATAATAAAGATTACAGCAGAGATAAATAAAATGGAGACTAGAAAAACAATAGAGAAAATCCTCAAAACCAAAACTTGGTTCTCGGAAAAGAGCAACAAAATTGACAAAACTTTATCTAGACTGACAGAAAAAAAGGAAGAAGGCTCAAATTACTACATTCTGGAATGGGACTGGATATGGTGGCTCACACCTGTAACCCCAGTACTTTGGGAGGCCGAGGCAGGAGGATCCCTTGAGGCCAGGAGTTTGAGACCAGCCCGGCCAACATAGCAAGATCTCCTCTCAGAAGAAAAAAAATTAGTGTGGTGGTGCATGCCTGTGGTCCCAGCTACTGGGGAGGCCGAGGCAGGAGGATCACATGAGCCCAAGAGTTTGAGGTTGCTGTGAGCTATGATGATGCCACTGCACTCCAACCTGGGTGACAGAGCAAGACTGTCTCAAAAAAAAAAAAAGAAAAGAAAAGAAAAATCAAGAATGGAAGTGGAGACCTTATTACTGACCTTACAGAAATAAAAGGGATTATAAAATGTCACTGGTAGAGAGATTTGAAAGGAAGCTCCACAACACTTCTAGAGACTGGAAAGAATGACCAGAAATAGTTCCCAGTAGTTGCTTTCAGGGAAACAGGGCTGGAGAGGGTGGAGCTGAGGCATCTCCCTTTCATTATAAGCCCTTAAAGACTATATTTGTAAATGCTTTTAATGTAAAATATAATACATGTACAGAAAAGTTAATTTTTTTTTTTAAAAAAAGCATAGCTCAATAATTTACCACCAAATGAATACCCAATGAAACCAAAAGAGCTCCCTGGAAGCTCCTCCCATGTTCTCATACAACCCTCTTCCCCAAAGACAAACATGGTCCTGACTTTCATGGCAAGTACTTTTGCTTTCCTTGATAGTGTTGCCATCTCTAAACACAATAGTTTAATTTTGCTTGTGCTCTGGACTTTATATAAATCAAATCATACAGCAGGTCCTCTTCTGGGTCTGGCTTCTTGCATTTCACATCGTGTTTGGGAGATTCCCCCATGTTGTGTCACGTGGCAAAAGTTGGCTCATTTTCTTTGCTGTGTTATATTCCACTTTATGAGGACACCACTATCTACGTGTCCATTCAACTGTTGATGGAATGGGCTTTAAAAAAAAACCCATGCACATAAAGATAAATTGATAAAAATATTTTCAATAAAATGCACATTAAAAATGGAACTTGAAACATGCTAGTTTAATTTCATTCCTAGGACACTCAATTTTTCTGGATCCCAGGAGAAAATAGGCCATTTAGACAGCAGCCCAGAGGGAGAAAGTCTGAGAGATGCCCACACCCCCATGGATTCTTTCATCAGCCCTCCTTCCCAAATTTTCAGCCTCAAACGGAGGGAGGGCACACAGATGGAACAAAACCACTCTGTCGCTCCTACCCAAGGTCTGCAGCTTCCCAACATGCGCACGCGTGCACACACAGGCAGCTAGACAAGAGCATGCAACCCACATGTGGGTACATATATGGGCACCTGTGTATGTCCCAGAGGTGGCAATGCCTGCAGGCACCTGACCAGCAGGCACGGTCTGTGCACGTAGAAGTTGGTGGAAGAAGAGGAGGGGAAGGAGGGGGGGGGAAAAATCCCCTCATTTCTGAAGAAATGTCCCAGATTAGATTTGTAAATCAAAAACCAATATATAACATGCAAGAATTGATCTGTTTTATATTCCTCAGTTACATTTTTGTGAAGCACATTTAGAAGATTTAGAACGTATTTGCGCCTGCTGGTTGGGCCATTATATGCTTGAGTTCATACATCTATTTGTGAGGCTATAAAACAGGCATCGACTACCATGTAAATTGTGTTCTCCACAATAAATTATATGCATACTTGCAAAAATACATAACTGCCGTGGCTGGGCCAACGCAGCCGGAATACTAATGAGGGCGAAAGTTGCTTTGTCCCTCTTCTCCGGCCTAATTTAGCCTCTACATCAAAAATTATGTAGGAAAAATCACTTTATCCTCTCACTGAGAAATAAAATAGCACTCATGGGCACCCTCATCTCTTCCCACCCCCCTTCCTTTTAACCGAACACTACCATTTTCATACTAATTTTAGCTGCTCCAGGTTTACAGAGAGGAAACCTGGCTCAGCTGAGGCGGGGAAGTCACTGGGCTGTCTGCATGCATGGGAGGGCTTTGGGAGCTGGCACGTGCACACACACACATACTTGCATACACACATATGCCCATGCCCTCCATGTGGTTTGAATTCACTCATGCCAGGGCGTGTTCACAGCATGCACACAGACCCACATGCCAATGTGAAGACTTGCCCCAGACACGCATGCACACTCCACCAGCATTTGCCCCCATGGCATAGGTTCATCCTCTCTCCCTGGTACACACCCGTATGCATAGAGACACACTGGGGAAATTCAGTTCAGTTCAATTCAATTCAATTCAGTTCAGCCCAGAAAACACCGACTGAGCACCTATTATACACCATGGACTGTACTTGGCATTGGGAATATCAAAATTTAAAAAGACAAAATCTCAGCTCTCAGTTCAGGGGACTAGGCAGCTTTATGAACAAATGCAGACAAGTCGGTGTGCTGAGGGCTGTCGCAGAGGTACATGGACACATATACACACATTCTGGTCTTTGTCAGCATGCTTTTCAATACTCACATGTACTCACAGACACACACAGTCCCTGCACTCACGCAGACACATACCTGTGTGGATATGCACACAGACACCACCAGCGCAGGTTCACGTGTGCATGCACAGCACACCCACACACGCACTGATGGGTACTCACAAGCATCAGCATAGCCACCTTCCCACTCTGACCATGCTGCATGCTGATGCCTGCCCCACCTCTGTCTTTTCTGCAAGGCTGAGTTAACCTCAGGCCCTGTCTGGCTTGCCCAGCTCTCGGGCTTTATTGCTATCCATCTATTCTGGACACAGAGCCACTTCCAACACCAGGGTGGCTGGTGGTGTTCTCACTTCCCTGGTGGCCTTATCCAAAGGTTTCCTCTTTCTGGGAGCTCTGGGGGACTTACAAGGGGGAGAAGTAGACACAAGGAAGATCTTGCTTTCATGACCGCAGGCTGATCTCTGTCCTGTCATGGGCCTCAGTTTATCCATTTTTAAAATGTGTGAATTGGATGGTATCTGAGGCCATCCAGCCTCAGACATGCACAGTTTGCTGTTGAGAAGCCTGGGTCTCTGTCCAAGTCAGAGAGGGTGAGACGACCACAGAGACAACCCTTACTTGGAAGGGGCCCAGCCCATCTCTGAGCTCCCAGCATTAGGCCTTGGGGGCATGGCCAGAGGTGGAGTCCTGGAGAGAGCCAGAGAGTGTGTGCTAGAGAAAAGGAGTGGCAAGATGTGGTGGAGAAGAGGAGTCCTGGTACAAAGGGGGCCAGGATCCATTTCGACCCAGCTCAGATAGTTACAGGAGCCAGACACAGCTCCAGTGGGATTTTATTCTATCTCCAAACACCTGCAGGGCTGCTGTGGGGCAGAAGGAAGGGACTGACTTACTCTGTGTGACCCAGTTGGTAGAACTGGGACAGTGGGAAAGTGGCTAGAAGCTCCAAGGAAACAGCCAGTCCTTGGTTCCACATAATGATTGATGCGATTTGTGTGTGTGTGTGTGTGTGTGTGTGTGTGTACACATGCACCAGTAGTGTGAATTCTGCTGTTGCATTTTTAGTTTCTTTGCTATCTTTTACTTCCTCTGCTCTTCTATGGCTCATCCTGTTGCTTTTTTTTTTTTTTGAGACAAGGTCTTGCTCTGTCACCCTGGCTAGAGTGTAGTGGTGTCATCATAGCTCAGCACAACCTCAAACTCCTGGGCTCAAGCAATCCTTCTGTCTCAGCTTCCCAAGTAGCTGGAATTATAGGTGTGCACCACCATGCCTGGCTAATTTTTCTGTTTTTTGTACAGACAGGGGGCTTGCTCAGGCTCAGGCTGGTCTCAAACTCCTGACCTCAAGCAATCCTCCCGCCTCGGCCTCCCAGAATACTAGGATTACAGGCGTGAGCCACCAAGTCTGGCCTCTATTGCTTTTTCATACCATGCTATGTTCTGCTTGTTCTTTGAGTAGAAAATATTTTCTTTTTAAAAAGAAAATAGTATTTTTCATTGAGGAAAAAAATATTACATGTATATGATAAAAAATCCAAATTGGACAAAAGATGTACAGTGCAAAGTAGGTTTGTCTCCCTGCCCAGACTCCTTAAGTTCATAGACATCCAGTTTCCATTTCCAGAAACAACCACCGTTACCAACTTTTGTGTGTTTGCTCAGAAATACACTGTGATGCAAGCATCTCTATCTAGCTGTCTATCTGCCTGCTTTATTTTAACGTAAATGTGAGCATATGTATGACCTGATCCTCCCTACCCCCACCCCAACCTAACTGTGTAGCTTGGAACCTGTTTCTAAGAAAAAGTTCTCCACCAGGCAATATTCGACAATGGCACGGACTAATGAGTTCCTCAACACTGGAGAAGTGGAAGCTCAGGCTAAATGACCACTTGGGGAAAAGGAAATGGGAGAGTTGAGCCCTTGATTAGGGGAAGGAGCTTAGACTCATGCCTTCTAAGGCTCTTTCCATCAGCCGGTTTCTTGGATATAAAGAGAATAGTCCTTTATCCCATATTCTTCCCATTTCTCCCCACTCCTCCCAGCTCCCGATAAGCCAGGCCAGGGTCACCAGTGCCTACAGCTGCCCAACCTTGGCTTTCAACCTTCGTGTAATTGACAAGACCCCCCCTCCCCCAGAGAATGGCCTCTCTCTGTGCCAGGCACATACCACTAAACTCCAAATTAAGAGGCCCAGCTGAGATTTCTGCCTTATTCCACCCATACCCCTGGGGCCAATCCTCTCTCATTTCAGGAGGGGAATGGAACTAGAAGTTTGGATTTGGGAAGGGGGGTGGCGGGGGCTCGCCACCAAAGCTGGTGCCTCTATGCTCCAGAGAGATGTGCGTGTCCTACCATGCGGCTTAAGACTTCTCCAAAACACCGTCCCCCCAAATCCAATAAAATTGCAAATTTCACTGTATTTCACAATATCCTAAATAAACATGAACAGCATGCGTTTCTCTTCCTTGCATCAAATATTAATCTGCCCGTGGCCAGCGCCCGCTCCCCTGCGTGTGTGCGCACGCTGGGTAAACACCGGGGAGATTGTGATGCCAGACCTTCCCTTCTCTTCCCTGACTCGAGAGCATGACAAATTTTTCTCCTAATTACACCTGCCACTGTTTGCCTTCTAATACTGTAAATCCTCCATCACATAGTTTTTCAGATTCGGGATTAGGTTCTCTTCCTGTAGTACAAATGATTGGAGGGGGCAGGGGTAGGGAGGAGCTGGGGGTGGCATAGGCTGTATGGCATTGCTTTTTGTGATTTCTCCATGGGGGTCCCAGAGCTGGGCATGGGCAGTATGCCCAGGCCGCCAACCCTCTTTTGGGATAGAGGTGAAGAGAATGGAGAAAAGACACCTGCTCAGGTGTGTACAACCTCCCCTCCCCAGCTGTATCAGCCCCCTAGTCTTCCAGGAATCCTGGGGATAATAGAAGTCCTGAGATCGAAGGTTGTAGGTGAGTGAAAAGTGTCCGGGATGGTGGCCAGCATGGAGAAGACGGACAATAAACCACAGTTCTGTTCCCCCTTGCACTGTCTCCTGGCTGGCTGAAGCCATTGCCGTCTCTCTCCTGAACCATGAAACCTTCCTCTCACTGGTTTCCTGTCTCGCCTCACCCCTCCCCAGTGAACCCATTGTCCCCAGCTGCCATAGTGCTCTTTCTAAAGTCCAGAGCTCTCTCTCATGACAGGCCCTGCCTTAGAACCCCTGGTGACTTCCCACCACGTTTGAGTCCAGTCCTAGCCTCTAGGGCTCTCCACCACCAGCCCATCTCGATTTTATGGCCTCATGTCCAGCCTTCCCCAGGCTCCCTGTCCACCCACTCTAGACTGGGGCCACCCCTGTTCAACACCTCACCCTTCCCCAGATGCACTGTGTGAGTTGCCACCTCCATTCCTCTGCTTAGGCCATGCACTGTGTCTGGAATGCCTGCTGAAATCTCGGCTTTCCTTCCAGGTCTTCCACCCTTGATGGCAGCACCTCCTTGAAGCCTTTCCTGATCCTCTGGTCATTTTAAACCCTGCCTCCTTTGTGTTCCCATGGAGCTTTGCATCTACCGCACTTTGGGCTCAGACCTTTGCCTGGTCTGTCCACAGTATAGGAGGGTCTGTGAGTGCTTTCAAGGTGGGGCTCAGGTCCTGAGCATCTCCGTCACCTCCGTGTCTCTCTAGCTTCCAAGTCTTGACACTGCAGAAGGGTGATACTTGGTGTGTGGTGGTGGGGGACTTCCTGCTGTTCCTAACCTCATGACCAAGTCGTGAGGATGGGACCTGGAGGATGGGCAGCCCCTGCCTGCCTCTGTGGGCAACAGCCTAGCCTGGCAGTTAACATGGAGCCCCCACCAGTACAAGAGGATCAAGCCCTCAAGGCCACAGTGGCAGAGGGAGGAATGGGAGGCTAAAGAGACCAGACCTCCCTACCACCTGATATTTCTCTCCATGAGCCTGCACTGGTCTAATAGATTTCCCTCCCAGAGGCCGGGCACGATGGCTCACGCCTGTAATCCTAGCACTCTGGGAGGCTGAGGCAGCAGGATTGCTTGAGGTCAGGAGTTGAAGACTAGCCTGAGCAAGAGTGAGACCCCCATCTCTACTAAAAATAGAAAAATTAGCTGGGCATCATGGTGGCATGCACCTGTAGTCCCAGCTACTTGGGAGGCTGAAGGAGGAGGATCATTTGAGCCCAGGAGTTTGAGGTAGCTGTGAGCTAGGCTGATGCCACGGCACTCTACTCAGGACAACAGAGTGAGACTCTGCATAAAAAAAAATAAATTTATTGGTGTGTCTTGATCATCCAAGCTGTACAAACGACACCCAAATCATTCCCGTGGGGCTTTGGCATATGCAGTATTATTGGCTACTTTTATCTGGTGACTGTGGTGCAAGTAATGGCTTTGCCCTTCTTCCATGTGGTTCCTGGAGGCCCTTCTGCCTCTAGGGAGGCCCCAGTCCATCAGCTAAGGAGGAGGACCCCAGCCCTCTGCAGCTAAAGGCCTAGAGTTGGGCTAAGGAGGGAGATCTTGGACATGATCCAAGCTACCCTGGTGAGGTCTCCAGCCTTCCAAAACTCTGGAGTTGTTCTCGAAGTCTCCCAGAGTCAGCTTGTTCAGCTTGAATAATAACTGTCCATGGCCCTATCCCCTCCCCACACATTTCACCTTCAAAGGGCTGGGAGAAATTTCCCTAATTAATTAACTCCTCTGCAGCCTGCCCTCCATGTCATCAGGTGATTAATCGTCACTGTGACTTTAAATCCAGGGGCGGAGGGAGGTTGGCAGTGGTGGACGCCAGAAGCTGGAATGCTGGGAGGGGGCAGTCCGAGGGCCTTTCCTGGGGTTGGAAGACCCCACCTCACCCCCATTCTTGCCCTTGCCCAGGGCCTGGCTGAGAGGCCCCAGAGCCAGACCACAAATACATCCATCAATACTCAATCGACGAGTCTCAAATGTGAGACTCTGAGAATTAGGGCATTCTGGGAGAGGCAGAGTAGCTTGTGCCTGTTCTAAAGTCTGCAAAACAGAGTAGCAGTTAAGGGCATGAGCTTTGGAGTCAGGAAGAACTGAGTTCTAATCTTGACTCTGCCTCTTCCCAGCTATGTGACCAAGGGCAGGTCACTTTGCCTTCCTGGGCCTCTCAGTGTTCTCATCTATACAATGGGGACAAATAAAAGGACCTACCTCCCAGGGTAGCCGAAAGGATGCAATGAGATCGTGTGTGTGGAGCCCTTAGCATGATACAGTGCACACAGCAAGTGCTTAGTGAAGGTGGCAGAGATGGTGCTGCTGCTATATCATGAAGGGGCTGTGAGGCCAGACTCCTTGTCCCCAGCACCCAGCCAGGACCCTCACCCCCCAACTGTGTTCTCCTTAGTGGCTCCTCTCCCCCACCCACTCCTCTGTGTGGAGTCACCCACTCTAACCCAGCTGCAGCACCCACCTGCTGTAAGACCTCAGGCAAGGCACTGACTTGCCTTATGTCTTCATTTCCTGATCTAGGAAGTGGGGTTGAAGCTGTCTGCCTTCCTGCTTCCAAGACTCTGGGACACAAACAGGGATAAGGTCCAGACCTTCCTCCAAGGAGTTCTACAACAGAGAGACAGATGGGGAAAGAAATACTTGCAAATACAGTGTGAGCTATGACAGGTGCACAGGCATTCAGCAGGGGGCCCACAATGCATTGTGGGCTCAGAGTGCAAAGAGGGTAAAAAGAGATGACTTTTAGAACATAATAGTTGCTCAATAAACATCTGTTTCCCTTCTATAGCCTTCCCCTTGCCCACATGGCCTAACTTTTTACACTCAGCTGATTTCCACCTCAGAACTCCAATTCCTTTTTTTTCTTTTAGAGATGGAGTCTAGCTTTGTCACTAGTCTAGGCTGGTGTGCAGTGCTGCAATCATAGTTCACTGCAGCCTTGAACTCCTGGACTCAAATGATCCTCCCACCTCAGCCTCCCAAAGTGCTGGGACTATAGCACGTGACTGTGCCCAGCCTCAGAACCCCAATTTCTGTCCTTTCTGCTGAGCCTGCAAAATCTGGAAAGGATAGATGTGTCCCCAGGGAGCCCCTCCCCCCATCACCAACGTTAGCTAACCATTGTCGGGTACTGGGCAAGTGCTTTACATGGATTAACCTAATTTAATCCTCACAACAACCCCATTTGACTGGTGGCAAGGCTGACCTGAACCTAAAGGGGGACAGACCAGGAGAATAAACCCAGGCAGGATTTGACTGGGGCTGCAGTAACTGAGGGTTTGAAAAGTGGATGTAGCCAAAGAAGGGTGGTCTCATCAGAAGAGGCCACTGACCAGGCCACAGAGACCCTCAGCCTCCTGGCAAAACCGGGGATGCCTGTGGTGCTCAGGTTTATTCCCTTCGTTCGCTAGCTTAACAAAGCTTTATCCACCTTGTGCTCCGAGTTCAGTAAGCCCATCCCAGGCGCTCTGCGTGGCATGGACTCTGGTGGGAGCCGGGGAGGGTGGAGTGTCCATCCTGCCTGGAGAAGGCAGGTGTCTGGGACTTAGAGCAGGCTTGGAGTGATGTACAGGATCTCCCAATGCAGCTCCACGCTTACCGGTGCATGAGTGTGTGGCGTGGGGCAGAAAGAGGTGAGAGGGTGCGGAGGGGAACAGGAACTTGCTCAAGGTCACCCAGATTCTTGGTAATAGAATCCAGACCCCTAGGCCAGGGTTTTTCAGAACAGAATTCCCAATGGGGATGTTGTGGGTCAGGGAGGGAGCAGTGCGATTGGTGCCCTATTGGCAGTGGCTCTCCAGCGGGGAGATCTGTTGGAAACAGCATTTTGGAGAACAATCATGGTGGCAACCCTATCCAGGAGGTCAGGATGCCAAAGCTTAGAAGGCAGCACACGGTAAACGAAACAAGTTTTGGAGCAAACACGTCTCGCTCCCCCTCCGCCTTCTTGCTGTGTGACCATGGGCAGGTTACTTCACCTTTCTGAACATCAGTGTTCTAAACGCAAAGGCTCAGCTCACAGAAAGGCCAAGACAAATGTCAATTTTCATCTTTTTCCTTTTGCTGCTTGCCCCCTCCCAGGGAGCTTCATCCTCATTGTAGTTCCTGGCAGATTCATTCATTCATTCATTCATTCATTCATTCATTCATTCAGCAGAGGGCTGACTTTGTACCAGGTACTGTTCTAAGCGCTGGGGATAAGGGATGAACACTCAGCAGTGCCCACCGTCACGGAGTTTATGCTCCAGTGGAGGGAGACAGACCGTGAGCACACCAGTTTGTAAGCGTTAGAGTGTTCGTGTGAGTGCCAAACAGAAGAACAGAGAGGAAGTGGTGCCTAGGGGGGCTTGTGGGGCAGTTTGACTTTAGACAGGGTGGTCAAGAGGGCCTCTTTGAGAGGGTGGCATTTGAGCAAAGACCTGACGGAGGTGAGCTGTGTGGGTTTCTGGGGCAAGAGATTTCTGGGCAGAGGGAAGAGCCAGTGCAAGGATCTTGAGGAAGGGTTGGGCCCATCCCACTCAAAGGGACCTGGGAGGCCACGGAAGCAGGGAGGAAGGTGGGGTGGGAGGTGAGAGCAGGGATAGGATGGGTGAGGGAGTCGGATAGGATGGTCCTGGTGGGCTGTTGCAAGGACTTTGACTCTGAAGGAAGTTGGGAGCCAGAGCAGGGTTTGAGCAGGGCAGGGACATGGTATGACTTAGAATGAGGTCCTCTGGCTGCTGGGTTGAGAGCAGGCTGTAGGGGGACAGGCATGGAAGGAGGTGGCCCATGTTGGGGCTACTGCAGTCACCCAGGAGAGAGGCGATGGCAGCTCAGACCAATGGTGGAAGGCAGTCAGATTCTGGATGGATTTTGAAGGTAGAGCTGCTCAGATTTGCCAGGGGGTGGGCGGGGGCTGGTGAGAAAGAAGGAGTCAAGGGCGATAAGACCAGAAGGGGGTGGAGTGGGGCGCTTCTGAGTGTTTGAAAGTGAACTGGTGGCTTTCTTTTGTATAGAACATGCTCGGGCTGCTGTCCCCAATGGCCTACACCCTCCCACCCCCTTCTCTCTTCTATCCCACTGAGGCCTGTGGCAGGCACTTCTTCTGCAGTGCAGAGCTCACATGGGACCTGTCAGGGAAGGCACGTGCACACACACGTACACGCGCACACACACACGCATGTGCACACACACGTGCATGGCTGCCTCTGGGGTCTTCGATATCCTGTTTTATAGGATTGGACTCAGGCCTTCCTCTTACAGCTGAAGAAGTGTTAAAAAAGGTTAAGGAGCTGGAGCCCTTCCGTGTGTCTGAGCTTCAGTGTACTCATCTGAGAAGTGGGGGTGAAGACTGTGAGAACCCTGGGCTGGGCTGAGGCTGTGCAGGTGGGGGCTGTCGCAGTGAAGCTATGAGCAGGGTGGGGCTTCAAAGGTGCCCAGGTACCTGGGGGGCAGGGAGTACAGAGGGAGCGGGGATCTAGAGGGGTGAGGAGTGAGTCAGGGGTGTGAGGGGTGGGCCCTAGGGAGAGCTGAGGGACGGGTCAGGGGGTGGGAGAGGTGCTTGGTAGGTGTTGGCATGGCAGGCTCTCATGGCGAGGTGCTGGGTGCTGCTTCATATGTGCTGGGCGTGTGACAAGCACTGAGTGTGCAGGGCCCACTGACGAACCCTCATCCCCTTTTCAGCCTTCCCCCACCCTCTCCCCTCACTTGGCTCCACTCCACACCGCCCCCTGCTGCCCCTAGCCATGCCCCCTGTGCACCGGGCCCAAGTCCTCCCCAGGGCCTGGGCATTCTGCTCCCTCTGCCCGGTGCTTGTCCCCAGACACCCACACACCCGCTTGCCTTCTCCACATCTACTGCCCAAAGGTCCCCCCAGCAGCAAGGCCTTCCCTGATCACCATGTTCAGCCCCACAGCCCCACCTGGAACTGCCTGTTCTCTTCTCTGACTTCATTTCTTTCTGTAGCACTTGTGACCATCTTTCTCATACGTTACTTATTTTATTGTCTGTCTCCTTCCATTAGAATCTGAGCTTCATGAGGGTAGGGACTTCTGTTTTTCTTGTTGTTGTTTTCTAACTGTGGTAAAATATACACACAGTATTTAGCATTTCAACCCTTTGTAAGTATACAGTTCCGTGGCATTAAATGCATCCTCACTGTTGTGTGACCATCACCACGGTCCATATCTGATACTTTTTCATCTTTTTCATCTCCAAAATAAACTCCGAACCCATTAAACAGTAACCCCCATTCCCTCCTCCCCTAGCTCCTGGAAACTTCTATGTTCTGCCTCTGCATTTGCCTGTTCTAGATACCTTACATAAGTGGAATCATACATAGTTGTCCTGTGTTGGGCTTATTTTACTTGGCATGATGTTTTTGAGGTCTATCTATGTTGTACTATATATCAAAATTTCATTTTTTTTTTTTGAGACAGAGTCTCGCTTGTTGACCAGGCTAGAGTGAGTGCGTGGCATCAGCCTAGCTCACAGCAACCTCAAACTCCTGGGCTCAAGCAATCCTTCTGCCTCAGCCTCCCGAGTAGCTGGGACTACAGGCATGTGCCACCATGCCCGGCTAATTTTATATATATATTAGTTGGCCAATTAATTTCTTTCTATTTATAGTAGAGACGGGGTCTTGCTCTTGCTCAGGCTGGTTTCGAACTCCTGACCTTGAGCAATCTGCCTGCCTCAGCCTCCCAGAGTGCTAGGATTACAGGCGTGAGCCACCGCGCCCGGCTAAAAATTTCATTATTTTTTAGGGCTGAATAGCATTCCATGGTATGTAGATGCCACATATCGGTTACAGCTGCATGCTCAGTGGCTAGCGCAGTGCCTGTCTCATAGTAAGTGCTCGATAAATATTTGTTGAATGAATGAGTGAGTGGATGAATGGCAGGGGTGATGAGTCTTCACAGCTTTGCTTTTGTTTTAGAAACACTGTGTTTGGGATCTTAGAGGAGCACTCACATAGAGATGACAATGAATGTCTCTTGATGTTGACGATGAAGGGGGCTGAGTAGTAAACAGGACATAAACAAGGGCATGAAGCAGGGTGCAGCTGTTCCCCCGCTAAAGGGGCTCCTTCCTGGGCAAAGGACTGCCACCCCCTTCCTCACTCAAGAGAAACCTGCAGTGGGGAGTCTTTTGTAGGAATCCAGTTTATGGCTCCCTGACACTTGGCTTCTCTTCTCCATTTAGGGTGCTCAGAGTATACGTGGGGTGCTCTGTGCCTGTGGAGGGCATCCCAGGTCTAGCAGGCTGGAGACGATGTCCCTGCTGGGCGGCTGTTCTCAACCCGAGAATGCTGAGGGTTTGAACTCACCCATGAGAGGGTCCAGATGTCCAGCCTCATCCCTGCTAATTGGTGCAATTAATTAACAAGTGGCGTTGTGGCTCTGGGAGTCCTGGGCTCCTTTGGCCTGCTGGAACAGTGCCATAAACAGGTGTTGGGGGGCCAGTGAAGGACACAGGACACTAGACTGACCCTTCCCTGGACAGAGAAGCCCCCACCTCAGGAGTAACTGCAGTGGCTGGTCTCTCTTCTGTCTAGCTGGGCCCAGGAGAGCCACGGCTAGGAAAGGGTGGGAGGGAGGGAGGGGGCTCATCCAATCCCCATCGGACGAGGCCCAAGTCCCACGGCCAGAGCTGCAGAAGGAATAGGAAATGCAGCGTTACCTACTCCAGGCTGACAGAGGAGATATGCCAATGGTACCCTGAGCTGAAGAAGAAGGCACAGCTCCTGGCAGGAGGTCTCCCTGATCTGATGTGGGATACAGCTCCTGTCCTGGGAAATGTCCCCAATCTGATGTTGGAGACACAGCCGCTGCCCTGGGGAAGCTCCTGGTCTGATGGGGGAATGAAACAGAAGACATAAACCTGAGAAGAAAGGCCCTGAGCCCTTTGAGTAACACAGACATGAGTGCCAAAGGAGGGTGCACAGTGCAGAGAGGGCAGGTCCTCGGGGAAGTAGCGACCCTGTTGAACTTGAGAGGGAGTAGAGGGAAAATTCTTGACCAGGATGCCCTGGAACCTCCTAGGAACAGTGAACTGCAACACTGACTTGAACTTGTTTGAAGGAGACAATGGCCAAGGCCAGGTAGAGAAGAACCTTGGGACTTCAAGCTGGAGGTGGCAGGGCCCCCTAGAGGTTGGGGAGGAAACCCGCCACTGGCTTCCAGGGGTGGGGACTTGGGGGACAGAGTCAGAGAAGGAGCAGGCTCTGACCATCCAGGGAAGATATTCCTGGTGAACGTGTCGCTGTGACCAGCTGATCATGGGCAAGAGAAAGAGGGTGGCTGGGGAGAATGACAGTCTGCAGGGAGGCGTTTGGGATGAAGGAATGAATCTTTGCAGCTTTGCTTTTGTTTTTTTAACTTTTGTTTTGGAACCACTGAGTTGGAGGTCCCAGAGGAGCATTCAAATAGAGATGAAAGCCATGAGAAAGGGCCTGAGGCTGAGGAGAGGGCTCAGGCCAGAGGTTAGAGATGTAAGGCAGCCTGGTACTAGGTCCCTGGTACTAGGTGTTCATAAAGAGGTCCGATTCCTCAAAGCATGGTCCATGGGACAGCAGCAGCAGCAGTTAGGCATTTGTCAGAAATGCAGAATCTCAGGCCCCATCCCAGACTGACTGCTAGGGTTTGAATATTTGTGCCCCTTCCAAAATTCATGTTGAAACTTAATCCCCATAGTATTAAGAGGCGAGGCCTTTAGGAGATGATTAAGTCACCAGGGCTCCACCCTCATGAATGGATTAGTGCCCTTAGGAAAGGGCTGGAGGCAACTAGTCAGGCTCTTTTTGCCCTTCTGCCTTCCACCACGTGAGGACACAGCAACAAGGCACCACCGTGGAAGCAGAGAACAGCCCTCACCAGACACTGGTGCCTTGATCTTGGAGTTCCCAGCCTCTAGAGAAATAAATCTCAGAAATCTGAGAGAATATGAGAAATAAATTTCTATTCTCTGGGAGGCAGAAGCGGAATGATTGCTTGAGGTCAGGAGTTGAAAACCAGCCTGAGCAGGAGTGAGACCCGTCTCTACTAAAAGTAGAAAAAATTAGCTGGACAACTAAATATAGTAAAAAATTAGCCAGGTATGGTAGTGTGTACCTGTAGTCCCAGCTACTCAGGAGGCTGAGGCAGGAGGATCGCTTGAGTCCAGGAGTTTGAGGTTGCTGTGAGCTAGGCTGAGGCCATAGCACTCTAGCCTGGACAACAGAGTGAGACTCTGTCTCAAAAATAAATAAATAAATAAATAAATAAATAAATAAATTTCTATTATTTGTATGTGGCCCAGGGTGTGGTATTTTGCTATAGCAGCACAAATGGACTAAGACACCAAGTAACCAGAATCTACATTTTAACAGAATCCTGCAGAGATTCATGTGTACACTGAAGTTCAAGAGGTTCTGCTCCAAATGCTATTATTCCCCTCATTTTATGGTTGAGGAAACTGAGGCTCAGAAGTGGAAGAAAATGGTGAGGCCTTGCCAGAGTGGAGAGTTCCGGTACTAAAAGTTTCCAGTGGGGAGCAGGGAGCATGTGCAGTGCTGTGTCAGCAGATGTCGGGTAGGGGAGAGTCCTGATCTGAAGCATTTCCAATTTCTGTGGTGTAAATACTCCCACCGTGGTGTATTTCAAGTTACCAACCTGATGTCACTGAGCACGGAATTGTAAAGAGATGCATATGATTGGTTCTTGTGAGGGAGGAGTGACTCCAACAACATCACTCACTTATATGTGCACATATATTTTCTTGGCCTAAGAGAAATATCACAAGAAATAGACCCACCCCTTCCCCACCAACTTTAACCTCTGTCCACTCTCTCCACACCCCTAAACCTGGACAGATGGACTCAAAGGCTGACAGACAGACAGATGGTGCTGGGCTAGTGCCTCTGCATACGGTTTAGCCTTAGGTGTTGCATGTGTCTGTCTCCCTTCTTGGGGACAGGATCAGTGACATGGTAGCCTGTGCCCCCTATCCTAACTGAACATCACCCTCAGCCAGACTTGTTCCAGCAGGCTCTCCCCCAAGCATGAGCACTGGGAGCTTGGAGCCCAGGCACAGGGAGCTATCAGTGAGCAGACATGCTTTGTTTACTCTTTTCGCCTGAGAACCTGATTTCTCCTGAGCCTGAGATCGCTGTGTGGGAGCAGCCCCAGCTGTAGCCTGTTCACCCGACACTACCAGAACGTCCTGGGGCCGGGCTGGAGCCCTTCTCATTTGAAAAGTCGTGGGCCATGGAGCACCTGGGCAGAGTCCAAAGCTCTGGGTTCTAGTCTCCCATTGATGCTTATTAAAGGTGTCCCTGGGAACCCATTTATGACATTTACACACTTGCGTAGGGTGCTTTTGTGTTCACAAAGCACTAGGACCTACATTGTCTCATTTCACCCTGATGAGCCCTGCAGGGCAAGTGCTGCCATACTGTGCAGTTAGCCAAGGAGACAGGCGCTCCGCAGCATGGAGAGAGTTGTCCCATGTCGCCAGCCAGAGAGCGCAGCACTGCTCGCTGCCGTGGGGCTCACTCCTTGCTCCTCCACACCATCCAGCAGGCCCCTGCCCTGCTGAGCCTCAGTCTACCCCCTGCTAAGCAAGAGGGGCAGACTCAATTCTCTTCAAAGTCCCTTCCAGCTGTGACATTCTAGGCATTAGAAAGGGCATCGGAAAATGCCAGGAGCTCTTTTATATTTCTAAGACAAACTTGGGAGATTCTGCAGAGTGGATGGGAATGTGTGTGGACATGTAGGGGGGGAGTAGATGTGAGTGTGTGGGTATTGTGGGAGTGTGGACGTGGCCGTGTGTAACTGCCCAGGTGCGCCTCTGTGTGCTGGTGTTACAAGCATGCGGATGTGTTGTGTGAAGGTGTACAGGTGTGGTTGGGTGTGGGTGTGTGAGGTGGGAGGTGCAGTTCTGCTGTGGGTGTGGGTGCCACCTGGGAGTGAGTGTGCAGGGGTGTGATGCTGTGCATGTGGGTGTGTATATGTGAGTGGGTGTGTACTGGGGAGAGAAAACACAGAGCAGCACAGACTGACGTCTGTGTGTCCTTCCTCCTCTCCCAGGACCCTCACCCACTCCTCCCCAGTCTGGGGGCTTTCTGGGGCTGAATGCCTGGCTGCCCACCCCCTACCAAGGGTCAGGACACCCTCCCAGGCCACAGCCCCTTTCCTGTGGGCCAGTGCCCGCCATGGTGCTGGATTAGCAGCTGAGTGACACAATGGGCACATATGGCCCCGAGTGCCTGGTGCGGCCCGGGGCCCCGTACTCAAGGCAGCCAGGATTAGACCTAATGAATTGGAAGGAGTTAACAATGCTTCGGGGCCCAGTGCAGGCCCAGGAGGCCTGCTCAGGCCCAGCACTGTGGCCGCCTTTCACCACTGAGGTGTAATCCGCTTTGAAATCAAAGGTGGTACAAAGTATGAATTTAAATTTGACATTTACGGCTCCGGTGAGATGATGTATTCTGGAAAGGTCTCCTCTTCTTTAAAGAGGCTGGGGGTGGGGGAGAGGGCGGAGGGACAGGAGGAGAGTGAAGCCATCTGCTCTCAGAGGAAGGCCCAGGCTTCTCCAGGCCTGGCCAGTGTTCCCCACATGCCTTGGGCTGGGGGAAGCATGGGAGAAGGATTTTGGGGGCAGCACAATGCAATCTCCCACCCTCAGTTCAGAGGGTCCCCCCCATGCAGGGTTCCCCTGCTCCCTAGGAAGACAACTAAAGCAGAATTCTTGCCAGAGATCTTGGCCCCATTTGTTTTCCTGTTGAGTCTTTGTTTGTTTTGTTTTCTTAATTGTAGCAAAATAACATGTAGCTTAAAATGTGCCATTTTAACATTTTTAAGTGTACCATTCAGTGGCATTAATTATATTTCACAAGGTTGTGCAATAATGACCACTCTGCATTTCTGACACTTTTCCATCACCCCAAACAGAAACTCCATGCCCGTTAAGCAATAACTTACCATTCTCTCCTCCCCACAGTCTCTGGTAACTTCTACTTTCTGCCTCTATGAATTTGCCTATTCTAGATGTTTCATATAAGTGGAAATACACAATATTTGTCCTTTTGTGTCTGGTTTACTTCACTTGCCATGGTGTCTTCAAGGTTTATCCACGTTGTAGCGGGTGTCATAACTTCATTCCTTTTTATGGCTGGATAATATCCCATCATATGCATAGGCCACATTTTGTTTATCCATTTGTTGATGGACACTTGTGTTTTTCTACCTTTTGGCTATTTTGGTTAATAATACTGCAGTGAACATTGGTGTATAAGCAACTGTTTGAGTCCCTGTTTTCAGTTTCTTTTGGGTACATACCTAGGGGTGGAATTGTTGGGTCACATGGTAATTTCATGTTCAAGTGTTTGAGGAATCTCCAAACTGTTTCCCACAGTGGCTGCACCATCTTACCTTCCCACCAGCAATACACAAGGGTTCCAGTTTTGCCACATACTTGCCAATACTTATTTTTTGGTGTTTTTTTTTTTAAACTACAGCCATCCTAGTAGGGTGAAGTGGTATCTTCCTATGGTTTTGACTTACATTTTCCTCATGCCCAATGATGCTGAGCATCTTTTCACGTATCTATTTGCTATTTGCTTTTTTTTGGACTCTGGCCCCATTTATGCATCAGGAAGCTGAGGCTCTAGCTCCCTGGCGTGGTGTGGCATCCTGAGCCCTTCTCCAACCGGCCCCAGCTCCTCCAGGCTCTTATCCTGCCTCACCCGCGTACCCCCAGCAGCCACTAGCAACATCCACGTTCTCCAGATACCTCTTGGCCTCTGCTGAGCTCTGGGCTGGGTGGATGGAAAAAGGGGCGGCATCTCCTGGGACCCCTACACCCTCCCTTGCTGAGTCCCTTCCCTCGCCTTCCTACTCATCCTTCCAGGTCAGGCAGTGCCCACTCTGGGCTCCCAAAGGACTCCGTCCATGTCCCAGCAAGGGGAGCCTCATGGTGATGGCAAGTGTGAAGTCCATTTTCAGGGCCTTCTCTGGGAGCAGGAGCTGTGCTCCCTCACCCGGGCCCTCAGCGTGGAGCCCAGGCCGGGCAGGTGCTCCACGTATTTCTGTGTCCACACTCTACCATGTCTCAACAAATACTTGTTTGGGAGGGGGAAGGGAAATAGGGGAACACTGACACTTTCTAACATTTATTGAGCAATTACTATGTACTGAGCCATACCAAGCCCTTTAGTTGTATTGTTTGTCACAACTATACAACAACTCCCATGGAGTAGACTCTTCTGTTATCTCTTTCTTTTTTTTTTTTTTTTTTTTTTGAAAGATTGAACTCTTCCCAGGTGGGCTCACAGAGGCCTGTGTCTTGGCCTTGCCCTTGCATCTTTGATGGCCACTCTTGGGCCCTCCCAAGCCCCCCTTCTCCAGCATGGCCTTTCCGTGCCCTCATGCCACTTCATCCCACTTCTTGCCCCAGAGTTGCATGAGGGTGACCAACAGGCCTGGTGGTGAGAAAATAACATCTGACCCCTTACCCAAATTGGGCCTTGGGGTTTCCTCAGCTCAGCCGCGAGGATGTGTGAGTCCTCTATGTGGTAAGTGAGGGGTCAGAGATCATTCTCCCCTTGCTACAGATGAGGAAACTGAGGCTCAGAGAAATCAAGTAACTTGTCTGATGTCACACAAAGAATGGGGATGGAGATTTGGTCTCAGAGCTTCTGCTCTCAAATCCAGAGCTCTTTGCTTTAACAAAGCTGCCTCTTTAGAAACAAAGCTGGTTTCATCAACCTGTAGCGGGCATCTAAAAACACAGCCCCAACCTTAGTCAACCTTAGGTTGACTTTCCTCCAGCCCTTAATTTTCTCATCCTTAAAATGGGAATAACAAAACCCACCTCCCACAGCTGCTGTGAGAGGTTATAATGAATGAAAAGCATCCGGCTCAATGCCTGGCACATAGTAGGTACTCCATAAATCGCCTTCCCTTCAGTCTTTGGGCACAACCTCCCCCTTGTCTTGGTGGTCTGCCACAGTGGGAAATGAGAATTTCTGGTTTGGGAGGTAGTCGGCCGCGTTTGAAGTGACAGTGACAGATGGGGGGGTGGCTCTTCCAGGCACCCGGCCAGCCCCACGGTGCGTGTCCACCAGTCCCCGGACATTTCCTCCCTCCTCCTGGCCCACGATGAGGTGTCATTTGCTGCCTGTCCCTTCTCGTCATCGATTTCTAAGTCGTTAATTAACGGGGCTTGTCAGCTGGGAAGATGAATTCTGTCCTCGGCTCTCGGGGTCTTTTGTTTTGGGATTGTAAATGTTATAGATCTCCCATGATGGAAGGCCATGGGGTCAGGGGGTGCTGGGCAGCCCAGGGCGGGGGGCAGGTGGGGAGAGGAGCCTGTGGGTCTGGCTTGGCCTTGCTGGTCTGGGACAGGCCCCCAGGAACCCCTCACAGTGGCCTCTCTAGCTTGGCTCCCTGGGGCGGGGAAGGATGGGGGGAGTTTTTCTGCCGTATAAAGCCTTATTATGGGAGAAGCTGCCTGTGCCAAGTGGTATAGATTCAGCCATGCCCAGGATAGGGACTGGCTGGAGGGGGATGCAGACTCTACCCAGTCCAATGGGGGAGACAGCATTATCCTCAGGGGGGTTAGCTAGTCTGATGGGGGAGCCAGCACTGTCCTTGGGGAGTAATCAGTCTGATGAGGGAGGCACAGCTCTGGCCTGGGAGAGCCCCCCATCTGACGGGGTAGCCAAAATTCTTGTCTTAGGAGAACCCACAATCAGATGGGGGAGGCACAGCTCTGCCTCAGGAACCTCCCCTGAGCCAGATGGAAAAAAAAATAGATCTTGTCTTGGGTGAGTTTAGGCATTGAAATAATAAATATTTGCAGGCAAGAAGCCACTCATGACTTTGACTAAACTGGGCTTCGATCCTCTGTGTCCTGGCATCTGAGGCAAACCCATCCCCTGCCCTGAGGGGATTCGTGCCACCCCCCTGCCTCCTGTGCAAATCCTCAGGGCAGGCAAAGGATTTCACCAACAGCTGAGCTCAATTCCAGGAGGGCAAAGCTGATATCTAAGAATACAGGTTGATATAAAAATGAAAAATGACATGCTTGGTTTTTGATGATCTGAGTCATGGGTGTGTGTTACAGGAAGTGCTTACAGACACTGACCACTAACCACAGAGCAGCCTGTACATTGAGGATACCTGGCTTGTCATATGCCAAGAGGTGGTGGGGACAGAGAGAGGACATGCTCTTCCTTTTCTGAGTGGTGGGAGCTGCTCTGTCCCGCTACTCAGCAGGGACCGGCTGCAAATGGGCTAGATCCCAGGATAGGCCCCTAGGAAACCCAGTCTGAGCCACAAGCTTGCTTCTATCTTGCCGTGTGACCTTGGGGATCTGTCCTCTGTCTCTGGGACTCTGTTTTCCACAAAAGGGGTAGAACAAAGTCGTGGGACCCCTCTAATTCTCAGAAGCAGCAAGAATGGAGCTCAGGCTTCCAAGCCAGGCCTGGGGTTTGAATCTGGTTCCAGTCTGCTACTGTGGCTGGGCAGCTCAGCCTTTGAGCTTCATTTCCCTGTCTGCAGGTGGGAGGTAGCAGCAGCCCACAGGTCTTAGGGTTGCTGTGATGGTTAAAGAAACTGTTATGGGCAAAGTGCAGAGAGCAGGGCTTGGCTCGTAGGTGTAGCTGTCATTATGATTATCTGTCAATGACATTGCTAGGAAATAGGGGCCTTAGACAGCCCTGCACAGAGCCCGGCTTGGCTCGTGAGGACCAGCAAGACCAGCGTGCTGCCCACAGCCCAGCGATTGGATTGGCACCTCGAAGCTCATCAAGCATTTACGAGAACCGCGGTGGTTGTCCCCTCACCTTAGACATTTCATCACCCATTCCTCTTTTGGATCCCTGGGACCCTAATGCAGGGAGCTACCCTGATGTCTACCTGCTGCTGAGGTGGGCAGAAGAGACACACCCCAACCTGGAACTCTCAGAAGCTCCGTGGCTCCCAGTTTCCTGCTGGGGCTGGAGGAAAGCCAGCCTGGTTTGGGCAGGGCAGCAGTGCCTGCGGAGGGGGAGGCTTCAGCCTCTGGGTAACTTTTGGAGGGAGTGGGGAGGAGGGGAAGGGGAGGAGGAAAGGAAGGGGAAGGTGAAGGGGGAGGGGGAGGAGGAAGGGAAGGGGGAGGGGGATGGGGACTCCTGCTAATTGCAGTGGTAGGAGGCCTTCCAAGAATCTGTGCCCTCAGGCTGAGGTGCAGAGGTGGCCCTTTGCCGTGGGACAGCCACAGGGATGAGGGGGACCCTGATGAGAAGCTGCCCACCTGCTCTCTCTTACAAATGTTCTAGGATGGCAGGCCCCACTCCCGGCCTCCTCCAGATCTAGGGAGCAGCATGGCTTGAGGGCTGGGTGCTGCTTGTGGAGCCAGACCAGTGGGTGCCAGCCCTGGATGTGAGGCAGACACCAGGGTGGCAAGGGGTGAAGAGGGCTCCCCCCAGCCCTCAGGGGCCACCTGGCCCAGGCCTCCATTTTACAGACAGAAGAACTGACATCTAAAAGATCCAGATACTTACCCAAGGGAACATTGGGAGCTACTGGCAGAGCAGGCACCAGAACCCAGACCTCTGGACTCACAGTGCAGTGCTCTTTCTCCACCCCCACCTGGTGGGATGAGGCCAGGCCCAGGCCAGAAAATGAGGCTGAGAGCTCCAGCTCCCTCTGGACACACCACAGATTCCTCTTTGTGCAGTCTGGGTCCTCCTGGCTGTAAGTGGGCAAGTGAATGAATGAATGAAAAGAAAAATGAAAGCTGTGTTTCTCTCCTCAGCTCTAGCAGGGGCCCTGGCTGGAGCCTTCCCCATTTCAGAGTGACCCCCCAGGAGTCCCACTGGACGGATGAAAAGCTAGAGGTCAAGGCGAGTGGCTGTGCAATGAGCCTCTGTGGGATCTTATGCTTCCTGGCTTCCCTTCCCAGGTGTCTTGGGGTTCAGGGAACCCGGGCAGGGTGGACCAACTGGGAGGCAAAAGAGCCATGCCTGGGGTCAACGGGGGTGTGGGTAAACGGCTGGGCTCCCTGCCCCAGGTCTTGGGTGAAGACGTCCCCTCTGCCCAACTGTTGGTGTCTGCTTCCATCTTGCAGAGGTGGCTCCCGCTTCCCTCCCTCTGTAAATCACCAGCTAAGGGGCTGGAATCTGGGAGGAGGAGCCAGGCGGGGTGCTGATGGGGAAATTTACAGCGGTTTTCTCCTCTACGTTGTCAGGAGCTGCAGTAACTCTGCTGTGGCTCCTTGTACATATTACCCACGCCCCCAGCCAGGCACACCATTGACCACACAGGGGCTGTTGCAGGGAGGATGCAGGGTAGACTTCAGCCAGAACTTCCCAGACACTGGTATGGTCGGAGCACCCAGGAACGGGTGAGTGACGGAGGCAGAGATCTGCAGAGGCTGGGGGTGCATGGGCTACCCTGAGAGGTACCACTTATCCACTTGACAATAATTTAATGGGCGCCTCGCATGTGCCAGGTGCTGCCTGTGCCAGGTGCTGCTGAGCATGACAGATGTGAGCCGAACCGCTGGAGCCCCAGGGCGACAGGGACTTTAATGGAAAAACCACAAACACTTCCTTCCAGGGGATGGGGAGCCTCCCTGCTGCTTCCTTATGGCCAGAGGGAAGCTGAGGGAATCACTGCCCTCCAGTGTCTGGGCCAGGTCTCAGGCCCACACTGACCTCCAATCGAGGTCTTAATTATAGCTGCCTGCCCTGTGCCTCTCGTGGTGACATCTTCATATGGCTCTGGAACCATCAAGTTTGCTGGTCTCTTTTCCTGGTCTCTTCTAACCAAGTGTCAGGGACCCCAGTTCTCTGGAGGGTAACGCCTGGCCTGGGCTGGGCTGGAGCACAGGGAGAGCCCTGCCTCCCTCCCTGCTTCTCAAGATGCCCAGGGCTCCAGGGCAAGGACTCAGGACAGAGACACTACTGGAGCAGCAGAGGCAAGGATGGGAGGGAGATGGGCAGAGGCACCTCTATAGCCCTCAGAGAATAATTTAAGATGCATGATAAAGATTACACTCAGATGCAGCCAGGTGAGAAAGGAGCATGGTAGACATCAGGAGGCCTGATTCTTTCTTGGCTCAGTGACCTGTCTGCTAGGCAACCATGGGCAAGTCATTGAGCCTCAGTTCCTCATCTGTAAAATGGGGTTAAAAACACCCAAATTTGTCTGTCATGAGAGTTGAACAGGAAAATACTTTGTAAACCAAAAGGCATACATATGCAGGCAAAATAAGAGGACAAGATTAAATAATAATATTAATAATTAAACTTTATCAAGCACCTACTCTGACATTGTCTTACTTAATCCTCACAGTGACCCAGCGAGCAGACATCATCAGTCTCACATTTTATAGACAAAGAAACCTTCATTCAGAGAAGCTGAGCAATTTGCCACAATCTCATGAGTTCTGGCAGAGGAGGACTGGAGCTCAGATGTCTGTCCCCAAAGCCTTAATCTCACCAGGCAGTGAGGGACTGGTGGGTGGGGTGCCAGCCAAGGTGTGTGAGAACCAGAATTTCTCTTTCCGAAGTCTTCTCCCTACGTTTACTAGGTAATGCACTCACATGGTACAAAATTCAAAAGGTACCAATGGGTAAGAGTGGGAGAGTAAATCTTCCTCCTACCCCTGCACCAGTTCACCTCCTTGCAGGCAGCGATTATTGCTTGTTTTATTGTACAGCCGTCCAGAGAGAACTTATTTATGCATATTAGGCATACACATTATTTATATATTTATGTACATACATTTAGATTGGTAGGTGATAGATCGTTTTAATTTTTTTGCAAAAAAGAGGCACGTACTAGATGCACTTATTTCTAGAAAGTAACTTTCTAATAGTCCAGGTGAGCCCCCCACCTTACAGGAGGTGTTTAGACAGAGGCTGAGTGACTGCCTAGGGTGTTAGGGATGGGAACCCAGCATTGCAGGGGCTGGTCCATGCTTCTAGCCTGAGTGGCTCCTGAATCTTCTCCGTCCTCAGACTTTGCAGAGGTGGAAGTGAGATGTGGCAAGCTGAAGGGCTGTGATCGGCCCCATGGTGAGTCTGTAGATGAGCCAATGAAGACTGGGTGGGTGACAATGTGGGGTGCCACTTATCCCCAAGCCCATAGGGAGATGCCCGATGATGCTTAGGTCCAGGATGGAGGCAGACCAGGGGAGGCACCAGACAGCCCAGGAGAAGGTCCATCATGCCTTGGGGGTCAGCAGGGAGGCATGGCAGCATGCGCACCTCCACAGGCCTGGCGTTTGTTTGTAAAGGCTCAGGCAGGAATCTGCCCTCCTGATCCTGAGGCCTCAGATTGCAGGGCTCAGAGCTGGCCCTGGGGACAGGATGGGGGCAACTGGTGTCTGACCCCCTAAACCTGGTGCCTCCACCGATCGCCAGGCCAGATAAGGGGCAGGCTGCCCTCTGACCTTAGGGCCTTGGTGGGGCGGGGGTGGTGGTACTGCAGTTAGAGGATCCCACTCTCTCAGCACAGGAAGCCCCTGAAAGAACTTCTCATCCACAATTTCTCAAAATTTAGTCATTTACATTCTACTTTCATAATGTTGGCCATTTCTGAATCCCCCTTTAATTTTAAACTTAAAATGCATACCTATTAAGTGTACAGCTTCATCAATTTTCACGTGTATATTCACCCGTGTAATCATGCCTTGTGACAATACAGGATATTTCCAGCACCCAGAAGCCTCCCCCATACCTCCTCCTACTCAGGACCCCCCTAAAGCAACCAAAGATTAGTTTTATGTTTTTGATGTTTCTAGGAGTTGATTCATCCAGCAGGCCTTCTTCTTTGTCTTGCTTCCTTCACTCAACATCACATCTGTGAGTTCCACCATGTTGCTGGGTGACACAGCAGGTTGTCCTTTTTACACATTGCCTAGCATTCAGTTGTTTGAATGTAACACAACTTATTCAGCCATTCTCCTCTTGGTAGACAGTGGAATCATTTCCAGTTTGAGGCTATTAAACACAGTGCTGCTGTGGACAGTCTTGCACGTGTCTTTGAGTGGAAACATGAATGCATTTCTGTTGGGCATACCCCGAGGGGACAGGGTTGGGAAATGCTGAGTTCTGGGGTAATAATAATAGTAATCCTATGTTACTATTTACATAAAATTTTATATATATATCTTTTTGAGACAGAGTCTCACTCTGTTGCCTGGGCTACAGTGCTGTGTCATCAGCCTAGCTCACAGCAACCTCAAACTCCTGGGCTCAAGCGATCCTCCTGCCTCAGCCTCCCAAGTAGCTGGGACTACAGGCATGCACCACCATGGCCAGCTCATTTTTTTTCTATATATTTTTAGTTGGCCAATTAATTTATTTCTATTTTTTTTAGTAGAGATAGGGTCTCGCTCTTGCTCAGGCTGGTTTCGAACTCCTGACCTTGAGTGATCCTCCCACCTCCGCCTTCCAGAGCTAGGATTATAGGCCTGAGCCACCGCACCCGGCCACTATTTACATAAAATATTTTTAATGGACCCACTTTTATATAAAACTTTATCCAGCACATACAGAAAAGCATGGAACTTATAAGTGAATATCTAGATGAATCTTCACAAAGGGAACACACCTGTGTAACCAGCATCTAGAATGAGAAACAAAACATTACCAGGCCCCCGGAAGCCCCATGTTGCCCTTTGTAGTTTCAAACCCCCTTTACAAGTAACTGCTTTCCTGACTGTTAACACCGTAGATCAATTTTGCATTTTTAAAAATTTTATAAAGATGGAATCAAAAGGGGTAGACTTTTTTAGGATTTGGTGTCTTGCACTCAACATGATGCTTCTAAGATTCATTCATGTTGCGTGGAACAGTAGGTTTTTTTACATTGCTGTATCGTATTACATTGTGTGCAATATGCGATGATGAATTTGCTCTTCTATTGGTGGATATTCAGCTCTTATAAATAGTGCTGCTCTGAAGAGTTTTGGACATGTCTTTGGTGTACACATGTCTGTATTTCTAGAAGTGGAATTTCTAGTGGACAAACCTCTTAAATACATTCATTTCTTTTTATTTATTTATTTATTTTTGGGAGACAGAGGCTTGCTCTGTTGCCCAGGCTAGAGTGCAGTGGCATCAGCCTAGCTCACAGCAACCTCAAACTCCTGGGCTTAAGCAATCCTCCTGCCTCAGCCTCCCAAGTAGCTGGGACTACAGGCATGTGCCACCATGCCCAGCTAATTTTTTCTATATATTTTTAGTTGTCCAGATAATTTGTTTCTATTTCTTAGTAGTGACGGGGTCTCGCTCTTGCTCAGGCTGGTCTTGAACTCCTGACCTCGAGCAATCCTCCCACTTCGGCCTCCCAAAGTGCTAGGATTAGAGGCATGTGACACCGCGCCCGGCCATTCATTCATTTTTAAATTAATAGACTTTATTTTTTAGAGTTGTAAGTTTATGGAAAAATTGAGCAGAAAGTACAAAGAGTTACCATATACCCTGTCTTCCTGTTCAGTTTCCCCTCTTATTAAGGTGTTGCATTGCTGTGGTACATCTGTTACAACTGATGAATCAATATCGATATATTATCATTAGCTAAAGTCTATAGTTTACATTAGGGTTCCCTCTATTGTACAGTTTTATGAGTTTTGATGAATGCATAATTTCATGTGTCCACCATTATAATATCACACAGAATAGTTTCACTGCCCTAAAAGTCTCCTGTGTTTCACCCATTCATCACTCTCCCTACTCCCTAAACCCCTGGCAACCACTGATCTTATTATCATATTATCTCTCTAGTTTCCTTTTGCAGAATATCTTATATTAATAGTTGGAATACAGCATGTGATGTTTTTAGACTGGTTTCTTTCACTTAGCAATATGCATTTAAGTTTGCTCTAAGTCCTCCCATGGTTTAATAGCTCGTTTCTTTTTAATGCTAAATAATATTCTATTGTATGGATTTACAACAGTTTGTTTATCCATTCACCTATTGAAGGGCATCTTGGTTACTTCCAAGTTTGGGCAGTTGTGAATAAAGCTGCTATAAACATTCGTGTGCAGTTTTGTGTGTGGACATAAGGTTTCAACTCAGTTGAGTAAATACCCAGGAGTGCAATTATTGGATCATATGGTAAGACTGTGTTTACCTTTGTAAGAAACTGCCAAACTGTATTGCAAAGTCGTACCATTGTGCATTCCCACAAGCAGAGAGCAAGAGTTGCTGTTGCTCTACCTCCTCACTAGCATTTAATGGTGTTAGTGTTTGGGGTTTTAGCCATTCTAATAGGTGTCTGTGGCATCTCATTGTTTTAATTTGCAGTTCCTTAATGACCTAAGATATTAAGCATCTTTTCATATGCTTATTTGCCATCTTATCTTTTCTGATGAGGTGACTGTTCAAATCTTTTAACCACTTTAATTGGGTTTGTTTGTTTTCTTGTTAAGTTTTAAGAGTTCATTGTGTATTTTGGATACAAAGTCCTTTATCAAATATATGTTTTGCAAATATTTTCTCCCAGTCTGTGGCTCGTCTGTTCATTCTCTTAAAATATACTACTAATATCTTCATGTTAAAATGAAACTTCATATAAACAGCAGTAATAGGGAAACCAAAATAATTTGCTGAGGAAAAAAAATTAACTATAAAAAACCAGAAAAATAAAAAGCCCCATGTTTTTCCATCCTAGCTGAGTCCTGCCACCTGCTCCTGAGCTCTGAGCCTGAGGCTCAGTATTTCTGGTTAAAAAGGAAACTAAAAAATGGTAGAAGTAGCCGGGCGCGGTGGCTCACGCCTGTAATCCTAGCTCTTGGGAGGCTGAGGCGGGCGGATTGCTCAAGGTCAGGAGTTCAAAACCAGCCTGAGCAAGAGCGAGACCCCGTCTCTACTATAAATACAAAGAAATTAATTGGCCAACTGATATATATATAAAAAAATTAGCCGGGCATGGTGGCGCATGCCTGTAGTCCCAGCTACTTGGGAGGCTGAGGCAGAAGGATCGCTTGAGCCCAGGAGTTTGAGGTTGCTGTGAGCTAGGCTGACGCCACGGCACTCACTCTAGCCTGGGCAACAAAGTGAGACTCTGTCTCAAAAAAAAAAAAAAAAAAAAAATGGTAGAAGCTATGCAAGTTGTACCAGCCCCAAACCGAGACCCTCTTCTGGTCAAAAAAAATCAGAAAGTTTGAAAAAATAATTTAAGGAGTAACTTTTTTCTCCATGTAAGCAATATTATTTAATGCGGGTCAATGTATCTGCAGAAAGAAACTCTGGGAATCACTGATATTATTCACTCCCTTGCCCCTGCCTCTACCCATCCGGTTCTAAAATCCTTTGATCTTTCACCCAGTGTGTGCACACCTCCAGCGACCAGGAAATCACCTCCTTTCCAAAACCACCTCTCTAGAGGCAGCTCTAGTAGGAAATTCTTTATTGTGTTAAGCCCAAATCTCCCTGTGACTTCCGCCACTGGTCCTACCTCTCATTTTGGGGACCCCAGGATCAAGACTAATCGATTTGTTCCAGAGAGCCATCAACCTTTTAGACCCTCAGTGTCTTCATCTAAAAAATGGAGATAATAATGCCTACTATTCAGGGAGTTTTTTTGTGTCATGAACCAAGATACAGCATGTGGTGTTCAGCCCCATGCCTGGTCCCTGGGAGGTGGGAAAAAAGGAGCCCTTTTTTTGATTCGACTATGAACTCGCCCATGGGATAAAGTGCGGAGGGGTCTACATGGTTTTGTCTGGGTGATGTCGCAGCATCATGGGGACTTTCAGGATCTGAAAGTCTAGGAAGGCCAGGCCACTAAACGACTGAGTTTATATTCTAATAGAACCTTAGGGATAATCTGATCCAACCTCTTCACTTCACAGTTTAAGAATCTGGTGGGGCTGGGCGGTGTGGCTCATGCCTGTAATCCTAGCACTCTGGGAGGCTGAGGTGGGAGGATCATTTGAGCTCAGGAGTTCGAGACCAGCCTGAGCAAGAGCAAGTCCCTGTCTCTACCAAAAATAGAAAGAAATTATCTGGACAACTAAAAACATATAGAAAATATATATATAGATTACAGGAATAGTGGCACATGCTTGTAGTCCCAGCTACTCGGGAGGCTGAGGCAGAAGGATCGCCTGAACCCAGGAATTTGAAGTTGCTGTGAGCTAGGCTGATGCCACAGCACTCTAACCTGGGCAACAGAATGAGACTCTGTCTCACCAAAAAATAATAATAATAATAATCTGGTGGTTAGAAAGGCCAAGAGATTTGTCCAAAGTCACATGACAAGAGGCAGAGCTGAAGCCTATGGGATAAGCAGGGGTTTCTCAGGGCTATGTAGAAACTTAGAAGGAGCACTGGACTTGGAGTCCTGAGCCCTAGTTATGGGCTATTCAGCTACACAGATACCTTACTGTGTCACCCTAGACAAGCACCTTTTCCTCTCTGGGCCTCAGTTTTTTCACTCATAAGATGAGTCATTAAACTAAATGGTTTTTGAGGCTCCTTCTGGCTCTAAATTTTTATAATCAAGGAGGTGGTTCTTGAGCTGTAAGGAAAGGTGGAACCCACTCATCCAGGAGACAAAGGCATTCCAGACAGAGGAAACAGCACAAGCAAATATTGGGTATTTGGGGAGGTGAGACCCTGGGTCATTTGAAGTGTACAGAAAAACACTTAGTATGGTATCTGACTCAACAAATTCCTTTCTCTTTCCATGAGCAAAATTTTCCATTCCCACATCTCTACCTCATCCATTAAATACAGGATAATGTTTGTGGCAGACTTGTTGAACTGAAGTAGTAAAATCCTAACTCAGGACATGACTGCCCAGCTAGGGACTCAATTTCCCAGCCCCCTGTGGCTTGGTGTGGCCATGTGGCAAAGCCCCACCACTAGAATGGGAGTAGAAGTGATGTGCTGTCTCCAGGCCTGGCCCTTAAAACACTGCTCATGTGCTCCTCCCACTTTTGGTCCTTCTTGAAGATATCACACAGGCACACCTGTGACCCGAGTGCACTGTGTAGACAAGGGCATCACCAAGGGAGGGAGGAAAACTACATGGAGGGAACCGAGTTCTTGTGTGGCTGTGTGGAGCAGAGCACCCCTCCTACCCACCCTTCTGTTCTTTCAGCAAGTGGACTTTGTTACAGCAGCTCAGCCTTTTGCCACAACTAACACATTGTCTCTAGGTGAATAGGGGCAGAGGGGAAAATCAAGTGACTCCCCAATTTGAGTTTTGAGGGTTCCTGAGGGCTAGCGTGCCACTGTGCTCCCAAGGAGCTGTCTTTGACCTCTCTCCCTGGGTGGTGGCTATTAGTCCATTAAAATAAATGGAATGTCCCTATTTAAAAAAAAAAAAAAAGGAAGGAAAGAAGGAAATGGTGGGAGAGAAAGGGAAGGGAAGGCAAGCATGAAGTCAAAGAAAGATTCCTAGGGTCACAGAGCTGTAGGAAGTCTAAGAGATCGTCTTTTTCACCTCCGACCTCTCAGTCACCTCCTCCTCCCCTTTTTACAGAAGAGAAAGTCGAATCTTCCCCAGGTATAGTCACAACGCAACTAAAACTCCTGGGAGTTGGGCAGTAAGCAGGAGAGGGTATGTATGCTGTTGTCCATGGTCCTGAAACTTCTCATACTGTTAATACAAATCATCATTATTTCTGCCACTCTGGGGCATTGATGACTTCTGTTTGTTCTCTTCCAGGAATTCTAAACCAAGAAAGAGAAGAGGTGGTCATGGGGCAGAAGGGAAGTCACTGATGAAAAAGGGCACAGAGACAGAGGCTGTAGAGGTGTATAGCTGCAACCGATTGTCAGGGAGAAGAGAAGAAACTTGTTTTGACATTGTTTTCAAACAATGGCAGTTACCTGGAAAGAAACCCATTGCCATACAACTACAGCCTAAATACTAAATGACAGAAGAATAAGAAATGTGTGTCTCAAATGATACAAAGCTGTGCTGTGCATGTGTCAACATGAGCAAACTAATTCAGATAGGCATGCAGAACACAAATGAGAGGAGTGATGTGGTTGACCGTAGTTATTCTTTGTTTTTCTTTTCTTGCCTGATGAAAAATTTGCAATTTTTACACTGTCAGAAAGCAATCAAAACTGTGATTATGTTTCACAATTTTGACAGCTAGTTTCATGTACTTTAAGTAGTTGTATTGTGTTTTAGACAATTTGAGCAATTTACTTTTCCCTGGGAAGTTGAGGAAGGACTGCACATGCCTCTACTTCCCACTAAACCTTTGTGGAGAGCAAACCACACAGCTGGCATTTGTTGAACACTGCTCTAAGCATGATGTGTGTAGGAACTCATTTATTCCTCATAATGACTTGGGAAGATAGGTACCATTACAGCAGATGAAGAAATGGAGTGTCAAAGTGGTAGGTACCTGGCCCAAGGTAGTCTGCCTCCAAATCCTGCATTTTCAGTCCCTGGCTAGTCCAACCATTGATGTCTTGGCCACAGCAGAACCAGACACAGGCCTCCTGATTTCCAGGGTAAACCCTTCCTCCTCACTACCTTATGACTGGGGTGCATTTGCTAAAGCGAGATGCAATGCTAAGGAGTTGTGCAGATCTGCTCTGATTGAGGCACAGGGCTAGTCTTGGGAGGGAAACTGCGAGGAGGAGAAGCTGGGCTCCTGCTGAGACCCACACTCCAGCCCCACTTCATGCCCCAGGGAGCTCTGGCCAGGGAGGAAGATCCAATTTCCAGGCATGGTGGTAACCGGAGCTGGGCGCCCCCACTTGCTTTCCTCCGTGTCCCTCCCCTATGTGTACTGATGTGGAATAGGCTGAGGGCACAAGGGGAAGCATTGTTCCTGCCCCCACCTTGTGCAACCCAGCTCTCAACGGAGCGTGGAGGAGTTTGTGTAACTTTCTTGGAGGTTAAGAGCGGGTCAGTGCGGGGCTGCAGCCCAGACTACTCTCCCAGCAAAGGGAGCCTCAGGCTAAGCCAGGCGGCCCCGTGGGAACAGAAGCGCATACCTCCTGCCCATGCCCTGAAACGGGAGGGCAGCCAGAGCTGCTGGGTGTGAAGATGAAGACCCCAAATCCCCCAGCTGCCCTCCTCTGGGCTTGGGTCTCAGGCACCGAGGCAATCACACAAGTCTGAAGTGACAGAGAAGCTGGAGACCAGCAGCCCAATGCCCCCATTTGACAGGTGGGCAGATTCAGGCCCAGAGAGGAAGAGGAGCTGCCATGAATTGTGCATTTTACTAAGTGCCATTCATTCATTCATTCAGCAAACACTTGTGAAATATCAAGTAGAGACACTCTCTTAGGAGGTTCATTACATTTCTCATTCAGGATGACATTCAAGAGAAGAAATATAGGCTCAGAGAGGGCATGAGATCTTTCCAAGGTAACAGAGCTGATTTGAAGCAGGTTTTCTGAGTGCCAGCCCAAGACTCTTTGCTCTGCACCAAACATGAAAACACACATGTACAGTGTATGGAAAGTCAAATGGAGGGGGTCCTAAGTCATCTGATACATTCCCTCATCTCCCGGCAAATGATATGACAGAGTCTATTTCACTCAACAATTGATTTGGTGTCTACTCTGGGCAAAGTACTTAATTGATTCTCTTCTTCTGGGAAGATTTCCAGGAATCAACCAGCCTCCTGCATTGGGAGTTTGTCCTGATAAAATCTTTCCTCCTTTAATTTAAGCCATTTCCCATTTGTCATACACAGGATGTGAATGTAGCTTGTATTCCGAGCAAAGTTCTTCCCCATCACAGGATGTGTGAAGGCTGGAATAGGACCGTGAATGTGGAAGTAGAAAGATGTGTTCACACTCCGGCACCTGCTAGAGAGTCAGAGCCCAACAGAAATTGGTGGAATTAATGAAAATGTACACAAATTCCAACGATTAAGCAGTACTTCATAGGTTTACAAAAGATGTTCATGTATACTCTCTCATTCAGTCCACAAAGCAATCCTGGAAGGCAAGCACTTTATCCCTATTTCACAGATGAGAAAATCGAGTCTCAGAAAGCATAAATAGGTTTCTGAGGCCACAGAGCTTAGGAGCAACAGAGTTGGGATCCAAACCCAGGCCTCTTGACTCCTAGTCCAGTGCTCCTTCTACGACACCATGTGGTTCGGGTACCTGTGCATGGTACTAGTGGACAGTGTAATATAGTGATTGTGGCAGGTAGTTTCTCTGGCACCTGCATTCTTGCAGGGCAGGAAATGCTCCGTTGGTCTTAAAGCCCAGTTTCTTCTTCCTCTGGAGGAAGGGGGGGGGTGGGAGTGGAGGAGGGGTGTCTATCCGGCCAGATGTGTTGGGAGGGAAGGTGAGTTCATGGCTTGGGTTAATGATCCCTGCCGCCCACATCACTGGGTGGTGGGAACAGGTGGCAAAGGCTGAGCTGACCATCCAGGGAATGGGGCTGGCTGACTTAGGAGGTACCAGCTATGGCCCAGATAAAAACAACTTTTCATAGTCACTGCACCCCGGGGAGACAGATCTGGGACATCTCATCCAGTGGTCCCCACTTTAGTTCATACCCACATTAGTATCCACGTGGACCATTATAACCACCTCCCAACCACCTCCCTGTGCCTGGCCCCCAGCCCCAGCCTCCTCCTTACTGCTGACAGCACAAACATCTCCAGAGAATCCTCCAGTCCCCTGTCCCCGAGAGTGCAGAGCCTAAACTCCCACACAGGCTCTCACTGGTTGGCCCCAACCTACCCTCCTAAGCCTGACCACGAAACTCCCCTTCATGCACCCTGTGCCCTCAACAGAGCTTTCCCCCGCCCCACAGCTTTTTCTCACCAGTCCATTTGCCCAGGATGACCACCACTCAGTCTCTGGCATTGATCTTTCTCTCTTCCCAACCTTTAACTCAGTTTTTCTCTTGTGCCATTTACCCCCTTCCTGCCTGTGCTTTTGCACATTTTATCTCCTGCCCTAGACCTTGAGCTCCTGCAGTATCTCATTTCGTCCCCTGTGGCCCCCAGCATGGCGCTTACTCACAGCAGGGGCTTTGGAGCCTCCAGTAGGGGCCGTGCTCACCCTTTGGGCTCCAGAGCCCTGCTGGGCTTGGCTTTGAATCCTGGCTCTGCCACTAATTAGCTGTGTGACTTTGGGCAAGTTGCTTAACAACTGTGCCTCAGTTTTCTCATCTGCCAAATAGGGATAATAATAGTATTTGCCTCATGGGGTTCTTTGAGGATTAAATGAGGTAACAGATGTAAAACATTCAAAGCCTGGCACATAGTAGGTACTCAAGAAAGGTTGGGTATTGTTTATAATGTAGTCACATAAATGGGCTACATGAGATTTTATTGTCCTGGTAATTTCAAATGCAGAGTGATAACTAACATTCAGTGAACACCTGCTGTGCACCAGGCAGGGAGCTCGCATGTCCATGTGCTCTTCCTCGTTCATCCTTCACAAGGATGCGGGGAGGTGGGCAGCATCCCCGGCTTTCATACAAAGAATCTGAGGCTCTGAGAGGGCAATGGACAGTGTGCTTCCTCCAGAGCCCATGACAGAGGTGCCCCTATGCCACCTACCTGGACTCCAGCTGGTCGAGGGACGGAAAGCAGGAGCTCCTGGGAGCCTGACCCATCTTTGCTGGAATCTTGTCTCTGGCATCCATCAGCTGATCTCAGGCATGCTTCTTCAGGGCAAAGGGACTCAGTTTCCCCATATGCAAAATGGGGAGAATAATCCCTATTCCTCAGGTTGCCATGAGGGTTAGTTAAGATTGTAGACTTAAAGTACCAGGGCTTAGTTCTTAGTAGGTGCTCAGTAAACACTAGTTTCCTTCCTCACATGACATCTTCTCTCCAGAACTCCCTCAAGACCTTCCTTTGAGGGCATTCTCTGATGTTTCTGAGGAGGAGATCTGCCTGAGAGTGTCCGCCCACTCCACCTGGGGCAGCAGAAACTACCTGGGGAGCCCTTACTGAGGCCCTTCTTCCGTCTGAGGTCCTGATCACTTTGGCTTCTCCCTCTAGGTGTGGGGTGGGGGTGGAGGACTCTGCTCTGCCTCCAGCCCTGGGGCCTTGTCCTCCTGACTCGACACTGAGGCTGCTGGGACTGGAAGTACTGGGAGACTGGTTTGGTCAATGAAAAGGGTGAAGTGTTGAGCCTGGCCCCTTTCCTATCCCTGCACAGTGCCGTTTAACTTCCCCTGCAGGTACTCTGAGCCACAGCTCCTGAGCTGGCTGGGGGAGTGGGTGTACCAGGCCCCAATCTGTCTTGTCTGTTGGCCAAATTCCTGGCATTCCCACTGTGAATCCCAGGATCTGCACCACACACACACACCCTGATGGGATCCTCAGCTTAGTCAGTTGCTCTGTCTTAGTCAGTCAGCTCTATGCTCTTGGGCTCCTGTAAGGGTGACATGGTTACCCACACTGTGCAGATGGAGAACTTGAAGCTCAGAGATGTCAAACAACAGGCCACACAGCTGGGAGTGCCAGGACTACAGCCCAAGGTTTTTCAGCTGCAAAGCCCATGGTCTTTCTCCAATACCCTGTCACCTCCCTGGATCCTGCTCCTGAAAGTAAACACTCAACAAAGAATGCTCCCCACCACCACCTAATTAAGATGGCATTTGAAATGGCCCTGTTCCCCCTTGCCCGGAATAGATTCCCTTTGCTCCATCTCAGAGAGGGCAGAAGAAGAGATAAAGAATTCTCTCTTCAGGGGCCAGGTAGGGGAATCTGTAGACCAGAGTGGAGCGAATTGGCCACCAAGGCTGAATGATGACAGTAGTGGTGGGCTTGCCTTGGACTGGCCTCACTCTGGCCAAAATCCCCTGATAGACATGGCAGACTCCCGGAGGGAGCCAGCTGCCTGCAGTAGAACTGGATGACAGACTAGGGGTGCTCCTCTGGCGTTAACTTGTGTGCGCTCACTGGATTTCTCTAGATCCCTGCACCAACCATTCCATACACACCACACTTGTCTTTTAGAACTCCTGGTTGCAAGTGACAGAAAACCCTCCTCAAACTGGCTTCAGAAAACAGGAGGGATTTATTGGTCAATAGTTCAGATGTAAGCTGGGTGCAGGTGCAGTTTGATTCAGGGCACAAATGACGTCACCAGAATCCATCTCTCAGTGCAGCTGCTCATGGTTGTCTCTGTTCTTCAGCTCCGCAGCTGGCAGAAATAGCTGCGCTGTCCTAAGACCCCTCCTCCGATGGAAATGAGGGAGCACCCCTTGACAGAAGGCCCAGCATTTCCTTGGCTGTGATTGGTTTATACCCGGAATCAATCACTATGGCTGGAAGTGAGGGTGGAGGACTCAACGGTTGAATTAATCCAGAGCCCATCCCTGGAGCTGTGGGCGGGAGAATCCCACTGAGTCACCTGGGGAATGGAGGAGGAGTGTCCCAAAGGGAATTTGGGCTTCAGGTTTTAGAAGAAGGGACAGCGAGTGCTGGGCAGTCACAGCAATATCTCCCCCACCTCCCCACCACCAGCAAAGAGAACTTCGGCCCCCATTCAAAGAGTCTGGCTTTGGTTCTGAATCACTCTCTGCCTCTCTCTTTCACCCCATCCCATCCTGTTCCTGAACTTGCAGCTTGGGCTCCATCTTAGATCAGGCTTCCTGGAAGTAGAGCCTGAGATAAGGATTAGGGTGCATGTGATTGATCGGGGAAGTGGTTTCAGGAGAAAGGGCATGAAAGAAGCAGAATTAAGCAAGGGAGGAGCTAGGCAAGTACGCAGGCTTATGCAGATTCAGCCTGATGTCACAGGGAGCTCTGGAGCAGCAGCTTCACCTAAGCATTGGGCCCTCCTTGAGGCAACGGGGCTGGCCTTTTGTATCCCTCCTCCCCTCGTGTCAGTCAATCATGGCTGTGGGCTTCCCAGGGGCCTGTAACCTTTCAGGCGGGCAGCTCTCACTCACCAAGGCAATTCTCTAGAAACGGGGCCAGCTGAGCTTCACTGGCAGCTCATGCTCTCAGCAGCAATGAGGATTTGGAAAGAACGTCTACTATGGGCACTTTGCCTTGCCCTTCAGACCAAATACTCAGTCCTGTTTCCTTGACAATGACCTGAGTCCCTCGGTGATCCCTCAGCCAAATCATCTTTATAAGCCTCTGGCTGCTTAGAAACACCTCTCCAAGACTCTAAGGGCCTCCTACCTTTGGCACTGCTCCTGGGGTTGAGGTGAGGGGCATGCTCCCACCTGGGCCCTAGAGCAGGAGCCAACCAGAGAGAGCCGTCTTACAATGGGATGCAGCCAATGCAGGAGCTGCACTTACAAGGGGCTGCCTGGGAGGAGAGCAGAGTCCAGCCTCCTGGTTCCCTCTGCCTCACTTCTCCCCAGTTCTGACCTTTGTCTGCTACTTGGGCATTCAGCTTAGGTCTGGTGCATGCATTTGAGCCTCTTCTCAGGATGGTCAATGCCACTGGCCTTTCCAGTTCCCTGGCCCTGGATTCTTCTCTAGGCAGCTGATCCCCTCTGACCAGAGTGGCTCTACTTAACCCTCTTGCCAGGTGGCAACTGCTGTTGAAAGCTTATGCTCTGCCTCGTGTGGGGGCTTTGCTTATCTAGTTGAAGAGTGGCACCCTTACACAGACTTAAGGACAAATATTTCTAAGATATATGACCAACAAAAGTTAAGGCTCTAATATAGAAAAAGGTTTATAAATCAATGATAAAATATATGGACACTGTAATTAAAAAAATTGGTCAAAGGATATGAATAGGCAATATTACAAAAGAAGAAATGGATATGAGAAAGTGCTTGACCTCACTGGTAATCAAAGAAATTCAAATTAAAGCAGCCTTGAGGAATCATTTGTTCATTTTTCCGATTGGCAAATATTTCATGCTGATAAGGGTGTGGAGAAAAGGCCACTCTTGTGTCCTGTTGATGGGACAACAGCAGTGAAAAGAAGTGCATTTCTGTTAGGCAATTTAGAAACCCTTGGCAAGCCTTAGAAATGTGCACAGCCTTAGAATCTACAATGCCACTTCTTGGAATTTATCCTAAGGAAACACTGAAAGATATGCCCAAGGGTGTATGTGCAATGATGTTTATCTCAGCACTATTTATAATAGCAAAAAAAAAAAAAGAAATGATTTAATGATCCATAAATAAAGAACCGGTTAAATCAGTTATGCTTCATTCATACAATGGAATCTTATGTAGCCATTAAAAATGATATCTGCATCCACTCACATCAAAAGAGCCCCGTGATCCATTATGTTTAAAAAAAGATTACAAAAGATCATGTAGAGTATGCTTCATTTGTGTTGAATTTTATACCTACCTGTGTACATAGGCCCAGGAAGGAGTGTAGAAGGGTGTTCACCAAAATTTCTGGCTGGTGGGAATGGTGGATTCTGTGGTTTGTTCCTTCTTTGGGTAACAAGTGCCCAGTCACCCTCTGGGCTTGCCACTTGCCCCTGTCCTCATTCTGATGGAGTTGATCACAACTGGCTGTGCCCTCTGTATAGGCTCATGGGGATGGACCCTGGGGACCAGATCGGTGTGGATTGTTCTGGAGATCCTGAGAAAGACTGTGTTGCATAGCAAAACTCTCCCAAACTTACCTGATGTAAAACAGTGACCATTTTATAACAAATTCTGCTGTCAGGAATCTGGAGAAGGCTCAACAGAATGGCTCGTCTCTGCCCCACGGAGTCTGGGGCCTCAGCTGGGAAGTTGTAGGTGACTTGACCAACTGGGGGTTGGAATCAGCTGGAGAGTGCTTCTGTCACGCATGGGACACTTGGAGTCACTGGAAGGCTGGGCTTAGCTGGGACTGTTGGCGGGAGCCACTACACAAGTGGCCTGGACCTCTGACGGCCTGGCCCCTGGGTTCCCAGGGGCGGTGTCTTCAAGAAGGAAGAATCTGGAGAGTATTTCAAGAGGTCAAGGCAAAAGCTGCAAGGCTTCTTCTGACTTAGACTCAGGAACCATGCTAGCATCACTTCGCCACATTCTATTGGTTAGAAATGAGTCACTAAAGCCAGCTCAGATCCAAGGGGAGGGGAATTAGAGTCCTCCTCTTGATGGGGAAGTGACAAGGTCACATTGCAGAAGAGAATGTGAGATGGGAGATATTGTTATGACCTTCTACCCATAAAACGATCTGCCATAGATAGTCTTTCTTCCCTGCTGGACTTGAAGCTGAGAGGTGTGAGGTTTGGAATAGCCACAGCCACCTTGGGACCACAAAGGGTAAACCTGTGCAGAAAGCCAGCTTGGAGGAGAGCCAAGGGACATAGGAGAGTGAGAGTGAGGGAGAGAACAGGCCCAGAGGGCAACCCCACCCATGACTCCTCTGTCCCAAGAGCCGATAATCCCCTTACACTTAAGCCGGTGTGAGCTGGAATTTTTTTTTTTTATCACTTGTAGAAGAAATAGTCTTAATCAACACAAGAGGATTTTATAAGAATTTTACTCCCTTTTTTATACTTTTCCATATTGCTTAATTTTTCTACAATGAATATGGTGTATCTTCAGTGTTTCAAAATTTTTAAGTTAAGCCATTTGTGAGTCAGCAATGGCAATAATCATGACTTTAGTGACCTCACACTTTGATTGATCTGAAAACTCAAATTCTTTGCTTACCATTATCTTTTGTTTCTCAAAGTGCAGAATCTCCACTCCCAGGTCACCACCCCTCACTAGTTCCTAAGTTTTCTGTAAGATTCTAGCACTTTCCATACATTCCAATCAATAAATACCCAGTTAACTGGTGTGAAGGATTCTGGCACCAAAAACGGCCCCTGGGCCCCAGAAACCCTCAGTCTAGGCTGGAAACAGAAGCAGGTAGAATCACTCTGATCAAGGGCAGTCAGGACTAGAATGGGAGTGCAATGGGCTGTGGAACGATGTAGAGAAAGAAGGGAGAATTCTTACTAAGATGGAGGTGAAGGGGGCGTTCTAGGCAGAGGGACCAGTTGTGCAAAGGCCAGGTAGTAGGGCCACATAGGGTATATGGTTAGCATGATGCAAAACAGGTAATCACAAAATAGGGGCATGATATGGGGACTTAGGGGAGACTAAGAAGATAGTTGGCACCTAAGGTAGGGAAGGCCTTGAATGCAGGATAAGGAGTTTGGTCTTTATCCTGAAGATAATGAGGATCCACTGGAGGGCTCTAAACAGAGGTGTTGTGGTCAGATCTGAGATGGGAAGGTTGCTCTGGTGGTGTAGATGGCAGATGGGAGAGGCCCGAGACAAGGTAGGTGGCTGCTGCAGCAATCCAAGTGATCAGTAATGACGGCCTGAGTTGCCCTACACCCTTGTAGCTGCTCTGTCCAAACCCCACCTTAGATCAGGCATTCCCTGCTGTCTGTGCCCAGAGCCTGTGCTTGGGGAAAGAGGTCATTCTGGTGTTCTCCAGAGCCCTGCTCTGACCTGGGTCAGAGACCTCATCCTGCCACAGCCCCATTCATTTGGCTTCCCCACGCACGACACACAGGACCTAGCTTCTGTTAGAGGTTATGGGAGGCAGCAGGGGTCTCTTTCCACCCTCATTCAATCAACCTGACTGAGGGAGGAATCTCCAGATCAGAAGCAAGTTTTCAAATCATAACAGCTGAAACTAATAATAAAAACAAGAATAGTCGTCACGTACTGCAAGATAGTAGAAACACTTTATACAGATTGTCCCATGTAATAGTCTCAGCAACACCATGAAGCAGATTCCACTGCCATATCCATTTCACAGAGGAGAAAACTGAGTCTCAGAGTCATGAATGCAATAGCTGCTTGCTCTGGTGCTGCCAGTGCATGTTTGCCTCCAGTAAGGCATTGCCTGAAGATTCCACCTCCACAACCCTTGGAATGCAGCAGCCCACTTTCTACTGCTGTGTATCTGTCCAAGCTCATCAGGGGTGTTCCCTCCTCTAGTAACCCCAACCACCCTTGCTTGTCACCACCCCAGCCGGGGTCAAGTTTCCCTGGTCCGCCTGCCCCAGCGTGCATCCGGCTATACTGTAATGGTTCACTTGCCTGCACTAGAGGATGAGCTCCCCAAGGCAAGCGGGCAGATCTCGCTCACCCTGTGGTCCCCGCACAGCAGAGAGAGGCTCTCAGTAAATTTGTGTCAGATGTTGAAGTGGAAGGAGGAGGCGCCCTGCAGCCCTATGTGCTTTGGGGCCTTCCAGATCTCAGAGGGGGGGCTGCCTCCCCGGTCTCCCCCGAAACCTGTCCCGACCCCTGCGTGGAAGACTGAGATAGGCTTTTCCAAATTCTATGTCCTCCATCATCGCTATCACTTCCCCACCTCCTGCCTTCTCTTTCCCAAGTAAGGATCCCAATTCAAAGGCTGCTGCTAACCCCTAACTAAAGAGAGGCTGGTAACTGGCTCACACTCGTATACCAGGGTGTCCAACCCACACCCACCCAGGAAAAAATAAGGAGGCAAGAGAAAGAGAGAAAGGGACAGAGTCACTGAGAGGGGGCAGAAGAAGAAGCGAGAGTGCAAAGTGCCTTCTTCACTGGAGCCTCTCCCGGGTCTGGAATGGTCAGAAATGCGGGAGAAATTGGTGCAGCCTTCAGCAGACGAAATTGAGCAGTTGTGGTGCATGGCAGGCTGTGATACTTAAATGCAATAGCTGATCTAATCACTAGTCTCGTTGTCTGGGAAGCTTTTTGCTGCATTTTAGCTCAGAAAAGTGTTGTCTTTCTCTCTTTTGTGGCTCGAGCTGCTATTTAAGAAAGCAAAAAAAAAAAAAAAAAATCGATATGCCTTCTTCTCTGGCTTTCAGTCTTTTTCCCCCAAAAGGTGTTTCTTTGGGGAGGAAGAGGTAGAAGGAGGGGGACGTCGAGGAGCGTTTTTGTCATTCATAAGCCATGGTGACAAATCCTTGACATCATTCTCGGTTCCTATCGATCAGCTCCGTCCGCGGCACCAGAGGACAAATAGAAATCATTTGTCTGTCTTGGCTCCCAAACAGCCCGAGACAAAGGGCTCGGCCAGCAATCAGCAGCTGGAGGTATTAGCAGAGGGTCAAGTTCGGAGGTCAGAGGTCAAACAGGTTGTCATCAGTTTCTCACAGCCATCAGAGCAAGGGCAGGGGAGGGGCATAGTAAAACCCACCAACAACACAGCTGGTTCTTATTAGCCAAATCCTGCCTCCCTGTAAAGAGAGATGGGCCACCCCCCCAAGGGACGCCCCGGGGTGCCGGGTTTCATGGGTTGGCGGCAGGGCTGGGGGTGGTGAGGGGTTGAGGAAGAAAAGAAGCAAGATCTAGGCTCTGCCTCCTGCCTATGTGTCCTTCCCCTCCCAAGGGGAAGCTCTGAGATATTCTGTCCTGGCCCCTGAGAGAGAGAGAGAGAGCGAGCAACCTCAGGTTTCTCTGGGAGTTCCAGCAAGCAAGTTAATCTTGTAAAATTGGCAGTGGCTTAGATGGCCTGGAAAACAGGGGATGTAGCCAGGGGACAGTTGAGTCATTTTAAGTCCCTGATTACACACCACCTGTTTTGGTTTCTTCTCCCACCCTCAGGATGAGCCCCAACTCTTAGAGCAATTAATCTAGAGAAAGATATGGACGGATGAGGGTGGCAGGTCCTGTCCCAGTGACACATATGGCCAGTGACTGAGGGATGCAGGAGAAAGTGTGACAAATAGGTTGGCATCTAACAACTCTCTTCACTGGGCAGTCATCTCCAAGGGCCTGGGCCTGGTGCAGAAGTGATCTCACTTAACCATGAGTGAGAGCCCTGTGAGAGGCTTTGGTCCCATTTCACAGATGAGAACACTGAGGCCCAGAGAGATTAGCTAGCACATACCTATGAAGCAGATCTCCAGGGAACAAAGGAAGGGACATCTTTGATGGGTTCCATTCTTCAGGGAATACAAGTCCAACTGATGGGAACATGGTGAGAGTTCTGGGTCCCTGATCTTGCCTTCTGCTCCCTTGGCACACCTCCAAACACCCAAGGACTAGATAGCCTTATGAGGATGGAATGACCCAGAACTGGGAATAACCCAGAACTTACAGCTCCAAGGAGGACTCTCATGCAGGAGAAAAAGGGGGTTCAGGAGATTTGGAGCTCACCAAGGTGGGAACATTTTGAGCCTTCAGTGATCCAGGCTGGGTAGCAGGACTTGACCACACTAATCAGGTGGTAAATCCAGCTCTCAAGAACGAACTGTCCCTTGAATAAGGGAATAAGAATCATGGTTTCTCTTTAGTGCCACAGAGTCATGGTGAGACAGAAAGGGACAGGTTTGGTGTGTGTGTCTGAAGACAGCTGGGTGGCCTGCCACTCACAGGCCTCCGCTGGAATAGGGACACTTCTCAAGTCCAGGAGGTTCCAGGGGACATAGGACACACTCTAATGGAGATAGAGAATTCCCTGATGTACCTGTTGCTTGTTTCAACTCTCTAAGGGACCTTTAAGCTGTGGGAGAAAAAGAAAGGTAAAGGCAGTAGTGGAGTTGTATAGATTGGAATCTTTGAAGGAAACATCAATGATCCAGGTAGGATAAATGTCCTTCTGAAATAAGAGCACTTAAAAATAACTAAGGCCTGTGGCTATAAAAGGGTAACACGAGGGATTGACCAATCTGCACATGGAATAAAATTGCATGGACCAACACACACACACACACACACACACACACACACACACACACACACACACACACACACGTGGATGTAAACATGGTGAAATTTGAATGAGATCAATGGATTTTACCAATGTCAATTTCCTGATTGTGATATTGTGCTATGGTTATGCAAGATGTTACCATTAGGGGAAACTGGATGAAGGGTATAATGGGATCTCTCTGTATCATTTCTTACAACTGCATGTCAGTCTATAATTATAGTGACCCAAAGCGGCATTCTGTGCCTTCAACAGAGTTCTGCTCCCTTCTGCCTGACATAGAAACATGGAAAGGCTTAGTCAAGACAGAAATAGGCACTCAGATCCATAAGCTCTCTCCATGTAGAAAACAGGTTAGAATGATCCACATGATATTTAATGACACATTATTGTGCCATTTTTTGGAGAAGAAAACTGAGGCCAGGGTGGTGTACTCGTCTGCCAGAGGCCACAGTGGCTGAGCTGGTCTCCCAATCCTGGTCAGCAGACTCCAAAGCCTGGGCTCTTTCCACCACACCACAGTGGCCAAGTTAGTAGTGATCCTATTTCCAGAGCCCCAGAAAGTATGCTCTCCAAGGGTAGATTTAGTCCAGGAAGCAAAATATTAATATGTCACTTCCATCAAGTCTTCATCAAACACTTTGCCATCCAAGAGTACAGAGGGGTGGTTTTAAAAATAGGAACAAAATAAGCTCTGTCTTCAAAATCTGAGTCTGTGGCTATGCCAGGAGACTAAAATGCCTAGAGATGAGCTGAACTTTCATAAGAGCGACACAGCCTCAAGAGAAGAGGGAGATCTGTGGGGAATGGGCAGACAGGGAGGGCGTCTTGGGAAAATGCACGTAGCATAAGATTTACCATCTTAGCCATTTTTAAGTGTATAGTTGAGTGGTATTAAGCACATTCATATTGTTACACAGCCATCACTACCATCCATGCACAGAACTCTTTTCATCTCCTGAAACTGCAATTTTGTACCCATTAAACAACTGCCCATTCTGTCTTCCTCCCCTACCCTGGCAGCCCCATTCTACTTTCTGCCTCTATATAAGTGGAGTCATATAGTATTTTCTTTTGTGACCAGATTACTTCATTTAGCATAATGTCCTCACAGCTCATCCATGTTGTAGCATTTGTCAGAATTTCCTTCCTTGTACAGACTGAAAAATATTCCATTGTCTGAATTTACCACATTTTGAGTATCCATTCATCTGTCAACGGACAGTTGGGTTTTGTCCACATTTTAGCTATTGTGAATAATGCTGCCATGAACATGGGTGTACAAATATCTCTTCAAGACCCCGCTTTCAATTCTTTTGGGTATATACTCAGAAGTGGAATTGCTGGTTCATATGGTAATTCTACCTTTACTTTTTTGAAGAAAGGGGATGGCTATGTCTTAAGGATCATATGGTTTTCATTTTTAGTTTGTTTTTGGCTTGTTGTTTTCTAAAAACTAAGTAATATATGCACATGGTTCACAATTCAAAAGGTTTGGAATGGTATACAGTGAAATCTCCCTCTCACCCTGTTCCCCAGTTACCCAGTTCACCTCCCTGGAGAAGACCAATGTTATAGCTTCTTATTCTTCAAAAGAGAGTACAGGCATGTACAAATACACACATCTATCCGAAGGTTTCTTATAGGTGGAGAAGGTAAGAAAGAAAGGGCACCAAGGAGGATAGAATTGTCATGGGGAGACTCATCCTTGTACCCTTAAATTTTCTGTTTCCTTGCTTTAGGATTGTCTCTTATAAACAACATATAATTTTATTTTAGTTTTGACTCAATCTTTAAGTCTTTGCCTTTTAATAAAGAGGTTTCACCCAGTTACATTTTTTTCTGTATTTAACTGATTTTGTCTTATTGATAAACAGAAGCGAAAAAATTCCTTTGGCAGAAACAAATGCCTCTTAGTTTTACCTCCTGGTTGATTTTTTTCCCATCTCCACTCCTGGTTGATTTTTAATCCTTGCTTTTTAAAGATTCTGATCTTCTAATCTCCGCTGTCCCTTTTACCTTTCTTCACTAGTGTTCTGGAAGGAGTTTTTATTTCATTACTGGTTAACTTGAAATTTTTAAAACAATATTCTTGATGTAACAACTCTCCTGCCGAATCAACTAACTCGATAAAAATTTTCAAATAAAAAAATTAAAAGTGTTCTTTAACTTACAATCATTTAACATATTGATTTTGAGATTCTTACACTATAAAGAAATATATAAAGAATAATATAACCAACTTCTATATACCTACCATCTATGATTAGTGTGGCAGTCATCAATGTATTGCCTCTGAGCTCCAAATCCAGCATTGTTTGCCCTGCTTTGTGATGCTGGACACTGTAAACACTTCTCCTGTATACCAGCTGGCACACTGTTAGGTTTTGTGGGTAGAGGGTGCTACAGGAACACCACAAGGCATAGCAGAAGAAGGGGCTTCTCTTCCTGGTTCCTGTGTGCAATTCTTGTTCCCATGACACAACTGCCAGCACCATATGGGAGACCCAGTGGTACTCACCCTCCAGCAAGTTACACTGTGGGCAAACTCCTGCTTGCCAGCCGTGGCCTGCCAGCTGTGGACCAACTCTGGCTTGAAGCACCTCAGTGAACTTCTCCATCTGGTCCATAGCCACACGCTCTCTAAGGTCTGAGTCCTAGTATTGGGTTGGGGGGCTTCTTCCAAGTGTGGTCCTTCCTTAGGTATGCTTTCTTAGCCCTGGAGGTAGTAACTGTCCCCCACATTTGCTACTATTCTTTACAGTCTCTTCTACCCATCTTGGTTGTTAACCGGCTTTTACTAGTTAATTTTTTTTTTTTTGAGACAGGGTCTTGCTTTGCCCCCCAGGCTAGAGTGCAGTGGCGTCATCATAGCTCAATTCCTGGGCTCAAGTGATCTTCCTGCCTCAGCCTCCCAAGTAGCTGGGACTACAGGTACACACCACTGCACCTGGCTAATTTTTGTATATTTTGTACAGACAGGGTCTCGCTCTTGCTCAGGCTGGTCTCAAACTCCTGGCCTCAAGGAATCCTCCTGTCCCAGCCTCCCAGAGTGCTAGGATTACAGTCATGAGCCACCACACCTGGCCTAGTTAATTATGTTAATCTAACCAAAATCTATACTGATGTCTCCAACTCTAATTCACTACCAAACAGATCATTTAAGTTCCTCTTGCTTATCTGGTACCTCCTACAACAACAGTGAGAACTCTGGCTTCTACCCATTTACTTAATGCAACATTCAACTCCAGTATATGTATATATAGTGGTTCAGAATTGTTAACCCTCTCATTATCATTTAATTCTAAATATTTAATTAATCATTTAATTCTAAATATTTAATTTAGTTCATTGATTTACTCTTTAACTATGAATTATTTAGAAGCTTGCTTTTTAGCTCCAAAACATAAAGTGTTTTGTTAGAACCTCTTTTGTGGTTGATTTCTAATTTTCTTGCATTGTGGCTTGAAAACACATTCTGTATAATGTTGATTCTCTGGAATGTTTTGAGACTTCCTCTGTGATCTAATATATATAATTCTGATGTGTGACTGGGGAAAAAATATATAGATTTTTGGTACATCTACTCCACACCATTAAAAAGATCATTATGAAAATGTAGAAAGTATATACAAATGTTTGAGGTAATATGAAATAAAAAAAAAGAACACTAAACACATGCTGTTTGCAGCAATGTAAACTCTTCAGGCATAAAAAACAAGGACAGGAAAAGAATAAGCAAAAATCGAAATAAGTATTGACTTACAATGGTAGGAATCTAGGTAATTTTTTTCTCTTCTTAAAATTGTATTTAGTAGTGTTTTATCTTTTTCTATAATTTCTGAAACTCTAGAAAATATTCATCTTGGAAAATATTTGTTTGACAAACTAACACAGGCTCAAAAGTATATAATTCTATTTAATTTTTCTAAAATTCTATTTAATCCTTTGAGCTCTTGTTTTGTGTTGGGCATGGTGCTACACCCTAGGGATCTGGGAATGAGAAGTCAAGGTCACTTTCTGCCGTTTCCAACTCTGAATATCAAGGACTCTTAGTTCAAGAGGAGCAGACAAAACACAAGGAATTCCTTTACAGGGCACATGGTGAGAAGGTCTCATAGAAGGCCATATATGGTGCATCTGGAAGACACCATTGGGAGAAATTAATTTACATTCAGCAAAGTGGGGGACATACAAAGTTTCTTGTGAGACCCACAGGGGATCTCAAAGGGCAGACACAGGGAGGGACTACAGTAAAGAGGAAACCTTGACTCATACGAAAATTTAATGTTTGTGTAAAATTTTATAGTTGACAGATCCTCCCAACACGCACACCATCTCATTGCTATTTACCTATATCTATGCTATTTACCCTGTGAAGCAACTAGTATTACTATTTTTGTACTCATTTTTACAGAGTTGGAAACTGAGGTTCAGAAGGGGAAGCAGCTGTCCAAGGTTACGCAATTAGTAAGTGACAGAGCCAGGACTCAGATACTAGTTTTCTAGCTCCAGATGGAGGTCTGTTTCTTCATGTAAAACCTTCTTAGAAAATAACTCCTTCGCAATGTGCTTAGAAAGAGCCACAAAAATGGCTCAACGAAGCTGTCCCGCTCAGGGAGGAGAATATTGCCCAATGTCCTCTCAATGAAGAGCTACTGTGAAAACAGAAATTGAGGACCAGAAAGCTAAACTATGTGGACAGCTGAACTGAGACAAAACCTAGTTGGGTGTTTTGTGGAACTAGACTCTTGTCCTTTGTTGACCATAGAAGGGGGCCCATCCAGCTGTCCAAGAGGACACCAGACCTCGTGCTGACAGCTCAGAGCCACTGCAGCCACAGGTCTATTCCAACACCAGCTCTGTAGCCCTTATTCACATAGTCCCTCTGACTGTGGAAATGAATGAACAAATGAACAAATGTTCTGCCTCTTGCCTCCATCTCTTTCCCCACTACATAGTTGGTATGAGAGCCTTGTTCTCCACTCTCAAAGGCCAACCCCGGACATCCCTCCTCTACTATCTGCAGGATATGTACTCGATCTCTTCCATCTGACTCCTCATCCAGACCCTCTTCCCCTCCTCCTGCCACCTTCTCAGCCACCCCCGAGCCTGGTGCTGGGAGGAGTAGAGGTCATCTGAGCACCAGCACCACAATGCTGCTCCTCACTCCCTGCCCGTCCTCCACATACACTCAATTACTGACTCTCCCTCTTCCTCTCCCAGGTTTCTCATCTCTCTGCCAAGCTGTACTTTTAATTGACAAGCTATATGTATTGATTATAGGCCATCTCAAATCCATTTTGAAGGAGGACAGGGTGTGACTTCATTAACAATGTTTTTGTTCCTTCAACAAATATTTATTGAACACCCATTGTGTGCCAAGCTATATGTTAGATGCTGGAAATACAGTGATAAGAAAAACAGATATAGTTCCTGCCCCTTTTACAGGGTACCAGTCTAGTCAGGGGGGCAGACAGGACGACTTATGCTTAGAAATAAATATGTATATATATCTATATATATATACACTGTCAGCCCTCTGTATCTGCAAGTTCTGCATCTGCAGATTCAACCAACCACAGATCAAAAATATTGTTAAAAAAAATAAGAATACAACAATAAAGATAATACGAATAAAAAGCCATATAACAACTATTTACATAATGTTTACATTGTATTAGGTATTATAAGTAATCTAGAGGTGATTTACAGTACATGGAAGAATGTGTGTAGGTAATATGCAAATGCTACACCATTTTATATAAGGGACTTGGGCATTCTTGAATTTCTATATACAAGGAGGGGTCCTGAAACCAATCCCTCAAAGATTCTGATGAATGACTCTATATGTGACAAGTGCTTTGAAAGAAAAGAAAAATAATAGAGGCAGCCTACTCTGGATTTGCACAGAAGGCAAAGAGCTAGAAACATTTGGTGAATAGCATTAATGATCACAGCACATGCATTAAGTCTATAAATTTCCCTGTAAGTACTGCCTTAACTGCACCCTACATATGTTGATATTAAGTGCAATCATTATAGTTCAAGTCTAAAAATTTAATAATTTTTGTTAATTTCCTTTTAGCCCACAGATAATATAGAAGTAACGTTTTTCATTTCAAAATATGTGGGGCTCTCTTTCAGTGGTTAATTTCTAATTTTATTGCATTGTTGTGTGAAAACATGTTCTGCATAACCACAATTCTCTGGAATGTTTTTAAGACTTCCCTGGGACCTAGTAAGTGCTCACACTGGTGACCATTCCATGTCCAACTGGAAAAAAAAAAATAGAGTGAGTACATTTTGGTATATCAGTGTGTATCACTGCCATTAAAAGGATTATTAAAAAGATCATGAGACTTTAAAAGATGGAAAAGTTGCCCAGGAGAAGCGCATTCCAAGCTGAGGGAAGAAAATGCCTTGGGGCAGAAAGGAGCTTTGGAGGCCCTGGAAGCCTGTCTGTCTGGGGCCAGAGAGAGGTGGGAGCAGGCTGGCAGTGACGGGACCAATTTATGAATAAATAAAATAGAAATTAATATAGGTGATGATAACAAATATCACTACAAGAGCCAATCATCTCCTCTAGGCCCCAGTCCCCTACCCTAAGAAAGCGCATGTAGCAGACTTCATCCTGAACTGATTTGAAGTTTTGGAATCAGAAAGACAGCTCAGCAGGCCAGCCACCCTGCCTCCCCTGATTCCAAGCCATGAAGCTTGATTTCTCCCGCACCTCTCAGCCCCAGGTTCCTCACCTGGGGATAATGTTTACCTCTCAGGGAGGTTCTGAGCTCAGCGGGCAGACACAAGGGCTGGAAGGCCTGCATCATACCAGATATGCAGAACTGCCAGTGCCCCACCCCTGTCCTGCTTCTGTGTCCTCTTCCAGACTTGGGGCACTCCTAAGTGAAGGTCAAGTGTGATCGTGAAGCGCTGCAGCCACAGTGTTCCAGGGCTGGATGTGAATCCAGCCGTTCTGTTAACGGTCCCTAGCCAGCTAGACCTGGAGTCTCCATGACTGCACCTGTCAAAATGGGAACAATCACTCAATCCCCCTCATACCTCATATGGGGAGGGGGGGCGTTAAATGAGAGGATTACTCACTTTAAGCACCTGGTACTAAGCCTGGCACATAATAAGCGCTCATTAAACAAGCGTGTTATTGCAGTGCCCACATTCGAGCCATTCTCCCCGCCCCCCACCATTTCCACCCCTCTACTACTGACAGGGACAGGACTGGCGACCGCCGGTTAAGGGGTCTGGGAGGGGGCGTCCTTCCCTCCCCTCCCCCGCTCGCTAGCTCCATCCCTCTGGCCCAGCCAAGGGCAGCGCCAAGGGCGGCCGCCAAGGGCGCAGCTGCCCCGAGGAGCGCCACCCCACCCCCACCGTGGCGCGGATCCTCCAGAGCATCCGACTTCATTTCCACTTCAATTTTATCAGCGGCCGGGGAGCCAGGCAGGAGATAGGAGACCGGCCCTGACACGAATTAGCCCGGAGATTGCCTGATATGGGTCCGCCCGGCTCCCGTGCGCGCGCCTCCCTCGCATCGCCTTTGTGTCGGCCTCGCCTCTCGGCCTCGCCCAGCTCCGTGCCCGCCGCGCTGGCCCCGGCGAGCGTGGCTGTTTGCGTTGATTGGGCCACGTTTACCAAAACGACCCAAAACGACGCGGCCCAGAGCTCTCTGGAGCTCCTGGCGCCCCCAACCGCCCCCACCCCCCCAGGGCCCGGCCAGGTCACCTTCCGCTGATCCTCCTCTCCCTGCTCAGACTGGGGAACCTGTCCTGTGCAGGGGCCTTGCACATGCCGTCCCATTGAATCCTCCCAAGAGCCCTGAGAAATCACATGGGGAAACTGAGGCTCGGAAAGGCTCCAATACTCGCCCAAGGTCACACTGCGAGTAAGTGGTCTGACTGGGGATTTGGCCTTGAATCTGTCCATTCCCCTAGTGAGGGCGGGAGTCTGCCTGGCCTATTTACACAATTGGTATTTCCCCTTTACGCACTACGGGAGGTCACAGGAATTAATTATTTCCCAAATTTACTGCAAGAAGGAGACCATGTATGATGAGGACAGTGAGGCCCTTAGAGCTTGGAAAGAGGGGAGGATGACTTTCTCCCACTCCCTCTTCTCCCATGTGACCCTCAATGTGACACACCTCCTCCCAAACTGCCTCCCCATTTCCCCTCCCCACTCCTCCCTACCCCATTCCAGGCTTGACTCAAAGAAACTGCTTTGCCATGTACCCTCCAGACTAATGGTGGAGGCCTATGAACCATGTCTGGGATCCGGGGGGGTCTCACCCCAGCCCTACCCTAGAGCCTGGGGTGAGGAATGCTAGCCCTGCCTGCCTCCCCATCTCTGTTTCCGGGGTGCTGCTGGGGAAAATTTATGTCCCTCTCAGGTTTGGGAACCGATCCCACACTAAAAAGAAAGAAGAGAGAAAGAAATGATTTTAATTTTTTTAGGTCCAGAAATGAAGCAGAAGTGAGTAAATTTTAATGAAACGGTGCAAAAATGACATCATTTACTCAGAAATCATTAATTTGTCAGCATTAATATTTCAGCTACAACATTGCCTGTCATTTTGTGCCTGCAATGACTGATAAATCTATAAAAGCGTGCTGCTAATTTACTGAATATTTATGTGCAGTGTCATTTGCAGAGTAAGAATGGAATTTATTTCATGCCGAGTTCTGCGGGAGAACATTCCCCACAAACCTTCACCCTGGTGGGTGGGGGAGGGCAGGGGGAGACTCCAAACTTCCTGGAAAACTGGTGACAGGAAGGGGAGAAAGGGGGCCCTAGGGCTCAGCCCCCCAGCCCCAAGGCACATGGGAGGGACCACGTCCATTTTGCTCTAGGTACGAAAGCGCTCTTGGAATGCCCTTCCTTCTTGCATCTTGACAAGTTCACATTTGACCTGTCCTCCACCATCCTCAGATGTGTTCCCAGGAAGGCACCCTGGATTCTGCTGCCCTTACACTGCAATGGGAAGGTGGGGCACCTGCTTGCTGGATGTGGGGTGCACTCTTAGTCATGAGGATGGCAGGGCAGGCGGGCTTCCAGTCCTGGGTGGGTTATCAGAGGAGGGGATCTGAGAAGGGCTTGTTACATGCCAAACGTGGAGTTGGCAGCCTGACTTCCAATTCAGGCTCTGCAAATGGTCTCAGCAGCTGGGTCTCAGTGTCCTCACCTGGAACATGGGAACAGTACCAGTACCTGTTTGGGGTGAGGATTGGCTGATCCAGTGCAGAGGCCCAGGGGAAACATTGACTGCTGCTGCTGCTGCTGCTGTTGGAGGAATCACTGCCAGCCTCCCAGCCCCTGAAGTGTTCTTTTCCGGGTCTGTTTCCCAGGTGGGAAGTGGGAGGCCCTGAGACCCCATCCCCACAATCCTGAGAGGAACGTGACCCAAACGGAACTCCTCACTCCTGTACACGGGTCTGCTACCCCAGCCTCAAAGCAGAACCCCATTCCCCTCACCCCTGCCCTCCTCATTTCCCTGGGCCAGGTCCCCAGAATCCCAGAGTATCTGTCCTGAAGCAGCTTCCTGGAGCCCCCAGCAGGTGTTTCCTTGGCCCTGGGAGCTGTCTGGGGAAGTGATGACTGTCCTGTGAAACACCTCCATTTTACAGAGAGCAAAATCAAGACCCTGAGAGGGGTGCCAGCTGCCCAGCGACCCCTCTCCCCTGCTTCCCCATCCCCCATCCCAACCAGAGCACAAATCACAAGCCTTCCAGTTTTGCACAATTTTGCTCAATTTCCTGCCTGAATGGCACGGGGCCTGACCCTCTGCAGGTGCTCAGGAAATGTTCCTAGAATCAATAAAGGACAGCTAAGTCTCCCGTCTTCTGAAAGCTCTTTGTTTCCTCTCTCCCTCCTCCTCTGTAATGTCTCACAACTGGTTCCTTTCTCTTCTTTGCGGCTGCCACTGCTCTAGTGGCCCGGGCTAGGCTGGTGCTGGAGAGGTGGCGCTCACCTGCCCTTCCAGGCCTGCTGTGCCGCTCCTCTTCCTCCTCTCTGACAGACCCACCTGGCATTTAACATACAGGTCCCACACTTTCCTGTCTCCAAGCCTTTGCTGTCCCTTCCATCCAGTGTCCTTCCATTCCTCACAGCCACACTGCATGGATCCTTCCAGGCCCACCACAGCCGCTGCAGAAACCTTCCTGATCCCCCTCGAAGAATTCGTCCTCATTCCAAGCAGGGCCACAGACAGGGAGCCACCTTCTCTCCCAGGTGGGCCCCCGGGTGGGAGAACCTGTCAGCCAGAGGTGGGGAGGGGCCCCCATTGGCTGCGTCCTGGGGAGAACATGTCAGCGAGCCTGGGCTCTCTTTCTGGTTAGCATTATGTTGCCTTGACCTTGCCTATTTATGAAACAGGCTGGTCCAGGTCTCTCTCTAATCCATACTCCAAGTCTATCACGTTCACAGCTACATCCTGGCACCACCAAGCACAATGCCAGGCATACAGTAGTTGCTCAATAAATACTCATTGAATGACAGACCTCTAAAGTCCTGCTCCATGCCAGGGTTCCGAGGATCTACACTTGGTACTATCCAGGCAGACATTTTGGGGACCACCCAGGGACAGCTGGAGAGGAATGCTTCACTATTAACATCAAAGAGCAATACATTTTCACATAAATTATATTATTCAACCCTTACAACAGCCCCGTGGGCTGGACTTTCCTGTCCCCATTTCACAGATGAAAAAAGTGAGGCTAGAAGGTTAAGTGACTTAATCAGGCTTACACCCAGGTCCTTGGCTCCAAATCCAGTGTTCTTTCTATTGCCTCCAAATGCTTTCCTTTGCTCTTCAAATAAACCCCAAGCCCTCTGTGACCTAACAGGTCCTGTGTGATCAGGGTCCAAAACCGTCTGCAAACTCATTCGCCCCCTGAATCAGAACCACACTGGCCTTCTGGCTGCCCCTTGAATTCTCTAAGCTCAATCCCACCTCTGGGCTTTTGCATTTGCTATTTCCTTTGCCCGGTAAGTTTGTCTTCACCATCCAGATCTCAGCTCCAATGTCACCTTTTGAGAGAGGCCTTCCTTGCCCACCCAAGCTAGATCTTTCATTTCCCTCATACACCACCTGAAATGGTCTTATATGTCTATGGCCTGTTAACTGTCTGTGTCCTCCGGGAGAGGGGACCTTACTGCCTGGTTTCCCCTGTAGGCCAGGTTTCTGGAACAGCACCTGGCTCAGGGTGGCTATTGGTTGGATGGATCCATGCCTTACAGCTCTGCCCAGATGTGTTGGAGAGTAAAGCTGTGAACCCCTCATCTTCCAGGAGGAGAGGTAGGGGCTCTGGGCTTGATGGGGAGATCATGGTAGTTGGGCGCCAGAACATGGCAGGTTGGGGGAAGTGGGAATGGAAGGTGCAGTCCACTCCCAGAAGCTAGATTCAAGAGAGTCAGAAGCTGGGAGAATCTGCCCACCCTTGTTCCCCCCTCCAGTTCCACCCCCGTCCTCACACTCATTTCCTTCCCAGAGTCAGTCTCATTTGCTTTCCCTAAAAGCCGCTGGAGGAGCCAATATGTACGTGATGAATATTTCATCTCCTGAGCGTGGGTTTGCGGGAGAGCTGTGATCCCCCGGGGAGGGAGTGCTGCCCAGCCGTGCCTGGGAAGGAGGGGGCTGAGATGGGCGCTGGCAATGGGCCCTCAAGGATGCAGGTTCCAGGGCCCGCCCGGCCCCTGCTGACACCTTTGGCATTGGAAGCCTCAGAGGGGGCAGGGCAGCCCTGGATCTGGGGCACAAGTACTTCATGTTCCCGGGGCTCCCAGCCCTTCTTGGGGTTCACCTGTGGCTGGGGGCGGACTTTGCCATGAGCTCAGAGACTCACATTGTCAGGGCCAAAGGTGCCACTGGCATGACAATGGCCAGAGGTGCGGAGCATGCCCTGGTCCTCACATATAGTGGCTTCCCAAATAGGAATCCTGTGGATTGTCTCACCCCGGGAACTGAGGCGGGGAAACTACTGTCTGAGAGAGGAAGCAAGGGACAGATAAAGCACTGTGAAGGATGGGAGGGAACAGGAACAATTCCGTCACCCCTGTCCCATGCCCATCCTCAGCCCTGCACTGTGCTCTGTACCCCTCACAACGCCACAGCGGCCCACGGCGAGGCCAGGGTGAGATTCCCCCACTCTGGAGTCTGGCGATCCTGGCCACCAGTCCTCTGCAGGTCACCAGTTGAGTGACCTTTGAACCTGTCTAAGGCTCAGTTTCTCCTTCTGAAAAATGCTGTTGGTTATACCACCAGGAAGGGTCATTCTGAGGGGCCAGCAGACGGCATGGCACATTGTGCGAACTCAGGGGATTTAGTGTCTACACCACACACACACACACACACACACACACACACCCCATTGCAGTTCCTCTATCGTCCACTTCTGGTTTGAAAGCAAACGGCCACCCATCGCCTCCTCCCTCACCCGCGTTCCTCCTCCCCCTCTACCCTGTCCACCCCCTGCCACCCACCCCGCTCCACAACCTTGAGCCTCTGCTCCCTGAGGAATGGGGGTGGAGAGGGAGGGCCTCAGCCAGCCCTGGGTCCAGATGACCCCTGCCAGTGTCCCCCCAACACCGGTCCCCGCCCTCTGCAGCCAGACCCACCCCTCCCCCAGTGGCCAGGCGCAGCCCCATCCCTCCATCCCCACCCACCACATTACCCTCTGAATACTCTCATTATACCATTACTAATTAGGGCTGCTCAGCAAATTGGCGGCTGCATTAGAGGGAGACAGTGTGCGGAGCATATGGCATAATATCGTATTAATGAACACTCTAAATTCAAACCCGGGTCAGCTGCTCGCTTCTCGCCAGTGTCACCCACGCTAAAGGGGGGAGGGGGGACAAAGCAGTCAACCTTTCCCTCCCTTTCCTTGCCTCTCTCCAAACACACCTTCTGCAGCTTGGGCTGCCGTCACAGCGTGGGCTTACACGGGGCTGCAGAAGGGCCTCCCCCACCCCCCGCCGTGTATAAGTGGGTGCATCTATTATTGTAATTAATAATGATAAACCAAGGCTGTGGCGAGGCCCTTCACCTGGATTATCTCTGTGTCTCCCAATGTCCCTGGGGAGGGGCTTCAGCACAGAGGGCAGACGGAGGGCCACGGAGGTCGTGGTGCTTTCTCAGGGTTGCATGGTGGTCGAGCTCCAGTGGTTGAGGTCTGCAACCCTTGCTGTTCCTGCTTGTCTAAACCCACACTGGGAGCATGTGGCTTGTAGGGCTCAACCCAGCAAGCCGCGGGTGGACGACGGTCCTCCTCCTCATTCTCTCTCCTTCTCCTCCTTCCCGTGTTCCCCAGAGGACACTCAGAGCGACGTTTTGCGGGATGGTCTGTGGGTCTTGGAGGTGCCTCCCTGCGTCCTGGGGGCGGAGGTCAGGGGGAGGCTGGGTGTGTGGGGGCCGTGTTGGGGTCAGTGCCAAGAGGCCTTGGGGAAGAGGCGAGCTCTGAGCAAGTCTCCCGAGAGGAATGGAAAGACCTGGACCAAAGTTGGCCTGTCCCCTCCACCCCAGCCAGGGGCCCAGCGCCCACAGATGCCCAGGGTTGAGCCTGTCTAAGTTTCCTGACTCCTAGTTCCAAGGCAGGAATGAGCTTGCAAGGGCCTCCCGTGCTATCCATCTTGCAGTCTGAGGGGCTGTCGTCAGTGACCCTGGGGTTACCGGGTTTCCCGAGCTCCTCAGTCCTCACTTCACATCAAGGGGGAAAGGCGGCTTCATGCCTGCTGCCTGCTGAGGGGTGGGCCGGGCCCCCTTGTGCGCACATCTCCCATCTCTGCCCAGGCTCATCCTCGCCCTGCTCAAAAGCATCCCTCAACTTTGCCTCCCCTGGGAAGCCCTCCCTGATTAAGACCACAGAGCCCTTGGTGTCCGAGAGTGTCTTGGAGATTCAGTGTACGTGGTGTCCCCAGGTTGAGGACTGGGTCTCTCTGTTAGAGAAGGAAGAATGGAAGAGGCTGGCCAGATTTCCACTTAAACAAAACCCAAACAAACAAACAACGCCCCCTCCTCCCTCTGCCCACCCCCACCCCAGCTCTGGGAGCTGGGTTCCCTAGGAGGAAGCCCCTGTCAGTGTCTCAGGTGTATGTGTGGATGCCCTGCGCTGGGAGTCAAGATGGATTTCAACTGCAAATGAGTCACAGTGCAAGCCCCTCCGGCCCCTTCCCTGCCTTCAATCTGGGTGAGTTCAGTTCCTGACACCCTCCTGGTCTTCCTCACCTGCGGGCTGTGAGGGTCAGCAGATGTTCCCAGGCCATGAAATGGTTTATTAAGACCCATTGTTTGGGGGGACCCTCGTCAGAGCATTGGAGCTCCCAGGCCGAGCCCCCTCCTCTCTCAAGTCTAAGCAGGACATGGAGTTTCTACCTACCTCTGGGGTGTGTGCGATGTGTCTGTGGGGAAGAATTGGGGGTGCTGGGAGGACACTGACTGCCTGGGCAGGGCCCAAATCCAGAATCAGGGAGGCGTCACCCGAGCTCTCACCTCCATGTTGCTGCAGGTCTCCAGGGAGTGAGTACCTTCTCTCTTCACTTTTCCATCTGTGAAATGGGTGTGTTCACAGTAGCTCAGCCAGGATCGGAGGATGCTTCTGTGAAAGACCTCCCCTCTGGGGCTTGAGGTGCTGGCCTAGCTGAGCCTGGACCACCCCTTTCCTCCCCAGTTGGTTCCATCAAAATGAAAGAGAACGGCTTGTACAAATAACTGCCCCTCTCCTGGGCTGTCACGCAAGGATGGAGGCTGAGGGTACCTTGCACCCCTGCCTGGAGACCCCTGCTGTGGATAGCCTAGGGCTCGCAAGCTGCCAGACCCTTGTGGTGGCAACAGGGGCAGGGGGCTGTGTGCAGGAGATCCCCTCCCCCACAGACCTTCAGACCCCATGAAAGGCAACCCTGACTGCAGAGTGGGGACCCAGCCTCAACCACTTCAGGGTCTGCTCTGCACACCCCTGCCCCCCAGCCACCCTGGCTAGCATCTGAGCCACACTCCTGACTCATTCCGTGGTCATAGGATCATTTTCCTTTGTCTCCAGAACCCGCAGGTCCTCTCCCTCCTCCCCATAGCTCTACCAGCAGGGGAACCCTGAAGGAGTAAATAATTGTCGCCCCTCCCAGCCTGGACCAGCCGTGTGGAACGCAGGGGTGTCATCAAGCTGCGGATGCCAATTATTTATCTGCCCCCACCAAGCCAGACGGCCCTCCCTGCTGCTGGACCCCCCACCCGCACCCCCTGGTAGGGGAGTAAACAAGCCCAGGAAAGGTGTTGGCTGGCCTCTGGATTTCAGCAGCAGCTTGTTGGGACTTGCCTGGGTGTGGGGCCGCCCCCACTCCATCTCTCCAGAGGCAATAATGCAGCTCTGTGTTGCGGTTTTGGCTCTGCTGTGTGTGTGTGTGTGTGTGTGTGTGTACATGTGTGTGCATGGATGTGTGTGTGAACCAAGATTCCACAGAGGTTTAGACTCTTCCCCAGGGAGGAGTGGCTGAACTAGAAGGGAGCTGAAAGGCCATCTTCTTGGAAGCCTGGACCTGCGACCCAGAGAGGTGAGGTGACTTGCCCAGGTGACAAAGCCAGCAGGACAGAGCCCCAGGTCTGGGTAAAATGTACTTTCCACAAATGACCCCTGTTGCTAAAACTCTGTTCAGGAACCCCCTAAACACCAGAACCCCAAACTCACACTTGCACACAGTCTTGTCCCACTGGCCTTATGTCCAAGGCGAGAAGGGGTCGGCTACATAACTTGTGGTTCCCAGTGCAAAACAAACTGCAGGGCTCCTTGTTTAAAAATTATTAAGGCTTTCAAGACAGCAACAGAAGAGCATGAAACCATTAAACTTCCTAAGCACAGGGCTCTGTGCACAGATCACCAGCCCATGAACCTGGCCCTGGGCTAGGACCTTGTCAATCCACTTCCTCTGCAGCTGTGGAGACCTTAAAATTCCCACACACATTCTAGAAGCCTCCCTTCCTAGAGTCAGGGTTCCACAGCCCCGGCTAAGTGCAGTCAGGGGAGGGGAAACTGGGTTGGCATCCCAGACCTGGGCTGATCTCCCCAACAGAATCGGGGAGAGCAGGCTTGGGGATCAGTTGGAGCTGTCTCTTGCAGGGGACAGTGGGCACAGGCTCTGGCATTCGAGGGAGAAGCTGCCCTGGCTGAGGCTCTGTGGATTTCAGAAGTGGGCAGGAGCGAGGGATTTCTGAGTCTGTGCTTCCTCAGGGTTTCCATGTGTCTTGGAGGGGTCATGTGCTTTCACTCTTGTGGGTTGGTAACACTACAGGTTCAGGGAATGCCTGTGCACATGTGCATGGGCTGCGCATACACCTATGTGTGTACTCGCAGCCCAAGAGCAAGGTGGGCAGGCACATTCCACCACCACCACCACCACCCCCGCCGTGCTGCCCCCATGGGTGCCCCGGCCTCTGTTATGGAGTGCATGTTCCTATCCTCAGGCATTCTGCATTGGAATTCAGGCCCTTGCTAGCCTGTTCCCTGCTCGCTAACTATAAACTATCTGATTTATATTCATTAACCAGTACTAGACAGCGGCAGGCGCAGCAAACTTCAGTGGGGGACATGCCTCCATCGACAGGCGGACTGCATTTCAGTTAATTAAGGGGCTGTAATTGTTGTCCAGGACAAGGGTCCCCAGGGCACAGGCTTTGTAAATAACTACCCTCCACTGCCCCCACCTCTCACCCCAGCCCTCCCTGCCTACTTTCCTCCTTCCCAGGTCTCCAAAGCCAGGTAAAAGAGCTGGGGCAGGAAAGAAGGCTGTGTGGAGGTGAGGGTGAGGACCCAGATGTGGGGGACACCCTTCCTATGTCCTTGTCCCAGAAAGGCCACAGTTACAGAACCTGAGTGGGTTGGGGGTGTCCTGGGCAGAGCATGGTGGGGCTGGGTCACAGAAACCCGGATTTTACTGCCCAAACTGGCTGAGTTTAGGGAGGCAGGACCTGCCCATACACATGCACTGGGGTGCCAGTGTGTGCACTCGTGCACACGCACACATGTACACTCCTCTGGGCCGGTTGTTCGTGCTGTTTCCCCCTTAACTGCCTATGTGTCCTCCCTGAGAGCTCAGCCCTGGAACCTGGGCACTGCCCAGGCTCTCTGGCACCTGTTGGGCATGGGGGGACTTCCCAGGGTCAGGCAGAGAGCTAAACAAGAAGGCGGTGTCATCTCGCCAACCCGAACAAATGGAGGGAGGCACCTCTTATAAGAATCTAATGAGGAAACTGGGTGCAGTGGCGTGCACCTGTGGTCCCAGCTAGTTGGGAGGCTGAGGTGGGAGGATCTCTTGAGCCCAGGGGTTCAAATCTAGCCTGGGCAACATAGCGAGCCCTCATCTTTAGAATAAAAAGAATCTAATAAGGAAGGCTTGTTCCCTTTGGAACTGTCAGACAAATGGGGGAACTTCCAGTCTGCTAAGGTGGTGGGGATGCCATCCAGGAGCTCCTACCTTGGCAGGGGAGAAATTTCTAGTCTGACATGGAGTGGGGAGGGGGAGGTCTGGGAAGACTATCTGATGAGAAAGGTACACGTGAAAGATATCCATAGTGACCAGGGTAAACAAGCATCACGCAGGTGAGTGGGCGACCCCTGCAAAAGCCACAGAGCAGGAAGGAGAGTCTTGAGCAGCACTTGACTTAAGGCATACTCCGGCTGCGGCGGCAGACGAGCTTTGCTGGAGGCCTGTTTCATCCAGCTTTTCTTCACACGGAGGCTTCCGCGTGCCCACTGTGTGCCAGGGACAAATGGAAAATAAGACTGCTGGGTTCCTGCCCTCCCAGAGAACAAAGGATGGAAGACTGTGTGCACACGCGTGTATGCATGCCTAGATGTTGTGCGGGTCGTGTGTGTGTGTATACAAACGTGCTCTGTGCCCTTTGTACACATTTTCCAAGTATTTATTGAGTGTCTGCTGCTACATTTCACACACCCTATGGGGCACAGAACAAAACAGCAAGCATGACATTCACCCCTGTGTGTGTGCGTGCATCTGCATGCCGTACGTGTCCCTGCCCCGTGTGCACGTGCCTGTGAGCGAGTGTGTGCAGGCCCTTGGCAAGGGAGCTGCCTTCAGCCTGCTCAGGACTTGAGCCAGGACTTGTCCCACTTTGTGACCATTGCCATGGAATTGCCATCCTTGGACATTTTTGAACCCGTGACCACATCTGCTTGCACGAACCTACACATGTTTTGTTTTCCACCTAAAAAGGTATCAGCTGATCTTGAATCACTAAATAATCACCCTAAGCCCAGCCAGAATTGATTTTTGTTAACCTCACTTGCAGTTTAGAATATCTGTACCCATCCTCCACCTTACTCCCCCACCCCGACCCCAGCCCAGGCATGAATCTGGGTGTTGGCTACAACCCTTGAAGTGACTTTTGACAGGAAGCTCTGGAAGAAGGTATTTAACTTGGGTCTATCTAGAGTCTAGCAAAGAAGAGAAAATAAGTGTCCATGTCTCCCCACCACGTCCACCTCCATTTCTATCTATCAGCCCTTATCTAAAAGAAAAATTAGAGAGTTATTAGGAGTTTCATTAGGGGTGAGCAGGTTGGTAATGAAATTACATTTCAGCTCCTTCTCAATCCCTGTAAGTATTAAGTGGTTTGATCAATGGTGTTCACACAATTAATTCTGCCTGATTGCAGAGAGTGACTAAATCGACAGTTGGGTTTCCCATCTCAAACTTTGTCTCTTAGCCAAACGAGTCTTCAGGAAGCTTAGGGGGGTGTGGACGGGGGGGCCCCTGTCGGCAAAGGCCTTTGCTGAATGCCACATTCAAGTTCGTGTAGATTATTTTTTCTTTGAGCTTATAGAAAATTGAGGTTTCACACCAAAATTAAATTATTGAATTCTACACCGGGAGAGACGAGATAACCCAGCCTCCTGCTCCAGTTTATTCATTTGACCTGCATACCTAATTCCTGACCGGCTCTGAGACCTGATCCCTCCCAGGCCTCCTTCCCGGGACAGGGCAGCGCAGCCTTCTTCACCCGCCTCTCCCGCGTCTTATCCCCGGCTATCAAGAGAGCCTTCCTTGTATCCCACTCAAATCTCTGCTGCTTTAAGTTAATCCTCTGACTCTTGTTGGGTCTTTGGGGGATATGGAAGGCTGCTTGGTAGGGCCCTTTGTGAAACAACGCTGCCGCCAACAAAGGTTGTGTTCTTGAAGCTGGGGAACCTCCAGTTCCTGGGACCCTGCCCACCACGATGTATTTCTTTCTGTCATCACTGCACCCCACGTCCCCATGGCCTCTGGACGCAGTGCTCTTGCAGGAGTTGGGTAGGCCTTTGCAGGCTGTGCCGGCTGTCCACACATGTGCAGAGTGAGCCCTGCTTCCCAGGAATGTCTCCCATGGGAGAGCCTGTGTCAGTGACCATGAGTTGCTAGGAAGGGGTGGAGCAAAACAGATAGAGGGGACAGATAGACTAAGACAGGGACACAGGAAAGGTTCTGATATTACATTCTTTGAACCCTCGTGAGGGGCATGTGCTGTTTTAAGACATAGTTTCATGAAATCCTCCCAGCGGCCTGAGGAAGTGAGTATTCTTTTATCCCCCTTTAGCAGATGAGAAAACTGAGGCTCATAGGAGTTAAGGTCTCCTTTAACCTCTGTAAGTGGTGGAACTTCCTGAGAGGAAGATGGGAAAGGAGCATGCCTTCCTTACTCAGTTGGGGCTCACTCTAGGGCCCCAGGGGCCCCTTCACCTGGAAGCCCTCCTGCAGCATAAACGGAAGTGAGGGGTTGCCAGCAGTCCGGGGCTCCCCCATCACTCATCCCTGCCTGCATTTTTTTTTCTCAGCATCAGGAAGACCTTGGCTTCTTGCTGGTTTGTCTGCCTGTGTATCCCAAGTGTTTCTGTTGTGTCACTTGTCCAGTTCTGACAACAATGGGCAAATCGTAACATTCAAGCTCAGCTCTGAAGCACCAGGGGTTGATGAAGGAGCCACTAGAAGGAAAAGGATTCTGTGCTGCTTTAACCTGTAGGATGTGCTAAGGGCAGCTGGTGAAAGCCTGGGGCGAGGGGCTCTTGGGCCAGGAAGGTCCTGGCCTTCCTTTCATCTGAAAAGGAAGGAAAGGAAATGTTATTGGGCGCTTCTTCTCTTTGTCAACTTTTGCTCCAGACTCTGAACAACGGTAATGACTCACAATAAAGGACATAGTCCACCAATTTTCATAGATTCACCCGACGGAATATTATGCATCGATCAACAAGATGTAATAATATGGGGACATGTTCATGATATACTGTTATTGGAGAAATCAGGGTGGAAACAGCACAAGCCCAGTTTGGGGTGTGTGTGTGAGACTGACTACTCCAGGCCATGTGCTGAGCAGCATCCACACATCATCTTGCTTAGTCCACATCGAAATCCTGTGGGGCTAATGATATTATTACCCTCTTCTTATCAATGGGGAAACTGAGGCTCAGAGCAAATAGGTAACTTACCCAAGGCCACACAGCTAATACTTGGTTAGGTGAGGATTCTGTTCCAGACACTCTGGCTCCAGTACCTTTGCTCTTAACCACTGCCTTACAATGATCCTATATCATTGGCCTATCCTTTTTACGTTACAAAGTACTTTAATGTTTATGATTTATTTTATTTATTTTTTGTAGAGATAGGGTTTTGCTATATTTCCCAGGATGGTCTCAAACTTCTGGCTTCAAGCAATCTTCCCACCTTGGCCTCCCAAAGTGCTGGGATTATAGATGTGAGCCACCACACCCGGCCTGTTTATGATTTCATACAAAAATATTTACAACCACTCTCAGAAGCACCTATTAATGAGTCCATTTTATAGATTAAGAAATTGAGGCTCAAAGAAGTTAAGAGACTTGCCCAAAGTCGCAGAGCTAATCAACTGTGGCAGGAGGACTCAAATCCAGGTCTGTACTGATGCAAAGCCCTGTACTATGTCACAGAAAGAACAGAAACAGAGACAAGCTAAGCCAACACAGACAGATGTCAAAACAGACACAGCAGTGACAGAGCAAACCAGAGCCCTGAAAAAGGGAAGGGAAAGCATTCTCCTCTGCCTGTCTCTACTCAAATGTAGAGGGGAAAAAATCATTTTAAGCAGGTGCCTCATAGCCTTGCATTTAAGAAAAATGCATGGAATTGAGTTCCTCAAAAGCTAGGAAAGCTGAACCAAACTGTCACTGGGGCTTGAAATGAGATTTTATGTTTTCCCTGTTCTGGGCACCAAGCCATCAGTGCTGCCACGTGCCAGGCTGGTGAGGACCACTTGTTCGTTAGGGGCACCAGGGGCCGGTGGCCGTCCGCCCAGCCTGGCCCAGCCTGGTCCTGGCCTGGTGAGTGCCAGCTGCTTGCAGGCCCGTGAGGGGGCTGGGCTCAGAGGAGAGCCACGAGGGTGTGCTAGCTCCTGCTGCTCAGAGTGTGGTCCACAGACCAGTAGCGGCAGCAGAGTTACTTGAGAGTTTGTCAGGAATGCAGAGTGTCGGGCCCTGCCTACTGAATCAGAATTTGTATTTGAACAAGATCTGCAGGTGATGTGTCTGCCCATCATGGTTCGAGAAGCCCTGCGCTAGCTGAAATCTGAAATCGGAATGGGGAACAGGCCCGGTGTCAAAGGCCCCTTCGCCTCCCTGTCCTGGGCTCCCAAGTCTGAGCTGCTTGCACAAACTCTGGGAGAGCTGAGGCCTGACAGTGTGTGGCCACAGGTACAAGGGAAGGAGGGAGGGAGGAGGCCCTCTCCTACCTGAATGGCTTGAGGCACCTTCCACGCACAGCTAGAGAGGGAGGGGGCGGGGAAGTCTGTCTCTGTCAGCAGATCTTTCTGGAAGGAGAGTCAAGGTGCCCCTGGTCCCCTTGCCTCCCACATGGGGACCGAGTATGAGAACACCATGTGCAGAGCTAGAGGGCAGGTGGCCAAGGGCGCTGGGTTCACCTTCCTCCAGGTACCACAGTCTGTCCCTGTCCCCGCTGGCCCTGTACTCCCAGAGCTGGCCCCAAAGGGTCAGACCAAGTTGCTGCTTCTCTCCAGAACAGGGAAGAATTCAGTCCCTCTGCTCCCTGCCCCAGGCCTGGGGGAGGTTCCCTCCTCCTGCCCCCCAGGCCCCTGCTGAGACACCTGCTCCTCCCCACCTCCTCCTGGCCACCTGGCCCACAGGGCCTGTCCCTTTGACAATCAGAGCCCAGCACACAATCTCCTTAAAGAGACAGCTGCACACTGTTTCTTCACATGTAACCACTCTGAGAAGAGACGCAGAGGCTGTGGGCAACTGTGACAGCCAGGAGTTGTGCCCCAGTCTCCAGCCTGGGAAAGGGGCCGGGCTGCCACTCTTAGCCCATGAGAATTAGACATCATCTGGTTCAAGAGGTTCTCGGCCCTGACTGTGCACTAAACTCACCTAAGGAGCTTTAAAAATACTGGTGCGTGCAGCCCAGCCCAGACCCATTAAATCAGAATTTCTTGGGCTAGGTGGGGGTGAGGGGAGAGGCATTAGTATTATCTAAATACTCAAGTGCAGCCAGGGCCAAAAGAACCACCAGGCCAGGCCACCCACCTCCCTCTGCCGATGAGGACGTGTGGCCCAGATAATGACAACAGGGACACAGCTGCATCCCAAGGGAAGGGCTCACTCGGTGTCTCACAGCAGAGCCCAAGTTAGAACCCACCCAGGCAACACAGTGGGCTCCAGGCACTCACAGTTTACCCGCCGCACGCTCTGGCTCAGGCACAGAGGGGCAAAAAGAACCCCTTCCCAGCCTGGCCAGGACAGTCCTCCTCCCTCTCCCACCAGCTGGGAGTGGGCAGAGAGGCAAAACCCGGTGCAAAGAGCTCGGCCCTCGGCGCTGCGCAATCTTCGGCAAGCTGCTTAACCTCCCGGACCCTCAATTTCCTCACCTATAAAAAAATGCCTAACCCCCATAATATGCTGAAACTTTAAAAAATGCCTAAATTACAGACTTGTGGGGACGCCTGACACACGACACACGCAGGTGTTCAATACAATGTTGCTGTGAGAATGAATACCTGGTGCTCCACTTAGAAATCTGAGATCTGCAAACCAAGAGAGTCAAGCCATCCAAGGTTCCTGAGCTTTTGAAACTTCTCTTGGGAAGGGTGCGGGGCAGGGGAGGGTTTTCTTAAAGGGCAGAGTTTATCCACAGGGGTAAGGGCCCAGGATCCCAGGCCAAGGTGTGAGTACTTGACAGAAGAATAAGTATTTTATTCATCATCCAGCTGCCTCCTGGCTGGCCCTGTCCACGGGAGCAGCTCTGGCCCCACTGCAGGAGGGGCCGGGATACTACTCTTCCCTTCACCCGTCTGCCTCACTGGGGCCCAGCAAGGGTGCCTGTGGGGTCACGGAGATGCTGGTGTGGCTGACCCCTGGGGTGGAGCAGCCCAGCAGGGCCCCACTTCCTGTGCCAGCCAGGATGAGTCTGGCCAGAAGAGGGCTAGGGGGTCCCTCTCAGGGCTGGTGACAGGTGAGCAGCCTCCTCTGGGGGCTGGAGGAGGGGAGGGGAGCCCCTCTCAACTCCCCCTGCCTACAGGCCCCTCTGCCACCACTTCCAGTTTCCTGGGTCTCAAACCCAGCGGGCTCTGCGCTGCCACTCCTTGCTGCCAGCTCCCCCTTCCATGAAGGCTGCAGTTCTCCACTTTCCTTCACTCTCATTTCTCACCCCTGGCCCATGTCACCATAACCTCCCCTGTGTGCCCCAGGCCACGGTGAGACCTGGCAGGGCCCACCCTAATCGGCTCCTTCATCACTGCTTTGATGAGACAAAGACCTGCGGATGGAGAGATCAAACTAACTGTATTGGGGCATGAAGTGGGGGCAGGGAGTATCTCCGGATCTGAGCTGCCATCCTGGGGCGGGAGGGGGCATCGCTTGTTTTCCTTCCTTGAGCAGGTACAAAAGAAGCCACATTAACACAGCCCTGCCTTTGAAGCTTGCCTTTGAAACCTGGACTCCTGGGTCTGTGCCAGCCGGCCCAGACACCAATGCCCCCACCCCACCCCACCCCAGCCCTCTGCAGCTGCTGCTGCTGCTGCTGCTACTGGCCTGGGAGAGCAAAGGGCTCTGGAACCCTCCCCACCGTGCTGTCTAGGACCCTGGGCTGGGGACAACTGTCAAGGTCAGGGAAGGGTGCAAAAGTTCTCCACTGGGGCACAAACTCAGATTTCAGAGGGCTCCAAAACACACGTGCTCCCAAATACGCAAGGGGCGTCCATTATCTGCCAGCTGTGTTCACACATATGGGTGGCCTCCTTTCTTCCTCACAGTTGCTATTGTGTCCTGGGGCCCATTTTATAGATGAGGAAACTGAGGATTTGAGATGTTCAATAACTTATCCAAGGAGTTGGGATTGGAAACTTTCTGATCCCAAATCCAAGACTGTCTCCCCATTGGAAAGTCCTACCACCCTAAAGGTAGAAAATAATTCCCAATTCCCAGTCACCAACCCAGTCATATGCTTGTCTCCAAAGCTAACATCTCATGAAAGGCCGCCGTTTCTTGTTTGAAAATGTGTTCAGCCACAGGTGGGGTGCACTGGCATCCCAGATTTTCTCCTCCAAGTACATCACCGCTTGCTTTGCCTTTGAATGTCTCTGGTGGCAAGGGCTGGAGACCTGGGGTACGGCGGAGCTCCCCCTTGGAATGATGGAGCAGCGGGAAGGACTCAGCTGCTGCCCAGGTAGAGAGAGGCAGAGCGGAAGACCCCCCCATTCCGACTCAGGCTGTCGCCTCTCTCACCTGACCCCTCACCTGACCCTCTGCGCCCTCTCTTCCTCTCCCCACCCCATCTCCTGGCCCCTTACCTCGCTCCAGACTACCTGATCAAAGGCAAGGATCTGGGAGCATTAATGATCTCCTCCCTCCCTCTCCCCTGCCCACCCCTCCCTCTCCCCTTCCTGCCAGGACATAAATAACTGTTTCCCCAGGTGGCACTGGGCTGGGTCAGAGACGGGAAGGGCCCTTCTACATCAGCTCCCTCATCTTACAGAGGAGCAAGCTGAGGCTCAGATTGAGGGCGACTTTCTTATGATCACATGGTGAATTACTGGCTGGGCTAGGACCAAGGCAATATTTAGACCTTTGGCAGCCTAAACAACGAAGACATCTTGTTTTCTCTTACCAGCATAGGTGTTTCAAAATAGAAACAACCCAAAGCTCCAAAACAGAATTAGTAAAAGTCCCATAGAACTGTCCCATAGAACAGTCCCACTGTCCCATAGAACTTTCTGCAAGGATGAAAATGTTCTCCGCTTGCGCTGATAGGATAGGCACAAGCCACGTGTGGCAAGTAAGCACCTGAATTGTGGCTAATGTGACTGAGGAGATGGAACTTTTAATTTCATTTCATTTTGATTAATTTTAATTTACATTTATATAGCCACTTGTGCTAGTAGCAGTCCTGTTGGACAGCTCAGAGCTGTGTGCTAAATTAACATCACTTCTTTCTAGATTTTCTGCTTGCAAAATTCTGATTAAACTCATCAAAACTGAACTCTTTGGCTTGGGTTTTGTTTTTGTGTTAGGGGTTCCCTAAGCCACTAAGTCTATCTATCAAATAAATTTATCCCATGTACAGACTGAAATTTGAGTCTGTAAAAAGTAACAAATGTTACGAAGAAAATTCTATGGGATGTCCAAAGATGAATAGATTATATCCAGTGTAGGGGTGGGTGGGCCACCTCAGGGGGACTTTCATGAAGCGGGGTTGAGGCAGCCCTTGGAGGAGTCACACAGGGTGGTCAGTGAGCAGGCACATCCCAGGCTGTGCAAACAGCATACATGAAGGCTCAGAGGTAGGGAACGCAGGGTGTGTTCAAGATCAATGTCTGGTGCACAGGGTGTATATTGGCTCCGCAGGACATTAAGATCTCCCAGTTTTCTGAGCTGCAGTCTCTTTCACCTTGTCATCCTCTGACCACTGTCCAGTTTTCCCAGAGGGGCCCTTGTGGTCTTCTCTGCTGAAGGAAGAGGAGGCTCATCTGAGAGAAAGGAGAAAGCCAGGAGGGCAGCCTAATGGCCATGGGCCGTGTGGGAACTGAATGGGAATGGGGGAGTTCTGGCTCTCCCCATCTGAATCCTTACCCTGGCAGAGACCCCTGAAGAGTGGGGCAGATGCTGAGGCCATCAAGAAGCAGATCCCAAAGAACCTTCACATCCCAAACTCCCCACCTAAGGTTTTTGGCCCGAGGTCCTCAAGAACAGCCTTCTACTCCAGGGGGTTGAGAGTGAGAAGACATCCCCTCCATGGTCAGGTTAAACATTAAAGAATTAGGGATCCTAGCCGGGCGCGGTGGCTCACGCCTGTAATCCTAGCACTCTGGGAGGCTGAGGCGGGAGGATTGCTCGAGGTCAGAAGTTCGAAACCAGCCTGAGCGAGACACCATCTCTACTAAAAGTAGAAAGAAATGAATTGACCAACTAAAATATATATATACAAAAAATCAGCCAGGCATGTTGGCGCATGCCTGTAGTCCCAGCTACTCAGGAGGCTGAGGCAGTAGGATCGCTTGAGCCCAGGAGTTTGAGGTTGCTGTGAGCTAGGCTGATGCCATGGCACTCACTCTAGCCTGGGCAACAAAGTGACACTCTGTCTCAAAAAAAAAAAAAAAAGAATTAGGGACAGAGAAAGTACAAACAACTACAGGTCACTATGACAAAGAAAAAAGAATTTGACAGAAAGATGGGCAAAAGATAAGAATAGGCAATTCACAGATGAGGAAACCCAAATAAATGATCAACAAATAGGAAAAGATTATCAACCCCATGAGCAATCAGGACAATGCAATTAAAACAGCAGTGTGACATCTCTTCAGATTCATAGATTTTATAAATTAAATTTTAATTCATAAAATTAAAAGTCTGACGATACCCATGTATTGATACGGATGTAGAACAACTGAACACTGTTGGAAAGGGACTATTAATACTTAAGGGTTAGGAGATTATAAACTGATACTCCCTGTTTGGAGAGCCCTTTGGCAACATCTCACAAACTGTTGACGATTGTGCCCTGTTGTGGTAAACTGGGACGTGGGTGGTCCCCCGTGAACCACACCTCCTGGTATTCACATCCTCACACGTTGACTCTAGGCCTGGCCATGTGACCTGCTTTGGCCAATGGGCTATTAGCAAGAGTGACGCCAGCAGAGGCTTAATAAGCACGTGTGCTCTGGAACATTTCCTCTCAGCATCCTGACACCACCACGCTGGGAGGAAACCCACGCCAGCCACACAAGAGAGGCCACGTGGAAGAAAACTAGAGAACACATCTGACAGCTAGCACCAAGACCCCACACATAGGGCCCCAGTTGAGCTGTCCCAGATGTTTAACACATTGACCACCACACTAGAAACATTTTTTCTCCCGTGGGACCACAGTATTTGTTCTTTCTTCTTCTTTTTTTTATTTTTCTTCTTTTCTTGTATTTATTTATTTATTTATTTTTTTGTCTTTTCATCTCCTGAAGTTCATTAAAGGGACCACAGTATTTGATTACAAAAATAGAATAAAAACTTCAAAAATAAAATGATCCTTTCTAATTTAATAAAAAATTTGTTGTTTTTTATTGTTTTCTGTGCATGAGTTGTATGCAACTTGAAAAATAGTTCACGCAGATCCCAAGGTAAAGATATGTGTGAGTCACATATGCTTCATGAGGCCCTGGGCTTGAAACTAGCAGGAGTTAAATATAACTTACATGGCAGTTAATATGTTAAGCCACTCATGATGCGAACCCAGATATTGCAGAAAAGAAACGAGTTGTCACCACCGTACCCTGCTTGAATTCCTAACCCACAGAATTGTGAGCAAATAAAAGGGATGCTGTTTTAAGCCACCACCAAGTTTGGGGTGGTTTATGATGCAGTGATAGATAACTGATAGACCTGTCACCCAGCAATTCTTTATACGCCCCAGAGAAACCCTTGTATGTGTGCACAAGGAGAAATATACAAGGGTACTTATTGCAGCCTATCAATAAACGAAGGAGAAATTGAGACATATTCATTCATTCAATGAATATGCCACAGAACTACATGTAACAACAAAGGTAAACTCAAAAACATACTGAACAAAAACACCCAAGGTGCACAAGTTTACAGACAGGATGCCACTTATATGAAGTTCAGAAGCATGCAAACCCATAACATGTTGACCTTAAGTATTTATAAACGGTAGTTAAAACATGCCTGGAAAGAATAAACCCTAAATTCAGGAGAGTGGTTCCCTCTGGGAAGGGAAGGAGGAGAATGAGTCTTGGGAGGAACATACAGGGAGTTTCCATTATACCTATAATGTTTTATTTCTTTAAAAAATATTTATCTGAAGGAACTGTGGCAAAATGTTAAGATTTAACAAAGCTGAGCAGATGATGCACAAATGCTCATTATATTATTTGTTGGGAGTCAACTACCTCTCACCACCCTATCCAACAGAGAGACAGAGACACCGAGGATGCAAACACACAAGAGAAGTTTATTTTCTGGCTAGCCAGGGTCCAAGCCTTGACCACCAACGCAGTGGCCACTCTGGTAGGCAAGTACCCCGACCGGGGTTGCAGCGTGCCTTTTATCCCTATGGTGCATACGCTATGCATTGGCTGATCATGCATGGATCATGCATTGACCTTTAACATGATTGGTTGGCTGGTAGCCCCACTATACAGGGGTTCAAACAATGCAAAGCTGGTGCAAGCAAGCAAGCAAGCAACAGTTTCCATGGCACAGGCAAGCAAGCAACAGTTTCCAGAAGCCGGATATTGCTTCCGGCTTCACTGGGGGTGCGGGGCCTTGTAGGTATGCAATGACTCGACCCCTCACATATTGTCTATAGTTTTTTCTGTGTGCAAAATATTTCATAATTAAAAAGCAAATTTAGAAAATAAGATTGGGGTGGGACAATTTAAGAGGAAATAGATATGGAGAGAAGGTTTCGACACCTCCTACGCCTGTTCCCAGACCACCTCCTACGCCTCTCCCCTGACCAGCTGCCTTCCTGCCCCTGGGCTCCTGAAGTCCTCCCTGTAGCCTCATCATAGAACTCCCTTTCTATGTAAATATGAAAAAAGACTTCAGATAGCTGGGTTGCTTCAGCCTGGCAGAGAGGGTACAGAGAAACAGACTAGTATCTGACAAGGACTTAGGAGATCTGAGTTGGAGTCAACTCCTTCACAACTCCCTGCATGACCTTTTACAAATTGCTGTCTCTCTCTGACCCTCAGTTTCCTCATCTACAGTAAGAGCCTGGTGGATTAGGTAAGGGATAGTCAACAGGCAGATCTTTCAGAATGAGCCTGCGCTCCCTGCACACCCAACCATGTGCTCCCTCCACACCCAATTCCAACCCCATCTTGGAACTGAGAGAAGAGAATTGCTTGGAACCCCCATGAGGGAAGGGGGAGCAGGCATTTGAAGAAGCCCCTGGGGATTGTGCTACACACACTTGGCTGAAATGACTTCTCAGGACCCTCCATTCCTGACATTTTAGAACTCTATGATATGGCAACATCTACCTGAATTCTGTTAGGATTGTCCGCAAAATTAATAGGACACATCTGAGGTGTCTGATGTACATACTGTCCCTACCCCTCAGGCTAGTCTGTCCATCCATCTGTCTATTCATCCATTAGTCCATCCGTCCACCATCCATCTGTGCAGGAAACATTTATTGAGTGCCTACTCTAAGCAAGCACTTTGCAAAGTGCCAGAATTTTAGCAGTGAAGAAAACAGTCATAATAATAATTAACTCATAAATCTCAGTCTCACTTCTTTCTAAGCACGTTACATTTATTAATTAATTTATTTATTCTGAAAACAGCTCTATAAAGTAGGCACTATTTTTATCTCTGTATTACAAATGGGGAAAGTGAGGCACAAAGCAGTTAAATAACTCACCCAAGGCTGGGCATGGTGGCTCATACCTATAATCCCAGCACTTTGGGAGGCTGAGGATTGCTTGAGGCCAGGACTTTGAGACCAGTCTGGGCAGCGTAGCAAGACCCCATCTCTAAAGAAAACAAATTTTTAAAAATTAGCCAGGTGCGGTGGCTCATACCTGTAGCCCCAGCTACTGGGGAGGCTGAGAAAGGAGGACTGCTTGAGCCCAGAAGTCATCACACCACTGCACTCCAGGCTGAGTGACAGAGCAAGACCCCTGTCTCTTAAAAGAAATTTTATACACACACACACACACACACACACACACACACACACACACACACACACATATTGCCTGAGAACTACCAGAGTAAGAGTCAGAGCCAGGATAGGAACTTCAACTTCCCAGTTCTCACACGGATAAGCTCACTGCAGCCATTAACCCAGTCAGCATCACCCTCTTTCCCCACCTGTCCTCCACTTAGGTCCCTCTTCCCAGGCCTTCTCCCCGCACCTCTCTATGCAGGCGTGTGCCTTTCTCTCATCTCGCACCTCCAGCTCTCACCAGGCCAAGCCCTTTCCTTGTGGCAAGGAGGGGGAACTGTGAGCAAGTGGGCCTGCCGTGTGCTGCAAGGAAGGAGAGTCGTCCCTTGTGTGTGTGATGTTACAGAGGCGCCCCCTCCCCCCCCAGCTCCTGCACAGAGATGAGAAGGGGGCAGAGCCATGATTTCCAACTGGCAGATCCCGGGGATGGGAGTATGGGGGGCGACGTGACTCCAGGGAAGGTGGATGAGACAAGGCAACATGAGACCCAGAAGTCATCAGTCATAGTGGCTATCATTTATTGCGTGTCCAGCCTGATTCAAGTGAGCTTTTGACAAATATCTCATTTAACCTTCACAAAACTCCCATAAGGTAAAAATTCCCTCACTCTCATTTTATAAATGAGGAAACTGAGTTCAAAGAGTCTAGATAACTTGCCCAAGTTGCTAAGCTGGGATTTGAGATCAGGCTGTTTAACTTAATCATCCAACAAATACTTTTTGTAGGAAGCAGGCGCTGTCCCAGGTGCTGAGGACAGCAGTGGGCAAGGCGGCAAGGTTCCTGCCCTCATGGAGCTTACATTCCCGTTGCAGGAGGCAGTTAGGAAACAAGGAAACAAATGATTGGTTATTTCCAGTAATGGCAAGTGTTACGAAGACAATAAAAGTAGGTAATATGATTGAGAGAGCCTGAGGGACTTCCATTCCTTAACAATGTGATGGAATGGATATCCTCAAAAAAACCTTCCAATACACAAAACACCTAGCAATGCTGCATGAAATATAGCCAACATCCCATGACAGGTGCAGCTGTGCTGGCAAAAAATTGAGAGAAATTGTCAGGGGCCAAAACCAAAGACGACTGTTCTTGTATTCTCCTGGTCTCTGAGTGACAATGAAAAACCCTCTCCTGGGAATTCTGTAAACGTAGGACAACCTTCGTACGGGATGGGACTCCACTGTATGCCACCCATGGAGAGCAGGAAAACCCAAGGCAACAGTTAAACAAAAATGGACCTAAGTTGGTGTCAGCCTTGGGGTTGAAACAAATACAAATCCTCTCTGGAGGGACAAACCTCCAACCCAGGCCTCCCAGGATTCGCATAAGCAAAGCTCTTCAAGCCTGAGCCCACATTCCAGCATGACACATCATCCAAGGAAATAAGCAACCATGAGTGAGAGTCTGCCAAGACAATAAGCATGGGGGTACAGCTGTGAATTTCATATCATGGAGTTATCAAACAGAGAGCCAAAAGAAAGTGTGTCTATTTCACATGTTTAAAGAGGGAATTAAGTCTGATTAAAGAAAATGGCATGAGATTGGTGGTCAGGAAAGAGCTTTTGAAGAAAAGACTGTTGAGATACGACTTGATTGAGGAGAAGGAGCCGGCCACACAAAGATAAGAGAGAAGAGCATCCCAGGTAGAGAAAGCAGCAAGTGCAAAGATCCCAAGGCAGGGCTGAACATGGCCTGTTGAGGAATAGGAAAAAAGCAGTGCTCCCATGGGGATGACCTTGAAGGAGTGCAGTGCAGGAGATAGGGATGGGTTAGATCGTGGTGACAGGCCCCAGAGGCCCGTGAGCAGTCTGGCCTTTATTCGAACTGCCATGGGAAGCTTTCAGGGCTTTAAGCAGGAGCTTAACACTAGCTGATTTGCATTTTTTGAAGATCCCTTTGGCCACCCTGTGGGGATAGGTTGTAGGGAGGAAGCATGCTGGTCTAAGACTCAAAATCTTCCAATATTTTCCAGGAAAAGACCCTCCTCCTCCAGAAAGGAGCCCCTGGGACAGGAGTGGGGTGGATGGAGAGAAGCATCATCCATGAACTCAGCCACAGAGGGGGAAAAAAGGAGCTGAGCCTGGATTGCCCTCTCTGACCCAACTCTGTTGCCCAAATTAATGATTTCATTGATTCGCTGATTCATTCAGTAAATGCTGCTGAATGTCTCCTATGTGCCAGGGACCAGGTAGGCACTGGGGTTAGAGAGTGAGAGGCCTGGTCCTTGTCCTGGAGGAGTTTGCAGTAACAGACAACAACAGCCCATGTGGAAAGTTCTGGGCCAGGGGGAGCAGAGAGGAAGGGTAGTGCTCGTTCTCAGGGAAGGAGCAGTGTCAGGAACAATTTCCCAGGAGGTGACATGAACTGCTGCTCTCGCCCATCTCCAGGACCCAGCCCATCCCCCGCTGAACTGTGCCCCTCCCTACAGACAGGCAGCAGGGTGCACGTGGTTGTGCCTGGCTCCCAAAGAGCCCCAGCTGGAAGGACAACTTCCCTGCGGTCCCCTAAGGAAGGAAGAGAGGAGACAGCAGCAGATGAAAACAGCCACAGCCTTAGATCTGGGCCTCTTTTCACTTCCATTCTCTTGTGTGGCCATCACAGCCATCTGATGATGTCAGCAGGGCAGAGATCACTACCCCACGTCACAGATAAAGACACTGAGGCTCATGGAAGCTAAGCGTCTTTCCCAGGGTCTCAGAGATGAGGTGTGGCTGGGCCCGTGCCGGAGCTGCCTTCTGTTCCAGTTCCTCTTTGGAGGAACATCCGTGCACGGCCTACCCGTGTGCCCCCTGTCCTCAGTCCCACTCCCACCGGGCCCAACTGCCACCAGCTCAGCGTTGGGGCCTGAGCAGCAGGAGGTGTGGGGGCTGACACGTGGCCAGGAGCAGAGAGGCTCAGGGCGGCCCTGCCAGCTCCCCAGGCTGGGCATCCCAACTTCTCCACAAGTTTCCTGGGAAGAGTCCCCTGGAATGGGGCACCGGGAACGAACTTTATAAAATTCTCCACAACCAGCCAAGTGGAACCTATTTTCCCTCACAATGCAATTAAAGGCACCAACATTTACAAAATATGATTACAAGCGCTTTGGTTAAGTAGAGGAAAGTATATTAGATAGCAGCGAGGGGTTGATCTTAATGTGCATTTTTTCGAGAGACTTGCATTTTCTTTGTGCAAATAAAGAGGCCCTAAATTCTCCATAGGCACTAAAATCAATGCAGTGGAACCATGATAACAAACACAGGCTCCACTTTTTGCTACATCCCCCAATTAATTAAGCCTTTCACGGGCATGTAATTAGGAACATTAGCAAGTCATAAAATTGCCGTGAGTCTTTAAATTATGTGCTGGCCCTCAGCAATTTGTTTTTAATTCCTTCTGAAGACAATGGCACTGCGGGGCCCAATAGATCTTCATAGCGCCTACTGTGCTCTCCGATGGCGCCTGCCCGGTTGGTGCCTGCATTCTGTCCCAGGGCCCAGGAAGTGCCTGGTGGCTCCGGCTCCTCCCTTCTCCTCCCTTCTTTCTTCCACGCCTCCTCCTCCTCCTCCTCCCCATCCTCCTCCTCCCCCCTTGTGCTTTTCTCTTCCTTCTTCCATCTTACTTTTTATTTTTCTTCTACTTTTCCTCAGCCTCTTTCTTCTCCTTTAATTCCTCCTCCAAGCTGTCTTTTTCCTTCTCCTCTTTTCTCCTCTTCCTCCTCCCATCACACTCTTTCTTCCTCTTTCTTCACTCTTAACTTTTTCTTCTGTTTTGCTTTTGCTTCCTTTTTTCCCCATCTTCCCTTATTTCTCCTTTTTCCCTCCCTTCTCTTTTTCCGTCTTCTCCACTGTTTTCTTACCTTTCTTCCTCCTCTGTCCCTTCTTCTTTCCCTGCTTTCCTCAGCCCTCCCCTCCCCCCAGCTCCCTGCCCTTCCTGTGACCCCTCGGGAGCAAGCTGGGCACACAGGCCACTGCCCTCCCTCACCCTCCCACAGGTCCCAGCTCCTGGCCCTTCGATTCCCATCCACTAAAGGACCTGGGAGGCCATCTAGCCCAACCTGCCACCCCCATGATTTGTGGCATCAGTTACACTCCTTGGGAGCCAAGCCCCGGAGCAATCTGGAGGTGTCTGAGGGAATGAGAGGCAGGGGTTATGACCCCACGCCCACCACCCTTCCTCCTCTGAGGGGAGGGGGAGCGGGGCACGGCAGAGGGCTGTGGTGTTTGCCTCGATGGCCAAACACCCCTGAAAGAATTAAGCTTTGGCTTGTGCTCATCTACCAGGGCCCCCGGGACCCATGGGAGTTGGAGAATCCTGCACCCCTGCTGCTCTTTGTCACCCTACCAAGCCTGCTGCCACCAGCTTCAGGACTCGGGGGTATTAGGTGTTTGAGCTCAGGCCTTCTAAACCCAGGCCTACCCTCACATCGTCCACCCACACCTTCCTTTTCTGCCAACCAGAGGTTTCTAACTTATGAAACAAGATCTACTAGAAGGTCTTGACACAGAGCCTGGAATCCCCAGAGCTACTGGCCAATCAAACCCTTCTCCGAGGTTTGCTGGAATTCTGGGTAGAGAAGGACTGATGTCTGCCTGGAGCCCCCATCCCCTCCCTCCACACCACCACCATCCCACTCAGCTCCTGGAGGTCACAGGCTTCTGTGAAATCTTAGAATCCCCGGGTTTTAGGACAGGGAGGAGCATTACAAAAGACCAACAGAACCCCAACCGAGCCAGAGCCAGGAACAAAAAGACTTGCTCACTCAAGGTATCTGTGGACTCTCTCTCGCTCAGTCTCCTCTCACCTTCTCCTCTCACTGAAAACTCGCTCCCTCTGTCTGTAGTCCCCAGCTGTGATAGACAGTACTAGTGCTGAATGGTGTCTTGGGTTCTGCTTGCCTTCTGGGCACACGTGAAGATTGTATTCTCCGCCCCACTGATGTTAGGCATGGCCTATGTGCCTTGCGTGGGCCAATGAAATGTGAGCAGAAATGGCATGTGGCACTTCCGGTGGAAGTATTTAATAAGAGCTGATGTACAATTTTCCATGCTTCTTCCCGGCCACCACGGAAGCACTTGTTGATAGGGAGGTGCCACATGGACCTGGCCTGGAATGCTCAGCCATCACTGGCAGCTTCCCTCGAGGGTTGCCCAGACTCAGAGCAGAATTTTTATGAGCAAACATTAGATTTTTGTTGTGTTAAGCCACTGAGATTTTGGTGATGTTCGTCTCCACAAGTGTAACCTAACCTGTCCTGACTAATCCACTGAGAAGCAGCCTCTGGTTGGTCCAGAGTATCTTTTTCCCAGGCCAGACCAATAATTGAGCCATGGTGGGGATTAGCTGCCTCTACGTCAAATGGCTACCCTGCCCCAATCAGGGAAAACAATCCTTCAATTTGTAAGTTCCCCATACTCAAAAGAATAAATGTTTAACCTCTCATGTTGGCCCATAAGGCCCTCAGTGAGCGCAGGGCCCACATCTTCTGATCACCTTTCCAACCACATTTCCTGCTTTTCCCAACCCTCTTTCATGGCTCAGGCCCAGAGATACTGAGCTTTCCTCATTCCCTCATTGCATCAAGCTCCGTCACAGTCATCTCTTTATACATGCTGTTCCCTTCATCTAAAATGCTGTTCCACCCACATCTCCTCCTGAGGAAAGTCTACTGTTTTAAACAAATTTTTAAAGTAAATATTCTTGTGTATATTTAAGACATACAACATGATGTTTTAAGATACACATATGTAGTAAAATGGTCACTACAGTGGAAAAATTAACATGTTCATCATTTCACATAGTTACCACCCACCATGGCAAGAGCAGCTATAATCTACTCATTTAACAAACTTGAATGGAATACCCTATTATTAACTATAGTCCTCATGTTGTACGTTAGATCTTTCAACTTGTTCGCCCTACATATTTGCTACTTTCTATCCTTCGATCTGGCTTATTTCACTTAGCACAATGTCCTTCAGTTCTACCCATGTTGTGGCAAATGACAGGATGACCTCCTTTTTTAAGGCTGAATAATATTCCATCATATATACCATAGTTTCTTTATCCATTTTTCCACTGGTTGACACTTATGATATGATTGTTTCCATAGCTGGACTAGTATAAATAGTGCTGCCATGAAGATGGGAGTGCAGGTATGTTTACAAGGTGCTGGTTTCATTCCTCTGGGTGTTTACCCCAAAGAGGCATTGCTGTATCATGAGCCAGTTCTGTTTTTAAGTCTTTAAGAACTTCCATACTATTTTCCATAATGACTGCATCAATCTACTCCACTGATTTTTAAAGTTCCAGGTCAAATGTCAAATATTACCTGCTCTTTTAAGCCTTCCTTGGTCAATCCTTTTTTTTTTTTTTTTTGAGACAGAGTCTTGCTCTGTCACCTGGGCTAGAGTGCCATGGCATCAGCCTAGCTCACAGCAACCTCAAACTCCCAGGCTCAACCAGTTCTCCTGCCTCAGCCTCCCAAGTAGCTGGGATTATAGGCACATGGCACCATACCCAACTAATTTTTCTATTTATAGTAGAGACGGGGTCTCCCTCTTGCTCAGGCTGGTCTCAAACTCCTGACCTCAAGCGATCCTCCCACCTCAGCATCCCAGAGTGCTAGGATTACAGGCGTGAGCCACCGTGCCTGGCCCCTTGGTCAATCCTGAACTGTGCCCCTCACAGCACTTTGCACATAATTCTAACCTAGACTTATCATGTGAACTTGTACTTATTTGCTCATCTGTCTGCCTGCACAGTCTTCCCTAGACTGTAAGGTTCTCATGAGATCACCAATACCTCAGTCATCATTTGGTCTCTCCCCTCAACACATTGCCCAACAACTACTACGATGAGGCCAAGATTTATTAACTGCTTACCACTGCACTGTGCTAAACACTGCATAGCTGATCTCTCTGAACAAGCACTGTTATGATTCTCATTTTATTTAATTATATCCTCCAGAACTCTACCTTCTACCGCTTCCCCTTATGGTCCTACCGAGGTTCTTAGTCGGACTCTGCTGAATGAATAAATGTTGCTTACATGAAATTAATAAATGAATAAATGAATTCTGACTTATACACAAAAAGCAGGCCAGGAATTCATGCAACACGATTGTGAAAGAGCTAAAGATTACCACCTCCTCCAAGTCACACAGGCCTGCTTTATAAACTGCCTAGACAGCCATGAGCCTGCCTGCAGGGAGTCGGGACAGTCGGGCTGTCGTCAGTTGGAAGGACACACGTTCTACCTGTAGCCAGAACATGTGTGCGTTTCCTGACCCTGGCCAGTAGCCCACTTCCAGCTCCAAACAGGGTCAATTTGCTGGCTCAATACCCAAGGAGCCCAGCCATGAGGCAGCCACTTTCCTTGAGGACAGGGAGCTGTGATTGGGATCCTGGTGAGTGGAGTCTAACCTTGAGTAAGTGTTTTCTTGTTGTCATCCACAGATGTAGCGCAAAGCCTGCAGAGAATACGTGGTGGAGACATATATTATACCCGGAGCCTTTTATCTCACACATGTGACTCTGCCCATCATGAGCTGTGCGTTTTATTCTCACTGGTGGGACAAAAACCACCTCCCACTGCAGCATATATCAAGGGAGAGAATGTTGAACTTTCTTTGCATTAATATAAATAGCTGTTTAGGCCTCATTCCCCAGCCCAGGACCCTCTGTGCACCTGTCCTTCATCTACTCTATTTGGCATCTAGTTCAAGTTTGGTTTATTTAGAGCCCAGGTCAGCAGGCTTTTACATATTAAAGGTGCATTTTAAAAGAGCATTTTCTATTCTAATTTGAGGGAGCCAAGCTCTTTAGGGCTTTCGGGAGCGGTGTCCACCTGATTTACATTTCCCCCATTGGAGCTGAGCCACAGACACACATTAGAATGTAAATAATAGTGATGGATACATGTATCTTTAAAGATCCATTTTTCTCTCCATTTTTTCTCTCTTTGAGGGGAGGGGACAGGCCAGGAAGGAACTGAAGTATCCAGGCTGCAGGGGCAGAGAGAGGAAAGAGGAGGGCAGATGGGATGGGTTCTTGGGAAGGCTGGCTCCAAGACGTGGAAGGTAGTGGTTCAAAGGGCTGCCGTGCCAGCGTCTCTGCAACATGCAAGTCCAATGCCTTCTTTTTCCGGGGAGAGGCTACTGTGCAGCGTTCAAATATTGGCTCCAGTGCAGCTTTGGGAAATTCCCTTCACCTCTCTGAGCCTTAGTACACCCACTGGGCCATGGAGATCATTATATCATGCCACACAGGGCCACCATGACAAATAAATGAGGGACACCTGGGAAACGTATGGCACAATGCTTGGCACACAGCAGGTGAGCAACTTAATACATACTGGCTTTTGTCCATTATTATTATCCTTATAAATCTTGTCTTCTATCGCAAGCACAGGGCCCACCCTTTATGTGGGAGGCACTTGGTGAGTGTGTATTAGCTGGGCACCATTCATTCAATGTCAAGAACTTCCCCTGGCTCCTACTGTGGGCTGGAAAAGGGTGATAATTGAGTTATGTTTCCTCATCTCTACCCACCTGCCACTCCTGCCAAAGGCTCTTGTCTTACCCACTTCCTTGTGGTCCCCATATCAGCCATGCTCTCTCATGTCTTCAATGCCAGAAACCCAGGACCTTTGCTCCCCTCTTCCTCGCCTGAATATATCCCATTCATTCCCCTTCCAGGAAGCCTTTCTGACTCCCCAAGCTGAGTTCGGTGCCCTCCTGGAGGGTCCAGGGCGTGCTTTACTTCCCTCCACCACACCGCTTACCATCCCATATGGTAACTTGTGTGTGTGTGTCTCCTCGGAGGAGAGCAGCTGTGTCTGTTTTGGTCACCATTATATTCCCAGCCTGGCACATGTTGGGTACTCGATAAATATGTGTTGAATGAAGGAATCTCTATGTAACCAAAGCAATACCTGGCACACAGTAGGTGCTCAATAAATGTTTGCTAAATAAAATGATGCAGTTGATGCTTTCGAGGAATTCACAATCTCATCAGGGATGGACTCACAAGTCATTACAGTACTGTGGCTATTTTATGCAGATGGAGCTCAGAAGGAGAGCTGGGAGCGTCAGGAGGGCTTCCCAGAGGAGGTGGCAGTTCAGTAGGGCCTTGAAGAATAAGTAGGAGTTGTTTCAGAGGAAGGAGAGATGGTGAAGGGAGTGGAGATTTTCACAAGGGAAAGACCCCGAATGGAAACAAAAATAGGTGGAATTCTTTCCTGGATCTTGGGCCAAAATGCTCTTAGATAGCGATTTGGGATGGGGCCTGCCCGGGATGCATTTTCCAAATGTGGGCACAAGGCAAATCTAACTATGGAGAGTAGGGGAGGTTTGGAGCAGTAGAGGAAGGAGGTCTGGCCTCAGCTGTAGCGGGAAAGGGGGAGGCAGAGTAAGAAAGGCCCAGCCCCCACCCCAAAGGAGCCCTGGCTTAGGTGCTCAGGGCCAGACAGGGGCCAGGCCTGGTTCCAGGCCCTCCCAGGGCAGCAAGGATGGAAAAGGAGGAGATGAGAAGAAGGGGCCCGCCTAGCCTTGATTTCTGTAGCCAAGAAGCTTGGGCTGATGTGATGCTTCAGAAGACTGGGGGAGGAAGCCTGGAGGCCTCGCCCAGGAGCCATCCATCGTGGGATCAGGGAGATATCAGGAGCGATGACCGCAACAGGAGCAGGAGGAGAAGGAAAGAGAACCGAGAGCCAGAGCACCTCCTGATCCAGAGAAACAGCAAATCAGGGGGAAGGGGTGGGAAATGGGGGGGGCAGGGGCTAGGGAGGGCTGCAGAATAGGGGGAGCCCCCCAGGGAGGCTCTCAGGTTGGGTTATAGCAAGAGCTGGGAGAGGAGAGTGGGGAGGGGGAGGATGGAGGCAGAGAGGAGATGAAGATGTTCTTTCATCTTCTTCCTGGAGAGAAGGGGCCAGGCTGTGATAGGGAGAATGACGGAAAGTCTCATTGGAGCTGTTGGTTTGAAAGAATTTGTCTTTGGAACAAGCTTTTTATCAGTCAGCTTTAAAGATCAGGATTCCTTAGAGGCCGCTCCATCTTCCTCTCTCTCCGTCTCTCTCCCATACCCTCCTTCCCCTGTTCCTCTGTCTCCCTTCGCATCTCACAGTCCCTTTTTTGGCCCCATATCTGTCTCTAGCTGCGTTTTCCTGTCCCTGAGAATCCCTCATCATCTTCCCCTGCCCTGCCTGGCTGCCTCTGACCACAGGCCAGGCCCTCCTCGTCACTCCTGGTGGCAGGGGGCCCAGAGCAGAGTGCGCAAGGCTAGACTGACACAGCCACCTGTCCGTGTCCTGGGCTAAGCTGTGAGGCCATGTCCCAGAGAGAGCCTCAGGCCATGGGGGCCTTGACCCTGCCACAGCCACCCTCCCCAAGCCCAAGCACCTTGCCCACTGTCCAGGTGTGGCTCTCACCTGTCCCATGTCCACAGCAAAGGCAGGTTTGAGGAGCAAAGGAGGAGGGACTGTGCGAGAGCTTACAGGGTGTCAGGTACTTCCCCAGGATAGCAAGAAAGACAGCTGGTCCTTATTTTCCCCAGAGGAAACCGAGGGGTTCTACTGTTGTGTAGAAGGTGAGCGGGATCCAGACGGAGTCCACGGCAGGGAGAGCAGCTGGCTTGCAGCGCAGAAGGCAGCCAAGCCAGGAAAGGTGGAGGGCTGGGTGGCCAGGCTTTTTGCTGTCGCCTGTCCTTATGATTAGCATATTATATTTCCCACCACCATGGACCAGGATAACCTGGGCCTTACCTCCTCTCCTGCCCTGGCCGGGACGGCCCAAGAACCCTCATTTCCCATTCCCAGTGTCAAAGCTGAAAAGTCAATGATGTTTTTCTTGAAGGCGATGGGTGGGCACAGGGTCACAGGCTTCCTTGGAGCCACCAGGAGCCTCCTCCTTCTTTCTAATCTGGGAGGGGCCCTGACCTGAGGAGTAGGGACAGAAAAGGGGGTTCAAACGGTGGCCTGGGTGTCAGGCCTGAGCTGTAGCCCCAGAAGCCATGTCTGGGAAGCCTCATCGGCACCCTACCCTCCAGAGCTTGGGGGTGACCCTCTAGGGCACCCAGGCCCCCTCCCTGCGCCCAGCCCTGCTTTTCCCGGGCATCTGGGATGGGAGGGGGCTGTGCTCTGGGAGGAGCAGGGAGCAGGCCCGGCCATGTGTACAGAGAGGCCTCAATTTCACAGGGCTTGCTCCTGAGTGAGTTTCGCATAAAAGGATTAAGGCGAGAGGAAGTGCAGAGGAAATGGGATGTTGGACACCTTGTTAAACGGGCTGTCAGGGCTCCCGGAGCGTGGGTGCTAACTCTATTCCCTGCCTCCACGGAGCACAGGCCAGACCATTACCTGAGCGATCAAAGATAGGCCCGGGAGCCAGAGTTGGACACTCAGCGCCTGGAGCACGGAGGGGTCGGGAAAGGGGAAATGAAGGCTCAAAGCTTCTTCCTACCTGCTCCTGGAGAGCTCTTGGCCTGGGATTAAATCACAGCATGATTTTGGATTGGGGCGTGGGGAGGGAGGAGGGGTGCATTTGACCTAATGATGTGTAGATTATCATTTCCTCCCTTATCTTAACACCCAGGGACATTCTTCTTCCTGAGCGGGAATTGGCTCAGTTTGTGAATGAGTCTGAAGGAATGAGTACTTTTGCTGAGGAGATAAGGGGGTTATCTGGCTGGGGGAGGATTTCCTTGGGGAAGAGCAGCAGGGAGAGGGGCCGCCCCCAGGGCCTGAGGTGGGGGCACCTGGCGGGCAGCTCACACATCCATGCAGGGAACCCCTGGCTGTCCTCCTCTACCTGGACCCCTCCTGCCCACTTCACCCACCCAATTCCTGCTCATTCTTGAGGCGGTTCACAGCCTGGTCGAACACTGCGATCACCAGGGAAATGCTAAACACTTACCCATGCCCTAGGACCCACTGCAGTTGAATGAATGGACCCAGAATCCCCTGGGGGAGGTTCTCCAGGAAGCTCTCCTAGTGCCCCAGGTGATTAGGCAGGTACCCATCCCCTCTGTCTCCCCAGCTCCTGGGGCAGATCTCCAGGGTCACACCTACCATCGATAGGGTAGGTTTCTGTTTACCTTTCTGTCTAGACCTCCCAGCCCAGACTATGAACGCCCTGGCCATTGTCCCCTGGACTTAACCCTGCACCTGGTGGGCTGCAGTGGGCCATGGATGGAAGCAGGTCCTAGTCATCACCCGCCTCCACTCCCTGCAGCAGGGGCTGAGTGTGGCTGGTGTTCTGTGAATGTGTGTTGCATGCACAATGATTACATTTCCCCCTCTGCTAAGTGGGGATAGGGGAAAAGTTAGCCCCACCCCAGTGTTGCCTGGTCGTAGGGCTTCAGGACAATCTGCCTCCCATTGATTCTTAAATGCTTTCAATTGAAGGCAAATGAGAGTTTAGATCAGGGGTCAGCAAACCTTATTTTTTTAAAGAGTGAGGATAGTAAATAGGCCTGGTGAGCTGTATGGTCTCTGTCTCAACTACTCACCTCTGCTGTCGTAGAAAGCAGCCAGAGACGCTATGTAAATGGTGAGTGTGGCTGTGTTCCACACTTTATTTATGGATGCTGAAATTTAAATTGCATGTAGTTTTCACATGTTACAAAATTTCTCCTTTTGATCTTTTTCAAGCTTTCCCCATGTAAAAATAAGGAGCCAGCTGTCCGGCCTAGGTCAATGGGCCATCATTCGAAGGTTCCTGGTTTAGATGAAATTGTTGATGGTAGTTTCCCAATTCCAAGCTTCTAGCTGAGCACTGCCCCCCTCCCCATGCACCCCTGAGGTTACCAGGGACCTGGGCCACACAGAGGTGTGTATGAGGGGCCTTGAGCAAGCGAGCAGAAGCCCTGATCCCTTGGGGAGGGGGCGGGAGCATGAAGGCTGTGAATCTGAGAGGCGTGCTGATAAGTAATGTGGTTTCACTTCAGGTCATTTCCTGAAAGTCAGATCCACTTTGCACTTGAGGACAAGAGTGGGAGCTTCCGAATCCACTCTCGGGGCCTCCAAATTAAAAGCCAAATAGGATGTAGCTTTTGCCTGGGCTGCGTCTTCATCTGTCAAGAGCAGTTATCTTCAGCCAGCCGCTGGGGCCTGCTACTGTCTGTCACTCACACCCACCCAGCGCTAAGCAACCCATGCTGCTTGGTTGACCAGGTGAGGACATATTTCCTGGGACTTTAGTACAATCTTTTTTTTTTTAATTTTTTGAAAATGTATTATTATTATTGTTGTTATTTTGAGACAGAGTTTCCCTCTGTTGCCCGGGCTACAGTGCCGTGGTGTCAGCCTAGCTCACAGCAACCTCAAACTCCCAGGCTCAAACTATCCTCCTGCCTTAGCCTCCCCAGTAGCTGGGACAACAGGCATGTGCCACAATGCCCGGCTAATTTTTTTTTCTATTTTGAGTTGTCCAGCTAATTTCTTTATATTTTTAGTAGAGACAGTGGCGGGGGTGGGGGTGGGGTCTCGCTCTGCTGAGGCTGGTCTCAAACTCCTGACCTGAAGCAATCCTCCCGCCTCGGCTTCCCAGAGTGCTAGGATTACAGGCGTGAGCCACCAAGCCTTTAGTACAATCTTATTGAGAGCAAGAAGCCTTTAGTTGGTTGCCTTGTTCTTGGGAGGCCAGTGAGATTTAGATACCATTAAGGGTTCAGAAATTAAGATTTGGGGCAGAATGACTCAATATCAACAAGGTAATGATCCTTTTAATGACAAGAAGAAGATGGGCACTGTACGGCTCTGTTTCTCTATCACGGGGTAGAAAGTGACGTTACTGTTGAATGGGGTTTTTCCATTCATTCATGACTCAGCAAACACAGCAAATACTCACTGCATCCCTCCTGAGAGCCAGCTCCAGGCTCAGCCACGGACAGGGAAGGCACCTAAATGAAGGAAATGTGGCCTCTTGACTGTTAAAAGGTGGGGACATTTTGTCTGTTGAGCGATGAACGGATAAAGAAAAAGTGCGATATGTATGTATAGAATATTATTTGGCCTTTAAAAAGAAGGAAATCCCGCCACTTGCAACAGCCCAGATGAACCTAGAGGACATTATGCTAAGTGAAATAGGCCAGGCACAGAAAGACAAATACTACATGATCTCACCGGTATGTGGAACCTAAATAGTCAAACTCATAGAAACAGAGTGTGGAATGGGGGTTACCAGGGGCTGGATTCCATTCCAGGGGGAAACGGGGAGATGTTGGTCAATGAGACGCAAAGTTTCAGATATGCAAGGGGAATAACGTTTAGAGATCTAATATACACCAATGTGTGACTGTAGTTAACAATATTGCACTGTATACTTGAAATTTGCTAAGAGAGTAGATCTTATGTGTTCTCACTACACATGAAAAAAAAAAGAAAAGAAAGAAAAAGAGAGAAGAAAATGGTAACTGAGGTGATGGATAGGTTAAGTAGCTTGGTTACGATGAATATTTCACAATGTGTATGTATATCAAATCATCAAGTAGTACACCTTAAATATATGCAATTTTTAATTGCCAACTTTATCTCAATAAAACTGGGGAAAAAGAAAAAAGCAAGGACATTTTCCTGGAGGAAAAGGGATGGAGGTGGGGAGGCATAGGGGAGAGAGGATGATAAGACAGGAGGGTAGCAGAGTGGCTGGCTCCTTCCAGGAGGTGGGAGAGCAGTGTGGCCTGAGCCCGAGACCCCCTGGGGGTCCGCAGTGAGTGTGGGAGGAGCCCTGCCTCCCACTCCTGGTGCCTATCTACAAATGGAAGGTGCCCCAGCAACGGGAAGAGGGCTGGTCAGTGGCCCTTGGCATCCAGCTCCTATTACCTGGCGATGCTGCTCGCAGGGGGTGGGGTGCAGGGGTGCAGGGGGGACCAGTTTGATCTGAGCTACCCATGGACCTGGTGGGCCTGGAGGTAGGTAGGCAGAGGAGGGAATATAGTTTAGGTTAAAAGAAAACCCTCAGTGGCTGGGAGCTCTCAAGTGGAACAGCCAGACTGGCTGGGCCCAAAGCCAGAAGGCAGGTCCCAGCATCAGGTGACCCCCACCATGCCCTGGGAGGGCACTGGGGCTGGGAGGGAACTGCTCTGCTCTTTCCTCCCTTCCACCAGCATCATCTCCCTTCGGGTTCCTTAGCCTGGGGTCTGAAAAGAGGGGGCCCTAGGCCCTGGGGCTTCCAGAATGAAGAGGAGGGTGGGTGCTCACTCTATAGCTGGGCCCCAATGTCTCTAACCCCTGCCAGGCAGCCCGTCCCTGTTCAACACCCATGTGAGACAGCAAGGATGCAAAGACAATAAAGCAGGTTCTGCTCTCAGGGAGCTTGGCAGGGCACAAACACTGCTCGTGACGGTGCAATTAGCACTGTGGTGGTGGCATCTACAGGTGCTGTGCAGGCACAGAGATGGAAATGGCTCCCTTAACCTGGAAAGAAGAGGGGGCAACGAGCAGGGTCTTGACAGTTGAGTGGGAGTTTTCCAGGCAGAGAAGTGATGGGGGACATTGCTGGCAGAGGCAAAGCACAAGCAAAGCCCGGGGCAGGGGTGGTGAGAAACGACTGGGTGGGAGAAACTGGGAGGCTGCTGTGCAGGAGTGGAGCTGGAGTGCCCGTGTTTGCATTCCAGCTCCACTTCCTAGCTGTGTGACTTTAGGCAGTTTGCTTAACCTCTCTGTGCCTCCATGGCCTCATCTGTTAACAGGTGCTAATAATAGTTGTAGTGGTCATTCATGCTCTTTGCCAAACACTTTTGCCTATCTCCTCTTCCAGCTTCCAGGCGCAGGGAGGAGAGCATTTTCTGGCCCCTCCCTGGTTAGGTAGGGTCACGTGACCAGTCCAGGCTAATGAGTTGTGAACAGAAGTGTCATTTCCGGGCCTGGACGTTGAATGGTTAGTGTGAGAACCTCCAGAACTCTCTTTCCTCTTTCTGGCACCGTGCAGTTCCCAACAATGTTTGAGATGTGACTGCTCCATCAGCCCAAGTTCCTGAGACTCTCCAATGAGCAGAGTTGCTAACAAGGCACACTGGATGGTAGCTTTAGCGGGACATGGATCTTGCCTGATTTAAGCTGCTGAGATTTGGGAATTGCTTATCACCACAACAGAGCTTAGCCCACGTTGACTGACACAATAGCACCTGCCTCCGAGGGTGGTGATGGGGACACCAGGAGTTGATACAGTTATGCACTGAACAACATTTCAGCCAATGACAGACTGCATACATGACAGTGGTCCCATAAGATTATAATACTGTGTTTTTACTGCACCTTTTCTGTTTAAATACACAAATACTTACCACGGCGTTGCAGTCGCCTGCAGTATTCAGCACAGTAACGCGCTGTACAGGTTTGTAGCCTAGCAGCCATAGGCTACTGCATACAGCCGCGGTGCGCAGGAGGCTGTACCTCCGAGGTTTGTGTAAGTGCCCTCCATCCCGCGCACACAACGATGGAATCTCAGAACGATGCATTTCTCAGAACGTATCCCCATCATTAAGCGACGCATGACTGTACATGCAAAGCATTTGGACCAGTGCCTGAGCATTTGATGTTAGCTGTTATTATTATTATTATTATTATTATCATTATTATTAATCACCAGAGAGGTGGAGGGGAGTGGCCGTGGAAGAGGCTAGAAAGGGAGGCAGAAGCCTACTTCTTTGAACCCCAGGTTCAGAAGCTCAGAGTTGATCCTGAAGGCAGCAGGGAAACATTAAAAATGTTTTAAACAGAAGAATAACGTGCTTTACAGACAGTTCACTCCAGGACCTGGCAAACAGCAGGCATTTAATAAACACTTCCTCAACAAATGAATGAATAGAGATTGGAGGAAGAGAGACCAATTAGGAGGCCACTTCAGCAACCCGGGTGTCCCACAGTGAGGGCCAGGGACAGGGCAGGTCCCATGGGGTCTGGGGGATCCGCACGCAGCCAGGCACTGGGCTTCCTTGCCCACCCCCAGCCCAACCCGGACGGGCAGCACCACGGGCCCTGCCGCCGCGTGCAGTGCTCAACACCGCCTCATAACTCACGGCGCCTATGATGAAGCGGAGCAGTTGTTTGGGAAGACAGCCACTCCGATATCCAACAGCCCCCAGGGCCGCTCGTGATGTTTCTCTTCCACCATCCACTGCTTAACATGCCAGCTCGCTCTCCCACACCCTGCTCCCCACACCCCCACCAATGGCCCCGGTCTCTCCCCCTTACACGCACACACCCCTCCTCCTGCCTCTCCTGTGCTGCTGCCTGGAGGAAATTTATTGCAGCCCCAGACTGCTATGGGCAAATACTAATAAAATGCTGTTTTGCTGCAATTTGTTTAATTGGCCACAGAAGAGATGTCTTGAGCATGTGCAGCCTCTGCCCTGCGCCTGCCTGCCTGCCTGCCCGGCTCACAGATGCTCTCTCCTCCCTGGGCCTTGGGCTCCTGGCTGTGACCACAGAGCACAGGGTGATGGGGAGACAAGAAGGGAGGCAGAATGAGCCCAGCCCTGTCTATTCTTACAGCACTGTACTGAGTGAGCCTCTCACCCGTGAACCTTGGGATCCTTTGATCAGCCATACTGCCTGGGTTCCAATGCCACCATTTCCTCTTCTTAGCTGTGTGACCTCAGGCAAGTGATGCAACCTCTCTGCGCCCCAGTTTCCTCATCTGTAAAATGGGGATGATAGTAACAGCGTTGTGAGGATTAAATGAGCTACTTCATCTAAAACACTCAGAACAATGCCTGATCCTTAGGAAGCACAAAATCAATGAACGCTAAGAACTTGGACTGCTTCAGTTCTAATCCCAGCTCTGCCACCACCTGCTGTGTGACCTTGGGCAAGTTACTTAAACACTCTGGAGCTCAGTTTCCCCGGTCTGTGCAATGGGGATAATGATTGCACCTATCCCATAGAGTTGCGTGAAGGTTAAATGAGTCAATCAATGCAAAGGGGTTAGAACAGAGCCCGGCACATAATAAGAGCTACGGAAGCGTGCATTGTTGTTGCCAAACAGACAATGGTGAGCTAAGTGCTCTGGGTGAGGGTGTCCTGTCACTGGAGTGAGTTGTGGGGCAGGGGTGAACCCCCAGAGATGGGAACTCCCAATGGGCAACAGCTCAAACTCGTTCCTGATGTCTTGAGGCCAGCAGGTGTGGCTGGTGGGGCAGTGGAAGAGCCTTGCTGTGTGTCTCTTGGGGGTTGGGATGTGTAGTGACCCTGTGCAGACCCCCAGACAGGGCCTGGGGCTGGGCCCCTGCTCATGGGGTTAGCCCAGCCTCCCAGCTGCTCCCCTCTTGGCCCCTGGCACCCACACCCCAGGGGTGGGCACTTTGCCACCTGCCAGATGGCACCAGCAGAGACTGGGGCATGGGGGTGGGGTGGGGCGGGTTAGACCAGGCTGCAGGAGCTGGGCACAGGGGTCTTGGGACAGATGGGCTTGTATCTGTCCCAAGAACAGAACGCCTAGGGCAGGGCGGGAGCAGCCCCCTGGGGCTCCTGGGAGCTGGCTGCCTGTGCCTGTGAGACCGCACATGTGAGCATTCATACATGCACACACGCACACGCATGTGCATACGTGCATGCACACGCACAAAAACGTTGTGTGTTTTGGGCAACCTTGACTCGGCTGGCTCAGGAAACTTTGTGCAAAGAAAGCTCACCCCACCTGAAGAAATATGTCACCCCAACCTTAAGGTCACGAATGCCAATGTGTGCCACAGGTCACAGGAGGCCCTTACACTCCTCCTCCTCCAAGCTTTGCTCCCCTCATCTGCAAAATGTGGAGAAGGTATTTGAAGAGACAGCTCTCCTGCCTCCTCAACCATGCGTTTCCCTGCCTATTGGGGAGGGGAGGGTGACGCAGGGGTGGGAAGAGCCCTCTGGAACCCACTGGCCAAGTTTGAGTTCAGTCTCTTCTCCTGGGAGCTCAACTGTGTGCTCTTGGGCAAGTAACTTCACCTCTCTGTACCTCACTTTCCGCATACATAAAATGGGCTGATGACAATAATGCATAGGGCATGTGGTGAGGGTTAGAAATGAGTTCATACCTGCAAAGTGCAGGGAACAGGGCACGGCACCCATGGCCATTCCTTACCCCTGGGCCACTTCATTGTTCGTTCTAGCGGCAGTTTCTGCGGGAGCATGCTGGACTCCCTGATGGCCTGGGGCAGAGACCTGCCTCTTCCCTGGCACACAGTAGGCATTCAGTAAGTGCTTATGGGCTTGTTGGCCAGATGGACAGCCTGTGCGTGGGCCTGTCCTGCAGTTGTGGGCAGGTTTCTGGGCAGCACCTCCAGCCTAGCCTCCGAGGCCTGAGGCCCTGTGCGTTCATCCAGGATGGTGGCATTTGCAGGGCCACAGGCGGCCCACACTCAGCCCTGCCCTGGGGAGGGGTCCTCTGCACCGCAGCCCTAGGCCAGGCGATCTGTGCTTCCCTCCCCTCTAGACTCTTCCCACAGCCTCCCCCCCCCCCCCGTGGCCCTTCCGGCCTCTGACTGCTCCCCTCCCCAGTGCGGGTGTAGTCTCCCCCAAGCAGGGCTTCCATCCCGGCTCCCCCACAACTGCCCAGTGATCTCAGTGAAGTGCACATGCCCTCTCTGGTCTTCCTCGGCCCTTGCCTCCGAGGGGAGGGCCTTCCTAAACAGCTGATATCTCACTGTATGGAAGAGAAAATGCAGGCCCTGGGAGGGGAATGGTGCTACCTTCAGGGTCCTGAGAGAGCTCAGGATTCTGGGGGTCCTGAGGGTCCCTCCAGATTCTGTCCACCCTCTTCCGATCTCAGGCATTAAATAGATCTCAGGCATTAAATGGCCTAGGGGGAGGGGGCTGGGGGAGTGGGGGCAGAGCTTGCCCTCCCTGGCTCTGGCGAGGCAGAGGCAGCCAGCTGTGGCCAGCAACAGCTGGATACACACACCAGGATGCACGGTCTCACGCCCTCTGCCAGGGCGCAGCGGTCAGCACAGAGGGAGGGCCTGGACCAGGCAGAGGCCAGGGAGGGCAGTGCAGTGGCCAGTGAGGCTCCTAGGAGGGGGTGGGAAGAAGGGGAGGCCTGGTGAGTGCACAGCCAGCCCCAAGACCCCAGGTTTCCACAGGGAGGCCTCTGGGACTCAAACAAGGCAACCACACCCTGACTCTACCAGATCTGGTGCATGGCTGACTTCAGGGTTTCTGTAGAGAAAGCCCCAATCCTGCCCTCCACTTTCCGTCTCTGGGGAGTGGGCTGCCATGTGGTAGCAGGAGGCCGGCTGGAGCAGGCAGGGTAGCCACCGGCGCCAGGGCTGGGTGGGGAAGATAATTGGTAAGAACGACCCAGGGGGCTGGGTACAGTGGCTCACGCCCATAATCCCAGCACTTTGTAAGGCCGAGGTGGGAGGATTTCTTGAGGTGAGGAGTTTGAAACCAGCCAGGGCAACATAGTGAGACCCTGCTGTACAAGACAAATTTTTTTTTTTAATTTAAAAGTTAAAAAGTAAATTAGTCGGGCATGGTGGTATGTGCCTGTAGTCCCATTTAATTGGGAGGCTGAGGCAGGAGGATGACTTGAGCCCAGGAGTTCAAGTTGCAGTGAGCTAGGATGATGCCACCGCACTCCAGCCCTGGTGACAGAGTAAAACGCTACCTCAAAAACAAACAAACATGGAACCTGGGGGTAGGGGGCTAGGGGGTGGGCTCCGTGATCTCTATGTCCCATCACCCAGGACTCTCTGCCTGAGCTCTAGTGAGGGGCTAAAGAAATCCAGAAAGAGAGGGGATGTTTTCAAGCGCTTGCTCCTTCACAAACACTCACTGAGAACTGGCCTCAGTAAACAGCACAGTCCACGCCGTCATGGAGCTCAGAGTCTAATGGAATAATGGGAGAGACAGACAGAAGACAAGTTCCCAGGCAGTTCCCAGGCCATGTTTTCAGGGATATCATAGGTGTGTGCAAAAGCTTGGGCACCTAATGACTGGGCACCTAACACAGTAGGGGTCTGGGAAGGCTTCCTGGAGGAGGTGACACCAAGCTGACACCTGGAGGATGAGGAGGAGCCAGCTGATGAAGGGAAGCAGGGCAGAGAGGAGTGTTCCTGACAGAACAGCATGTGCAAAGGCCCAAGGTGGGTTGCAGGTGGCATTCTGAGGAACCCAGAGTTCAGTGTGGCCAGAAATGGCAGAGGTAAGGCTGAAGAAGTGTGCCAGGCCCAGATCATAATGGAGTTGAAGACATTCCAACTTCATCTTGAAGGACTTGGGAGGCCCAGGAAGGCTTAAGCAGAGGAGGAACAAGCTCACGTTTGCATGAGGCTGGAGGATCACTTAAGGCCAGGAGTTCAAGACCAGCCTGGGCAACATAGTGAGACCCCGTGTCAAAAAAAAAAAAAAAATCACTCCTATTGTGACTGGAGAGTAGACTGGAGGAAGGGAGGCCACCTAGGAGGCTTTTGCGTTGCAGTGATCCAGGATGGCACGCCTGGTGGCCTAATTGAAGAGAAATATCAATCTTTAAGATGCAGAACTTATGAGACCTGGAAATGACTGGCTGGTGGGATGAGAGAGAATGAGGTGTCCAGGGGAGAGTCAGGTGTCTGCTTGGCCATGTCAGCGGCCGTGGCGCCAGTCACCAGTGTAAAGGACACCGCCAGGCCATGAGCTGGGGCTGGGCAGACCCTGGGTTTGACTTTGGTCCTCGTGAGGAGCCAACTCCTGCTGGCCCTAACCCTATGGCTCCTCCCAAGTTTGCACACTCGCCAGCAAAAAGGCTCGGCACGTCAGCAGCGTAGGGAAGACAGAAATCCACAGCCACCAGGTTCTCGCCCGCTGGACCCTCTCTATCAACAGGGCAGGTGGGCCACGTGCACAAATAGCAGCAACACAAGGTCTGATGTGTCCAAGCCAGAGCTTTATTGCTTTTGACCAAAGGCTGTTCGCAAGGGCAGTAAGTGATTCAGGGCCACGTGAGCGATGTGGATGGCAATGGCCTCAGTGAGTCGGAGGAAAGAAAGCCTCCTTGCTGGGGCCTTGGGGGTGAAGAGAGGCAGGGCTGCTGGCAGGCAAGGGAGCCAGGGCACTGGGTTCAAAGTCCCCACTGTGCTCCGTCCTGGGTGACCGTGGCCAAGGGCTGTATCTCCCTGGGCCTCTGTTTCCTCGTCTGTAAAATGGGGAAAAGGAAAAAGGTCAAGTTCCCTCTCTCCCAGTCTGGTGTGGGGTCAACAGAGTGAACAGACCCAAATAGTCTCTGAGAATGTCAAGTGTCAGTCCTTTGCAAGGGACCGCTCTGCGCACGCTGTAGGATTTGTTCTGGAAGGCAATGTTTTTGGAGGCCGGCAGATCAGAGTTCAAATCTTGGCTCTGGCATTTGCTGGCTGGGTGCTTCTGGACAAGTGCCATGACCTGTCCGGGCCTCGGTGGTCTGTAAAATGGATGGATACTCCTGCCCACAGGGTGAACGAGATCACAGTCTATGCCTGGCAAGGGCTCTAGGAGTGACAGCCATTGCCATTGCCATGGCACCAAATCTCTGGGGCAAGTTCACACCAGCCCCAAGTGCTCTAGGGTAGGGGGCCCCATTCTTAACCACATATCTTCCCAGCTACAGGAGAGACCCTCACTGCCCACCTCCCCCTGCTGGAAGCTTCCCCAGGGACTCTGGCCCAGATAACACACACACCCATGGGGATCCTGGCCTGCTGGAAACTTCCCAGATAAACACCACCTGCCGCAGATAAGGAGGCACTATCAGCTAGGCATCTTGTTCTCAAGCCACAGGCTGGCGCTGGTGATAAAGGGATTGTGTGTGGGCTGCATCTGCCCGGGCCCAGGTGGGAGCTTTTTGCAGGTTTTTTTCCCCCTCTCTCACTATTATTAACAACAAATGTTTGTCCCCTTCAGGGACAAACCAGTGCTCTGGCAGCCAGGATCTCCCAAATCAGCTTCCCCGCCCTCTCAGGTCAAAAGCCATTTGTGCCCCTGTTGGGGTTCCACAAGGAGGTGAAGGATCGGAGATGGGATTAGGGGGTGACAGACAGGCAAATTCTCTTTAAGGCTTTTTGTGATTATAGAAGGCTTGGTGGGGAGGGGGACACCCCCTTGGGGACATCTGATGATAACCAACATTCATTGAGCACTTACTACGTACTGGGTACAGCTCATTTGATCTAATGGGAGAGGCTGACTGTCCCCTTTGTTTCCCTTTTAAGAGAAAGGCAACTGAAGCTCAGAAGGCCACTGCACAACTGCTAAGTGAAACTGGAATTGAAGGCCATGTTTCAGGGCTCCAAACCCTGTGCCCTGGCCCTCTGCACCCTGTTCCCAAGTCCTGCACCTGCACCTGGCCCTTTCTGGGGTGTAGAAATGAAAGAAGTGGCTGATCTCCTAGGCACAGAAAAGTCCGAGCCACACCTGGAAGCTGGCTTCAGGCCAGAGGTGGGATGCTGGGCTGGGAATCTGGGCCCGAAGGAGTCTTGATGGCTCCCCAGCTCCAGGGTCCTCACCTCTTAGATGGCCTTGGAGTCCCATGAGCAAAAGTCTCACGGGACAGCTGGGCAGCTGAGAGGAAGAGTAGGGATGTGGTGCGCCAGCTAGCGAGTTTGTGCTCAGCTGGAAGACCTGGCTCCATGGGATCCCAACTCACTGATTTTATAGATGAGGAACCTGAGGCCCAGAGAGGGCAACGACTTGCCAAAAGGCTCCACAGCTAATTAAAGTAGACCTGGGAATCGAACCCAAGCATCTTGGCTTGCGGCACAGGGCTGTTTCCACTCTCCCATGTTAGTCACGCGCCACCAGGTACAGATGCTCAGAAGCGCAAGAAAGGGGCCGCCCAGGTGGGCCCGACTTGTGCACACTTCCAGCCTGCGAGCTCACCCCGACCCTCCCACGACACTGCAGGGGACCCACTGTCCACTCCCCCCAGCACCTGAAGGAGACACTGCTTGACTTGCTCTCCCTCCTCTCCCCCTCCCCCACCCCTGCCGGCCCCCCACCTCCAGAACAGCACCAAGCCAGGGAGCTCCACGCTGTGCTTAAAAAGGGCACTTAATTTTTCATTCTTAAATGCTGGGATGCTCTTGTCTTCCCGCTTCACCCAAACCCCTCGGTGGAGATGGATGGGGGCGCAGAACACAGTTATCAGAAAGATTAAGCCAGGACTTGTCATTTTTTTATATCACAGAGCAGTCAGCCCGACGAGTGATGTCCTCCACTCCGCCAGGATGAGTCCAGAACCTTTAGTGCCAGTAGTAAAAAAGACTATAAAAAACACCATCGGAGAAAGGGTAATGATGAAATTTAACTGCTCCCGATCACACACCTGGGGTCTGCTCGCCGCGGAACCGGGGGGTTCGGCCACATCATCCTTTACTGCCGTGTCCTTGTCTCTGCATTTAAGGTCCTTCCCCTGAACCAGAACATGTGTCCACTACGGGGAGCCTGAGGCCCTCTGTCCCAAACCACCCTTCAAGGAGCACGGAGACAGGGAGGGAGCAGGACAGACTCGGTCTTGGGAGACCTTGGGGTCTGTCGGGCCTGGCCAAGGGATCCTGGGGCTGGATGTCCCAGGAGTCCTGCTGAGTTGCGTGCAGGGTCACGAAGGAGCTCTGGCCACAGCTGCTATTGAAAACGGGGTGGGGCTAGACTGAGGTTGGCTGGAATTTTAGTCCCCCCATCTCACTTTTCTGTGTTACCTACATCATCACCACCTGAATCTTCTCATCACTCTTAGGATACAGCCCTCTGCTGACCTAATTTCCAGCCATTTCCCCCAACTCCAGCCTCTTCTGCCCCACAAGCCCACACCACACTGACCCTTCCACCCTCCTATAGCTCTGTTCTAGCCATATCGAAATTCTTCAAAATAATTTGCGCTCTCCAGCCTCTGGGCATTTGCACATGCTATTCCCTCTGCCTGGAACCCTCATCTGGCTGACTCAGCAGGTCTCAGCCATAGCTTCCTCCGGGAAGCCCTCCCTGCCATTCTCCAAGTCTGCTTCCTTGCCAAGAGCTCCCTGCTTTGCCCTCTGATATTGTTTCATCACAGTGTATCGTCGTCGTTTGTTTCACTGTCTGTGAGGTCCGTTTCACTGTCTGAGGGCCCTTGTTGAGAACACTATTTGGGGTCTGGGGATTTAGCAATGAGCAAAAGACATAAAATCCCTGGCCTTCGTGAAGCTTATATTCCTGAGAGCTGGGCAGACGAAGCCCATGGGCCCTGTTCAACCTTTGTGGACATTGTCACTAAAGGCCTGAAAAGGACCTGTGAGATAGTGGTATTAGCCTGACTGTATGAGAGCCCGCATGTCGCCAGTTAGGCAACAACAGGACTGGGATTCGAACCCAGACAGCCCCAGCCCAGTGGTCACCTGAGCTGTGGGGTTTCCATTGCATGATGCTGCCTCCTCCTTGTGCAGCCTCACTGGCCTCCTCGCCGTTCCTAACATGCCAGGCATGCTCTGGCCTCCAAGCCTCGGATCATGCTGTTCCCTGTGCCTGGCACCCTCTTCCCCTTGATAACCTTAGCGCCCCCAACACCCACCTCCTTTAAGTCTTTGCTCAAATGTCATTTTCTCAATAATGTCTTTTCTGACACCACTCTGCATGCACACTCACGCTCCTGTGCTCCCCATATTCTATATTTTACCTATTTTATTGTGTCTGCCCTTACTAGAGCATTGGTTTCCTAAGGGCAGGGATTTTTGTCTTTTCTGTTCATTGTCCTATTGCCACTGCCCCTCATAGGTGCTCAGTAAATATTTGCTGGATGGATAGAGGGACACAAGAGACACAGAGCTGCATCAGGCTGGGTCTCTGCTCTGAAAGTCCTCGAAGTCCTGCCAAGGGAGACAGACATTGTCATCTGAGTGAGAAGCATGTTCTAACAGGGGCGTGTGTAAAAAAAGAGCAACATCCAAACATTTGTCCCCTTGGGACACCTCTCCCAAGACTCACCCTTTCTCTGAATACCCCGGCCGTCTGTCCGGGGCAGAGAGTGCCCCTATCAGCCCTAGGGAGGGCTGGCACAAGCTGGACACCCTGTGGCACTGTCATATCGGTTCTGGGGCAGCCCCAGGGGAGCTGGGAGAGGAAATAGAGCCCCAGCCCCAGCCCTCTGGTGGCATCAGCTCCCATGCCCACTGTGCTACACAGGGCCATTCCCCTGGACTCAGAAGGCCTGCGTGCTAGTCCAAGACCCCACCCCTGACCCACCGAGGGACCTTGAGCAAGTCACCTTCCCTCTCTGAGCCCTGTGAAATGAAAAGGTTGGAACTACACGAATGGCTCCAAACCTTTTCAACTATGAAGGAACCCCTTACATGTTTTTTATCGAAGCGTCGTATACATACAGAAAAGTACACGCATCACACTCAATGATTTTTCACAAAATAAACATGTTCGTATAACCAGCATCCTGGCCAAGAAATAAAACATTATCAGCTCCCCAGAAGCCCCTTTACAACCCTTCCCCTTCCCTACCTCTCCTAAAGGTACAGATTATCCCGAATTTTAACACTATAGATTGTTCCACCTGTTTTTTTGAACTTTGAGGATCCCTTTGTAACCTCTACAAAAATGCTCTTTTGATTTTAGTATCTATGGTAGCCAGCTCCCAAGATGACTCCCGATGGTGCCCTCCTGATGGCAGTTGTGCCCGTGGGTAGTGCCCTCCCGTGTTGAGTCAAGGTGGTCTTCATGATCAGTAAAGTACGGCCAGGATAACAGCGTATGGCTGGCTGTCATAAAGGCCATGTGGCGTCTGCCTTGCTCCATTGGATCACTGGCTCTGGGGAAGCTAGTTGCCATGTTGTGAGCCAGCCCGTGGAGAGGTCCCCATGGAGAGGAACGGAGGCCTTCCACCAACTGCCAGCTCCAATGTGCCAGCAGCGTGAGTGCGCCATTTTGGAAGCAGATCTCCCAGCCCCAGTCGAGCCTTCAGATGGCTGCAGCCCCAGCCAACATGCGACTGCAACTTCACAGCAGATCCTGGGCCAGAGCTGCAAGCCAAGCCACTCCTCAATGCATGACCCATGGAAACTGTGCGAGATAATAAATATTTATTGTTGTTTTGAGCTACTAAGTTTAACTAAGTAATTTGTTGCACAGTAATAGATAAGTAATACAGTATTCATTGATTGAGCAAATACTCAATGAGCCAAACCTCCTAGGCATTCAGTAATGGTTTAAGGGAACTCATTTATTATCGTAATAGTTTCGTAAAAGTTATCGTAATAGTTTCTACTCACACTTGATAAAAGGGCTTCCATTTTGGTTCACGATGATGATTTGGGTCAGGCTAAGGACTGGCAGTGACTTCAAGGTCCCTGCAGGATATGAGTTCCCAGGTCTGGGTTGCCGTGGGGAGCTACTCAGTTGCTCTCCAAGGCTCTTTTCATATGAAAACCCTGGGATCAGAGACTTCCAGGGACCTGCCTCCCAGTCCTCTCTCCTTCCATATGGTCGGGCAATAGAATGTGATAGCAGGGAACCAGGTTTTGGTATCAAGCAGGTCTGCAGTCAAATCCCAACTCCTCCTCTTCCAAATCCGTGTGACCTCCTCAAACATGTAGCCATACTTCTCTGAATCTCAGTTTCCTCATCTGAATAATTGGAGATCAGATGCCTAGCTCATAGGTTGTCGTATGAAGAAGAAACAACGTGCACCTCGTCCTTGTGACACTTTGGAGACCCTCGAGAGATGGCAGCTGTAAGGACCATCAAACCTGGCTGGGTACTCTCAGGGGCATGGGTGGGGGGCTATGGTCCCCCTCTCACACGGGCTGCCCCATGTGCTGCCACGCCCCCTCCTACCCTCACATCCCCGACAGCGAGTTAGAAGGGCCAGGTGAGCATATGGCCACTGGGCAGAACTTGGTTGCAGACGGGACTGCCCCCTCTCCCTCGTTAGCGTCGCCCGGGGGCCTGCTCTCTCCTTAGCAAAGGCCTGGATAACGAAGGCCACAGCCTATTAATTGCGGTGACAGTGATGAAGGAAGAGGAGGAGGCTGCTATTTGTCTTGCCCGTAACCTCTCGCATCATTCCAAGATGAATGAAAACTCATTTTCTGCTTTGATTCAGTCTAATTTCTCTGGGCCCCCTGGGCCTCAGCGGGGGAAGGGACTCACAGCCCCTGCTGGGGAGGAATGGAGGGGAGGAGGGGGATGGGTCAGAGGTCACAGAGGGAGGAGGACGGCTCCACCAGGGAACCGAGAACTTGTGGGGGGAGTGATTGGAGCATTCATTCATTAAGCGCACCACCCCAGTCTGGGCTTGCCCAGGTGCTAGCTGATTGGATTCCATAAACTAATCCAGTGAAGGAGAGACTCTGCTACCCATTTCACGGATGAGACAAAGGTGGTGGCTGAGAGAAATGGCTTGCACAAGGTCCCGCAGAGAGGGAGGGCCGAAGCCCAGATTCAGCAGGGAGCAGAGCCTGCTTGGGGCCATGGCTGGCACTTTCCCATCACTCACGAGGTTGCCTCCTCGGCTTCCGTGGAAGGGAAGGGACCACGCAGGGGGGGAAGCCACCACACCATCCATCCATGCTCTCTTGGGGACCGGGAAAGGGATGGGGAATGGACCTTTTTATCCATCAAGGAACAAAGACTGGCCAAGAAGGGCCTTGTTGGAACAGCCATTTTCTCATTTGTAAGACAGAGCCAACAGTCCCTGCCTCCGAGGACCCTGTGGCAGCTGGAAAGGGGTGATGAGAATATGCGTGAAGGTGCATATTCACCTGGTCCTTCCTCTCTGTAGAAAGGGAGAAGCAAGGCAGTAGCCCCAACAACTTGAGCTGCTTTGTCCCAGGTAAATCCTTGTCCCAAGGTAACTGTGTGTCCAGGGCTCATCTGCCTTACGGTCCCTGCACTCACCTGCCTGGTCACTCACTGACTGCATCACCTCGGTCCCCTCTGATGGTCCAGTGGTCCCAGCAAACCCAGACTGTGGGGGGAGTCTGGGCCCGTGCCCTCCCTGCTGGGGTGGCCTCACAGCTGCAGAGGAGCTGCGTGGACATGAAGAGGGTGGGATACACCCTCGGGTCTGCTGCAGGCTCACAGAAGAAACTCAGCAAAGCATGTTGAACACGCTTCACGTAACATCCTCCCAGGGCTTTGGGGCAAGAGGTGAAGGGGTTGCCATTAGGAGGAAGTCATAGGTGGTGTCATGCATGAACAAGGGTGTGGGCTCTGGAACCAGCAGCCTGAGATGAGTCACAGCTCTGCTGGGTGACCTTGGGCAAGTTTCTTTGCCTCTCTGGCAAAGAAAGATTATTTATCCCTAAAATAATCTTCTTCATGTGATTATCAGTTAACCTATGTAAGGCGCTCATAGCACATGCTCTGAGTGGGTTGGGTACAGGTCAGAGCATGGGTTGTGCTCTAAGGGGCTACAGCCAGGCTGGGAAGGGCTGGTTCAGGGTCGCCCTGTGTGAGAAGGGAGGCAGCTGACTCCACCCTGCCCCCTCCTCCCACCAAACTATGGTGTCCTCCCATCTGCCCCAGATCTGAATTGCAAATGGCCTTCCTTTCTCCACCACTCCAGCTGGGGACAGCTGAGTCCAGAGATGTGTCCCTGCCCCTGTAGGCTGCCTGCAGCCTGCTCTGTCTCAAAGGGTCTGTAGGCAGAGCCCCCAGACCAGAACCCCTTTCCAGGATCGGGGGAAAGAGGAAGCAAGGCCCAGTTAGAACCACCTACCCTGGCGTTCCAGGCCTTCACAGCCTGGTCCTGGTCCCGCCTTCCGTCTCTGCTTCTGCAAGAAACCGCAGCTCCCCATCCTTACTCCTCCACCTCCTGCCCCACCCCTTTCTCCTTAGGCTCAGTCTAAGTCCTGCACTAATGTAGGGAAGGTAGGTGACATTTGTTGAGTGCTTATAGGTGCCAGCTTCTGAGCACTGTGCTATAAGGGTCTTGGAACTCCATGAGGTGTGTGCTGTGACAGTCCCATTCTAGGGATGGAGGAACAGAAACTCGGAGAGGTCACACGGCTAGCAGGGGCCAGAGCTGGGCTGCACAACCACATCCTGCTCCCTCCAGAGCCCAGCTCCCAACCCTAATTCTACCCTGCACACAAGATATAGGCGACATGAAGTCAGGGAGCCAGGAACTGTAGCGAAAGTGTCAAAGGAGCACCTAGAGGAAGTCATTCATTCCCTGATTTGCTATTTACCAAGCGCCTACCAGGTGCTAGGCACTCAGATAATAATCATGATGATGAGAACAGCATCCATGATAATAACATTAGGACGGTAATGATGTAAAGACGGTTGCTGAGCTCCTACCATGTGTTCAGCTAGGCATTTTGGATGCAAAGCTCTAATCCTGGTAGTAGCCCTGCAAGGCAGTTGTTACTATTATTGCCACTTTATAGATGAGTTAGCTGAGGCTCAGAAAGCCTAAGCATCTCAAGTGACTCAGATTTCAATCACCTGAGTGAGAATTTGAACCCTGGCCTGTCTTTGAATAACAACAGCAACCACAGTGATGATACTGTCTAGCATTTATTGGGTACTTTCTGTGTGCCAGACAGTCTGCTAAATGTTCAAAATGACCACGTAAGCCAGGTGTCCTTACCATCTCCATCTTACTGATGAGGAAACTGTGGCTTGGAGGTCAAGTAAACTGCTCAAAGTAATTGAGTGTATAGTAGGCGTCTACCAGCCTATCTAGAGCAAGCAGTTTAAGTACAGGACTTGATTCTCTCTCTCTCTGGACACTGCAGCAGCCTCCTACTGGGACTTCTCTAGTCTCTTCCCCTCCTAACCTTCGTTCATGGCTCATCGTCACTCTACTGAAAGAGGTACTGTTCAAAAACTCAAGCTGCGGCAAAGGCAGCTAGCTGTCCCCCAAAAGATCATGCTCCACCCTCCAAAGGGAGCGGTTATCACTGAAAGGCGCTGCCCTGCCAGGTCCTACCTTCTCAGAGCCCTTCGCACCTGCTTGAGGCTATGTGACTACTCACCAGTGGAATTCGAGCAGAAGTGAGGTCTGTTGCTTCTGGGCTAAGTGATTAAGAAATAGTTGTGCCTTCTCCACCCTTTCTCTTTCCCTGTCCATCACCGGGAAGTGGGGGATTCCAAGACCTTGCAAGATTCCTCACCCTTAGAAGTTGTTATGGATTGAAGTGTGTGTCCCCCCCAAACTTCGTATGTTGGAATCCTGACCAAATAAGATGGTATCTGGAAGTGGGCCCTTTGGGAGGTAATTAGGGTTAAATTAGGTCATGAAGGTGGGGCCCTCATGAATGGGATTAATGCCCTTATATACAGAGGAGACAGGATCTCTCTCTCTCTCTCTCTCTCTCTCTCTCTCTCTCTCTCTCTCTCTCTCTCTCTCTTTCTCTCCTCTCTGCCATGTGAAGATACAATGAGAAAACAGCTATCTGCCTAGCTATTTTTAGTTTCCTAGCTATTTTTTTCCCCTATTTTTTAGTAGATATGGGGTCTTGCTTTTGCTCAGGCTGGTCTCCAACTCCTGACCTCAAGCAATCCTCCAGCCTCAGCCTCCCAGAATGCTAGGATTACAGGTGTGAGTCACCACACCTGGAGAAGGCAGCTATCTGCAAACTAGGAAACGAGCCCTCACCAGACACCAGTTCTTCAGTGTCTTGATCTTGGACTTCACGGCCCCTAGAACTCTGAGAAATAAATGTTTGTTGTTTAAGTCACACACTCTATGGTAATTTGTTATAGCTGCCCAAACTAAGTTGAGGGTGAAAGGAGCCTGGTGATTCCTGAATCACCATATAGAAGAAGTGACCCACCAACCTGGAGTGTCCATGTTAGATTGTTGTGTATACAAGAAATACATGTTTTGGATGAAGCCACTGAAATTTGGGGGTTTATGTATTACAGCAGCCAGACTTACCCTAACAGATAATATATTCCCTCCTGGTTCATACTTCTAAATGTTTTCCTCTACCTGAAGAAGAAAATCCAAACTTCTTACTATTGTCTATAAGACCTTTAGCAATCTGGGTTTCATCACCTTTCCAGACTCATCTCCCACCTCCACGTTGAAAAAGAAAATTTGTTCAATCACAGGGTTTTGCTATTTCCCAAAGAACAGCGTGTGTTCTTCACACTTGTGGATGTTTATACGTGCCTCTGTCCGAAACACCATCCTTCTTCTCTCTTTAGAAAATTTCTGTTCATCATTCAAGACCCATTTCATATATTACCTCTGTATTGAAGTCTTCCCTTTCTGTAGCAGAGGAAGTTGCCACTGCAGAAACCTCCACAACTGCGCTTATCAGCATGTACTGTAATTAGTTGTGCTTCTATCTTTTTTTTTTTAAGACAGAGTCTCACTCTGTTGCCCAAGGTAGAGTGCCATGGCATCAGCCTAGCTCACAGCAACCTCAAACTCCTGGGCTCAAGCAATCCTGCTTCAGCCTCCCGAGTAGCTGGAACTACAGGCATGCACCACCACGTCTGGCTAATATTTTATATTTTTAGTAGAGATGAGGTCTCACTCTTGCTCAGGCTGGTCTTGAACTCCTGACCTCAATTGATCCTCCTGCCTCAGCCTCCCAAAGTGCTAGAATTACAGGCGTGTGCTACCTACCACGGCCAACCCAGTTGGCTGACTCTCTGACCAGACTGTGGACTCTTCCAAGGCTGGACTTGTACTCCAACAATTTTTATATTACCAATGCCTCCCAAGATGCTTCCAACATAGAAGGTGCTCAGCAAACAAATGAAGGTGTGGATAAATCAACAAGCAACATGAAGGATAAGGTTTATGCTCCCAGCTGTGCAGGGTTTAGCCTCAGGCATAAATCCTCCCACAGGGTGAAGCTGGGAAGTCTGTTTGATGCCCTCAGAGACAAAGTGATACAAGCCCAGGACCCTAGAGGGAAAATAGACCCTGTTTCATCTCTTATCCAAAGTCCCTGAAAACTCCTCCCATGGCCCTAACCCAGATGACCCCTTGGTGCTCATTCCTGAGACAGAGGAGAGAATGAGGAGAAATGACAAGTTCTAGACTCAAGCTGATTCATTTACCTGCTGTAAGGCCTACTGGGAGCAGAAGGCCTGGCCTCAGCCTCTTCCTGGATAATCAAGGGCTGTCTCCAGGGTTAGATGGGCCTGTGTTTGAATCCTGAACCCACTGCTACTCGTGGGACTTGGACATGTTGCTCATATCCCTGTCTGTAAAATGGGAAAATGCCACCCAACTCACAGGATTGTTGTGGAAACCTGAAACATTCCTTACCAGGTGGGATTGACATTTTCTAACCTGAGAATGGGCCTCCCAGGCAGGGCCTGGGAATAAGGACATCACTGGTTCCCCAAAATCTTGTCCTTTTCCCTCCAGTCCCTACCTCCGCGCCTGGTGGGGCAACTCTGGCTTCCTGAGAATCTCAGCTGCTTCTGCAGTGAGTTCATATTGGGTATTTTTTTTCTCCACCAAATTGTGAGTGGGAGACACAGCAGAGACATTCAGGGTTTCAAGCAAAAAGAGAGTCTGAGACTTGGAGAGATGGGGAGGGGAGAAGAGGAGAGAAACCAAGGAAAGGAAACTAAGGTAAAATAGGAAAATAAAAACACCAGAACCAAAAGACCAAGACACTAAGGGACACAGAGACAAAAAGGTGGGAACAAAACAGGGCAAGAGAGAACAGCAGCAAGGTGGAAAGGGGCAGCCACAAAGAGGGTCAGGGGGACGGACACTCAGCCAGCTAGGCAAGGATGGGGACAAAGCTAAGCCCCCTCAACCCCCAGCCGAGCAAGGCTTTAGCGCCAGAGTGTTCTTCTGCCGAGAGAGAAAAGCCTCTTCTCCCACATCCGAACGAATTTGATATTCAATCAATGAAGATTAACTCGCTCAAGGTAAGGGGGTTTTTACATCCATAAGGAAGTCAAATACGATTATGCAGATGAGAAAATTATCCTGAGACAGGAGCGTCTTGTATATGATGATGACGTGGAAGGGTGGACTTCCACGCTGATTAGCATGTCTCCGAGACCAGGCTGAGGTGGAGGAGACCAGGAAGGGCAGAAGTGACCCAGAGTCCCGCCCAGGGTGGTTGGTCAGAGGTGTCTTCATCCTGGATGTCCCTTTCTGGAGTTGAGGACACTTCATTTAAGTCAGTTGAGACTGTAACGAGAGCCTTGAGCCTTCCTGGTGTATTGAAGCTGCCTGGGCCACCTGCTCTTCTCTCGAATGAGAGGGCTTCTCAAACTTTGGGTCTGAGTCACCTGGAGACCCTTGTCAGCTGCAGGCCGAGCTTTAGAGGGCCCAGCTCGGGGCTTCTCAGTCCTAGTTGCAATCAGAGTCACCTGGGGAGCATAAAAAAACTACTAATGCCTGGAACGTACCCCAGACCAATTAAACTAGAATATCTGTCCTAGCACTCTGGGAGGCCGAGGCGGGTGGATTGTTCAAGGTCAGGAGTTCGAAACTACCCTGAGATAGCAGAAAATGTGGTTCCTTAAAAAAAAAAAAAAAAGAAAGAAACTACCCTGAGCAAGAGCGAGACCCCGTCTCTACTATAAATAGAAACAAATTAATTGGCCAACTAATATATATAGAAAAAATTAGCCGGGCATGATGGCGCATGCCTGTAGTCCCAGCTACTCGGGAGGCTGAGGCAGGAGGATCACTTGAGCCCAGGAGTTTGAGGTTGCTGTGAGCTAGGCTGAAGCCACGGCACTCACGCTAGCCTGGCAACAAAGCGAGACTCTGTCTCAAAAAAAAAAAAAACAAACTAGAATATCTGGGAGAAGAGCCTGGACACTGGTATATTTTAAAAAAACGATTCTAATGTATAACCTGAATTGCTAACCCCTGACCTGACTGATGCCTGGAATCCTGAGAAGTCCATGGATCTATTCCAGACTCCAGGGACCCCCAGAAGCCAGAGAGCCAGGCTGGGGCCAGGACAGGGGCCGTGGGAGAGGCAGAAAAGAGCAGGAAATGGGGTTAGTGCCCCACAGTGGGAGTGGGCTTAGGACACTGCCCTGGGTCTTCTGGGGAGCTACAGAAAACAACGCTCGTGTATTCAACACCTACGATGGACTAAGGCATGCATGTGTATTTTTTCTGACTTTTGTGAGAGACAGGGTCTCGCTTTGTCACTCAGGCTGGAGTGCAGTGGTATGATCATAGCTCACTGTGGCCTCCTACTCACAGGCTCAAGCGATCCTCCTGCCTCAGCCTCCTGAGTAGCTGGGACTACAGATGCACACCCACCATGCCCAGTTAATTTTTAAATTTTTTGTAAAAATGGGGTCTCACTCTGTTGCTCATTCTGGTCTCAAACTCCTGGGCTCAAGTGATCCTCCTGCCTCAGCTTCCCAAAGTGCTGGGAATACAGGTGTAAACCACTTCACCCAGCCCTTCCTTTGCCTCTAGAGTGGAGATATTATCATCTCTATTGACAGATGAGGAAATTAACCTCAGAGAGGCAATTTCTCTGAGGTTACATAGTCAGGATTTGAATCTAGCATATGACAATGCTCTTTCCACTGTAGCCACTGTCTCCTGCCAACTGAGGGGGTAACCTTGCTCCAGAAGGTTAGTGGCTGCTGGGCCTGGACCCTAAGGCCTGACTGAGCTGGGTCCCTCGGCTGCCTGCCCCCTTAGGTGATGGCAGGAACGAGCCAGGGCTTGGTAGTCAAACAACCTGGGCGCAAATCCCGTCTCTTCATAGCTGTGTGACCTTGAGCAAGTCATTACCCTCTCTGAGTGTCTGAGAGGCTCCTCCTGGCAGATAGGGATGAAAAGACCAATTCTGCAGGGTTGCTGACACAAGGAGGTGAGGTCAGGTATCTCACATGTGTGCCATGGAGTTGGACAGGGTAGATTTCCTTCTTTTGAGGGGGTGGAGGTTGGCCAGCCTCAGAGGTTCTAGGACTCCTAACTCTCCCCTCCCACCCTCAAGAGGCCCAGGGCCCCATCTCTCTGGGGCTTTGGCAGGGTTGCCGCAGGCTCCTTCCCCACTCTGGTGCTACGCCAGCGTTGACCCAGCGCTTCCCAAGCCCTGTCCCAGGGCCTGACCCCGGCCTGTCTGAGGTGGGTCTGTGCTCATAACCACCACCTGCCCCACACAGACAGCACCGGTCCCTCTGCCCCAGGAGCTGGAGTCCATGGAAACCTTGCGGTGCAGCCCCAGCACCTCTCCCATAGCAGGTGCCCTGTTACTCAGTGGGCAGGGAGGGGTGGGCCCTGGCCCTTGAGTTCCCCTTCTGTAAGGAGAGGCAGTGGGCCTGGGCCATCCCCAGGAACCTTCCAGCACTCACCAGCCTTCCTTTCCTCTCTCGGGAACTCACCTCAGAGAACCATTCTGGGTCCTGGCTGCTGAGGGAGTCTGCTCCCTACACGCATGACCAAGTGGGGCAGAAAGTCAGCCCCTGAGCCACTCACAACCTGGGCACTCCACCCAGAAGGGGCTGCTTTTGCTAATTGTCACAAAATCACCCCGTGTGTCATTGCGTCAGGGAAGAACTTTCTTTTTGAGGGCCTCCATCTCCAGCTCTGTGGAATGGAGACAGCAACGGTTGCTCAGTGTGGGTTAAATCCCTGCTCACGTCCCTTCCCCTTTGTGAACACACAGCCTCCCCTCGCTGCCAGCCCCAGCCCAGCACCCCTTTGGCTACCAGTCACTCTAACAAACAGAAACCTGGAGCTGGGGTGCTGGGCACCCAGCATCGGGGGTGTCCCCGTCCTCACCCTTCCTATGTTTCTATTTCCGTGTCGCCCCCCAGGATCTCCCCCGCCCAGCCAGGGCAATGGAGGATGGGGGTGAAGGGGGGGAGGCAGAGAGGGAGAAGGGCAGTACAGCAGTGAATGCTGGAAGCTGCCTGCTGCTCCGTGCCCGTGTGCCTCTGCCATGCATTTCTCTTAGTGTTTACATCTCTCTTTCCCTCTCCCTCTCTTCCTTTCCTCCTCTTTCCTTCTCTTCCTCTCTCTCTCTCTGTTCCTGTATGTGGTGCTGTGCTTGTCTGGGCACCTGCGTGTGTGTATGAGTGCAGCTCTGTGACTTTGTGCCCATGTATGCTGTAGAGTTCCGGGTCTCTTGCTCTGTGTGAGCATGTGGTGTGTGCGCACCCTGTTTCTGTGTGGGACACGTGTGGGTGAAGCAGAAGGCTGTCTCTGTGTACATGCGTGTCTGGATGGGAGTCTGTCCGAGCAGGGGTTGTGTATCTGTGTGTATATTTGAGTGGGCGTGTGTCAGCATGTTTGGGTGTATCTGACCACCTCCACATGGCTGCATATCAACGTGGGTGTGAAGATCTGAGTGTGTCTAGGTGTGAATTAGGGAGGGAGTGTTTGAGCAGGGACGAGTCAGCAGTGTGCGTGCATATCTGTATGCACCTGTGTGTCCGTGTGTGGAGGTGTGCGTGTGTCTAGGTGGGTGTGTATCTGTGTGTGGGAGGGTGGAGGTATCAGCATGGAGTGTGAGTGTCTCTGTGCACATCACTGTGTGGATCTTCTAATCAGTGCATGTGGTATAGGGCGTGTGAGTGTCTGGGAGGAGCATATGGGGATGTGCACCCCATGTGAGACTGGGTGAGTGTACAGTAGTGTGTGGGGTATGAGAACTTGTGTGTCTGTGTGGGTGTATTGGCGTGTGCAGTGTGTGTGTGTGTGTGTATGCGTGTGTGTATCTCTGTGAGTGTCTAAAAGTGTGTGTTTCCACTTCCGAGGAGTGTGCATATGTGTGCATGAATTACCAGGAGTATCCATCCATCAAGTAGGGCACGCTTGTGTCTGTGCGGGGTGTACCCCCGCGTGCAGACGCGAGTGTCTGTGTGTCTACATATCTGTGTGCCTGTACAAGTCTGCACCTCTCCGGCTTAGCTGGGCCCTGGCACTGTAAATCCATCAACTCCACATGATTTTGTCAATTCTGACAGCTAACTTCAACATGACGACAAATCTGGCCCCAGAGGATATTAAGCAAAGACACATGAGCCTATAATTTTCTGCTTCCACGTGTGAGATGCTATAATAATCAAAAGAAAATGAGTTTCTAACTACCCCGGCTCTTTGTGCTGTTGCCTTCATGCCGGCTGCACTAATTGAATCACCCAGCACCACTGTATCAATGGTAACTTGGGTATTGGGGGGTAATCAGGCGTGTGGGGGGGACCAGCTTGGAGAGGTGCGGGGGCTTTTGTGAAGGTCCCATCTGCCTCATGCACCAAAGCCGCCCGCCGCCCGCCTGCATTTGGCTGGACAAGGGAGTGACTGAAGGGCAGCCCCTTACCCAGGGGAATCTGGGGAGGGGCCGCCTGCGGGAGGGGGCACCTGTACGCAGATGCTGCAGCTCAGGCCCCTCGATCCCGGAAGGAGAACTGCAAAAATAATAAAGATCCAGACATTGGAGGTGGGCCTACCGGGGTTCCCTCCTGACCGATGACCCTTGTGTCATTGGATTTCTGGCGGGCATAAACACAGATGAAGCACCTTCAGTTGCCTTGCAGGGAGAGGCACTTGGAAACTGTAATGATTTTTGCCTTTACTGAGTGTTCAGAGTGCGTTACTGTGCCTCATCTGCTTGTCTCTTCTCAGTGTGAGGTACGGCTTGTCATCCCATTTGATAGCTGAAGAAACTGAGGCTCAGAGAGATTAAAGAACTTGGTCACTTGGGAGAGGCACAGCGCTCTCTCTATACATGATCGTTGGGGGAGTGTGAGTGTGTGTGTGTGTGTGTGTGTGTGTGTGTGTGTGTGTGTGTGTGTTCGAAGATGGAAGAGAAACAGTCCCTGATGACTTCTAGGGGTGCCCCCAACAGTCCTGTGACTCAAAAAAATAACAACTGCTCACCCTGACACAGCACTTACCATGGGGCGCTTACTGTGTATTAATGTGTATAACCCTCACAGTGAGTTCACCAGGTAGACAAGCAATGATTCCTGTCTTACGGATGAGAAGACCAGAGCACAGAGAGGCTAAGTAACTCGCCCACCGTCGTGTGGTTGGTGGGTGGCAGGATTGGGCTTTCCAGCTCGGGAAGTCTGTTCCACGGTCCTCATTTTCATCCATCACCTGTTCTTAAAGATCCAGCTGTGCCCCACACCCCCTTTTGCTCCTCAAGGTCTTCTAAATTGAATCTCTCATTTTTCTCCAAGAGACATGCTCTCTGCACCCAAGGGACCATTCCTCCTGAAGCAACACTCCGGAGTGGGTTGGAGATGCCTCTATCCGCAACCTCACTGTGCACGCCCATGTCACCCTCCAGCTCACGCCTCCACCACTTCCAATCAGATAATCGAGTTTTCACCAAGCACCTATTGTGTTCCCAGAACTGGGTGGAGAACTGAGAGCTCAAAGAGGAGATTAATATAACTCCATACTTTTATGTAGCAAAGCTTGAAGCAGTAGAAAGAGCACAGTCTTTGGAGCCAGGCAGATCTGGGTTCTGGCTCTGGAACTGTCACTGACTAGCTTATTGTTAAACATCTCTGGGGCTCAACTTTCTCAACTATAGAATGGAGACTTTCTCCCTCTAAATCAGGAAAAGGGCAAAGATTCTTTGCTCTTTTACTACTGCTATTCCATAATGCCTTGGAGATCCTGGCCAGTGAAATAAGAAAAGAAAAAAATAAAATAAAAGACATATAGATTGGAAAGGTAAAAGAAAAAAATCCTTATTCATAGACAACATTATCATCTTCATAGAAAACCCTATGGATCGACCAAAAGCAAAGAAAATACTAGAACCATTAAATTTAGCAAAATTTCAGAATGGGAAGTGAATGAACAAAAATCAATTGTATTCCTATATGCTAACAATAAACAGTTGGAAGTTAAAATTAAAATAGGAATGTTAATCCCACCTCACAAAATTCTTGGAAGGAGTAAAATGAAGTAAAATTTAGAAATATCTAGCTTGCAAGCTTCCTGATAAGCTTTCTTGAAAAGGGAAGAAAGAGGCTGATAGAGAATCACACCCATTTATCCCCTCCTGTCTGCACCAAAACCACAGAGAGGGAGTGTTTCTGTTATGTCTTCAATAGTTGTGCCAATTATAAATCTTAGGGCTTTATTTATCCACAATTTGAGGGGAGCAGGAGATGGGGAGGTGGTTCATCATAATCTGTGACTCCCTGGAAAATGTGCTGCCATGAGCACGTGAACATTGTCCATCATGTGGGCTGCCCAGAGAAGAAATTGAGAGCCACAGCCTGTGTGAGCATCCCCTCCTCTCCCTCCTCCTGCTCTTCTCAGCTTTATATTATTCCGCACACCTGCTGAACTGGGCCCAAAACATATAGTGCAACCTGAACAAATCTTAGGCCAGTCAAAGCCTTCTTCATATCCAAAAGAAACCCTAATAGCCTACAAAAGCATTGATTTGCAATGAAGCCTTTACAAAGCTCTTGAGCAAGCAAAGTGGGAAAGAAAACTACATCATACAACAGACAGCAAAGCTCTCTCAAAATCCTCTTCAGTCCTATTGTTCCCCCAAGTGTCATAGGTCACTACCCCCACTGCCACTCCCTTTCTCCTTTGTCTCTCCTAAAACTCCGGCTCTGCTCTCTTGCATCCACCACTTGCAAACTGGATTGATTCTATTCTGATCCAGCTTTTGCCGCTGATGACTTTATATTCTTTCTTGGGTGGAACTTCTTCAAGTCTGTATCTGTACCTGTCACCTTGATCAGCTCAGGAGTGGAAACATGGGCTGGGTGGGAAAAGGCTGTAAATATTTACACCTTACTATTTCAGCTCCTGCCTCAGCAGAAGCCTTCAAGTTGCCCACAGTCTTGTAGAGGGAGGACAAGCATAGACGGCTACACCACACCACGCCACAGAGACACTGTCCTCAAGGCTGGTCCAAAGCACTACAGTTACAAAGAAGAGACCCAATTCCTTCAGCGGGAGGTGACATTGAATCAGGGCTTGAAGCATGAGTGGGCATTCACTGATGGGGGATGCAGAGGAAAGGGGAGAAGGGTGAGCAGTTACACTTCACCTCCTGGCACTTTGCATCTCGTATCTTCTTTATTACCCACCCACCCCCAATAGTCTGGTGAGAAGGGTGTACATTGGTAGTCCCATTTTACTGAATTGGAGATTGAGGCCCAAGAGGAAAATGAACTTGTCAAGGTCACCCAGAGAGTAGTTGGTACAGGTAGGACTTGAATTCCGGTCTCTCTGGCTTCAAAACCGTTATGGGCAGATGGTGGGAGAGAGAACTTCAAATATTCCCTGGGTGGGGAGTGGAGGCAGGTGGAGTGAGGAGACTCTGGTCACCAGGACACATGGATCAGTGTGTACAGCACACCACCATTTATGGAAGAGGTGGGAAAGACTATACATAGTTGCTTATTTTTTTGCATAAAAAAATCTCCGGAAGGACATCCACGTACGTGGGAACTTTGGTTGCACTTGGAATGAGACTGGGCAGTGGGGAATGACTGCGGGACTGGGGCAGGAGTGGAGGGAGAACTTTTACTCCCACTTTTATGCTTTTTGAAACTTGATCCACGTGAATGTGCTACTCGTTCAAAAAAGATAAACTAAATTTTTCTTAAACTAAAAGAATGAGCATTACACAGTCACACTGAAATTCAAAATGAAGCAGTTCCCAGCCTTGACCATACACTCGTGGCTCACCTTGGGGTCCAGGCTTGGCCCACACTGGGGCTTGGCAGGCTGGAGATGGGCTGTGTGTGGGGTGGACGTGAGCGGTAAGGCCCTCTCGGCTTGCTGCCACCGCTGCCACCTTGGACGCTCCCTCTCTAGTCTGATGGGTGAGGGGCTGTCAGACAGGGGGCGGAGGGGCTGCAAGAGAGACGCCCGAGATGGGACGGGACATTTGGGCAGTTGGGGCCGATTTGTCGCCATTTTCACGGGCAGACTTGCGAATTAAATGGCATGAAATTGAGCACAGACCAGGTCCCCCCCCAGAGACGGGGCAGCTCCCGCCCAGGAGGGGAGAATGCGCCAGGCGGGAGGGGTGGCCGGCTGCACGCTCCGCTGCTTCTGGGTGCAGATGGAGAGAGAATGGAAGGGGGCTGGGCTCGGCTCCTCCTCCCGGGCCCTGCCCGCCCTCCGCTGTCCTCAGACAAGCTGAGGGTCTGCTGGACCCCAGCAGTGGGCTGATCCTGGGCTGGCTCCCTTGTGCCCAAGTACCCTTGGGAGGCAGGGCTGGGGGTAGCGAGCAGGCTGGAGTCCCATTCAGGGGTCCTTCAGACCCTTTTGCTTATCTCAGCATCCCTGGGGCCATTTTTGCTCAGTACCCAGGAATGAAGACTAAAAGGAGGCCCAGTGCTTCACCGGGTGGAGAAGGGAGGCTCTGTGCCCGGAAGAGGTGCATGGGGCATGGCATCTACTGGGAGAAACTAGGAACCTGGGTTCCCGTTGCAGTCTAACTGGGTGGCTTTGAGTGAGTTATCCTTTTCTAAGCCTCCCTCTGTTTATCTGTAATAATAATCACAACCATGGGCCTGATGCTGTTCTAAGTGTCTTGTGTACTTTGTAGCGATTCACTTGATCTTGATGATACCTTATCAGGCAGGACTGTTATCAATTACACCCCCATTTTTCAGATGAGAAAACAGATCGTCTGGCCAGTGAGTAGTGAAAATGGGATTCGTGTTTAACATGCCACTACCTCAGGGAGGCAAGGGTGAGATGAAACGAGATGATGAACATTTACGGTTTTACACGTGGTATGTGTGTAACCAGAGTGGGCTGCTGTTATCACTGCTCCATTTGCCCTTTGGCAGAGGACAGGAAGTTCGAATGCAGAATGTTAGAACTGGAAGGAATAATCCAGACCTTGTGTAGTTCACACTCATGGACTTGACAGGAGGAAAACAGAGGCCCAGGGAAGGGAACTGACTTGCACAAGGTCACCTGGGTTGGACCAGGACTGAATGGCTCAGTGACCCAAGTCCTTGCTCTCCAGGCCCCTGAGGATGTCCTGGGGCTTTGGGGAGGGCAGCCCACTTTACTTTTCCACAAGGAAAAGCATAGCCTGCAATTTCAATTCCCATGGGCTGTGAGTTCTCCCTCTCCAGGTGGGAGGGAGACCTAGCTCCAGCCTGCGTAGGGATAAGGAGAGGAGACAGCCTTGATCTGCCAACCTGGGCACCTCCTCCTGGGCACAGCTTTGCCCCACAATTAGGAAGGATGTGTCTGCCTCAGCGCCAGGCCCAGCGAGCCCATGAAAGCCACGAAGAGCCCTGCAGGTGGCCAGGGGGAGGACAGGCCCCATGGTGCTTAATAGGACCTAATCTCCGCCAGTGTTGTCGGAAATGAAAATGAAAAACAGCCGCGATTTTGTGGTTTAAAAATTAGCATGTGCGCCTACATCGTAAGCCCCTGGCCTGCATTACCATGCAGATTCATCCCAGGCCCAGCACGCGGCCAAAATATGTAATTACACACAGGCTCGGGCTGTAAAAGTTGCTCTCCTCTTTGCTAGCTATATAATATGGATATTTTTTTAAAACGAGAGCCAGATCTGGACTTTTGTGAGGGACCTACTTCATAAGGGAGGCTGCCCATGGCATGTGGGGTGAGGGAAGGTCTCAGTCCCCGCAGCAGTATGTGATGGGGCCACATGGATATGCCCACTTAAGAGCCATCTCCCTAGACTGGGGGGGCAGGGGGAGGAGGGCAGGAAAGGGAAAGTACTGTGCCCGCCACACTCCAGTCCCATTCAGTGTTCCCACATGCATTCTCTCCTCTAGTCTGCACGGGAAACTTAAAAAGTAGGTAACTTTATCCCCATTTGAAAGATGAGGAAACTGAGGCCAGTAAGTGATGGAGCCTGGAATTCAAACTCGTGACTCCAAAAACTTTGCTCCTAACTTCACTAGACTCTTTTCATCTGACTGATGAACAGACACTTTGGCTGAAGTCACTGGGGAAGGAAGAACAGGGGATGGAAGCAGGGGGTGTATATCAGTGTTAAAACATGAAGATTGAAGGGAATCGAAGTCTTCATATGGGGACTCATGATGGTAGAAAGTGAAAGAAAAAGAGATCCCAACCATTTGCACGAAAGCTGACACATAGTAGCTGTAACAAATGACTGATTGATGGCATGAATGGAACAAAGCCCTGGAATAAAAGTCAGTGCTGTTATTCAGGGTTGAGTGGTGGAGAATGTCCACATAGTGAGAGAGATGAATAAATCGATGTCCCATTGTGGGATCAATGTCCCAATCCAGAGTTGGATGGGAAAGGGAGTCAACATTCCAATGTAGGAATCAATACCCCAAAGAAGATCTGGGTGAAGTCATCAGCATCCCATGTCGGGAATCAATGTCCCAATATAGAGTTGGTTGAGAGGAATCAATGTCCTACCATAGGGATGGGTAAGAAAGTCAACATCCCAATGTAGAGATCAATGTCCCAATTCGGAATTGGTTTATGGGAAATCAATGTCCCAATGTGGGAATCAATGCCCCCAGTATTGGGATCAATGGCAGTCAATGATCTACAAGTACGGGTGTAGTAGTCAATGTCCCAATGTGAGATTAATGATAGCCAAAGTCCTACGATAGGGATAGGTGAGGGTCCATGTCCCAAGATAGACACCAGCTTGCCAATATGGAGAACAATAGGACACCTATCCGTGAATTCTAGGCTTCCCTGGGGGCTTTTCCTTCCATTATTTGCACTACAGGGACAGTTCCCAGGCTCCCTGCCCTTTCAACCCACTGGCTAAGTCCTCCATGGCAGAAAATGTGGGGAGGGGTCAATGTTCTTCCCTAACATGCCCCAGCCTGGTTATCCACAGTCGTTCTCCTATTCTGGGAGTTCTCCTATTCTGTAGCCCATCCCCAGAGACAGCTTGCAAGTGAGTCCAGAAGGTCCCTCCAGCCCAAGAGAGGCTAGTAACTTTCCAGGGATTATTTCCTGCAGGAAGACCAGGCCTTGTGCTTCTGCCAGCTTAGCCCCAACCAATAGCAGATGAAATACAGTCACAGCCAGAAACGTTCTTACCCTGTCGCCCTGATAGTTGTCTAAACCCCCCAGCTATCCATATTATTTAGCATTGCATCTGCCATTTGAGTGATTGTCTTCTCACATTTTACCACTGAGAAAAGCAAGGTCCGAAAGAGTGAACTAGTTGGCGACAGAGGATTGAGCAGCAGAGATGAAACCAGAAGCCTGATTCCTGCCTGCCAGCTCAGCCCTTTCCCCCCAGATTTGGGTGGCATAACCCTCCCAGCCCCACCAGCACCACCACCCCTCTTCCTACGTGGGTGCTGGGAGTGCACCACGCAGTTTGGGCAAAGGGGTTCAAGGCGGCTCTCCCCAAACCTCCACTTTCCTGCCTCTTTCCCATCACCCCTCAAATCCCCCCAAAGTTGGGAGACAGGAGAAAGGCCCCTGTTGCTTTCTAGGGTTGGAGATCGAGTTGGAAGGCAAGATGGCTGAAGCCTCCCAGCCTCAGCTGCCCCAGGGGCTCCAGGGGAGAGTGTGATTTTTCTCTTGCTCAGACAAAGGCTGGGGCCGTGGCATCTGTCGGCTGACTCTTGTGTCTGGCAGCTGCTCTGACAGTCAGACCCAAGGCAGGTGCCAGTTTGGGGAGGGAGGGGAACACCCACACTCACACTCACATCCCCTTCTTCCCCTCACCCCCACATGTACACACGATGCCTCCTGTTGCCCATCCCCACCCCAGCAAGCCCACCCTGTACACCCAAGACCCAGAGCTTTGGGGATAAGACCCCCCCATCCCACGTGGTTCCACTGCCCCTCCCCCATGTGCTTGTCCGGCCAAGCTCTGCTGCCAGCGCCCTTGGGCACCTCTGCCCAGCCAAGGAGGAGCTAGGAGGGGAGGGGGTGTCTGGCAAGAGACAGGGGACCCTGTGCCTTATGGGATGTCTCTTACTCAAGTTTCTCTTCCTAGGGCCAGAGGGCTTTCTGGAGACCTTCTCAGAGGCTGGAGCGCTCAGTTCTCCAGACTGGGAAGGGCAGAGGCGAGATACACAAGCTCACAGAGATGGGCAGCCATTGTTGGTAGACAGAGAGATAGCCTGGTGTGTGATCACACTAGGGGTGTGTGTGCATGGGTAAGGAAACATGAGAACACACCCAAACGCACAGGGGTACTCATGTACATGTTTGCATATATACAGCACATGTGCATGCATGTATACACACACACACACACACACACACGCAGAGCCATGTGACAAGTTTGAAAGTGTTTCAAATGCCCAGTCAGAACTCTGTGCTCCATATTTCCAAAAATATTTATTTATTTATGTACTTATTTAAATCACATGACCGGCCCATTCCCCCTCTGAAAAGAAAAATTTTAAAGCAGCTGAGACTCCTCTGTTTAGGTGGCTAATTGTAAAATCTATCATTATCCACGTATTTTATTTTTTATTTTATGAGCAGAGAGAATGTGGTAAGGGCAGTGGTGAGGTGGGGGGTGGAGGGGAGGGTGGTGGTGGTGAGAGTTGCCCTGTTAAGAAGATGATGCAGGAGAAGAATATTTCTGCCAGAGCTCCTTGGTGGGAAAAAAATGTACACATTTTATCCAAAGATGCTTCGGAGCCCCCTCCCCGGTGCAGTCCTCTAGACCTCCCATCCCCACTCCCCATCTCCCAGCCACCTCCCTCCCCTCCCTGCCTGTCCCAGGCCTCTCCTTCCCTCCCTCCCTGCAGCCCCCGCCCCTCCCCAGGGCCCCCTCCTCAGATGCAATCCCCCTGCTGTAATTTCTGGGGGAATTGCTTCATCTCGGGTGCAGATATATTTGTGTCAAGGTGCAGCTGCACAGATAGCCTTCCTCTATGCATAGTAAGAGGGTTTCAGAGAGAGAGGTTGTGCCCAGAGCAAGGCCTTATCAGAGCAAGCTGCCTGCCATTTATCTGATTCCCCATCAAATAGGAAAACGGGCCTCAGGCTGCTGCTTCCACTTTCCTTGGGAAAGCCATGGGGGGAATAATAATTTACTCCAATCTTTTTGTTTCCAGCGCTCACCTTCAGCCTGACACAGCCCCGGGTCTCTCCACCAGCACCCCCACCCTGCTCCCAGCAATGCCAGCCTAGGGGTACAAGGTTGAGCCCCAGCCCCCCAGGGCCCACCCTGGGACACCCCCAGAAATGCCCTTGCTGGTTGAATGGACCTTCATCATGGATCAGCTCGAGCTGGAGAAGACACCCTTTGGCATCAGGCAGTGTAGACTCTGGGGAAAGAAGGCAGGGACCCAGTGGGGAGCGGGGAGGCTGGGCGTGGCTGCAGGGGGCTGGCTTCCTTCCCAGCCCTCACACATACGCAGGTTCCCCATGAACACTCTGTGTGTGTGTGTGTGTGTGTGTGTGTGTGTGTGTGTGTGTGCACTCACGCACCCAGATGCACACGCGTTTGTCAGGCTTGGCCCTACGAGCATCCTATCGGTGTTGCACGAGGACCTGTCAGTACCTTTATCTGTGTGTCTGTCCATCTGTCTGTCTATCTGTGTCGGGGGTGGAGATGAATGGAAGACTGGCGGCGGTTTCTGTTCTGTGTCACAGTCTGTGACCTCCCGTCTCAGTTCACAATCCCAACAGCCAAGAACAAGCCCAAGACAGGATGACAGGGACAGTCTGAAAGGGAGTGAGCAGTGGGCGAGGGAGGGGTCCCAGCCAGGCCTGGTGGCCGGTCATCTTGCGTCACCCTCCCTGGCGGAGGAGCTGCTCCAGGGAGCAGGAGGCAGCCCATCTGGTGCAGGAGCTGCGGAGAGGTGGGCATTGTGGGGGGGGGGGATGCTCCCCACAGGCCTGCCATAAATCACAGTTATGTGGCCAGGGGCAGGGGGCAGGCAGGGGGCAGGGGGCAGCCTCGGCAGCACACGCAGGCCGAGGCAGAGAGGCCAGGGTCAGGTGCGGCTGTAAATCGTCACCTAAATGCTTGCAAGCGAAGGCTAATCAGGGTGCAATGACAGCACACACCCAGCCCCACCCTGCCCCCGTGGGCACGCGCATGTCTGCGCAAGCACATACACACAGACACAAAGGCGTGCCTAGACATGTCTGCATACAGAGCTGTGCACACAAAGGTGTCCCATCCCCACCTGGACATGCAACGACACACATGCTTACTACTGCCACATGTGCACATGTCACACACGCACTCCAGGCAGCTCTGTACCCACTCAGGCTCATTCCAACCCCGGAGCACAAAGATCTGCCTACTACACCTGGGTGTACACACCCCCACAGGTGGGCATGCGGAGCGGTGAGCACACATTGTCCAACGCCCAGAGCAAGTACGACCCGGAGGGCAAACCCTTGGCAGGAAAGACATGAGAATGGAAAGGGGCAGACATGCTTAGTGGGACCATGCCACCCCAGCCCTGGAATCCAGTGCCCGTGTTCTGCTCCCCACCTTTCCCCGGCTGGGCCTTTGTCTAGAAGTCCATCCCTCATCTATGAGGAGCTCACACTGCTGTTCCATTTCTCCCTGCACCCATGCTGGAGTAAGGCTCATGCATTCATTCGTTTGCCAGCATCTACTAAGCACCCACTCTGCTAGGCTCTGGCAAACTTAAAGCCTAGCAGAGAAGAGACAAATGAGCAGATGGTTACAGCACATGGGGATCCTTGCAACAAGAGAGGCTAGCCCAGGGCAGTGGTGGCACAGCAGAAGGGGACAAGGAAAGCTTTTGGGAGGAAGCTGTGTCCAAGCTGAGGCCTGAGGACAAGTGGGAACCAGCCAGGTGGAGAAGTGGAATGAGAGAGAGGAAGTGCCCAACCCTAATAGAGAGTGTCCATGGCAGCGGGCAAAGGCTGGAGGGGATGCAGCCGGCCCTCGGCCTCATGGTGGTGCACCCCACGAGGCACCCACCTTTGAGCCTTGACACCAGCAGTGAGACCATCTGCACACTCTCACCTGGACCATGCCCCCCTCCAAGGGACACCCAGCTTGCACTTCCCAGGGCTTCCCTGGTGACCCTTGCACCCTGTACTCCCTGCAAAGTCTGTCCAGGGAGAGAGCTGATAGTTGGACCAAGACTTTCCAGCAGATGCCACGATCAGTTGTAAAGGATGAGGGAACAAGGATGAGGGGCCCCAAGGGAGACTGAGGGCAGGGCCACCCAGCCTGAGGACAAGGACACTGAGCCCTCTCCCTCAGCGTCTGCTCTCAGGCCTCTCAGAACTTGGCAAAAATTCAGCTGGGTCTGCTCTGATTCATTCTCGCTTCAGAGGCTTTTCAGATGTTCTCAGCGTAGCTCTAGGACTTCCACGGAGCTCCTAGGATTGGGGTGATGGAGGAAGGGTTGCAAAGCAGGACTTCAGGACCTCCCCAAACCACCTCCCACCTCAGTTTCAAGACTTTATCTGTTTGCTTTCTCTGGATCTCTAACCTCATTTGAACAAAGGACTCCATGTGTGAAAACCATGCATCCATAGGACAAAGTCCAAAGTCGGCTTGGCACTCAGCACCCTCCCACGCTTCTCCCCCCTGTGACTTGGCCTGACGGTCTCCTGTCCCCACCACCCCTTACACACACAGCAGCCTGGCCTCCCCCATGCTCCCACCCACCCGACCCTTGCCCCCAGCCCAACTCATCATTCCCATTTTTAAACACTTCTTGAGTGACTGCAGCCGAGCAGTGCACACACTATCTCGCCGAAGTCTCCTTTGTAGAAGTCTGGGGAGTGCAGCCTCATTTTACCAAAGAGGAAACTGGGGCCCAGAACTGCTCCAGGTCACTATCACCTTGGGAAAGCTACATGGAAGCTCATTTTGGGCCCAACCTGAGCCTCCAGGCACAGAATTGGTCCCCAGAACGACAGTGAAGCAGGGGCTTTCCTGCCCTTACTCTTGCACCAAGGCTTTGAAGAAGGTGTGGGTTTCTGAGGGTCGGTGACCAGAGGAAGAAAAGGACCCAGGCATCTCAGAAGCAGAGAATTGGCCAGGAGGGCCCCTGTGTGTCACATGCTCAGAAGGGGGGGCCTGACCTGGCCACCGTTTACACCTTCAGCATGAGTGTCTTGTGTCCTCCCTGGAGGGGGTGGCCCTTGCTGTTGGGCAGAGCAGGCCAGAAGAGAGCAGAGGCTCGGGCTCTCAGACATGCTTCTGAAACTCTGGGAGCCCCCGCTTTCTCACCACTTAAATTGGGATAATAATAGTGTCTGCCCAGGATTGTTGAGTGAATCAGCGTGACCGCGCCAGGAGCCTGCACAGAGCAGATCCTCTGCGAATGCGGGTGGCTCCTCCCCGCCTGAGCACGGGGTGGGCTGCGTGCTTATTGATTGCTAGAAATGACTGGGGTGGGGATGTCACTTCTTGGGGTATCTGGGGCTGTAAAGGGCCTCTGCTCTGGGCCTGGCTTGCAGATGACATGGGGGAAGGGCAGGCAGTAGCTACCTTTTCTCCTTCCCTAACCCACTGGCTGTCCTCTCTTGCCCTGGGAAAGGACCAGCCCCTCAGAGTTTAAGCAGATAAAGAAGATAAGGAACAGTGGAGCAGCCTCTTCTCGGTGGCGCTCAGCTGGTTAAATGTCTGTCATCTCACGCAGGGCTGTTCCTGGGCCCACACCCCAGCTGCACAGAGGTCTCTGATCCCCCTCATCGCAAGTGGGGCCAGCACCCTCTGTCACGGTCACCGTTACCACCGCAGCTAACAGCTGGATGCAAACCGGCAAGCAGAGAAGGGAGCAGGGATGTGGATTAGAAGGAAGTGCTCCTCTGGCCTGGGCCCCATCCATCAGCTTCTTCACCAAGGCCTGTGGGCACCCAGGTGGGGGCCATGGCCTCAGCCCACCCCCTAACCCAGCCACAGAACCCTGAAGGACCCAGGGATCCCTAAGGGACCACGACAAGAAAGGAGCGGAAAGTCAAAGTGGCAGGGGAGCAGGGAAGCTGGCAGCCCGGCTTCAGGCCCAGCCAGCTTTGCACCCCCAGCTGAGCTGGTTTTCTTGGTGTTGAGAAAATGGTCAGCAGCTTGTCACAGTCCACTGACTCCGAACAGCCCTCTGGAAACCTTGTTGAATTTAAATCCAAACGCAGAGATACCCACATACACGCCCGCCACTCCCCCGCCCTTTCCTTAAACACAAACAGTTATCTCCTGGCTACATACACACCATGTGATTCAATTCAGCCCCGAAGCATTTATTGAGTAACTACGTGTGCCAGACACCACAACTACAGACAGCTTCATGCCCTAAAGAAACATGCATTCTACCAGGAGACACAAACATGGGAAGAGGCCAGCACAGGGCTGGGAGAAGGTGCAATTATAGGAGTCAAAGCAACTACGGAGGAAGGAGTGACCCGGCAGTTAGGGAGACCACTTCCCAGAGGAAGTGATAGCTCATCAGGGTTTTTAAGGATGAATAGGAGTTTTCCAGGTGGGCGGGGTGGCAAGGGCATTGTCTTTGTTTGTCCCCCACCGGACATCTCTGACCACACATTGTGGTCCTCTCCCTTTGCTGACTATGCCCTTTCCATGATGAGTTTCTTTCCCCCACGACACTCCCCATGCTGTTCCAGTTACCTGGAATCTTCTTCTCTTTCTTCCCTGACTACACCCCACTCAACCTCCTAGGCTCACCTTAAAGAACTATCCCTCCTCAGAGAGAGCAACAGCATCCTACGTGTCCCATTTCTGACTCTAGCACACTTGCATTGACTTGTTCATTCATTCCATGAGGGCAAGGACTGACTATGCGGTACTTACAGTACCTGGGACAGGGCCTGACATATTCCAGGAGCTCATTGGTTGGTTGGTTGGTTGGTTGATTGGTTGGTTGGATGGTTGGATAGGTGGCTGAGTGGATAGATAGATGGTTTGTTCAAGGAAAGAGAACTTAGAACCACAGAGATATACAGTATAAGGGAGTAGGATGGGAAAACCATGGGAGAGAAAACTGAAGAGGCTGGCAGGAGTGAGATCATGGAAGGCCCTGTAGCCATGCCTAGTACACATTGGCATACAGAGGGGATTCTAGAACATTAGCAGTACTGAGCCCATTTTAGACAATATAGTCCTACACTTTGTAGGGGTGGAAAGGGTGTGATACCTTTCCTCCCCATCGTAAGGGACACGGCTGACACACCTGTAACAAAAGACAATCATGACAAATTTATTTAATCAAAGTTTCATATGACACAGAAGTCTTTAAAAATAAAAACCCAAGATCGGGCGCGGTGGCTCATGCCTGTAATCTTAGCACTCTGGGAGGCTGAGGCAGGTGGATTGCTCAAGGTCAGGAGTTCAAAACCAGCCTGAGTGAGATCCCATCTCTACTATAAAAATAGAAAGAAATTAATTGGCCAACATATATATATATAAAATTAGCTGGGCATGGTGGTGCATGCCTGTAGTCCCAGCTACTCGGTAGGCTGAGGCAGGAGGATTGCTTGAGCCAGGAGTTTGAGGTTGCTGTGAGCTAGGCTGACACCACGGCACTCACTCTAGCCTGGGTAAGAAAGCGAGACTCTGTCTCAAAATAAATAAATAAATAAATAAATAAAAATAAAAACCCAAAGACTCAGAGAAAACAGTGTGTTTTTCTGGGTGGGTTCAGTGAAGAATGGACAGTCATGTAGAAATGCAACTGGACAACAGGGTGATAGACTGAGGGGAAACCCGGCAAGGCCTGTGTGTCCAGATTCTTCTGGTTTCTCTGTGCTGCCTTCCTTGCCGCTGGTGTAGAACCCATCTGGAATGAGGGTCTTATGACCTACTATCAGATAAGGCAGGTCAGAGAGTTTCTTTGTGGCCAGCTCCTACACAGAAAGGTGGGGGAGTGTGGGAGAAATATTTCTAGTTTCTGTGGCCTACCTTGGGGGAGAAACGAGAACAGAAGGAAAAAGGGCAAAGGTCAGAGAGAGACTTTGCTTCTGAAATCCTTCCAATGTCCTTCAGTTCAAAGGACTCAACCTACCAAATTTGGACTCTCCAAATTTTGGGGAACTGTTTTCTGAGCCCCAAGAGCTTCATTTTGCAAATGAGGAAGCTGAGGTCCAGAGAAGCAGGCTTGCTCCAAATCACCTAGAGGACAGAATCAATGGCTCCACTGGGATCATACCCCTGGGCTTGGCCTCCTGGTCCAGGGCCCTTCCCTGGGCACACTCCACCCCCTACATCCCCAGAGGGGCTAGGATGTGATGAGACACACCTTACTCTCCAAGGGTCTCCTGGGATAAGGCTGACTCTCTGGGTACACTGTCAAAGGCCATGTGCTGTGCCTCACCCACCCACCCAAACCCAAACAACACCTGTCCCCATAAGAACAAGTGACTGGGCCAGGCGTGGTGGCTCACTCCTGTAATCCTAGCACTCTGGGAGGCCAAGGCGGTGGATTGCTCGAAGTCAGGAATTCGAAACCAGCCAGAGCAAGAGCAAGACACATCTCTACTATAAATAGAAAGAAATTAATTGGCCAACTAATATATACAGAAAAACTTAGCTGGCCATGGTGGCGTATGCCTGTAGTCCCAGCTACTCGGGAGGCTAAGGCAGGAGGATTGCTTGAGCCCAGGAGTTTGAGGTTGCTGTGAGTTAGGCTGACGCTATAGCACTCACTCTAGCCCTCTAGCCTGGGCAACACAGTGAGACTCTGTCTCGAAAAAAAAAAAAAAAAAGGAACAAGTGACTGAAGCCCAACTTAATCTAGTTTAATCCAGAAGGGGAGATTATTGGCCTGTGTAACCAGGAAGGGCAGGTGGGGCGGACTTCAGGTGCAGCTGGCCCAGGCAATCAAGCAATATGGCCAAATAGTGCAATGCTGTGTCTCTCCGTCAGTCACATCCTCTGCTCCAATGGGCTTCCTCGTGTGGGGTAGAGGCATGGCGGGAAAGGACGGGGCATGGCCCGGCGGAGCTGGTAAGGCAGAGAGAGGATAACTTGCCTCCCTTAGCATCTGTTCATAAAATCCCACATGAATGTTCCAGTGGTTCCAGCTCAGGTTCAGTCCCTGAGCTCAGAAAAATGGGGAACTACAATTGGGCAATGCTGGCTTCTCCTGTGCACACTAGAGGCCAGGAGAGCATGGTACAGTGATTGACAGCTCATGGAGGGAAATGGAGAGGGAGGGCATCACTGCAGAGGAAAGGGGTACAGCTACCTGCATACAGGGGAGGGATGCTGAGCAGTCAGAATGGCCGATCCTAGTGCTGGGCGACTAGGGCAGCCCTTGGGTGAGTACTTGAATATTATAATTACAATAATAGTTTTCGGAGTATACCACGTACGTACATTTAATCTCATTTAAACTTGGAGTGAGAAGACTCAGCTTTGAGTGTCAGCCCTGCCATTTATCAGACAGACCCTGGGCCCAAGTCACTGAAACTTGCTGAAACCATCTGTGAAATGGGAAGAATATAGCCCTTCCTCCCAGGGCTGTTGGCAGGGTTCTCCAAAAGTGTGAAGGATGCACAAGGCTGTGAGTAGGAGAGGCTCAGGGTGCTCGTTCCCTGATTCTGGGTGGACACAGGGAACAAGGAGCTGCTTCTGGCAAACCAAAAAGCGTTCAGGCCAAAGAAGCAGTGGCAGGCTCGACCTCCAGTCTGATTCGCAGGAAGCCCCGGCTGGGCCCCTCCTGGCCTGGCCACTCTGCACACAGGCGAAAGAGGGGGAAAGAGGAGTTCATGGTTTACAGGGCTGGGCAGGAAGAAGAGAAGATTTTTCATTTTAAAATGTTCTGAAATAATTCATATTTGCTTTGCAGGGCGGCGTTGTGCACTGTCATCTCTGTAATAACTTCTAGGCCTTTATTTATTGTTTTGCCTTAATGATTTCGTGTTGCTCCAGTGTCGAAAATTCTCAGTGTCTTGTAACACATAATGGCAGAGAAGGCTCGGGCTGTGGAAGGCATGGGGGGAGGGGGACATGCTCCCGCACAGACCCTGCTGGTCCCCCTGAGATGACAGAGCCTAGGGCAAGAAGCAGAGGTGGTCAAGCCTTGTGCAAGGTTATCTGTGAGCACCGATTCTCAAAACACCCTATGGAGATGATACTATTATCCCCATTTCACAGAAGTATAAACTGAGCTTTGGGGCAATCACAATCACGGGCCCGATGGACTGCAGGCTTGATGCACTTCTGTATACTGGTGGGTCTTCAACTTCGTCATGTGTAGGAATTACCCATCCTAGACAGACTCTAAAAGATGAGTTGCCTAGGACCCAACTACGGAGATTGGAATTTAGTAGGTCCCGGATGGCGCCAGAAGCTCTGTATTTAACGAGGTGTCCAAGTAAGTCACAGCTGTGTTTGGGAACTCAACTGGTGGCTGAGACCACCCTAATCACATCCCCAGTTGGACCCAGCCCCTCACGAATCGTGGTCCCACAATCGGCCCATATCTCTCACAAATGTCCCATCAGCTACTCCTATCCTGCTGTCATTCTCCACCCTGTATCCCTGAGGGCTCAAACTTCCCCAGACCTCTAGCCCCTTCTGTGAAGCCAGGGAGAGGAAGGGGAGGGCAGGGAAAGGAGGCTTTCTCAGTTGCTATGGTGATTCTCCACCTCCCAGTCTGTGGGGGTAGGCAACTTCATTGTGAGCCTCCAGCCAAGGCCTGGAGGGAAGCAAGCTGTCCTGGGCAGGGAGGAGGCAGAGGGGTGGGAAGAGGACTCCAGTCACTGGGGAGAGGGGGACACGGGAAGATGGGCTGGGGAATGGGGAGGGGACCCAGGCCCGGGGCAGCCGGAGCAGAGAGCCAGCCCCTCCAGATGCTGGGGCTGCCAGCCTGCAGCCCAGGGGGCGGACAGGGCTGCGTGCAGGAGCTGAGGCTGACAGGGCCTGATGCTCCCTGAGCCCAGAGCTGGCAGGAGACCCGGGGCAGGTGGTGGCAGAGATGCAGGGATGGGCGAGACAGCCAGAGAGGCTGGCGCAGGACAGAGTCAGAGCCATGAGGCTGAGAAAGACCAGAGTGCAGAAGGCAAAGAAGAAAGAAAAATTTTAAAAACCAGGAGAACCCTTCACAGACCCCAGGCCGCGGCCCACTCCCATCGCCAGCAGGGTCCAGGCTGGCACGGCCTAGGGTCCCAGCCTGCTGGGCTGGGCTGGGCTGGCAAACCGGATGGCACAGGCTGCAGCAGAGGCAGATGGAGCAGGGAGGGGGCCTGACCCCCGGCCCACCGGGGAATGGCTGGGATTGTCTATTCTTTGAAGCCCTCCCACTGCCCCTCAAACCTCCTGCCTCTGGGAGCATGGCTGGGGAAACAGAGGGAAAAAAAGGAGGAAAAAAAAAAAAAAAAAGAAGCCACATTTCAGAGCCAGCGTCTCCACCTCCTCCTGCTCCCTTTGGCTTTCTTTCCCTGCCAGTGGCACGTGCTGCCGGCTCCCAGCCTGGCTCTGGCAAAGGCCAGGACGCTGCTGGGGAACGGGGGGCATGCAGGGTGATGTAGGGGAGAGGGAGAGAAGAGGGGAAGACTCCGGGAGGCAACATCTTAGAGGGGAGTAAGAGGAAGGTGAGGAAAATCACCCTGCACCATCGTGTTTTGAGCAAGCGCTTACCTCGCCCCAAACCCCATTGAGCACTTTACAAGTTTTAACTCATTTAATCCTCCCAACAGTCCTAATTAGCAGGTGCTATTGTTCTAATCTCCATTTTATAGATGAGAAACTGAGGCAGAGAGAGGGTGAGTGACTGCCCAAGGTGACAAGCTCCTTGGCAGGGAGAGTATTTGAACCCAGGACAAGTTCAAAGTCCATGCTCTTAGCCACCACATCCTACTGTCTTTCACACGCCTTGCCCACATTTTGTGACTTTAAATTGCTTTTTTCCTTTTTTGCCCCATCTTTTCTCAGCACCGTGGCAGGAATGGCCGTGTGCAAACCCATACATGTGTGAACACACGAACACTCACATGCATGACTGTTGGGGGGTCCACGTGCATGTGAATGTATTACACACCTGTACACAAGAAGCATGCACATCCATGCGTTCGTGTATATGTACGCAGGCCCGTTCACATGTGTGAGGCCACCGTACACACCACACCCTGGGTAGGTCTTGCGTTCTCATCCACAGAGCATTAACTGTGGCAAAATCATCCCAAGTGATAGTGGAGCCAAAAAAAATGTGTTTGGCTTTGCAATAAAGTGCTGCTTGGCATATGGGGTTTTTGGCAATACAGTTACCTTTCTAGGGTTAGCTCGGGCTGATGTGGCTTCCTGCGCGTCTCCAGCTGCCAGGAGAATCAATCTCTGAGAAGCCGCCAGCTGCCAGGCTGCACGGCACCTCGCAGACGTCCTCTCCACTCCCCACAGCAGCACCTGGGGCAGGTCTTGCTGTCCCATTTTACAGATGAGGACCCTGAGATGCGGAGAGTTGCCATGTGTGCAGAGTCACATGGGGACAGTGAGGATTCGAACCCCAGGGAAGCCCCGGGGTCTGTAAAGCTTGAGTGCCTGCAGGTGGGTTGGCGAGCCAGACATGTGACTTCCCAGGCGTGCCTCATCCGTCTGGAATGTGGCTGCCTCACCGTCTGGTCACGTCTGGGTCCCGCTCTGTGGCCAGGCTGGTGGGTGGGGACGGGCCGCAGCAGGCTCGTGCTGACATACCCTGCAGAAGGCCCCACACAGGGCCGGGGCAGCGAGGTATGAAAAAGCCTTTTCCCCAGTGATGACGAATTCGACGGTGACGGCCAAGATGGCACAAAGACCAGAGAGACGTCTCATGACCACCTAGACTTAGGCACAGCCATTCCTTCCATATTTCTCAAGTACCTACTATGTGCCTGGCATTTATTGGGCTTTGAAGACAGTGCAAACAGGAATCAAGCTTGGACCCTGCCTTCCTTCCAATAGCTTAGGAGACCAGCTTTCAGGTCTGGAAATAGCCTTAATACAAGGTTAAAAGAAACCTAAATGCTATTAGAGAAATGCAGATGAAAAGCGAGAGGCTATTTCCAACTGGGAACATCAAGGCGGCAGCAAGAGGCTAGAGATGGGCTTTGAAGAGCCGCTGTGACTTGACGAGGCAATGGAGGAGACGTGGTTCTTGCTTTTCCGAAGAGCACAGTTCAAGGCACAGGATGGGATATTGGCAGGTGGGCACAGAAAGATCAAGGAGCTCCATTTTTCTGTGACAGGACCATGTGAAGGGAGTGGTGGGGGGGGGGTTAGGGACAAATGACAGAAGATCTTGAGACCCAGGACAAGGAGCTTAGACATTATAGACAATAGGGAGCCACTGAAGATTGTTGAGCAGGAGAAGGCATTGGGAACTGTGTTTCATTTAGGCCCGACTAATCTGCAGTTGTGAGCAAAGTAGTGGATTAGAATATACATGCATGCATACACATACAGGTATATCCTCAGACATGTGCGGGACACGTACACAAATGTACAGCCCGAAAGCATAGGGTTAATTCCTGAGCCCAGCTATTTAAAAATTTTGAATTATATTTGTTTATTTGAATAGATAATACACTCGTGGTGTCTAAAATTTAAATGGAATATAAGAGAATACGCTGAAAAGTAAACCTACCTCCTACTCTATGCTCCAGGCCCCCAGCTCCCCTGTTTAAAAGCAAGCACAGTGGCCAGTCCGAAGGCTTCCTTCCAGAGATGTTCTGGGCTTAGATAAGCAAATATCCAGCTGGAATTTTACTATATACATTTTTCTGCACCTTGCTTTTCTCATTTAATGATATACCTTGGAGATCCTTACACATCAGTTCATGGAGAGCTGCCTTGATCTTTTTAACAGCAGCATCCTACTCCATTGTAGTTGGACATTTCCATTATTTCTGCTCTTCGCTCTTACTAAAAATGTTGCAGTGAATAACCTTGACCATATGTCATTTTGCATATTCATCTATTCATTAATTCAACAGGCATTTATCAAGCACCTACCATATGCTGGGCATTGTTCCAGGTGCCAGAGATAGAACAGTGAACAAAGCAGGCAAAAGTCTCTGCCCTCGTGCAGCATACCTCCTAGCGTGCTCGCATGAGTACGTCTTCAGGATTCCTAGACGTGGAATCGCCGGATCACAGTGTCTGTGCATTTTTAAAGTTTAGTAGATAAAGGCAAATCCAATGCCCTAGAGAGACTGCACCCATTCACCCTTGCAACGGATGAGAGTTCTGTTTTCCCGCACTTTTACCAACAACGTGTTATCAAACATTTTGATCTTTGCCAATGTAACAGGCGAAAAACGATTGTAATTTGAATTTGCATTTCTCTTATGATGAGTGAGGTTAAGCATCTTTTCACATATTTAAGAGCAATTTTCAGGCCCTTTCCTGTCAACTTTCTGATATCTTTTGCTCATATTTCTGTTAGGTTATGGTTCTTTTTCATACTGATTTGTGGATTCTTTATCTATTAAGGAAATTAGCCGTTTGCTCACAACATGGGCTGCAAATATTGTTTCCCTAGTTTGTAATTTGTTTGGGGGACTTTGCTTATGGTGTTTTTTTTTTTAATGCAGACTTTTAAAATGTGAAGTAAAATTTAAGAGGAATTCTGCAGATTCTCAGCTTTGCCTCCCGATGGTGAAATGTTTGCTAAGTTAGCGAGAGATACAGGTCGCAGGAATGTGGTCCTGGATTCCACTAACAGGAGCACAGGTTCTATCTAGGCAAAGAAAGGTGATAGTCCTACCCTTTTCTGGTGCCCTGTCTTAAGAGGTCTTTGGACAAAGGACAGCAAGCTCAGAGGAGGGTAACCAAGATGGCTACTAGGCTTTAAATCAAGTCACATAAGAACTGGTGTCTTTGAGCCTAGAGCAAACCACTATCTATGACCTTAGGCTATGGGACTAGCCTCGTGATGCAAAACCAGCACCTATGATACAGATTCTGGGAAGCCAAGTGCCAGGTAATGGGGCTCTTTCCAGGCACAGCTGTCTGAGATGGAATGGCCTGCTTTGTGAAGAGGTGGGCTCCTTATCACTAGAGACGTACAAACCAGAACTGGATGACCACCTACCAAAGATGCCAGGGATCAGCCCAGATGCCTTTCAAAACTCCTTCCAATCCTGAGACCTCATCATTCTACAAGACCACAAGGAATCTCAAAATTCCTCAGTTTACAGATGAAGAAAAGGGGGTGGGAAATTGGCATGCACTGAGTACCTACTTTGTCCCAGGCACTTCAACGCACATGGCCTCATTTAAAAGGATGAGGACCAGAGAGGTTGAGTGATTCACCTAAGGCTGCACAACAATCAAGAACTGGAACCCAGATCCCTAGACTCCAAATCTAGAGCTCTCTCCATGGAGCCACCTGCCCCTATTGAATAATTAAACACATGGTTAGTGCATACCTATTGTATACCTACTCTGAATGGATGTTAGTGTTGACAATGAGAGCACGTTATATACAGGCTATTAGTAAAGTCACAGGGTCTTTGCTCTGTGGAAGGTCACTGCCTAGTGAGTAACTACCATCTCTGCATTGTTTGACTCAATGTGAATGGTGCCACCGGAGCTGTGCAGTGTGGTAGCCCTGGCTAGACCAGTAATGAAATAGAAAGCAATTTGGTAAGTACTATAATAAAATCATGCACAAGGTGTCATGGGAACACAGAAGACATGATTAATTCTACCAGGGAAGGAAATCCAGGAAAGCTGCACAGGGGAGGTGACATCTGAGCAGGGCCTTGAAAGATATGGAAAAGAACAAAGGGCAGAGGAGACTGATGTATATATTCATCCCACAAACATTTATTGAGCAGCCCCAGCTTGCCAAGGATTGATGAGTAATTCTCGGTCCAGCAGAGAAGACAAATCGCCAATAAATTGCCATGAGTGTAAGTGCAACCGTGGAAACACGCTCACAGAACAAAAGTGGTGATAACTTTCCCCTGGAATAAAGTGAGGGGTCTGGGAAAGCCCCTAGAGAAGTGATACCTGAGATTTTTGGAAGAAAAACAGAAATTTTCCAGGCTGATAATGAGGCAGTTGGGAGAGAGGGAAAAGCATTCCAAGCAAAGGGAATGGCATGTGCAAAGTTTCTGAGTCTTGAGAGATCATCCATTCTATCTTCAGGTACCCAAAGCAGTTCTGAAAGGCTTATGTGTAAAATGTTGGAGTGGTGGGCAGGCAGGCAGGAGGTGGAATTGACATTCAGGCTTTGGGGCGGGACCTACCAGGTTTCCAGATGAATGGGAAAACCTCGTTGGTGTGCATCAGGGTTTAGCAGGCTTAGCAACCTTCCCTTCAAAGCCATGCCCCAGATTGAAAGCTGGAAGAGAGAAAAGTGTGAGCCACAAATCCCCATCTCCTCCCCACCGGCTCTCCAGTCCCACCGCTGCGACCCTGGCTAATCCAGCCTCCTGGCCCATCTGACACACACTTCCACTTAACATTTTGTTAGCGACTCTATAAACGAGCTCTCCCTGACCTTCAATCCCTGGCTAATTGCTGGTTTCATGTACAAGACTAGCTTAATTTTACGTGATAATTACCTGAGAGTGGCAATACATATGGCATTGCATGTTTGAAATGTCAGGCCTGGAAAACTACCAAGTGGCCGTAGTCAGGGGCAAAGGGAGGAGGCATCTGGAGGCGGCAAGGAGAGACAGAAAGCACTCAGTGCAGACAGACCTCCAGACAACTGGGGCCCTGGCCTGCAGTAGGGCCCAGAATCCTTGATGGGCATGGTATACCCAGGGACACAGGCCAGACAAGCAGCACATGAATTTCACAGTCACGTGCACATGCACACTGCTCAGAGAAACACGGACCAGTTCAGGGGCACGGCTCATATATGTTCTTTGTTACCCTTTCAACAAATGCTCACTGAGCTCCTACTACGTGCCAGGCAGTGTGTAGGAACTTGCATGGTTTCAAACCCCCATCCTACCCAGAGAGGGCAGAAACATGTGGAGGGTAGTGTTGGGTTGTCATGGTTATTTGGGGGATGCTGTAGGCACTAAATAAGCAAGGCCCAGGAAACCTAAATGGCCTGCCAATTCCCAGCAATAAAGAATTGGCTGCCCTAATTTTTTTTTTTTTTTTTTGAGACAGAGTCTTGCTCTGTTGCCCCAGCTAGAGTACAGTGGTGTCACTATAGCTCACAACAACCTCAAACTCCTGACCTCAAGTGATCCTCCCACCTCGGCCCCCCAGAGTGCTAGGATTACAGGTGTGAGCCACCACACCCAGCCCGGCCCCCCTAAATTCCTATGGTGGCTCTGCTGTGAAACCCTCACACTAAGCCAGGGCCATGGCCTTGAAGAAGCTGAGCGGCCTCTACAGTCTTGGAGCTTACAGTGGGGGAAGGAGGGGCAATAATGGTGAGGGATTGTAATGTGTGAGAGGACAGTAATGAAAGGGGACCCGGGACATGTAGCAGGTGAACTGACAGAGTCCAGGGTTGAGAAAAGACCTCCCTTCAAAAGTGCCATTTCATTGATTTGGTATATGTGGGCAAAAAAGAAAAAGAAAAAAAAAAGTGCCATTACAGAAATAAGCAAGACACACAAAAAAACTAACACGGTATGGCTGCATCATGTGCCTAGAGCAGTCACGTTCACAGAGACAGAAGTAGCATGCTGGTTGCCAGGCCTGGGGGTAAGGCAGAGAAGAATGGGGAGTTATTGCTTAATGGGTACAGGGTTTCAGTTCGGGATGATGAGAAAGTTCTGGAAATGGACGGCAGTGATAGTTGCACAACAATACAAATGTACCTAATGCCACCTAACTGTATGCTTAAAAATGGTGAAAATGATAAATTTTATGTTACGTATATTTTACCCCAATTTTTAAAAAGTGTCATTTCTGCTGCAATCTGAGGGCTGGTCAGGACACAACCCATTCGTTCGTTCCCTACCCAATACTTGAGCAGCCCCAGTCATGCACAGGGCCGGAAGAATTTCCATCCCCGTCATCTCAGGTTGGATGCATAAGGCGAGGTCTCCGCCTCACAGTGCTGCAGCCCAGCAGGCACGAGAAGCACATCTCTCTGGCGCACAGTAGAATGAGTCCGAAGAGCGGGACCAATAACACTCAGCAGAAACATGCCAGGGAGGACTCGGGGAATGAAAACTTTGTGGAGAAGTGGCCGTGACACAATCTTGAGAGGCTGGCAGCACTTGCACAGGCAGTCTGGAAACTGCCTCTGTCCCCAAGGCAATTTGGGGGGAAAAAGAGCTGTTTACTATAGGGATGGAAGACCCATGTCTCCCCACCCCCAGCATCTCCAGGGTCTGCAACGGTGCTTGGCATGAAGATGAATGAATACAAACCAGTATCTGTGTGTGTCTACGCCACGTGCCATACACCTGGGTGCACACCTGCCCTGCAGACGGACGGCTCAGGCTCATGTTTTCCTCCTCACTCCAGGGAACAGGACAAGGCAGGCAGAGTCCAGGGCCCTCTGGAGCATAGGCAGAAAAGGAAAGGGTGTCCCTGGCCACCTGGGAGGACCTTCCATGGGAGGTGCATGTGAGCACACTCAAATGCACACAGGCCACAGGATAGGGTAAGAGGCCCAGTTAAAGGTGAGTTCTAGAAGCCCCATTAGCCCCCTCACCCATGGAATTGTGGACTCCTGAGCTGTGTTGGAGTAAATTACTTGCTTAATGAGATTTCAATTAACAAAAACAAATTAAAAATCACTTGGTAATTAAGCTGCTCTGAACCTCACCAGCAGCTCTCCCTCAGACCTCGAATTTCCATGGGGAAGGAGCTGGGAATGGGGGTCCACTTGGACTCAGGCAGCAACGTTGCTGGGGCCTCCCCTGCCCTCCCACAGCATCCTGGAGCCAAAGGTGGATGGGAGGGAGGGGCCTTTCATAGCAGGCAAAGTGGGCTCTAAACTGGAATTCAAATTGTATTTCACCCTGCCACTAGGTGCTGTGTGACCAAGGGCACGTTAATTAACCTGTCTGAGCCTCAGTTTCCTCATATGTGAAATGGGGATAATAGGAGCTACATCACTGGGTTGTGGAAAGATTGAACGAATGAATGAGAGGATTTAGAAGAGGGCCTGTCCTACAGCAAGGGCTCTTAAGTCCTTTTACCCTGTGTGGTGCTACAGGGGGACTTTTCCAGCCTTGCGATTTGCACTGTCCTGATTTCCTAAACCCTCCAGGGCAGCCCTGTTTCTCAGAGGTAGGGGAGTGAGGATCTACCGCAGAGGTTCTCTTAGTGAGGTTTTTCCAAGTTCTGTCCCACGCGGGCCCCATCTCTTTCCATCGGAGCCAGCAGGTCCAATCTGGAAGCTATAAAGCTTTCTCTTCTCCCATCTCCTGGAGAACAAACAAATACTCCTGTCCCTGGGTTGCACAATCATCCACATTTTCCCACATGACAGTCCTAGAACGTTAAGTGGCGCCAGCATCAGTGGCCCCATTCCACAGATGAGCAAATGGACTAAAGGCTCACCCGGTGGTTGAAGGAGAACAATGCCCAGTGCTGGCAGGAATCCCGAGAAGCCACGCTCTCACCCCTTGCCAGTGAAACTGTAAAAGCACAACCTTTCTGGAAGGCTCGAAACTGCGTAAGTGCGTAATACATTTAAATGATTTTTTTTTTTTAGTTTGTAAAGCCTACAGCACATACACTTTTTTTTTTTTATTTCGGCATATTATGGGGAGCACATACACTTTTGAAGTTACTAAAGCAAAAACTACACTGAGACTTCTGTGACAGTTATATACGTGTGCTTTATATATAACATATATTTTATTTATAGGTGTAGATATAGTTATATATGCACACATGCACACACACATATGTATACACACCAAATATTTTCTCTGTGGTGGTAGAAATGACAGATAGTCTTTGTGTTATATGTATTCATTCACTCATGCAACAAGTATTTTTCGTGTCCATGAAGTGCCACTGTGAACAAGACAGACTTGAACCCTGCCTTCAGGAAACTCACAGGCGGTTGATGAGGATGGACAGGGGACAGGGAGAATGAGGTGGATGTTATGGAAAGGAAGGGCCCTGGGCCTTGGAAGCTACTGCAGCAGGAGGCAATAGCAGGGGGCGGGAAGGGTCTGCAATAAACATTTATTTCTTTCGTAATTGGACGAAAGTAAAACAATTTATATATTTTTAAATGAATCCCAAGGGTCCCATTGCTAGTTAGTAACAGAACTGAACATAGACCTAAAGCCTTCTAGCTCCCAGGCAAACGATTTCTTTTTTTAAATCTGACACCAACACTCTGGGAAGTTTGAGCAGCATCCCAATCTTAAGTAAAACACAATCTCAAAATGGGCAAAGGAGGTGTCTGACGGAGGTGGTCCTACCATCTATGCGCCTCAAGTCAGATGGAGGAGGTATCCTCATTTACACACCCATGTGAGATGGAGGAGGTTTTGCTCATGCACAGGCATATGGGCACACACACACACACACACACACACACACACACACACACACACCCCATGCCAGATGGAACGGGGTCATTGGCCCATCATCTCTGGAGGAGGAGTCCCAAACACTTCTTGGTCTCAGCAGCCCCACTGTCCCCACCTGCTGACCTCTAGTTAGTGCTGTTTCCACCCACCCTGGCTCTGTCTGCCACTGGGAGCCCAGGCCAGGGGAGAACAGCTAAACACCCAGAACCTCCCACATGCTGCTCCCTCCCACCTCCTGAGAAGCCCTAATCCTGCAGGGCCCTTTGCCCAGGGAAAGGCCAAGGCAGGTGCCATCCTCTAAGCACCCAGCTTGGGTGAGGGCTTCGGCCCATGAGATGTGTTGTCTTCTCCTCCACCAGACCTCAGGTGACGTATTTTGTGCTGACTTCAGACAATCAAAAGAGGAGGACACAGAGTTGTACTTTCCAAGTAGCTGGCAACCCTTAATCAATGTTAATTGGCTCTAATTAGCATATGTTAATTAATGATATTTACTACAAATTAAAGGTATGAGTGCTCCCAGAGGGTTTCCTGTTCATCCAATTAGTGCCAATTAGTTGCAATTAACACGTGTAAATGAGATTCCATTGAACCCAAAACAAACAGCACAGAATCTCTCAGATTCCCCCTTGCACCTTTTCAGTCTGCCAGGGGAGGGCAGGGGGTGGAGCGGGAAAGGTGAGGGAGGAAGAGGAGAGAGAGAGAAAGACTCCTGGGCTGACCTTCTGGAGCAAGATGCTGACTCTCTGTGCACCAGGAATGAGAAAAGGCAAAATCAAGTCTGGCCAAGCAAGCCCCTGGGCATGTGTGGCTGCCCCTGGCTGCCCTTAGGGAGGGCTCCTTAGATAGGGCCCCTACCTTGAGGTGCCCTTGAGGGCTGGGGGCCATCTCTTGGGCATCTCAGAACCTGCCAGGGCTTAACCCAGTGCATGGCACATACTAGGTGCTCAGTAAAAATTGGCTGAATTAAAAGTTGGTTGTTTTACATAGAGGTCCAATATCTTTAAATATACAAAATTAAAGGATGCATTGATTGTTTTAAATATGGAATATTCTGTTCTCCATAAGGTCTTCCCTTCCCAAGGAGTCTACCAAGAAGCAAAACAGTATTTGCCTCTCCAGTTGAATCCAAACAGACACAAAAAAAGAAAAAGAAAACAGTATTTGCCGCTATGTCATAATTTTAATATAATCAATATATGTCTACAGAGATTTTACTTGACTTGTAGTGTCACCATTTCCTAACTCTATTTCTTTTTCTCTCAACTACTATCTGAGGCCCAAACCTCTGTCATAGGTAGAGAGTCAGCCAGAGGGGGCCATGAACCATAAATGCCACCCCAAAGCCACCACCACACAGAACCTTCTGGAAAACTGTGATGGAAGATATAGCTCCCATAATTAACGCACTTTCACTACACCAAACTTTTCCATTAAAGTTGGCTTTTGTTATTTTAAAATATTGATGGTTTGCTGTGGGCCAGGTGCTGCCCCAGGGCCTGGGGATAGGACAGTGACAAATCATCTGTGAATCTCAGCCCTCACTGGTTCCCATTCCACTGTGTACTATTACCCTCCCATTGGCATTCCGGTGTATCTAGAGTCAGAGAGACTTGGGCTCGTATCCCAGTTCTGCCTCTCAGCAGCTACATGTGAGGGTTATTTCATCTCCCTGGGCCTCAGTTTACCTGTCTGTAACATGGGTATAATAATAACTATCGTACGGTCATATTACCAGGAGGATTGAGCTCCCTCTTCCTTGGTGGGGCAGAATTTGGGGTCAAGCCACAAGGAAGGTAGGAAAGAGGGAGGGAAAAGCCAGAAGCCCACACAGGAAAGTCCGAGGAAGTCATCCTCTCCATATCTGGAGACTACCCAGGCTACCCAGGCTGGCCACAGCAGTCCCTCCCGCCTGTGCAGCACTCCACAGTCTATAAAGCTATTGCACAACCAGCGCCCCCAGCAGGTCCTCATCACCCCCCTGCACCCCTACTGTGTTTTGAGAGTGAGGCAGGGAGGAAATGGGCTTAGGAGGGGAAGTGCTTCCTGGGTCACACAGGCTTCGGACTCCTCCTGGCATGTCCTCCTTCACCCAGGTGATGAGAGATGTGACTAGGATGCAGAAAGGGTCACTCCAAGTGGCCAGAAGCAGGGACTGGCCCACTTGGGCCAAGGCTCAAGGTGGACCTCGGCCCATCAGGGTTCCAGGGAGCCTTCAGCTTGGCAAGGCTGCCTCCAGGTGACATACCTCAGCACCTGTGGCTCTTGCATCCCCTCCCTCAGCATTTCAACACAGCTCCACCCGTAGGCCCTCCTGCAGGGTGTTTGATCATTTCAAATCGCCTCAGTGTCCCCTTCTATAAAACCAAGGAGTCTGCTGAGATGGCTACTAACACCCTGTCGGACCTGATGTTCCAGGATCTTGGACGCCCGCTGCAGAGCATGGTCCCCGCGTCTACAGTACGTGCCCGAAAGCCTTGGTTTTCCACTTCCGCAGATGGATCCCTCCTGATGGGTCCCATCCACCCTCAGTCCTTTCTCTTGATCTTATGTCATCCTCCAACCGCGCGCTAACATTTTCTTGGATAGTAATGAGCCACCAGGCATGGTCCCCAAGAGACCAGGCCTTGGAAAAGTTCTCCCTCACTCTGATCAGACCAAAGTTTGATCTGGAGGCCAGCGGGAAGAATGGTGCTGATGGCGTTTCATAAGAAGAGCTTGGCTGGGTTACTTTCAGGGAGGTGATATGTGGCTGCAGGATGGATGTCTGTGCTGGGGCCTCTTGGGGGCCAGTATTTCTTCCCTACCCCTGCACCCCACCCCATGGCCAGAGAGGCATGCTAGAGGAGATCTGGAAGCAAATGGGAAAAACCCTCTTCTGACTGCCCTTCCTTCTAGCAAAAATGAAACCACTCGTGTTGGGTGCCTGCCGTGTGCCGGGCCAGCGCTAGGCCATCTACTTGCATTATTTCCATCTAGAGGCGGTGGCGTCCGCTCCACTTCGTCTCCAGGTGCTGTGGGCATCTTGAGCTGGGCCTGGCCAGCTTTGGGACTGATGATCAGCCAGTTTGGGCCGCGGAAGGTGCAGGGGGAAAGTTGCAGAAACAATGAGAAGAATGCTGCCTGCTCTGTCCCCCCACCTTCTAGCAGAAACACATGCGCGTGCACACACACATGTCCCCTCTCCTCTCTCTTGACCAGACATCTACTGGCTCCACTGGCTTGGGCAGAGGGTAGATCCAGGGAGAAGAGGCTGCCACTAAGAAAGCTAAGTGTAAAAAGCTAAAGAAGCCGGGGGACACTAAGTAGGGTGAATTCTCAGCTTTCAAGGACAGGAACATTGCCTCCAAATCAGCAATTCTGGGTGCCCGGGAAACCCTAGGATGGAGAAAAGTGACACTGGCAATGTGTCTGCTTCTTATCCCACTAATGCCTCTTGAGAAGTGATATCCCTCTAAAGCCAAAGTTCCCGAGATGAGGCTTAACATGGCCACTTTGGGGGGAAAAAAAAACACACCTCAGCTCCAGGAATGTAACAACAGAAAATAATTAAGGTCTAATAAGGTCAGCGTTCCACCTTAACACCTTTTCAGTTCCAGTTAAAACCTCTACTAATTTGCCAAGAAAAACCAGCCTCACTTGGGTCTTATTATTTGAATCACGTCCTGTCTCTTAATTTAAACGGGAGACTCACATAAGGATTTTTTTTTTTTATTTTAAATTACAATGCCGACTTTCTTCCAGTTGATTACGGTATATGACTCTCTGTTGGAAGGCCATTATTTTTTGCTATGATTTACAAAGCATTTAAAGCGAAATCAATGTAATAAATATCGAAGTATTGTAATAGATAATTCCATATATTTAACTGGAGACACAGCGCAGGCCTGGTTTGGGCAGTCAGGAGACCAGTGGGTCGAGGATGGGGCAGGGGAGCCACCTGGTATCTGCTCATTTCTTTTCTCCTCTTGTCTTTTCTTCTGCATTCATTTTTTTTTTCATTCATTTAACCAGGATTCACTGAGACCTCCCTAAGATTCTGCACCCTGAACCTGGGGCCGTGGCAGTTGTGGGGTGCTCAAGATGTGTCCTCCAGGGGACATGGACTGTTTGGAGATAGTCCCCTGCAACAGCCTGTTAGTAAGTATTGGAGGTCACCACGGGCAGGCGGCCAGCACCAGCACCTTGGAAGGCGCCATGATGGGGGAGGAAGAGTTGGGGGGGTGGGGCTGGTGCAGGTCATCAAGGTCTTCCCTAGCCTCTCCTTGCTTCTTCATCCCTTCCCTCCCTTGCTTAACTCTTTCCTTCCCTCCCTTTCCCCTCCTCTGCCCTTTCATTCCTATCTCTTCACTCCCTGGGCTGAGCTCTCCAGGCCTCTGGCTGCAGCTGGCCGAGCTCCGCTCAGGACAAACAGCCCAGCATTGGCAGCCCTGAGAGCCCACCATGAGAGGAGAGGTGTGAAGGGGGAGATGGTGTCCAGCCTCCAATCACCCTCTCGGTGGGAGCTCACCCCCAGGGGCAGACCCTGTAGCAGCATCTGCAGCACAGGTCAAACCTGACTCCCTGGGGGCAGGGGTCAGATTTCAAGCTGCCCTCCCACCTGCTCCTTGAAAAGGACTCAGGAGCAGGTTCCTTTCCAGCTACTCTATCACCTGCCGCTCCATGGGGACCCCTCCTCCCCTTCTTCCTGGCCTTAGAGTCTGTGTGTAGGGGTCACACGCATCGGCTCCCAGGCGGGTTATGCTCCCAGGTTCTTGGCTTGATTGAGAAACTCGCTCCCACCAGTGAGGGAGGCACACGTGGGCCACCGGCTGCTAACACACCTCCAGCGCAGGCAACGTGCCACTTGAGCACCGTGGAGATCTTCACAAGGGCTTCGTGGACTAGACACTGCAGGCCTGTGATGGAGCACGCACACATGTAGCAGATCCCAGAGAAGGAAGATGTATTGCCCCTTGCCTTCCCACCCCAAGCCTGAACCCGAGCCCCAAGTCCCTAGCTCTGAACAGATTTCACCATAAATTTCAGGAGGGGATGCACAGAGGGAAAGAGAGCAGAGGAAGGAGATTTACAGCGAACTTGCTTCCTGACATCTCTTTGGCCCATCCCATAAAATAACAATATCACCAGATAAATCACACAGAGCCTCAGGGGACCTTACCCTTGTCCTTGTGGGGTCTTTGGAGGGAGTCAGGGGGACATGGTCGGGGGATCCACCCAGCTGGGTTCTCCCTGACAGCATCAGTTCCAGCTGGCACGAGGGGATCTCAAATCTAATCCTCAGGATGTGTGTGGAGGGGGAGTAGGAACTGGGTAGGGCAGAAGACCATTAGCTGTCATCACCCAAGAGAGAGCATCGCATAAGTCTGCGGGCCCCAACCCCCGGGCCACGACCTGCTCCCGGTCCTAGTCCATGGCCTGTTAGGAAAGAAGCCGTGCATCACCGCCTGAGCTCTTCACCCCACCTGCCACGACACCTTCACCCCTACCCCTGGTCTATGAAAAGATTGTCTTCCATGAAACCGGTCCCTGGTGCAGAAAAGGTTGGAGACCATTGGCATAAGGGATTCAGCAGGGTCTTTGAGCAAACCCCAGCGCAAATTCCTAGCTGTGTGTCCTTGGGCAAGTTACTTCACCTCTCTGGGCCTTATTTTACTTCTCTGTAAATGCAGAGCATAGAATATCCCCAACAGGATAGATGTGAAGATTTATTGAGAGTAATGTATGCCAAAGCTGGAATATAGTAGGTATTCAGAATATGGGACCATCGTGGCCACAGCTGCCTTCCCTCCTCCAGGATACAACACACTGTGGCGGTGTTCCCGGCAGAGGGGATCGAATGCTGGGCTCACCGCAGAGACACCACACTGCCCCTCTTCCTCCTTCCTCTGTGGCTGTTGTCTCACCCTCAGCCTTCAAGGTTAGAAAGGCAGGTCTCCATCAACTCACGACGTGACTATCAGCAAGTTTATTCCCCTCTCCAGGTCTCAGTTTCCCATCTATAAATGATGGGATGGAACGTACTTGGCCTTTCAGGCCCAGTGCCCCATAACATCAAATCCAACAAGCAGGACCAATTCCCAACAGCAACCAAAGAGAGTGGGCGGGACAGAGATGTTGCCAGAGGCGAGGCCAATTGAGGCTGGTGTGGTATGTAGACCAGGGTGGGAGCTGTCACCTTCCCAAGAAGGGATGGAAGGGCTCCATCTGACCGGTCCTACAATCCCAACCACCCCAAGTGTTGATTACAGCCTGGATGGCCATCGCCATGGTCTATAGCATCATATCGATGAACCTTCACTGAGGTGGGAGCTGGGGGAGGAGGCTCCATCTAGCCTCATCCCTCACACCTGGAGCAAGCTCGGGCTTCCTTTCAGCCTGTGCGGGGAAGGCTCGGCTCCCGCTCCCGCCCCGAGGAGTGCTCCCCAGCCTCTGCCCACTCCCGCCCTTTCTCCATCCAGCCTTCCTTCCTTCCTTTCTCCTGCCATGTTTCCATCTCCTTGTACTCGATGTCTACCTCTCTCTCTTCTTCCTTCTCCATTTCCTCCTTCCCTGCCTGCTTCTCTGTTCTATTTTCTCTTCCTCTTCTCCCCTCTTCACCGTTTCTTTCTTTTCATCCTTCTCCTGGTCCTTCTGCCTGCTCTTCCACCTCCCTTGTTTTCTTCTCTCTTCATCTGATTCAGGGGAACGAGGGTGGCCCTGTTTCGGCGAGCCAGTGGTGAGTGTGAGGGCAGGGGCGGAGGGGCACGCTCTGGCCTGAGCCCCTCCGTGCTGCTCCAGCCGCAGGAGGATCAGGAGTTCACCCGCAGGGCAGCTGTCAGCGGCCGCGTGGATGGATGAGTGAAAGTGTAGGGGGTGGGGGAGGCAAAGGTGCCTGGGAGGGAGCCAGTCTTTAAATAAAAATGAAAGAAGCGGGTGGATGAAGTGATGGGGCTGCCTAATAATACACCCGCCCAAGGCACCTCTGCCAGGGGACAAGGCCTTCCCACCCACCTCCGTCCAGTCCTGGGCTGTTGTCCCCATCCCTGAAGTGTCCCCCGGCACAGAGGCCTGCTTGTTTCTCTGATCCTTTGAGCAGGCCAGACTGCAGGCGATGCCCCAGCTCCCCGGACCCCCACCCCAGCCTCCCTGTGTCCCGCTGAGGGGCGGCTGGGATTGGGACCTCAGGCAGCCTGCTCACAGAGTGATGTCTGGGCAGATTAGCGCCCCAAAGCTGGCAGGCCTATTAGGAGGCCTTTGTGGGGGAGGGGGCCAGTGGAGGAGAAGGGGATTTTCCATTCTCTGAGCAACTGGATTACACAGCCAAGGGATCAGGGAAGAACCGCTCCTTAAGCTGCCTCTGCCCTGGCTCTGCGCCTCCTGCGTGCTCAGCAGGGATCTTAGCCAGCCTTGCCTCGCCTGCTTTTGAGGTGTCTTTCTGTGATCTGAGTCCGGTCTGGGGGCCAAGCCAAGTCTCATCTCCTCCTACCCACTTGAACCGTTATACCCAAGAGGGGATCAACTTGCCACCCCCCCCCACCACCCCTCACCTTCCTGAAGACCCCAGGTCTGCAGGTGGACCTGGAAGGTGTGACTCAGAAAGATGAAGGGACTTGCTCTGAGTCACACAGCAAGTGAAAGCTGAGACTGTTACCTGGCTACAGACTGGATCTATGGGAGTATGTTCTCTGCAGAGCAGGCCAGAGCCCTCCTCCTATTTTGTCTCTCTGGCTGCAGGGAACCAGACCACAGTGCATAGTGGAGAAGAGGGAGATGGGGAGGAGGTTAGATTTAAAGAACCCAACGTCTTAAAGCCTAATCCCAGCCTGACCACTAATTTGCTGTGTGGCCTTGGACAAACCACCTCCCCTCTCTGAGCTTCAATTTTCTTATCTGCAAAATGGAGATAAAAACATCTCTTTCAGAACTGTTCTGAAGGTTAAAGAAGACAAGGTACTGGAGAGCAAGGTACTGGTGCACACCGGCTGCTCTGTGAGTGACAGTGAAGCAGACTCTCCCCCAGGACCTGTGCCCGGACCTGTGCCTGGAACAAGAGTCTCTTCTATGGGGTCAAGCAACTGGCTCTTCCCACCAGCAGGGCAAATCCATCATATTCAGCAACTATTGGCCTCCCCCGCCTGGTGTAAGGTTATTGGGGGGTCATGACCCCATACCTTATATCCACTTTCTAGAAATAGTCCCCCTAAGAGAGGCCCAAAGCCCCCCACCCTAGCCCTGTGTGGCCTCTAAAGGCCTTTTGCTGACGAAGTGGACATCTCTGACCTTCCTGATGGCCTGTGCTCCTTCCAGCCAGAAAGTGTCTATGATCCTGTGACCCCTAAAAGCCCTGCTTTGCTAATGGTTTTATGATCTTCCCCACAGAATTCTCCCTTTGCCCTCCCCACCCACCCCCAGTCCCCTTTCAGTAGGTCCTAGTCAAAATAAACAACATTTATGACCAGAGCAGGATTCAAGGTCTGCCTTGCAAACAAATGCAGAGCCCTTTGAAGGTGCCTGGGGAATCCATCACATCCTGGGGTGTGACACTCCCCAGGCTCAAGGGGGGCTGGGCTGGGAAGGGGCTCAGGCCTGGGAAGCTGAGCTCTGGGCCCTGGATCTGGGTTTGGAGTCTGAGGATCCCGTGCTGCCCCCAGGGCTCCCTCCTTGTGCTGCCCCCAGGGCTCCCTCCTCGGCACCAAGCCCAACCTCCATGCAAGAGAAGGAGGGAGGAGGGAGAAGGGGCACTGGACATGGCCCGAGGTGTCCACTGTGACCAGCAACCTCTCCTGCCTGGTGTGCAGGCCCCTTGGGGGCCAAGGCTTACCTTGGTATGGCATCAGGGAAGAAGGAGATCAAACAAAAGGGAGGTGGGGGGAATAAAGAGGTAAGCAGAGAAACAGGCAGCAAACAGGAGCTGATGAGAGGGTCTCAGGCCCCTGAGCATGAGATGCCTCTGCCTGGCTCAACCTTTTCTGGCAGGCACGGCCACGGAGCAGGTTTGTTTTCAAGGGGGACTGGCCCTGCCTGGGGGACTGTTGTTGGAGAATATTAATGTGGGATTCCCAAAGGCCCAGGTCTGAGAGCAGCTTTCTAGGACCCGCAGCACAAGGCTTTCTTCAGCCACCACACCAGCCTCCAGAACTGGGGCACGGGCCTGGGGGCTGGATTCTGACTCAGGGCTGCGGGAGGGAGAGAACGTTCCTCCTGAGGGCTGTGCCTTCTCATTTACCCTGCTAAAAATATTACGCCATCCAACAGGTGGGGGGAGGCGCTAGACAGGAAATCTGTCTCTGTAGCAGAGGCATCTATTACATTTATCAGGTACCCACTTATAGTGTTTGCATATATGGCATATAATTAATGTTTGACGAGTGAGTCAGAGAGAGAGGGATTGGAAAGGAAACAAAGAAACAGCTGGAAATGCAGGTATGAGTTTTTCCAGGATAAATGTAGTTTGTTCAAAATTATTCTTTTCCTAAATGAAGAATCATTTTAGTAACTTTTTATGACCTTTGCATGACAAGCAAATTTATAACTTTTAGCAAAGTGCCCTGGTGCTTCAGATATAAAAGGTCCTTCATAGCATATAGAGTTTTAGGGCTAGAACACTCTTGGAGATCCAATGGGTCTCAACCTTGGTTGAACTTAGAATCACCTGATGGGGGCTGGTTTAAAAAAAATGAGATGGTGGGACTCACCTCCCAGAGATCTGGTCTAATCATTCTGGGGTGGAGTCCAAGAATTATATTTCTTAAAAGCTCCCCAGAAGATTCCACTGTGCATTGAGGGTTGAGAACCATCCATCTAGGTTGAGACTTTACAGATATGAAAACTGAGGCCCAGAGAGCAGGTTGCCTAGATTCACACAACTAACTGGTAGCAGAACCAGGACCAGAGAAGCTGATCAGGTATCCTGACTCTTATCTACCTCTCTGACATGTTTGTTAAATGAGCAAATAAAAGATTGATACTCTTTTGGAGGCACTTCTGTCTGCATAGACCAGCTACCCAACCCCCTCTCCCACCCCCACATTTTCATGTTATTTTCATCAGAGGCTAGAGAGGCTGGCATCTTGACCCTGCTCTTCCAGGCTCCCCATCCTGAAGGCCTCAGGGTTCATATAGGGCAAATGCACAGAGGTCCCAGTACAAAAACTGTCCACCATGGCTATTGCTCCATGGCCATATGGAACATGCCAGTGAATGTCTATGTACTCCCCAGAGCAGGGGTGGAGGAATGTGTAAGTGTGTGTGTGCAAAAGTGCACATGTACATAGATGCACATTTAGATACACAGCAGTCTCCTGCAAGTGGGCACACATCCTTCTGGGCACATCAGCACTTGGCGGTTAGAGCACTTCCATGTGTACATGTAAATATCCACGTGCAGGATGACATGCATGTTGAATGTTAGCATCCATCTCTGCAGCAGTATACGTAATTGTGTGAGAAAATATGTGTAAATGCACCAAAGACTCTGAAATGCTGCCCAATGTATGTGCTGGTTCATGTGTCCAGAATTGTGTACATATACACAAAGCTAAATCTACATTTACAAAAGCTACGTTTATATTTACCAGCAAAGGCACGTATATGAAAATATGTACATGGCTGGCTGCCCATGAGACTAAGTGTGACTGGCAGTCTGCGTGTGTAGGGTGCAGGTTTACGTGTGAGAGAAAGGTTTCTGCTGTTTCTATCACATTTCTCCTAAGTAATCATTGGGAAATATATGTGTCGGAAAACTGTATCTTTCATGCTTAAATATATCTCGGCATATATAAATGAAACATGATATTGTGCCGACTGAGATGCTACACATTAACATTGTTTATCATTGATAGAATTAAATAACCCATGCAAGGCCCTGGCAGCATTTCTTACAATTTTATTTAACACTGTTTTGGCCAAGCAGCATTTGGCAAGCACACACATACATTGTAGACTACTACAACAAATGCACAATTTGTAGGATATAATACACAACATATGAGTAGTATAACAGAAAAGTGTCATTTAAAAACCTCAAACTGTCCCCATATTTCTTTGGGCTCACCTTCTTCTCCTTCCTTCCCCAAACCTGATTAAAACCTACCCCTTCACACTCCTCCAGGAGGTCTCTGCATGTGTAGTAAAGACAGATAAAGTGGAAGGTGAGGGTTTGGGGTAGGCGAAGAGATAACACTCCAAGACCTGGTCTCTGGAATGTGTCTGCCCCTCCCCAGTCTGTCACAGGAAGGCCCATGCCCCAGCATGTGTTAAAACAGGGAGACCAAAGGAAGCATTTTTTCATAGGTTCTGCAGACCCTCAGCGTTAACTGACAAAGTTATTCATTCAGAAAGAGGAAATGGAGCATTGCACTTATCAAATGGTAAATTCTTCATCGAAAGATTTCACAGGAATGCTCCCCTGCTTTTCTTTCTCGTAAGTGTTGAAACTATATCCTTCCTGGGGCCCAAACAACAACAACCTTGCACACATAGTGATGGGCCTGCCAGCTCACCTTCCGAAATTGTGTGCCGACCAGCGGACTAGAATGTTGGCTGACTTATGGATAGCCAGAGGGAAAAGAAAAACTAAAGAGCTGGGAAGGCTTGGTCTTCTTCTACAAGACCAAACTGGAACATGAGCGAGAAGATGGCAGAACCACAAATGAGCAACAAACAAGCTAAGAAGGCTTCCTTAGCAGCCACTGGGCAGCGATGAGACATTGCATTTATCCCCCAAAGATTATGAACAAATGGCGCTTGCAGGTCTTTCCAAACTTGCCCAAAACTTCTTCATCTCCCAAGAGTCAGGCCGCGATCCCACATGGAACCTCAAAGCTCTGCTCTCTAGGAATCTGTTTTTAACCATCTCTGGGCTTCATTTTGGCATGACAGTACCCGGATTAAGACAAGGAACCCCTCCCTATGCCTGCTTTCCTGGCTTCTAAGTTTCTCTCACTACCTTTCCTCCTACTGAGACACCTTAGACTAGGCGGTAAAGGGGGCCAAGTCCAATTTAAACAGCAATTCGACTCACCCTTCCCACCCTTGCTCCCCAAATCCTCTGCCACCAGCAATGAAGTCATCAGAACTGTCTTTTCAGGCCCCTCTCCAGGGATCAGCATGGATATCAGCCAACCTGCTTGGGGGACAGCTGAATGCCAGCACCAGAATATGTCGTAGCATCTTCACACTGCTGAAGTCAGGAAGTTGGCTCACCGGAGCCCAGTGCCGTGGGATGTCTCCTGAGTGAATACAGAAGAAAAGAGTTTCCTATGTTTGGATTTGAAGTGAGATGGGTGGAAAGCACTCATCAGTGTAAGTGCACCCCCCCAACACACACACACACACACACACACACACACACACACACACCCTGTCCACGCAGACGAAATCATGAATCATCTCCGTGGCTGAACATTTTAGCGTTCAGTAATATTCTCAGAGGCCCAAGGTTTTCAGCCAAATCCCAGGTCTGTGCACAAGGACACTGCATAAATCCCTCCCCTTATGAAAGGCCAGTCTGAGCAGATGGGACCACTCTTAAGTAAACTGTGCAGCCCTCCCCTCATCCATCTCAGAAGGAGCGGCAGGGGGCTGGCCCTACCAGCCTCCAGAGAGCAGACAGCGGCAGAAGCTGTTAATTCTTGAGGCTAATGTTCACATCCCCAACTTATCCGTCTGAGGGGAGGTGTCCATTTAACCACACACTCCTCCCCCAAGGAGAAATCAGATCTTGAAGTCAGATTGGAGGAACTGCCGCAGGACGAGTGGTGGCCGGAGGTGGGAAACGGAACATGAGTACTAGAGAGCCGCCAGGTCTAGGAGGGAGAGGCAGAAGGGCTTCTCAAACCCAGTTCTTTCCACGTTAAGTCTGGGGAAACAACCTCCCTGCAACTCCTCTTTCTGGTGACCTGCCTCATTAATATTTATTAAACAAGAGATTTAAAAAAAAAAAAAAAGGAGAAGAAAGGGCCAGATAATTAAACACTCAGCGGAGGTAGATGGCATCAGGTAGGCCACAGTCGAGGCTGAACGTGTGCCCTGTACCTTCTACCTCCCCAGCCCCTGCTGCTGTGTCAGGAAGACGCGAGGCAGGTGGATGGAGAAAGAGACAGACTCAGGCACTCCAGGTGCTCACCAGGAAATGCACGGACTGTGAAATTACACCAGGGCCGGACAACTTACCACCACACTGGAACCCTTGGGGTACTGAAATAATTAACTTGCTAATCAGCTATACCTTGCTCTTTCCTTTCTTCCTGGAAAAAAACAATTGCAAATCGCCTCCCCATCAGGTTCCCATGTCAGTCACTTGGAGACAAATGATGCTTTTGAAGAAATACGCTCTCTGTCGCCATGTAGACTGAAATGGGTCACACCAAGTCAGGCCTCCTCCTTCTCCCCCACCCCTTCCCACCAGGCCTCAGGGGGCACGCAGAGACAGAATGTTTCTGGAGATGCAGGGTTTTTTTTTTTTCCATCCACGGCACAGAGCTTTTCCATCTCTGCTAAGCTTTCCCGCTTTTGGTCCTCTTTAGCCTGCTTGCTGGCGCTAAACAGCCAAGATCCATGTGGAGAAAAGAGGATTGATTAGAATCGTAATAATAATCCCTGGCATCCGTCCGGCTTTAGCGTTCGCAAAGTGTTTTCACACATTATCTCATTCGGTCAGAGGAGGTCGGAGCTGGAAGGGACCTCAGCAATCATTTAGCCGAATCCCCTGGTGTTACAGATGGGAAAAACTGAGGCCCAGAAACGTTAAACGTCTTCCCCAAAGGCCAGAGACAGTGTGCCCGGGTCCCCACAACTCATTGTCTAGGGATCCTGCGCTGCCCTCAATCCTTTGAGACGATGGAAAAGGCACGGTCACCATTCTGTTCCACAGTAGATAGGAACCAAGACATCTAAAATTTAAAAGAGTAGGACATGAGACTGAATAAAAGCAGCTCCCGTAAGGAATGCCTTGGGGGAGTGGGAGTGGGAGAGATGGTTCCTCTACGACCTGAACAGAACATGTTAATTAACAAACTTCCCCTTTTCTTTGTCCCCCTCGCCTCACCACCTCTCTCCAGATTTAGAAATAGGAACATGATGCAGTTTGGGATCTAAGGCTTAATTCGGCTGCAGGTCCCCGGGGGTAGGGGAAGGGAGGCTTTGCTTGGATTCAAATCTGGCACCTACATTCCCAAGGGTTCACAGCGTGATGGGCCTGTGTGTGCACATGTGTGTCCACTCAAGACATTGGATTTAGCGGTGAAAAACAGGCATCTTGATCCTTTCACAGATCAGATGCTTTGCAAATTAATGGCTCTTTTCCCCCAAGGCTCTGAGGAGGTTAAAAAAGATTTCTGGTGAAGGGGGGAAAAAGGTGGAAAAATATACAACGGGGAAAGGAAGCAAAACTGACATTGGATTGTGTCAGGAGAACACTTCCCCGTGAATGGCACGTGTGTGTCTGGACGTGGGTCTCTGCATTTCCACCAGGCTGCCGTGCCCCCGATGCCCGAGCCTGTTGGAAGGTAAGCGGTTCCTTTGTGTGTTCGATTATTACTAAGCCCAACTCTTTTCCCTCTAAAACTCCTTCTTCTCCCTGTTGAGCTGACCATGCTTCTGGATTTATGAAGAGAGATGTTTTAGCAGAAATCCCCCAGAGTGTCCCATCAGCCCTAAATCCCAGGCCCGCTCACCCCCCCAAGACCCCATGACACACAGCATGCCAACACGGCTTCCTCTTGCCTATGCATTAGCCATCCATTGTGGCAACCTGACATCTCTCACACATAAAACCGTAAGAGAGAAATAAAATATCTGTCTCTTGGCGAAAATAAAGCTTTGCCTCCCTCCTGATGTATAGGATATAAAATAAAGCCGCGGCTCCAATAGTGGCTTTTCCTTATGCCGGAGTTGCCTTTGCACACACGGAGACAATGAAGACGGATGGTTTGGGACGAGGCCCAGCCTCCTGGGGCCGCCTTCACCCTCTTTTATTATAGTCTCTCCCCCCTCCCCGCCTTTTTCTTTCTTCTTTACTTTCTTTCCTTTCTGCTTTGGATTTGCCTTTTATATGCCCTTCTCTTTCTTTCCTCTAGAACTTTCTTCCTCTCGCTCACTTTCTTTCTGCAGCTTGACAGAGACAGTGAGGAAGGAGCCAAGTTTCTCACCTTCTCAAACACACCGCCATCGCCACTGCCTCCCCTCTCCGGGTCCCCAACTCTCCCTGGACCACCAGCTTCTATGACTAATTTTGCCCTGATTGCTTGGGGATTTGCTTTGGTCAAATGTACAAATGTTCCCAAGGGACAATTAAAAACATGTTTAGTTGGGGGAAGGCGGGCGGTGGATTTTTTTTTTTCTAGGGAGGTGCCCTTCCTCCCTCCTTCTACTCCCTGGGCTGGGAGGTTTATAGATCTCAGCATTTATTTATTTAGCCTCTGAGGAGGCCAACAGAGCAAAGATGCCACCTCGCAGGGGTGAGAGTTGACATTCACCTCCCAGAGCAGAGCCTCAAAGCTGCATCACCAGACAGACTGTGGGCCTTGGACCCCTTCAAGCCAACTCAGCTAGCAAGGGGCCCATGGGGTCCAACACTGTCTCCCCAGTCCTGAGAACTGAGGGTGCTGAGAACTGCTGGGGAGTCAGGGGGGCCCTCCCCACACTAACACAGACAGACCAGAGCTGTCCCTCTCATAGGCACACAGGTCGAGACTGGCCACCTCCTTGCCCTCCCACACACTCAACACAGTGTCTACCTTTTTCCTCCTTTGTCCCTGGAGGCCTCACTCTTGCCAGGTGGCAACCACTCCCTTCTGTGCTTCTGTGCCTGGGTGAGTTTGTCTCTAGAAGCCTCCCCCCACCCTCGCCCTGACCTCATCCCTCTGATGCTCTCCTTGCACCCACCCCATTCGAAGCCTTACCTGCTCTGTGGGACTGCAGGACACATCCCAGATCCCGGGAGGGGTAAGCAGTAGTTACCTGAAAGGAGGCAGGTGCAGGGCCTGGGCCCCTGGGGGAAGGACAGGGCAGTGGGAGCTTTGGTGTTGCCTGGAGGTAAGAAATGTGCAGGGGGTGGGGTTCAGCCTCTGAGACTGAGCTCCCCAAGCAGAGGCCTGAAGAAGGGCCTCAGAGTGTGTAACCAGGTCCCCCTCATCTGAAGAGATCTTTATTAATGCTGCCCAAACCTGGAGGGGCAAGGAGCAACATCTATTGAACTCTGCCCAAAAAGTGGGGGAGAGCGGGCTTAGAGCTGCCAAGTCCCAAAGAAACTCAATCCCAGTCCCAAAGGTTGTTAGCTTTGGGGTTCCCCTCTCTTCTCCCTCCCTCCCTCCACTTGATATCTCTCCAGATATCGGCAGTGACCACCGCCATTAGGTAAGGGGAGAGAGTCAATTAGCGCGAGGATTAATTACTCTGAGGCACGAGCCCCGTTTGTCTTCCTTACTGGGTGTGAATGTGTGTTCAGACAGAGGAACACGGGCACGCACCCAAATACACATTGTTGTCACGCCGTCTTAGACGTTTTATTTATTTGTTGGATTCCTGCCCAGAGCCGCTCACACGCTTTTCCACGGGCGCCGAGTCGCGCACCAAACACGCCGCCTCCTTTTCTCCCGGCTGCGAGCCCGCCCGCCACGCGCCGCACCCCCTCCGCGACCGCGCGACGCCCCCGCGGCGCCTCCCGGGTCCTCGGCTCCGCGCCTCTCCCCGCCGCCTTTTCTGTTTCGGGATGTCTTTCTGGGTCTCTTTTCCGCTTCTTTTTCTCCTCTCTTCCAAGCATTTTCCCTACACATCTTTCCTCCCTTTATCCCCGCTTGCTTTTCCACATCCCTTCTCTTCTTTCCTCGGGGTTTCTGTCCCTCTCGCCTTACTTCTGTCTCTCTCCTCTCTCTTCTCCAGCTCACCCTCTCCCTTCCGAGATTATCCACCTCCTGTCCTTGCTCGGCGACGCTGCGCTGACTTGCATCTGAGATCACCACACTGGACCTCGCTGTCCTACCCCCCGCCATGCCCAGGGTCCCTCCAGCCCTCGTGGGAAGCCAGCGTTGTTTACCCAGGCCGAGCGCACACCGTGACGCCCCAGCCGGATGCTGCCCTTTCCTGGCCCCGCAGTCCCTGCCTTTCCCACCCCCGCCCAGGCCCTCCAGGCTTGGAAAACGTGGCCAGGGGCAAAGTGCACACTGGAGCAAGGTGACGAGCCCCCGCACCTCAACTTCTCACCTTCAGTAGTGCGCTGACCGAGGGATCTCGGGCAAGCCCCTAACTTGGGCTTCTAGCCCCAGAAACGGAAACAATTACAATCCGTCTCTCCCACCCCTAATCCCCTTACTATGCGGTTCAGGGAAGATAGTGATACAAACTGTAAGGCACTGAACACAGTGGATCATGTCCACCAGAGAGCGATGGATGAGGTTAAGGCAACCTGAGTCAGAAGAGAACGAGAGGGGAAGGAGAGGGTGGGAGAGGTTGGCGATCAGATCCGAGGGACCCCCGGCCAAACAGTTCCCTGCGTCGCATTTTACTGCGTCCTCACCGAGTCTGTGCAGAGTTTGCTGGGCCTCCAGGATGGGCAGGTCCTGGGATGCTCTCGGCTCGCTCCTTCCTCTCTCCTCCTGGACGGGTGTGGCCGGGCGCGCAGTTGCCCGCGGTTCTGCACAGAGCAACCACCTAGGCCGGCTCCGCCCCAGGCGCCTCCTTTCGCGACCTAACGGCCCTTTTCTGGGGGGCGTGGGTTGGACAGAAGCGTGATGGGAGAGGAGGGAAGACGCCAGGGGCGGCCGCCACTCTCGGGATCAATAGCAGCCGCGGTGACTGGGTAGGCTCGGTCCTTGGGCCGCGCAATCCACTCGGGAACGTCGCGGCAAGGAGAGGAGGTGGGGCTCGGGACCGCGGAGGCGGCGGGAGGAAAGCGTGTGCGGGAGGGGGCGCCTTCAGATCCCCAAACTGCAGGGCAACTGGGGAGGGCTGACAGAACTCTCTCCACTCCCAGTTCGGGGACAGGCTCCCTCCTCTCAGGGTGATCCTCAAGGAGCTTCTCAGAAGAGAAAGCTAGTCCGTGCTGGCCGCTTCTGGGCCGTTTGGGGCCTTTTCCGAGGGTGCCTGGCAAAGGGGTGGAAAAGATTCTGCGGCCACTGAGCGATGCACCTGCCCTGAAGATGACCCTAAGGGCACCTCCTCCAGAGAATGTACGGTCCTGGGGCGATGTAAGTGGTTGTGGGTCAGTGTGACTTGGAGGACGTCGGGTAGGGAAGCGCTTGTGTACTTGAGGACGCAGACGCGTCGGCGAAGGTGAGGAGGGAAGGCTGGCGCTCACCGCTGGACCGGCATTGGTTTAAATAAAGAACTGAGCTGAGCGGCTTCGGAGGCCAATTTAGAAAGCTCGGTCAGTTTTCTCTCCGTGTCTCTGCGACCGATTATGTTTTAAAATAAAAGCTCAATGAAAACGAAAAACAACAACATTAGTCTAGTGTACTGTCTGCGTGGACGCGTTAAATCTGGACTTTAAACCTAGAATCAGAAGCCAAGAGGTGCACCTTGCCTTGCGCTCCCAGACGCCCTCCTAGGCGCCAGGGTTGGCGCCCATGGACCTGTTTACTGCGCCATCTGGACCCCGCAACAAGCAGAGCCCAAGCCCTAGAGCCAGAGTCCTGCCCTCGCCCCCAACTGCGCTGGCCCATCTGTGGGGAGGCACCCTCTTCCCCCCACATCTATGTCCCAAGGTCCCTGCACCCCTGAAAGGATGGAGCAACCTTCTACTGCCCACCAGAGAAAAGTGGCGGGCGGTGGGTTCGAGAAGGGCCGGCAGGCAGGTCCAGCTGTGGCCCTGTAGGTCCCCACCGACCGTCCCCTACCCCATCATGGCCCCTCTGCTTTGCATGAGAAGGAGCCCAGCTGGGGCAGGGGCGGAGGCCAGCCACCCGGGGCTGGGGCCACTATAGATTCCAGAAAGAGGCGGTTGAGCCAAGGGCGCTAGCAGCGAGAACCCGGGCAGCTGGGGTAGGGAGAGGTGAGGGCTGCTGGGCTGGACCAGCTCCTCCCTGCGGGCCTCAGCCTGCACAGCGGGCTGGGAGGCGCCTCCGGGTCCAGGTGGAGAAAGTAAGGACCCGGCGCTATGCGGCTCTTAGCGCCTGCTGGGGTGCCAGGACACTACCGGTACGGGTCGGCTTGCTCCAGGAAATGTCGGGTCCGCAGGAGGAGCGCAAAGCGCGAAGCCAAGTCCAAGCCCATGGAGCATGCCAGCTAGGTCGGAGAACCGCCTCCTCCATCCCATTCCCTGCCCTGCCCTGCCCTGCCCTGAACCCCGGACTGAGAGGGACTGGTGGCGGGGAGGGGGAGTTGGTGCACGCGAGTTAACCTCTGCGCTGCCCTGGCCAGCACCTGGGAGCCCGAGACCAGGTATGCATGTGCAGGGGAGTGAGAAGAAAGCTTTAGGGGCCCAGCGCCCAAAGGTCAGGACGGGGCGGAGCACCAAAGAGTCGCACTGCGGGCCTCGGCCGGCCGGCTTCGGTTTCCAATGAAAAGGTGACGCTGGCGGCAAGGTAGAGACTGCACGGGCGTCGGGAATGCGAGTGGAGTCAGGAAAGGGACGTTGGCAGAGCCGTAAAACTCAACAATCCCACGGGGCGCCAGACATCAAATTCGCTGTAGCGACCTCCCAGTTCGTCCGAAGAGGGTATGTCATTTCCAGAGCCGGATTCCCTGCCAGCCCAGGTTCATTGCAACTGCGTTTCCGCCGACATTTCCCCCCACTCAGCTCTCAAACCCTACGTGGAAATTCTCACCCCTGTATCGCGAGTGAGGTCAAAAAGCCAATCCAAAAACACCAGCTACTGCTAGCTGACCGCCCACCCTTCCTTCCTTCCATATTAGGGCCAGATGTGCCTTTCTAGCACCACCACCCCCCAAATAAAACAAAAATGGGGAACAAAAGTGGAACCGCCTAGCCCTGCCTTCAGACTTCACTTCGGAGAAATTCCAGTTAAGCCTAGAAATGATGCGGTTGAAACCATTTGAGGTTTGACTTGAGTGCTCCAAGGAACTAGAATAACTCTCCGAGGCAAAGCTGTCAAGACCCGGATCTGTCCACCAAGTCTGGGAGCAATCACCCAAGTGGGTGGTGGTCCCGAGTCCATACCCAGAGCGGAATTAGGGAGTTAGGGGCTCCCCAAGGAGTGAACTATGGAGGGCATGGTTTGCTGTTGTCTGGGGAAGCCGGTGCCAGCCCAAAGCCTGGAAAAGGGGAGGATAGCAGCTGAGCACACTCTGCCCGTGCACTGCACACCCCAATCTACTGCAGCCTCTTCGTGGCGCCCGGGCACCGCCGCTCCTGCCCGCTTCCCACCGTCACTATCACCACCCCCCAGCCGCCCCGGGAGCCCCGCGGCTTCCCGCGTAGTCGTTTGTTTTTGTATGTAAAAGATGTCTCCGGATCACAGTTTTCTCACAACTTCTCGCCAGGGTTGCAACTCCTCACCCGAGGCGCTCCCCACCCACTCCTTTCCCCTCCCGGGCGCCGCGCCTCCGGTCTCCCCGCCCCCACCAGGAAACCGCCCCACTGAACTTTTCGAGAGCCCGCTGCGGGAGAGGGACACCCAGATCTCCCGGAGACTCGGACCCTGTGGACTTTGGATGGATTGGGGGAGGGGACACAGAGACTGGAGGGAGATTCTGCTGCCAAGTACTCCCTCCCCCTTCAAAAACGCGCGCCGTGCGGTAGACAAACTTCCAGGTCAAGAAAGCAAGGGGGGAAAATGCCAACACCCGCTGAACTGCAAAGCCAAGTGGTGCAGTGGGGCCGCCTGGGATTCGGGACCCGGCAGCACCCCAACCTTCACCAAGGCTCGGTTTGGGATTATCCCCACTCTCCTGCAGAACTCTGGCATCCGCCTGCGCCTATTCCCGCCCTCTCTCAGTCCCTCCCACCGAAAACAACGCCTTACCGGAGCAGGAGGGGCCCAGGCACCGCGCTGCCCGCCGCCCGCGTCGCGCGGGGCCGCGGGTGCCGCCGCCACTGATCCTCTAAACGCGGTCTCCCCGCACTCTCCCTGGCCGGGGGATGCAGAATGGTTTACAGAGGGACCGCGAAGCGCTGATTGGTCACAGGCCGCCGTGACGTCGGCGGGCGCTGCATTAAGGCGAGGGGGCTTCCAGAGCTCAGCCAACAGCCAGGAGCAGTGACCGAGCCGCCGGAGCTGGGGAGAGACGCGCCGGGGCGGCGGACTGGGCCAGCAGACCAGGGACCGAGGGACGCGCGCCCGGGGAGAGCCAGCAACAAGCCGCGGCCCAGGCGGCAACAGCGGCGGCCCGCGCCGAGCTGTTCCAGCCGCCGGCCTACTGTAGCCGCTACACCAGGACATTTTCAAAAAGCTCTCCAAGCTGCCCCCCTCCTCCCCGACTCTTCCCGCTGCAAAAGACAAAAACAAAAAAGGAGGCTAGAAAGGAAACCCAGATTTTCCACCACAACGAGAAAAGGAAAAAGGGGCAAAAGGAAAGAAAGTCGAGCGACTGTGGGGTTAGACCGAGGCAGCGGAGCGTGGGCCGAGCGATGCGGGGCTGCGCGCCCAGGCGGCCGCGAGTTGTGACTGGAGCCACGATGCACGGCCAGGCGCGGTGAGGAGCCAGCCTGTATAGCCTCCCCGAAGGAGCCCAGGCACTGGGAGGGCCGCCCCGAGGACACGGAGGCCGCCGGGCCGGCCACCGGCCGAGGTGACTGGGCTGGGGCGGTGGGGAGCGAGCGAGTGCGCCTGGCTGCGTCCGCCCAGAGTTGTCCCTCTCTGTTTTCGATTGACACAAACACTTCTCCAAAAGGGGGGAAACCTAAGCAACAACAGCAGTCAACAACAAGCTCTTCCTCCCAACCCTCCCCTTCCTCCCTCCCTCCTCGGCCTGTCCCCGCCCCCTCCCCCAGGCCCAGCGCGGGCGCCCGGCGCGTCCCGACCCGCTGCGCGATGCCGGCAGTTTAGGATCCAAAGCTTCTCTACCCGTTTTGTTCTTTCCTTTTCTTTTTTAAAAAGAGGGGGGAAATCCCAGTGGTGGGCAGCCTGGCACGCACACACTCGCCCTCATACCCCGACAAAAGCAGATGCACTTTGACTTCTGACAGCTCTACCTCAAGCCCGAGAGAACTCAGAAGCGCTTTCCCCGCAACCGCAGCTCGCCGAGTCGTCGTCGTCTTCTCCGTCTCCGTTTTATTTATTTATTTCCACTCCCGCCGCCGTTCTCGGTGACCTTCACTCCTACGCGGGCTCTGGGCAGAAGGGTCGCATTCTCGCCCTCCTGAGACTCCTTTTCCTCGCCCCGGGAGCTGAGGCGGTGCCGCTCCGCCCCGGAGCCCTGGGACTCCCGGCTGCACACTTCACAGAGACGCCCCCCGTCCCCCACCAACCTCGTTTCCCCCCTTTGATTTCCTGGTGCGGGTTTTGCCTCCTCTTTTTGGAGGGGCTGGGGAGCTCGTGCCGGTCATCTTCGGGAGTCATCCCCTCGGCTCTACTTTGTCCCTCTCTCTCCGGGCCTCACCAGACCAGATCAAACCAAAGACCATGGTGCACTGTGCCGGCTGCAAAAGGCCCATCCTGGACCGCTTTCTCTTGAACGTGCTGGACAGGGCCTGGCACGTCAAGTGCGTCCAGTGCTGTGAATGTAAATGCAACCTGACGGAGAAGTGCTTCTCCCGGGAAGGCAAGCTCTACTGCAAGAACGACTTCTTCCGGTGAGTACTTCCCTCCCACGCCTCTGCTGCTCCCTCCCCGCGGGCCCTTCCCGGCCGGCTTTGGATCAGAGGTCAGCGTGGCCCGGCGGCCGAGTTAGGAGCTGCCTCTGGAGAGGGCAGCCAAGTCCTGCAAGCGCCCGCCTCTTCGCCAGCTGGCGCGCTGGGCGCTCGGTACCCTGCCCTGCTTGCGTCCTGGAAACTGTGGATCTGGTCTTGGCTGCACGTGCCTGGGAAGAAAGGGTCTGAGTCCGCCTCGGCCCAGAAGCCCTTCAAGCTTTGAAGAGACAGGGCAGCCTTGGGCATTTTAGCTTGCACTCGGGTTTTTCCCGGAGCCAAGCTCTGCAGCCTTCTCCCGGGCTCCCGGGTGGCTTGCCCTCCAGGCTGAGCTTAGATGCCGGGGTTCGCTCCCTGCCACTGCCTTTTTTGACTCTGAGAGGTCTTGGCGGGAACCGCGGAGCCTTTTGCGCGGAGTGTCCAGGCCATCTGTCGTGGCAGCGGCAGGAAAGAGCTCGGCGTCAAGGCCGATCCGGCATACCCCGGGGTCTACGCGAACCCCTGATCGGCCTTTAAGCATAGACTTGGGCAAACCGCTGCACAGCCTGCGAGCTTTTTCCTGCTTCCCCGGCTGCTGGGGCTTGGCGGGTGGTTCGGCCTGGGCCCAAAGCCGCCTCTGACTCTGAGGGGCGGGCTCTGCTCCTAGGCACTGCCAGCCACAGACCCCCACCTCCTTGCTGAAACCCAGGGAAAAACCCAGACCCCGCTTGTTGGAGCCGGAGGACTTCTCCCTAGTCCCTTCCTCCGTTTAGCATTTTAATTATAATGTCTTAAACGCACTATTTTGCCACCTCATCCACACAAACACACAAGTCAATGGAAAAGAACAGGCGCAAATGCAAATTGTAATTTCACTGTGCGGATTTGAAATCTCCCAGTTTACTCGGCTGACTTAGTCTCTGTTTCTCTCAGAGTTTGTGGTGATAGATAAAACTAGGAAACACAGAAGAGGAGGGATTGAAGCCACCCGGGCCGCTTTGCCCAGAGGGACAGGACACGCTGTCTCCAATGCCGCTCCAGGATGTGTGGCTCAGGTTTTGGGGAACCGCGGAGCAAACCTCCGTGCACCCTTGTAATGCCCAGAGGAAGCCCGGGCTGAGCCTCTGAGCCTCCGCCGCCAGCTGCGCGGGGTTTCCTCGGCAATGACTGGATCATAGCTGGAGGGCAGCGAACCGTACCCGCTGCCAGTGGGTCCCTGAGGCCTGGCTTCAGCAAAGCGGGGCAGGGCGCCTAGAGTGGGTTCATCCCCGCCGGGGCTCCCGCTTGCACCAACCTGCCAGGCTCTGGGCACGAACGTGGCGGCGGCCCAGCTACCGCTACCCGGGTTCTCCGCCGCTGTTTGTTTACCAACCGCGGATAACCTCGCCAAACCACCGCCGGCGCGCGGGTCCTTTTGAGTTAAAAGGTGGCGCTAGGAGAGAAAAGCGGCTCTCCGGATGCGTTCATACGGAGCTCTAATTCCAATCTGACTTTTCTGAATCTAATCAGAAAATAAGTGGCCCAGTCCTCCTTTCCGATCGCCCGTCTTGTCGACTTCTTCGGAGATTCTTCTTTCCTCTGGGATAACACTGGGGTTTGAGGCTGGGGTTAGAGGGCAGCTTGGGCCCCTCGCTCTAACTGTGTGTATCTCCTCCCTGACTTTTCCCTGCTGCCCCGCGCTCTCTCCTCCTGCCCCCTCACCCGTTTCATCCTTATGCTGCCTCTTTCTTTTGGCGCGCTTTCTCCCCTTCTTTTCTCCCTTCCTTCCTTCTGTCTTTCTTCTTCCACTTTCTACTTCTCTCTCTCCCGCTACCATCTTTTCCCCGGCCTCTGTCTCCCCCTGCCCCTGGCCAACCCGCCAACCCGTCCCCCCAACCCCTGCAGGTGTTTCGGTACCAAATGCGCGGGCTGCGCGCAGGGCATCTCCCCTAGCGACCTGGTGAGGAGAGCGCGAAGCAAAGTATTTCACCTGAACTGCTTCACCTGCATGATGTGTAACAAGCAGCTCTCCACCGGTGAGGAGCTCTACATCATCGACGAGAATAAGTTCGTCTGCAAAGAGGATTACCTAAGTAACAGCAGTGTCGCCAAAGAGAACAGCCTCCACTCGGGTGAGGCCCCAATTCCCGGGTCGCGAGGGGCAGGCTGGGCTCGGGGAGGAAGGCTCGCCAAGGCCCCTGCTGACCGCTCCCTTCCCTCTTCTCAGCCACCACGGGCAGTGACCCCAGTTTGTCTCCGGATTCCCAAGACCCGTCACAGGACGACGCCAAGGACTCGGAGAGCGCCAACGTGTCGGACAAGGAAGGGGGCAGTAACGAGAATGACGACCAGAACCTGGGTGCCAAGCGGCGGGGACCGCGCACCACCATCAAAGCCAAGCAGCTGGAGACGCTGAAGGCCGCCTTCGCCGCTACGCCCAAGCCCACACGCCATATCCGTGAGCAGCTGGCGCAGGAGACTGGCCTCAACATGCGAGTCATTCAGGTCAGGCCCCTGGCGAGCCACCCCGTCCCCCAGACGCCCACCTGGCCACTCTAGGCACCCAGGCTGAGCCCGGAAGAGCCCAGAGTTGAGGAGGGGAGGGAGTCCGTGGAGACTGGGGGTGGAGGGAAAGGTGCTCAGACACACACTGACCCTGCTGGACCTTTGAAACCTCTTGTGATGCTGGAGCATCTGGAGATCCTTCTTCTTCCCAGCCCAACAGACATGATAGTGGCAGCAGAGGGGGAGGGGCAGGGTGCTCAGCATGAGGCTGGAGTAGAGGCATCCTTGAACACTATGGCCAGAGTTGAGACCCCTTTTTCTGCACGCGCACTTCAGGTTAGGCAGGAAGGAAGAGGTCTCAGTGTCCACTGGAGTCAGTCAGTTCCTCTGGCTTCTGCACAACCCCAACTTTGTGGGTATCTTGCCCCAGTTCCAGATCAAGGGACTTCCCCTCCAAAGAGAGGGGGTGGTCCTGGATTGAAAGGGAGGTGGTCAGGCAAGAGTCAGCTGTGTCTCAAAGTGTCTGAATGGGATTGGGGGGGCGGCTGGGTCTGTGCTTTGGGAGGAGGCGAGATCACTTGTGTTTCCGGCCAGCCAGAGTCTCTGGCTCCATCCTAGGTGTCCGGTCCACGGTGCCTGCAGGCCGTTGGAGGCTGTGGTGGATGAGCCTGGGAGCTTCGGTGTGTAGGCGCACACGTGTGCAGGCAGCCCTGTGGGGGAGCCCTGAGGCCTAGAGGGGCTGTGCAAACCTGTGTGCACGCATGGGAGGTTGTGTCTGTGTCACTATCTGTGAGACGCTGTGGATAAGTATGTTTGGCAGTGTGAGATTGTGTGTGCGTGTGAAAAGGAGATTGTGGGTTTTGGTGTCACTATGGTTGGGAAACTGTCAACAGTGGGCTGTTTATGTGTCTTTGTCACTATTATATGGGGGAGAGCCCTTCACGAGTCCATGAAATGGAAGCTCGGTGTGTGTCTGACACTAGTTTGGAGAGGCTTAGTGTCTGTGTGTACAGCCCCCCTCCCCGGAACTTGTGACTGAGATAGTGTCTGTTGGAAAAAACGCGACTGCGCGCCCCGACTGCCTCACGTCGGACAAGGCGGCCTGTCCAGCTCTGTTTAGGAACCCGGCTCACTATCGGCTCAGGGTCCGCCCCGCGTGGTCCTACTCAGAGACCCCCCCCACTACCTACACATAGACAGACACACAGAGCCCGGAATTGGCAGCTGGGCAGTGGAAGGGTGAGAGGCTAGGCCCGGCTGGGCACCCGGGGTCGGGGGGTGGAGTCTCCGCGGCCTCACCCCGCGGCGTGTGTGCTTCAGGTTTGGTTCCAGAACCGGCGCTCCAAGGAGCGGAGGATGAAGCAGCTGAGCGCGCTGGGCGCCCGGCGCCACGCCTTCTTCCGCAGTCCGCGCCGGATGCGGCCGCTCGTGGACCGCCTGGAGCCGGGCGAGCTCATCCCCAACGGCCCCTTCTCCTTCTACGGAGGTGGGTGCGCGGCCGAGTGGCGGGGCGCGGTCAGGTCGGGGGTGGCTTCGCTGGAAGCGGGTGGCAGCGCGGGAGGCACTCCTCGCTTTCTGTAAAGAAATGGAGCGTGTGGGAGAAAAGTGCCAAGGCTGGGGAGGAAAGCAAGGGGAGGAGGTGAGACCCAGGGCAGAATTCCCGACCCTGAATGAGGGGGGCGGGCAGGTAAGGAGCAGCTCTTGGGTTTGCGCCAAGCCTCCTCGCGCTCCCAGGCCCGCTGGGGCGCGCCACAAACGCCTGCTTCCCGGAGTCGCCCTCCCCAGCCCGCTCGGGGCGCGCCTTTCCGCCCTTCGTGTCCCGCCTGACATCCTCCTCCCCGCCGCTCCGCAGATTACCAGAGCGAGTACTACGGGCCCGGGGGCAACTACGACTTCTTCCCGCAAGGACCCCCCTCCTCTCAGGCCCAGACGCCAGTGGACCTACCCTTCGTGCCGTCGTCTGGGCCGTCCGGGACGCCCCTGGGTGGCCTGGAGCACCCGCTGCCGGGCCACCACCCGTCGAGCGAGGCGCAGCGGTTCACCGACATCCTGGCGCATCCCCCTGGGGACTCTCCCAGTCCGGAGCCCAGCCTGCCCGGGCCTCTGCACTCCATGTCGGCTGAGGTCTTCGGGCCCAGCCCGCCCTTCTCGTCGCTGTCAGTCAATGGCGGGACGAGCTATGGGAACCACCTGTCCCATCCCCCCGAAATGAACGAAGCGGCCGTGTGGTAGCGGGGTCTCCCTGGGTCCGCGGAGTTCGTGGTTGTACAGAAATGAACCTTTATTTAAGAAAAATACAAAAAAGAAAAAAAAAACTCTAAAAAGCAAGCCCCACCCTCTCCTTACTGCAGCCTTGAGAACCACTCTCCGTCTGGGGAGACCGATGGGAAAGGGGCACAAGAAATGGGATCCAGATCGCCTCGAGGTGGGACTGGGATCCGCGTACTGGCTGGCAAGGTGCAGAACTGGGGCTCCCCAAGGGAAAGGCAGACCTCTCCCCACCTCGCACCTGGACCCGGATCCGCGGCCAGAGCCCGCGGGAGTGAGCGCCTGGCAGGCGGGGAGGCGGGAAGACGTCTCCGGCAGCCGCGGGCGGCGCGCAGCCCCGCGAGCAGCCTGGAGCCCTGGGGAGGAAGGCGGGGCGGCGCAGTCGGGCGAGGGAGGTGAAGCGGCCGGGGGCACTCCCGGGCCAGCCAAGAGGTTTCTAGCTCTGGGATACCCTTTCTTAGTGTTGTCTCAGAGTTCAGCAACAGTGACAACAAACTCTTATAGCTTCAGAAACGCCGACCTGCTGTGCATCAGGTGGGACTATATATATATTTTTTGTCTATCTGGGTTTTTGGTTTTTGTTTTGCCAAAATTGCAAAATTCTAAATGTAAAGCCCTCAGTATCAACTCTTCTACCTTCACAAAACTCTACACACACATACACACACACGCACACACACATGGACACTCTGGATAGGACGGTCTCCAGCTAGACCTCTCAGTAAAATGACTTGAACATCAGCTGTACAAAGAAAAGTGTTCTACCTTCACACACAGAAAGTTTTAAAAAAAAGACTATTGAACTAAAAACAGTCAACTGTTTACGTATAATGTTAAATTCAGGAGTTCAGTGTTTTACTAATATATCCTGTTTTGAAAACCTCTTGTTCAAAAACAAAATGTTTTGAGCAATCAACCAAAATTGTTCCTTTTCTTTTCCTATAGATGTTCTGACAGATTTGCAGGGCTTTCGGCTCACTGTGCTAGTATGTAAAAAGATGTTGTTTACACGAGGCAAAGAGAAAACATGATATTCAGACAGTTGCCAAATAGAATAATTATAGCACAAATACTGTAAAGGTGCCTGGCACCAGCAACCCGAGAAAGTGTTAAAAAAAAAAAAAAGTGTTACAAGGTTTAAAAAAAAAACATCTTTGCTAATTTTTAGTCCTGTTGAACATTCATGGAATTGTTAATATGACTTATATAGACCCACACAGGTTTTATTTTTGTGTCTTTAAAATAAAAGTCCAAAATATTTAAATTTTATGGTCAAATATGCAGTCAACAGCTGCTACTTTTTTCTTTATATATTAAAATTTCTCATATGTCTTTTATTGTTCTAATAAACCTAAGCTTGTGTGACCTCCAGTGCATATTAGACCATTCACTGTATGAAAGAAAACATGTTGAATAAATTTGTGAGTTTTTAATAAAAATAGAAAATCTGATGTTTAGATAATTGGTGTGTTATTCGATGTTTTCAACAACTAGAGGGGAGCCCTAATGGGGAGTGGAATGGGCCCTCAGAAGCCAGGAGGAAGGAGAGGCAGGATTGGTTTGATAGATCCGTTTTTGCTCTGGCTGTGGCTGAACCCTTTTGCTAATGCCAGCCAAGCTTCTCTCCATGGCTTCCTGCTGTTATTAACTACAGATTTGCATTCTGTGGATTTAACTGATACAGTTGAAGAGATGTTTGCTGATAAGTTAATATAGAATTTGAAATAGAAATCAAATCCATGGCTAAAAACAAGTGGTCCCGGTCTCTGATTAGACATGAGATACAAAGCATTTTTTCTCCCCATCTCCCTGCACACGTAAAACCAGGCTTGTGAATGTCAGATACTTGTAAATATATAGTTAGAGGTGGTCCTTTTCAGTTTCAATTCATTTCCCATAGATAATCCTGCTTTCTAATTTGGTGGTTTGAAAGATAACGTAAAATGAATGTGCAGTACAGTTAGAAATGAAATACTTTAATCCCTTTCACAGAACTGATATGAAATTGTTGTTTTATGGTATTTGTCACATTTGAAGTTCCCTAGAAGGAAACTATTTTGTCTGGCACAAGATACATATTAAGTTTCTCTGAAAGCTGAACAAAACTAACTAATATAGAAATCAAATATCAACTGGGAGTTGCCAATAGGTTCTGAAAAGTAGTTCAATCCTTTCCAAGCCTTCATTAAACTTGGAAAATTTTTGAATATTTTATCTACTATGAAATACTCCTATGTGGGTGTATATGAGTGTTAAAATCAGACAATACTAGAGTTCCAGAATTTCTTTTCCATATCACCTAGATTTCAGTCTGGATTATTTATTTCCTTATTTAAAAAAGCAAAAGTTTTACATTAAATGGCATGTAATTTCCAGTGCTGTTTTCATATTTTGTTAAGACACCGCCAAGTTTATCTTTCCTGCAGAGAAGGCTTTAAAATAAGCAATATTTCACTGCATCCATATGATGGCTTATCTAATGGGGGGAAACTATCAGGGAGGAATCTGGCAGTGTTCTTTCAGAAATAAAAATTTATGAAATACAAGGGAGACTTTTGAAACTCCTAGCCTCTGCATGCAGCACATTTCTTTATCTGCTTTATATGCAATCACTGGATCGGCTTGTTTTTGCCCGTTTAGCATTTATATACATTAAATCATAGCTAACTTATTTATTATAGCCACCACTCCCTACCCCTCTTTAAAGACATTCATTTAACTGAACTATGCTCATTGGGAAGCTGCATTTTCCTATCAAGGCTGCTGAATTATTTAGCAGCTTTATTGTGGAATCGGGGTGTTTGATAAAGAAGCGTTTTAGAGTTGGGCACACGGTGGTGTAGATTTAATTCTTCTAACTCCGTGGCAGCGGCGCAGTATTTCCCCTCGGCGCGGCATTCTGAATCCAAGCGAACACCCGAACAGGTGGCAACGCTCCGCAGTCAGATTTGGAGCCCAAGGCTCGGGAGGAGGACGTCTGGAAATGTCAGGGACCGTTCTCCTCCCCATCAGTGCCCCGTTGCCCACTTCTGGTCCTGAGGTGCGGGGAAGCGCCGCACCATCCCTACGCGAGCTCTGGGTCCGGCCGGCCCGGGGAGCGCAGCCTCCTCCGGGCCGGGCTTGGCAGCCTGGCTTCTCCCCGCGGCCATCTTAAAGCCGCCACCTCTGTACCTCCCGCCACCTGCCCTCAGGGTTCCAGCAGCGGGGAGCCGCCATCTGCTCCGGCGAGGGAGCCGAAGCTCACCCACCCAACTTCTCTGGGCTGGCCGAGGCTGGGGGCCTGCTTTGGGGCGAGACACAGTGGGGAAATGGAATGCATGGGGAACCCGGACGGGCATTGCCTGGGGTCTGGGACCTGGGGGTCGATGGCCTCTGAGGATAGGGGCAGATCTGACCTGGTTTTCCTAAACTCTTGAAATTCCTGGTCAAGTGAACAGACAGTTGTCTGGGACAACTAGGAGGGGCGCGTCTAAAGTCACCCCTGCCCATCCTCTGCTATTCCTACATCTGCCTGCCACCTTGCAGCCCTTCCATGGCACACCTCTGTGAACTGGGAGCCCCTCCAGCCTTCTCTGGAGAGGAGTGTTCTGTGGGGGGACTGGTCTCCCTGCTTCTCTCATCTGCTCTCATCTCTAAAGCAGTCACAGGTTGAGATTTCTTCTGGACAGGTATAGTCTTTGAAATATCCACTCCCAGAGTCCATCCTCCATCTCCATCCCTATCCTCATCAGGAAACCCTTCCCCCACCATCTCAAGACACTGGAAGGCAGGTAGGGAGGGGACCCCAGAGAGAGCATTTGAGAGTTGGCTCTACTGTCCTGCACCTCAACTTCTCTCAGTTGCATCTTAAGTCTTAGAATTCTTTCCTCTTTCCTCCACTCCCGCAGTCCTCTTCCTACCTCCAGTATGGGATTAGAAAGCAGGAGAAGCATTTTGGAGATCCTGGGATGTGTGGCAAGAGTAGTAGAGTGGTCTTGATTCCTTGCTAAAACAGCTTTCCTCCTCAGTAGGGACCAGGACAGGGAAGGGAGAATAGGTAAACAGGTCTACTGCATTTTCTGCTGTTTGCACAGCACAGCGCCCAAATTGGCCAGCAGTGTCCTGTTTGCATGACAGCTTAGAGGAAGTCTCTGCACTGCCTCACTCTCTCTCTTTCTCTTCTCTCTTCTCTTTACCTTGAAGGCCAGGTTTGTAAGCTAGTGCCTAAAACAGCAAGAGAGGGGAATTGGGGGAGGTAGTTTCCTAAATGTGGGGTGGGAGAAACACTTTTGTCCTTTGAAGCTCAGGGCAGTGGCACCTTGCGTAGACCTAAGGAGCACACTTTTGCTCTGGATGCCTGGATGCAGGCACAAGACTGCAATTATTGAGGATATGTTTAAAAACCAAAACCAAAACCTGTTCTCAGACTAACCCGAGTTCTCTTACCGATGGTAAAAAGCAGTTTTCTTCACCTGAGCCCTCTAGCTAGTCTGGCATTCTTTTCCTTCTACCTCTTAGAGGGTTTGCCCTAAGAGAGGTTCTCCTTCCCCTCTGTAGCCCTTGTCTTCATTCTTTAAGAGCCACATAGGACATAGGCCAGGCCACACTAAAGTGGTGTCCTCTCACTGCTCTTGACCCTAAGGGCATATGAAGATTGTGAAAGGGATCTTCTTTTTCCTAGGCTTCCACAGGAAACACTGGGGAGCTGAGGGTTCCCTAGTTTCTCAGCTGTAGGATCCAGCTAGTCTGGGCTGTATCCAAGAAGGGGCACTGCCACAGTCCACCACTAATGACTCTTTTCTGCATCCTTTTGAGGCAGTTTCTGTTTAGGGGATTCTGGGTCTCTACAGGTGACCTCCAGCAGATACTGGAGGGATAGATCACTTTGTACTTACACTTATCATCCCTTATTGTAGTTTCTGTTTACATGCTTGTCTGCCCCCACTAGGCTGATCACCATGGGGAAAGAATCTAACTTACTCATCTTGTATCTTATCTAGCAGTGCCTGCCACACAGTGGGCAGTCAGAGAATGTTTCATGAAGGAAAGAATGTAAAAGAATAGTTATCTTTCCATGTGCCTGAGTGCAATTAAATTTATCCTATTAAGTCTTTATATTTTGAGTCTACCCCTTTTATGGTAGGCCTGAGTTTTCCTACATTTGTGCACCAGTTTCAGGTGTCTGAGTATGCCCTCATCTCTGAACAGCAAAGATATCAACACCGAGGGGTGTGCAATAGAGTAATCCCCACCCTATCTCCCTTTACCTGCTCAGGCAAGGCCACTTTGGAGAAGCTACAGAAACGATCTTTATTTATGTGCAACCATAGCGATTCCTAAGTATTCCTATTAATAAAGACGCCCGCTGCACACTTACACATGCATATTCCTGACCTAGGATTCCCAAATCCTGGCCGCCGAAGGTCGGGGGCCGTGTGCCCGGCTCCAGACCTCTCTAATTTGTGAAATGCGAAATCTGTTTTGGGCCCCAGTCTACGAGTGCCCGAATGTGTACCCGCGGTTTGAGAAGCTTCCCCTTTACTCTTTCCTCCTTCCCAAATTAGCCGCCATGCGCCGCGGCTACATTACGCTTTGTCCCTAAACAAATCTCGCACAAATCTTGAGGCACATTTTGTGCAAAGGCATACGGGCCGCGCGCATCGCAATCTCCTAAGCCAGAGGCTGTCACGTGCCCTTGCGCGCTCCCGCGCCTCAAAGCACGCCCCTAAACGCACGCGCACGCGCGTTCGAACTGCTCTGGTCCCTAGGCTTAAGCCTTCTGCGCGCTTCCGCCTTCATCCTAGCAACGCCCGTAGTGACGCCCAGGCCCCGCCCCGTCCCGCGCGCGCCTCCCGGAAGTTGCCGGCCCGGAGCAGAACGCCGGCTTCCTCGCGGTCCCCTGCTGCGTTGCGAGTTGGTGTCGGGGCTAGTGCACCCAGCCGGGAGAGAGCGTCCGGGCCAGGGCTTGAGGAGCACATTCACGCGCGCAGCGCGGACTGAGACCTGGCGACGATGGCGGGGCCGCAGCCCCTGGCTCTGCAGCTGGAACAGTTGTTGAACCCACGACCGCGCGAGGCGGATCCCGAGGCCGACCCGGAGGAGGGTGAGGCCTGACTGGGGCAGGCCACGTGCGGAGGTGTGGGCCAGGCCTGGTGGGTCTCGGGGGCGGCGTGTGAGAGCCCGGCCGTCGCACCCCGCCGCCTGGCCTGCTGCCCTTCCCCTAGCGCAGAGGAACATTGCCGCCCGCGAGGGTTGCTCCTTGCTCGGGAGGAGGGCTTCGGCGTCTTTTGACGCGCAGTTTAAAGTTGGTGCTCGGGCGGAACAGACGGAGGACTCAGGCAAGGAGCTGATGTTCGGGTTAACTTGGTCGAGGGCTGTTGGAGGGAGCTAAAGAGTCTCGTAGCAAGTTGGAAGTTATCTTACTGGTCTTTGCTTAGAAAGGAGGCAAAGGAAGTGTCCTCTTTTTTTGTTTGTTTGTATTTCACTTTGGTTGCCCCTAAGAAGTAACTTGGAGAATGAAGGAAGAAGTAGGATTCTCTGGTGCTGTTTAGCCCTCTTTAGGTCTCAAGACACTTGCTCAGGCGCTGACGACTGGGACTGCTGTTCTGTAAGCTGATGTTCGAGGTCTAGCTGGGAGTAATCATGCTTTAGACTCGAGTCAGAGAAATGTGGGGAAGGGAGAATGAGGGATAAATGTGAGTGCTGAACCATGTCTTAGGAATATCATTTGAAGAAACTAGGGGCTGTTTAGCCAGAATAAGTTAGGAAAACTCTCTGAGGGATGGGATGGAGTGAGACAACATGATGGCTGATTTAAGATAGGGAGTGACTGTCACACATGGAAGAGGAATTAGACTACGTTTATATGATCCAAGACATAGAAATGTATACTACTAGTAGATGCAGGGAGTCAGCTGTTCAGAAACAGCAGTAAGACATTGTTCTACCATGGGAGGTAATGAGTTTCCTGTTCTTGGAAGTTGGTGGGTATTTTACAGAGGACATTAAAATATGAGTTGAAAGGGTTGAACACAGTTCACATTAAAGTTCCTTCTAACCTGCATATTCTGATTACTTTTCCCCCTCCTCCATCAGCCACTGCTGCCAGAGTGATTGACAGATTTGATGAAGGGGAAGATGGGGAAGGTGATTTCCTGGCAGTGGGTAGCATTAGAAAATTGGCTTCAGCTTCCCTCTTGGACACAGATAAAAGGTATTCTGGCAAGACCACCTCTAGAAAAGCTTGGAAGGCAGACCATTGGGAGCAGACTCTGCCAGGTTCATCTGGTAAGTAGACATATTTGTATGGAACTCTTTCTTACCTAATTTTTAGGATTAAAAAAAATTTTTTTCCTGGAGGGTATCTGCAAGGTTAGTCTCTGTGCCCTACCTATTATCTTAGAAGAGGCCATTGATTTGGTAGTAGAAAGGGCCATAGAGGTAACTTCATTTCACTTCATAAGGAATCTAAAGCCAAAGAGTGGTTAAGTTGATATATACTCCTTATATTCACCATAAAATAGAGTGAAAAAGAAGGCAATGCATAGTGGATATTGGAGAGGGCTATGTGTTAAAAAAGCATTGTGTCTGATGAGCATGCTGCTCTTGAATTTTGACCTTTTTCCTTCAGTTTTTCAGGTCTTGCATTGAATCACTGTACAATATTAGTTATTTTGTGAAACTCATTTTTTGCCATTGTAAACATAACATAATCCTTCCCTCTTTCCCTGCAAGAGAGTTAGGAGGATGTAAGCTTACAGTTTTAAAGAATTATAAGTTTCTTAGGCTGGAAGAAGAGGCCAGATATGGTGATTATTGAGAGGATGCGATTTGTTTTCCTTTAGAGAGGTCAGAGTGTCATGTTAAGAGTCCACAGATAATATAAAAGGAACTATCATTCAGGTTATGATATCTATGATTTAGTCCTTGTTGTAGTTCTGGGAGCTCCTGATAAGCTCATTTCGTGTTCTTTGCCTAGAGACTGATAAAGGAACCAATCATGAGACCAATATAATATTTATTGCGTTCTTACCATGTGTCAGGCACTGTATTTAGCTCTATAATTTAAGTTCTAAGAGCATAGGACGCGTAAGCCCCCCCCCCCAAAATGTTATCGCCATTGTCATTAACATGTATCATCTCATTTAATCCTCTTTATAGCCCAACAGGTTGGTATTACTTATCCCCATTTTACAGATAAGGAAATTGATTAAGTAACTTAATCAATTGGGCAAATTGGTTAAGTAACTTGCTCAAGGTCATATAGCTAGTAAGTGAAAGAGCCAGGATTCTAATGAATGCAGTCTGACTCCAAGATCTACATTCTTAACTACTATTCTGTATGAATGTTTCTTAATCTGAGAACTGGCACACATTGAAGAATTGAATGGATTATTTCTGTTAAATGTTTTTGTATGTAGTTTTTGTATTTATATTTTTGACAATTTTATCTGTGTCTTAAGTTTATATCTCTGTAAAGAAGTACTGAAGACCCATCATGTTTTCATAAAATCTTTATTTTATTGAAGCACGTTATTGGCAATTGATCCCTGTATCTAATAATCATGCTTGCAGTATATGGAGCTTTTATGGTCTACCATGGAATAGGTTGAATAAATAGTAAAAATCTCTAGGTATCAAGAGATATTCTAAGTGTAAGTAAAACCAGGAGCCTTAACTAGCACTCTTTTATAGGATCAAGTTGAAACTCCTTCTCTTGGAAGACAGGACCCTTCCTGATTTGGTCCCTGAGCAACTCTAGGGTCTAGGCTCACTTCCCACCACTTCCTTGTTCATTCTGCACTCCAGTGCTGTTTCCTGTTTTTCTTCCCCTGTGACTGTCTGATGAGCTGTTTCCTTATGCTTCATAAATAAGATTATAAATGGCTCCTCCACATGAAGTTATCCCTTACCTTTCCAGGAGAGTTAGGTGGTTCCTTCTCTATATACAGTGTACTAATGACATTGTATTATAATTATTGGTATGCATATCTACCACTCCCACCAGACTGTGAACTCCTCCCTGCAGGCATTAAATTCTATTTGTCTTTTCTTAGCCTGTCTCATAATGCATGCTTAATAAGTATTTAGTAAATAGGGTACATAATTGTGACAGAGATACATTTTTTCAGATGCAGGTTTGGGGAAACTGGTAGTCCCAAGCACCAGCTGAAATCTTTCTGTTAAAGGTCCAGACCAAATGTTACCTCTTCCTTATGTATAGCCTTAGTTAAATTCACTTGCCCCATAGTTAAAATATTCTGAATTATTGAAATTCGATAACCAACAGGAGGGAGAAATTTTGTCAAAGCACTTTTAATTCTTTCTTGAATTGTAGTTTTTATGAATCTGTCATTCCCACTCTAACTTTTCATTAGGGTAGGACCTATGTTCTATTCATCTTTGCTTCCTCCTTGGCATTTTAGAGACAGTAGATGTGTAATAAATATTTATTGAATTGAGTTGAATTGAATACAGTAATACATGTTTTCCCCCCTGAAAGGTGCCATAGTGCTTTAGTTGAGATGAAAGATATGGCCTGGTATTTTTCTCTAGGTAACACCCATTTTTCTCTTTCTTCCCTCCCTTCTTGTTCAGAGAAGGAAATATCTGACGAGGAAGAGTCTGGAGATGGAGATTCAGAGGGCCTGTGTCCGGAGGAATCTGACGAGGATGACCTGAGTGCTGCTGAGGAACAGGAGAGTGGTGACGATGGTGAGAGCAGTCTGGCCTGGAGGAAGAAGAGCAGAAGCTGCTCTGCGAAAACACAAGGCTTCAGTGTCCAGAGTATTAGTGACTTTGAGAAATTTACTGAGGGAATGGATGACCTTGGGAGCAGTGAGGAGGAAGAAGACGAAGAGGAGGAGAGTGGCATGGAAGAAGGGGACAGTGAGGAAGACTTGGAAGGTGAGAGTGAGGAAGACAGAGCTGGTGGAGACAAGAGCAGTGAAGACGATGGTGTAGTAATGACCTTCTCCAGTGTCAAGGTTTCTGAGGAAGTGGAGAAAGGAAGAGCTGTGAAGAACCAGATAGGTTTGTACATGATTTTGCTGACTAGCTATTCTTCAAAGTATCTGCATTCAGTCTACTTTTTGTTTGTTTTTGGCTGTTCTGTCTCTCCTGTGTCCTTTAATTAGTTTGTGACATGCCCCACTTACCCGGAGGCCTAAAGCCCCGTTCCTCTATGCTTAGCCAGCCATTTCTGCACTGAGCTGCTTAGCTAGTTCTGCTCTAGTACTTCCCACAACTGTGAGAGATTGAAGAGAAGAGTGTTTTCTCTTCTCCTTGGGTTTTAGCATTCCCACTCTCATGTAGCAAATACTCGCTTTGAAGATACTGAATTTATATCCTATAATAGAGTGTTTCCATGGCATAAAACTGATAAAGGTGTGGTGCTTAGAGACCGGTATGGTTTCCTGTCTCCACCACTCCCCACCCCTGGAAGACTTTTTAATTGAGGAATTGGATTCTTTTTTCTTTCTCAGCACTGTGGGACCAGCTCTTGGAAGGAAGGATCAAACTACAAAAAGCTCTGTTGACCACCAACCAACTTCCTCAACCAGATGTTTTCCCAGTTTTCAAGGACAGAGGTGGCCCAGAATTTGCCAGTGCCCTAAAAAATAGTAAGAGTACTTACTTATTCCATTAGAACTACTTAGATACTGCTTTTGTCAAATGAAGACAACTTTGACTGAAATGGACTGGGTGCTTGAGCTGTGTCTATTCTGCTTTCTTCTCACCTGCCCGCTCTCTCCCTTCCCCATTCCCCTTGGCTTTCTAAGTTAACTTCTTTGAAGCTCAAGGAACACACTTGAAAACCCACTGGTATAGACAAAAGGGAAAAAATGAATGACTAAATTCAGTTTATTTAAGTTGGTTTATCATGTGCTTAAAAGATGCCTTCCTTTGTTTGGGAGGTTTTTATTATAGAATAACATGTTAAGATGATCTCATTTATCTTTCTACGGGTGGCCTAGAGGGAGGAACAAGTTTTGGAAGAGAATTGCTGACAATAAGTCAAAGAATTCTAGAAGAGAAAAGACATTTAGAGATTATTTGATTCCTAGTCTCATTTTATAGACGAGAGAACTGAGGCACATGGTAACTTGTCCAAAGTTGCAAAGCTTGTTCCTGCATGGCAGAGACAAAACTCCAGCTTTTCTGCCTTATGATCTAGGAGTTTTTCTTTTGCACCACTCCCTCCTATGTACTGCTTGTGTGCCCAGTGGCACTGAAGGATTGGAGCAGAAGGGGATTTGGGATGAGTGCACTGTGGTTGGAATCACTGTTTATCCCATCCAAGTACTAACCAGGCCCATCCCTGCTTAGCTTCCAAGATCAGACGAGATCAGGTGTGTACAGGGTGGTATGGCTATAGGCCGAATCACTGTTTCTTATTTGCACATTGACTTAGTGTTTTCATTTGCTCTTTAATACTTTATAGTATCATGGAGTTAAGAATTGGAAGGGACCTAACCCAAGGAGGGCATCTAATTTGGCATTTGCTTCTAGGAAGAATCGCCTTAAACCATTCATGATAAATTAATAGGATTTCTACGGTAGGGAATTCATTGGACATTTCTTATAGGAAAATACTTGTTTTAATTAGGAATGTGACTTCCTAGATCCAATTTTTAGGTTTTGTGTCCTGTCATACTTGAAGTTTGTTTCCTGTGTGAAAAGTCTGGGGAATCCGTCCAGGAACCTTGAATAATCTGTGAGGGTGGGTTTTTTATGCTTCCTCTCCCATCTTTGCTCCCTTTCTTAAATAGACAATAGATTGATCGTTTTCAATTTTTTTTTTTTTTTTTTGAGATTTTTGGAGCACTTTGCTGCTATTTTTAATGCCCTAGTACCCCAATTCCTGATATGCCTTTGGCATGAGACCTAGACTGCTCTAGATTAAATGTCTTAAATGTTTCATGATAAAGCCTTTTCTATTTTGTTGTTTGTTACTCTTCTTGCTTGAGCCTTTTCCCTTTTTTTATTCATCTTAAAATATATTCATTTTAAGATTTAGTCAGTGTCCAGTATAATGGATACATTCTTATTCTTGGATACCGTTTAATTTCTTTAGCCATTCTAATGTTGTTTAAATTTTATTTTGTTCTGATCTTTTAAATCTTTTTGTACTTAACCAATTGTTTCTTTGCCTCATTGGTGAACTTCAGTTAATCTGACAGAGTGGATTGTGGTGGAGGAGGAGGAAGAAAGGATCATGTGATATGTTTGGTATCACATATTCAAAGATGAGAGGATAGTGAATTCTCTAATAACCAGAATTTCTGTGCATAAGAAGGATAGCTAATTTTTGTTTGTTTCAATTTTCTTTTGGCAACATGACAATATGTGGTATATACTTCCCTGTCTTGTCAAATGGAGTTTAAGAAAAATTTCTTGGCTACATTACTCTGGATGACAAATATATACTGTTCTATGTAGCTGGTGTGCGGCATAGGCTGAATTTGTATCAAGCCTAGAACAAACTATTAATAGAACTTACTGTCTTTAATTAAATCTCTTTTCAATTTGCTTGGTTTTACAGAGTAGTTAAAGTTAGACTGCCTGGGTTTAGATTTCATCTCAGCAATGGATTAGCAATGTGACCTTGGGCGAGTTACTTAACTTCCCAGTAAAATGGGGATAATATGGTTGTGAGGATTAAAGGACATAATCAATATAAAGCATTAGCACAGTGTCTGGCACACATCATGTCATAAATGTTAAGCACTGGTATCTTTTTCTGCTGAAAGAGGCTTTTGGCAATGTTCAACCATATGAACAATGAACGTTCATTTCATTGTTCCTAGTGTAACTAACCATCATCCGCACTGTCTTTAGTGGTTTTGTTGTTGTCGTCGTTGTTTTTAGCATTCAGATTCATAGAATTCATATTAACTATTTGTTCTGGAAAGTGGGTAGTGTTATAATTTAATAATTATTCAGGTTCAGCCTTTTATGACAGTATAGAAAGGTGGCTACAGATTTCCTTATTGTCAAACCCCACTACTGCCTTCCTGAAGCATTTAATCTTTCCTTGAAATACTTTTCTTTGGTTTTGGTGACACTGCATATGTTATTTGGGTTTTCCTGCAATTCCGATCTCTCCCATTCTCAGTCCCTTCTTTTATATTTTCAATATAAATTTCATTGCATTTAAAATCTTGTCCTCAGGTTGTGTTTTCTCAATATATGTATTCCCTCCTTGACACTGTCATTTGATCTCATAGCTCTAACTTCTGCCTCTAAAATAGCAGATTTCCAGCTATATTCTAGCCACAGTAAATTCCTGAGCACCATGGCTTTGTACATTCAGCACCCTAAACTCGACTTTTCAGAAACTAAATCTTCCTCCCTGCCCCTGTACACATAAACTTAGTCCCCGATCACCTCGGTGTTATATATTGGTAATTTAAACTCTTGAACCGTGAAGTGATTTCAAAGAAATCTGTTGATATTTCAGTGGCTGCATGAGTGGTAAGTCATGAAGTAACCTTAACAAAATTAAGGAATTTTCTGTGCATAAACCATTTCTATAAAGAGGTTTGCTTTTTCTCTCTTTCTTCTGAAATGCTCTACAGTGTTAGGAGATGGGCCTTTTATGTCGGTGTCAATGATATGTAAGGAAGAAAAGCAAGTTACTTAAGGAAATTTCAACATGAGTTATTTAAATTTTTTCATTATGGAATATATCAAACCTATGTAAAAGTAGAGAGAATAGTACAACAACCCTCCCCCCCCCCAATATACCTTCACCAGCTTAGGCAGTGATCAACTCATGGCCAATCTTATTTCTTTTTTTTTCTTTTTTTTTTTTTTTTTTTGAGATGGGGTCTGGCTCTGTCATGCCCAGGCTAGAGTAGAGTGGCACCATCATAGTTCAACTGCAACATCAAACTCCTGGGCTCAAGTGATGTTCCTGCCTCAGCCTCACTAGTAACTGGGACTACAGGTACAAACCACTGTGGCAGGCTATTTTCTGTTTTTTGTAGCGACTGGCTCTTGTCTTGCTCAGACTGGTCTGGAACTCCTGACCTCAAGCAATCCTCCTGCCTTGACCTCCCAAAGTGCTAGGGTTACCAACATGAACCACCATGCCTGGCTGCCAATATTCGTTATACTAACTCCTCTCCCTTCTGTTTTGAAGCAGGTAATAGACATTCTTTCATTTTATCAGTAAATCTTTCAAGATGTATGTCTAAATATAAGGATTTTTTAAAAAATCATAATAACCGATTGGGCGCAGGTGGCTCATGCCTGTAATCCTAGCACTCTGGGTGGCCAAGGCGGGTGGATTGCTCGAGGTCAGGAGTTCGAAACCAGCCTGAGCAAGAGCGAGACCCTGTCTCTACTATAAATAGAAAGAAATTAATTGGCCAACTAATAAATACAGAAAAAATTAGCCGGGCATGGTGGTACATGCCTGTAGTCCCAGCTACTTGGGAGGCTGAGGCAGTAGGAATGCTTGAGCCCAGGAGATTGAGGTTGCTGTGAGCTAGACTGATGCCACAGCACTCACTCTAGCCTGGGCAACAAAGTGAGACTCTGTCTCAAAAAAAAAAAAAAATCATAATACCATTATCCCACATAAAAAACACTAACAATTATTTCTTAATAAGCATAACTGATTTAGATGGTTGGGAGAATTGAGAGAGCATTTCTGTAACTGGACCTCTCTATTGTCTTTTTCAGAGTTTGCTCCATAACTTTAAATGAAGAGATTAAATGAAAGCTAAACTTCACCCATAATAAGTTGACCTTTTAGTGAAATGCATGTTATTAATGTATTTAATGAGATGCATTACAAACTTCAGCGAGCACCATGTTTCATTATAGGTCTAAAATGCAATATCATTAAAGACCTTTAATAGAAACTATGGTTGACATTTTGATATTTCCCATAAGCAAAACATCCAAGAACACAGTATAATGTAATATATATACAGAGGAACTATTAAAATTTTTTACTTGCCTAAAAATATAAAAAATTTCACTATTAATTAATAAATTATATTTTGTTTGCTCCCTCCATCTTCCCAGTTCTAGTTTGTATTTGTCCTCTTATGTCTTTGTGGCCTTTCCCTGAGACCCCCAAATATTTTGACTTGAATGGTATAAAACTTTTTTCTTGTTTTTTTTTTAAGATATATTCTCGCTCTGTTGTCCAGGCTGGAGTGCAGTGGCATCATCATAGCTCACTGCAACCTCAAATTCTGAGCTATGGTGCCCAGCCTAAATTTTTGTTTATTTTTAAGGAGGCAGTAAATTCACATGGTTCAGAATTCAGAAGATACTAAAGACTATACAGGAAAATCATCCTTCTCACTTCTGTACTCTTGCCACCCAGTCCCCTATCCCATAGGCAACCAATTTTATCAGTGAGATCCCCACCTTTTTAATTACTTAGTTGCCTTAGGTGACAAATCCATGAATGCCTGTTTGAGAGTTCTCTGAATTAACACTTTATGGGTTCATGGCAAAGTTCTCACAGTGATCTGTTGAACCCTGAAATATTCCTAAATCTTGAGATGGGTTTAAGTATTGCTTGGGACAGAGGCATTTGCAACCTTCTCCAGGTATGGTATTTTATAGGCTTAAGGACCCTTATTACTGTAGACTTCATCTAGCCAAGAAGATGTAAGATTGATCTTTTTGTTTCAGCCGACGGCTGTCATTTTTTAAAATAGCTTTACTGTTCTAATTATAAAGTATGTCATGCTTATTTCAGAAATTCAGAAAATACATAAAAGCATAAAGAAGAAAATAAGGATCAACTGTAATCCTACTGCCTAGAGGGTAACTATAGTTGCCATTTTGATGAATATCCTTCCATACCTTTTTTTTTTGTGCTTGTGTGTGTGCCCCCCCACACAGAGTCTTTAAAAAAATGGAATTATATAAATATGTACTATTTTTAAGCTTTTTCTCTACTTAATACATTATTTCATGTCAGTATATTTAGATGTACTTCAGCATTTTCAGTGGTTATAGAGTATTCTATTTTATATATTTACTACAATTTATTTAACCAATCTGTATTGATAGATGCTTAGGTTTGTTCTAGTTTTTCACTTTTATAAAGTATACTGTGATAAACATCCTTGTACATATATATTTGTGCAATTTGTCTGAAAGCAGCACTGTCCAATAGAAAAATAATGCAAGCTACATAGGTAATCTAAAATGTTTTAGTAACCACATTTAAAAAATAAACAGGTAAAATTAATTTTAGTAATATATTTTATTTAACCCTATATATCAAATGTATTATAATTTTAACATGTAATCAATATAAAAATGTTAATGAGACATTTTACATTCTTTTTTTTCATGTTAAGTCTTTGAAATCCAGAGTGTGTTCTATACTTACAGCTCATCTCAGTTTGGACTAGCCACATTTCAAGGACTCAGTAGCCACATGTAGCAAGTGGATACTGTATTGGACTACACAGATCTACATTCCGTGGGAATGCCATTGCTGGGACAAAGGACTTGTACTGTTTGTTTTGTTTTGTTTTGAAGGCTTTTGGAATATATTGCCAAACTAGCCCTTAGAAGAATTGTAACAATTTAAATTCTCATCTATAATAGTTGTTTTCCTACACTCCTGCCTCCACAGGGTTTTATTGATCTATTTTTCCTAAAGTGTAGGTGGGAAACGAAGGCAATCATTTCTTGATAACTTTCTATTTGTTATTTACATAATACCTGTTGACTTAGCATTGAAATAATGTTTGCTGTGTTTTGTCTATTAGAGAATGAGTTCTGTGTAGGCAGACTTTTGGTGCCTGTAGCTTTGCCCAACCTAGTTAATTAGGCATTTTATATTATGTAGAGAGTAAAGTTGGATCACAGACTAGGTGCTTTTCCAAAGTAACCAAGTGGTAGAACCAGGAGGAGAGTGTCAGATTCTTATGCAGTGATTCCACCTACCCTGAAAAGATGAAAGCTAGATCTGTCACAGAGCCATGGATGCTAAGGGTACCTTAAAAACGGCTGAAGCCCATCTAGTTGGAAAATTCATTTTTACTGTTTTGAGGTTGAGTTTCTTAGTCAGGGTTGTCCTCAGCACCAGAAACAATTCTTTTTTTTTTTTTCTTTTTGAGACAGAGTCTCACTTTGTTGCCCAGGCTAGAGTGAGTGCTGTGGCATCAGTCTAGCTCACAGCAACCTCAATCTCCTGGGCTCAAGCATTCCTACTGCCTCAGCCTCCCAAGTAGCTGGGACTACAGGCATGTACCACCATGCCCGGCTAATTTTTTCTGTATCTATTAGTTGGCCAATTAATTTCTTTCTATTTATAGTAGAGACGGGGTCTCGCTCTTGCTCAGGCTGGTTTCGAACTCCTGACCTCGAGCAATCCACCCGCCTTGGCCACCCAGAGTGCTAGGATTACAGGCGCGAGCCACTGTGCCTGGCCCAGAAACAATTCTTAATAGTGATGAGTTAGGTAAAGAAGCATCCCTAAGTTGGAATAGTAGCTGGTAGTTCCATAGTAGGGTCACTGTCCAGTATATTCATGGTGAAGTTGTGCATATCATTGCACAATGGACCCTCTTTATACATACATTTAATTAACTCAGATATAACTGTATAAAGCTGGCCGAAAGAAAATACATAAAAAGAGAAAGAAACAGTTTGTATAGTGCCAGTAATTCTGCCTGCCATTATTATTCAGCGAGCAAATGCTATAGAGTAAGCATGAGATGGGGGGGGCAGAATCTTTTATTGCCCTGGTTATTTTTTGTTCCTGGGTACCTTTCCAGTGAGCATCTCAATAAACAGAGTATGAATCTAGTGTTTAAAGTTACTGCATGCAGTCTTTGTACAGGGTGGTCTCTGGATGTAATCATCTGTGTTTAGTTGATGAAGTTATGTATGCTCTGATGTTTAAGAGGAAAAACAGGGTGTGTCAAACTTACTGAACGATAGCACAGTACCATACTTGTATGGGCAGTATAAGGGATTTTCAAAGTAGTTTTGTCAAATCTTATTTTGCTTTATGCTCAGACTTTAGAATCTAACTACTGTGTAAGATGCTACTCTATTTTTATTTATGTCTTAAAACCTATTCTTAAGTTGTTTTTTAAAGTCACACGAGGCCAGGCACAGTGGCTCACGCCTGTAATCCTAGCACTCTAGAAGGCTGAGGCGGGTGGATTGCTCGAGGTCAGGATTTTGAAACCAGCCTGAGCAAGAGTGAGACCCCATCTCTACTATAAATAGAAAGAAATTAATTGTCCAACTAATGTGTATATATAGAAAAAAAAATTAGCCAAGTATGGTGGCTCATGCCTGTAGTCCCAGCTACTTGGGAGGCTGAGGCAGTAGGATCGCTTGAGCCTAGGAGATTGAGGTTGCTGTGAGCTAGGCTGATGCCTAGCCTGGGCAACAAAGCGAGACTCTGTCTCAAAAAAAAAAAAATCACACATGAATATGATAAGTAGTATAGAAGCATTCAAGAAGACAATACTCCCTTGCCTTACATTCAGTCTCACTTCTGTTATTTTAGATAATTTGTTTATAGCTTTATTTCCTGATTTATTTATTCTTTGGTATGAAAGATGAGAATGCTGCCAACAGATGGAGATTGAGGGTTGACTGTTTAATTTAGTGACATGGTGGTTATCCTTGACCTTGGAGAGTAGTTTGGTGAAGTGGTGGGCTTACAGACTTGACTGGAATGGGTTTAAAAGAAAATAGTAAGAAAAGAATTTGAAACAGTGAATATGGACAGCTCTTTCAAGGGTTGTTGCTTTAAAGGGGAACAGAGAAGTGAGACATTAATTGGTGAAGGATATAAAGGCTAAAAAGGGGTGTTTTGTTTGTTTTCAAGCATGTTTGTATATTGATAAGAATGATCCAGCAGAGAGGGGGGAATTGGTGATGCAGGAGAGGGAGACTTCAGTCATAGAGCAGGTAAGTGGTGGTGGGCCTAGTGCAGAAGAAGGGTGGCCTTAGATACCCAGCAGTGTGGATTGCTAAACCATAGTGACAGGTGGGAAGATAGTATATAAATAGACACAGATAGGAGTCTGTGAAAATTTTCTTTTGGTTGTTTTCTTTTCATTGATTGAAATAGAAAAATTTCGAAGGTCAAAAGTTTCAAATGAGAAATAGAGAGAAGATAGTAGAAATTTTGAGAAGGTATGAAATAGTCATTCTGTCTTCTTTCCACTACAGTTTTACATTCTGTCCTGCAACTACAACCAGGGTTTCAGTGCTTTATCCATATGTGGACCCTAAGAGTTGAAACCCAACAAATTGCATTTACAGTGTATCATGTAAATAAGGTATAATATCAGAGCAGGGAAGAAACTGGAAAGTTGTGTTTTCTTTCCTGTGTGTTCAGAGTCATGGTTCCTGGATCACTCAAAGGAGAATATTCCTAGTTTATTTCAAGTTTCTAGTTCAGGTAGGTCTTTTGTTATCCTGCATCAGTTGCTTGATATCATAAGGGGTCCTTATAAGACAAAGGAAGGAACTAAACTTTATTTTAGTTTGTTACATTTGGATAATTTATTGTATTTTTTTCCTTAGTTTTCTTTTTTCCCCTTGTAGCTTGGTTTTATCATATCAGTCTTTTTTCTCCAAAAACTTTAAATCATGCCATCTCTTCTATTAAATTTTTCTAGTTTGATTTGGTGGTTCTCTGGGAGTAGTGTGAGGTTATATGCTTGGAACTTCCTGTCATTGCTCTTCTGGGATGGAGTTACTGCTTTCAGGCTTTTGAGTTCTCTTGTTGTCTGTTATCTCAGTTTACGTTGTCAGTTTGCTGCCAAACATGCATGGAAAGTAAATGATTGGAGTTCTTGTAGGTTTAAAAATACTCTGCCCATATTCTTCATTGATATATTCTTCTTTGATTGGGCATATATTTCTAGGTTGAAAATTACTTCAGAATTTTAAAGTACTGCCTATTATTAGTTTCCTATTGCTGCTGTAACAAATTACCACAAGCTTGGTGACTTAGCACAAATTTATTATCTTACAGTTTGGGAGGTTAGAAGTCTTAAAATCAAAGTGTCAGCTGGATTGTGCTCTTTCTGCAGGCTCTATGGGAGGAGAATCTGTTTCCTTTCCTTTTCCAGCTTTTATAGGCTGTGACATTCTTTGGCTCAGGGCCTTTGTCCATCTTCAAAACCAGCAATCCCATCTCTCCAATCTTTCCTTTTTTTATTTTTCAGTTTTAAGCATTATCTGTTGACTCCCCATTATGAAAGTGAAGATTTAGCTCTTGTTCCTACTATGCTTATACATACTTTCTAGTTATATTGTTAATTTGTCCCTTCATAGTTATATTGTAATTTGGTCAGATGAATGTTCAGTGTTCATAGTATGTCTGTGTAAACACTTCACAGCTGAGACATGTAATATATATACTATGATTATTTTTCCTTTCCCTGGCATCAGTTTGTTTTCTAGAGTTAATAATCGTTACATTTTTGTTTCTTTATTTTTCTGTGTAGTAATTCAAGCCCAAACTTTTCTCGAGTTACCCAAATTTCTCCTCAAGATTTCAGTTGCATCCAGTTAATATTCCTGAAGAAGTCTTTCCCAGAGCTTTTGTTCAGCTGTCATGCTGGGATCTCCCTTTACCATCATCCTGGGTATTACCTTAGTTTCTTGCTTCTGTGGATCTCCTATTCCAGGATCTTTCTTGGCTACTTCCATGTTTTGGTGAAGCACATCCTCTGATAGCTTGCTGAGAAAGGGTACATTGGAGATAAGTTTTTTAGACTTCGATTGTCTGAGAATATCTTTATTATGTCATCACGATTGATTATGTATAGACATTCTGTAGAATGTTCCATTGCCTTTCAGATTCCAAAGGTGCTATTCATAAATCAGAAGCCATCTGGTTCCAGACTTACTGTTTTCTTCTCCCTTTTTGGAAACTGAGGACTTTTCTTTGTCTACAGAATTCTGAACTTTCATAATGATGCACCATGGTGTAGATCTGTTCTCATCCATTAAATCGAGTAGTTTGGAGGGCCTTTTTAATCTAGAAACTCATAGCTTTCAGTCCTGGAAATTTTTCTTAAAATTATTTTTTTTCTGATTTTCTTCCTTCTGTTTTCCCTTCTCTCTTTCTGGAAAGCCTGTCATTTGGTATTAGATTGTTTTCTGTGATTCTCTTCTTTTTTCTCTTCAATTTTTTGCCTTTCTGTCTCTCTCTTTCTCTCCATTTTACTCTCTTAAGACATTTCCTCAGCTTTATTTTTAATCCCTTATATTGATTTTTTTTTTTTAGTTTCTATCATTTTGATTTTATTTCACTGAGGATATACAAAATGTACTTTAAGGTTTCCTCCTGTATAGTCTATTTCCTCCAATCTGCTTTTCTTTTTCTTTTGCTTTAACTCATGTATAACATGTTAGATGTTTTCCTCAGATATTTGGTAATCCTTTGTGCTGTTGATTTTTAAGAGTACGGCACCAAGATGTTGATTCGAAGCTTTGTATGTTGGTTGGGGCTTTTTGTCTATGGTTTACATTGTGAAAAGATCTACATGGGCCATTTTTGGGGAGCCTCCAATGTATCTTTAGATCTTTGCTCTTTACGATATCAAAGTTGCTAGAGGACTTCCCGTCTCCTGCCTGGCAGCCAACAGTCTAGGAGGTGAGTAGACTTAGGATCTCAGCATTCAATCTGTAAACTTCAACTTAGTCCCTTTGTTTTTATGATAATATTATACCGTTGCCCTCCACTATGTTTGGTATTTCCCTGTCCAGAGACCCTCTGTTTACCTTTCTTCAAGGATAAACCTATAAACTTCTGCCTAAGTGAGGAGAAGGGATGACATTAATTGCTTTAATTGTTTTTAGTTCTGCCTTCATCTCTTTTAGAGGTGTGGGCACTGCCATTTCCTGAATCTTCTGGGGTTCTGTCTTTGGACTATAAGTGGGATTGCTTCTCATTCTTGTTCATTGTTAACATCAGAGTCATCTTGCTCAGGTTTGCTAAATTAGTTATTGTTTGTCCATATGCTTTTTTTGCTTTTTTTAAAAAACCTGGTTATTGAGGTATAATTGACACAAAATAAACTGTCCATATATCTAGCATACAATTTCATATCTGTATACACCCATGAAACCATCACGCCAATCAAGATAATGAACGTATTCCTCATCTGCAGAAGTTTCCTCAGCCTCTTTGTAATCTTTCCTCCCTGCCCCTCTCTGTCCATCCTTAGGCAATTGCTAATCTGCTGTCTCTATAGATTAGTTTGCATTTTCTAGACTTTTATATAAATGGAGTCAGACAAAAAAAGGAATGTATCCTTCTTTTTACATACATTCCTTTATTTGTCTGGCTGTTATTCAGCATAATTATTTTAAGATTCATCCATGTTTTTGCATGTACATTGTACATTTCATAGTGCATTGCCTTTTATTGTGGAGTAGTATTTCATTGTATGGATATACCACAATTTGGTTTTTTTTCCCGATTTTTGACTATTATGAATAAAGTTGCCACAAACATTTGTGTGTACATATATATATTTCTCTTTTTTTGGTATATGTGTTTTATATGAAAATAATACTTTCATTTCTCTTGTATAACTAAGCATGGAATGATGGCTAGGTCTCATGGTAAGTATATGTTTAACTTTTAAAGAAACTGCCAAGCTGTTTTCCAAAGTGATTATACCATTTTACATCTGAACCAGCATTGTATAAGATTTTTAGTTCCTCCACGTTCTCATTAACATTGATGTGGTTAGTCTTTTAAATTTTTAGACATCCTGATAATTATGTAATCCATTGGCTTTTTTGGTTAAAAAACTGAGTTGCTGTCATCTCTCTCATTTTTTGTACTTTGTGGGTTTATTCCGTTTAAAGGTTACTAAAAAAGTTGTTACTCTAATCAGTGGAATAGAATAGAGAGTTCAGAAATAGTTCACACAAATAATGGGCAATTCACTTTTTACAAAGGTGCAAAGTCAAGTCAGTGGAGGCAGGATGGTCTTCTCAACAAATGGTGCTGTAACAATTGTGCATTCATTTGAAAAAAAATGAACTTTAACCTATGTCTCACACTTGATATAAAAATTAATGCAAACTAGTCAATTTACATTGACTTTAGTGTACATCATAAAACTATACAGTGTTTTGAAGAACACATGGGATAAAAATCCTCATGACCTTGGGTTAACCGCAAAGAGTTCTCATATACAGTGTGAAAAACACAATCCAGCCACAAATTGTGGCTCACCCCAACACTTTGGAAGTAATCCTAGCACTTTGGAAGGCCACGGTGGAGGATCGCTTGAGCCCATGAATTTGAAATTAAAGTGAGCTATGATGACACCATTGTGCCCTGGCCTGGGAGACGAGTGAGATCCTATCTGGAAAAAAAAGAAAGAAAAAAAATCCATAAAATAACAAAATAATAATTGGGCTAAATCAGAATTAAAATCTTTTGCTCTGTGAAAGACATGTTAACAGAATGAAAAGACAAGCTACAGACCCAGAGGAAATGTTTGCAAATCACATTTTGGACAAAGGACTAGTATACAGAATATGGATAAAGAACTCTCCAAACTCAACAGTAAAAAATATACCTTAAAAAAATGGTTGGGAGGCTGAGGTGGGAGGATTGCTTGAGGTCAGGAGTTTGAGACTAGCTTGAGTAAGAGTAAGACTGGTCTCTACTAAAGATAGAAAATTAAGCTGGGCATGGCAGTGTGCACCTGTAGTCCCAGCTACTCAGGAGGCTGAGACAGGAGGATCACTTGAGCCCAGGAATTTGAGGTTGCAGTGAGCTATGTGATGCCACTGTACTCTAGCCTGGGCGACAGAGAAAGACCGTGTCCCCAAAAGAAAAAAAAAGGCAAAAGATTTGAATAGACATTTTACCATAGAAGGTATATGATGGCAAATAAGCACTTGAAAAGATGTTTAGCATAATCATTAGAGTTTAGGGACATATAAATTAAAACCACAATGAGATACCTCCACAAACTTATTAGAATGGCTAAAACAGGCACACACCTGACAATACCAAGTGCTGACAAGAGTCAGAGCAACTGGAACTTTCACATATTGCTAGTGGGAATGCAAAATAGTACATCTACTTTGGAAAAACACTTTAGCAGTTTTTTATAAAGCTAAACATATTTACCATGTGTTCCTAATCTAGTAGTCCCCTTCTCAGATACTTACCCTAGAGAAATGAAAACATATGTTCACACAAAGACTTGTACATGAATGTTCATAGCTGCATTATTCATAATCACCAAAAACTGGAAACAGCCCAAATGTCCTTCACTGGGCAAATGGATAAACAAATTGTGGTACATTACTCAGCAAGAACAGGAATAAGCTATAGATACATGCAAACACTTGGATGACTGTCAAAGGTATTATACTAAGTGAAAGGCATATCCTCTAAAGGTTATATACTTTAAAATTCCATTTATGTGACATTCTGGAAAAGGTAAAAACTATTGGGGCAGAGAATAGACCAGTGGCTGCCTCGGGTTAGGGATGGGGGAAGGGTCTGACTACCGAGAGGCAGCCCAGCTTTCTTCTTTGTTTTCTGAGTTTCCATTTTCCTCTCCAGTAGCCTCCTTTCCTTGGAGTATTTCCCACCTGTTTTCCACGGTGGCTCACTGTTGAACCCTTCAGCATGGCTTGATTGTGGTACGTTTTGCTTGGATTGAAGGAGGGGGTAGAAATAGTTGTGTGCTTATTCCTAGGTAAGTCTGGGAATATTTCTTATGGTTATGGATACATTATACAGTACTTCTAGGCATAGAGGAATGGGCTGCATCAACCTATAGTGTCATTTTTGCTTGAAATATATATCTTTGGTACTAAAACCTTACCCAGAAGAGAATAATAGATTACACAGAGCTTCTAGATTTTGATGTGGGTTAGAACTGAAAAATGAGATGTCTTTAAACTCTTTTTCTTTCTTTCTTTGATAAGTGATATAATGTGGTTTGGACACTCAGAGATTCCTGAGATTCCAGGTTCTGGTTGATGATTTACTGCAAAATTGCTTATAAATTGAAGTAGAAAATGTTTTGCAGACCTGGCAGCTTTCTGGCTTCACACCCATTTGTCACCCAGCATTTCCCTTTGTGTATAGAACAAGAATTAATTAGGCTGCACTGCAGGAAAAGTTTATGGCTATAATTTATATAGGATGAATTTTTTTTTAAAGAGACAGCATTGTTTTGTTACACCTATATACATATAAGTATGTGTGTGTATATGTAAAGTGGTCCCCCCCCCCCCCTTAAAGCAGTGTCTGTAAGCTTCTGGACTAAACATTCATTTTTCTGTTTAATGCAAGATGGTGGTGGAATATATAGTTATTGCTTGCTGATTAAACTATTGGGTTTTTTTGTTTCTTGTTTTTTAATTCTTTGTGTACTGGGGAGAGCACTCAGTTTTAGCTTTGCGTTTTAGACATTGGTCAGACTTGTCTGGTTTCCAGAGCTTTGTATTCTTTTGGTCTCTTGGAAGACTTGGGATTCTGTCTCTTTTAGGGTCTTGCTCATTCAATTAATGTTTTCATAATCAATGCAAGTCAGAACTTGCAATTTGTTCCTGATTTGCACATTAAAGAGCTCCATTAATTAAGAATCCTGGTGTTTGGCATGTTCCCGCAGGATCTGTGCATTATTTACATGGTAAAAGTGCAAGATGCAAGTTTCTCAGTTGTAGGGGCAATTGCAGTTAATCCTGCTTTTTCTTTTTCTTTCTTTCTTCTTCCCTTTTTAAAAATTTTTCTTTTGCTTGTGAATAACAGCTATTTCATAACTCACTGAAACTCCTTAGGGAGACATTGTACCCAAATAGGAACAAATGATCCAAATGAGGGGGCCATGGTGAAAGAAGTAGAAAGTAAACCCTTTGTTTAAAGGAAAATATTTCCTGGAAGACATGTAGAATTTGTGTGTATGCTTTTTGTTGGCTTCTCCATTTAGTTAAATGTAAAAGGTATAATAAGGTTGAGTTGTAATTCTGTGTACTCTGAACTTGCCAATCTCCCCCTTGATAAAAGTAGATGTACTGATAAATGAAATGGGCTTTTATAACCCAAATAATCGGAGAAGTGGAGAAAAACAAAGCCCTATGCTTATGTCAAGTAAGCTGTTTCATAGTATCCCTGTTTAGTTGCTTTTTCATGAAACCACTTTTTAAGAGTATTTAGGTTCTGTTATTGTTTCTTTTGGAAGCCTTGGTCTAGGTCATTGGTGGTCTTCATCTTGATGTATAAGAAGGTGTAAAAAGCAGTTGGAAATGTAAGACCAGATCACTGGTTCATAAGTTCCTCCTTTCTAGTTTTAACCATGGTTAATGCTTACCTACTCATAATATATTTTATAATACTAGCTAGCCTTTCTCTAAAAATACCATGAGAGGCTACAAAAGCATTTTCCAAAAGAGTAGAGATATTTTTTCCCTGTATTTATGAAACTTGCTAAGAATTTTATCTGACTTAGTTTAATTTGTCCTTATACTCTTCTATTATGTTAAAATGTATATATGTGGTATTATATCTTCACTGTAAAAAGATGTAAACAGTATAGATGTGTATAAAGGAAAAAGTTAAAGTTTTCCTACTTTTCCAAATCCCCACATCTGCTTCTCAAAGAAAACATAACAATTTGGGGTATATTCTTCCAGACATTTTAATATATATATTTTTTCTTCCACTGTATGTATTCTTCTGTTAAATTTTAATAGCAATTTGACAAGGAGGGGAGATTGGTGATGGGGGAATGAGAAAAATCAAACCATAGGCCATAATGTTACTTACGAATTATCTTACAGAAAGTCTATATGTAATGATGTCTTTAAGCCATAATTATCTCTTGATTATTATTATATATTAATAATTATTATATTTATACCCTGTCCCCAAATAAGTTTGCACATATGACCTGCTTTGAAAGTTTGTCATACTTGAACATACTTGACTTTAGCTTGAGTTCTTTGGTAATTTTTAATGACTTTTATATAATATTGATTGTTTTGCTTGGTGTTCCGTCTCAGATCTACCAGTTCCTAATTTTCTTGGGACAGTGAGTAAATTTGCCTCTGGAAAAATCCAAAATGCTACTACTTTGAGAAGAGTTTTTTGTAATGGCCATTAATACTGTTTGATATGAGAAAGATTTTTATGGGTACAGAAGCTGCTCGGTCTTAAAGATTCTTACATCCTAAAGATAGTCATAATGTATGCTACACATTGGTCAACATTGGTGAGGGGGAGGGCAGAAACAAACATTCTCACTCCAGTAATTAGAAAGCATTTCTGGTGTCCTCAAGTGAAACTCATGAGATACAAGAACATGAATAAAAAGAAATCAAATATGACATTTTGAGAACAGCAATTATCAATTGACTTCCATCTTGGTATTTTTATTGTGTAGTATAATGCTAGATGCCAGTATACTCAATTCTCATACACTGAATTGGCTGTACAAATGTCTCCTGTAGTTCTTACAGCACCCTATAAAATAGGTGCTAGTAACTGTTGTACAGATGAGGAAATCAAGGCTTAAAGAGGTTTAAGGTCACACAGCTGGTTAGAGGCAAAAAGCGACACAGAAACTGAGGTCTGCCTAGCCTCACAACCATTGTTTTTGGCCACACTTGCCACTCACTGTGCATATGCTTTAACTTCACTCTTTCATCTGAGAGCTTTTAATCCTCCTCTTTTCAAAGTGGAATGAGGGAATATAGATATGGAATAAATGCCAAAGCTAAAGGAATGAAGGCAGGAGGAATATGGAGGTGAATTTGTTGAAGGACAGAAGGCTTAGAACACAAGTAGTAGTTATTTTTCTTTAGGTTTTCTAAAGATGCTGTTTCCCACATGCTATTTTAGGTGAGCTAGAAGGCCTTCAGGAGATCAGCTGATCTATCTAGTCCCTGTCTCTTATAGTCAGGTATGACTTTTTTAGGTGATAAAGAAATAAATAGGTGGGTTTTTTTTTTCTTACAAATGCAATACATATTTATTGTATAAAATTCGGAAAACAGGCCGGGCGCGGTGGCTCACGCCTGTAATCCTAGCTCTCTGGGAGGCCGAGGTGGGCGGATTGCTCGAGGTCAGGAGTTCGAAACCAGCCTGAGCAAGAGCGAGACCCCGTCTCTACTATAAATAGAAAGAAATTAATTGGCCAAATAATATATATAGAAAAAATCAGCCAGGCATGGTGGCGCATGCCTGTAGTCCCAGCCACTTGGGAGGCTGAGGCAGAAGGATTGCTTGAGCCCAGGAGTTTGAGGTTGCTGTGAGCTAGGCTGATGCCACGGCACTCATTCTAGCCTAGGCAACAAAGTGAGACTCTGTCTCAAAAAAAAAAAAAAAAAAAAATTCGGAAAACAGCGAAGCAAAATTAAGGAAATAGTTTTCCCTAATCCTAGCAGTTAAGAGTTAAGTACTTTTAATATTTTAGTATATGGATACATATCACATATCTTTTCTGAGTTTTTTTCTTGGTGGGTGTGTAGTTAGAACAAAAATGGAACAATATTGTATATTCTGTTTTGCAGTCTGATTTTCTTCTACTTAAGAGATCATGAATATTAAGAGATAATGAATATTTTTTCATGTCATTAAATATTGTTTTGTAGCATTACTTTTAATGACAACATAGACTTTCCATCATGTGGATAGTTTAACCAATTTTTTATTGTTGGACATTTGAATTGTTTCTAAATTTTCAGTTTTATAAATAATGCAGTAAACATCATTATAACTAAATCTTTACTCATATGCATGATTCCTTTGTTGCATGAAGTAAATTTCTACATGTGAAATTAGTATATTTTCTAAGAATGTGCAGAATTTTAAGACTTGATCTATAGGACCAAATTGCCCTCTAGAAAAGTTCTGTCAGTTTACATTCTCACCTTTTTTGTATGAATGTCAGTTTCGCTTATCCTTGTCAGCGTTGGGTATTATAATTTTGTTTTGTTGGGTATTATAATTTTGTTTTGTCTTTGTCACTTGGATAGATGGAAAATATTTGTTTAAGTTATATTTCTTTTAATTTACATTTCTCAATGTTTAATGAGGGTAAACATTTTTTCCCTCTTACATTTATTGGTCCTTGCTATTTCTTTTGTGAACCAAACGGAAAATTTTAAACTAGTTCCAGGGATGGATGATCTCCTTGTCAATCAACCTTATAGTCATCCTAATTCTCTTATTTTTATTTTTAGCTGTTCCTTCTTGTTTGGTTTTCTGTTGACAGGGAGAATTACATCTATCTCAGGAGACCTCTTTGTATTCTTAAAGATCTTTATTTACTCTTAATTGCCTTTTTAAAAAAATTATAAAAGTAAAATTTGTTTGTTGTGAAATGCTATTTTTTCAAACAGTACTGGGTCCACTCCTCCCTCCCTAAATAATACCGAAATATGTAACATAGATTGTGAAAGTACCTTTTCCCCTACTTTTAAGAGTGTCCTCTAGAGATAACCATTTTTAACAACTTGTTATATATCCTTCCAGATACTTTATGCAAATATAAACTTTTTTCAAAACATAAATGAGATCATGCTTTATGTCATTGACATTCCCATGTCAACACCTATAAATCTACCTTTTCTTTAAAAAAATTGCTATGTTTTCTTTTTTAAAAAAGTATTTTAAAGTAAATTACAATCATGCCATTTTGCGTGTAAATATTTCTGTATATGGCTCTAAAAATGAGGATGTTTCTTACGTGACACTATCATCTCACCTAACCAAATTAATATTCCTAATAATTATCTAAGAAGTCTACTTCATATTCAGATTGCTTCATTTATCCCAAAAAGTTTTTTATGGTTTAGTGTTTTCAAACCAAGTCTATTTGTTTGTTTCTTTTTTTTTTTTTTTAAGACAGGGTCTCACTCTTATGCCTGTTTGGTGGTGTCATCATAGGTCACTGCAACCTCAAGCTCCTGGGTTCAAGTGATCATCCTGGGTCAGCCTGCCAAATAGCTGGGACTACAGGTGCACACCACCACACCTGGCTAATTTTTCTTTTTTTTGTAGAGATGGGGGTCTCTCTTTTGCTCAGGCTAGTCTGAAACTCCTGGCCTCAAGCAATCTTCCCACCCTGGTCTCCCAAAGTGCTAGAATTATAGACGTGAGTCACCATGGCTGGCCCCAACTTCATTTTATATTTATCCTTCTCAACAGCTGCATTAAGTTATCTGATTAAACTAAAATTAATTTAAATAATGCCCTCTAAATGGGCACTTAGTATGTTTGCAGTTTATACCCTCTATAAACAACACTGAAAATAATATTTTTGTACTTAACCTCTTTGTTTGAGATTTATTTCCTTAGGTGAAATAGTAGGGTCAGGAGATATGCATGTGTAAAACTTTGATATTTTACTGGATTGCTTTCTGGTTTTTACTGGATTGCTGAAGTCTCACCAGCTGTGTACGGAGAGTGCCCCTTTCCTTCCTCACATCCTTGCCACCATCAAGCATTATCAGAAAAATATCACATCGTTTTAAGTTTTTAATCTTAAAAAAATATTTTTATTAGTGAGGCTAAATGTCTTATCTGATATTTTTGGCCATTTGAGTTTTGGAGACTGTGTTAATGTAGTTCTTAGCATTCTTTTTTTCAGATTAAGCAAGTATTGCTTTATCTTGTTTTACTGGACCTGCTTTCTATTCATATTATTTGGGCTTCCTTTAGTTTTTCCACTTTGTTTTTTCAAGTGTGGAAACCAGATTTGGACATGACATTTTAACAGAGCCTCGGTGGTGTTTTTTATTGTGTGATGGTATGGGGAGGGAAGTTTTGTCATTTTTTTTAGTAATTGAATATTTCATTACACTCTGTTGTCTGCATAGTTATGATACATAATCTAACCATCAAGGATACATTTATCTAGAAAATAAAAACTATGTTTTATTGTCTTATCTGTAAAATGGTGATATAATAATAGTATCTGTTTAAAAGGATTGTTGTGAGGATTTAAATGAGTTAATACTTATAAAAGTGCTTAAGCTAGTGCCTGGTACTTAGTAGGTCTTTACTGTTAACTATTAATCTTAATAGTGATAGTGCAGTCTTTTCAGGGTATAGCTCTTTGGCCATAATATTTGTTTTCCTCTCCTTGAAAGGGTTATGTGAATAAACACTAGTATTATACATATAGTTAGTTCTTTGAAGACTTGAAATGCACATGTAAAACATACATACCAAGAAAGATATTAAGATGTTATTTTTATTCAGTTACTTATTCAACAATACAGGGTCTACCATTTGCCAACACCAAACATACCCAGGTGAATAGTTTACAGTCCCTGCTCTCTGGGAGCTCATAGTAAGGTGTGGTTATAGGCAGACTTTTCAAAGCATTACTTAAATGTTGTTACATAATCAACCTCTCAATGTGTTTCATTTTGAGTTCGAAAATAAACAACTCTTAGTCTTACTAATGTTAAGAGAAACTTTTATTAAAACAGTCTTATTTTCTGAGCCTCAGATTATCCATTTAAATGGTGATAATTCTTCCTGAGAATGAATTGTAACATGCCTAACAAAAGTTAAGTTGGTTTTTTGTTTGTTTTGCTTTTGAGACAGGGTCTTACTCTGTTGCCTGTGCTGGAGAGCACTGGTGTCATCAGCTTCCCCAGTCCCAGGGATTACATGTGTGAGCCACCACGCCTATCTTGGGAATTTAAAGACATAAAAACAACTAACTTTTACCAGGTGCTGTGGCTCATGCCTGTAATTCCAACACTTTGGGAGGCTGAGGTGGAAGGATTGTTTGAGGTCAGGAGTTCAAGACCAGCCTGAGCAAGAGTGAGACCCTTGTCTCTGCAAAAAAATAGAAAAACTAGCCAGGCATGGTGGAGCCAGCTATTTAGGAGGCCAAGGCAGGAGAATCGCTTGAGCCCAGGAGTTCGATGTTGCAGTGAGAAATTATGATGCCGCTGCTGCAACTCCAGCCTGGGTGACAGAGTGAGAACCTGTTTCTAAAATAATTAAAAAATAATAAATTCCTAAGTCTGGTAAAATGATTTTAAGACACTAACCAGTAGCTCATGTATCTTGGTAAGGTATTTTATAATAAAGAAAATGTTAAGTTCGACTATTTTGCTTCTGTTAATAAAAGGTCAGTTTGTTGAGGGCGTATAGTTGATATTAAAGTTAGGAAATATGTAGTTCACATTTTGTTTACTTGTCAGCATTTAGTTTTGGAAACGATAGCATAATCGGATGTTCCACCATGTGATTTAGGCATCATATCTGAAATGAAGAAAACATTTGTAGAATAACTTTTATGGTCCAGGTATGATGTGTTAGATACTGGAGTGACAGGATGAAGTAGGTCCCTGCCCTGAAGCAGCTTAAATATAGTAAAATCAGACTCACAGTACAAAATGGCATGTGTTTTAACAATGATGTGAATGATCCTTAGAGAGAAATGATTAATTTTGCATGGAATCCCCATTTCAGAAAGGTATTTTATGAGTCCCCATTTTCCTCAGAGCTATTTCCAGACCCATACTATATAAAGAACTTGGGCCTTTGGTTAGGGGCAGTTTTACCACCTCAGAGGCTGTTTCTTTAAAGACTTCATAATATGAAAGAATCAGACTTTATTTGAAAAGAAACAGAGGGTTACTTAGATTGTAGTTTTAATTTTATTTTTAATAAGTTTTCTTTCTTCACAGTTTATTTTAAATTTTAATAAAATTTTAAATTATAAAAGTAATATATGTTTATAAAATATTCAAACAGTTCAAAAATGTAGCAAATAAAAAAGTATCCCTACTCTCCCTGGGTAACTACTGTTAGACAGTTTAAACAATTACAGTACTTATAAATAAACTTGGGTTTTAAGTACCTCATATTCTGAGCATTTACTCTTTCTGTTTAAAGGGGGAAAATGGGGCCGGTATGGTGGCTCACACCTGTAATCCTAGCATTTGGGGAGGTTAATTGTTTGAGGCCAGGAGTTAGAGATAAGCATGAACAACATAGTGAGATCCCATTTCTACAAAAAACAAAAATTAGCTGGGCATGGTGGCACAAGCCTGTAGTCCCAACTACTAGGGAGGCTGCAATAGGAGGATCACTTGAACCCAGGAGTTTGAGGTTGCAATGTGCTATGATGACACAATTGCACTGTAGCCTGAGTGACAGGGCAAAAAGACCCTGTCTAAAAAAAAAAAAACAAAATAAACAACAAAAAAAAAAACCCACAAAAACAAAAAAAGTTGCAATCTAAAGGGGGAAAATAAATTTTCCTTATTAGGAAAAGTGCTCAGTAGCAATGGAGGTTGTCTGGGAACCATGAAGTGGAAGGTAACTGTAGTGGATTTCAGGAAGTACATTGATCAGTTAGATTGCTGTGTCCTATAGGGCTTTTTAAGGATTTATTGACATACTTCATCAAGGTATTTGAGAGAGTATTCAGGGAAACCTAAGAAATTCTGCAGTTCTTTTCCCTTCCTTATAAATTCATGCCTGGTCAGAAATTACAGCTTTAGTGGGATGTCCCTCCACAGAACTCAAATGCACACTATCTATCATGTTACTTAGTGTGGCAGTAATGTAAAATGTTAAGGATTTTTTTCTTTTTGTTTCTTTCTGTGAGGAGGCTCACTCAACATATATTTTATCCTATGTCTCTTCATCTCTCCCTTATTTCAACCTCCACTCACTCCCCCAATTCCCCACATCATTCTCTTAAGAGGAAAAAATAAGTTTTGTCCACTGAGTCCTCTTTCTTGTTTGATTTAATATATCTTGGGTTGAATGTTTCTCACAAAAACACTTTGCATTCAGAATTAGCCTATCAAGCTGTTTCCTCCGTAGACTCCTCCATAGATTGCATACCTTCTACTCTAGTGCCCTCTGAGGTATGAAAACCCAGGTCTGCTTTTGGCTTAGCCTTCATGATTTTAGAATGTAAGTCCCCATGCTCTGCTTTGAAAAGTTATCCTTGTGGTTATTTGGTAACATTCAAAAAAATTCTTTTAGTCCACAAAACTAATTAACACACTAGGACAGAACACCTTATAGTATTCCAGTTAAAACATGGTCCTCATAGTAGTGCACACATTTATCTAAATCTCTGAATATATATGTACATGCACATACCTGTATTGTATATATACACTTGGATATATAAAAATTCTAGTTGGACGTATATTGGAAATGATAGCAAATTATCCAAATGCTTGGTGTTGAGGAATCTGTAACCTGCTGTCCTCTCCCTTACTGGTAATGCCATTCTGCTTGGGGAATATAGAACAAGCCCAAACAGCAATACTGACAGAATTTGGAATTATGATACAGTGGAGCCTTCACGCAATTCTTTGTTGAAGAAGTTAGGGCCTAAATGTTAAGGCTTATTGTTATTCTGAGTTGATAATCTCTGCCTTGCTTTAATAATTTTTCCTCATGCCTGGGTAGCCCGCGAGTTGCACAATAATCACTCACACAGCTTTGTAATCAATGCCCAAAGTAATAGGATTCCTCTGGCCACCGGCAATTAATAAATTTGTGTCTTTTTTAAAACACTAGCAAGTCGGGCCTGAAATACGACTGACTGGCTCTCCTCATTTGCATATTTATTGCAGTGGAAAAATTCTTACCAGATGATTGATGCTGAGCCTGCCTCTTGAATTCCAAGCAGCACATTATTATGAAATGAAAAATGCCGGCCATACAGTTGATTAAAGTTGAAGACAGTGGAATCGGTGTTTTTTAAGATTGTGGGAGAATTAAAGGCATATTTTAATAGATGTTGACAAGAAGTGAACTAACAAAAGCAAAGCAAAGGATTTGCTTGAAAAGATTTAATCAAACGTCTTTCTTGGGGGATTAATTGCCGGGGATGACTAGTGCAAGTGGCAGGCTTGTGTGGATTTGAATGAAAAGTATTGTTCTCAGGCCAATATATTGTGTCATTTTGACCTATAGTTTAGCTCTAGTTCTAGAGTTACTTTTGAAGGAGAAAAAAAATGCTGTTGTAATCTGTAAATTCCAGTTCAGTGTATTTATCTGGGGTAATAGGAATGTGGAAGTTTATTTGTACCTGTACATAAATAACTATGTTTGCATATTTGTTTTAAAATGACTGTATAGATATTTAAAAACTGGTAAGGTAAGCTTTGTTTTACTTTATACATTAACTCTTCCTGGTCCCCCCTCCATGCCATTGCCAGAAATTTTACTTGTTGGTTTATAATCTAATTAATAAACCGTGAGCCTGTGTCTAAACTTATTCTCTGCCTACAGTTTTATGTCAGACAGCCTAGATGAATCAGGGAAAAAAATAAAGCTGTTAGGTGAAAATGGTTTTTAGATTGGTGACATTTTATATATACAATGCTTGCATATGGATAGCATGTAAATGAATAACCAATATAGGAGTCTGTGAATACGGTCCAATCCTAGCACTGGAGATTGGTATAAGCAGAGTATAAAAGATTTTCATCATGTGAAAGAGAATTTTTTTTTTTTTTTTTGAGACAGGGTCTTACTTTATCTCCTGTGTAGAGTTTATCTCCTGTGTAGTGGCATCATCGTAGCTTGCTGCAAACTCAAACTCCTGGGCTTAAGTGATCTCCTTGCCTCAGCCTCACGAATAGCTGGGACCACAGGCGTGTGCCACCACACTCAGATAATTTTTCTATTTTTTGTAAAGACTGGGTCTCCCTATGTTGCTTAGGCTGGTAAACGATGATGATTTTTGACAGTCATATGCCTTCTATTTTTACATTTTTAATTTCCAAAATAGCTTAATATGTAATAACAGTTACTATTTTTACCTTAGTTCCATGAGATCAACAGGCAAAGGATTATATACGTTTTATAAATGAGAAAATTGAGACTCAGGTTAAATTGGTCTTCTCAGTGTAACATGACTAGTCAGTGATAGTGTCAGTTAAAATAAAGGGCTCCTAACACTCAGTAAAGTACTCTTTCCATTTATTTTTTGCTCAGAATTATTCCTAAAGCTGGTGACCAGATGCTTAGGTTGAATCTCAGTAATATGGTGAGGCATATGTCCTTCTTAATCTCCTCTTAAGGGAAAGGCCTCTGGAAATGGACCATGTAAGGCAAAATAAACATATACATCCTTGATAGTCTCCATTTGTTTTGTGGCCACGTGCCAAGAGGGAGAGAGACGAAAGTATATGCATCTTTGCTGCATTTGTTAACTTTTGACTGTAAACAATAATTGGGAGAAAAATTAGAGGTGAATTGGAAACTGTTGATTTCTTCTATTTATTATTCATAGGGCTGAACAAATAGAATTCCAGCCTATATGAATAATAAAGAGGGTTTGTTTGTTTGTTTGTTTGTTTGCTTGTTTTGACTGGGAAGAATTCTCTGTTGAATTTGAGCCTCCAGAAGAGAGTCTTTCCTCATTCTTGTCAGCTCTGGCTTTGAGGAGGCCTACTACCTTCAGCTAAGGATTACCCCATTATCTCAGGTTTTACATATCATCTAGAAGTTACAAAGTTATGTAACAGTTACAAAGAAATGAGAATTAGGTTCTGTCTTCTAAAACTCTTTATAGAAAGTTGTCCGTGTGTTGGGGGCACTGGTGACATTTGCTTTTGGTGGTTAGAAGCCCAGAATTGCAGATTTCATCTCTGGTAGGTCTCTTGACACTTTGATGCATGGTAGTGCTATCCCTGAATGGAGCCTAAATACTTCAGGGCTACTTTCTGACTGGGTGAAGGGGTGTATAAAATGAGAACATATGAGAGAGTATTAACAGAAAGGCACACTTTGATTTACTGATATTGGCTCTCCGCTTTCTTGTTGGATTGATATGCTGTCTAATATATCTGCAATGGATTTTTTTAAAACTGACTTGAACAAAATAAAAGGGCTTGTGTAGCTACTTGAAAGTGGCCCTTTAAAGTTGTAGTCTTTCATTGGATGTTTTCACAATTCTCAGTTATGTTACATGTTAGAGTCAAATTATGACTTGCTTGTTGGGGGCAAGCAGCTATAAACGTTATAGACTGCTTTGCAGCTTATTCCCTGTGTGATTCTTGATTTTATATTTTAGATCATGGACACGTGGTACCTAGAGGAAGTAAGGAACAGGCACATTGCTCTTCTTATTTATTTTACTTTTTTATTGTGGTAAAAAGTATGTAGCAAAATTTACCATCTTAAACATTTTTACGTGTACAGTTTAGTAGTGTTAAGTATATTCACATTGTTGTGCAACCAATCTGCATACCTTTTTATTTACAAAACTGAAACTCTATACCCATTAAGCAATACCTCCCATTTTCCTCTCTCTTTAGTTCCTGGTAACTACCATTCTGCTTCCTGCTCTGTGATTTGGACTTCATATAAGTGGAATCATACAGTATTTCTCTTTTTCTAATTAGCTTATTTTACTCAGCATAATAAAGTCTGAATAATATACCTTTTTTTCCCCTCTTCTTTAATAGGATGAGTTTGAAGGATTATAGATGATGTTTTTCTATACAGAGATGACTGGGATAGTAGGATTTTTTTTATTGTACTCTGGTCTTGGGATTTTTAAAAAATATTACTTTAAAATTATGGTAAAATATACATGACACAAAGCTTACCATTTTAACCATTTTAAGTGTATATAGTTCATTGTCATTAAGGACATTTACACTATTAGGTTAACCATTACCACCGTCTACCTCCAGAACTTTTTCATCATCCCAAACTGAAACTCTGTACCCATTAAACAGTAAGTTCCCATTCCCCTTCTTCCCATCCTCTGGGAACTAACCACTGTTCTACTTTCTTTGTCTATGAATTTGTTTTAACTACTTCATATATAGGTGGAATTACAGAATATTTTTCCTTCTCTAACTGGCTTATTTCACTTATCCTAATACTTTCCAGGTTCGGTATGGGAAAATTTTTAAAGCTACTTTGCAAATGTGAAATTGATCTGTGGTTCACTTTGGAAAACATAGGATCTGTCTCTTAAGATATAGCCATTTCTAGAAAAAGAAGGTAAAAACTGAGTAATACTTAACATAGAATTTGAATGAGATGAGATTTCTGTATTTTCATGGGCTCCCTTCCAGGTATTAGTGTCTTTCCTATTTTCTTGCTACAACATACACTTTCATAACCTTAGCTACTAGGGGATATCTGTTTACAATTCTCAGCTCTTTTAACAGATGATCATTTGTAGTAACAGTATCTGTAATTATCTGTATTCTTTGCTTTCCTCATTTCTTTAAAAGTTTTCCATGTGTTTACATAATTTTGCATTGTTCTACTTATACACTTAGCACATTTAGACTGAATAATTCTTGCCTTTAAAATTGTCTTTATTCTTTTTTTTTTTTTTTTTTTTTTGCTTACTTTTCATCTTAACTTAATCCATTTCCCAAAAGCTGACAGAGGAATAATTCTGTATTGACTTTTTTCTTATGAGAATACAATTTTATCTCCATATTTGGTGAAAAGTTTTGGGTTTTCTTCTTTTTCTTAAGATTGAGAGCAACAAATTGAGAACCTTGGTTTGGAACACAAGGTATTTTGTTTTTTTTCAGGTAATATTTATATATTACAAATCCTCCCGATGGCATGATATGCATTGATTATAAAAGGATTAGAGTATAGAATTTAGAAAAGATGTGATCAAGGATCTTATTTTAAATAAGGAAGTTATATTTATATAGTTTTATATAGAGATTATTTGAAAGAATGCAGAGTAGTTGTTGGATCATTGAGTTCCTTCTGACCAGTCTGAGAAGGCCTTCTCAGGTAGGTTAGTTCTTCACCTTGTATGTATTGAAATAGAACACTGTAGTATAAAATATATGGAGAACTTGTCTAACTCATGACAAGTTCTGAGTGGGTTGGTATCCCATTGATGAAACAGGTTGGGATGTAAAATAGTGAGAAGGCTGCTCATGCTGGGCAGGTGGAGGCAGAAGCAGAAAAGACAGATAAAATAAGACTTACAAAAATCATTTAACCGAAAATTTGTGTGGGCTGAAGTTTGTATGGAAGGTAAAATGAAAATGAATGTAGGGGTAGCTGAATGGAAATAGAGATGCTTGTGAGAAGATTACAGTTATGTAACGGAAAGAGGGAAGGAGTGGTAGAAGCATGGCCAGAGATAAATGGACAATTATTAGTGATACTACAATGGAAAATACAGGATTTAGCAACCATACAGATGTATAGAATAAGAGCACCAAATGTCAGTGATCTCTTGTGAAAACATATTAAACAGCAGAGAAATTCAGACAAGGGAGAAGAATTACAAAAGAAGAAAAAGTTCTGTTTCTGACATGGTATGTTTGAATTAGTGATGGAGCATCCATGTGAAGATTTTCTGGCAGTTGCTAGAAATGTGAAAGTTTGGTATTCGGAAGGTGTCTGGAGTGCTTTCAACACATAAATGGTGATTATCAGTGTCTAGTTAGCCTCTCTAATAGGATTATTCTTATAGAGAAGGTAAGAGTTCAGTTCTCAGAAGAACCAGGTTTTATTCTGAAAGTTTTTAGCCATGGACTGTATACTTAATCTTGAGCAGATATGTTATACACATGTGTGTTCTTGATGTGCAATTTTTTAAATTTTTTTTCCTTGATTTTATTTATTTATTTTTCCATTTTTTTTTTAAATTTCAGCATATTATGGTTTTTTTTTAATTTTCGTTTTTACATATGATCATTCCCAAGATGTACAAATTTTTAATATACAATTCAGGACTGCAAATAAAAAGCCATTAACGTGCGTTTTCATACGTGAACAGGAACTTTCCATAAGAATATGTGCTGAGAGATTGGGTGAACGGTGTGGCAGCTCAAACTAGAGGCAGATGAGCTCTCTTGGGAGGGGGGAGGTGTGGTGGCAAGGATCCTGGGACTCAGTTGTGCTCTTTCAGAGAAGAGGAATTGCTTAAGCAGCTGATTGATAACAGGGATAATCCAGGAGGTCAGTGGGTAACCTATAGGACAATACCCCCAAAATTTAACACCAACAGAACAAGTTAATAGTTATAAAGGAGTTTGTCACACCTAATGCATTTAAGAACTGACAATTTATTGAACTTTCACTGTTTGCACTTTTTTAAGCTCTTAAACATATGATCTTACTTGTTCCTCACAACAATCCTATGAGGTAGGCACTGTTGTTATTTCCATTTGGGAATTCCATGTTTCAGAGAGTTTTTCAGTCCCCCTGGTATCCTGCACTTCCCACTTTTATCCGCACCAGCCAGAACTGCTCAGGAGTCATGAGTTATAGACATCGCCTGCTTTAGAGAATTGTAGATAACTAATTGTCCTTTCTCTGTGCTTTATTTCCCAGGTCACAAGGCACTTAAAGCATTGTTGAGGTCATTGGTAGATCTTCAGGAAGAGTTGCTTTTCCAGTATCCAGACACTAGATATCTAGTAGATGGGACAAAGCTGCCCAAAACAGGAAGGTAAGGAGGGAATGGAACTATGGAGTTGTTTATTTCTTTTCATTTTGAATATTTTCTTAACATTTATGAAAGAGAAAGCCAAAGTTCTTCTCAGGTGGATTCCAGGCTTAATATTAGTAAAATAGAAAGAGCCCCTTATATTTAACTCATAGTCAGAATGGCACATAAATTTGGAATTAGATTTTGGATTTTTATATTTAGTTGTACCTAGTTCACTTTGTGGGCTTAGGCAAAAGACTTGGCTTCTCTTTAGATCTATTGGATTAGCAGATAAAAGCACATTTTTATGAAATTAATGTTTATGAAACACTTTGTGTCCATACCATGGAATCACTGGTCACAACCGTCTCCTTTTCAATAAGGGAAGAAGCTGTTATTTTGAAAGATGGAAAAATTTCAGAAAACAACAGCAAAATAGCTCTTTTTCTTTTCTGAAATTATTTGATAAAGGTTTTTTCTTCCCTTTGTTCGCACCTGCTGTATGTGGTACCTGCTTGCTTTTTTCCCTTGGGCTTGTCCTTTGTTTCATTTTTTTGGACTGAACTAATTGGAAGGATAAAAAGGAAGCTCACATTTATTGAGCACCTATTATGCGTTAGGAGTCAGTAATCTATTGAGTGTGATTGGCTATATAGTTGGAAGTTGTATTACATTCTCATGGCAGTTACATATACAGCATCACAGCTTAGTGCTGTTTCTTTTGCCTACCCCTTTAAGTTTTCTTCACATTCCACTTGTCTTCTGTTTGGTTCAACTAATATTATTCATCTTTCCTGAAAAGTTGGTTACAGAGAGACTGTTTCCATTATTGATTTGAGGATTAAGGTCATAGAAATATGATTATATGTTTAATTTTTAAAGACCCTCGTGTAATAGGATAGGCCTGGTTCCTATGCGTTTCTAACATCATTTATTTTTATGGCTTGCTTACCTTTTAAAAAATGTTTTGAAACCAGTTATTTTTACATTTATTTGAAAAGTTACATGAGTTTTGATTGATCTCATGAACATTCTTTTCAAACAAAAAAGAAGCCATCTTTGGTGATATTTTAAAGGTAGATAGAACAAGTAAGATGTAAACATTCTCTACTTCATGTGAACCTAATTTATTTAATGTTTATTTACACCGGACTTAGTGTTCTTACTGGTTTTCTAGTGAAGAGATTTCTAGTGAGGATGATGAGCCAGTAGAAGAGAAGCAGCGGCAGAGAAGGGTCCTGCGAAAGAGGAAGCTGGAGATGGATGAATACCCGAGCTTCATGGCAAAGCGTTTTGCTGACTTTACAGCCTACAGGAACCGCACACTTCAGAAGTGGCATGATAAAACCAAGCTGGCTTCTGGGAAACTGGGGAAGGCAAGTGTGTGTGCGTGCGTGTGTGTGTAAGAATAGGTTGTGTGGACCTAAAAGCATTGTAACTACAGCTTGTTTGTATGGGTGTTGTCACACAGTAATAGTAATCAGTCATTTGTGTAGCAAAATGTAGTGAACTTCTGCCACTGGGTTTTTTTTTTTTTTTTTTTTTCTTCCCATTTTTTTTTTTTTTATTTCGGCATGTTGTGGGGGTACAGATTTTAAGGTTTCAATAAATGCCCATTTCCCCCCCTCCCCCCAAAAGTCTGAGTCTCCATCATGACCATCCCCAGATGGTGCACATCTCACTCATTATGTATGTATATACCCGCCCCCTCCCCCCTCCCCCCTGCCCAATACCCTATTACTGTAGTACCTATGTGTCCACTTAGGTGCTACTCAGTTAATACCAGTTTGTTGGAGAATATATCTGGTGCTTGTTTCTCCATCTTGGGATACTTCACTTAGTAGTATGGGTTCCAGCTCTAACCAGGAAAATATAAGATGTGCTATATCACCATTGTTTCTTAGAGCTGAATAGTACTCCATGGTATACATATACCACATTTTATTAATCCATTCTTGGATTGATGGGCACTTGGGCTGTTTCCATACCACTGGGTTTTATATAATACCATTCAGATTTGGGATTTTAACGTTATTAGAAAGAATGTTTTATTTTTAAATTGAAGCCTTGTAGTTTTCAAATGCTGAGAATACAAAATACTTTAAAGAAATTGATTTTAAAACAATAATTATTAAAGTAGCAGAAGTTAATCTCTGGGCGTAAAAAGGTGATATGACCTGCTTGAGGCTAATTTTTTTTTCCCTGAGAACAATGATAGCCATTCACAAACTCAGTCCTTAACATAAGATCTCTTCTGAAAAGACGATTGTCTATTTCTCTGCTGACACAGAAAGATAGAGAAACCAATGTAGCTGCCTTTAGCACAAATTTTCTGCATTATCTTATACTGGTTAATGTTATCGCAGGGTTTTGGTGCCTTTGAACGCTCAATCTTGACTCAGATTGATCATATTCTAATGGACAAAGAAAGATTACTTCGAAGGACACAGACCAAACGCTCTATCTACCGAGTTCTTGGCAAACCTGAACCAGCAGCCCAGCCTGTCCCAGAAAGCTTGCCAGGAGAACCGGTAAGAACTCTGTGATGCAGGATGATTATGGGGAAAAGTTTCTATGAGGCTAATTAACTGAAAAACTTGTAGGTATTACCTGTTGGTATAAGATGTTACTGAAAGAAAGGAAAACAGCACTATTTTACTAGACTGTTGAAAAACTGAGAGTATGTGGCAGGGGGAAGTTTTTATAAATGGGGCTACTATTAACTTTTGTATGTTATCTTCTCTTAATTTTGAGTTTGATACAGGATTCTGGTAATGGAAGCATTGTGAATCTAATTTTTAAAATTAACTTTTAAAGCTATTTCTATGGAAATGTCAGTATTGAAGCAAGTATATACTTTTAGGCTTAATGTTTGCCATTTAGGTATTCTAGAAAAGGACCCAAAAGTGGAATATTCAAATTATTTTGTTTAAAGGAAACATTTGAATTTTTTAATTATAGGAGAAATGTATACTTAATACTTCTAAGTTTGTAAAAAATGAAAATGAAAAATTTCCCCCTATTCAAAAAATTCAACTCCTCAGATTTAACGCTGTTAATATTAATAGTTGTAACAAGACCAGGTACACTAGCTCACACCCATAATTCTATCCCTTTGAGAGGCTGAAGCAGGAGGATTGCTTGAGGCTAGGAGTTTGAGACCTGTGGGCAACATAGCCAGACTCCAGACTCAGGCTCTATTAAAAAAAATAAAGAATTAGATGGGTGTGGTGACATGCACCTCTAATCCCAGCTACTTGGGAGGCTGAGCGGGCAGGATCACTTGAGCCCAGGAGTTCGAGGTTACAGTGAGCTGTGATTGTATCACTACATTCCAGCCTGGGTAACAGAATGAGAACCTGTCTCTTTAAAAAAAAAAAAAATGTTGTAACAAGGTTCAAGTATTTGGGTCTTTTTTTTTCCCCCAGGAAATTATAGACATTTTGGATACATGTTATGACTTTTCCAAATCCCAACCATGATTTGAGAAGTGCCCTTCCCCCCCTACAACACTCACTGTGTCCATTAGTTTATCCATACTCCACCCTCTACCCCTAAATAATATTACTACTGTGTGAGCCCCTTAGTGTTAGTCAGTCAGTGCCAGTTTGATGGCAAGTACATGTGGTGCCTACTCTTCCATTCTTGTGATACCTCACTTTGGAGAATGGGCTCAAGCTCTACCCAGGAATATATATAAAATATAAGAGGTGCTAGATCACCGTCGTTTTTTATAATTGAGTTGTATTCCATTGTATACATATACCATATTTTATTAATCCACTCATGGATTGACAGACACTTAGGTTGTTTTCACATCCTTGCTATAGTGAATTGTGCTGCCATAAACATTCGAGTGCAGATGTCTTTATTATAGAATGACTTTTGTTCCTTTGGGTAGATGCCTAATAGTTCTATTGCTGGATCAATTGTAGTTCTACTTGTAGCTGTTTGAGGTATCTTCAAATTCTTTTCCACAGGGGTTGCGCTAACTTGCAGTCACATTTGGGTCTTTTTAATTCATATATCTATAGATACATAAATATGATTATCTTTTTACTAAATGGGATAAACATGTGTATAAATATATAAAATACTGCAACTATATATAAAAAACTCACACCTTTTATTTTTTTATTTTTATTTTTTGTTGAGATAGAGTCTTGCTCTGTTACCCTGGCTAGAGTACAGTGGTGTCATTGTAGTTCACTGCAACCTCAGACTCCTGGGATCAAGCGATCCTTCTGCCTCAGCCCCCTCGGTAGCTGGGACTGCAGGTGCATGCCGCAACATCTAGCTAAGTTTTCCATTTTTTGTAGAGACAGGGTCTACAGGGTCTTGTTCTTGCTCAGGGTGGTTTCAACTCCTGACTTCAAGCAATCCTCCTTCCTCAGCCTACCAGAGTGCTAGGATTACAAGCATGAGCCACCATTCCCAGCCAAAAAATCTCACAACTTTTAAATGTAATGTATCCTAAACACTTTTTCCATATCATTACATAGAGATCTATTTCATTTTTGGATGATATGGATATGTACTATAATTTATTCAAACAATGGATATTTATGTTTTTAGTTTTAGAAACAGTGCTACAAGTTGTGCATTTTTGTGAACATATGGATAGATTTCTTGATGTGTAAATGTTAAAGAAAATACATTAAGTCCTGATAGGTGTTGCCAGATTGCCTCTAAAAAGGCCACATTAATTTCCATTCCCTCCAGCTGTGTTCTCCAGTACTGTGTTACCAGTCTTAGAGGTGAAAAATGCTATCTTCTCATTTTAATTTGCATGTTGTGTTTTATTAGAGTTAGGTTAAACATTTTCATATGATTATTTGTGGGTTTTTGTTTTTGGGGGGCCACTGTTAACATTTTTGCCTATTTTTCTATTGGACTGTTTTGTTCTTTAATTTTAAGAGCTTTTTATATCTTAAGGAAAACAGTGCTTTGACTGTTACACGTATTATTTGCAGTAGCTATGTTTCTTTGATAACCTCATTGGGATTCTCTCTTTTCTTACTACTTGCTGATACAGGAGGTCCTTCCTCAAGCCCCTGCCAATGCTCATCTGAAGGACTTGGATGAAGAAATCTTTGATGATGATGACTTTTACCACCAGGTGTGATTTTTTTTTTTTTTTTTAATACTCTTTGTTACAAATCAGGTTTTAGTATTTTAAAACAACTGATAAAATTCTCTAAACAACAAAGGTAGCTTATTTTGGAAGGATAAGAGTCAGACAGTGAGTTAGAACTTGTACATTCAAAATTATTACTTACTGCATCATTCAGGATTTGTTGCTTTTCTTCTGTCATATGCTTTCCTTTTGAAATGAAAGCAGCTACTAGGCTACTTTGTTGGTTGTTGCTTCAGTATAAATTATCTGTAAAACAATTTCAGATTCTTTGAGTTAGGTGGTTTGTACAGCTGTTTTTGATAATGGAGGGCTTTTTGTAGGTTGTTAAGTTTCTTGTCCCATTACTATTAGAGTGGGACATGGAGCTGGAAGTCTGGAATCCCAGAGTTCTTGAATTGCACTTCTGGTTCTATTATTATTAAGCCTTTTGTTTTTAATGTCTTTTTGTGCCTCTTCAGTCAGTTAAGTATGTACTGAGAGTGTATGCTACTGTTGATTATAATAACAGTATAGTGCTTTGAAGACAGAAGGAATTGGTAGAATTTGAAATATGGTCCAGTTCTCAGTATGTCTTCACAAACATCCCCAGTTCTCTTCCTGACATTACTATCTGCTGACATGCCGCTCTTTTTAATGATGCCAGAGACTGTTAATGTAGGCTAAACATTTGGGCTATTCTAAAGAACTAAAATAACTTCCTGTATTCCTGAGTCTCTTGATAAGTTATATTTCTTAATGAAATATGCTTTAGGCTGTACCCATTCTAGCTTAGTGGTGAATCGAGGGTGCCATGCTGTTCAGCAGTGATACACCAGTTTTACATGAGCCATTGTTTATCAAGATAATGTTTTTCTCTGTAGAATTTTTTTTTTTTTTTTTTTTTTTTTGAGACAGAGTCTCACTTTTGTTGTCCAGGCTAGAGTGAGTGCCGTGGCGTCAGCCTAGCTCACAGCAACCTCAAACTCCTGGGCTCAAGCGATCCTTCTGCCTCAGCCTCCCGAGTAGCTGGGACTACAGGCATGTGCCACCATGCCCGGCTAATTTTTTTTTTATATATATATATCAGTTGGCCAATTAATTTCTTTCTATTTATAGTAGAGACGGGGTCTCGCTCTTGCTCAGGCTGGTTTTGAACTCCTGACCTTGAGCAATCCGCCCGCCTCGGCCTCCCAAGAGCTAGGATTACAGGCGTGAGCCACAGCGCCCGGCCTTCTCTGTAGAATTTTTAGTGTGTTAACTTTTGCCAAAGAATTTGCAACTGCTTGTTGAAGGATTAACAGTGATGGCTGTACTATGCCATGGATATGAAGAAAGGAACTTCTTAGTAAAATTACATGTAAAGCCAGAATAAATGATTCTATATTGGGGTTTTGCCCTAAAAAGAGAGACCTCCTATTAATTTTTTTATTCATTCTATTATGTTTGATAAAATTATTGCCATATATGAGTCTTTAAAGTAATGATTAAAAAAAAAGTAATGATGAGAGGGTATAGGAAAGAGGATTGGTGTGGTCTCAGCTGTTCCTTGTCAAAGGTCCTGATTCTTTTTTCCTTTTCTTCTCTTATTATATCCATTTGTCAGAAGAGTAGAGAACTCTGTTTTGTTCTGGAGTGTCTAAGGAAGTACCTGATGTGGGATATTAATGCTGTATAATTGTGTGAGATCATGGGAGACAATCAAAAATGTTCCAGTCCTCATTAACTGAAGTGTACATTGTTCGATGGAAAGTGTATCATAAATTAAATATGCTTAATAAAATAAACTGAAATTACTGGGAAGAAGTTATTTCTATTGGCAATTCTTAGTCTGAAAGATTTTTTTTTTCTTTTTTTTGCCTGGAGCTCTGTTTAAAAAGAAATAGCCATACTTGATTGGCCCTTCATCCCAATTAATAATTTTAACTTCGATAAATTCTGATTTCAGAGTTATGACTAGTCACATCTTAGCTTTTCCCCTTGCTGGTTAATTGGGGTGCTGGGGTTAATCTAAATTAAAACTTAAACTAATAGAGGTCAGCAAGGCAGCTGAAACACCTGAGTGAAACAAATGGGGCTGCCAGGCGCAACTTTATCTTGGCTGTTTCCCAAGAGGGAAGTGGCAGCAAATTGGAGTTGTTTCAGCCTTCTGTAAAGGTGAATGATGGGTGACACTTGTTAATGTACAGCATCTCCGGAAGCATTCCAGATTGCTTTGCTGCTGTACCAACTGCTGCCATCCATGCACAGTCAGTAGGAACTGGACCAGTTGCCAACATCTGGCAGCACAGCAAGGAATGGGTGCAAGTCCTGAAACCCCGCAGATTCTAAATATGGTGCTTAGAACTGTGCAGGCTTTAATCATTTACCCCTCTTTGGCAGCAGGCTACGACAGCTTATCCTAGCCTCGTACATCACATCCCGACATCTGCTGAGCTGCAAGGCAGCTGCACATTCATTTTCTTTTCTTGCCTTTTCTCTTTGCTTCCTATTCCCCTTCTTCTTCCTACTCCCCGCTCCCTTCAGCTTTCCTTCCCCTCCCCAGTATACTTCTTGGGAGAGATGATCTGTAAAGATTACTGCTTCATTGTGTGCAAGTAATTGTGGTGATGCCAGGCCCTTGACAGACACAAGGTAGCACCTGTTCTGCTGACCTGGTTAATTTCTTCTGTTGAGTGGGATTTGCCAGAGATTGGAGCTGAAGCCAATTCAATGATAAGGCTAAAGAAAATGGCTGTATGTTTTCTGTCACCTCCCAATTAAATTGGCTTCATAAAGTGCTTTCCTTTATTTGTCAGGGTAGTAAGCCTGAGCTAAGTGTTGCATTCAGAAGTGGTACAATGTATTACAATGGGCCTGTGAGTTTTCATTTATGTTTTTTTTTTCCTTTTTAATGTGGTCGTATGGAAGAGCTGGGTGGTGAATATAATAGATTCCCCCCTCCACCTTTTTTTAAAACCATACTTGAAGCCAGACTCTTTGGGTCCCATGTTTTGTAAGGAAGAGATTATAGCCACATTGAATTTTAATGTTTGATTGTAAGGGTTTAAAGGCTTACTTGGTTAATTCAGGTGTCTCCAGGCTGTGTAAATGCCCTAAATACTGGGAATGATATGTGGGGTCAGAACACTACACCCCACACACATACACTAATTCTCACTCTCATTCTTTGTTTCTTAATGTGTCTTAAGTTACTATAACTTTGTGTTATTTAATAAAGGTACATGTATGTATGTATGTATATTTATGTGTGTGTATACATACATATGTATGGGGACATTGAAGACTCTATCAGATATCATAAATAATTTCATCATTTTTAGAGCAGAAAAGAACCTTATGAGAAATTAAGTACCTCAGAAGTTAGGTAATTTCATGAAAGTCATATGTTAAATGGCACCACTGATATTTGATCTCAAGACCTCTTAGACAAAGCCTTGTTCTTTCCATACCTTTATTTCTTAAATATTTCATTTTTGAGCCATAAAAAGATTTCACTATACAGTTTTCAGTTTGTAAATAAATAAGCTTCATTTTCTTAGAACCAAAATAAATATTATGTGTTAGAAAGTAATATTTTTTCCTTAGAAGGCAAATGATTTATTGAACTCCTGTTACTTAACAATTCTAATGAAAAAATTAACTTTATAGTTTTGTTACTGGTTTGTTTGGAAACTGAAATTGATGAAAGCTTGAAGTATAGACAGTGGTGGAGGTTTTATGCTACAGAAAAGCATTGCAGGGTTTTACTTCCAAATGGAATTAGTTTGCATTTGGCCTATATCTTGTCAAAGCTCATTCATTCCTAAAGACAATTTTCACAAAACATGAAGGTTGTACATGACCATGAAGGATGAGCCATTTAGAAATGTTTTCAGTATCTGTTTTTCATTTTCATGATCCTATCTGCTACTTTATAACATTAAGTTCTTTTAAGATGTGTTGTCTGTATTACCATTTAAGGTTTTTCTTTTGTTTTGCTTTTTTAAGCCATCAGTTGATCTTTGACTTAATAAGCTTTCGTTCTTAAAGAACTGGGGAAGGACCAACATTTGCTGGATGCGAGTAAACGTGCCAGCTCCTGGACTAAGTTGATAGGTGCTTGACATACATCTGTATTTAATCCTCACAAGATCCTCACAAGTGATGTGACTGCACTTAGCAATAGGCTATATAAAGTGACTGGTTTTATTCTTTTCATATCCCAGACCTCAAACTAGTTTCTTGTCACTTCATGGAATATATTGTTCTGAAAGGACTAATTGAGCTTAGATGTTGACGGATCAATACCTGGATTTCTAAAGGTTCATTAGGATTTTGTATGTTGCTTCTAGTTCTGTTTAGTTTTGATCTGGTTTGTTCTGTCACTTTGAATCTAGCCAGGAGTGTATAGAGAAAGGCGTAATAGGTTTTGCTCTTTTGATGACCACTTTGATGGGTTAAATTTCTCCTTTCATTTGCCATCAGGACATGTCTATAACTGACCTTGCCACATGCTGGACTTTTGTATCTAAGACAGTTGATAATGCCATAAGCAAGTAATTACTAATTCAGTGAACTATTAAAAGTTGATAATGTTGAGAAATAGAGAAGAGGCAAGCTATCTGACAAGATGGTTTACTTTAATTAAGTTGTTGAGTGATTAATATGGACGGTTGATGTGGTGGCTTTAATCATATACATTTAGATCTTAGTGTAAATAAGAAGGGATGCCTCAAGCTACCTTATGTTAATGGCAATACAATATTCTTTCTGTTGGCATATATCTTTCCAGTGGTTCAGTTGATGGTTAATAAAATGTTTTAAAGTTTGATTTGAACTTACTGTTATTAACGAGTTATTGGAAAATAGATGTCTTCTGTTCAGTGTAGTATTTTGTTCTTAGTTTTGCTTTCAAATTGTTGCTGTTATTTGAGATCTGGATAGTGTTTCTTAAAAGGTTGATGAAACTTAATACACATAGACCTTTATGGTGACTTTAGAGAGAACATATGTACGAAGTGCATAAACTTTAAAATTGAAATTATGATTGAAGCTATTGCCTGAAATACTCAGTTCATTTTGGGGGGGTCATAGTAATGGTGTTTAAAAAAAACCCAAACCAAATGTCCAATTAAATTCCAGTTTTAATAACTACAAGATTATTTTGTGTACCATGTGTAAAGATTTTATTTGAGCTACATGGTGGTTTCTCTGCTGCCTTCTTAAGACACTTTTTGTTGGCAGTGCTACAGTTATATACTTGTCAGTGTTTAGACCCAAACATGGCATCAGTATTGGCATTTGATTGCTAGCTTGAGCTCACAATTGTGGAGGCTACACAGAACAGGAGGCCAAACGCCACATTTTATAATAAATACAAGCTCCAGACATTTTTATCAAACAATAGCGTCAGGCTAAGGCGCACATGATGGACCCTAAATTCTTGGGTTTCCTTGCTTTAAATATCATTGGAACATGATGTTAGTACTACTACTTGATTTAACAAAAGGTAAAACCTCAGCACAAAGCCTCAAAACAGTACCTTATGTGGGGCTATCTAGGAAAGAGAAAAAAATTGGCTTAGAACCATTGAAGAAACTTTCAGACACAAGTGGTACCCTGAGAGTTTATTAGGCAAACGTGGCCATAATTGCCTCTTTTTTTTGTACTAATAAGCCCAGTGTCAGCTGTCTGAGTGTTAATTTAACATAGGATCCCAGCAGTATTTCAGTAGCCCCAAGTGAAGAATTTTGCACTCCTCAAGAAATGGGGAGCACTACCTCTTCACTAAAGTAGGCGTGATGTCTTGATATTAGATCATATTTAATGTATTGTCCCTTTAAAGTAATTTATAGGGAAAATGATTTAGCAAGGGAAGGCGAAGTTAATAGGCATCTTCAAAAATGTGTGTGCATTGTGGATCTAGAATAGAACATAACTGTTTTAGAGTTGGATAATATCTTTGGCACCATCAAGTCCAAACTGTCTTTTCACAAGTGAGGAAATTGGAGCCTAGAGGAAGTACATGACTGGTATAAGATCACCCCACTTAGCGAGTTAGGACATTGAAACTCAAGTATTCTTGCTTCCAGTTTGATTTTCTTTCTAGCATATTATACTTACTGCCTTTTGATTGGTCAAGTTTGAAAATCCATTTGAGAATTTCCTTTTCAAATCTATATCTGTTTAGGGAATTTTGGAGATCTAGTGCCTATATCTATTTATGCTCTGACAATTCATATGTATCACTTTCATGCAATTATGAACTTTATTCTGTTAACATTTATTGTGTCAGATGCTAGGTTTATAACAGCTAAGAAGACAAAAATTCCTGCCCAAGGAATTTGTGTTATCTAATGAGTGAAGGTCTCTCTAATTCTGTGAAGTCACAAGATTAAGAGTGTGACTTTACTAAAACTTAGACAAAGAAAATAATTGGTCAAGAGATCAATTGGGTTATTGATATAATAACATGTATGTAGTTCTTTAGTGTTTTCTTATAACAAGTATACCTCAAGCATTCATTAGCATATGGGTTTATCCCTCAACATATACCTGATATAATTCCTAAAGTAATTTCTCTATAACTTATAAAAGGCCTTTAGAGATGGTATTGATATAAACTCTGGATATAATATAAATTCCCACTTTTCCAAGAATGTAGTCATTGTTGGAAGCCAAACTGAGATACTAGTATCTATGGAAACTTATTTCAAGTTAGAAGAGCCTTCAGGTGGGTGATGGGTACAGGAGGGTTCATTTTGCTATTGTTTACTGTTTTGGATGTTTGAAAATTTCTGTAATAAAAAGTTACAGAAAAGCCTTCAGCTTTCTTTTTTCCTTCCATTCATTCATTCAACAAATATTTGAGTTACCTACTGTATATTTATTAACTACTGTTCTAGGCTGTGCTGTCCAGTGTAGTAGCTATGTAATAACTATTTAAGTTTAAATTTTGATGAATTTAAATAGAATAAAATAAAGTTTAGCTCTTCAGTCACACAAGTCATATTTGAAGTGCTAAGTAGCCATGTGTATGAATAGCTACTATATTGGGCATTGCAAATATAGAACATTTCCATCATCACAGAAAGTTCTCTTGGGGCTCTGTTAGAGGCTAGAAGGAAACACAGTTCCTGCCCTTGTGAGCATTCATTCTGTTACCAGCCTCTGAGTGGAGGTTTTTCCAAGTTCTTGGTGTTCCTCACGGAAAAGAATTTCAGGACTCACTGCTTAAGGCAAGCAAATGAAAGCTTTAATGAAAGTGAAAGTACACTTTCAGGGAGAAGAGCAGGCAGGCTCGAAGAGAGAGTGGACAGGCCTGAAAAGAGCAGCTGCCCTGAGAGGTAGTGGTTTCAGATCTTTTGTAGTCTTCCTAATTGAGAGGAGGAATATTCAAGGCCAAGCGATTGGCTTTTGCTAAGAATTTGGGTAGTAATTCCTAAAATTGGGTTCCCTCACACTTTCATATTTTATATTGTTGTCTTGGAACTATCATGGTGATTTTAAAGACAGAGAAATTTTAAAACCATAAGGTAAATGATATTATAATTAGCTAAAGTTCATTTAAGATAGCAGAGATAGCTGACAAGCCAGTTGAAGCCTGTTCTTGCCTGTGGTTACCAGCCCTTTTATTTAAGGGTTGTTTACTTCAACACCTGCACCCAGTCTTCAAACCCCTGCATTAGGTCTCAGCCCTGTCTCCTAGTCTCCTACTCTAATAATTCTAGCTTAGGTAGGTAGGATGAAACAGGGAGATATGTTGTGACAAGCATAGTAGAGAATGGTAAAACTGGGTATGGTGAAAGCAAATGCTAGGGTAAAGAAGTGATGTTTACTGTTATTATTTAGGATGTTCAGGAGATAAGGTGATAGCAGAGAGCTGAGGAAGTGACTAACAGAGCCATGTAGAAATCTGGGGGGAGAGTGTTGGGGACAAAGGGGATTGTAAGTACAAAGGCTGTGAGGCAAAGCAGAGGCTGGCATGTTCCAGGATCATCAAAGAAGCCAGTGTCCCTCGGGATAGTAGGCAGAAAGAGTGATAGGAGAGGAGGTCAGAGGTGATGGGAGGCCACATCCTATGGTACCTTGTAGGCCACTCTATCACTTTGCTGTGACTGAGATGGGAAACCACTAGAGGGTTTTGAACAGAGGAGTAACATGATTGGATTAATGTTTTGAAAGGATCACTCTGATAGCTGTATTGGAAATAGACACTAGAGAATGAGGGGCAAGGTGGCAAAGGGAGACCAGTTAAAAGACTCTAGTGATGATCCAGGCAAGAGATTGGTTGTAGCTTGGTCTAGGGTGGTTTCAGAGGGAGAAGTGGTTAGATTCTAGGTTTATGTTGAAGGTTGAGCTGACAGGATTTGCTGGTGGATTGTATGTGGCATGTTGAATGAGAGTAGTCAAGGATGAATTTTAAGGTTTTGGCTTGAACAGTTAGAAGGAGGAAGTTGCTATTTACTGAGATAGGAAAAAACTGAGAGAAGATAGTTTGGAGGAGAAATCAGGAACTCAATTTTGGTTATATTGCCCTTTCCTACCCCATGGACCTGTGTTTGCTATAACAATTTTTATTTCAAAATAGTGATTAAGTTTGAGATACATCTGCCACATTAATGTGGAGTTGTTGGGGAGGTATTATAGTTTTGTGTGTGTGTGTATATATATATTTTGGAGTTCATGGGAAGGTCTATGCTGAAGGTATAAATTGAGAGCCATCAGCATATAGATTGTATGTAATACCATGAGACTGAATGGTATTACCTAGGAAATGAAAGTAGACAGAAAAAGAGAAGTGATTCTAAGCCTGCATCCTAGAACATTCAGACATTTATAAGCAGGGAGATAGGAAGGAGCCAGCAAAGGTGATGAAGAAGGACCAGCCAGTGATGTAAGACAGAATAAAGGACGAATGATTTTCCAGGTTTCATGTAAAAAAATGTTTGAAGAAGGAGGGAATCTAGTATCATCCTAATACCAAAACCAGACTAAAACATCACAAAGAAAGAAAATTACAGACCAATATTTCATATGAATGTTGACAGGAAATACTAACAAACTCAATCCAGCAACACATAAACAGGATTATTTACCATGACCAAGTGGGATTTAGCCAAGAATGCAAGGTTAGTTTAGCATAAAAAATCAATTAATGTAATATACCATATCAATAGAATAAGGACAAAAACCACATGATCATCTCAATAAATACAACAAAAGCATTTAACATATTTTCATGATAAAAATACTCAACAAACTAAGAATAGAAGGGAACTTCCTCATCTGGTAGAAATATCTATGAAAACCCACAAGTTAACATCATACTCAATGGCCAAAGACTGAATACTTTCCCCTAAGACTAGGAATAAGATGAGGATGTCTGCTCTTGTCATTTTTATTCAGCATTGTACTGGAGGTTCTAGTCAGGGCATTAGGCAAGAAAAAAATAAAAGACATCTAAATTGGAAAAAATTAAAACTATCTTTTATTTGCATTTGACATGATCCTATATATAGAAAATACCAAAGAAACCACCAAAACTACTAGAGCTAATAAACAAATTCAGCATACAAAATGAATACACAAAAATCAGTTGTCTTTCTGTTTACCAGCAATGATCTGAAAAGGAAATTAGGAAAATAATTCCATTTACAGTAGTATCCAAATGAAAAAATACCTAGTAATAAATTTAACCAAGGAGGTGAAAGCTTGTACAATGAAAATTATAAACATTGCTGAAAGAAATTAAAGACTAAATAAATGGAAAGCTATCCCATGTTCATGGATTAGAAGACTTAGTATTGTTAAGATGACATTATTCCCCAAATTGATCTAAAGATTCATCATAATCCCCTTCAAATCCCTGTTGCCTTTTTTGCAGACGTTGACAAGCTGATCCTAAGATTTGTTGGAAATGTAGGAGTCCAGAGTAGCCAAAACAATCTTGAAAAAAAAGAACAAAGTTGGCGGACTCACACTTTCCAATTTCAAAACTTACTACAAAGCTACAGTAATCAAGATGTGTGGTGCTGGCCTAAGGATAGGCATAGAAATTAGTGGAATACAATTGGGAGTCTAGAAGTTAACTCTTATATTTATGGTCAGTTGAATTTTGACAGGGGTTCCAAGACAATTCTGTGGCTGAAAGAACAGTCTTTTCAACAAATGGTGTTCGGACAACTGGATATACACATGCAAAAGAATAAAGAGGGAGCCTTCCCTTATACCTACACAACAATTATTATAACTCATAATTGATCGTAGACCAAAACATAAGAGCTAAAACTATTAAACTTTTAGAAAAAATATAGGAGTGAATATTCATGATCTTTGGTTAGGAAATGGTTTCTTAGATATGACACCAAAAACACAAGTGACCAAAGGAAAGAAAAGATAAGTTGGGCTTCATTGAGATTAAAAAGTTTTGTGCTACAAATGGTACCATCAAGAAAGTGAAAAGACAGCCTACAAAGTGGGAGAAAATATTTGCAAATCACATATCTGATAATGGGCTGATATGTAGAATATATAAAGAACTCTTACAACTGAATAATAAAAGATAGGCCAGTAGAAATTAGCAAATGATCTGAATAGATATTTCTTCAAAGAAGATATATAAATGACCAATAAGCCCAGGAAAAGATGTTTACTATCTTGAAGAAAATGCAAAATAAACCACAATGAATACCACTTAACTAGGATGGCTATAACCAAAAAGATAATAGCAAGTGTTGGCAAGATTTGGAGAATTTGGATCCCTCATACGTTGCTGTGGGAATATAAAGTGTTTAGCCTCTGTGGAAAAGTTTGGCAGTTCTTCAAAATGTTAAACATAGAGTTACCATATGCTCTAGCAGTTTCACTCCTAAGTATACACCCAAGAAAAATGAAAGCATATATCACACAAGAACTTGTAAATGTGGATATTAAAGTCAGTTGATTAAACACAAAAAGTAAACTTGTACATAAATGGTAACAGTATTATATTTAGTAGCCACAAGAAAACCTCCTCAAATGTCTTTCAGTTGATAAATGGATAAACAACATGTGAAGTATCTCTATAATTGAATATTATTTGCCCATAAAAAGGAATACTACACATTGTACTAATAATACACACTGCAACATGATAAATGTGAAAATCATCGTGCCAAGTGAAAGAAGACAGTCACAGAAGACCATAAACCATATGATTTCTATTTATGTGAAATGTCCAGAATGGGTGCATCTATAGTGACAAGAAGTGAATTAGTGATTGCTTAGGGTTGAGGGTGTTAGGGAAAAATGGAGAGTGACAGCTAAAGGGTAATGGGTTTCTTTTGGGGGTGATGATTATATTCTAAAATGTGATGGTTGCACAATTCTATGAATATATAAAACCATTTTTTATGGTATGTTAATTATATCTGAATAAAGCTACTATATCAAATGCTGCAGATAGATCAAATAAGATGAGGACTGAAAGGGTTGACCTTCATGGAAGTCATTGGTGACTTTGATAACTGTTTTGGTAGAGTGGGTTCAAGAGAGAATGGAAGAAGATAAATTGGAGATAGTATAGACAACTCCTGAGGAGGTTTGCTGTAAAGGGAATAGAGAAATGGGACAGCTGCTGGAAGGTTCGAGAAAGTTTTATTTTATGTTAAAATAGGAGATGTGTTTTGTATGCTGAGGGAAATGATCCAGTAGAAAAGGGGAAAATTGATGTTGTAGGAAAGAGGTAAGAATTGTTGGTGAGTATACAAGTAGAGAGGGTTGATCTGGTAGCAGGGAAGGGAGAGCATATGAGTACAGTTGCAAGTAGATAACAAGTGACAGTATGCATGTTCTCATCTGAGTGCTTCTCTTTTACTTTATTTTTTATGAATTCAGCTAAGAGGGAGAAGATGTAGGAGGACCCCATTAAGAAAAAAGAGAAGATACAGAAGAGTTACCTCAGAATAGGGGAGTGAATGGACTAGGAAAATATAGTAGACCTGTCATGTAGCACTAAAGACACATAAAGCTAGTGGTAATTATTTTATTTTTTTTATTTTCATTGAGACGAGGCCTTGCTATGTTGCCCAAGCTGGCCTCAAACTTCTAGCCTCAAGTGATCCTCCCACCTCAACCTCCCAAAGTCTTGGGATTACAAGGGTGAGCCACCATGCTCTCACCTTTAAATGGAGTGAGACCAGTTCGTAGGGTCTTTTTCATTGGCCATATTAATCCACATGGGTGCAGATACTGAAGTTTATTAATATTAATAATAACATTGGGGTTTTGCTAGGAAGTATAGGTACATAATCCCATGTCTGCAATTCAGAAAATAAAAAGTTCTGAAAATTCATGGTTTTATATTTGTTTTGGTAAGTTTGGCAAACTATTGTAGTGGCAAATACTGTACCTGAATGGTTATGAAACTATAGTCTTTATTATCCAACTTAGTGGGAATATTTATATATGTTTTTGTGCTTGAACTTAGGGTGCTGCCCCAGATTCCTCTGAGGCATTTATGGTATATGCACTATATTACCTTTCTAAAATACTAATATTCCTGAATTCCAAGATAGATGCATCCCCAAGAGAGCATGGGTCTGTGTGACAAAGGGACAGCCTGCAGGGGAGTTGAGGATGTATTAATATTTCAGGAGTGATCGTTGTGATGGACCATGGAATCACATCCACCTGGGTAAGGAGGGAAGTGAGCACATGAGGAAAGGAAGAGGGGTGCTGAAAAAGTGGCAGGATCGGTGGTTTATTGATTATGATGGGGCTGAAGAATTATCGGCATCTGAATGCTGGAGGGAGAATGCTGGAAAGATAGGGAGAGATTTGTTTCAGATGGGCTTTTGATCCTTAAGGGACATGATTACAGTTTACAAGTTAGCACTATACCCTTATGGTCTCTTACTTTGAATCTTCTCTAGTTCAGAATGACTTCCTCTTTATTCTTTTAACACACAAATGTTATATTGTATGGTGCCATTAAAAGAAACATTGCCAAAGAATGCCTAGAAATAGTCAGTAATTGAGCTGGTGTCCCAAGGGATATATAACCCCTCTCCCCACATTTATTATAAATAGAAAAAGAAAAAAGTACACATGGAGATATCCATCTAGTGACCAAGGGGCAGGATATTTGAAATGGGGACTCTTGGAAAATCTAAACAATAAAACCCTCTGGGCCGGGCGCGGTGGCTCACGCCTGTAATCCTAGCACTTTGGGAGGCCGAGGCGGGCGGATCGCTCAAGGTCAGGAGTTCGAAACCAGCCTGAGCAAGACCCCGTCTCTACCAAAAATAGAAAGAAACTAATTGACCAACTAAAAATATATATACAAAAAATTAGCTGGGCATGGTGGCGCATGCCTGTAGTCCCAGCTACTCGGGAGGCTGAGGCAGTAGGATCGCTGAGCCCAGGAGATTGAGGTTGCTGTGAGCCAGGCTGACGCCACGGCACTCACTCTAGCCTGGGCAACAAAGTGAGACTCTGTCTCAAAAAAAAAAAAAAACCCTCTGTACATTGTTACTTTGGGTATGGATTAGAAAGAATGGCTTAATATAGTTACTTAATCCTTGTAAAATTCTTTTTATTTGTAGGAAAAAGAAAGGAAAAGCAGATTCTTAAAAAGAAGTTCTTTAGCATTTGAATTGCTTCATTCTTACTCTGTCTTCACACATCAGGGCCTAATACTGATAGTGATTTATTTACACTTCTAGTTAATAATTAGACATTGGGAGACCCTATATATCATGCCTAATGGAATATATGGGGTCTGATGAGAAAGTTTTCTGTGTTGACTAATAAATTTTAACCCAAATGGCCAAGCTTAGTGAAATATTATGGCCTTTGAAATATTTTAAGACTTGTGCTAAGAAAACAGAACTACTTTATTCAGTGAATGAATTTATCATTCCTTCCAAATCACAGGACTTAGCTCTAGCTCTGGAGTGGAGACATGATGCAACGCTGAATCAAAAAGTGGAAAAGCTAATCAAATCCTTAAAGACCAAGAGCAGTGAGGCAGAGTTAGGCTGACTTTTTCATTGATGGTCTTGAGCTATATGTTCTCTTATAATAATCCAGAGAAGGTAGATTATTTGTAACTTCAGTGTTAAGATGCTTCTTGTACTTAATGCATGCATCCTCATTTCTTTCCATTCTTCCCTGTATTATTATTCTTATAAATATTGTAGTGATCTTGCAAAAGTTAGATATTTTTCATCCTTGTTCACAAAATCTAGAAGACTGTTTGCTACTTGACTTTTTTATTTTAGAAATATTATTGAATAATTACTGTATGTAACACAGTGATAGAGTTCCATGGAGTGAGGGGTGAGAATTTGAGTCAGACCTATCCCCTGCCCTCAAGAAGCTTATAGTCAAGCAGAGGAGATGATGTAAGTATAAGCAGCCAGAATGCTTGGGGAGGGTGTATTAAATAATTCAGAAGAGGGAGAAATTAATAATAGTTTGAGAGAAGCTCCAAGGAGGAGGACATGGCATTTGATCTGGGCTTTTAAAGGATAGATAGGATTGGCTGAGACTGGGGGGAGGTATTCTAGATAGAGAGATTATGTGATCAGAGGATGGTGGAGGAAGTTGTAGGTCATGGAGAGGGAACAGCAGTTAGTTCAAATAGAATAAATGATAAGAGAGAGGATCACTTTTGCTTCACTTTATTATGGCCTAGTTTGGAAAAGTCCTATAACCAATGGCATACTTTTCACGTATTGACTTACTGTGTTTTTGTGAATTTCTATGCTTTTTACATTTTTATCCTTTCACTCTGATTTTCTATCATTTCACATCTTGTCTACTTTTGAAAATTAGTAGAAAGGAAAATTGAATTATTGTATGTATTGATTATTAGCAGTTATGGTGATTTAGCTGTAAAAGGTGTTGAATTTTTTGTCACAAATGGAGTTAGGGATTATCCATTAGTATTATCTGATGTTCACAATATTTCTGTTTCTTGAATACTTAGTTTTCCCAAGTGCTTTACTTTTATCATCTTTTTAGTTCCCAAAGCAACTTTATGATGTGTAATTACATAGATGGGAAAACTGAGTTCCAGAGAGGTCAAACTTCTTTCACATTACACAGTTCGTAAGGGGCAGAGCTGGAATTCAAACCCCAGATTTATCAGACTCTGGTAGGTATTTGCAGTTACATTGAACTATGTAGCACACACTTCATATAAGTTAAAGCTCATATCTAGATGCATTAGATCTTAGAGAATGGGATCTAGAAACCTGCAACAGGTATTTGACAAACCCATTTCATAGATAAAAGATATTTAAATGAAAACTCTGTAACTGAAATTAATGCGGACATTTATTTACTAGGATGTCAGGACACCATTCTTGTGGCAAAAGGATGAACTCAAAGAGACTACAGAAAACATCATGTAGAGAAAGCACCAAAGATCTGTTCACCCTTTTCTTTTCCTGAGAAGAACCAAGTTTTTCCTTTGGAATCGATCTATATAATTTTGATAGTAAAAGAATGAGAAGTATTTTAATTGATTTGGATTAAGTAGTTTTAGGGTTCTCTCTCTCTCTCTCTCTCTCTTTTTTTTTTTTTAAAGAGATGTGGTCTTGCTCTGTTGCCCAGGCTGGAGTGCAGTGGTGTGATCATAGTTCACTGTATCCTAAAACTCTGGGCTCTAGTGATCCTCCCACTTGGGCCTCCCGAGGATCTAAGACTTATAAGAATGCGCCACCATGCCGGACTAATCTTTTACAATTTTTTTTTGTGTGTGTGGAGACAGGTCTTGCTATTTTGTTGCCCAGTCTGATCTTGAACTCTTGGCATCAAGCCATCCTCCTGCCTTGGCCTCCCAAAGTACTGGGATTACAGGCATGAGCCACCATTGCCTGGCCCTGGATTAAATAGTTTTTTAATTCAAGTATTCTAAGGATGTTATTTATTTATTTATTTATTTATTTTATTTTTTTTTTTTGCGATGGAGTCTCGCTTTGTTGCCCAGGCTAGAGTGAGTGCCATAGCGTCAGCCTAGTTCACAGCAACCTCAAACTCCTGGGCTAAGCAATCCTACTGCCTCAGTCTCCCGAGTAGCTGGGACTACAGGCATGCGCCACCATGCCTGGCTAATTTTTTCTATATATTTTTAGTTGTCCAATTAATTTCTTTCTATTTTTAGTAGAGACGAGGTCTCACTCTTGCCTCAGGCTGGTTTCGAACTCTTGACCTCGAGCAGTCCGCCTGCATCGGCCTCCCAGAGTGCTAGGATTACAGGCGTGAGCCACCGTGCCCGGCCCAGAGTCTCACTTTGTTATCCAAGCAAGAGTGCCATGGCATCAGCCTAGCTCACAGCAACCTCATACTCCTGGGCTCAAGCAATCCTTCTGCCTTAGTCTCCTGAGTAGCTGGGACTACAGGCATGCACCACCATGCCCGGCTAATTTTTCCTATATATTTTTAGTTGGCCAATTAATTTCTTTCTGTTTTTAGTAGAGTTGGGATCTCGCTCTTGCTCAGGCTGGTTTTGAACTCCTGACCTTGAGCGATCCTCCCACCTCGGCCTCCCAGAGTGCTAGGATTACAGGCATGAGCCACCATGCCAGGCCTAGGATGGTTTTTTTAAAAGGCCATTTTCACTTAAATCGTCCAGGTTTGTTATATAGGCCATCCTATATATTTGTTATTTAGGCCATCTGGCCTATGTAAGTCATGTGAGAAGAAGAGTATTGTTTGGGAAAGAAGTATTATTGATAATGACAAAAACATGTCCCCCCACCAAAAAAAAGACAAAAATAGGTAGGTTCCTCTACTGCCTAGGTGGTACCTTGGATTATTCTATATTGATTCCTTTTGTTTGAAAACAACGAAAAGGTATGGGGGTGGAGGGGTGTGAATGATAGAGCAAACAAAATTTTGGTCTTTTCCTCCAGAAATAGTTTTTCTCTCTCTGTTTATATATTTATTGAGCTCCTTCAATGGGCCCATGCAGGGGTAGAATGGTGAGCATATTCAGGTGGAGTCTCTGTTCTTGGTGAAGTGGAGTCTCTGTTCTTGGTGAAGTATACAGTCAGCTAGTGGAAGAGTTAGACCTTAATCAGGTAATTCCCAAATAAAATGTAAAGTAAGTATAACAAAGACATAGGATGTATGTGTGGAATGTGTGATTAAGAAAGGTTCCCTGAGGAAGAGATGATTAAGCCGAGATTTAACCAATGAGCAGAGAAGGAGGTAGGAAGTAAGCAGGTAAGTGGAAGCCTGTCTGGGCAGTGCTTGTGCAAAACAGGGCTCAGTGGTGGGAGTGAGCATGGGGCATTTCAGGTATAGAGTGATGCTCGATGAAACTGGAGCGCAGAGGCAGAAGGTCAGGTTAGTTTAGAAAGGTAGACAAGAGGCCTGACAGTGCCTGACAAATGTCCCACATTTGCATTTTGCAAATATTACTCTATGAGGAGGGAGAAGAGTAAATATGAGGAAATCATCATACCACCTCAGGTGAGACTGTGTCTGTTTTATTTTTCATTGTTTTCCCAGTGTACTCACGTACTTATGGAATAAATGAAGATGATAATAACCTATAATGAGGGTGGGGGCAGTGGAGACAGAGAAAAATGGACAGATTCATGAATATAAGACTTGGAGAGAGATTAGATGTTTAGTATAAGGACAGAGGAATTCTAGGGATGCCTCTCAGGTCATTGAAGCCTTGAGAGTGGCTGGCTGAATAAAACAAGAGAGATGCTTCACACAGCTGCTGAGAAAGGATTGTTTCAGGAAGATGACAGTGTTGCTTGCTTCTTTAAGAAGTAGATGTATTTTCACTAACAATTCTTGTGGGAGATAGAGGAGAAGCAGAAGGAAGAGTAAAGTCAAACTTTGTTAGTCTACTTTTATATGTCTCAGCAAGGGAGTTTGAGGAATCCCAATTCACCTACACCAGGGTAAGTTAGATAAAGGGTTGTTACTAGCCTCTTCTATCTCAAGCATCTGTACCTATGAACCATGGAAGCCTGGAAAGGAATCAATAACTCTGGGTCACAAATTCAGACAGCCAAGGAGTATGTGCCTACATAACCAAATGCTTTAAAAATTACTTGGTTTTTCAACAGTGGTGCCAAGACAGTTCAATGGTTTCTTAGGGTACAACATCAAAAATACAAATGACAAAAGAAAAAACTGGACTACCTATATAAAGAACCTTACAACTCAATAACAGAAAGATAAATAGCCTAATTTAAAAATGGGCAAAGGATCTGAATAGACTTTTCTCCATAGAAGATATACCAGGGGACAGTAAGCATAGGAAGATGCTCTACATTAGCCAGCAGAGAAATGCAAATCAAACCACAATGAGATAACATGTCACACTTACTAGGATGGCTGTAACTCAGTGTTTACATTATTATCACCAAATAAATGTTGTTCACAAGTGTCTTACTCCATTTTGTGTTGCTATAAAGGAATGCCTGAGGCTGGGTAATTTTTAAAGAAAAAAGGTTTATTTGGCTCACAGTTCTGCTGGCTAAAATATTGGGCATCTGGGGAAAGCCTCAGGATGCTTCCACTCGTGGCAGAGAGGCAAAGGGGAGCTAGGATGTGCAGAGATCACATGGCAAGAGAGGGGGATGTGCTAAGCTCTTTTTATTAATAACCAACTAATAGGAACTAATAGAATGAGAACTCCCTCACTCCTCCCCACCCACCTCAGGGGAAAGCATTAACCTATTCATGAGGGATCTACCCTTATGACCCAAATACCTCCCATTAGACCCCACCTCCAACATTGGGATCAAATTTCAACATGAGGTTTCTGGGGACAAACATCCAAACTATAGCAACAAGAAATATACTGTGATTACATTTTCTTACAAATTGTTTTTTCCTAGGGCTACTACTAATGCCTGTTTAGATTTGCTTAATTTTCTGTGTATCTATTGCTGTTTTTCCAGATACTCCAAATACCTTGAATATACAAAATAGCCTATCCTTTCCCACCTCCCTCTACTCTCAGTTCCCTGGAGACCTCACACTCCCAAGAGCTCTCTGGACTCTTCTTTTCTGGAATGGTTGCTCTCTGGGCCATGCTGCCTATATCCTGAGATGTGCCTTTGCGTCTTTCTTGAGTTAGAACTCTGTTTTCCAAAAGCTTACATCTTTTTCTTTCTTGCTGCATGAACTCATTTACTGAAGTACATCCTCCCTGTGAAAGACTGTGTAGAAAGTAAATTGTTGAGTCCTTGCATGTGTGAATATATCTTTATGTATTAATAATTCTCATTGTACTTGGTCAATAATTGGGCTACGTGTGGAATTTGAGTTTGGAAGTCATTTTCCTCAGAATTTTGATGGCTTTGCTGTCCTTTTTTATCTGCTAATGCTATTGAGATACCTAATCCCATTTAGATTTCCATTCCTTAATATGTAGGGTTATCATATAATTTATTAGCAAAACTGGGACACTTAAGGTGCTAGCCTGAAAAAATATTAGGACAAATGTAAACCAGGACTCTCTTGGGTAAACTGGGACATATGGTCACTCTCTTTATATGTGACCTAATTTTTCTCTGTTTAGGATCTTCTCTTCTGATGTTCTACATTTTGTGGTGATGTCTCTTGGGAAAGGCCCTTTTTTTAATTCATTGTACTAGGTTTTTGCAGGCTCGTCCTGTTCTTTGATTTGGGGAAATTTTCATTATTATTTCTTTTAAATTTTTTCTCTAGCCTTTGTTAGATTTTTGACTTACTAAATTGTCCTTTATTTTAATATTGTCCTATATTTTTTTCTTATCTCATAAATAAGCAAGGGGATGTTATCTTTTTCCTTTTTTTTTTGAGACAGAGTCTCACTAATGTCACCCTGGCTAGTAGAGTGCACTGGTGTCATCATAGCTCACTGCAGCCTCAACCTCTTGGCCTCAAGTGATCCTCCTGCCTCAGCCTCCTGAGTGGCTGGGACTACAGGCATACACCACCAGGCCCAGCTAATTTTTCCATTTTTGGTAGAGATGGGATCTCGCTCTTGCTCAGGCTGGTCTTGAACTCCTGACCTCAAGCAGTCCTCCTGCCTCAGCTTCTCAGAGTCTTAGGATTATAGGCATGGGCCACTGTGTGCAGCCCTCCTTTTTGTTTTGTATCTGAGAGATTTTCATACATTTATCTTCTAGTTCTTCTGTTGAATTTTTTTTTTTTAATTCTGTTTCAAGTTTAATTTCTTGTTTCAGTCTTTTCTCACAGCATCCTGTTCTTTTTTTTTTTTTTTTTTGAGACAGAGTCGTCTAGAGTGCTGTGGTGTCAGCCTAGCTCACAGCAACCTTAAACTCCTGGGCTCAGGCAATCCTCCTGCCTCAGCCTCCCATGTAGCTGGGACTACAGGCACATGCCACTGTGCCTGGCTAATTTTTGTATTTTTATTTGTTTTGCTAATTTCTTTCTATTTATAGTAGAAACAGTGTCTCGTTCTTGCTCAGGCTGGTCTTGAACTCCTGAGCTCAAGCAATCTTCCTGCCTCAGCCTCCCAGAGTGCTAGGATTAAAGCTTGAGCCACTGCACCTGCCCGGTGACAGCATCCTGTTAGCAACGTGTATCTTCTCTCACATCTCTGAGGATATTCCTTTTAAGTTTTTGCTTCCTTTCCTTTTTCAGTGTTTCTTTTGTTCTCTGTATTGCTTCACTGGGTCTCTGTTATCTGTTTGTTTGGTCTGTGCCTGAGGTTTTCTTCAGCTGTTGGTGGTTTTTAACTGTTCATATTTAAGAGCAAGGAATTAAAGTTTATTTGGAATTTCTGAAACATGAGTAGAGCCTTTTGGCTTCCTTAAGTATAATGATGCTTAACTAACCTCTTGATTAGAGTACCCTCAAATGTCAGAACTTGTATTTGTTTTGTTTTCTGTGTATCTAATTGTTTGTGCTGCTTTAAGAAAATACCACACCCTGAGTAATTTATAAAGAACAGAAATTAATTTTTTCACAGTTCTGGAGGCTGGTAAGTCCAAGAACAAGGTGCTGGCAGGTTCGATTGTCTGATTGTCTGCTGGTCTCGGCTTCCAGTGGCACTTTGATGTTAAATTCTCCTGTGGGGAGGAACATTGTATCCTCACATGGCTGAAAGTGGCAGAGCAAAAGGGACAGACTGCCTCTATGAAGGAAGCCCTTTTAGAAGAATACCTAATCTCATTCGTGAAGGTGGAGCCTACATGACTCAGTCACCTCCCAAAGGCTGTACCTCCCAGTGCTGTTGCATTATGGATTAAGTTTTCAACACATGGGTTTTGGGGACACATTCAGACCATAGCAACTTGGAAATCTTACTTTTAGGAGAGGGGAGAGCTATTCAGTTTTTCTAGAAAAGACTCCTCTGCTTTCCTCCCTAGAAAATTATACAACTGGGTGTTAACATTCCATAAGCAAGATAGCGGGAGAGGACAGAAAGTTTCAGAGATTAGCATAGAGCTTTCCCCTTGTACCTCATTCCAGCCTCTGTGCCTGATATCCCCCACTCTGGCACTTCTGTGGTTCAGTTTTTCCAAAGAATACGATTTCTTTCTTCCTATGAAAGGAGGTGGTGGTGGTGGTGAAGGTGGTTAGTCACTTGGCTGTGTGGGATAATGGAAAAGGCCCACATGGTTCTGTCCTGTCCTCCTCCCACTTTTCATGGTCACTGCCACTCAGAGAGCTGATCCTCAGGAGGATTCTGTGTGCCTGATCTACTCCACCCTCACCTATATTCCCTCTGGGCACATAGCTGGTAACTTCCTTCTACTCCTCCATCTCCTTACTGTCTTGGAAGAATTGATGAAAATATGCTTTCATTAGCTCTACCTTTCTCTTTTTTCTTGTGGATCAATACATTTATTCCTCTACTATCTTTTAGAGGGATTGAGAAGGGAGAAGAGATAAACTAATGTGTTCAGTCTGCCATTTTTAACTGATTCTGACATGCATTTTCCTAGTCAAAGTATTATAAATGTTGATTAGGTAATGAATAGTCCTATCAGTGCTGTTTCTCTTGTATGTTGTTAGGAGTTAAGTAGGTTTCTAAGGCTGACCTGAAAACCTCGCTACATCCATGGTTTTCCCCTAGAATAAGAGATACAATCAAGCCTTTCTGAATTGATTATCTGGAGGAATTATAAAGGACAAAAATATTTTATACATTTCTCCATTTTCCGACTCACAAAGAAAATGACTACAAATATTATATCATTGTTGTTGAAATAAAAAGCTCCAATAACTAACAGAAGCTTGAATTTTAGTGGAAAAGTTTGTTCATAAAGTTAAAGCTATAAAAATCGAATTCAGAAGCAGAATTAGATTCTTGAATCAATATCCTTAAAACTTCATTTTTCAACACATTTTTTGGAAGCAATTTTCCTAATTAAATTTAAACCCAGTGATAGTGATAGCCATGGAATAGTTTAATTGTATTTTTGTTGTTGTTGTTGCTTTGTTATTCTTACCTTGGATACAACAGAATTTGCTGAAATACTGGATTAAAACTAAATCTAGCCAGATAGACCAACAAAACACTCTTCCTAATCATGAAAGACTAAGAATAGCCATGCAAAAGCACATGGGTAGTGAAAACACAGCCCGGATTATATATAGTGACACAGAGTGCTTGAAAGTAAATGCTGCATCAACTTGGTGTTTGAATTGCAGAGACCACTGCAAGTTTAATAGATCCACTACAGTTGTGCAGCTCCAATTTCCAGCCTTCAGCAAGGGCACATGGGGCTCTCTTCCAGAGGATCGCCCCTGTTGTGCTGGGGCAGCCTTCCATGAGCACTTGCTCCCCAGTTGCCATGACTGCCCCCAGTCCCAAGGGGTCTGAGACGGTTAGAAAAACCAGGAATGGTGGTTGTAATCTCCTTTGTGGATGGAACAAGGTAAGGGCAATGAAATGCTGTCATTCCATTATTTTCCTTCCTTTTTTATTTTTCTCTTTCTCTTTTTTTTCTTCATTATTATTAACTTCTCCTCCCTCCCCTCTCCCCCAGCCTTGCTTTTGACAGAATATTGACTAGGAAGCAGAAGCCCATTTTTGCTTAGCCTTAAGGGCAGCTGTTTACACAGTAGCAGTGGTACATAGGTTTACTGTGTCGTATGTCTGTGTAACACTGGATTTGGATCTTGTATTTAGCTGCCAGAAGTGACTGTGATGAAGTAGGAGAGATAAACTGATAGATTGGCTGCCAGAAAGATGTTGGGAATCAATCAGATAAGCAGGGTAGAGAAATAGCTTGCTGTTTTCTAGTGATAATAAACCAGTGGCTTCTGGTCCCTGCATTTTTAAACATAATTGCTGTGGTAATAATGTCCAAAATAAGCAAATGAAGAAACATCACAGGAGGTTTTTTAATTGCGATTGAGATAGCCTTTTCCCTTTTGCAATAAAGATTCATCTTTTGAAAGTGAATATTTTTATAAATTTGTTTTACTTCTTCTAGTGCCTACTTACATAAATAAATGAAAATTAGAAAGTGAACTTTCAGAGGAATTATTCCTCCTTCTTCATCCTCCCACAGGCTTCAGCTATTTGACTTGGTGAAATATCTGTGTTGCTACTATGCTTTACCTCCAAAATAATTGCTAATTTTTGTGAAGAAACAGGCAGGGTTTAAAGTCAAACCCGTATTATGGACAGATGATTAGCATAAACTAGTTTATTCTAGCCTCTTCCCTTAGATTTCTCTCAGAAGATATTTGGAATTTTAATCTCTGTTGCTATTTCTCTGCATGTAGCACTTGTAGATTTATTATTGTTATTTCATATTCTCCTCCTTTAATGTTTTAACTTTTAAATCCATTACTTCTCTTCACCTAGGACTTTTTTTTTTTTGAGACAGAGTCTTACTTTGTTGCCCAGGCTAGAGTGAGTGCCATGGCATCAGCCTAGCTCACAGCAACCTCAAACTTCTGGGCTCAAGCAATCCTTCTGCCATAGCCTCCCGAATAGCTGGTACTAGAGGCATGCGCCACCATGCCTGGCTAATTTTTTCTATATCTATTAGTTGGCTAATTAATTTCTTTCTATTTATAGTAGAGATGGGGTCTCGCTCTTGCTCAGGCTGGTTTCCAACTCCTGACCTTGAGCAATCCGCCCGCCTAGGATTACAGGCATGGTACAGGCATGAGCCACCACGCCCGACCTCACTTACAACTTTAAGTCACAGTGCAAATTCTGTGGGGAAGGTATAGATTTAGAATTCAATTGGATGCACTAGAGTAAGGATTAAGAGGAGAATAGGAGAGTTGTTTAGAGTAATTCTGTGGAGTTAATTGTATAGGATGAGAGACTGTTCCTCTGTGTTGTATCTGTAGTATATACAAATGACTTTCTTTAGATTCCCTCTTAAAATTTTTATGGCTATGAATATGTTGGTGTCATGTGTGGCTAAATCACTTCATAACAAGCCTGGTAGAGTAGCAGCTGTGGACAGCAAGAGGATGGAGTCCACACTGTTAATTATATACCATAAAGCCTTTTGCCTGAAGAAGACCTTCCCAACTACTGGAGGTTATAGTTCAGAAGTTAACCTTATCCTTTTGGTGAGAAGCTGATGTATTTCCCTTTTTGCCACACAGCCCTTCCCACCTGACCTTTTAAAGATTCTCCATTGATATCGATAGGATGGACAAAACTAATCATAAAAACAATGAAGATTGTTGCACACTCATTGATCCCTTTGAAATGAACTGCAGTAAAATAAGTCTTCCAAATGGACTTCTGTTCTCAGCTATTACTATAGCCACCTTTTTAAAGATATATAAATATGAAAGGGTTAATGGAAATTCAGTTATGCTCTTGCCACTGGGCTGTCCCTTATCGATTGTAGTTTTAGAGCTGTCACTATGCCATTCAGAATTCTTTCTGTGCTCTTTTAAAGTCAGTTGGTATTAGGAGATGATAAATAAATCAGTTGCTTTCCTTCTTCCTCTAGCTCCTTCGAGAACTCATAGAACGAAAGACCAGCTCCTTGGATCCCAACGATCAGGTGGCCATGGGAAGGTAATTTAGATATGGCTTTCTATTCATGCAAGCAGCCTTTATAATAGTTTCTCCCCTCCAGTCCCCTTAATGCTACTTCCAAAATGCAATTGGCCCTATAATTATCAAAGTTAAGCAAGATAATAAGGGCTAGAAAGATAAAGTGACTGATTGTTTGCCCTACATTTCCTTAAGTGCAATTTGAAAAGAGATTATAAAAATACCCATGTGTTTGTTTTATGGTTTGTTTTTCAAAGTCCTTCTTATGCTCTTTGCTCTCTGGTTTGGGTTATGATTGTATCCATATCAGTTTGTTGACCAGTGCATGAAAAGCAGCCACCCAAATGTGTGCTCTCAGCTGTCAGAACATGGCTCTGCGCCCAACAGGTTCCTTGCTCGTAGTCGAATCTGCTTTGTTAGAGTCTGCCCTAATTTAGACCTCCACCCCTTCTGTAAAAGCTTCAGCACAATTAGAAATGGAATGTGGCAGCATTACCCAGATGTCAGGGTAGAATGTAAAGTAGTGAAGGAAGGCTCTTGTGTGTATGCTTCATCCTGTAGTGGGAAAATAAAAAGGGCATTTAGAGTGCTACCTAATGAATAGTGTACATTTAAATAGCCATGAGCCATAATTTGCAAAAGCATGAAAGGAAACAAAAGCTGCAAGTGCCAGAATGGGATTCTGGGCAGAGCAGCATTTTGAGGAAGCAATGAAAAATTTGTGTTGATGAAATAATTTTATTTGAATTTTAGGGTAGGATGTTGTTGATATTTCGTTTATCTCTGGAATGTTATAGAGAGCTGTTCGCTATAAATTTAATGTGATAGAGCAAATTGCATTTAAGTGGTGATTATATTGTACATTTATCTGACTTTACAATAAAATAGATTATGGTAATTAAGATTATATTAAGATTACAGTAATTGGATTTCCCTAGATTTTTTTTTTCTGATGTTTGAGTTTTAGTTGTATAAATCAGGTAAGATGACTAGCTGCTGCTGCTGCTTCTGTTTCTCCTTCTTTTTCTTTTTGTCACATTTGTTCATATGAGCAATTTATGAAGATTTTCTTAGCCTAGTATCCCTTATTGGAAAATTAATTCCTTCTTATCTAAAATGACTGCAGATTATGTGACTCTTGTTTGGATCCTGATCCAAACAAACCAACTGTAAAATTGAGACATTTGGAGAAATTTGAAGACTGATTAAATATTTGATAGTAAAAAATTTATTGTTGACTCTTTTTTTTAAGGTGTGATAATGGTATTGAGATTTTATTGAAGGGAGAGTCCTTATCTTTCAGCAACACATACTGAAATATTTATAGATGAAATGAAAATTAAATAAAATGACCGTAAAACTAGTATCAGTAGTGGATAATTAAAAAATAGTAAAAATTAGAAAGCACAAGAATAAAAGACAATTGGATATTACAAAAGGGAAAGTTGGATGTAAAGAATTCATATATTGAAACCAACCAGCAATTGCATTAGTAATGGAATATGCTACATAGCTAAAACATTAAAAGAAAACCCGAGCAGCTCTACTCGATTTGATGTGTTTTCCTGCAGACTGGTAGATTTAGTGCTTGTCACAGCAACTCCAAATACTAAGAAGCATTGTTAACCAAATTTGCTGTAGAATTTCCCAGCTGCCATTTGTTTTTTTACCATTGCACAAATCCTCTTTAATTGATTAGTTGCTTTGGCCGCAAACTAGCTTGAGAAACTTGATGTAGGTTGATAGTTTCTTTCTGCAGGGTTGTTAGTGAGAAAAATTCCAATTTGTCAATATGTATAACTGTTTCTGTTAGTGATGATGCATAACATTGCTTGTGAATTTCCCAGGCAGTGGCTTGCAATCCAGAAGTTACGAAGCAAAATCCACAAGAAAGTAGATAGGAAAGCCAGTAAAGGAAGGAAACTTCGGTGAGTTACTTTTTGGAAAAAATTTTAACATGATATGTTGTATCTCTTCTTTTGCATTTTAGCTATTATGTCATTTTTCTTTTTCTTCTGATGACTCAGTGTTTAAGGATTAGAAAAATAACTAAAATATTTGCAGGGTTAAGTCTTTTTTACTCCAAAATGGAAAGTATAGTTTCATTGACTTTTTGATTTCCTGTTGTGAATGCATGGGTGAAATATCTGTACTCTCCTAACAGAGAAATAATAAGAAAACAAAAGTAAGATAGTTAAAATTATTTTAGTTTTAAAAAATGATTTCTATAGAATAATATAAAAATGTTATTGTGTCTTATTTAGAATAGGGTTATATTGGTCCATTTTCATGATGACATACACAGTATACTTAACAGACAGAAATGAAGGATTTCTGAGAATGTTAATGGGGTGCTTAAATGAGATGAGAAATACAGTTTTTATGAGAAAATAGAGAAATTTTTGACTTTGGGAAAACCCTCCATCCTCTAAGCTCTTTAAGTGGTCTTATAAGGTTACAGACAAAAGAAATAGCAAGAGTAAGAATTGACATTGCTCTCCTTTTAGACTTGGAAACTATGTTTGTGTGTATGAAACACAATATCATTACACAAAGTCTCAGTGTCAAAGAAACTACTTATAACTTACGTGCATACAAAGAAAATCTTAAACTCCTTGTAATAGGACAGTTTTAGGCAGATAGCTAATCTCACATCCTTATTAGAGCCTGCCTGTCATTAAATTCTCTTTAGACAAATGTGTACCTGTTTGATTTTTAAAGATCTTCAGAGAAGCAGATTCCACAATTACTTTAATTAACTTGTTTTAGTATTTAACAAAACTCATCAAGAAGTGCTTATTTTTCTTTAATTTTGCAGAAGTGGCTTTTCATCAACTTTTGATTTAAGGTCACTTTTCTTAAATCCCAGGTTAAATTGTAGTAATTTGTTTATCTTTTTTCCTGTGTTGAAATTTCCAAATCTTTGTACTTCCCTAGGTTCAATTTAGTGTAATGGTTAGGAGTGTGGCTTTAAGAGGCAGGCAGACTGAGTTTGAATGCCAGCTTTGACACTGATTAGCAGTTACTTTGGGCAAAACCCTTAAACACTCTGTGCTAGTTTCTTCATCTGTAAAATGGGAGTGATAATAGTACCAGCTTTGTAGGGTTGCTGTGAGGATTAACTGAGTAGCGTGTGTGCAGCTCTTAGAATAGTACAGGTCCGTAGTAAGGACTATGTATTTGTTGTCATTACTGCTGTTATTATTGCTGTAAGTATTCCAGGGCTGGGTCAGTCCCCTGCCTACTGTTCATTTCCTTACTCACTTATGTGCCTCTTATGTACCTGTTTCACTCCATTCCTCCTCCAAGGATTTAAAGAAGAATGTTACAAATAGTACTTATAGGTGACTAGGCCGAATGGTTACCTTCTTTTGAAATTTTGGGATCGTTTTTCTCCAGTACTGTGCTTTTAAAATGATAGTTTTATGAGGTCATAAATGTTCTCTAGAGACAGGATTCGGGATTTCAAATCAAGAGACTTGGGTTCAAACCTCGGTCTGTCTGGCTCTTATGACTTTGGCTGTTCTTTATTCTCTCAACCTCACTTTTCTCCTTCGTAAGTGGAGATAGTAATCCCTGCTTTATAAATTTGGTGTGGGAATTAAATGAGATAATGTGTAAATGTCTGGAACATAGTAAGCATTCAGAAATATTAGTTTCTTTGGTTACTCTTGTGTTTATCTGTCATCATTGGTATTGCAAATATGTATTCTTCAGAAGAATTGAGAGAGGAAAAAAATGTCTTTTCTATATTGCATTTGTATGAATTTTTAAAGTATTGGGGCAGATAGCTATATTATGGGCCCTTTAAGGTCAAGATTGTACTGCTTTATCCTTTAAGACAAGTCCAACCTTTTTATTCACTATGGTGCCTTGTTGACAGTCAACCAGAAAATGTTTTGGGGTGATTATGATAGAAAAATTAAAATGTTCATCAGGTAATGAGAAATAGCTATAACTGTGAACATAGCAGATTAAGAAATCTGGATGAGTGTCAGAGGAGTAAGCACTTTTTTAGTGTGGCAGATAACTGAAGACAGCCTGAGTCTCTGGTTTCCCAAATCAGAGAAATTTATCAGGTGGAAAGAAAAAAAAAAACCAGAATTGTGTTTTAATAGCAACTGCTTTTGTTATATTAATGTATTAAACTATCCTCATTATGCTGTTCATTAGAGGTGTGCACCAACATAGCTATATACCTTTGTCTTGTAGCATTTTGATAGTGGTTGAGATCCCCACATTTCCATATGTCCAAAGACATTTAAAATCTTATTCTGGGCCGGTACACCTATAATTCCTGCACCTCGGGAGGCTAAGGCGGGAGGATAGCTTGAGGCCAGGAATGTGAGATCAGTCTGGGCAACATAGGGAGACCCTGTCTCTATAAAAAATAAAAAATTAGCTAGGTGTAGTGGCATGTGCCTGTAGTCCCAGCTACTTGGGAGTCTAAGACAGGAGGATTGCTTGAGCCCAGGTGCTTGAGGTTATAGTGAGCTATGATCGTGCCACTGCAGTCCAGCCTAGATGACAGAATAAAATACTAAAATAAAATAAATAATGAAATAAAATAATAAAAATCTTATCTGGCAACAAACAAGCAAGAGACTTCATATTTAAACGGAGCTAAACATTAAAATATAAGAAGTGAGCTGGATGTGGTGTCACCTGCCTGTAGTCCCAGTGACTTCAGAGGCTGATCCTTCAGGAGGATCATTTGAGCCCAGGAATTTGAGGCCCCAGTGAGCTATGATCATGCCACTGCACTCCAGAATGGGTGACAGAGGGAGACCCTATCTCTTTAAAAAAAAAAAGGTTTTAGTGTCCTTTACCTTCTAAGATGATGCTAATTAGCTGCTAGGTAAGCTCCAGTCTGCCTTCAGTATCAGTGGGGGATTGGTTCCCGGACATCTACTCCACCAGATTACCCGGATCCACAAATGCTCAAGTCCCTGATATAAAACGGCATAGTATTTGCATATAACGTATGCGCATCCTCCCGTATACTTTAAATCATCTCTGGATTACTTATAATGCCTAATGGTATGTAAATGGTTGTTACACTGTATTGTTTAGGGAATAATAAGAAAAGTCTGTAAATGTTCAGTACACACAAACCCATCTATTTTCTTTCCTGAATATTTTTGATCTACAGTTTGCAGTTTGTTTTTCTGTTTTTTGTTTGTTTTGTTTGCAGCTCACAGATCAAGGAGTGATCCACAGTTTGTTGAATCTGTGGATACTGAACCCATGGATAGAAACTAGTCTGGAGAGGATGGCAGACACTAGCAGACAGTGATGCTGCTATGTGGTAGATGCTACAGTAGAGATAATCCTGCCTTCCCCCCCAAGGGAATGCAGACTGCTCAGGAAGACTTTCTGTAAGATGGGACAACCACACTGAACCTTGAGAGACTAGTAAGTGTTAGTCCAGTGAAAGGCAAAAAAACCCAATTTTTGCAAAAAGGTTTGCAGACTTGAGAGAGTGTGGAGCCCACTTTGGGAATTGTAATTAATTGTTTTTAGCAGAGACTTAAAGTGAATACGAGGGAGTGGCAGGAGATGAGGCTGCATGCATAGGTGAGTGGTAGATCATGTCCATGCTAAGAATTTTGGACTTTATTCTATAGATAGTGGCTTATTGAAAGATTTTAGGCAGAGGAATGTTGTCATCACATTCGTATTTTAGAAAGATAATTGTAGGGGTTTTATAGAAAAGGACTAGAAATTTATGAGAGCAAGGGCTACAAGGAATAGGAGGTGATGGATTGAGAGGCATTTATCCAGGTGAGTAGTTTTCGAGAGTTACTGAACATGAAGAGGTAAAGAAAAGTGAGGTTAGACTGATGCCCAGAATTCCAGAGGGAACTACATAAATTTTTGTATTACTCACTGGTATGTGTGAAAGAGAGGGGCTGCAAGGAGGAAATCAATTTTTTGTTTTTTGAGGGAGCCCGTGGATTCAGTTTCTGAATATGTTGGAATTTAACACAACCTTGAGAAAGCCAAGGATTTTTTTTTTTTGTCAAGCTAAGGATGTAGATATTTATTAGTTGATAGTTTATAAACAATTTAATTGCTATTTTCCAAGGAGGGTATAGTGTGACAAGAATATGGTGACAAGGCTGGGCATGGTGGCTCACACCTGTAATCCCAGCACTTTGGGAGGCTGAGATGGGGGTAGGATCCCTTGAGCCCAGGAGTTCAAGGTTGCAGTGTGCTATGACGGAGCCACTACATTCCAGCCTGGGGGACAGAGTAAGACCTCGTCTCTTAAAAAATAAATAGAGTGACAAGAATAGAACCCTGAAGAATGTCAACATACATTAGATATAGAGCAAGCTCATAAAGAATGCTGAGGAAGAGTGGTCATTGAGGGAGGAGTATAGGAGAGAGTGAGGGAAAGCAGTGAGTATAGGATAATATTTAATAACAGGTTAGGAGTATGTGATGCCTCAGGGACATCAAGGATGGCAGAGTCATTTCATTTGTGATCACATTTCTCCATGTGAGGCACTGTTGGTTGCCATGGAAGTCCAGAAACCACAAACTAAAGGACTTTCTGTACTTGAAAGACCTATAGAATTTCTGCATAAACTTTTACAATCTTGATTGGTTTGTTTCATAGAAGGCTTTTGGAATCCATCAGATGCCATCAAAAGGTCATGCATGATTCCAGTTATTAAATGTAGAGGGAATGAAAGACATAGAAAATAACAGCTAGGCAAATACCACAGTAAACTTTTTTTGCAGGCGAGATCCATCAATAGATGCTAAAATCAATAGGCAAAAGTTTCAGGTGAAACAGTATATTTGCATGGTCTCAAATATCCCAAAATATTTATCAGTTACAAAAGGAAACATAGTAACTTTACAGTGGAGAAATCCAGCAGATGCCATCATAACCAAGTGTTCAAGATTAATAATAGCACCAGTAGTAAGACATACCTACATTCCTCTGTCTTTGGTTGAAGGACACATCATCATTTATGTGGTATTCTTGCCAAAAATGCCAAACTTCAGTCTCATAAAGCATCATACAAATCCAAATTGTGAGACACTGTGCAGAATGACTGGCCAGTACTTGTGAAGTATCATGGTAACAAAAAAACGAGGAAGACTGAGGAACTGTCATAGATTGGAGAAGACTAAGGAGACAGCACAACTGGGTGCAATATGAGGTCTTAGAAGTCTAAAATTATTGCAAAGTTAAAAGGAGAGTCATAAATAAGGTCATGTGTGTTGAATTGTTTTTGGCTTTGTCATTTGTACTCACCTGGCTCTCCTTGTGACCATAAATGTGAGAATCAGAAAGTAATGTTTACTCATAGCAATAGTGATGACAATTAACATTTATAGAACTTTCACATCAGGCAATGCTAAGTAATTTACATGCAGAGGCAGAAAGAGCTGCCTACGTCTGAAATCTGCTTTTTCCATTTACTGGTCTTGAGACCTTGGACAGTTTATTTTACATCGCTGCACTTCTGTTTCCTCATCTGTGAAAGGAGTATAATAATAGAAGTCACATCTCATAGGGTTGTTATGTAGACTAAATGAGCTAATTCATGTAAAGTACATAACTTTCTTTTTTTTTTTTTTTTTTTTTGAGGCAGGGTCTCACTTTGTTGCCCAGGCTAGAGTGAGTGCCGTGGCGTCAGCCTAGCTCACAGCAACCTCAAACTCCTGGGCTCAAGCAATCCTACTGCCTCAGCCTCCTGAGTAGCTGGGACTACAGGCATGCACCACCATGCCTGGCTAATTTTTTCTCTATATATTAGTTGTCCAATTAATTTCTTTCTGTTTATAGTAGAGATGGGGTCTTGCTTTTGCTCAGGCTGGTTTCGAACTCCTGACCTCGAGCAATCCGCCCGCCTCGGCCTCCCAGAGTGCTAGCATAACTTATTTCTTCAAGAAGAACAAGTAGGGTGTACCAGCTGTCATTGCTGATACCATGTGCCACGATTGAACAATTTTTGCTCTTTGTTTGTGATAAGGCTGTAAAGATAAGATTTACAGAAATGTAGCAGAGATTAACATTACTTTGTAGAAACAGTTTAAATAATAACAGGTCATTAGTTTAAATGATAGCCTAGTCAGACTGGGCATGGCAACTTGCTAATTGGGTGCTAGAAAGTAATTTATATCCTGGATCTGGTTTGGTGTCTTTAAACAAAAAAGAAAGAAAGAAAAAAGTATTTATTTAAAAAATAAATATTTTGGTTTTTGGAAATACAGTAATTATAATTATTGATTATCAGTATTTCACTTAGCATTATCTATAAGTGAGTTTATAATTATGATTTAATCAGAAATCATAATGTAAGTGGATTGAACTCTCAGGTCTTTTAATAATGAGATGTCTTACTGTGTAGGTCTGTTCTTTTTTTTTTTTTTTTTTTTTTTTTTTTTTTTTTGAGACAGAGTCTCACTTTGTTGTCCAGGCTAGAGTGAGTGCCGTGGCGTCAGCCTAGCTCACAGCAACCTCAAACTCCTGGGCTCAAGTGATCCTTCTGCCTCAGCCTCCCGGGTAGCTGGGACTACAGGCATGCGCCACCATGCCCGGCTAATTTTTATATATATATCAGTTGGCCAATTAATTTCTTTCTATTTATAGTAGAGACGGGGTCTCGCTCTTGCTCAGGCTGGTTTTGAACTCCTGACCTTGAGCAATCCGCCCGCCTCGGCCTCCCAAGAGCTAGGATTACAGGCGTGAGCCACAGCGCCCGGCCGTGTAGGTCTGTTCTTCTACAACAAAATTACATTTATCTTTTCTTAGTATGAGTGGTAAAAGATGTAATATTAAAACATGCACCTATTTTCAGTGGCATGGAGAGTAGATGAATGCATTGCATTAAGTAGATATTACCAAATTGTCTTTAGTCTGATTACTTCTTAAGGCTTGTCTTTCACCATGTAGTTAATAGTTATTGAATATATTGTTTTAAAGTGTAAAGGTATTCTAGAGAGTGGTACCATCCAATAAAAATATGTATCATGTGTGTCATTTTAAATGTTCTAGTAGCCACATTAAAAAAGTAAAAAGAAACAGATGAACTTAATTTTAATAATATATTTCATTTAATCATCCCAATATATCAATTTTTATGTCAATAATTTATTATTTTAAAAATTATTGATGACATATATTACATTCTTTTCTTATTCCAAGCCTTCAAAATCTGGTATGTATCTTATAATTCTAGCACTTCTCAATTCAGACTAGCCACATTTCAAATAGTGGCTACTGTATAGGACAAAACAGCTGTAGGGTATATAGTTCATAGTTTTTGTCTAGAAAGTGAATTAAACCTGTCTTGGGACACAGCCAAGAATAATGTTCAAATTTTCAGATGTGCAATGAAAGTTAGTGAAACCTAAAAAACATTAAAATTTATTTAACAGTGCTTATGCTTTATATTTAAATAAAAAAGGTCACATAACTATTTACGCTCTCATACATTGACACAACCTTTGGGAGGGCATGTTGGCTTAGGCTTTCAATTTTACATATGCATATCTTTCAATCCAGCAATTTCACATCTCAAAACTTATCTCATAGAAATATGTGAATAAACATTCAATAATTTAGGTGTAACAATCTTCGCTTTGGCATTAATATGTTTTTAAAGAGGGGAGGCTATTTAAATGCTCACCAATAGGAGAGTAAATAAAGTATAACACACTGACACGATGGAATACTCCGAAACTGTGAAAAACTATAGCATATGATATATGGTCCAATGGAATAAAGCATAATGCAGAATATTAAGTATATTATCCCATTTTTATGCTAAAATATATTAAGTTTGTATTTGGAAAGTACTATAAAAAAACTTAACAGTTTTAATTAATAGTGATTATTATTAGGGGGTGGGACTACAGGGGACTTTTCAGTTTTCTATACATTTCTGTATTTGGATTCTTATATGAATTATATATTAACTTTTTGGCAGTTACCAGATTCTAGGAAAGGTAGAGAGTGGAGAGAGGGACCAAGAGAGGTTGGTTAGTGGGTACAAAGGGGATAGAAAGAATAAGTTCTGGTGTTCATTAGCACAGTGAGATTATTGTAGTTATCAATAATTTATTATATATTTCAAAATAGCTAGAAGAGAAGATTTGGAATGTTCTTAACACAAAGAAATGATAAATGTTTGAGGTGATGGATATCCCAATGATTCTGATCATTACACATTGTATACGTATATCAAAATACTATGTGTACACCATAAATATGTACAATTATGTTATCAATAAACTAAAAGGAATTATATATTAATTTTTATAATTAGAGGATAATAAGCAGACATTTTAAAAATGTATGATGTATAGAGGTTTTTTTATTGCATAAAAAATGAAGAATTAGAGGCAATATAGATGTTCAAAAACATGAAAATATATTATGGTACTTCTGCTGGAATTATATGTAGACATTTAGATATTGCCTATGGGATAGTGCTTACAATGCCAAGTGAAAAAAAAAAGATATAAAATTGTGTAAATATTTTAAAGGCATATTCATGTTGTAAAATTTTTTTTTAATTGTATAAAGGGGCACTATGTAAAACAAATATAACAGTTGTTTATAGGTACACGAACTGTGCATTTCTTGTGTATGTTTTGTTTGTTTTCCAAATTTTCTGTAGTGAATTTATACCTTTTCTATTACTTTTATAATGGAGGAAATGTCATCACTATTTTTGTAAAATTCATTTGTTGAGAAAAAGAAAATATGGGAGGCTTAGCTGTGGGTGGTACAATAAAGAATCAAATTAGGCCTGGCGTGGTGGCTCACGCCTGTAGTCCTAGCACTCCAGGAGGCCAAGGCGGGAGTTCGAGACCAGGTTGAGCAAGAGCATGACCCATTCTCTACTAAAAATAGAAAGAAATTAGCTGGACAATTAAAAATATATAGAAAAAAAAAATTGGCCTGGCATGGTGGCTACTCAGGAGGCTGAGACAGGAGGATTGCTTAAGTCCAGGAGTTTGAGGTTGCTGTGAGCTAGGCTGATACCATGACACTCTAGTCCAGGCAACAGAGTGAGACTCTGTCTCAAAAAAAGAAGAATTAAGTTATTCGGTGTGTGTAACAATGTTTCTAAAACTGTAAAGTATTATGCCCATGAAAATATTAATCATATTTTTATTTGTGGATATTAATTTTGTTGAAGTAGAATCTTTTTAGTTAGAATTTTATTTTACATAAATATATATATATAGAGAGAGAAGGGGGAGAGAATGTCATACATATCCTCTTCCATTACAATGAATAGAAAGGGATACTCCTTTGAATTCCCTTTGGTATAATTTGGTCGTATAGGGTCTGAGTATGGTTGTCCTCTTTCACTAGGGAATCTCAAAGCACTTTATGGAAAAAAACTTTTTTTGTATTGGTGAGATATGTAGGTGGTGTATCTTAAATTTCCATAGTACCTCAACTGAAGGTCTAGGAATCAAGCTTGTTATGAATTCAGTTGTGCCCCTTCATTTAAAGATGGGAGAAGGGAAAGACCCAGTGAAGCTAGCTCATGGAGATGATGTGGAATTAGGCCTTTTCTGACTCTGGGAACCAGTGCTAGTGAGTGATGGTGGTGGTGAAGTTTTTCATTCAGATGTTATTCCACTACCTGTGCTACTGCCAGTAGATAGCTTTAATAACACTGAAAGATGAATTAAGATGTTCAGACAGGAGGAAAGTGAGATAGTCAAATCCTCATTGTTTTTAGTCTGATATAATGTTTTAATTTAAGGGTTTGTATATTACTCAAAGGCACAAGTGTATCTATTTTGGGGGGGGTGTAATATAATGTGCATGTGCATATAATGTGCATGTGCTACTATGGGATTTTTCTTCTGTAATGTTAAGGAAAAAGGGAAAAATATACAGTCAGCCTTCTTATCCAGGGGTTCTGCATCTGTGGATTCAACCAATCTTGGATCAGGATATTCAGGGGTTGGCCGGGCGCCGTGGCTCACTCCTGTAATCCTAGCACTCTGGGAGGCTGAGGCAGGAGGATTGATTGAGGTCAGGACTTGAGACCAGCCTGAGCAAGAGCGAGACTCCTGTCTCTACTACAAATAGAAAAAATCAGCTGGATACAGTGGCTCGTGCCTATAGCCCCAGCTACTCAGGGGCTGGGACAGAATGATCACTTGAGCCTAGGAGTTTGAGGTTGCAGTGAGCTATGATGATGCCACTGCACTCTAGCATGGGTGACAAAACAAGACTCTCCCTCAAAAAAAAAAAAAAAGAAAGGACGGTTGTATCTGTCTGTACTTAACATGTACAGACCTTTTTCTTGTCATTATTCCCTAAACAATACAATATAATATAACAACTATTTATATAGCATTTACTTTTTTTTAAGAGACAGGGTCTGGCTCTGTCTCCCAATCTGGAGTGCAGTGGCACAGTCAACACTTACCGCAGTGATCATAGCTCACTGCAGCCTCAAACTCCTAGCCTCAAGTGATCCTCCTGCCTCTCAAGTATCTAGGACTACAGGCACATGCTCCCACACCCAGCTAATTTTTTGATTTTATTTTTTGTAGACACAAGGTTACACTGTGTTGCCCCTGTTTGAGACCAGGCTGGTCTCAAACTCCTAGCCTCAAATAGTCCTCCTGCCTTGGCCTCCCAAAGTGCTAGGATTATAAGCATGAGCCACTGAGTCTGGCCTACATAGCATTTACCTTGTATTAGGTATTATAAGTAATCTAGAGATAATTTAAAGAATACAAGAGGATGTGTGTAGTTATATGCAAATACTATATATACAATTTTATATAAGGAACCAGGAGCATCCCTGGATTTTGATATCTGTGGGGAGTCCTGGAACCAATCTGCCACAGATACCAAGGGACAACTGTGGTTGTAAATGGTTAAGTGTCTATGTTTTTCCCTTTTGCACTCTGGAACCAGATATTCCTGTGATCACTTCTGGGGTTTGTTAACATACAGAATGCGTTTCTTCTTATGGACTAATAGTTACTAATGCTGCTGCCTGTTTACTTCCTGCTTTATTTAGGTTTCATGTCCTTAGCAAGCTACTGAGCTTCATGGCACCTATTGACCATACTACAATGAATGATGATGCCAGGTGAGTAATAGATTAATTATATGTCTCAAATGGCTTCCTGACAGCCTGATATTGACCTGTTCTACAGCCTGTCACCCTCTCCATTTCTTCTTATCAGTTAACCATTTGTCATTGGCATCATAGCAAGGGTCACATCTCTTCACTCCCATAATTACTATAAAACCAAATCAGAAAATTCTATAAATCTCAGTGCTACCTCATGGTTTGCTTTTGCTGTTTAGTTTTGTTTTTAACTTTAGCCCACCTGCCAAGGACATCTGAGCCTCCTCTCCAAGGTGGAGAATCAGTATGACACATGTGCTTGGTGTATGTGTTGGGGGTTCTGTGCATATGCTTTTCTTTTTAAAGTGGCTTTAGAGATGTGTGCATGTTTGTTGAGGATTATGAGTGTTTTTACAAAAGAAATATATGTTTATTTTGTAAAGCTGAAAAAGAAATAGTTACAGAAAAAGATATATGCTCATTATATTACAATTCAGAGATAACTATTTTTTAAGAGTAATTTATACTGATTAGTTGGCATTCTCTTTAAATGAAGAGCTTCCCCTCCTTCCTCATTTATTATCTGTTCATTTATATCGTTATAGACTCATGCTTTGCTGTTTTATTCAATGAGGTATATTTACTTTGATGTTAAAATTGTCCCCATTATTGAAGGTGCCTTCAAATGAGTATGTATCCTTTTGAGTTGTCTCCAGTAATTCTTTGAGTACTTCCTTGCTAACACAGCAAGGTGTTCGAGGCTCATCCTATCCTCGCCTGTTCCAACCCTGGAATCAGTCTTTCTTGAAGGAGCGCTGGTTCTTTTTAGTGGATAATGGTATTTAGAAACCAAGATCTGGGTACTAGGGGTGCTCATTGTTACTTCATATTGTTATTGCAAGGCCCTGTTGGCTAATGGAGCTAGGAATGTATGTGTATCCATATACAAACACACAAAAAACAACCTCTTTTAACATCTCAGAGTATTTCAGTTTTATGAGTTCCCTTTCAGTATGTTCTTGTTTATCTTTTTTTTTTTTTTTTTTTTTTTTTTTGAGACAGAGTCTCACTTGTTGCCCAGGCTATAGTGAGTGCCGTGGCGTCAGCCTAGCTCACAGCAACCTCAAACTCCTGGGCTCAAGCAATCCTCCTGCCTCAGCCTCCCGAGTAGCTGGGACTACAGGCATGCGCCACCATGCCCGGCTAATTGTTTTTTCTATATATATTAGTTGGCCAATTAATTTCTTTCTATTTATAGTAGAGACGAGGTCTCGCTCTTACTCAGGCTGGTTTCAAACTCCTGACCTTGAGCAATCCACCCGTCTCGGCCTCCTAGAGAGCTAGGATTACAGGCGTGAGCCACTGCGCCCGGCCCTTGTTTATCTTTTTTATATGATTGAAATTATATTCTATAAATGTTTCATATGTGTATTTTCATGTCACTAAAATAATCCAAAAATTTTAAATGACTGTGTAATATTTTTATAATGTTATTTATTTAGCCATTCAGTGATCATTGGACATTCAGATTGCTTTTAATTGTCTTTGTTAATGCTGTGTGGGCATTTTTAAACATAAATATTTAACAACAGAAATTATTGGTCATAATGTAGGCACAGGTGGTTTTTGCTAGCTTTATTCCTCGAGCTACATAGAACCTTTTTATTTTAGAGTATTTTTAATAGTTTGCTACCAAACTCCATCAGTTCTCCCCTGCCCCCCAACCCACCTGAGAAGTGGATCTATAGTTTTAGGTGAATACTATTATTTTTTTTTTCTTTTCTTAGTGCTTTTAAGTATAAAACATCTTATGAATGATTCTGAGTACATTTATATCTGTCTTTGTGACCTCATCTGCTCTCCTGTGCTTTGCAAGTGAATGCCTAGGTATGGCTGTGTTTTAATTCATTTCTAAATCTAGTTTGTTTAAAAATTGCAGAGTATAGTTAGTGCATCTTAGATTTCCTGTCAGGATGATGTGAAAAAATTACATCAATAAGAAAGGAAAATTAGATGTTTGGAATTAAACTAAGCCCTTTAAGGTTATATTTTTATCCCAGGCATCAAATGAAACCTGGTTTAAATATTAATGGTATCTTTTGAATACAGTACTACTAAATCATTTAGAAATCACCTTTCATTCTTCGTTGGGATTTTTCTTGTGTCACTTAATACCTGAGGGGCACTTGTTTTTCCAGAATCTTATCTATATTCACTCGTAATTTCTGAGGGTCTCCTGTATGCTAGACATAAACATTATTTGAAAATGAGTGACCGTGTTAGTATTAATTTGGGTTTGATCTTTAAGAAACTTAAAACCTGACTACAGAGACATAAGCAAGTGGAAGTTTATTTTTTCTGACAGGATATTCTATGGATGGTGAGCATTCTTTGGCAATGGTTTTCACTTCTCAGTGATGTTAGGACCAACATCTCTTGGTCTTTCCTCTATAGCATGATGGCTGCTGCAGCTTAAGCCATCAAACATGCATTCAAGGCAGGAAGAAGAGAATTTGGGTTTTGTTAATCAGAAAAGTAAAACATCCCCTTCAGCAAGCTTTTTCTTATATTTCATTGGCCATAACTGTGTTACATTGCCACCTCAGGTAGAGCAGGCCAAGGGAAAAGAGGTTGTGAATGTGTTTGTTGAGAAACAATCCATGTGGCATTTAGGGAAAAAAAAGGCTGTCCCTTGTGGACTGATTGCTAATGATTAGCATTGTTCTCCAGCTGGTTTAGCCACTTAACAGGGAATTTAATAATAGTTTTGTAGCTGGAGAACTGAGCATTTGTTTTCACCAGAGTACAATCTAGTCCTGTTGTGTTTCTTAAAGGAAGAGAGGCACACATCTGTATTACTGCTCTTGCTTTAGAATTTGAATAGGCCAGATTAACTATGGGGACAATAACTGGATATTAGCCACTCTTCTAGTAGTATCAAAACTTCCAAGGCCAGTAGGTATTGTTACTTTATCTTAAGTAAGAAGGAAACAGTAGTAGTTTGTCCTTTGTTTTTCTTTAGTGGAAAAATGAAAGTAGAAGCAATCCAGTACTGTGAAAATAATCTAGTACCTTTCTATTCTGTGTACCATTCGTATACCACAGATGGAAGCTTTCATAATTGTTAGACTATAACTATCACTGCATACTACTTTGTCTAGTGTGATTAGTTTTGGTTTTGCTAAGTTACAGATATATCATTCTTGGTGTACGTGTTTGAATAGAGTTTCTTTTTGTTTTTTGTTTTAATGATTTTGAGGTAGAGAAGTGCTTTATAAGCATGACAACAGAGCCAGAAACCATAAGGGAAAGTGTTAATAGACCTGACTAAGTAAAAGTCACATTGAAGGCTGGGTGTGGTGGCTCACGCCTGTGTAATCCTAGCACTCTGGAAGGCTGAGGCAGGTGGATCGCTCAAGGTCAGGAGTTCAAAACCAGCCTGAGCAAGAGTGAGACCACGTCTCTACTATAAATAGAAAGAAATTAATTGGACAACTAAAAATATATAGAAAAAATTAGTCAGGCATGGTGGTGCATGCCTGTAGTCCCAGCTACTCAGGAGGCTGAGGCAGAAGGATTGCTTGAGCCCAGGAGTTTGAGGTTGCTGTAAGCTAGGCTGATGCCACAGCACTCACTCTAGTCTGAGCAACAAAGTGAGACTCTCTGTCTCAAAAAAAAAAGTCACATTGAAGAAGGAATCAGAAGCTAATAGGTAAAGATAAAGTGTAAAAAAAATTTTTTTTTCTAGATGAGTATTTCTTTACCATGTAAAGAGTTTTTACAAACCTCTAAGAATATTTCAGTAAGAATGATGGGCAAAGCATGTCAACAAACAGACTTAAAAATCATAAAAGAAATATCTCAAATCCAGAAAACATAAAGACATTCAACCTCATTAATCAAAGAAATGCAAATTAAAATGAGATTTTGGCAAGGCCCGTTGGCTCACACACCTGTATCCCAGCACTTTGGGAGGCTGAGGCAGGAGGATGGCTTGAGGCCAGGAGTTCAAGGTCAGCCAGAGCAACATAGCAAGACCCCCATTTCTACAAAAAAATTTTTAAAAATTAGCTGGTTATGGTGGTATGTACCTGTAGTCCTAGCTACCCACAGGATGCTGAAACAGGTGGATCACTTAAGCCCAGGAGTTCAAGGTTGCTGTGATCATGCCACTGCACTGCAGCCTGGGTGGTAGAGGGAGACCCTATCTGTAAAAATAAAAGATTTCATTTTTCCCTTATTCAGTTGGAAAACATTAAAAGGATTGGTAACCTCCAGTGTTGATGATGTAAAGAAACAAGCACTTTCATCTGGTTTTGGGGAATGTAATTGGCAAAACATTTTTGGAGGGCTATTTGATAATGTGTTTCCAAATTTTAAATGTATATGTATCTCTTAACCGAGAAAAATCTGCTAGGAGTTGACCTAAGGAAATATCTAGTTGTCAAATGTATTTGTATCAAGGATCTTCATTGCAACATTGTTTATAGTGGAGAAAAATAAGAAACTAATGTCCATCAATAGGGAATTATTAATGGTTTAATAAATCACAGTAAAATCATTCAATGAAATTATAAGCAACTGTTAAAGGATGGAGTAGAGCTGTATGTGTTAACAATGTTAAGTGGAAAAAGTAAGCTACAAAATCCTATCTCTATGACAATTCCATTTTTGAGTTTGTATATGATAGAAATAAAAAGGAGCGCCTTTAAAAATAATACTATACTGTCATGGAAAAAGCTCTAGGTTATTTTGTCACCTTGAAAAAGAAACACTGTAATATCCATTTAAAAAAAATATATATATATATATTTATTTTACAGTGCTTAGGAAAATGTCCAGAAAGTCCGTATATCATAATATTAAGAATATTTACTTGTGAGGAAGGGATTGGGATGACGAAAGGAGTGAAGGAAGACTTTCAGTTTTATTTTTTATACTTCTGTTTGGCTCTAATCTTTTGCTGTGAGGATGTATTCATATTAGTTGTCATTAAAAAGAAGCTCTGTAACAATGTACACCAAACTTCATGTTTATTGTTGGGTAGGGTGAAGTAGGAGACACATTTTACTTTCCATTGTGTGTATTTTTGTTTTAATTTTTTTTTTAACAGTAAGCTTATATTGTTTTATATCAACAGAAAAAGAGATGTTTTCATTTTGAAAATTACATATATAAAATAGAGACAGTGGGAAGGTCCTGATTATTTCTCTATTGGAGTATATAAAGGAAACATCTTCTCCCTCATGGTTTTGATCCTAAACTGGCTTTTTAATACCTGGCCAGCTTCTTTTCCAGCACCCACTTCCCTCCTTTCACCTTTTAAATTGTGGTAAAATACACATAACATAAAATTTCTTGTCGTTTTGCTTTCTTGTTTTGAGAGGCAGCTCCACTTGTGATTCTTAGCTTACCCAGGGCTGGAGAGAGAAGCCTTCCTCTTTTCCTTAGTTGTTCTTTGGTTCTAGTTTATTTTTCCACACAAATGCCTAAACCAGATTAATGCCCAGTGGTTGGGTGGGGGTGTGGTCCAAGTGCTCATCCCTGAATCTCCTCATATCCCTTGTCCAGTGTGAGCTCAATAAATTTGCACTTGGTTGAATTGAATTGAAAGTGGAACATAGCTTCTCATTACCAGGGGGATGAGGGGTGGGGGGAGAGATCTTTAACACAGGGCATTAAAATATCCTAGTGGAGAAAGAAGTGCTATCTTTAAAAGGGTAGTGGCATCTTCATTTCATTCCTATTGTGTGGTCTGTGTAGTGCTATCTATTTAGTTAATTTCTGCTGATACAGATTCTTTTCTCATGCCAGGAATTTTTCTCTTCAAGTGATCTATTTAAAAAAAAAACCTTTTTAAATGCAAAGTAGCCCAGTTGTGTCCCTGTGTTACCAAATTTCCCTTTGGGGCATTTCTTTCTAGGTATACTTTGGATACTGGTTTAAGCGCTTTCAGGTCTCCTTTGTTAGTGAAAGTCTCTTGTAACCACTGATGCTTTATATGTGCTGGTTCAGTAGATCTTTACTCTTCTCCGTTATGAGGTAGACAGGTGGTTTGTATTGCATGCCTGATGAACATTCCCAGCATTGAGAGAAGACAAAAGAAATCCCACTTGCCCACGTGTTATGTGTTTGCATGCAAGAGGGGAGGTTATCATGTGCCTAAAAATGATCACTGGCTTTACTAAATCCTTGATACTCTTGGTATAGGGCAGCTCAGCTCCCAGGACAACACTGCTTGCCCTTGAGTCATCTTGTTAAGAGGCAAAAGGATTGTGTGATTCTGTAGAGACAGAGTTATCAGTGGGCTAAGTAGGAGAAAAGGCTTGACATCTCATTGGTAGAGAATCTCTCTAGGCATATTGTCATCACCAAGAGCTAGTCAGTACTTTACTTGCATGATTTGCAAGGTGGTTGTTTACTTCTCTTTTGAAGTTATTCTAAGCTTATCAAGGACCTTTTAGAAACAGAGCTTAAGTTACATGGTGTGAAATCCTGCCCTTCCCACCATCCAAATGCTGTTAGACCAGAGGGAGTGTAATGTGATCATTATCTATGCATGCATTAAAATATCACATGTACCCCCAAAATATGTACAAATATTATGTATCAATAGGAAAAAGAAAAACCAATATTGGATGTGTCCCCAAAGTAAATGAATGAATACAGGTGATCTCTTGCTATGGTTCTAACAAAGTGAAAAATTGGGGAGTATGGAAATAATCCACTGCTTTTTGCCTGTGTTGTTGAGAGACCCTCTGAGGCAGACTTAAAAAAGTTAATTCTTTTTTATTTGTTGTGTTGGTAAGCCAGATAGTAAAACACTGGTGTGACAAGTAGGAGAAGCAAATGCTGAGCAAGCCCTCTGAGACACGTAGAGACTTGTTCCCCAAAACTGGTCGCCGACTCAGACTTGGGAAGGGAAATCCATGTGAACTGCTTATTCTGCTCGCATGAGTTTTGGCTGTCAGGATGGAAAAGGTCTGAGTGACAATTATCAGCTTGGTGTATGCCAGAGAAAATTGCTGTTTGCCTTGCCGTGACTGCTGCTTCAAGGAAGGGTTATTAGATAAACTTGGTTCTGGTACTGTCTGTTAAAAGTGGAAGTTATTGTATTTTCCTAAGTAGCTTTCTTTTCCCCTTATCCTGAAAATGGTAGCAATATTAACATTTTATAGGTGCTCCATTTCTTTGCAAAGAACTTAAATTCTCAATAGGAACAGCAAGAATTTCAATTTTAGCCCCCATCCTACCCCAAAAATAAAAACCACCTTTCCCACTCCTTTTATAAAGTTGCTGGCATTTAAAAAGAACAAGGAGAGGATCCTTTAATGATAAGTACTAAACACAAAATACATTATTGTTTTACATCTGGAGTTTTAGAAAAGAAATGTACAAATGTAATCCAGCCTTGTAAAGTGCTTTGTCAACATCACTGCCATGTTGTTCTTCAGGTGCCTTGGTATAATAGAATTTGTACAGGCAATTTATCTTCAGCTTGCCATTTTTGTGTATGGGTCTGCACCCTAAATATGGGCATGTTTCTACCACTGTACTTGATGCTACTCTTTTCCCCCAGTTAGTAACCGAGAGGTTACTTAAACCATTTTTTACTCCCCCTTGCCTTCTTTACCCCTTTATTTAATAGGAATATTCATTGAATTATGGAGAACTATTCTGGTGTAACTTGCTCAGCATTTGAGAACACATCAGCTAATAACCCCAGAAATGCTCTCCGTAGAGCATTTTCTGTTGGTTAAAAACTTGCAGGCAAGAATGACTAAGATACAGATGTTTTCTCTGAGGCTTCTTATCTCCTAAAAAGACACAGGTTATTCTGACAGGTGAAACAAGTCCGGGCAAATATGCAACATTGATCTAATCAGCAGGAACAAGAGCAATATTTTAACTGGTGCTACCTTTTACCAGCATCATTAAAGGCTCCCATTACTCTTTTATTAGAGGTTCCCTCTCTCCCTTATCAGATTACGGAATGAACATAACTCATGGCAGTGATTTGATCTCTTGTTAAAGAGGATTACAGCTTTGCATTAACTCGGATTGACACAGTTTATAATTCGCTTGTTGATACTCAGGCGGGTGGCATCACATGTTTGACCCCCAGCAGTGCTGAGGGGAAAGGACCCGCATATATCATCATTAAAGATGGCGTCCAGCACAGAGATAGGAGCACAGGGCCTTCCTCCTCCAGGAATGTCAGAAAGGACAAAGGGAACATTCTCAAGTTCAAACCTGAGACTTGGGCCAGAGTTTTAAAACTGGATTAAAAAGAAAGCACTGCTGTTACTTCTTCTATTTTTCCTGATTTGCTGCTGTTCAGTCTCTTATTCTAGAGTATTTGCATTGTCAAATTGAAGCCTTGGTTCCAAGCAGGAGGTAGAGTGATAAAAGCACATCTTCTAGAAAGAGGTTTGTAGATGCTGAATAGATAAATCCTTCCTCAAAATGGGGCTTTTTAACTGTAGTTCTCATTTCTGCAGTTACATTCACATCATTTCTTCAAAGGGTTGTAAATCCTCTTTTTTCCCAAAGGTGTATTTCACATTGTTTAAAGTGTGTATAAATGTTTCTCTTAATGACTTGCTTTAAAATTATTTTATTATTGTTGGCTTTCTAAATATATTACAATATAGATATTGTATTAATCACAACTAAGTAACTTGCAAGTTACTTGCAAGTGGGTAGTCAATAGCTAAGTTTTTCACCATAATTTAGATTAGTCGTTAGCACTTATTATTAATATGTTTTCTACAATGATCACTGAGCCGACATTAGATTGCTACGGTATGTAGACCATTTCTGTTTCTAAATACAGTCATCTTTTGCTCTGATTTATCCACCCTAAGTCTGCCACCCTGTGTCTGGTTGGCAATGAAATGACAGAATAATATCATATTCCACTTATTGAGCATTTACTACATGCCATACACTGCACTAAGCCCTTAATGTACATTTTCATTCAATCCTTATAAGAAACCAGTGAAGTGGTTGACAATATCTGCATTTTATGATAAGAATACTAAGAGCAATTAAGTAACTTGCCTAAGTTAAACAGCAAGTAAGTAGTAGAACTGGTACATGCATCTAAGAGTGTGGCTCGGCTGGGTGTGGTGGCTCATGCCCATAATCCTAGCACTCTGGGAGGCTGAGGCCGGCGGATTGCTCAAGGTCAGTAGTAGTTCAGAACCAGCCTGAGCAAAAGCAAGACCCTGGCTCTACTAAAAAATAGAAAGAAATTAATTGGACAACTAGAAATATATAGAAAAAATTAGCCAGGCATGGTGGTGCATGCCTGTAGTCCCAGCTACTTGGGAAGCTGAGGCAGGAGGATCACTTGAGCTCGGGAGTTTGAGGTTGCTGTGAGCTAGGCTGATGCCACGGCACTCTAGCCAGGGCAACAGAGTGAGAATGTGTCTTAAAAAAGAAAGAGTGTCGCTTATAACTCCTGCTATTGTTTCTAAGAAACCAGCAAGCTTTTAGAAATATGTGCCAAAAGGAAACTTCTTCCTCCCCCATGCCACCCCTCCCCCCACCCCACACACTCTTCTCAGTTAAAAACTTCTTTGGAAAAAATTTTTGAAAACTTATTTGGATTAAAATGCTTTTTTCGGCCAGGTGTGGTGGCTCACACCTGTAATCCTAGCTCTCTGGGAGGCCGAGGCGGGCGGATTGCTAGAGGTTAGGAGTTCGAGACCAACCTGAGCAAGAGTGAGACCCCGTCTCTACTATAAATAGAAAGAAATTAATTGGCCAACTAATATATTTAGAAAAAATTAGCCGGGCATGGTGGCGCATATCTGTAGTCCCAGCTACTCAAGAGGCTGAGGCAGGAGGATTGCTTGAGCCCAGGAGTTTGAGGTTGCTGTGAGCTAGGCTGATGCCAAGGCACTCACTGTAGCCTGGGCAACAAAGCAAGACTCTGTCTCAAAAAAAAAAAAAAAAAATGCTTTTTTCTTTTCTTTCTTATGTAAGAGAAATTCTATGTGGAAAGGTTTTGCCTAACAGTCATTCACATTTTAGTATGAATCACTGAATTTCCCAAACCTACTCTTGTGGTTATACCATTTTTCTGGTAACAGAGAAGCTAGACCTCATAATCCAGTTTGAATCATGATCCAGTATATTTAGTCAGTTTATTCTTATAATTCTACCTCTGCCATCCTCACCTCAGGCACCTGTCACCTACTTTCCTTTGGGACAATATCTTTTTTAAAAATTTTTAATTATTATGGGTACATAATAGTTGTATTTTTTTTATAGAGTACATGTGATATTTTCATACAGGTATACAATGTGAATTAAGTCAGGATAATTGGATACGTTTTCTTGCAGGATTTTTTGTGTTTGTATTTAATACAAATGTGTACCTATATGTTTGAATCTTTTTTCCAGTTAACTTTATTATAAGCATTTAAATGCCATTAATTATTTTTAAAAGCACTTTAATAACATTATTATGGAATATTAGTGTTGAACATTCAGGTCGCTTGTGGTTGTTTCTTTCTCTTTAATGTTGCAGTGAACTTTTTTTTATAGAAATCTATGTTCTAGGTTTTGCTTGTGTCTTTAAAATAGGTTCTGAAAAGGGTAATTCCTGGGTCAAATTTGAAACCTTTCTAATGATTCTTGATGGGTTGTACTACATGCTCCCTTTCCCCCAGTTGAGGCTATGTCATTTTATCCTTGCTAATAGGGAGAGTTACCTTTTAAAAAATATTTTCCATTTTGATATGCTAAAAGTTATTTATTCTTGTTTATAAGTCCATAACAAATGACACCTTATTGAGGACCTACGATGTGCTAGGCACTGGTCTATTATCTAATGTTTATTTTTTTATTTAATAGTAAACTTGAAGAGTATATATTTTTTTAATCATTTATTTGTATCATGTATGGTTCTTTGTCCATTTTTCTAGATTTTTCCCATTTTGTTTACCTTTTGATATTAATGATTTTTATTGGTCACATGTAAACTTTACTTTTTAATCTAATTAAATATATAAAAACCTTTTCTTTTGGATATTTTTCATTGCTTTAATGTGTAGGCAATCCCTCCTGTATCCCAGGATCATGTTATTCACCTTTATTTTCTCCTAGTTTCATCTGATTTCTTTTCTTACTTTTAGTCTACTTGGAACTTTATTTTAATATATTTAGTGATCACTTTTCTTTTCCACTGCTGCTTTTTTGAGTCCAGGTCTTCCCTTCCCCACTTCCCAGATAGACTATTACACTAACAGCCCATTAACCACCAGTCTCTGATCTAATCAGCTCTGTGTAACATTGCCAGATTCACCTTTCCAAGCTATCTCTTAGAGCATGCTACTTCTCTTTATAGAATAAAACCCATACTTTTGAGCCAGCCACTCAAGGCGTTCAGTGATTTGTTGCCTTGCCACCTTTCTCTCCTTGTCACCTGCTTTGCCCTTTGTGCTATTCAGGGTAGACCCCTCCAGTCCCCGAACACACTCCCTATTCCTCCCACGGTGTCTCTTCATTCTACTCACTGAACCTGGAGCATCTCCCACCTCCACCCCACTCTTGTTGTTTCCTGTTGAAATGTTCTTTTCCAGAGAGATGTATGATTTTCTGCCTCCCCCACAGTGGGTAGCTCTTTCTCCTTTGAGCTTCTATTTTATTTGTTCCTCTCTAACAGTATTTATTACAGTTCCCAAAAGTGCTTATTAGGAGTTTTTTTTCTTGCTAAGAATTTTAACTTATAAGTTAAGTCAAAGAAGTATGCATATGTTTACTATAGTCTTGCATTTGGTATTAAGATTTTATGCTCATATATTTGGAATAATATATTTTCATTTCATTTGTAGCTTGCCATATTATATAGCATTTCTGTAGCACAAGTATTATCTGCAGAACAATTTATTTAAGGTCTTTTTCCACTTGATGTCAGCCTTCTCTAAGCTATAGAACTGATTCAGGATTCTTGCACACTTGGGCCTGGCATGCATATGTGGTCCTTTCCCCTCCACCACCCCAGAAGTCTTTCTTATGGCTTTCTTTTCTTCCTTTCCTTTCCTTTCCCTTTTTTTTTTTTTTTTTTTTTTTTTTTTTTGTGAGACAGAGTCTCACTCTGTTGCCCAGGCTGGAGTGCAGTGGTGTGATCTCAGCTCACTGTAACTTCCGTCTTCCAGGCTCAAGTGATCCTCTTGCCTCAGCCTCCTGCATAGCTGGGACTACAAGTGTGTGCCACCAAACTCAGCTCCTTTTTTAATTTTAATTTTTTGTAGAGACAGGGTGTCTTTGTGTTGCCCAGGCTAGTCTTGAACTCGTGGGTCAAGCAATCCTCCTGCCTAGGCTTCCCAGAGTGCTAGGATTACAGGCATGAGCCACTGTGCTGGGCAGTTTCTTTCCTTATAAAGTGAAAATAGTCATCTTTTTCACTAGATTCTTGAGAATGAAATTTTCTTTTTAATTTTTTGTTTCTGAGAAGGAAGGATTATTTTAAATGTAATCTGTACAGATAAGTATTCAAACAAATAAAATTGTGTTTTCATATGTCTGTATACTATTCCATTGTTCGTTTGCCTGTAACAGATATACCCATTTCTGTATAAATTTAAGAAAAGTTAGTTATAGGCTTCCTGTCTGAAATGCCTTTAAAGGCCTTCCGTTTATAAGTCTACTTACAATTTGCTGGTAAGATCATTTTTGCAAACACTCCTATGAGATGGACAAAGAGGAGTTTCTTGTCTCTTTTACTGAAATCTCTCCAAATCATCTAAGTCCTTTAATATACTTCCCTCTGCTTCCAATGGCACTTTGCCCTGTCCATATTACATGTAGCATTCACTACTAGGTTCTTCCTAATTTGTGAGTTATGTCTCCATTATGAAACATTGCACTGCTTGAGGCCAGCTCCTTATTTTGTTCTGAGCTCATTCCCATGTTGGAAAAGCCCAGAAATGAAAGGTGCAGCTCTCGGACTTCTCATTCTTAACCCTTTGCTTAGAGGGTTTTTGAGGTCATACTTATTTAGGATGAACCTTGGGAGAAGATCTTTCAAGAAATTCTTATATTTTCATCACTTTTAAGAGAACACACCCTAAATTTTGTGTATACTATAGGTTTTATCCTGTCCATCTTGGCTGCGATACTTAAACCAACTTTGGTTTCTGGTTGCTCTCCTAGAAATAATTGCATGTTGAATGTCCCTTATCCAAAATGCTTGGGACCAGAAGTATTAATATTTCATACTTTAGGGGTTTTTTTTGATTTTGGAATATTTGCATTATACCAGTGCAGCATGTTTCACCTGGAAACCTGAAATCTGAAATGCTCCAATGAGCATTTCCTTAGAGCATCATGTTGATGCTCAACAAGTTTCAGATTTTGGATATTTGGAATTGGGATACTCAACATATAGTAACTATGGAAACACAGAGAATACCAACGAGGCTCTGTGATGATAGCTTTAGGTCAGTTTTTTTGGACGGCCTTTTAGGATTTGTTTTGTTTAAGAAGAAAACAGTTCTGGAATGGGTTGTGTAAGTGTATTAACAAGGCATAAAGGTCTGGTTACCTTTTTTTATTTTTAGTGTTGGTAGTAAGTGTCAAACCAAAAAAGGATATTTAGATAAAGGGCATTGCTTCATTGTACTTTGAGTTCTACTTGCTGGGAAGCACCTCATAATGGGAAGCTATTACCAACCACCCTGGGAAATGAGGTCTTGAATGAGCCATATCCACACCTTGTGTTTTATCCATTGTCTCCCTCTGGGGAGCAGAGCACTTTATAAACATTAACTCCTTTACCCTCTGGGCACCTCCACTTAAAAGGTAAATAAGACTGAAGGCTCTTTCTTCTCCAATATAGATGAGGAAACATCAGCCCAGAGAGGGAAATTACTTGATCAGAGACAGGTGTGCATTCGTGGGCCCCAGGGTGTTTGGAGTCCCAGTAGCAGACCTGCAACAGTCCTCGTGGCTGACACCCAGGAGACACAATCCTGTTCCATTCCCCTTTCTACTTCTCCGAGGGTAGTGGGGGTTGGGCCTTTTGTCTCGTGTGGAATGTGAAATGCTGCAAAGAAGAGCAATTGTTCTTCAATGCTTTGTGCTCCTTTATAAGAAAGAAGAAATCAATACACATTTTCTCATACACACACTTGGCAGCACTCCGCCTCCTCTTCCACAGCTCGATCCTGCAGGAGGAGGCACAGCTATGCAGCAAAACAGACTCTCCAGCTTTCAGGGGGAGAAATGCAAACGACTCATTTTGCACTTAGCAGTCAGGCTTTTTAAAGCCAGTCGTATAACTGGCTGAGGTCATCAGCTCTGACTTTCAGGGACTAGTGGTGAAACTGGAGTGGGAGAGATGGCCCTGTTGCAGACCTTCAGAAGCTAAGGGGTCCTGCTCAGTACTGCTGGGGAAAGTTTACCTGGCAGGTGTCTGGAACAAACCTTCCTGTTTTCTAAATTTCTCTCTGATTTACAGAGGAGGAGAAGAAGTTCTTTGAAGGATACTATTAAAAACCAAAAAAGATGGACAGATCAAGGGTGGCAGTTTGTAGTTTATCAATTAATATAAATTGTCCAAACAAGAACCTTATCTCAGGTTGGATTTTATTTTTTCATTAGAAAATATGGTATCTGTAACTTTGTCTGATAGCTCACTGCCATTAAACAGTTAAGTGTGAGATGTGAGTAACAAAGAATTTGCTGCCATTATTAACAGAAATGGTAGTTTAGGTGGCAGTGGCTCAGTGCTGGGGGCAGGGGGACCTAGGAGAAGGAAGATGAAAAGGACAAGGAAGGTGGAGGAGATCCAGGGGAGCAGACACAAGCCCACTGAGCCCTAGGAGAGAGTTTCAGGGCAGAGTGGCTGGTCGGCAGTTAGAAGTGCTTGCTCCTGAGGGTGCTGCGGTGCCTTTATGTCTATGCAGGCCGAGCTAAGCCCCTGCATGACGCAGTATTGCAGAGTTGGTGCTGTGTTTGTTTACTCAGTAGTTGTTTCTTTTATGTTTGCATTGGTACTGGCTTTCAAAGCAAAATAGTCCTCCAGCTTACTTCCAGAGGTAATAGCACAGTGCCTTGCTGAAACTCTGTGGGCTGACAAGGAAATACTCTCACTAATTTCTGCGTGTTGTGACCCCCTAAAAGTTGAAGTTAAACTGGAGCTGAGAGATGCATCCTGTGCTGCTCCCAGGCTCTGGGTCGCTGGGCAGCATTCCTGATAGGGATACAAATGTAACTGGAGTGTCAGTCCCACCTTCCGTGCTGTTGGAGGAAGTGATTCACGTCTATGCAGTGAAGCATCCCCTGGCTTTTAACAGGAGCTGTTAGAGGGGCTGCTGTTTGAACAAGGAGCTTCATCTTCCTGAAGCCAGCAGTCACAAAACCGTAAACACAACACCGGCCAACTCTATTGCCAGGATCGTGGTGGCTTGACGTTAATATTAAACATCTCCAGCAAGGCAGAGAGCTCTGCAACCCAGCTACAGAATAAAAATAAATAAAAATAAAGAGAAAACCCTGCTAAAAGCAGTGAGATGATTTGTCGTCTTTCCTTCGTGAGGCCATTTGTCTTCTCTCGCATCAAATCTGTTATAAAACAGTCAAACTGTGAAAGTGGAAATCATCCCAGGAATATGGAATATTAATGCACAGGAAAGGAGCGACGTCCCTTTTGTCTGAAGAGTGGTTCCTGCCCCCCCCCCCTTTTTTTTTTTGCAAGTTCACTAAGGTAGATTATTTTTCTTTAAAAGAATGTGAAAGACTTGGAGCTAATGGTAGGGATGGTGGAAGTTTCTAGTATTTTTCATCCTTTGTTAATTAAAGCGGAATGAATTTGTAACTGACTTGAATAAGGAGGAGAAAACCTTTACAAATGTAACCCTAGGTCCCTTTTTACGTCTCCATCCTTTTTCCCTCTCCTTCTTTCCCCTATCCTTTCAGTTCCTTTGTTTGGGGCCTGAACCTGCTTCTTTGAACATTTATCAATCTTGAGTCTTTCTGATCTTTAGGGGACAGGCCAGAGGCCACATGTCACCATCTGTAATTTAAAGCTGCAGGGCTAAAAGCATTTGCAGAGGTTTGAAGGACCTAGTTCTGACCCGACCAAAAGAGCGAATTGGAACAGACCTTCTAGAGTCTCCTTCAAGTGCTGGGGAGGATGGTGATGAGAGAAGACACACTGGGTAATTTATGGGTTCGGTGTGCTCGGAGCCTCACTAGTCGCCTGGTCCACGTAGAAATGAGTCGTGTACTGCCACCTTGTGGCAGGATTGGGCAGCTGCAGTTTGGCTGTTTTGGAACATTTGGAAGAGTTCAGCTAGTGTCTGATTGGAGACGATTTGCCTTGTGTCTAGATTTGGGTAATTAGTGATAGGTGAGAGGATTCTCAGTCCCTGCCTATTACTTCGCTGACTTGATTCTGTTAAGAAATAAGTTATAGATGAGAGAAGTTTGCTTTGTTTTCCTTTTACCTCCTGTGTTTTGTGTATGTGTTTGGTTCGGCTTTGGTTTGGGTTTTTTTGGTGTGGAATTGTGATGAGATTTCGGGAAAGAAGACTGTGATCCACTTTTTGTTGTTGGAGGATATCGGGAAAAGAGTGAGGGTGAGTTAAGTACTGGCATTTTAGCTACATTCAGGAATCCTGAGTTTCCTGCTCTCACTATTCTTGTCATTCTGTCCTTAGAAGAGCTGCGTCTGTCTCTTCACTTGGATTGCTCTCCCAGCAGTCCAGCCTTGAGTTCCAATGGGTGTCACCTGCCTCTGTTCCCATTCCTCTGACAGACATTGCCTTACCCCTACCACACAGCCCCCAAAAGGAGCACCGGGCAGTTGCTTGCCATTCAGATCAGTATGTTTCCCCTTTTAGGCCTTAGAGACATTTCTTAAACATCTTTCTCTCACTTGTAAAGTCACTCATACAGAGTAGATGGATGGGGGGGTCGGGGGAAGCAGAAAGTGTGAAAGATTAAAGGAAGGTGCCATTTTGTCTCCAGTGTTAGTTGGGAGCAGATGGTAACACATTCGGTTAGGTCCTTTGCACGTCCCACAGGCTCTGGCATACTGGCTGCCATGTCTTATTCTGTTTTTCAGGATCATAGATGACAATGCTATTTATACAACAGGGGCTTTGCTTAGTGTTCTCTTAATGAAAACAGTATGTTTAAGGAAGATTGGTTACCTACTGTCCTGCCGATAAGGAAGCTGGAGTTCAGGGGCTGAGTCATTTACCTAAGATCATAGACCTCGTGAGGATCTGAGCCAGAATCAGAACCAGCTCTGACACCACATTGCAGCTCCTCTGCATTTATTATGCCACACTGTATGCCCCAAAAGGGTGATTTGCTTTTTTAGGTAACTGTTACTACTATAAGACTTCTCTTAAACTTGCTTTTCTCTTTAAGTATATAAGAAAAGAAAGCTGTTATCCCATGATCTTCAGGCATCTCTCAGAGAAAGATGGAGCAGGTAGGCTTTGCTCTTTGGCCCACTTTGGTGTCTGACAGTTAGAATGGAAGCACGTGTTTTATTGGAGGAAGATCCTTTTGGTGCCATTGGTCTGTGCCAGGTAACAATTGGCAAGTCGTCTTTTTCAGTGGATATTTGGAATGCCCCGGGCTTATTGGTAGACAGAACAAAAGAGAGTAGAAGCTGTGTGAAAGCAGAGAGAAGTATGTGTTGGGAATGTAGGCGGAGATGGAGTCCTACATCACTCTGTCTTTGGCCTAACTGGACTGTACCAGGAATGCCGGGATTGGCTCAGAGGTTCCTAGGGCCTTGCTGTCGGAGCTTTGGCAAGCCGGGGGGCTCAGAGGAGTGCAGTCAGGGTGGCAAGAAGACTGTCACAGGAAGAATGGAGAAAGGGGAGCCCAGTTAACCCAGAAAAGAACAGATTTAGTTAGAGGAAGACATCAAATGGTTGAAGTGCTGCCACAGGGAATAGCATCAGCTTTATTCCTCTGCTGGCTCTAGAAGGACAAAGGCCCATGGGTGTGAGTCACGGACGTGAGAGTTGGGTCCAGTGTAGGAAGAACATTCACGTGTCTCTCCTAATGGAGTGGGTTGTCCTGGACAGATTTACTGCATACGTTACCTTCCCAGTCTGGCTTCTCTTGTGCCTTTCATGTCTTTGTAATCCTCCACAAAATCTAACAAAATTCAAATAAGCATTTAAATCTTAAAAACACAAGTATGGGGAAAAGGCAGCATCAGTAACATCACCTGTAATTTTTAAAAGCACATGTCTGTCATCAGTGACTGTGCCGGTGGGCACAGAGCCAGAGCTCGTGTGAACTTCTGCACCCACCGCATCTGAACAGGGCTTCACATCTGATCCAGCCCTGCCAGGCATGAGCTCTGTTAGAATTGGAAGCCTTAGTCCGACTTGCCCTTCGTGTGCTTTGTTACTTTCCCCTGATTCTTAAAGGTACATATATGTGGTGTTGAGTTACAACAGAAACAAATGCTGTGCCACTCTGTGCAGCTCAGGGTCCTCCGGCGTGCAGGAGAGGTGAGGATTAGAAAGGAAAGAGGGCCCAGGATGCGTTCTGGGAGGCGTCCTTTATATTTAGGGAGACCCCCTTACATGGCCATGAAGCAATGAATGAATAATTTCAAATTATTCAAGGGGAAATTACATGTATAATTTTAACCAGGAAGGCAGCAATATTGTCTCCGCTGGAAGATTAACATGTGATACTTGCTCAGAGACTATGATGTACTCGTGGAGGCTGTACAGGTTTCTTTAGGGAGTGGTAGAATGGGTGTTTTCTTTCCCCTAGCCACCTGCCTTTGGACACAGGAGCGAGTATGTACAGCGCAGGGGGACGTTTTGGAGGCTGGGGGGTTCCAGGCCAGAGTAGGAGGAGTGCAGTCTTCCAAAGAGCAGACGGTACGATTCCTTCCGAATCCCGATGCTGCAAGCTACTGACCTAGCAAATTGAAAGCCCCACACAGATCATTTGCAGGTTTAATATGCTCCTTTGTACTGTTTGCCCAAATAATATCATGAAAGACAATGATCTGTGTTGCAGTCCGGTGAGGAGAGCACATGTGGAACTGAAGGGAGTGTACTTGGGTCCACATGTCAGGCTGGGGGCTGCATTATTATACACAGACACCCCATTTCATTGAGAGCTGTTTGAAACCTTACCTGCCACTAATGTGACTGCATTTCACAGCCAGCTAGACTGTGCATACTCTGTCTTTTCAAAAGAATCACATAATAAATAAGCCAAATCCTAACACACACACACACATATACACGCAGACACACGCATTCCATCTTTATGGAAAATGGCTGCTAATCCATGATCATTTTTTTTCCAGAAACAGGTTTTATGATAATATAGTAAAAATATTAAATTAGAAAATGCCTCACTAAGGGTTATAAAACCTTACTACACTAGAGATAGGTAATTATCCCCTCTGCAGCCTAAATGACAGTTTAAAAGAAATAAAAATGTTAGTGCTCATTACTTGCTTTTGTAGGTTGCAATAAAGGGTAAGTTAAATTTTAATTCAAGGAAGAGCCCCTGCTATCGACCTTCTACCTCAGGTCCAAGTCCTGTTAATTACTCTGTAGGTTATTCTCCTGCATGATACCAACATTAATACATTTTCTGCAGTGGACATTCCCACTGGCCACGGAGACAAGAGTGTGAAGTAGGGGGTGGGGAGGCATTTCAGATCAGTGATTCAAATCTTGATTCTTAATGTGATAGGGAGCAGGAATTATGTATTTAAAAAAAAACCCAAGTTCATTATGCATAGCCTTAAGGGGACCTCGAGTATTAAACTATACACTTACCCTGGAGAATCAGATGGAGACAAGGTTAACCTGAAGGATTGATAGTTTAGCTTCTCTGCACGGCTAAATCCCGGCCAGGAAAGAAGCTGTGGGGGAAACGTTCGTGCAGGAGAAGGCAGCTGGCCCTCGGTCCCATGGTGGCTGTTTGTTGCCTAGTTTTTAGTTTTAGTTTTGTTTCTCTTGGGACGGGGTAAGGGATAGGGACATGTTTTGTTTCTTTTCAGGTGCTTTTTACCTTTCCCTAAGCATCAACACAGATCTAGCACCTGTCTGGGTCTGGGGGAAAGCCCAGTGCTCCCTGCACCGCAGTTTTCGTACCAAGGTGCAGAGACTTCCCAAAGAGAAGTGGACACGCATAGTTTTAAGGAGTCATCCCCAGACTTACGCTCTTTCCTAGAATCGGCCTGCCCCAGACAAGGCCTGTGCTGGAGGGGCGGGTTCTCCTTTGCCTCACCTTTCACCTGGTGAGAAGCCCATCCATAACTCAACAAGGACCTCAGGCTGGAGTGGGAAAACCTCCAGGGCACCAGACGCAAGGATAGTTGGAAATAGGGATGCAGGGAGTGAGAAAGGAAATGCCGAAGGACTGCCTACCAGATCCCCGAAGGTCAGACGTCTCTGGTCTTTATTGTTAACAGTATTGCAAGAGAACATGAGTCGAGTTGTCAGTTTATAAATAATTAGAACTAATTTTGGGTGATGGATTACTATGTGATTTTTTTACCCCATATAATTCAGAAGGAATTAAAAGAATTAAGTGACATTGCTATGACAAAACTCTCTCATTCCTAGCTACTTGTTTATGTAACAAGCTTTCTCAGTACTTACATCTACAAAAACAAAAAAGGGAGAGAATTAAAGCAGAACCCTCTTTCATTCTAGCAGTAAAGAATCAAAGCTGGGCATGGTGGCTCACGCCTGTAATCCTAGCACTCTGGGAGGCCGAGGCGATCGGATTGCTAGAGGTTAGGAGTTCGAAACCAGCCTGAGCAAGAGCGAGACCCCGTCTCTACTACAAATACAAAGAAATTAATTGGCCAACTAATATATATATAGAAAAAATTAGCCAGGCATGGTGGTGCATGCCTGTAGTCCCAGCTACTCAGGAGGCTGAGGCAGTAGGATTGCTTGAGCCCAGCAGTCTGAGATTGCTGTGAGCTAGGCTGATGCCATGGCACTCACTCTAGCCAGGGCAACAAAGTGAGACTCTGTCTGAAAAAAAAAAAAAAAGAATCATACTCATCCTTGGGGATCCATGAACAAATGGAAGGAGAAGCTTTGTCATTATCATGAAAGGATGCATTTCCAGTAATATTTTACATATTTATATATATTAAGTTTCTACTAAAATTATAATACATTGTATTATATATCAATTGTTTCCTAATAATAATGATAGCCCAATCCAGAAGAAAATTTTTTGACCACTTAAGAGTCTTACTGTATCAAAAAATTAAAATATTTTCATTTCCATTTTTTGAACTTCAAAAATTTCAAAGGTGTTTCTAGTTACATACTTTATTGATACAGTGCTCAATAAAAGATTTCAAAGTAAAGATACAATTATATTAGGACAAAAATTTATAGGGAAAAGTCAGATGAAAATACACAAGTTTAAGAAGAAAAAGATGCTGTAAATTTTCCAAGTTTAAAGAGTGTTTGTGTTATTTGAACGTATCATGACAATATCAAAGCAGTATGACATATAGATTCTGTTGGGTGCATTACAAAAGGGATGTAAGGGCTTTATTTTAAAAGTTAATATTCACAACATTCTGGTAATTCTATCTTTTGTGAGTATTTAAATTTATGAAAAACATACGGCAACTTAAAATGGTGAGAGCGATGAGGCAAGCCTGAGAAGGTCAGCGGGGCGACCTCAGGGCGTCTGGGGGCCTTGGGGCGGGTCTCCTTTGCCTGCCTCACAGCTGGGGCTGAGGGGAACAGCGAGAGCAGGAGAAGGGAGCGTAGCGGAAGAGGCACCAGCAGATTGTCACCATGTCCTTGTGAGAGGTGGCGAGATGTGAATAGTGAGGTCCAGGGAGGGCACCTGGGTTTGAGATGCTGCGAAGGTGGAAACGGCCCCTGGTTAGGGGTGGACAGTGAGGGTGGGGGAGAGCAAAGTTGAAATTGCTTGGGGGTTTTTAGATTGAAATAATCCCTTATTCATATTCTCTCTCTCTGTAGAAATGTTTTAAGAACCCAGACCACTCAGCTCTCCAAGTTGCTTTGCCATGAACAGTCGCATATGTTTGTCAGCTTTGCCCACCTGAGTGTGAAATGATGTTCTATCAAAACATGGGTTTCAGCATTTCACTGTCTGCTCCTGACATGTGAACCCTGCTGTGGACAGTAACCGCGCCGCGGCCCGGGCGCCACCGCTACCGCGCGGAGTGGAGCATCTGCTCGTGGTAATGATGGGGCTGGCGCAGGCGGCAGGGCGAGCTGGAAGGCTGTGATTGCGAAGGGCTAAATAGGCTGCCGCTGCATTTGCCTCTCCTCGGACCTCGTCCTCTTAAAGTCACACTGTCCTTTTTGTAGTGGCAACTCGCCTCTTCATGCCATACAGTTGTTTTGTGGAAATGGCTAGAGAGACTCGTCGTTCCTGGCACGTAGGTGCCGTAGTGTGATGAAGTAAAGGCAGGACACGCTGCTGTTAGGCGCCACAGCTGGTGACCTGGAGGCCGCCTGTGCCCATTTGCATGTGGTCTGAGGCTGCCTCTCACCTTTTCCCACCTTTGCAGGGCTTGCCCGGGCTGGTTGAGGGCTGGTTACACAGATGTACACAGCAAAGGAACAAAAGGCAGAGGAGCTCGTGGTGAAACTGCATCCTTTGTCTGTAGTTCAGGGTGAGGGTATCAGCAAATTCTTGCCATAAAATTTCTGTAATAAAATCCGAGACCCGTTGTTTTCTGGCCTGCAGCTTCATTGTCTCTCTGTCCTGTGGTCCCCAACGTGAAAAGGCCGGCTTCCATTTTTGGCTTCTGTGGTTTTTTCTTTAAGATTTTTTCTTTTTACCTTTTTAAAGCTTTGATCTGCTATTCCTATTGCTGGGTTTTCTAATTATAGTACTTCTATTCCTATCCACACTACAGTAGACTGACTTGAGAAAAAGACTGGTAAGTTTTTGTGTTGAAGTCTTTGCTGAACCGAGATGGCTGTTTGAAGGGCGGGTTTTTGTTTTGTTTTTGTTTCTAAAGTCAGATTTACTGATGATGACCCTCGGATACTGAGAGCACTTTTCAAAGCCTGTTTTCTTATCAAGGGTGGCAGAGCATATTTGTGGTTAGATCTTGAAAATGCCAGAGCACGTGTAGCTTTCTGCCGGGGATGTAGATGCTCCAGCTTGTGGCCTTAGCTCGTGGGGGCTACCCTCCCTCCATGAGGTTGGTGGCTGCAGAGTACAGGCAGGGATTGCCTATCTCAGTGAGCTGTGTCCTCCACGAGGCCCCTGCCTGGTGTCAGGGACATTCTCACGTGGGTCCGACCTGCTTGGAACCTGGTGGCTTCTCACATCTCCGCGGGGAGGATCTGCTCTATATCCACAGGGGAGAAGTTCTGGAGCTTTCGTCACAAGGATAGGAAAGATCCTCACTCCCTCCCCCTTTTAGATTTTCTAGGCCTTGGCAGATGGCTTTGGCCAGATGTTTGTTGTATCTGTTGCATTTAATAGCAGGAACAGAGGTTGGAAGTGATCATTCACTGTATTTTCAGGGACCCAAGACCCTGGCATGTTACAAATTTTTTTACATCAAAATTTTTTTAACATCAAAATTCAACTCTAGAAATAAATTAGCCAATCATATTAGTTATTAGACTGAGAATAATAAAAAGGGGGTTGGGAAGTGGGGAAGAACCTTAGTTCTACTCCTGAACAGCTGCACATATGATAGTAATTGGAATCTTGTTGCCGGGTCATTTTCATTGTTTTTCAAGTACTGCCAAGTCCCAGAAAATGTATGAAAACTAAATTATATCCCCCTGCATCCTGTGTCTGATTGAATCCTCCTCATTGCGTGGCCGTCTCATACATCCTATTAAAATATTCAATCTTGTTTTCTTACTTGAAGAGCCTGTCTGTAAAGGGCAAACTTATAGAAAACTCATTCCCTAGAGACAGGGTATCCAGCCTCACTGGACTATTTACATATTTTACTATTTGACTGGCTGCTTCTGGGTCTCTTCCTTCCACCGTGTTTATGAATAAGAGCTATGGGATGCATTTTTAATTATACCACTGTGTTTTCAACTGAAAAAATAGGTTGGGGTATTGCCCAGCTTCTTAGTTTCTTTTTAACCTTGAAAAGTGAACCTGCATGTTAACCAATTTGTTCTGTTTGTCTCCTAGGACAGAGCTGTATCGCTCTCTCTTTGGCCAGCTCCACCCTTCTGGCGGAGGCCACGGGGATTGACATCGCTCGTGTCCCTGGCTGCGGACCTGAGGCACGGCCTCCCCACGCCCAGCGGTGCCCTGGCCGGTTGGCCGCTCGTCAGGTGGAGAAAACCAGTGACTTTATGGGGTTGAGCTAGTAGGGAAGTCCCTGGGAGGGCGCTGTGTTTAGAACGAACGCCTGGTGCATGCGAGGGCACTGCCCGCCGTGTCCTTTGACTGCCACAAATAAAGAGCACTGTTACGGCCACCATCGCCGCGTGTGACTTCTTACGCATCTCAGAGTGAGTCTGATTTAGAACTCCAGCAGGATGACACATTTGTCAGGAGGATTTTCTCCTTTCCTTTCCTCTTTCCTCTTTCCTTTTCCTTTCCCTTTCTTCCTTCCTCCCTTTCCCTCCCTCCCTCCCTCCCTTCCTTCCTTTTTTTTTTGTCAAATGGCCTCCTCATCAAATATAAACTTTACCTTTTTGTTTTCTTTTCACCCCCAGCACACACTTAGCTTGCTTCCCTATCATGGCTACTGTCAGTAATGCTTCAATGAACATGGGAGTGCTGATATCCCTTCAAACTGATTTCACTTTCTTTGGATATGTGCCCAGAAGTGGGATTGCTGAATCATATGGTACTTCTGTTCTTAGTGTTTGAGCAACTCCATACAGTTCCCATAATGCTGTACTGGTTTACACTCCCGCCCAGAGTGCACAGGACCCGCCGCCTTCCTCTGCATCCTCACCAGCGCTTGTTACCTTTCATCTCTTTCACAATAGCCATCCTAACAGGTGTGAGGTGAGATTTCATCATGGTTTTAACTTGCATTTCCTTAATGATTAGTGATGCTGGGCATTTTTTAAATGAATCTGTTGGCCATTTATATGTCTTTTCTTTTCTTTTCTTTTTTTTTTGTTTTTGTTTTGAGACAGAGACTCGCTCTGTCTCTCTGGGTAGAGTGCAGTGGTGTCACTGTAGCTCACAGCAACCTCAAACTCCTGGGCTCAAGCAATCCTCCTGCCTTTTAGCCTTCTGAGTAGCTGGGACTACAGGCACATGCCACCATGCCTGGCTAATTTTTCTATTTTTAGTAGAGACGAGTCTTGCTCTTGTACAGGCTGGTCTCGAACTCCTAACCTCAAGCAATCCTCCTGTCTCGGCCTCCCAGAGTGGTAGGATTACAAGTGTGACCCACCACGCATGGCCTATATGTCTTCTTTTGAGAAATATCTGTTCAGGTCCTTTGCCCATTTTTTAAATGGGTTATTTGTTTTCTTGTTATTGAATTGTTTGAGTTTCTTACACAGATGAATGGATAAAAGAAAATGTGGTGGGTGGGTGTATATATATAATAAAATACTACACAGCCTTAAAAAAGAAGGAAATTCTGGGTTTTTTGACACTGTGGTTGAACCTGGAAGACATTATGCTAATTGAAATAAACCAAGCATAGAAGGACAGATATCACATGATTCTGATTATATGTGAAATCTAAAAAAGACAAACTCATAGAAGTAAGAAGAGTAGAATGGTGATTACCAGAGGCTGGGGCTGGGGGTAGGGCATGGGGAAATGTTGGTCAAAGGGTACAAAGTTTCAGGAGGAGTGAGTTTTAAGATCTGTTGTATAGCAAGGTGACTATAGTCAATGATAATGTATTTTTCAGAACCACTTAGTAAATGTCAAGTCTCTCATCACAAAAAATGATAAAACAAATGAGGTGAATGGATATATTAGTTTTATTTAATCGTTTCCACGTTGTATGTTTTTATCAAAACATCATACCTCATGAAATGTATACAATTATGATTTGTTGATTTAAAATAATATTAATTTTTTAAAACTTCACAGAAGGAATAATTGTGGGGCAGGATGCTGCTTTCTGAGTGGATAATGTTTAGTGCTTTGTCATGTGAGGAACATGGAATCCCCAAAACCTGTGAGCTGTGCTGTGCCCAGGAGACTTTGTAACTTGGAGATATTTGCCTATTTGTCATTAAAAACAGACCTGTATGCCGGGGGTGGTGGCTCACGCCTGTAATCCTAGCACTCCAGAAGGCCAAGGCGGGCGGATTGTTCAAGGTCAGGAGTTCAAAACCAACCTGAGCAAGAGCGAGACCCCATCTCTACTATAAATAGAAAGAAATTAATTGGCCAACTAATATATATAGAAAAAATTAGCTGGGCATTGTGGTCACATGAGACCCTGTCTCAAAAAAAAACCAGACTAAGTTTCTTTCAGAGTCTTTCCATTCTCACCATTCCTAAATCACCTTATTGAGATCAGCTCTGGTGTAAATCTAGCAAGAAGAGATGATTCACTTGTTTTCCATCCAAAGGTCAAAAGCTGGAAATTAAATCCTCATAAGGGGGATTTATTGGCTTGCTGTGGTCAATATGCAATGAAGATTATCTTGCGTAAGTAATGTGTGCGTGTGAGTCCACTGGCACACACGGCTCACCATCTCATGGGTCATTCAGCCAAATCTTTATATAGAGCTATAGAATTTGAAAGGCAATGTGGAATCCAGGCTACTGAGTACAGTTGTAAACAACTAGTCATTGTTTTTAAAGTTGTATTTTGACATTATTTTATTTTATTTTGAGACAGAGTCTCGCTTTGTTTCCCGGGCTAGACTGAGTACCCCGTGGCAGTCAGTCTAGCCCACAGCAACCTCAAACCTCTGGGCTCAAGCAGTCCTTCTGCCTCAGTGTCCCTAGTAGCTGGGACTACAGGCATGTGCCACCATACCCGGCTAATTTTTTCTATATATATTAGTTGGCCAATTAATTTCTTTCTATTTATAGTAGAGACGGGGTCTCAATCTTGCTCAGGTTGGTTTTGAACTCCTGACCTTGAGCAATCCGCCTGCCTCAGCCTCCCAGAGTGCTAGGATTACAGACGTGAGCCACCGCGCCCAGCCTTGACATTATTTTAAAATGCCAAAAGCGAATGACAGATTGTTGTGCCCAGGAAGTCTGCATATTCCTGCCTGGGTGTCTGGGGGCGGCTGCATAGCACCCAAAGGCTGGATTCCCATAAAGCCAGTCCTGACGCAATCATCGCGGTTTAGTTTTCGCATAGACTCTGAGCTTGGGAGGAGGGTTTTTCCATCTCATATTAATTGGACCTCAGTACGTAGTGATTTGTTTTTCTTGTCTCAGCAGTTACCTCTTGGGCTCGGCTGTCAGGGAAATGTTTAATTTCTGTGTGTCTCCAGTTACCCAAAAGATCAATTCACCACATTCACCCTGTTCAAAATGATCACTTTTTAAAATACAGAACCATCCAGTGCTGTCCACCAAGCCTGAGGGTTCTGAAAAATGCACAGTAGAACAGCAAGGAAGCGAGCTCTTCATATGGCGCTTTCTGTGAGCCTGACGCTGACACCAACCCACGTCTCCTCAGCAGATAGGACCTTTGTCATCCTCAAGCTATCTGATGAAGAAAAAGATTTAAACAGGTACTTCAAAATATTTGGAGTCTAGCAAGTTTAACTAAAATGAGTGAAAAACAGGAGAGAGATGAGAAGGAAGGAACTGACAGAATTTTCACTAAAGGGAGGCTTGCATTTTAAAATTCAGAAGACCACCCTCCTTCCAGCCAAGAATAAATTGGAAACTATTTTAATTGACACGGATACTGCAATTCAACTGTTACTAGAAAGACAGATTAGTTGATTGATTTGCATTTTAATAAAACTAATACTTTACATTTTGGTAGCTAATGCTGATTTTTAAATGAGTTGAGAGCAGTTATCAAGAGTTTCAATCCAGAGCCCTTTTTCAGTGTTGACTGAAGCATTCCTCTCTTTTGTGTGGAGTTTGCTTATTTTATTTTTGCGCAGCTGACTGCTTCACACGTGACACTCGTAAACCGTAGACCTTGAAGGTCTCACCGGGACAGTGAGGCAGTGAGCTGGCCACAAGGAAACACGGCAGCATGCAGGCCCCCACCCCGGCCAGAGATGGGCCTCTCCCTCCAGGAGGGAGAGAGTGGTAAGGCCGGCCTCTTGTTTGTCTTGTTTTTACTTTAAAAGTTAGTCACAGAAAAGTAGAAGGAACAAGTAAAAACAAGACAGCTGTTTCCCATCAGCCGGAAATAACCACTTCTCACATTAACACGTCAGCGCTCCATGGCCCCCTCCCGTGGGTAGGTGCAGCCCTGCCAAACAGCCCCCGAGCTTCTTGGCAGGAGATTTGCTTTTTACTTTTGCACTGTTGGAAATGCTTTGCTTACCCTTTTAAAAACAAAAACAAAGTCCCCATGCAGTCTTGTCTACCACGTGACCCACCTCCACCCACGACACACATACTACTGGTTAGGGACCATGGTACACAGCAGTCTACATTTTCCAATTAATAGTACAGAGATTATGTCCATGTTTTTACAGACATATTCTGATTGCTAACTAATAATTCCAGGTCTCATCAATACTTAACCAGATCACCTGCTGTTGGTCATTTACATTGTGTCTGGGTTTTTGCTTTTAGGAATAATGTTACAGGAAAATATTTGTGCAATAAGCTTGTTTGTTGTGTTTTTTGAAGCTTTTGTCTTTCTTGTCTTATGATTTTAGGAGTAAAGTGAACCAAGTAGAAAAGTCTATGATCTAGGGTGATGGGAGCTGCAAAAAAAAAAAAAAAAAAAAAGTGTAACTATTTAAGACCCTTGGTACAGGTTACAGCGGAGGCTTGTTTTAGGGCCTTCATCCACTTCCCACTTGCCCAGGCGGGTGTCTCCAACAAAGGGTGTGGAGCAGGGCAGAAATTGGTCCTGGAGTTTCATCCTGGGGTTTATTTCTTACTCCCCAGGGCCCTCTTCAAATCAGCATCCTCCTCTGGGAGGATTAAAGAGCTGCTGTGCTTAATGTGCTTTGAGATGCTCCAACGAAAGATGGTGGATAAATAGAAAGTGACACCAGTCTCCCTCCCTGGCCCTCATTTTTTTCCTGGCTGCTGCTCGCATGTAATTCGCTCTCCACCCTCCTCCCCTCTAGATTTCATGCTCTTGCCACTTTCAGCGCCCTCATCCTGGGCTCTCCCTGGCAGGTTTTCCTTGTGCAAGTTTGAGTTCCTCCCAGCTGCTCTGTACCTGCTTTCTCTCTGGGGCCACTACCCGAGACTCCATACCGAGTGTCATTTGGAAACCCAGAGTGTCAGAAGGCGACCAGGGGGACACTAGTTCCAACCACTCCAGTAACAGCTTCTGCATCTCCTTTTACTTATTTTATCTGGTTTTTTTTTGTTTGTTTGTTTGTTTTTGAGACAGTCTCGCTTTGTTGCCCAGGCTAGAGTGAGTGCCGTGGTGTCAGCCTAGCTCACAGCAACCTCAAACTCCTGGGCTCAAGCAATCCTGCTGCCTCAGCCTCCCGAGTAGCTGGGACTACAGGCATGCGCCACCATGCCCGGCTAATTTTATATATATATTAGTTGGCCAATTAATTTCTTTCTATTTATAGTAGAGACGGGGTCTCGCTCTTGCTCAGGCTGGTTTCGAACTCCTGACCTCGAGCAATCCGCCCGCCTCAGCCTCCCAGAGTGCTAGGATTACAGGTGTGAGCCACCGTGCCTGGCTTGTTTTTTTTTTGTTGTTGTTGTTTTTTACTAATCAGCTGGATTTAAGATGCAAGGAAAAGTTTCCTGTGAGAGGTTGGTTTCCCTGGTCTCCACATGCATTGCTGAAACCTCTCTGAGATCACTGCCTCTCCACCTCTTGCCATTGGATCCAAAGGGAGCCCAGTTTGAGGCTTAGAATTAATCCAAATGTGACACTCATTATGAGCCTTGGTACCATCCCCCAGGACGAAGCAGTCACTGTGTGTATGGAATGTGTTTATGCCAAGATCCATGTCTCCCCCGGGCCACACTCAAATGAGGTAGCCACACGCCACAGCAGGACCGAGCAGACGATCAGAGGTAAAGGACGTCGGGAGGGAGCCCCAGGCTGCAGGTGCTTCATGCCAGGGCGACTGCCTGTCCCTCCAGTGACACCGTGATGCTGCCACCCTGTGTACTTGCTGTTCTGCTGCTGTATGTCTAATAAAGACAAATAGAACAGTGAATCTTATCTAACACGAATAAACCTTGTTTTCTGCATCTTAGTTTGTGTTTTTACTTTTAAAATTTATGTACATGCTTGTTTCTATGTGCCAGGAGTTCAATTGCGCTTGTCTTCATGAACAGAACCATTTTTTTAAATAAAGCTTATCTAGCTCATTTTCTTTGTCTTTTCTTTCTCTTTCCTCATAACATCTCAAAAATAATTGCCAGTAATTTGGTAAGTTCATTAACTAATTCTCTCCCAAGTCCAGGGATCCATATCACTGCTGATCTGTATATATTCAATTTGGCCAGCAGCTCTATTGATGAAGTCCTCATTACTGGCTGGTGTCTGTAGAGAGGAGCGTAGTCAGTGCGGAGTGCATTTGCCATATCTAACCTCTGTTTTTCTTGTGTATCTATAGATTTCCTTTTACGGGGCCTTTCCTGCCCATCGTGTGGGGTCTGCCAATAGGGTCGCTGCCTCCACAGCATTTATATTCCCGAGAAGTTTGCTTGGTTTATTTCCTCTGGCTCAGGGCTCTCAGAGTTCATTTGTTGAGGTCAAGGATGCTGAAATCTCAGGAAAGAAAATGTAAAAGAATGTGGGGGAAAAAAAACCCACCAAACCAATCCCACGTCGCAGATGGGGTAGAAAAAAGGATACAAGGTCCCCAGTAGACACTGGCAGTAAAGCCTCCCCCCATTCCCCTCTCACACCTCCTTCCTTAGGACCGGATCGGGAATGAGCCTGTCTGCGCCTGGCGGCAGGTGTGCTGTTACGTGGTGCCCTTCCTGCGCCACCAGGTTCTAGTAGGGACTTGGGAACACAGTCCTGGAAGGGGCTTATGTGATGTGTTGAGTAGAGGACAGATAGGAGTGAGAAGTGGAGTCGTGGAGAGAATCCTGGACTAGAAATCAAACTTGCTCGAGTGTGACCTTGAAGAAGTCATTTAACTATGGGTCCTCATTAGTAGTACAAGCTGGTCTGGATGGTCCCATCCTGGAGCAGCAAGTAGAAGCATCACAGACTTGGGCTTAGCATAGGTGCAAGAATGTTCGAGTTCGTTCAGGTATTTATTGCCCTGCTATGTGACAGGCACTGGTTGAGGTTTAGCAAAGAGCTCTTGTGGCAGGTGACTCTGTCTCTAGGCTGGTTTCTGTGGCCCTCCTGTCCTGCACAGTTCTGCATACTCTCACACTTGGTTCTGCTCAAAGCCTGTTGCGCCCGCTGGACTTGCCTCTATTACTCCCAGCTGGTACCCCTGGAAGCCCAGGCTCTGAACCGATTTTTAGGCTTGACATCGCTTCCCCAACGTTCCCGTTCTCAGAGGGGAGAGCTCAGCCCGCAGGAGGACGGAAGCCGGCTCATGAGCACGTGCCTCCTGGGGCTTTAAAGCCTGGCCGGGGAGACCAGCCTCCAGCAACGCCAGGTGCATTAGTATGCAGGTGTCGCTGATTCTGAGCACAAAGCAATTAGCCTGCTGCTCTGCAATTTCTGCCGTTCCGCAGCGAGTGCAGCTCCAAGCTTTGGTTCCTTTGCCCGCGTGGGCAGCCACCTTCCTGTCTTGTGGGGAGCCCAGGAGAAGTGTCTGCTACCCCCAGCAGTGGTCCTGAGTACCTAGATCAGAGCTGCCCAGTAGAGCTTTGTCCCGGGTCAGAATCTCCACACCCTTGTGCTCCTCGCCGGCAGGCAGGGGGCCAGCACCATGACTGTCTCCACCGCTTTCTTGGCCCTAAGACCTGGGGTAAGTTGGGGGACGGGGAAGCGAGTGGTTTCCTGCCTGGCTGACTCAGCACCGTGTCCTCCCTGATGCCATGAAATCATCTTCCAGTTTGACTCTTGTGTCCTTTAAAGTTGTAGCACACTGCTCTTGGTTTGAAGAGCTCAGTGTAAGGCTCATATGGAACACTTTAGACGTGATAACTCCGAGTTCATATTGTTCGGGAGATAAGCAGAACGGAGCAGGCGCTTTTGAATTCACTTATCAGCGTTCTTGCAGGCTCCCGGCCCTCCGCGCCCCTCCTAGGGGCTCTGATGCTCTAGGAGGATCTTGGAAGGGGAGGCTTCCGCAGGCTGTGGGGCCACCGTTTCTTCCGCTCACCTTGCCAGTGAGGTCGGGGCTCTGTGCCCGGGAGGCGCCTGCCGGCAGGGCCAGGGGAGGGGCCGGCGCCCCCCATGCCTGGGCGCCTCAAGCCTTTGGAGCCCCGGGGAGAGTGTGCATTTTAAGGTCACATCCCCATCTTCCAGGAGGAGGATGAGAGGGGACAGATGTAAGCCCTAGTTCTCAGGTATATAATTAAACCGAAAATTTCCTTCCTGAAGTTACAAAAAGAGGCCAAGGACGGCCTAATTGAAACCTCTAGATTGCTTCTCCAAGAGTGGTCTCAGCAAGCTGGCCGAGGTGGGTTTCCGACTCTGGCTGGTGGGGTGGCCCGAGCCAGCAGGGCCCTGGAGTGGCCATTGGGCGCCATCCGCGGGCAGGAGGGGCTGACTGGCAGGGCAGGGTCACGCTGCTGTGTCGCAGGGTGGGCCTGGGTTTCTGGCCCAAATGGAGAGGCCCACGGGGAACCGGCGGCACCGGCTCAGCCTCGTCCCTGTCACCGACCACTCCCCAGCACAGCAGCCCACAACGACGGGTCTCAAGTGCCACTAAAAGTGTGGGCCTCTTTATGTACGAGGCCGTCAGCAGGCTGGCTCTCCTGAAGTCGCTCATTACCAAAGAAGAGACGTGAAACAATGATGCTTTATTAATTGCGGATATGGCTGCTAATTAGAACCCAGGTGTGTGTGCTTTATACCTGTTTATACACTTGCTGCAGAGTGGAAGGACTTTCTCATCTCTCCTCGCCTCTCCCCCACCCCCAGAAGAGAATTTCAACTTTAAGACAAACAACTTCATTTACAAGTGTGTCTCTAATTAGCTGCAGAATTAGGAAAGCTGAGTTTTCCCCCATAGATCGGCTAAACCCTCGAGGGAGACTGGTGGAATAGAGAGAATCGCATTTCCAATTATTTTGTTGAATTGCTAATTTAGTTATTGTGCCTGGTGTAATTGTGATGGGTATTGGGTGTGCAATTCAATTTGTTTTAAATATTTGTGGGAAGGCTGATCAGTAATAGAGCTGACCTATTTTGTGGCCCAAATTGAGAAAAAAAAAGACTAAAACACAACAGCCACAAAGATATAGTTTGTTTCCATGTTTATTTTGATCTCTCTCATCCCTCTTAAGACCATTGATGCAACAAAAGGATTAAATTAAAAGATGACAGCACTTTGATCTTCTCCCTTTGAAAGCTTAACTGTCCTTGGTAGTTTAATATGCAGATATTTTATGGTAGAGTTTAGATGCATTGCTAGAGTTATAGTTTCTGCCTCCCCCGATTGCATTTCTGTGTGTGCCTAGAAGTGGTTTGGGGTTTTTTTGTTTGTTTTGAGACAGGATCTCACTAGGTCATCCAGGCTGGAGTGCAGTGACATCATCATAGCTCACTGCAGCCTCGAACTCCTGCGCTGGAGCGATCCTCTCATTCCCTAGTAGCTAGGACTACAGGTGCACACCACCACACCTGGGGTCTTACTATGTTGCCCAGGCTGATCTTGAACTCCTGGCTTCAAGCAATCCTCTTGCCTCAGCCTCCCAACGTGCTGAGATTGCAGGTGTAACTTTTGAATAGTATATAAAGTAGTGGGGGTGTATCTCCAATACAAACAGTGCAAAATCATTATAGCCACAAGTTCATGACTGTCTACTGGGCAGAAGTCCATTGCTGAGCCTGGAAACCTTCCCTCCAGGCAGGACCATGTGCTGGATTGGTGACAAGAAGCCCCACCCCAGGTGGCATTTGCAGGATGCTCTGCCCACGGGAGGCCCTGCTCCTGGTTGGTTCAAGTCTGTGCAGTTGTGCGGAGGGTTGGGTGGGAGATTCCCTCGCTGCGGGTGGTGACTCTACCTGGAGGTTCTTTTGGGCCAAGCTCCAATTTCCCTCTTCAGCCAGTGTCTGGACCCGAGGGCGGATCTGGGACGTGATGCTGCTTACAGTCCTACTGCGTGCTGCTGAGTAATCCTGTCTGGGCGTGGGGCAGGGCTGTGGCCTCCAGAGAGGAGCAGTGTGAGGACCAGGCGTGGCTTCAGTCAAGGTGGTCTGCAGGTGACCGGCGGGGCCCCTCCGGCTGCTTTCTCAGACACAGGCCAGGGCTTGGCTGGGCTAGGTCAGAGGGTGGCAGACCAGGGCGGATTTGGAGAAAAAGGTAATAATAAAATGGGTCACGGAAGGAGCTGTTGTGAAGAATTTGATCCTAAAGGATTCCTCCTGTAACTTGGTTAGTTTAGAAAGGCGTCAGTTTCCATGCTGTGAGCGGAAGTTTAAACTTGGCGACTCCTGCGTGAGAGGTCACCTGGGCTCCGCAGGAACCGGGCTCAGGTCCTCCTCTCTGTTCATAAGCCTTTCTGGAGGAGCCGGGCGGGAGCAGCTAACAGCTGGCTCCTGGCGCTGAGAAGGGCCTGGCCCCGTGGAGGACAGGCAGGAGGACTAGTTGTCCGACGCACAGTGCCATGAGCTAAAAAGCCACCAGCCAGCAGGGGGAGCAGCTGGGTTGGGAGGCTGGGGAGGGCGGGCAGGTGACCCCTGCTGGTCGTTATTTTTCACAGCGTTGCTTTTGAGATACAATTTACATACCACACAATCACCCATGGTAAATGTACAATTCATTGTCTTTTAGCAAATTTGTGGAATTGTGCTACCATCAACGCATTCCACTTTGAGAACATTTTCATCCCCCCATGCCCGTTTGCAGCAAATCCCTGCTTCCAGCCCCAGGAAATGACTTACCTGCTTTCTGTAGCTATAAATGTGCCTTTCCTTAACATTTCATATAAAAGGAATCATACAATGTGTAGCTTTTGTGTCTGGCTTCTTTCCCTTGGGATAAGGTTTGTCTGTATTATAGCGTGTGTCACTAGTTTGCTCCTTTGTGCTGTTGACTAGTATTCTGCTGTGTGGATACACACGTGTGTTTTGTTTATCCATTCACCTATTGACAAGTCTGAGTTGTTTCCAGGTGTTGGCTATTATGTATAAGGCGGATAGAAACAATCACAAGTCTTTGTGGGAGGTGTTTTCATTTTCCTTGGATAGGTACATAGGCATGGAATTGCTGAGTATGTAAGTGTATGTTTCACATACTAAGAAGTTGCTAAAGTGTTTCCCAAAATGCCTGTACCACTATTGTCACCAGAAATGTGTGAGGGTTCCAGTTTCTCCACACCCTTGCTCATATTTGTGATTGACTTAGTTTATAGACATTTTAGTAAGTAGTAGACTCTGATTGCAGTTTAATTTACATTTTCCTAATGACCAATGATAAACATCTTTTCATGTGTTTATTAGTTGTTCGTGTATCTTTGGTGAAACATCATTGAACATTTTTTGCTAATTTCACATCTTTTGCTTATTTTTAATTGTTGTCTTATTGCATTATAAGAATTCTTTATATATTCTGGACTCAAGCTATAAGATACATTGTTTGCAAATATTTTTTGACACTCTGTGGCCTGTCTTCATTTTCTTAATGATGTCCTTTGAAGCACAAAGGTTTTTAGTTTTGATGAAATCTAATTTATTGATTTATTTTCATGTTTTGTGTCATATCTAAGAAATCTTTGCCCAATCCAAGCTCCCAAAATTTTTCTGCTGTTTTCTTTCTAAAAAGTTTATAGTTTTAGCTCTTACAATTAAGTCAGTAATATGTTTTGAGTAAATGTTTGTACATGATGTGAGAGTCTAAAAATATGATTTTGTGCAATTGTCTCAGCACCATTTGTTGCAAAGACTGTCCTTTCTGCCACTGAATTGTCTTGACTCCTTTGTTGAAAATCAATTGACCATAAATGTAAGGATTTATTTCTAGACTCTGTTACGTTCTATTGAAAGTGCTTGTTTTTATACCTCTGACCACTTTGAAATCAGGTAGTTTAAGTCGTTCAACTGTTTACCAAAATTGTTTTGACAATTCTGGGTCCCTTGCATAGCCATATAAATTTTAGGATAGATTTGTTAATTTCTATAAAAATTTTGATAGGGATTACATTGAATCCATAGATCAATTTGGGGAGAATTATAATCTTAACATTCTTCTAATCCATGAACATGGACTGTCTCTTGTTTATATTTAGTTTCTCTCAGCGGTGTTTTATAATTTCAGTGTACAAGTCTTCATACTTCTTTTGTGAAGTTATTCCTAAGCATTTTATTGTTTTTGATGCTATGGTCAATAACATTTTCTTAAAATTTCATTTTTTGATTTCTCTTTGCTAGTATAGAGATACAATTGAGTTTTTGTATGTTGATCTTATAGATTGTGACTTTCCTGAATACATTTATTAACTCTAGTTTTTTAAAATGGATTCCTCATGGCCAGGCACGGTGTCTCCTGCCTGTAATCCTAACACTCTGGGAGGCAGGAGGATCACTTGAGGGCAGGAATTAGAGACCAGCCTGAACAAAAGTGAAACCCATCTCTACTAAAAGTAGAAAAAATTAGCTGGCCAACTAAAAATAGAAACAAAAAATTAGCTGGCCATGGTGGCGAGGGCCTGTAGTCCCGGCTACTTGGGAGACTGAGGCAGGAGGATCGCCTGAGCCTGGGAGTTTGAGGTTGCTGTAAGCTAGGCTGACAGGACTTTAGCCTGGGTGACAGAGACTCTGTCACAGGAATTTAGCCTGGGTGACAGAGACTCTGTCTCAAAAAAAATAATAATAAAATAGATTCCTTATTTAAGATCATGCTATTTGTGAATAATGACAGTTTTAATCCTTTCTTTCAAATCTTAGAAGCCTTTAGTTTTTACTTAGCCTAGTGCACTGGTCAGAACTGCCAGTACAATGCTGAGAAGTAGCAAGAACAGGCATTTTGCCTTGTTCCAGCTTACAGGGGAAAGCATTCAGTCTTTCACTATTAATTAAGCATGAGGTTATTTGAGGTTTTTCATAGGTGCCCTTTCTCAAGTTGAAGAAATTTCTATTCCTAGTTTGTTGAAAGTTTTTCTCTGGAAAGGGTGTTGGATTTCCAAATACTTTTTATGCATCTACTGAGATGATTGTGTGGTTTTTGTCCTTTTTTAAGATGGTATATTACATTAATTGATTTTTGGATGTTAAACCAACCTTGTACTCCTGGGACAAATGCCACCTGGTTATAGTGTATACTTTTTTTTTTTTGTAAGAGACAGAGTCTCTGTATGTGTTGCCCAGGTGAAAGTGCATGCAGTGGCTATTCATAGGCATAATCATAGCATACTACATCCTTGACCTCCTGGGCTCAAGTGATCCTCCTGCCTCAGCCTCCTAAGGAGCTGGGACTATAGGCATGTGCCACTGTGCCCAGCTCGGTTTGCTAATATTCACCTAAGGATTTTTGCATCTGTGTTCATCAGGGTTGTTGGTTTGTAGTTTTCTTGTGATGCCTTTGTTTGGCTTTGGTATTAGGATAATACCGCCTCATAGAATGAATTGGAAAGTGTTTTTCTGTATTCTGAAAGAGTTGGTGAAGGACTGGTATTACTACTTCTTGAAATATTTGATAGAGCATCCACCGGTGAAGCTTTCTAGGACTGGGCTTTTCTTTTTGGGAAGATTTTTTTTTTTTTTTTTTTTTTTTTATAATTTTTTTTTTTTTTGAGACAGAGTCTTACTTTGTTGTCCAGGCTAGAGTGAGTGCCGTGGCGTCAGCCTAGCTCACAGCAACCTCAAACTCCTGGGCTTGAGTGATCCTTCTGCCTCAGCCTCCCGAGTAGCTGGGACTACAGGCATGCGCCACCATGCCCGGCTAATTTTTTATATATATATATCAGTTGGCCAATTAATTTCTTTCTGTTTATAGTAGAGACGGGGTCTCGCTCTTGCTCAGGCTGGTTTTGAACTCCTGACCTTGAGCAATCCGCCCGCCTCGGCCTCCCAAGAGCTAGGATTACAGGCGTGAGCCACAGCGCCCGGCCGGGAAGATTTTTTTTAATGACTATTTTAATTTCTTTACTTGTTAGAGGTCTATTTGAATTTTCTTTTTATTCTCAAGTCAGTTTTGATAAATTTGTATCTTTCTAGGAATTTGTTCATTTTACCCAAGTTATCTAATTTATTGGCATAAAATTGCTCAAAATATTACTTTAATGAGTGAAACATAAGTCTGACAAACCTAAAAAAATATTACTTCATAATCCTTTTAATTTTGATAGTGTCAATAGCAATGTCCCCTCTTTTACTCTTGATTTTAGAAATTTGTGACTTCTCTCTCTTCTTGTTTATCAATTTTGTTGATCTTTTCAAAGAGCTAACTTTTGGTTTATTGATTTTTTTTTTCTATTTATTGTTTTTCATTAGTTTTTCACTGTAACCTTTATTTTTTCCTTTATTCTTCTTGCTTTGGGTTTAGTTATCTTTTTTCCTTTTTTTAAAAATTTTTTTTCTTTTATTTTCACTTTTTATTTATTTTTTTGTTTAAACAAATACAGTTCTATCTTCTGATGTTTTCTTTTTTGGTTTCTTAGGGTGGAAGTGTAAGTTATTGGTCTAGATCCAGCCCTGTTACTGTTGAATTGTCTATTTCTCCTTTCTATTCTGTCAATTTTTGCTTTATGTATTTTGGGTCTCTGTTGTTAGATATATATACATTTATAATTGTTATGTCTTCCTGATAAATTCATGCTCTTATCATTGTAAATGTTCCTCTTAGTCTCTAGTGGTATTTCTTATCTTAATGTATATTTTTCAATATTAATATAGTTGCTCCAATTCTTTTGTGGTTATGGTATGTGGTTTTTTAATACCTTTAAACTATTTGTGTCTTTGAATCTAATGTGTTTTTCTTATAGACATTTAGTTGGATTTTGTTTTTGATTTTTTTACCCAGTCTGACAGTCATCTTTTCATTGGAAGGTTTGGTCCTTTCATATTTAACATAGTTATTGATAAGCGTTTTGTTCATTTGTTTCTTCTTTATTGCCTTTTGTGTTAAATAGTATACCACTTTAATTCTGTTTTTTAGATAGATTGATTGGCTTTTTTGTTTTAATTGTGCTTTACAAAAACCACATAAGAGCCTGGTGCAGTGGTTTGCACCTGTAGTCCCAGCTACTTGGGAGGCTGGAGTGGGGAGGACTGTTTGAGCCCAGGAATTGGAGGCTAGCCTGGGCAATATAGCAAGACCCCCCCCATCTCTTAAAAACAAAACAAAACATAAACTTTACCATCTTAACCACTTTTTTCCTTTCAGGGTATACTGAAACTTAATCATCTTTAAATGTACAATTCAGTAGTGTTAGTATATTTACATAGTTGTGCAACAGATCTCGAGAACCTTTTCATCATAAAACTGAAACCCTGTACCCCATAAAACAACTCACCCCCCTCTCTCCAGCCCCTGGGAACCACTATTCTTCTTTCGGTTTCTAAGAATTTGACTACTTTAAATGCCTCACATAAGAGGAATCATGCAGTATTTATCTTTTTGTGACTGGCTTACTTCATTTAGCATAATGCCTCAAGGTTCATTCATGTTGTAGCATATGTCAGGATTTCCTCCCTTTTTAAGGCTCTATAATATTCTACTGTGTATACCAAATTTTTTTGTCCATCTGTTGATGGACATTTGAGTTGTTTTCCCCTCTTGGCTATTGTGAATAATGCTGCTATGAACATGGGTATGCAAATGGCTCTTTGAGGTCCCTCTTTCAATTCTTTTAGATATATACCCAGAAATGGGATTGCTGGATTGTATGTAGTGCTATTTGTAATTTTTTGAGGAACTGTTTTCCATGGCAGCTGCACCATTTTACATTCCTGCTAACAGTGTACAAGGATTCCAATTTCTCCACATCCTCACCAAAACTTATTTTCTGTCTTGTTTTGCATTTTTATTTATTTATAGATAGGATTTTGCTATGTTGCCCAGGCTGGACTTCAGTGGCTATTCACAGGCATGCTTATGGTGTACTGCATCCTTGAATTCCTGGCCTCAAATAATTGCCCTGCCTCAGCCTCCTAAGTAGCTGGGACTATAGGCATGTGTCACTGTATCCAGCTTTGTTTTTTTAATAGTAGCCATCCTAATGAGTGTGAGGTGACATCTCTTTGTAGTTTTGATTAGCATTTCCCTAACGATAGTGGTGTCGAACATCTTTTTATGTGCTTTTTGGCCAGTTATATCATCTTTGGAGAAATGTCTTAAGTTCTTTGCCCATTTTTTAGTAGTTAATTTGGTTTTGTTCTTGTTGAGTTAGAGTTCTTTATGTATTCTGGATATTAACCCTTATCAGACACAGGATTTGCATTTACTATCTATTGTCATTTTTATAGTAGCTATTGTAGGGATTACATCACAATCTATTCAAAATTAATACTAACTTAATTCTGGCAAAGTATAGAAACTTGGTTGTAATGTAACTCTGTGTTTCTTCCCCCTTATTTGTGTGATTGTCTTATATTATAAACTCTAAAATACAATGGTATAATTATTGTTTTATGCAATATTATGTCTTAACAAAGTTAAAGATAAAAGAACACCCACACTTTTTTTTTTGTTTTTGTTTTTTTGATACAGAGTCTCACTCTCTTGCCCAGGCTAGAGTGCTGTGGCGTCAGCCTAGCTCACAGCAACCTCAAACTCCTAGGCTCAAGTGAATCCTCCTGCCTCAGCCACCTGAGTAGCCGGAACTACAGGCATGTGCCACCATGCCTGGCTAATTTTTTCTATATATTTTTAGTTGGCCAATTAATTTCTTTCCATTTATGGTAGAGATGGGGTCTCGCTCTTGCTCAGGCTGGTTTCAAACTCCTGACCTTGAGCAATCCTCCTACCTTGGCCTCCCAGAGTGCTAGGATTACAGGCATGAGCTACCGTGCCTGGCCCCCACACAGTTTTTATATTTACCCTTGTGTTTACCTTTCCCCAGCACCTTCTCATTTCATTATGTAGACATGAATCACACCTGGAGTAGTTTCTCCCGTGTGGGCGTGTGGAGGACTGATGAAGACTCCCCTGTGGCTGTCTCAATTACCATTTCTGTTAACTTTATGGCTAGGCCTCTGGTCTTGCTTGAACCAGCCTACCTGAGACATTGGTCTTCCTTGCATGTCTGCTACTGAGCTTGCTACTGTTGCTGACAAGTGCACTGGCGTGGAATATTTTTACCCAGACTTCAGCTGCTCCCACGATCCCAGATTAGAATCTTTCTGGAGCTGGTAGGGATCTTAAGGATCTTCTCATTCTCATTCCTTTCACATTCCAGGGAAAGCAGGACTCCAGAAAGCCCTGGAGCTGCAGGGCCCCACTGTGAGGGCAGCCACTTAGAGACCAGTGTCCTCGCAACTCATGCTGAGGGACAGTCATTAGACCCCACCTTCCCCAGGGGGATGGTCCTCCAACAACGCCCTGTGAGGAAGGAGCTCCTGAGTGATGACAGGTCCCCAATCTGTGAGCACAAGGAAGGGACAGGGCATGGAGAAATTGAACACATATTGGGAATTTGCTACTAATGCCCAGCACTTGATTCGTGTTAATTAACTTAATGTAATTTTTCAAAAAGCCCCATTGAGGTCCCTATTATCATCCACATCTCACGGATGAGGAGTCGGGAACTTGTCCAAGGGCAGGAGGCAGAGACGGCACATTAGAGACCAGCTCAGGCTTATTCCAAAGTCTGTGCTCTGTAAGCGGCCAGGAAAGGACCTGTTAGCAAGAATGTGGTTAGTTTTTTCCTAATTCCGAGCCTGGACTTTCATAGTGTCCCTCCTCACCCCTGTCCTTCCTGTTTACTCCAGAAGGCCAGTCATCAAATCGGGATGTTGGGGATCAGACCCATCATGTGCTTATGGGCTGAGCCTGCTGCGTGGGGCCGGGTCCTCTGAGGGACGAGGCTCCCTTGTCCTGCCCCGCCACCAACCACAGGGAATCCTGTGTTTTGGAAGATTTTGCTTGCCTATTGCCATCACTTACTAGCAACTGCCCATTAGAGCTTCCGCCAGCACGAGGCAGCCAGCGCTGTGCTCCCTGGGTTAGGAAAACTCCAGGCAACACGAGGACAAGGGCACAGCGAGCCTTTGCTGCTTGCCTGAGGCACACCAGGATTTCTGAGTGTTGAAAATAGCCCACATCACCCCTGTTATTTCCATGCCTCCTACGGCTGGCCTGGGGCTCCTGTCCTGGGCGGCCCCTCCAGCTCGGAGACGCCACACATGATGGAGCTGAGCTTGGACCCAGATTTCTTGGCACCCGAGACCACGCTGTTAACGTTCAATCGGGCTAAACCTTACACACGCCCACAAACCATCAGGCGTGTCCTCTCTCTTCAAGACAAACCCTTGCTCCTCGGCCCGGCGTGAGAGGATCTTGCTGCTTCAGATTTTGTCGGTCACTGCCCCAGTGACTGCTCTGCTCCCCCTCAACATTCCCTGTGTCCCTTTTGTAACTCTGCAGATGTCAGTGCCCTGGCCTGGAACACCCTACGTCTGTCCGTACCACTCACTTTGGCCCTTACTCTCTGCCCTGCGGTGTGGGTCAGGGCAGGCCCAGGGGTCATCCTCCTCGTGCCCCGGCCTGCGGAGCCAGCTGTTTGGATGAAGGTTCAGGCCCTGTCTGGGTCCCCCCCGCAGCCTGGCACTGAGCCTTGCGCGTCGGGACTGCGGCAAAGAGCCTGCCTGCGTGGTCGTTAGGCATTTGCATTCAGCACTGGGTTCTTATTTTCCAGCTAGGGACATAGCGGGCCTAGGACTAGATCACAGAACCCTCACACTTCAGTCTGTTCCTCCTGACCCTAAAATAATATCAATGAGGGTTTCAAATTTCCTTTTATTAAAAAGACTGATGAAGGAAGTCTCACTCCCCAGCAGAAGAACACACTGTATCAGGCAAGTTCCAAGGCAGAGGCAGAATCTTTTCCTATTCATCTTGGTGACTTTTCCTGGAACCGCCAACAGATGCTGGCTCAGAGCGGGGAAGTCGTTCTCACCTGCCTGCTTGGGGGAGGAAGGGAGACAGCCAAGGCCTCTCTGCCCAGAGGGCTGCAGCTGGAGGCAGGGTAGCAGTTTCCTCACTGGAGCCTGTATCTCCCTTCTTGCTCATCTTTCTAGAACATCTGGCTTAGAGTGATTTGAACTGATATTTTCTTAACATTTTATTTCACTCTAGGAAAAGCCACCCTTTGCTTTGTGACATATCCCAGAGAGGCGGACACAGAACTAATTCTAATACCAGCAAAGCCAGGTGAGTCCCCTCCCTGCTCTCGTGTGGCCTGTACCTTCCTTTACAGGTGCTCAGGCTGTAGTGCTGTTCCTGACTCAATCACATGGGTTCACAGAAAACTTCTGCAGAGAGGGAAACTGAGGCGGAGGGTTGCGGGCACACAGTCACATATTTCCTGCCCCTGGTGCCTTTTAGTGTCTAGAGTTAAATTCAGGCCAGGCACAGTGGTTCACAGCTGTAACCCTAGCACTCTGGGAGGCCAAGGTGGGAGGATCACTCGAGGTCAGGAGTTCAAGACAAGCCAGAGCAAGAGCAAGACCCCATCTCTACTAAAAATACAAAGAAATTAGCTGGACAACTATAACATATAGAAAAAATTAGCCAGGCATGGTGGCACATGGCTGTAGTCCCAGCTACTCAGGAGGCTGAGCCATGAGGATTGCTTGAGCCCAGGAGTTTGAGGTTGCTGTGAGCTAGGCTGATGCCATGGCACTCTAGCCTGAGGAAGAGAGTCAGACTCTGTCTCAAAAAAAAAAAAAAAAAAAATACAGTTACTGAATTAAGAAAACCTAAAACCTCTCCCTAAAATCTTTAACGGCCATGTGGCCCAAGTGTTTGCCCTGAGGGTATCAGAACACTCTCAACTTCCTGTGTGCTGGGAAGGGGACTCTGAGGACAGTGAGCTCAGGGCTTCAAAGGCTTTAGAGCTGTATCCTCACGAAACAGTTCCTTCTTCCCGTGGCCTTTCTTGTCCCTGCCCTAAACCCATTCTCTTGTTGGGGGACCCACTAGCACCCCCATTCACTCTCAGCAGGTAGAATTTTTCCCTATCCTGAAAAACACAACAGAAACTAAAGAACTGACTCTCAGCCGTGGGGCTCCAGAGTGTTGATGGCCTTGCAGAATTTCGATTCAGCCAGTAAGACAGGGCTGGCTGAGGCCAGCTTCTTCCTGCCTGCCGGGTCCCTCGTGACGCCAGGTCAGGGGACAAGGGGTGCTGGGTGTTGCCGGGCCATGGAGGGGCTCACCCCCACCCCCTGCTCCCTTGCTGAAAATAAAACAAGAGATGAGGTAGCCAGGCATGGATTGAAATGACAAACTGTGACTCTTCTACAAATGTGGAGGTTTATTTCAACAAAATGTGAAAAGAGTGCATTTGAATCTCCTTCCTCATCAGGGTGTGTGTCCATCGAATTCTCACCGAGACAAGTGAAGGCTGCTTTGTGAACAAAGTGAACAGATAATACGGCAGTCTCGGCTCAAGCAAGTCTCGGTCAATACATCATTTGTACTCCTCCTGCCTCAGTGACCTTGCGTGTGTAGTGGGCTGTGGGAACATCAGATTGCTCAGGTTCTGTGGCTCTTCCTGATTTCTCCATAGGAAAAATCCCTGTCCAGGGTGAGACCTACAGTGAGGGCTCCGGGGCTGGGGCCGGGGGAGTGGGCATGACAGGGTTGTAGAGAGGAAACGTACTTGTTTGTGTCATAATTTGGTGGGGAGGGGGGAGGCGCACAAGTGTAACCCACCCTGCCTCTGAAGAAATGCCAGGACGGCCTCTCGGGGAGCGCAGGACTTTGTACCACCTGTAGGTGTGTGGGATTTGGCTTATTGCAGAGAAGTACAGAGGAATGATCTGGTCAAAAATGAACCCAATTCCTTCTATGAGGAAAGCAAATAACCAGCAACAGTGGATATGTCTTCTTGGACTAAGAACTGTCCCCCACCTTTTATGCCCTTCTTTGAAGGTGCCAAACACCTGTCCCTCCTGCCAGGGCGGACTGGCAGAGGCTCTGGCTCCTGGGGGCAGTCAGCTACGCATCCAGCCAACCCATCTGCAGAAGGGGGAGCTCTTTCCTGCGTGTGAGCTATGGGGTTAAGGCTCGAGCCGTGACGTGCACAGTGTTCATGCCACTGCTGCTACAACGCCTTAGTGATTCCTCCTTGGTCGTCAGCGACAAATGCAATTAGCTGCCCTGCAGGAACCGGATGCTCCACCAGCCCAGATCACCTGCCACTCTTGCTTTAGGAACACCAGTGGGGGACTTGGTATGTTCTTTCCTTGAATAAACTGGTTGTTGAAAATAAGCTCTCCCCACCACCCCTGAGGCGGCCCCGCTGCTGGCCGGGAGGGACCAGCGAGCCTGGAAGACAGCAGCACCATGACTGAGTTGGAAAAAATCTTAAGGTCACATGGATCCTGTGTTTCCTGGAAGCCTCCCCACGCTGGGAAGACCAGTTCCTGGTGCTGAGGGCACAGCTGTCACCAGGGTCCTTTCGGCAGCTGTGGGGAGACCTGCATCTGTTGCCTGTGTACATTCTGGGGAAGAGACCAGACCCAAAGAGAGTAGGAATGTCAGCTGCAAGGAGGGTCGCCCTGGACACAGGGCTGAGTGACTCTGTAGGCACTATGTACTTCTGGACACCATCAAAGCTCCAGGCTTCATAGTAACAACATTCCAAGTCCTAACACAGAGAGACTCTCCGGCCCACTCTCCACGTGCCAAGAGTGACCAGTATCCACCAGTGAGGAGAGGGCAGTGGCGCTGCCTCTGCCACGTCGGGCTACGGCATGGCCTGGGGGGCCCAGCAGAGGGCTGGGGCCTCTCCCACAGCTCCCGGCAGATGCAACCGCCAGGCAAGCAGTGACGAGGGGACTACAGGTAGGCCAGCCATCTTTCCATTTGTTCTAAGAGAATTTAACCCAAGGTTGAGGCCCTCCAAATCAAGAATAATAACTTGGTCTATTTTCTTTCTCTGTTTCTTGGATCATGGTTTTGCCCTCGTCTTTGTGTTCCCATGAAGCTTGCAGATTTCATGCTCTAATTTTTCTTCATAAATAGGTACCTTGGTGTGGTTAAACTGGGACTCATTTCCTCCCAGTGCCTAGTGTGTGTCAGAGTACTAAACAATGGGCTTAAGGTTTCCTCTTCTCCCCAGACCCAGTGCTGGGCTGAAGCCCTCAGCCCCTGCCCTCCTCTGCTGCCTGTGGCCGCGGCTCATGGGGCGAGAGGGGCTGCTCACTGCTTGCGGCTCCTCGCTGCCCCGTACTGGGCCGAGGGGCTGTCGGGACAGGAGGGGCAGCCCTGCTTTTGGGTAGTAAGACCTCATGGTACATGCTTGTACCTTTCATTGCCTTCTCAGTCTTGTGCAGGGAGAGAGGACTGTAGCCACAGCCAGGGTAATAAATACTGAATGGGACAGGTGTGACCGGTGAGCTGGAGGGGCCTTTGTGATCCTGTATCCCAGGATGTCATGCATGACCTGACACACTTGAGGGGAAGCAATTTGCCACTTTGACTCCAGTGCTGGGTCTCCTGTGCCTTCTTATTACAGTGGTTTCAGTCGTAAAAGGCAGGTCTAGCCCTTTTGTCCAGAGCCAGGGCAGGGATGGGCAGGAAGCTCTTCCTACGTGGACGGGGAATCCATTGTGGAGAGGATCCGTATGACTTCTGCCCGCTGAGTGGGTGAGATGTGCTGGGTCATGTGGACGATGGAATCCATGGCAACCTCTGGATTGGCCTGGACCAAGCTGGGGAGGAAGATTGGGGATGGTGAAGAAAAGAGAGAGGCAAAAGTATCGAGATCAGGGCTGAAGAATTGCCCAGTAAACATGCTGAACAGTCCACTGCAGACACTTTGGCCACTGCCGCCCCTGACTTGTTTTCCCACATTAAAAGTGGCCCCAGTAGCCAAGGTGTAGTGCAAGATGAACCTGAAATATTTTGCTCAGTTGGAAAGGAAGGAATTTTTTTTTTTTTTTTGAGACAGAGTCTCACTTTGTTGCCAGGCTAGAGTGAGTGCCGTGGCGTCAGCCTAGCTCACAGCAACCTCAAACTCCTGGGCTCAAGCGATCCTGCTGCCTCAGCCTCCCGAGTAGCTGGGACTACAGGCATGCGCCACCATGCCCGGCTAATTTTTTCCATATATATATTAGTTGGCCAATTAATTTCTTTCTATTTATAGTAGAGACGGGGTCTCGCTCTTGCTCAGGCTGGTTTCGAACTCCTGACCTTGAGCAATCCGCCCGCCTCAGCCTCCCAGAGTGCTAGGATTACAGGCGTGAGCCACCGCGCCCGGCGTGAAAGGAAGGAATTTTTAAAAGCTCTGAGAACAAAAACAATGGAGGCATGTCACAAAGACAGCAGAGCCTGCATGAAAGGGGCTCCCATCGGCTAAATCTGGGATAATTTGCGTATGAAATATGCACAGTAATAAAATATAAATTAATGAAAGATAGAAATTCATTAGTCTATACCAATAATGGATATGTAAGTGATTTGGGAGGAGTGAGGACTTTGCTCACAGTAGAATGGTGGAGGGTGTGCTGGAGTTGGAAGGTTGCCATTTTGCAACCTGATTGTAAAGACTGCATCAGGTGGGAATCACCCATGGGTGCTAAATCTTGGGGGAGATTTTGATGAGGAGCAAGATATTGCATGGACTTCAAATGTCTCCCCACAGGCTACTTATTGGGTGCAAGGGGTGGGGGGATCAGTAATTATATAGTAAAGTTGGGTGACATCTTGACCAGGTGATGGAAATTAACACTGGGAGGGCAGTGAGCATCATGTGCCACCAAACGTGCCCTGTGATGTCCACACCGTCAGGAATGTGGCATGCCGGCCAGAACGCGGAGCCTGAATCTAATCCTGAGAGAAACATCAGGCAAACTCAAAAAGAGCATGTTCTATGAATGGCAGATTTCAGATAAGTTTTTAAGCAATGTTAAATTTACTAAAGTGGATCAATTTATCATGGTTCTCTAAGAGAATAGCCTGCTCTTAGCAAATGCACGTGGAAGTATTTGAGGGCAAAGGGCCATGATATATGTAATCTAGAAAGAGGAAAAACTGCATATGCACACGTGGGGGAGAGAACAGGCACACTCACAAATGAGAGGGGAACCTGGAACACGTATGTAAAGGTGTTCTTTGTACAGCTTTTAGTTTTATAACTTTCCTGTCAGTAAAATGTTTCCAGATAAAGATTCATAAAAATGCTCCCGCAGTCTCCACACCCATCCTAGGGAGAAGACTGAAGCCTCTAGAAGAATACAGCTGCCCTCGGCGGGGGCGGGGAGGAGACGGTCCCACAGCAAGCTCTCCTCCCAGAACCGCTCATCCGGTTGGAGTATCAGCACTCGGAGCTAATAGGTGGGCACAATGAACTAAGCCTTCATCTAGCCGAGATTACTAAGTGCCCCTGGGGAGCAGTAGCTGAGAAAGAATTGTGCTTCAGTGCTATATTTGTATCTGTGGGTCAACTACAGCAGTCTCAAACAGCAAGAGACTGCAAGCCATCATCAGCTCATGATTTGTCCTGAAACTTTTATTCCAACGAAATTAGCCCCACTTCTCTAGAGGAGGCCCCCACTGCTGGGCTCACCTGCGGATCTGTTTGAGGACGTAGTCTCTGCTGATACACTTGATGTTTTCCTCTATCACTGAGCGAACACCATCCTCCTCTGTCAGCTGTTTCTCCAGCCATTCCACAAGATCCTTATTATTGTCCCAAACATAGGCCTACAAACAGAGGATTCTTGGTCAAACACCAGGGGTCAGGCCTGGACACTCTGACTGTTCAATATCTGAAAAGCTTTCTCCAAAAGTTTGCTCAATGTAAAAATGGTTGTGATTCTCCTTTACTGCTGGCATCGTAGTAGCTGTCATAGGAAACAGGCCTCAAGACAGGGGCGTCCCTCCTTTTCCTGTCCTTCCAGGGACACCTGTGCATATCCAAAGCCTCCACCTGGGCTCCCCTGAGGGCGTCAGTGCTCAAACACGGACTGCAGGTATCTATCTACTCCACAAAAGCTAAGAGAATTCAATAACCTGACAGATTTGAGAGAACCAGTTAAAAGCCCAAGTTACTCAGTAGCGAGATTGAGAGCAAAACGTTTACTTGGTATTTTTCTTTCGCAGGAACCGAGCCAATTCTTAACGTGTCAGTTTCTAGTCCCAGCAAGGCCTAGTGATAAGGTCTGGGGCTGTGCCTCATTCCTCTGGTTGTGGAAGTCCACCCCCCCCCCCCCCATCTTTCACTGAGGCATGGAGGGGGACTGATGGGACCAAGTGTTGTCACTAGGGTAGAGCCACCAGGTCAGAAACGTAACCCCCATTTTATTATCCATGAGGGTATTCAAAAGGATCATGACGTCTGTAACCCTGAAAGTCTCAACAAATCACCTCTCCCCTTTTTTTTTCAAGATCATTTGGCTGAGTATTTCCTAGGTAGTTGACTACATAATAATTCAGGAGTGTGTTAGAAGCCTAATAGCCTTCTCCTTGCTCTCTTCTCCTCTCATTTTCTTTACAAATCATTTAGGAATCGTTTTGTTAATGGTTTCCGGAAAACCAAGTACCACCATTAGGGCTCATTCATATTTATGTCATTTTGTTTGGGTAATTAAACACAAAGCTCCTCATTTAAAGGTGTGCTATCCTTTTCTGTTATCACTAACGAAGTCAAAGTCAGAATGACAATGAGTTTGGTGCTGTAATTTAATAGGTGGGTGCGTTAGGGACTCTCTGAGGCTTTGAGATGCGGCTACAGGAAACCCGTATAGCAGCAAAAGCCGCAGCTGTTAACGACAGGCCCTGCAAAGGCACAGAGGAAATGTTTTCATAATGCTGAGAGACACCAAGCAATAAGAAACTGAGCACTGGCCTGTTTTCTAACTTTCTATTTCACACCTTTAAAAATACTGTTTTCTTTTCAGACTCTCACTTCCCATCCCTAACTTAGCTGGCCAGTTAGCTGTGACTGTTAGTTATTTTACGCTATGCCACTCACTTCCATATTTCTAAACATTCTTTAGGAGTCCTTTACATTCGAAGGATTAAGGATTCCCAGGATTAAGGATCAACAATGTGCCTTTTCTAACTCTGTCCGTTTCTTTTTCTGGCTCCAAATTTGCCCAGTTCTGTTTTCTTTTAAATTCATACCCCATTAAGATCCCCTATGCCCAGCTGTGTTTGTAATCACTGATGAAAAGCTCAGCTCTTCTTCAGTGAGGTGGTGTGTCCAGGACAGTGCACACCTGAGCGAGCCTTTTTCCACCTCTCTGCGCCGGGGTCAGGACTACCCACACCCCTTAGGGCTAAACGGCAGGAAAGTGTTTTGCTCCTAAAGAAAGGTGGTGCCGCTTGTCAGTCCCTATGGAAAAGCACAGCGCTGTTTTGCCCACGTTTGTCTCAACTCACTCTCGTGTCCCAGCATGCTGCACATCCCACACATGGGTGGGTGCCACTGGACTCCTGGCTGACACCTACATTGCCACTTCCATCACTAGGAATTTATATTTCTACTCCATGGTTTGAGGACTTGTACACATTCCCCTACTTAGGAAGATTTGGGGGGAGGAAGGAAAAAAATAAAACAATGAATGCTTCTTAGGTTTTTTTTTTCATTCTGAAACCCAAGATTTTTTGATTTACTCAAGAATCCCAAAGCCTTTAGTTTAGGAGAATATTTAATACTCTTATTAATCATTTTTAATCCGTTTGCTTTTAATTAAGAAACAGCATGATGCTTTCCTATCAACATATGCCAGGGAGCAGATTAATTGTGGCTTAAGATAACTCTCCTTGATTGGTGTAATGTATTAGCTAACGAGACGCCTGCCTCTAATGCTGCTCAGACGCTACGCTGGAAAGCCAGCTACCCTCCAGAGAAAACTCTTCTGCTTTCGCCTCCTGCAGCCACACAGTATCCTAGGTGTTTAAATTAAACATTTTGAAAAGTTCCCAGACAGGATTAGAGCAGTACATTCCAAGTTCTATAGGTGCTTGGGCTCTCTGTATACATGGTCAGTCTACTCAAAGTACAACAGCTGGATGACGACCACCGTGCCAAAGCCCAGTAAGGTGCAGACTGCAGTCCAGGGTACGGGAGGGTGAAGGGGTCACAAGTCCTAAGCAACAAGCTTACGTACCCATGGTGCCACTGGTTTTTCTCAGCAGACCCGGGAGGTTTTTTTTTTGAGACAGTCTCGCTTTGTTGCCCAGGCTAGAGTGAGTGCCGTGGCATCAGCCTAGCTCACAGCAACCTCAATCTCCTGGGCTCAAGCAATCCTGCTGCCTCAGCCTCCCGAGTAGCTGGGACTACAGGTATGCGCCACCATGCCCGGCTAATTTTTTCTATATATATATTGGCCAATTAATTTCTTTCTATTTATAGTAGAGATGGGGTCTTGCTCAGGCTGGTTTCGAACTCCTGACCTCGAGCAATCCACCCGCCTCAGCCTCCCAGAGTGCTGGGATTACAGGCGTGAGCCACGGCGCTCGGTCCCGGGAGGGTTTAATATAATTTGCTCCACTGGGTTATAGAGTCCATAGTTTCCTGTTTGCTCTCTTAGAGATGTAAGACTTATCATTCCAGCCATCCAGAAAGACACGCCAACCCTCTCCCCCAGGGAAAAGCCGTTATTTCCTTCAAATTATGAACATGTTGTTGGGTGAGGTAGCTCACACCTGTAATCCCAACTACATGGGAGGTGGAGGCTGAGGCATGAGGATCACTTGAGGCCAGGAGTGTAAGACCAGCCTGGACAACACGGTGAGACCCTGTCTCTTTTAAAGAGAAAACAAAGGGGGTTGGGGGGGGGTGATGAAAATGTGGCTGATTATTCCCATTCCCAGTATTCCAGTTTGGATTTTAAACAAGCGTGACACGATGGGCTGCTAACCTCATGACAGGCCTGGGACCATATGCCATCTGCTTGACACTCATCCATATCAGAATATTTTAATACCAATAAAATATCAATAATTAAACATCACAACAATGGTCTGCCCTATAATAAATATTCGACAGACACCTTCTCCGCATCAGCAGATAAGTATCTCAGGCACTACTCAGCCTTACTAATTGTATGTAGTAATTAGTCTATCTTACAAAATCTAAATGACCTGTTTGAAAGTTTCATTTCTAACATATTGGATAGCTGTTAAGCCTTCCTTAGACAATGGTTTAGCAGGGCCAGGGAGTGACTGGAGGGCATAAGCCGATGAATGTGAGCCCTGATTAACATGCCCTAAAATAACTCACCTTGGAGGCTGCTTGGAGACACCTCCAGCTGGGGAGGTTGCTGCCAGTTCTGACCTCCTAAAACTTCTAGGAGCCCTGTAGCCTGGGGGGTGGGAGGGTACACATATCCAGAATATATGCAGAATTTGGAATACATTTCCAAGATAACTGACAGAAGCCCAGGAAGCAATGTGATTTCTCTCCGGCTTCAGAGTACAATAGAAGGCCATGTGGGCTAGGGATGGCCCACTGGACTCCAATCTCCTGAGAGCCACCCCATCTCGCCTCCAGGCCCATGAAAGGGCCAAGCAATTGCCTTCCAGGTTCTGCCTTAGCTCCTCCTCTCTAGTCCTAGGTGAGAAGTTGGCACCAGACCTACCTGTAGGTAGCTTGAGGCCAGACTTCAAAGACAGTGGCAATCAAGTAACCCTATCAACAGTGTTTTTTCCTCCATCATCCCCACAAGGGCCTCCATTAAGCAATCATTTCATTGGGAAATCCAGAAGAGCTGTGGGTAGCTAGCTGGACTATGAGGATGCATATGGCACCAGGCTGTGGGGGCGTCAGAGCAAGACAGCTCAAAGAACGTTTACTGAGCCTCTACTGCGCTCCAGTGCCAACCCTGCCTCGTGACAAGATCACTGAGTTATACATCTTTAACTCTTAGTCTAGGTTATTTTTTACCTTTTAACATGCTGTGCTGAGGGAGGAGGGGGAAATTAGCATCATCTTGTTTTTCAAAACTCACTGAACCCTGTGACATAGCACAATCCCCTCTTGAAACCTGAAGAAATGGAGGCTTAAATAATATGGCCAAGCCAGGAAATGTCGAAGCTGGGATTCTCCAAAGTTTGTGAGATTTCAAAACCTACATTCTCATTGCTCCATGCAGAATCCTAATCTCAATTTCTACTGCTGGGGATGGGGGGGGGGACGGACAGGAGGGAAATCAGCCTGTTTGAAAAGCTACATACTTCAAACTGGAATCAAGACAGAAAACATGCCTATGACACAAACGTGTGCCATGTTCTTATGACCCAATTTAAACCACAGTTCTTAATTTTTTTCAGGGAGCTGTAGTGATGCTTTGCTTCTGCCTGCGTGAAACTATGAACCATAAACTCTACTATTTTCTACAGTATGACTGTCCCAGTGGATTCAAACAGAATCCCATAACCCATAGTAACAGATACCTCTAAGGGAAACAAAAGAATTACATTGCTCAGTTATATAACATGACGGTGTCTTCTGCCCCAGAATCTTTTTTCACGATTAAGAAAACAAATTCTCTGGGAAAAAAATACACAGCATGGCTAATAGATGCTTATCATGAAATGTCTCTTCCCCCCAGTAACCACAATAAGGATTAGAGGGTCCCTTCTTGGTGCAACCTCAGGGTGTAGATTCAACCAGTCTTGCACTTGAGACACAACACATAATTATCCATCACTGTTTGAAGAACCCCCCAGAAAGAGGTGGTTTTAAGCCATTTCCAAACACCAGGCAGATTCTACACCAGCCCTTCAGAGGCACACAGACAGCCTTTGAACATTGCAACACCTTCTTCCATAAGGCCGCTACAGATTTTATCACCCACCCCATGTTAAACTGGGTCCTGCCGAGCCTGCAGAATATGGAAGGAGGTTTCAAAGCCACATGCCCTGACATCATAGGATCACGGTCCTTTCTTTCCCCAGCTGTCCCCTTAGATGCAGAGCTCATGACAATGCTGCTTTTTGTAGATGAGGCAAGGGAAACAGCCTCAATTCTTGGAGAGGTTGGTTCCCAGTGGCTCAGGCAGCCTCCTCCTGCACTATGGGGCTGGGCTCATCTTCTGCACTTGGGTTCCAGCCAGGAGCTTGTGTGAGTACAGTCAACTGTTCCCTCCATTGATAAGAGGTGCCAATGACCTATTTCTTCAGACACACTGTCCCCCTGGGAGCAGGACGCTAAGGAGCAACTGGAAGGGCCTATCTACTCACTTCATGCTTGGAGGGAAGCTATTGCTTCTCCTTATCCTTGTGCCTACTGAGGCTGTGCACGTCCATTAGTGACTAATGTGGTAGGGAGGCGGCGCAGGCCTCTCCTGGCCACACACTCACATACTCCATTTACCTAGCCGGCCACTCTTAACTGGAGAACAACCTCTTATTTTACACTTGCGTGACTTTCAATGCCAACTTCCACTAGAAGCTGCCAGTAGCCACTGACAAAATTGTCTCACTCAATTATGATGCCACAGACTGACCTTAACCTGAACCAAATGTCGGAGGAGACTGTGTTCCCCCACTGCACATCTGAAATATTTATCCAAAGCAGCTTTTCAGTCAAAAAGAAACAGGCAGACTTAACACAAAGGTGAATCTTAGAAGCATCCCAATCCACTGGCTGTAAAACTGACAGCAAATCTTGGCATTCTTCCCCTAGAATGATCCAGCAACACTTTCTAGGAAGAGGCTGGGGAGCCCCTCTGTATGGGCCAGGACCCTTCAAGCCACCAGCAGCCACCCACCCCTCCATCAATACTCTAACCCAGAAGTCACCTAATGACATTTTTGATCACATAGCTCAGAAAGATAGACAAGTATATTTTGAGCACATATTACTAATGTTCTGATAAAACATATGTAATGATATATATGATTTAACCCATATTCTAATAAAGGTTAATTTCTTTTTCTTAATAAAAATAAATAGAAATAAAAGTTCCAACTTTTTCTTGCCGCCCTCCCAGGGATTGCCTTGTGCAGTCCACTATCCCAGGGGCAAACGCTGGTGTCCCTGGTATGTCATCCTGGCCTCACACCTGCCCCAACCCTGAGGCAAGAGCACCGGGGATACCATCTTGGCGGGGTCACTGCTCCAAGTCACATGCCCTACCCTAACACCTCCCTGAGAAGATGCTAGGCTCACAGTCCCCTTTCCCGGCATGCAGGGTGGACATTTCCTTCCAGCTCTATTTGAAATGAGACCTGTGGCTGTAGCTGTAGCACCTCCTGCCTACATCACTATCATGTCCTCTCCGGCTTCTGCTCCTATCCCCTGCAGTCGCATCCTCCACGTAGCCCCCTGAGTGGTCTTGCTAAAAGAGAAATCAGAGCATGTCACTCTGCTGCTTAAAATACCTCAGTGGCTTCCCATAGACCTTGACACAGCTTACATGGCCTTGCACGGTCAGGGCCCTGCCCCGTCTTCTTACCTGGCACCTAATCTCTGAGCCTTCCTGAAATATCTGCAGGTGTTCCTCGGATGCATGCTACTTTTGGTGTCATGGCTTAGAACATTCTATTTCTTTTGCCTGGAACATTCCTCCTACTCCCTGGCCTTCTACTTCCCTCCCTCTTCCTCTGGTTCATTCCTATTCGGTTTTCGAGTCTCTGCTGAGACATCACTTACTCCAGAGGCTTCCCAGACTCTCTCTCCCCCTTCCCAAAGGAGGGGGGGCAGGTGTCCTCGCTGTGCTCACTGACTATTCTTTTTGCTGTGTTTGGCATCGGCCTCCCTGTTGTGTAACAGAATCTGTGGACTTTTAGACAACAAGCCTCACAACCCTTGGGTGGGGGTGAGGAGCACACCATGAAGGCCTCTCTGTGGGTGCCCCGCCTACCTTCACTGTTCCTTCCACTTCCACAAACCAGCGCCTCAACATGGCCTGGATCTGGCCATCGGTCAGCTCGGGGTTGGCATTGTGGATTTTCTTCTTGACCAGGTCCTCTAGCAGCAGACGCCTTAGCCGCCAGTAGAAGAAGGTACGGGACGTTTTCCAATCCAGGATGTCCTACATGCAGAGAAGAATAAGCTTAGCCACCCCAGTCCTAATCTCTGCTCGGCATTCAGTTGGAGGGAACCGCACAGACGTAAAAACCTACTCTCCAGGCAAGCCCTCCACACACGAGAGCTGGCTGTGAGCTCCCAGCACCTCCTGTGTGCCGCAGGGCAGAACCACACACATGCTCTGCCAACTGCAGGCTGTCATAGCCACAGGCCTGGCCCGTGCTCAGCCCACATGTGGCTGAGACCTTCTGGGGAAAAGGCTGTGAGTTCCCGGATAACCAGAGAGGGAGGAATTGGTTTTGAGCAGATGGCTCAAACAACTTGCAGATCAAACATGAATTAGCTGCTGCTGAAACCTTGACCCTGTAGTTATCTACAGCCTGAGGACTACTGGGCACCTGTGACTCAGTTTCCCACCAGTAAAATGCAGCTTTTCCCATGGGCCTGAGGAGTCCATGGAAACCTAAATATACATTGTTTTAGGATAAGTGATATAAGGGAAAAGTCTCAAAACAATTTGAAAATGGTTTGATCTGCATAAGCTGTTTTAATCTGGCCCCGACAGCCCCACTTGTGAGCCTATGTGCACGACACACACACTTCTCGCTCGCCCGTGGGTCTCTGACAAGTCAGAAGTGGCAGCCGTCATACTTACATTAATAACACCCTTCTCCTGCATCCGGCCTGGTGTGTCGTGCAAGTCAGCAAACTGCACAGCTACCTGATGGTAAATGGGAATTAGGAATTCCTCCCGCTCCTTCAACTTGTTCTCCAGATCCTTCCGCTCAGCTAGGCTTAGCTCTGGGGTGCCTGCAATTAGATAAACCTGCCTGTTACAATGCGTGGTGACCAGGAGTCTCCACAGAAGACTCCTGCACAGAAGCAGCCACAGTCCCAGGAAACTCAACAGTGCCCACCCCGTGGAGCCCATATGTCCTCTCTTCCCTGTGGAGGTCACAAGTGTGAGAGTGGCAGTGGCATCCCCTGTGCCCAGGCCTCTCCCTGAGCAGGTGCAAACAGCCGCCTAGAAGTATGCATCACCTTGCTGACTGCCAGCCGGGCTCTTCCCTCCACAGGAGAGGCCAGGGCTAGCACACTGACACCATGCCCATCCCAGCTGACCAGCATTAGAGCAGCTGGACTGTTCCAAGCATGGGCTGTGGTGGGAGAGTGTCCCTAAGCTCTGAGCACAAGCCAGCAGTTCTTGTTTCCCCAATTACCTGCCAAACTTGGTAAGAACCTGAGTAACGCCTAAAGCTGCAAGCTGCAGTACTTCATAGCTTCTAATCACAGGTTTGGATACTCTTAACTTCAAATTAATAGAAGCTAATCTAATTAGAGCCAGATCTGTGTGTCTTGTGTCAGCTCAGTGGATTAGACCCTAATTTCCTGCCTGGACTGCTACTGCCAGAGCCAACACCTGATCAGAGTGACAAAGACATTCTAATTCTTGGGATAAAAGAAAAGGAAGAAGAAAAAACAGAAAGCAATCAACAAACCTCATTTGTATCAGTGCACTTATAAGCACAAGATACCCTCACACTCAACAGATAGGAGACTTTGGGATTCCTTATAACAAGGAGGGACCTCCCTCAGCCCCCAATCAATAGTGTCCCAGTAGAGGTGCTGCTATGTTGTGCTGTTCTTCCTAATTACTCTCAGAATGGGATCTGCAATCAATACTGAAAATTTAGCTGTCTGCCTAGCAAGGAGGAGTAAGTCTAGCTGAAGGAGCAATAATAGGTGACAGCCCCTGGTGTTGGGGACAACCTGAAGTGCTTTGTCACCAAAGCTGACAAATAAATACATGAGCACAGGTGATGGGATTCAGAAGAGAAAGGTCTATTTCAAGCATGCCTGTCTGGGAACAGGCCTTGTTTTTTATACCACTATGAATCATATGCCATAAACAGCCTTGGGCTGTTGAGTGAGCCATAAGTATTATACATAAACACATGTTAACAGAACAGGGATGTAACTGTAGTACCTAGTTTGTTCTTTAATGAGTTTCTTTGGATGCCTTTTTTTTTTTTTTAAGTCCAGCACTATTTTAAAATTGTAATGAAGGGTGTCAAAGACTGTCTTTTCCATGGGCTCTCACATGGAGGGCAATCGCTGATCTGCCACAGGAAGCCCCTGATGCCTCAGCAGCCTTCTTTTTAAAACAAGTAAACAGCACAAGTGCCCTGGGCCCCATGCCGCGGGATGACACGAAGGCCCATTCATTCTAGTGGGGATCTGCCTGGAGAACTGGTGGAGGAGGGCTGGCTGATGTCTTTCGAGATGAGCCCTTCTCAGTCAGAACACCCTCGACAGGGAAGCAAATGTTGTTCCTTCTCCACAGAAAGGAACCCAGACTCCCTGTAGAAACAGCCAATTCCATGGCTGGGGCAGGGAAAATGTAAGATGAGCTTGGGACATATTGTCACAAAAAACCAAAGAAGTACTCAGAAAATGACTGGGACATGTCAGAAGAAAGCAGGAGGCAGTTTGAAGGTGGCCAAATTTGAGACAGGTGGCATCAAAATAAATAATGATATTTGTTATTTTTGTTATCAGATAGAATATTTAGGGAATAAGATAAGAATCTATGAGTCCATCTTGATATAATTTTTTTTTCTTTTTTTTGAGAGAGAGTCTCACTTTGTTGCCCAGGCTAGAATGAGTGCCGTGGCATCAGCCTAGCTCATAGCAACCTCAATCTCCTGGGCTCAAGCGATCCTACTGCCTCAGTCTCCCGAGTAGCTGGGACTACAGGCATGTGCCACCATGCCCGGCTAACTTTTTGTATATATATTTTTAGTTGGTCAATTGATTTCTTTCTATTTTTAGTAGAGCTGGGGTCTCGCTCAGGCTGGTTTTGAACTCCCGACCTTGAGCAATCCGCCTTCCTCGGCCTCCCAGAGTGCTAGGATTACAGGCGTGAGCCACCACGCCCAGCCTGATATAAATAATTAAACAAGAGGAAGGGGAACACACTCCCTTCCAGGAGAATAACAATTAGAAGGAATGATGGAATTAGAAAATCTCTGTTTTACAACCATCATAGTAACTGATTCTGCTAAGAATCATCAATGAATGCCAAAACTAGTGGGTGAAAGTTTGATGAGGAACAGGATAGTCACATAGTCTCAAATTCCCTCCTTACAACTCACTTATTAATTACAAAGGGGAAAAAGGTAACTTTATAGTGGATTAAGCTACAACTGCAGTCCCCAACCCCCAGGCCGGGACACTAGGAACCTGGCCACACAGCAGGAGGTGAGTGGCAGGCAGGGGAGTGAGCCCCACCTGCTCCCCATCGCTCGAATCAATGCCAAGTGCCATCCCTATCAGATCAGCAGCTGCATCAGACCCTCACAGGAGTGTGAACCCCACTGCAAACTGCGCATGCGAGGGATCCAGGCTGTGTGCTCCACAGGAGAATCCAATGCCTCATCTAAGGTGGCTACTCACTCCCCTCGACCGCCCATAGAAAAACTGTCTTCCATAAAAAGGGTCCTTAGATTGGGAACCACTGACCTAGGGAACACAACCTTAAAAGGTAATCAAAAGTAACATCACCAATAATAGGACAGACTGACACTGTATGTCTCCTGATACGATATCCTCAGAAGCACTGAACACCACTTTTGCAATCTTCCTGCCAAAAATGCAGCATCAGAATCCAACCATGGGGAAATAGAAGACAAACCTGAGCTGCAGAAATATGCTACAAAAGTGGCCTGCACCCTTCAAAAATGTTCAGATCACGAAAGACAAAGAAAGGCTGAAGAATTATTCCAGATTAAAGGAGACTAAAATACTTGACCATAAATTGCAATGATGGTCTGGAAAAAAAGCTATAAAGGACATTATTGGGACAACTGGTAAAATTTTAATATGAATTACGGATTAGACAGTGGTATTGTGTCAATGTTTATAGTTCTTGATTTTGATAAATGTACTGTCATTATGTAAGAAAAAGTCTGTGTTCTTAGAAACACTCAATAAATATTTATGTATAAAGAAGTATGATATCTATAGATTACTCTCAAATGGTTCAAAGAAAATGGGTATGTGTGTGGAACGAGAGAGTGAAGCACGCACACACAGGTGGGCATGCAAAAATGATACGGCAATGGGATGAGACATTAACAGGTAGATTTGGGAAAAAAGTATCAGAAGTTCTTTGTATTATTTTTATAACTATTCTGTGAAAGTCTATCAAATAAAAAGTTAAAAAAATTAGGCAAGCTGAAAAAAAAGTTTTTCCTGGGTATCCAATGCACGCAATCAATAATCAAAGCTAATATTTATAGGGCACTGGGCACCATTCATTATAAAGTGCTTTATATCTGTTAACTCATTTAATTTTCACAACAACCTTGAGATTAATGTTCGTATTATCCCCATATTACAGGTGAGGAAACTGAGGGCATTGAGGTCACACTGAGGTCACAAAGCTAGAAAGTGATAGAGCCAGGACTCAAATGTAGCAGTTTGGCTCCTAAAGCTTTTTTGAATACTATGTTAACCTGTCTCTTATTTGCTTCCTCGGGGCAGAAGACAAGTGCTTCAGTAGTAGTATCCCTTTAAATTCAGAAAAGGCTCAGTGAGGATGACAGAATCCTGGCTGATAATGCTGAAGTTCCATCTCAGTCCCATTCTATAACTAAAACCGGGACTATGTCTCTAGTTGTTCCCATTCTGTAGGTCAGATGTGATTTCCTAGGCAGAACTAAGATTTAGCTTCTCTTGTTGCTGTGAGCAAGAACTAACACTGCAGCAGGTGAAATCACAGCTCCTCTGGGGCAAAGGCATGGCAGCACCACGGCCAGGGCTGAGCAGGGAGTTCTAGACCCTTCCGACATTCTCCCTCTGAGTAAACCACCGACTTTGCACTTGAATGCACATATACATACACGTGGACCACATATAACACACCATTTGCTGAGCACTTACTGTGCACCAGGCACCATACTCAAATCTTTCAGCATCATACAGTTCAGAAGTCACCACACACAGTTCACGCCTGTGTCTGTTAATACTGCTGCCAAGTTGAGTATCTCAACATTACCGAGAGCTTTCCAAGTCGCTTCACAGATGTTACTTCTAATCCTCATAACAACCCAACCTTATAGACAAGGTATGTATTTTACAAACAAGAAAACCAAGGCTCTGAAATGTAAAGAGACTTCCCCAATGGCATCTTGCTCTCAAGAAGCGAAGTCAGGATTTACACTTGTTCTGCCTCTCTGCAAAGCCTGTGTTCTTCCACATTAATGGTACTGAGGGCTGCCAGGCAGGTACCCTGGCAGTGGCCACAGAGGGGAAACCTGCTGGAGAGTTGGTTTGTTTTGTTAGGGAGGAGTTAAGAGCAAGGCTCAGCATTGGCTGCAGAGGAGGGAGGGTCTATGGGCTGAGGAGGAGAGGATTCTGGAAACAAAGCTTTGGCTTTACCAAGTTGGAAGGACAGAAGAGGCTGGCTTCTGGGCTAACAAAGGTCTTGCCCACTCTATCAAGCTATTCTAGAGTTGTGAAAGAGTAACAGAATAAACACCTGTAATGCCCCTGCCCTCCTGAGACTAGGAAGACCACGGGGCATTCCCACAAAGGCTGCCTTGTTTGATGCCTCTGATCACAGTTCAAGACCCATCTCAGAAAAGCATCAAAGCAAGGAAAAGACAGAAATAGAGAATATGTGTGTTTTTAAATGCACACGAGAAGGCCAAGGATTTGTGTCCTGCATTTTAGGGAGGAAAACAGGTTTTTAAAAAATTTATTTCTAAAAATAAAAGGCTGCTCTTAGGCTAGTTATACCCTTGTGTTGCACACCGAGGGCCCCTCTCTCCTTGTACAGCAAAGCAGCCAGCCCTGGTAATGATTTAGGGGAGATTAACAAATATGTCAATGTCTATTTTCTGCTTAATTTAAAAGCGGCGTCTATAAAGATTTTTGACTTCTGAACCCTGTTCTCCTGAAAGAAAGAAGGTAAGAATGAGGAGGGGGATAAAGAGTGATTATCCTATCATTGATCGTTTGTCAGGAGCATTTCTTATTCACTGGACTATTGTAAAAAGCTAAGCTCTCGATCAATCCTGTAAGCTCCCTGTACAATTAAATATCTTGAAATGGTTTTCTTTCTTTTCTAGCCAGATTGCAGGGCCTCAGGGTTTTTAGGAAAGCAAGGTGGTATGTACACGTGTGTGAGTGTGTTTAAGAATATGCTACAGAGAGGAAAGTCATTCTTTTCTAGAATCCTATTTTAGGAAATGCCTGAAATAGGAGAAGAAAGGTGGGTCACTCCCATCCCTCTCTACCCAAAATAAAAAGTCCTCATGAAATCCTAAAAATGCAACCTCATAATTAAAACTTTTTAATGTATAGAGTATAATATATAAGAGGTATCACTAGTCTGATCAAAGAAGAGCTAACATTGAGATGTTACTATGTGCTGGTACTGTTTAAGTGCTTTTCATCTTATCTGTTTTTGTTTTTTTTGGAGACAGGGTCTCACTCTGTCACCTGGGCTAGAGTGCAGTGGTGTCATCATAGCTCACTGCAACCTCAAGCTCCTGGGCTCAAGTGATCCTCCTGCCTCAGCTTCCAGAGTAGCTGGGACTACAGGTGCACAGCACCACAACCAGCTCATTTTTCTGTTTTTTGTAGGGGGGCGGTGATCTCACTCTCACTCAGGCTGGTCTCGACTTCCTGGCCTCAAGCAATCTCCCACCTGTGCCTCCCAAAGTGCAGGGATTTACAGGCATATAAACCACTGCATCCAGACTTCATCTAATCCTTGCAACAGCCCTAAAAGATCACTATCTTACAGATGAGAAAACTAAGGCACAAAAATGTTAAGTAACATGCCCAAGGCCACAAGCTAGGAAATGTGGAGCTGCCATGTGGCCTTCTGGATCCTTGAGTGCGGTCTTTTGACTGAATCCAAATTCTGCAGAACAAATCTGTGAAATCTGGATTCAGTTGAGGGGCCGCACTTGGGAATCTAGAGGACCACATGTGGCCTTGAGGCCGCAGGTTCCCCACCCCTAGCTGAAGATCTCTTGCTCCTTAAACAAAACAATTTAAACTGACCCACAGGTACCCACAGCATAGGGCCTTATCAGGTGTTCCCTGGAGCCAGGATACATTTAAAAGCCACATGTCTATCTATTCCATGGGGTAAAAGTGGAAGAGAAACTCCCAGTGCAAACAGCTGGTTTCTGCAGCAGGTGTTTCTCCCAGCCCTGACTCTGAAGTAGAGCAGGGGGAGGCTAGCCCTATGCTCTGTGTGAACAGATCACATCCTAGAAACAGGATTTGGAGGTGAGACCTTCAAAAGGTGAGCAGATAGACTAAAAATCCTCTGCTCAGCCAAGAGCACTAGGTGACCTTACAAAAATCTACCTTTTCTGAGCTCAGTTTCTTGTTTATGTATCAATAATCTTAATCTGGCAAATAGGAAAACTGTTTTATAAAAGAATGTGATTTTAGAGTGTTTTTTAAAACATTCTTAACTTTTTAAAAAGTTATACTAAGAAGCCTATGTACATTTAAACCCATTTTTAACTTTTATGGGCCCATCTTCCTTTTCTTAAGAAAGCAATTTGCTTTGATTGGTTCACTACTTATGATGCTAGAGATAAGAACTAGACCACCCTCCCCAGAAAGCTCCTGAGGATCTCAGATATTAAAACATACACCCATACCTCAACCTTGAGACTGAAAATTCAGCATTAAAAAGACTGGAATCTTATTAAGATTCAGAAGTAGCTGTTTAAAAGATCTATGTAATCACATTTTCTATGTAGAAAGAAATTTCTCTATAAAGATAGTAAGATAGGGTGAAAAAAAATTCTGCAGAACTATTTCTATATCCATAACAGGTATGCCTTTCTTTACACAAAAGCATTCTTGAAAAACTGTGTAAATCAGATCCTGTTTTAAATGCCTTAAGGGAGCTATTTTATATGGAACCCTGCAGTGAATCCTTTGGTAAAGCAAATAATCCTTTTGTAATGGGAATAATTTCTCCCAATGTATCTAGTTTTTTTAAAATCCCATTTTCATATATCTGCTTTCCTTCAAAGGGGGCCATACCTATCTAAATACAAGTACATTTGCATATTGATTTTAACAGCAATCCTCTCAGGGGATGTTTAACCCTAGAGTTCCTTGCAATAGTGTTAGGACTCTGCTATTCATATTTTTAAAAATCATTACTGTAAACCCAGAAATTTCCAAATAGGAATAAAAAAATATATTACTCCCCTTCAGCCCTGTCCCTGTGTTCCCACACAAACATATCCATATAAAAGAGTCATGAAAAAGCATAAAATTCTCTAACTTCTGATAGAGATGATACAGGGACCTGGGTCAGTTGGCACCAAGGGGGGAAGAGGGTGTCTCAGACATACTCTGATGACAGCTTTCTTTGGGGTTCACGCTAACAAAATGCCTGCCAGGTGCCTCTAGCCTAACAGAACTGTGAATCACTCCTTCCTCAAGGGAGACAAGCCCAGGTGCTTCTATACATACAATCAGATTAATGAATCAAAATGAGCCCTTCTCCTTCCCAGAAAAATGTTGTCACTATTGCACTAAGTTGCATCAAGCCAAATGGCTTCTGAATCAATGTGAGGAGGTAGGTTTTCAGCTGCTGCTGACTTAAGGGAGAAGGCACAATCCCTATCTACCTTCACGATAAAAAACCTTATGTTGTGTCTCATCTCCTTACCACAGAGGACACGGTGCCAGTGAGGACACTCCATGTACAACAGGTGACAAGATGAGAGGCCACCTCCTAGGCATGGGTATTGGAACTTATTTCTTTCCTACTCTCAACTTTCCAGGCAAGGACATCACTTTCTACCTCAAACAAGCAACTCTGGCTCTTTTCAGCTTACATCATCTTGAAGATGGACACAAGGAGATGGAAAAACACATGCAGCTCAGATACTTTGATCACTTCTACCAGAAAAGCAGCTTAACACCCTTGGATCCCTTAACCCAGGCATCCTCAAACTATGGCCCGCAGGCCACATGCGGGCGTTTTTGCCTATTTTTTTTTTTTTTTTACTTCAAAATAAGGTATGTGCAGTGTGCACAGGAATTTGTTCATAGTTATTTTTAAACCACAGTCCGGCCCTCCAACCGTCTGAGGGACAGTGAACTGGCCCCCTGTTTAAAAAGTTTGAGGACCCCTGCTACCCAAGGAACAGTCCTTTTCCTGTCACCCTGGCTGACAAGGTGGTGGCTTGGGAGGAAGGCATTCCTGGAGATTTTTACAAATGAATATATCCTCCCCTGCCATAATACTCCAACTGTACCTGGAGCACACCTTGGGCCAGGAGGCATGACAGGTGCTGGGCAGGCTGAGAGGGGCCCGGGCAGGGCCAGCAGCAGTGCTCAGACTGTCAGGGCACGCTCCGTGTGGGCACGGCCACGGTGCTGCACAGCAGGCTGCCTGGCTATCTGGGAAGGGGGCCACAGCTGAGAAAAGGTTCCCCTAAGTGGCTCCTTTGCCTAGGTGCCCGTTGTATTGAGAGAGAAGGACAGTGGGGAACTCACAATTGCTTCACACTTGGGCTGGACAGTTCTCTCTCCATCTAAATTGATTTGTTATTTCTCTAGGAACACAAGAGAAGGGTAAGGATCCAGGAGAGGACCTCAGGTCACAGCACTCAAGAGGCCAGGCTAGAAAGGCCGTCCCGCTCCACAGCCACTCTGCCTGCTGCTGGCTCTGTGAGGCAGTACGAGGATGTCAGAGAGACATAAAAAGGCCTGGGAGGGCTATGGCTCTATTTCCAGGGAAGGAATTTAATTTCCTTATGGCAACCAAAGTTATAGGACATAATTCTCCCCTCAATGACTCTACCAAGCCTGGGTTCTGAGAATCCGGGGTCAGAATCAGCTCAGCAATGCAATACTCTGATATCTGGGCTTCATTCACTTTTCGTTTTACCATTAATGTAATTCTTCCCTTTACCTCTGTCAAGAATCAATGTATACACCATTTTCATACTTTGTTATAATCACAGACCCGCAAACTAGTAATTCAGGATGACAGGAAGAGGTAATTCATCACCTTCCTACTCCAACTAACCATATAGAATGACACAAGGTCACTTTTTAAAAATAAAAATTCTGGAAGAGATGGAATTAGCTGTTCAGAAATTAAGTATTATTCATTATCCTGAGAGAATAAATAGTAATTATGGCTTTGAACACAGCCAGTCAGTTGTGCGCTGGTTTGTCTACTTGATCTGTGAGTGTGCTCCCCAGCAGACGCCGATTTGGGAAGAGATTGGGAATACAAGATAACACCCACTCCTACAGGCTTTCTCCTAAATCAGATTTTCTCAGTGGATTTGGCGTTAGATTACAAAGGGAAAGAATCCTTGTTTAATTTAGACCAGGCTCAGTATTCAGTTGAAGAAATCCTGAGAAAAGTAGAATGTAGGGAATGAGAATTCCATTCTGGGCTCTGACATACATTTATTTATTTATTTTGTATCTTGGATGATTTCATTTAACCCTTCTTTTTTGCTTCAATTTCCTAATCTGTAAAATGAGGTCATTTTCACTGACTTTGTGAAAAAGGATTTTGGCAGTCTTTGATTCTAGGCATTGTGAAAGGAGCCAAAATCACTGCGAACCCCAAAGGTAGTGGGTTCATAGTATGTCCGATTTTATCCAGGCTGATCTGTTGTGTCACAGATATGCCTCGGTGTGTATGATCTCCCTGAAAGACTGCAAACACCTCATAGGTTTCTTCTGTTTTTTTTTTCCGTATTTCCAAACGTGGGCCTGAGCCACAAAGAACACTTAATAGCAAACATGGCCACCCGCTTTTTCTAATGATTAAGACTGAAAAGATATAAACTCCTGTTTAAGAAATGCTTTGTAGATTCAAAGTAAATGCACATTCACCTGATCCTCATATTAGCTAAGTGGGAGTATTACCTCCACTCTATAGATGAACTGATGTTTGGAGAAGTTAAACAATTTACCTGCAAGCAACGTATCTAAGCCTTGTACATAGTTATTTTTATTCCAAATCCACTGCTCATGTTCCCAAGCTGCCATGGGCCAGAGCTCGCTTCACATTTAGCAGACTAAGGGTTCTTTTTTGAGTGCCATTTTGGTCAAGGTTAAATAAATATGGTTTTCTTCAATGCAGATAGGAAATTGATAATGAGATGATTTGTAACAAATGATTAAACGGCCATCACTTGGGAATCTCCTCCCTCTACCCTTCATGTGCTTCAAAAGTTAAAAGGTGCTGGGTGAAGGTAGGAGCGATATCACTTTCCTTGAAGAGAAGGAAGCTTCGGCCCCACACCCCTCATCGTCCAGTCGTTCTGCAAACAGATATAGAGAGGATCCTTCTTCCTACCACCCAGTTACTCTGAAGGGATGATAACAGCCATTGGGGGGTTAAAAAGAGGCAGTGAACCCCCAGTTAATGAGTAGGAATTCAGCAGGCAGTGTAAGATAAATGGAGCTCTCTCTGCTTCTGCTAGAGTCAGCATGAACTGCGGCCCTGCGGCTTGTTTGTGGCAAATGGAGTGCGCGAAATATCAAAGGGCAGTGATCCAGAAGAAGACCGACTTTGACAAATTTTAAATTGGCCAGAAAGAAAACCAGCAAAAAAAAAAAAAAAAAAAAAAAAAAAAAAAAAAAAGAAAGAAAGAAAAAAAAAAAGAAAAAGAAAGAAACGAAAAAAAGAAATTATGCAATTCACTGTGTCCTACAATTGTGGTGTTGCTGCCTCTGTACGAAATTAGTGGTAAAAACAGCAGCAACGATCGCTGGATGCTGGGAGCAATTATGAGCCATCTAAGTGAGATGCTTATCAGTGGCTGAAGCTTTTAGAGCTCTCTCTATGTACAGTTGTAAGTAACTTGCTCTTGAGCTGCAGTTACTTTAATTAAAGTGTATGAGGTTGGTCAGAAGTAATTATCCTGTTTGGAAAAGAAAGAGAAAAAAACCACCTTAACAATACTGGGAGGCAATAGATTTTAGAAACAACTTTGCCAATTTCTTGTACATGTGCATTTCCCATAAAAGGATCAGGCTGTGGTGAGTTAGTTATTGGTGGCTGCTGCCCAATGGCAAACAATGGGACACAAACAGGGTTTATTGTAACCCAAGTCACTGTGTTTGGCACACAACCTGGCTCAGGGCTCCAAATGCCTGGACGTACGTACCGTCTCCACAGTACAGGCAAACACAGACGTTTTTTCTGTCTCTAGATGGTGAGGATATAGAATCCACAAATGGTACTTTATTAATTAAGTTACTATTTGGAACATAAAAAAGAGAACATCTCTCTTTTTTCCTCCTTCCATTCATGGAGTATCACTACTCTCTCTGTTCCTTTAGAAAAACAAAAGCAAAACCAATCAACCAACAAAAGAACCTCAAGCAATTATCTTTACTAACATAGCAAGGGACTCAATGGGAGACCTGAGCAGAAAATCAGTGTTTTAAAAGAATCTGAAACTCATTCAGACTCTCCACTCAACACAGGACTCCCACAGTTTAGTCCTATGTTCAAATCATGAGTGCTTTCCAAAAGCTCTGAAAACAAATGAGCAACAGAGTAATGGCTGGAAGCATCAAGCGCGAATGCTCCCAGGCCTACTGCTGCCGCTGCCACTGTTTGGAAGCACACAGTGTGCAATCTTTACTTCCATTTCTCTGGCTCAGGATGACCCTGAACATTGCCTTGGTAGGAACTGCAGCTTTTCTATCCCAGGACACTGACTCTCACATCCCTCAGAAATGAGGCAGGCTGCCTCAAGACACAAGCAGAAACAGGATATATTTAAGTCCAGCATATTCTCTGCCTGATTAGCCTCACCTGCCCCCCCAACAGCAACTCTAGCTAATCATTCTCTACAAGGACATCGAAAAAGACGGGCTATTTGTACCATAAGGAAATATCAGAAAAAAAATCAGGTGACTTTTGATTTTTTAGGGCCCACTTTCCCTCCTATTACACACACTATTTCATTCTACCAGGGTTCTTACCACATAGAGGACAGTAAATAAAGATTATCATGAATTTGATCAAATGCTTCAGTGCCTCCTCCCTTGGCCTATGAATGCACTCATTACAAATCAGTTGAATGGCTCATTGATTTGCCAGGAGGACAAGCAGACATACCCAATCGCTCAGCCAAGCGGATGTAGACTGGGTCCACCCGACGCATGGTTTTCACTAGATCCTTTCTGCGGAATTTGATTTCTACTGTCCCTTCTGGCTCCAGAACTGATCCCCTGGATCAGAAAGAAAGAAAACAAAACAGAAATAGAGGCTCTTTAAAGAAGGAGATAACAGAATGAGACCAGTTACAATTTGTGGACCAGGAAATAGCTTCATTATAGTTTTGCCCACCTATGGTTCATAGAAGTCACCCCAGGGAGAAAAGCAGGCACCAGAGAAGTGTCTAAGTGAGGTATGAGAAAGGCCTTGCAAAAAGCAATTAAAATAATTCTCATTACCATACCAGTCGACTTCCACCTCAAAGGGAGAAGAATACAGATTCCACTACCTATAGCTGATAAGGGTAACAGGAATCACATTATTTTCCAGGAGAAAAAAAAAGATACTGTAGGCACAGTGTTAGGGGAACTCCTGCACTCAGGCTGTATAATGAGGGGTAGATGCTGATCGTCTATACTACAGCTGTCAGCCTGCTGGTAGGATTCTGATCAGACATACTAGCCCAGGCCAAGTAGGAGGTAAAACATTCTGACCACTGCTATAGAAATGAGCAAAGCAAAAGGTCTCCAGGTTATTTCGAGGGTATATTAATGATGGTCTATCACCAGAAACTTTGCCCTAAGCATGTTTTTGAAAAAACAAAAAACAAAATTTTCTTAAAAAAAATTATAGCTAATATTTACTATGTACATGGCACTGTTATTGTTCTAAATGTTTACCTATAAATCCTCACAACAACCCTACACCCAGTCTACATCTACTATGAGGTAAGGTACTATTATTATTCTCATTTTACAGATGAGAAAACTAAGGCACAGGAGGTTAAGAGATTTGTCTAAATGTAGTGAGTAAGTAGCAGAGGTGGATTTAAAACCACACAGTTTGATTCCAACATCTGAAGAGGAATTGTCTCTGATCAGATATGTCAGATCTAGGGCCAGCTTAGGACTTAAAAATAATAAACCCCTTAGTATAGAATTCTAGCCTAGTGATTTGACAATAAAGCTACCACACTCTCCTAAACAGCTTTTTTCATTGTTGTTATTGAGACAGAGTCTCACTTTGTCACCCTGGGTAAAGTGCAATGGAATCATTCTAACTCAGCCTCCAACTCCTGGGCTCAAGTGATCCTCCTGCCTCAGCCTTCGGAGTAGCTGGGACTACAGGTGTGCCACCATGCCCAGCTATTTTTTTTTTTTTTCTTTTTGGTAGAGACGGGGTCTCACTCTTGCTCAGGGTGGTTTTGAACTCCTGAGCTCAAGCAATCCTCCTGCTTCGTCCTCCCAGAGTGCTAGGATTATAGGCGTGAGCTACCGCACGTGGCCTCCTGAACAGCTTTTGGAGTAGAAGGCTGAATTGTGGTGGGGAAAAAGAGAAACAAGTGTTCCAATAAAATGATTGGCAATGCAGGTGCAGTGGTGCACCTCAGTGACCATGCAGTTCATTCTATAGACAAGGAGAAGCAGCCCACAGCCCAGGGAGAGTAAGGATTAATCCAGGTTTCTTGCTAGCCAGTAGCAGAGCTGGGTAAAACCTTGGACCTCCAGAATGACAATTCAGTCTTTCCACTCCAACTCACTTTAAGCTCCCTATGTCACACACCTGAGAAAGAAATAGTGAATAGGCATATCTGAACAACAAATAGGAGGAGAGAGTCTCTCTCAGTTTAGAGGTGCCTGGAAGAGAGGACTTCATGATAAAATAATCTGGGATGGGGGATTACATTGACAAAGGCTGACTCTAGCCTGGTTTCCTTCTCATGCAAGCAGACACTGTGTAGCAAGCTTATTCTTCTGACCTTGGAGCCCTTTGGGAATGGACAGATTCAAATAAAGTTCCCTTGGTTACAATGTTGTCCAGGAGGAAACCAACAGCTGGAAGGTCCCTAAAGGCAGTGAATGAATACACAAAAGGCATGCTACCTGCTTTCTCGGTCAGCATACATCTCCATGTGCCGGGGGTTGATGGTGGAGTCAATCACAACCCAGGAGCCACCCCGCAGCTCGGCCTGGGGAGGGATGTAAACCATCACAGGCTGGGAGCACTCCCGCAAGCCGTCCACGATGTAGGCACCAAACTTCAGCACTTGGTCATACATATCTATGGAGAATGAGGCAAATTAGAAAACATAAAGCTTATCTCCCTCAAAGCAGTGCTTCCAAACATTGTTCACATCATGGCACACACAGATAACACCTGTATGGCACACTATGCCTCCATGCAGAGGCTGCTCATGGCCAGGGTCCTGTTTGGCCACCCTGAAGACTAAAAGGATTGGAATCTCCACCTGTATCCCACTCAGGATGCCAGAGGATCTTCAAAAGCACAAGACAGCAACAGAGAAATGATATTTACAAGATACAGTGTATAAGCCTTCCAGATTGCATTTCCATTTTACATCCTTCCTGAACTTCTGTACTTGGGTTTCACCACATTAATTCACACTTGCTCTACAAACATTGGGTATTTTTCATGTCAATATGTGATCTCTCCTACTATATTAAATTTTTTGAAGGAAGGATCTATTCTAGTTCTTTTTAATTCCTGTCATATTTAGCACAGGATGAGCTCTTAGAATGTGCAGCTAATGGAAATGGATCCTTCAAAAATTTTATCTTCAAAAACTATCTTTCATCTTTGTATCCCCATTGTCTTACCCAGTGCCTGAACATAGTTGATGTTCAATAAATATTTGCTAAATGAATGAATGAGCATATACACACTTTGGAAAGAATATAATGAGAAAGAAAAAACAAATTAATTCTTTAACAGTTGCATTTTTATAGGGTACAAGAGATAATTTTACAAAAGAAAGGAAATATTATACAAATTCATTCATTGTAATACCCCCAAGGCCAGAAGCAGGCTGAAGAAAAGGACTTTGGTGCATAAATAAGGTGAGTCCTTGGAAAGCTGGATCAGTTATTTATTTCCCAAGTTTTTATGGACTTCTTCCCATTTCCCAGCTCACTGAAGTCTAAACATTACTAAAGTTTTAGGTTTATGACTCCAGATGTTTAATGAGTACTTCAGTGTAGCCACAATGGATCCTTTCTAACCACCAAATAACAGGTTCAACTGAGTTCAAACTTTCTTATCAAAGAGAGGATCTCAATTTGGAATAAATCAATTCTGGAAATCCATGGCAAAGAAGCCATATTTTCAGGAAGAGCAAACCAAATAGAAATTACTTTCATTGTGGTTACTGGCAAATTAAACTGCCATCTTCTCCAAAGTAAAAATGGCTCTATCAACAAACCCTCAGTGAGCACAGTTCACTGCAAAGCACAGGCTCCATTGCCCCAACCGAGCTTGTCTGTGAAGACTTCAGACATTCCAAGTTGCCCCAGGAAACACTCCCTACCCTGTGTGGAATGTGTATGGTTATACGCTCTGTATATATGATCAGAGCGAAGACATTTATTCCTTTGGGAGGAGAGCAAAGACCAAAAAAATTTACTGCTAATTACACAACTGCTGTATGAAGAGCAGAGAATAAAGGACTTTAAGCGCTTTACGCTAATTCTGTGGTTATGAAAATAATTGCTCAGTTCAAATTATTTTAACTAAATTAATTCTTTAGTGGATATTTCAACCAGTGCTACATAATAAAATAATTGTGTAATTAGCAGTACATTTTTCAGTGCTGCCAAGAGTACAGTCTCAGAACAAGTAACAGAAAGGAGTGGCCCTCAATGGTATCATGCATTGAGAAGAAATGGAAGGCACAGATAAAAGGAGAAAAATAAAACAATAAAAGACGGCACAAAAAGTCATTTTACCTGAAAAAGAGAAAAATAAGTTAGAGGTAAGTGAAGACAAAGTTTCCAGCCTTTTCATTCACTTCTTTTTGTTAAAGACATATCTACATCAAAATCTACCTTTGTGTTATCTATGATTAACAGATCCAGCTGCCCAAAAGGGGAGAGACTTTATTTATAATGTATTTTCATCCATTTAATTTTAAAAAGCCCTTGATTTCATGGTATATGCAAATAGGTTGGAATGAAGATGAGTGTGTGTACATTTTTTACTTTTGTGAAATAGGCTTTGGTTCCTCTTTTTCATCATCATGGCTAGCTATGTACCAGAGAATGTGATTACACATACACACACACATAAATAATTTAAACATCAGAGCATCACCTTATTCATATATCCAAGTTACAGGTGAGTAAACTGAGGCTTAAATAAGAGTACATAGCAGAGATAAGACTCAAATCCAGATCTTTTTGGCTCTAAAATCCAAGTTCTATGACTTCATTCTTAACTCATCATTCTTGTTGCTAGGAAAAAGAGCATGAGGCTGAGGTAATCTGCTTTCTACCATCTAATATAATGGCTAGGTAAAATAAAAACCAGAAAAGAGACTCGAATAAATGATTGTATATTCCTAAATATTGCCTGGATTTCCTCTGTGTTCAGAAATGTCAGAAATTGTACTGATGACCCTACTAGCCTATTTGATTGCCAAACAAATATCTTTAGGCTCCAAGACTGTGAGAAGAAAGGGAGCATCAGGCTACATTAAAGGTGACATGATTGGGACCAAAATAATGCCTCCGTTTAACCTGGAACACCGGCAGACCCACAACCCAAATATCAAAACACCCAAAAAGCAGGCTATTAAAATATAAGTGAACACACAAATAAACTCTGCCTCAACATGCTCATACTGAATTGCAGCTGCCCCAAACTACACATTTTGAAAGGGAGGTTGAAACACTTGGCAACAATCTGACACACAATTGTCTGAAATCCCTTCATATTTAAGAGATGGAGCAAAAGCACAGCCGAGAACAGCAGGGGAGGAGGGATCCCCAAGAGTTTAGGCTAGAAATCAGTCTAGGGAATTTTAAAGCTCTGCATATGCTGACTGTCAATTCTCAGGCCCTGAGAAATGCAACTGGGAATGGAAAATACTGATAGGTTCTTCACTGGAGAGGCGGGAGCTCGGAGTTTTCTAGCATTCCCGGCAAAGCACATCTGCATGAATGGTGATCACACACAGCCTCTGCAGCACGTTCTCAGCACCCAGGCACCAGCCCTGCCTAAGGCCTTCATTGTTACACAACATGGACACACCGTGGCAGCCACGTGTACCAAACAAGGGAGCAGGGTGGCCGAATGTTTCCACGGTGTCCCACACTCTCGGAACTGAAATAGATCTTACTGGCTTGGGCAAGTTTATCTGTTAGAAGCTGAAGGTAAACATTAGGCATACACAGACTGCATATACATAATGTCTCTCATGAGTTCATTACAGCCAGCTGACACTGTATTTCAACATCCAAGTAATCAGAGACTTTAAAATAGACTTTCATTCCAGTTAAAGTTTTCAATAAATGTTTTTTTTATTGTTATTTATAACCTGTCCCAGGAAAAAATAATAAGTATAACATGAAAAGCCAACTGAGAGTGACCCTGTAGCACCAGCAGTGAGGCAGCTTAATATCACTGGGATTTGCATCCTATCAAGCTATTCATGCTGAGGCTGGGACCCTGGTGCTAATTTCTAGTAAATTTCACGCTTGATGTCTCCCTGTTGTGGGTCATTGCCGGTTCGTCTAAATAAACTGCTTCCAAATGGCTCTTCCATCTAAATATTCAGCCAGTTTTTATAATTTAATTTTGCATTATGCTGAATAGCCTTCCGGCCAGATAGAGCTCATTGGAAAAAAAGCACCAATACCATCTTGACATGCTTTTATTTATTTATTTATATTTTTACTGCTCGAATTAGACCTCCTAGGCCGACTAGTAAAGAGTTTTTTTTTTCCCTCCACTAATGTCAATTTTCAGCATAGCAAGAGCTGTCTCTAATCTTTTCCTACTCATTACACACAATTTTGGAGTCATTTTACCCACAGTGCAGTCGGCTCCTGGCTGTGTGTTTGTGTGCACTGAGGGATGGCATAATTGTTTATTTTCCCTCCCTGCATAATCCCCAGCCAGTATTGAAACCAAAACTGCAAACATCTCCCCAAGGGATGTGGAGAATGACAAGAGGCTCTCGGTTTAGGTCCCTTTACATGAGATAATATGTAGGAAACATCCTGACCTGTATGTAAATGTGAAAGGTGCTGTTCCTCCCCCCTCCTACTTTCACAGGCATCTCTATCTTTCCCAAAGCTTATTTGTCTTACGTGATATGTACAAGAATGCATCAGCTCCAAAATTCAGAAGACAGAACTGTCCCTGGTCTCTATCAGGCCAATAACTCATTTCTGACCAGGGGCAGAGAGAAGAAGGGAATGGCTAGTTATTGTTTAACATGTACAGAGTTGATGCTGGGGATGATGAAAAAGTTTTGGTTATGGATAGTAGTGATAGTAACAGAACACTGTGTAACTAAATTGTGCCACTAAATTGTACACTTACAATTGATTAAAATGAAACATAGTATGTGTATTTTACCACAGTTGAAAAAAACTCAATTGTGAGCTCTTGAAATTTCTTTTCATGATAACCAAGGGCATCCCCAAAGTAGAGGGGAAATAGGTAGATAATAACTTTTTCAGGAACCCTGACATTCCATTCTTGGGATATTCTCGTAGATCTCTTTCTGGTCTTAGGCTCTAAAATCAGCCAACTCTGCTACAGGGAGTCAGATCTACCTTCCTCTCCCAACTCTGTCATTTTTTAGTTGAATGATCTTGGGAAATTTACTTAAGCCTTAATTTATGTAAAATGAGGATAACAATATAACCCACCCCTTGGAGGTACTTGTTGTGATGATTATGTAAGATAATACATGTAAAATAGTTAGCATAGTTTCTAGTGAAAAGAGCTCAATGAATCTTAATTGTTGTTGTTCTTACTGTTACAGGGCTAGCAGCCAATCTGGGCCTGAGCCAAGTTATGTAGCAGGATTAAAGCTTTTCCTAGAAGTGGCACTTTGGAAACTTTTGAACTCTGAGCTCCAGTTAGGATAAAATAGCCAGGCTGACTCACTCTTAAGCAGTATCAGGAAGAGGGCATTCTCAATCCTCCCCCAGCCTCCCAACAGAGAGGTAACTAAGCAGTACAACATTGCATTTTCTCCCAGGTCTTAACATAAATATTATGGCCAAAGAATTTGGGATCAAATGAAATCTAATGAGGAATGATCCTCATATGTATAAATGCAGGGGTTTCAGTCCCCTCAACTTTGATACAGTATCATCCATCCTGTTTTGAACACCCTGGTATTTTGCTTATACATTATGGGTTTTTCAGTCTGCTTAAGACATTTTTCTTGTCTCCTTGAGGCAATATCTGTTTCTGCCTTTTTTTGTTTCTTCTGAAATGCCTAGCACAGTTCCTCACACACAGAACTAAATAAAAATGTGTAGGATTGACTTATGTAACCTATACTCTCAAATTCTCATAATATTTCCACTGATTTATTATCTTAGTAAAAAAAAATTCACATTGATAGTATAAAAAAGTATACAAATATTAGGCCGGGCACGGTGGCTCACGCCTGTAATCCTAGCACTCTGGGAGGCCGAGGTGGGCAGATTGCTCGAGGTCAGGAGTCTGAAACCAGCCTGAGCAAGATTGAGACCCCGTCTCTACTCTAAATAGAAAGAAATTAATTGGCCAACTAATATATATAGAAAAAATTAGCCGGGCATGGTGGCGCATGCCTGTAGTCGCAGCTACACGGGAGGCTGAGGCAGAAGGACTGCTTGAGTCTAGGAGTTTGAGGTTGCTGTGAGCTAGGCTAATGCCACGGCACTCACTCTAGCCTGGGCAACAAAGTGAGACTCTGTCTCCAAAAAAAAAAGTATACAAATATTAATTTGGATGTATAGTCCAAGTCTCCCCTGAGAAAAGTGCAAAATATAGTAGTTCTACAGCAAACATAAGCAAAGTAGAACTTTTCAAATAAAAAAACCACAATCAACCTACTCTACATTTTGCCATGGAGGCCTGGCCATACAGGGCTCTTTTTAGCCAAGTAAGGGAAAATTGTTCACAGATATTTCAAATACCTTTCACTGATCATCTATAAAATGGTAGCTTCTCCAGGCTTTTTTTCTGTCAGAGGCAAGGGTGCTCCTGCCCTAACCTATTTCTAAGTGCCCTGTTGAGAATTCATTGTCCACAGCATTCTCTAATCACTTTATTTACTCCAGCAGTATCAGCTCCTCCTCCCTTCCATCCTCCTAACTCATTCTACTACTATAGAATCCTGAGTTTCCCCAGATCAATGAAGTTTATCCTCCTCAGCGTACTCTCATACCTTCCAGGCATGTAGTCTCTGGCCATTGCAGGGAGAGCTTCACTACTGTAAGAGGCAGAGTGTGTTTGGCTCTCCCTATACTGTCCACAGTGGTTCTACACCCGAAGGATTCTCAGTAAATGGTGATACTGGCTGCCTAATCAGTGAGCAATCCCCATAGCATGGAGTAGAGCCTTTATAATAATGGTCTAATATGGTAGAGCCACAGGCCCAGAGCTGTTGCTGGATAATAAGACATATCAAAAACTGCCATAAGGAACAGCCTCTGGTACAGAATTTGTTCATTTTCTTCCAGTAAATGCTAATTTTAGTAGCTATCTTGGTCACTATAAAACAATTAGACAGTAACATCAACAAAGAATATGCCCAGAAAAGAGGGACAGAGACAAGCACAATCCCATTTCCCCAGGACCACCACAGGTGGATGGTCTAACATCCACCTATGAAAGCTAAATCCACAAGAGTAGCTCACCTAGATAACACTAGTAGATTATTCTGAAATTTTGTATAGAATTATGAAACATACTGTATTTTTCCAGTCAGGTTGCAACTCAGAAGATATTTCAAAGGGAGCATAATCCCCCAAATGCCTGGGGTGATGACACCCACCGGTCCTGTAGAACCCTTCTAAACCCTTCCTCTCTCTGCTGCAGGGTGTCCAGTCATCAGTGATACCCTCTAGCCCACAGCCATGCCAGTCACCTTTCATCCCTCCAGAGAAGCCTCTCCAGTTGGCAAAGACCATCAGAGGCAGCCCTTCACGGTTGAAGTCCTTGATAGCCTGGTAAGTCTTAAACGCAGAGTCTGGGAACCAAACCTGGCCAGCCTGCTGGATTATCTATTGGGGAACGTCAAAGAAAAAGACACAATTAACAACACAGTCCAAGGGGAAAATCGTGCCAACATGAACAAGATTTTTCAGATTAAAAATTCAAAATCAAACCAAACAAATAAAAACCGATATTCATCAAGAAGATTATCTCTGGAGTAAAAAAAAGAAGGATCCTGGATCTTTGACCTTGTCACAGATTCTTCTTTTTAAGTCCTGATTACACCACAACTCTTTAGTCAAAATAGGGAAACTCAACTGCTTCTAATGGAAGAATGCAGTCCTAAGAACCCCTGTTCTAGGCTTCTCTGAGGCAACTTTAAATGGCTCCATTACACAGCTCTTCAAAGCTAGTCAACTGTACATAGTCTCCAAGCCTTTCACCGCTGTGCTTAGCACAGCTTTTTCTGTACTGTGGTTAATCAATAGGCACTTGATGTGACACTGCTGAAGAGCCGCCTCCCTGGCCTCTGGATGGTGTTAGGATGTGAAAATGTAATCCACCCTTTTAGAAAAAATGGACTGTGGTGTTCGTGCTTGGCATTAGGGCAGACTTCATTATTAATTCCAGCTGTAGCTCTTCCACGTGCGTGCTCAGAGACTCTGGGACCAAAGAGCCCTCAGCATTACCTCAGCTGCCTTTCTATGAGACCACCTCCCCAACAAAAGTAGACTGTTTTCTAGCATCGACAAGACCACTGTAAAGGCCTATTTAATTTTTCCACAGAATTTAGCTTGTGGTCCATCTAGAGTCATCTAAAAAGTGAGAACATGGTGGCCTGAAATCATTCAAAGCTGCTGGCACCCTTCCTTTTAAAACTGATGGTTTGCAATGCACCTGATATATCCACAGGCAGTGAGGAAGGGAAACAAGCTCCAAGCACAGGTGCGCAGTGTACTTGAGGTGACCTACCTTGGCTTCAGAATCCAGGTTTGCAGGATCAGCTGGGATACTTAGTTCTACTGTTCGGGTTTCTACGGCAACAACTCCCACAGGTATTCCTCCTAGCCTGATAAAAAATGAGCCACATAAGAACTCAACGTATGTCAACATTATAGCTAGTCATTTATTTTCCAATCCCACATCAGAACATTGGGGGAAAAAACTAGAAATAAACACAGAGAACAGGAAAGAATTTGACTTTTCCAGGAGTTAAATGCGAGACTCTATGGATTTGGTATTTACTCTGTAAATATGGTGGGAAACCACCTTCAGCATCACTCCTATTATGAAATGCTCCAATTCAGGATAAATTTAAAGGGCTGTACTGGGGGAGCCTCTGCATTTACACTCAACAGCCTGGCACATACACATACCCACACTTCTGGGGCTTCCAAATGAAATTTCTTATTTCATTCTATACCATCTCTTTGGTGAAGATAGTGGGAAATGGTCTGAAAGGTCATAGGAACCTAAAACTTTCAGTAACTTTTAATGAGTGCTGGCTTTGCTAGAATAGGGGCTGTAGTTTCCTATGAAATGTTAATAACATAGTTCCAGATAAGATTTGAGGGTACAGTAGGTGTTACTGTTGGGCATGTGGATGGGGAGTAGGTAGGTGTGTTATTAGGAAGATGAAGAATATGTGCCCAAAATAGGGAAGTGGATGAATAAGCCCTTAACTTTCTCCTTCACTGGAGAAGAGCAATGGGACAAGGATAATTTTTAGTAGTAATTGTGGTGAAATCCATATTGGAAGTATATATTTAATCTCAAAGCTATGTTAATCTAAAAAACTGTTTTTAGGAGATTAAATCCTCTGCATCTATACTCTATGTGGGAGAAATGAGAGAGTGAGAGGAAGGAAGGAAGGAAGGAAGGAAGGAAGGAAGGAAGGAAGGAAGGAAGGAAGGAAGGAAGGAAGGAAGGAAGGAAGGAAGGAAGGAAAGTAGATAGGTAGGTAGGTTAGTTCAAGGTATAGAATGAGTCCTTACTCAGGAAATTGTGATTCAATCTTCATCCTCTCCATTGCATTCCTTGGGGTTGGGCTGGGATGGGTTATAGTCTCTCATTCCCCACAGCATCTCCATAACAAACTTTTCCATGAAGGATGGCCTTTGGTTGTTAAATTGGCTATGGGAAATGGATTCTTGTCATCACAAGACGCCTGACAGGGGCCTGAGTGGAGACCACCCACCCCCTTGTCACTTGCCTGCACTGAATCAGAATCAAAAGCCCTCTAGACAACCAGACAATGAGCAAGAGGTACACAGGAGGGTTTAGAAATATTTCTGTTCACAATGATTAACAATCCAACTGGAAACTTGTAATTGCAAAAGCCACCCTAAATCGGTAACTTATAACTTATATATTAGGGCCCATGTGACCTAATAAAGAACATCTTTATCCGAGTATTACAGTTATTTATTGAACTTGAAAACAGCTCAGAACAACTTCTGTTTTCTATTATACTTCATATAAATTTTATCAGGCTAGCACATGAAGATGCTACATCTTGTTTTATAGTGTGTCCCTGGACAAGGTGCCATGGAATAATAAAAGACAATTTACAGCCAATAGCACACATATTCCAAACATACATACCAAAGATGAGTTTTGGCAGCACTTACAGTAACAATCCCAGAAGAATACATTTATATTTATTTCTCAAAATGCCATTGCTTTTGAAAGAAGCTAGCTCCATTTGTGTTTTATATACTTGTGAGCATGTGTATGTGTTTGGACTAAGAAGCCCAGAACTCATCAGATGGAAAGAAAGGAGGAAGTCAGAGTGAGTGTTGCAATAAACAACAGTGGAGCTAACCAAAGCCAAGCCTGACTGATCTTGGTCGCAGGACAATCCCTATTCTTCTAATCATAAGTATAAAGTATTATTCCCTCATTTCCCATGGGAGGATCTTAAAAATCTTAACAAAGGTCTACCTAGCTTTGTGAGGCTTAAAATCTGTCATGTTTTTTACAGACAGGAAAACTGAAGCAGAATAGATAAGAGACAAATTCTCAAAAAAGTTGGTCCTAGTGTGATGTGAGGACTCTATGTAACAAGCCGGTGGGGCCTGGGTAGGAGGGCTCTTGCTCGAGTGCATCCCCCACCTGCACCCCCCAGTGGGAATTTTACCAGGCACAAAGACTAATTCTCACTGGGACTCAGAAGCCTGGGGTGCAGTAATAGAACTGAGCCTCAAAAGAAAACAGGCAGCTGGTCTCTGTGAGTTTCAGTCTGAGCTGACTCCAGTCCCGACTCCTATTCAGAGTCACAGTGGAAGACCCTACATGCGGGATTTGCCATTTGATGGTTCCTTGTCATTGGCAGCACGAGGCCTGCCCACCTGCTGTACTGAGAGAACCACAAAGCCTAGAATTATTTTCAAGGCTGGAATCTAAATCTCAACCCAATGTGGCATGTTTGAGAATCTTGAACAGGTGCCACTTTTCACCAAGATAAGGAAAACTGATTGCCCCCAGAGGAAGGTGAGTTCCACAGGCGGGTCCCTCAGCAGTATGTCTCTGCAGTGCAGAACTAGATTAAGATCAGCCTTGGCAGGTGCTCGTTATAGCGAGCGCTACAGATTATTTTGCACAGAGCTTGCTGTTGAGTGAAGCACTTCTTAGAGTGGGTATTAAAATTTAATAGAAACTTCAATTTCCCACTTGAAAAATATGAGTATTCCAGCAACCTATTCCAGCTTATTTCACTCATTCCTGTTTTAGGTAACCTTTTTTTTTTTTGCAGTTCAAATCTGATTATAATCCAATATAGTATGTTTGTCACTTAAATAATCTCGGTGCCATGAAGAACTTCTCTCAGGTTACACAGAGAGGCAGATGAGTCTCTGATTCACTTGTCACCTACTCCTGAGAGAAAATGCTCTTTGGGGGATGAGAAGTCATTGGTGGGCTATGGCTGTTGTAGTTGGGCTTTACAGCCTCTAAAGAGTTTTTCTTATAGCATTATAAAAAGGAAATGTTGTCAAAATCAGCCTTCAGATTAAATGTATCATTAAGTGACACACAGAATGACCTCTGGGAACCAGCAGTCCAGTTATGCTGCCTTGGGCATGGCTATAATCCGACATTCTTAGAAAGTTTAGACAAAGAGAGCATTACTGGTATAAACCTATATAGCCATGCCCCTTACTTTTCTTTTCTTTAGATGAGAGGAAAAAGAGCTTCCAGAACATAAGAGTTCTTACCTGGCCCTACCAACCACCACGGTCTGTGCCCAGGGCTGCATAATCTCCGAGAAAGAGCCATAGTCAAAAAATCCACTCAACCACTGACCTTTATGGGCTACAGAAGAAAAACAAAGAAAATAGAGACAGTCAATTCACTGATGATGCACTGGAACTGATGAATCTAAGGTGGTTTGGGGGATTATTTGGGGGAGTTTGTTGTTTTTAACCATATTATAATAGATGTAAGCAATAGGCAGCTGAGTGTTCATCTGCTTTCAGACATCATCTCCTATTTCATTTGCTAGTCTGCATAAAAAGAATCATTTATCAGCAAAAGCATCATTTATTGTTAAACGATGGGGTTCAGCTAGCAGAGAGAGTTTGCATGCTTTTAAATAAATAACTTGGCTTTTTTCAAGGCACCACCAACATTTGTCAAAAGGCAGCCAAGTCATTAAAGATTTTTTTCAAGATGTCTATTTCTATTTTAAAACTTGCCTTATAATTTTGTTTGATTTTACTGATTTTCTTTTAATGGAAAGCTGAAAACAGCCAAATGGTAAGTATTTTAATGCTTAGAGGAGGACCCAAATTTGGGGTGAGGGGAGGAAAAGGACTCAGTTTCTCTGCTACAAAAGCAACAAGATATATCTACTTACAGCTGACAAAGTATAATCTTTCTACAAGAAAGGCTATGACAGAAAGCAAAAATATAATGTTTAAGATGCACACACTTAATACCATTAACTTCCCTTGCACATGGAATTTCCTTCACTAGTGAGACACAACTTTTAACATCTTAGTTAAGAAAAAAAACTTTTGTTCCACAGGTATGAATGTTTGACCAAAGCCCCATAAAAGCTTCTGCAAATAACTGTTTCTTAGTTTGCCCTCTCAGCTCACGGTTTCTCAGTGATTCTCCTAATTTGAACATGGCCCTCCACCCCCTAAAAACCCAAGTCCAAAACCAATTAAAAGTAGAGATCCAAGCAAGCTAACCTCTGCTGACTTAAACAGGATGGAGAGTGTTTTATCAAGACTAAACTTGTAATTACTGTGTTCTACATTCCTTGCCTCTATGGCCCCAGTGTAAAATGTGATCATCCATTTCAAAATTATCTCTCTATCGTGAGCCCAAAGCTGATCGTTTAGATTCCGGTCTCGTGTTGGGCGTCAGTTTGAAGAATATCACAGCACTATCTCCTCTAATAAATGACTTTAACTTTTCACCTAGAAGATATCTGCTTTAACTTATCACAGGGAATCATCTGCTTTCTTTAACGCTTCCACTAAATTAAAATCTGAAGTCACTCGATTTGGGAGCGAGTGTTAGCTGCACATAGACAGCAGGATGAATTACTAGTGAGTCGATGAAAAAATATTATCCAAAAAACAGAAAACTTAGTTTATCACAAATTTCATTTTGTTCTGTGGAACTCATTAATAACAGCCAAGATGATGCCCACCTACACACACACATACTTCTATTCCCCTCATGTAAGAGGGGCTTAAATTTTGATGAAATTTCTAAACCAAATTTCTAAGTCCATCAGAATATTTAAATTTTAACTTTATATGCTCAGATCATTTTATGATTCTTACTTAAAAAACAATGATTGAAACTACAGAATTAATTTCATAAAGAAAATGTTTTCTTCTTTAAAAACCCTCCTGCCTTACATGTTGATTAGGGGAGGGGGAATCACTGGCTATGGTAGTTGGGCTTCATAGTCCCCAAAGAGCAAATTATTTCCACTTCAGACACAGAACTTAGAAGAAGCTAAGATGGGTCCTCTTATCTTCCAGAACACTCAGAGTCTTGTTCTGAATCTAGAAAGCAAAGAGGCCCACAGCATTCTCAGAAAAGTCTTGGATTTTAAGGCTGATAGGTATCTTAGGCTTATCGTTCTTATCATAATCATAGTATAAAAATAAGAGGTGGGGGGAAGATTACTATGGCGATTTTTCTGGCTATTTAAGAAAAACTATTTAGTTTTATTAAGATTAACAAGAAAAGGCATTAAAGACAACAGGTAAAATTATAAATTATACTCAACATTTTTCTGGTGTTTTTCTACAACATTTAAGTTTAATAAGCTTCAGCTCCTAAGGAATAGCTGTGTGACCTTGCACAACTCACTCAACTTCTCTGAGCTTATAAAATGGTTATCTCTCATTACCTATGAGAGGCAGGAAGCTCAAATAAGATAATGTATATGGAAGTGCTTTACAGTCCCACCTGGCTTACAGTGGGTACCCACAAAGGTTTATTAAGGCTTCCTTATGAAGACTTCTGTCTCTCAGCAAAATCACAATCACTCTTAAATTGAATGAAATATCTTCTGCAATCCATTCTACTTTTATACAGCTTTTCTTTGAAATAATTGCAATAAACATGCAAAAACAAACGTATATTTCCTCACACAAACTGAAAAAAATAGATTTAAAATGTAGCAGGAGGATTTGAGACTCCAAAAAAGAACCCTCTGATAAGTAAGGTTTGTTGGAACAGCCAAATGAGAAAAATGAGAGCTTACATTTGCCTTACATGGAGTTACCGATTTTTTTTTGTTGTTATTTTTAAGTGAGGTAAAATCAACCCAAAGACAAAACAACCCAAAGATTAGATAAGCCTGGAGGGAGAGCTTGTTCTCATTCTATATATCTATATAATTTAAAGGCCTGGACAATCTCTTTATGAATAAATGATCTTACAAAGTAACCTTACATTAATAACTGAATCAAGTACCAATACTATGAGTTGCATCATAAGAAAAGAAGGGCACATGCAGGTGGGTGCTCAGCAATATTTGCTGAGAAGCGTAAACCCACACTCGACATTTGAGGGTCTCAAAGACATTTCCTAAAATTGACTTAATTAATCTCCATATGATTATAGGGACTAGATGAGCCAAGATTCTAGTCCTATAATTCCATGTTTTTCTTTATTGCCTGGGCTACAGTGTAGTAGCATCATCATAGCTCACACAGCCTCAAACTCTTGGGCTCAAGCAATCCTCTCCCCTCAGCCTCCCAGAGTGCTAGGATTACAGACATGAGCCACTGTGCCTGGCTAATATATTTCCATGATTTTATGGCTTATATTGAACTATCTTAAAGTCTTTGAACTCATTAATTAAGTGCTTTACTAACAGAATAAACAAAAGAAATGTCATAGTGACTGCATTGCTTGACTCAATGGCTGCTCTGTAAATCTCATTTCATTTATTTTTCATTTGTTCATGAAGGGTTTTCCCCACCTTTTTCTTCAGAGAGCTGTTTTTCAGACATTTCTCATTTCCAGATACTTAGCTCTGTTTTCTTAGTCACATACCATTGTGCAGGAATTGGAGAGTGATCGAAAGGAAGACTAAAAGCTTGAGAGCCAGGGTACCACAAGGTCCTCATACATACGTACTTGGGTGAGGACGGCCTGCCAGCATCCATCGAGGATCATACGGGGCCTTTGTGGGAACAAACTCGATGATTCTATCAATAGGATCCTTGGAGCTCAGAAGAGGAACTGAACTGTGCACGCTCTGAAAGGAGATTGGAAGAGAAAGAGCACAGCAGTCAGTGAACAACAGTCTCACACTCCAACTCAGCAACAACAGCTATAGACAGAGACAGTGGGGGTCACATACAAATTACACCCATTAGTCCCAATCATCAGCTAGAAGCATCCCAATTACCTGCCAAGCCCTAAGGAACATGTATAGGTCTCAAGTCTCATTTAGGAGCCTGGCACAAAGTAGTGCGTTTGACTCTTGCTTTCAGTGTGCCCATGCTTTCTGGGCAGCTCCCCAGAAGGATGGATGGCTAATACAAAGGAGAAAACCCACAATAAGGAGGAAGCCTTAACATGCTGGTATCTGAGCCTAGATGGGCCATGAAGACTTCTGTGGCTGTGAAACATTAGAAAGGAGCCTAACTTATGAAATCCAAAGGCATTTTAAAAGTAGAAGAGAAATCAACAGTTTTCAGAGAAGTATTTCATAAAAAATTCCTCCACCATAAAGACAAGACCTCAAACACAGAGGCAAGGAGCTGTGGTGGAAATAACAGGTTTTGAAGGCAGTATCAGTGCTGGGTGGGCAGGACTCACCTTAGGCATGTAGGACAGCCAGTGCAGGACAGTGAAAACCCCTTCAAAGTCGTCACAAACGGTGCAGTGGGTCACCCCATTGTTGTGCATGATCTGGATGCCTCCAAGCTGGTTATTGGAGGTATACACCTCCCGCCCGAGGACCTAGAGAAATGTGCAAGAGAAAAGACATTAGTCGCTACAGAAATAAAGGCATAGCCTATTTCATAATTCTCACTAAAATGGGTTCTTTTCTCCACAAGACAAAAATCTCAGCCTCTGTGGGTTGTTCTGAAGGACTATCTGAACCTTCTTTCTAAGAAGAAAACTTAGAAAACAAAAAAGGCTTTTAATAATCCCACACACCATTGGAATTTAAAATCCAGCAAGCCTCTGTGTCTCTCTACTAGCTGCCACAGATAGGCATAGCATACTTCGCCCCAGTTGAAATTGCAGTGGTGAGTGAGGCTGGGACCCTGAGGCACAGACTACCTTATCATGTGCAGGTCTTTTTGTGCATATACACAAAAAAGGGAACATACCTGACTTTCAACGATCTTTAGTGACAAGTCTCAGTTAAAGAAACACTGTTGGGGCTTAGGTTTCTCATTTTTAAAAAGGATTATTTTTTTCCCTTGCATTTGATTTTTAAAGCTGGTTCCCCAAACAAAAGCCCTAAGGCTGGCAAAATCCTGAAGCAACTCATGGTACATACACGAACCCCTTAGTCTCAAGTCTTCTTTGTGTACTAGGTGCAGGGCTGTGATTTATACCCAAGCCCACTTCCCCTCCTCTTTCCCTTCCAAGCCTGGAGGGATTCAGGGACTCAGGGCCTCAATCCTCTGTGTATCCCTGGAGTTTAACCCTTGTAAGGTTGAAGGGCACCAGCAATTGGAAACCACAAAGTTTCCTTTAAAGAAGAAAAAAAATATTCTTGGACTTGGAAATTGTAGGGTTTCTTTTTCCCTTGAAGATTGGTTAATAATTTCTTTCAGGGAGGGAGGTTTTCTGACCCAGCAGATGGAATCCGGGCAGCCTGATCACTGACTATTGCAAACTGCTGAGTGTGTAGTAATTGCCAGTCATCTATGGTAGCCCTGGAGAGCTCTAAACAGTTGTAGAGCGCTTACTGTGTTTTTACCTTTTCTTCTTCCTCTCCCCATCTCCTTTAAAAAATAACGACAACACAACATTTCTTCCTTACTAACTTTTATTAATTTTCAGTCTCTGGGGAGAAACTAACAAATGAAGGGCCAGCAAATTCTACCTGTATCTTCCCATTTTGCCCCTTCTTGTTAGGAGCTGTGAGAGTTTCCCCTATATGCTAGGTCAGTCCCTACATCAAGACCTTCTGAAGAAGGCTGGGGAAGTTGGTGACCAAAGTAATAACCTCAGTGTGACCCAGCAGGCCCTGGTTCCATTTAACTTCAGGTAGGAAGGGCGTAAGAGACTTCTCTGAAAGGAATATGGAAAGCAAAATTGCTCTCAGATTACTGTTTTCCTTGATAAGGAAGCACGGAGAACAAGCTTTTACAGGCAGCCCCAAGCTGAGCAACATGCTGGTGACTCCTTTGAAGGAGCCCCGTGAACAGGGGAGACCATATCTGACCACCGGGCTCCCATCCTCCTCCCAGTCCGTCTTTAATCTCAGCCCAGGCACTGCGGCTCTTTTTTCATTCTCCTGCTGTCTCTTTCCATTTGCCCTCTCTCTGACTGATACACTGATCTCTCGGTCACTCGGCTTTCTGCTCCACTGAGTCCATATTACTAATAACACCTCCGCCACGGCCAGTTTACCTCATGAAGGCAGGAGCACATCATTACAAAATAAACTCATAACTTTGACATTCTAGCAAATACACGCCGTTTGTTATTTTTATGGCTTTAGTCTTTCTAACAGGCAGAGGGCATTACATACCTGTTTCATTTATATCTTTAAATGTGTGCACACATGCACATTCACACACGCATCAGGAAACAAAAACAGAACAAAAAAATCCAAACCAAAACAAATATCCAAAGCAGTCAGTGGATGGGGGACCCTGGCGGAGGCAGCAACCCTGTCACTCAGGGAGGCCATGCTCTGATCTCGCTCTGGTTTTATGGTCGTCATAAACCCGATGGCCCACAACTGGTCCTTCTGGGACAGACTGCCTCTCTGCTAGAAGTCATTCAGTGTGATCAGCAGTATTTTTAATTATTAAAATAAAATTGGAAAGGGGAAAAAGGAATAAAAAAGGAGACAGTGTGCTGACCCTGAATATCTGATATTCACAATCTATGTCAGGAGCCAAGTATTCTTTGGCCTAGAAGAGAGAACTGGGGCCATTTTCTACTCAGAAACACTATTTTCTTTCCTATCTCTAGTAGTTGATAATGTCCAACCACTTAGAATCTCACACATCTTGAAAATTAGTAATCGACGGTAAAGGACCAAGCTCAGAAAAAGGGACCGAAGCAGACCAACAGCTGCTTAGCTGTTTAAACACACCTTCCTCAGACACCTTTGCCCTCTCATTTCAAAGAGGAAGAGCATGCAGAAACAGGCTACTCCCAGAAATTCTCTGCACTTATCCATCCTACCCTATATTTTTACAAAATCATGGGAGACAAACTTGGTAGGAGCAAGAGTTCGATAACTTAGCACATCTTCCCTTTACAAGCTAAAACTCAGGTTTTGATGCTTTGGCATTGTTCTGAAAAGGCACAGTATTTCTAAATTTCTTTTCCTCTGAATTCACAAGAAACCCACCCAAGGCTTAATACAACCAAGAACGTTAATTTCTGAGCTAAAGAAATGTTTGTCATACGAGAAGATTCATTTAATTCAGAAATTAAAGAGAAAAATTGTAGAATAGGCTAACAGAGTATCCAAATACCTTTCTCTGACCAGCCTTATCTTGGGAGATGGGGGGTGGGGTGAGGACGGCCACAGAAACGAAATCTGCTCCACTAACCACAAACAAATGCTAACAATCATAGCTACTTATCAATCGGTGAAGAGAAAGCATACCCTCCAGTTCATCTTCAATGACCGCGTGTTTGGAGTGTGCACCAGTAGAATGAGGGCACACACAATAGCTCCTGATTTATAGGGGTCGTTGCTGACTCAAGTGGTTTTAATGATTTTAGAATACTTCAAAACAAAAGCTCCAACCAAGGAAGCAGAATCTGGGCTAGGACAAAATCCATTCTGCCTCGCTCTGAAACGATCATGTTGGAAGTTATACAAACCCTAACCGGCATCTAGGAAGATGAAAAGAGCCCACACAGACAGAACCATTGTTTTATTCCTCAATATGTTCCCTACCAACCTTCTACAGAAAAACTTGGGGTAAATAACCCTCTGATCAATATACTTTCAAGAAGTAGGTGAGCTTCATTCATCATTCTTTTAAATCTCAACATATGCTTTTCTATATTAGTCAAGTTGATTGTCACGTTTCAGTTGCCAAATTATTCCTCTCACACTTTCTAATGTATGATACAAACTTTTAATTCATCTGCCCAACAAGCATCAATAACCATTTAAACATAGGAGCCATTCAAACGGAGGAGACTCTTCAGAGGCCCCACTTAGTTGCCCTCCAGGTCTAAGTGGAGAAGTAATACCATGAAATATTAGGATCAGGCACCATCTTGGGGTCCTCTGCCGAAGAGTGCCACCCCGACAGAATTGAATAAGGGCTGAATCTGAGCGGAAAGAGGATCTTCACCCTTCTTAATATAAACTTAAGCCTCATCTAGCACCTCATTCATTGCAGCTGGAAGACCTGAGAACTAAGGGCACCACATAAAAGCCGGTGATTAGCAGAGACACAATTGCTAAAGGCTCCACCAAAGATGCCTTTAGAAATGTTGAGATACATAAGAAGTACAAATGAATGCAGTCATACATACATGCTAAGGCCTCTGCTGCTGTTGCTGCTTATCTAGAGACACTGCAGACAGCTCAGGTTTACCACAGCTGACAGGCAATGAAAACAGTCTAATATACCGCCTGCTCTCTCCCTTAAATCCCTTTTTGGAGATCAAGATAAACACGTTCTTCCTTTCCCCAGTGCTTCAGACATTTGACTGAAGTGGCAGAGCATTGTGAGGTTTTGTGCAAATGAAATCACTATGTAATACTGAATGAGTATAGTATTTACTTGTCAGGATATTTGTCAGCACGGGCATTGAGATTTCCAAGTTTCATAGATGCAACTTAGCTCAATTTCTTAAAAATTGCTTTTGTTCTGATACACAGTGTTGCAGAACCTTAGACTTATAGGCAAATATTTGTAATCATGTGCTGAAGATGTGAAAAATAATGATGCATATTGATGATGGAATAAAAAATGAAATCTACCGCTGTTTTCCCCACTTCTTAAACAATCCTCTGTGGGTCAGGGCATCTTCTATTTAAAGAAGCAGGGAGTACAAAATTCTCCTGCATCTAAAAATTAGGCTATACAAGCTAAGTCCTCACACCATCCTCCTTATTAGGATATTTCCATTCTCAAGAGGATATGAGGAGGGGTTTTGTAAATTTACTGAGCAATTGTCATCACTGGATTTCATCCATGATTCTAGATATTAAAGTCACTCTGGGATATGCCAGGTTATTGATAAAGGTTTTGCTAAAGCAGGAACAGAGAACAGAAATGGGAAAGAATAGAGGGAGTAGGGAAAAAGTGGTAAAATAGGGACAAAAGAAGGATGAGAAGAAAAGGGAAGGGAAGAGAAAAGAGGAAAGGGAAGAAAAAAATGCAATTGCTCATCCACTCAGTGCTGCTAACATCCTCCTCCCTGACCTGAGAGGACTACATTTTTAAAAGCTGACAAGTAATTCAATCTCCAATTAACAATTTTAAGTGGCGCAGCACATATTACTGTGTAAATGTTTCTCCAGGAATATATCCAAGGGTGAATGGAATTAAATCTCTAGAGACAGAACCAGTGCCTGTGTGACCAAGAATATTTGAGGGTTCCAAAATACAGTTTCTTAACACACAGCCACAGGGTTGTAACTTCTTTTCCCCACCTTTACTGCTATTGCTGTCACTGGCAAACTGGAGTGCTAGCTGGCAGCTGATAGACTAGGGTTGCGGGTAGAAAAGGGGCTCAGTGACATACTGCTGGCAGAAGAGGGAAAAGCCTTTGACTTGAGCCACAGCCAGAGTCAAGACTATCCACTGCAAGACCAAAAACCTCTCAATACCCAACAAATTACGAAGCAATCAGGTGTGCTGAAGGGAAAATTGGGGCAAAGGTATGGTGCTACCAATGGTAGGAAAAGATATTTAGCCAGAGACTGAGATACAGGCTAGGAATAACACTGGAACACTCTTTTTTTTTTTTTTTTAAGACAGAGTCTCACTTTGTTGCCCAAGCTAGAGTGAGTGCCATGGCATCAGCCTAGCTCACAGCAACCTCAAACTCCTGGGCTCAAGCAATCCTTCTGGCTCAGCCTCCCAAGTAGCTGGGACTATAGGCTTGCGCCACCATACCAGGCTAATTTTTTTCTATGTATATATATTAGTTGGCCAATTAATTTCTTTCTATTTATAGTAGAGATGGGGTCTTGCTCTTGCTCAGATTGGTTTCGAACTCCTGACCTCCAGCAATCCGCCTGCCTCGGCCTCCTAGAGTGCTAGGATTACAGGTGTGAGCCACTGCGCCAGGCCAACACTGGAACACTCTTTGCCGAGGTGTAGGGCTCAATGGAGAACAGAGGGACGAATTAGATGGCAGAAAGACAGTAAGGGTTTGAAGGTGGAATGGGGAAGGAGTAGAGAAGAGCCACCTGATAGTTTTCCTGTCGAATGGATGAGAAAAAGTATAGGTTTCTGGAGAAAAAGCTGACTTCGAAAAGAAATCACTCATCCCAGGGATTGCCAATGGGTCATTTAGGTAGAGATGTGAGAATTCGGACAATGAATTAATTCCAAATTTGAATATTGTTGAAATTTTGAATAAAGTCTGGTTTATTTAGGAATAACTTACATATATTAATAGCAAAACTGTCCATTGTAAGGTATACAATTCTGTGAATTTTGACAAACACATATAGTCATATAACCACCATCACAATCAAGATACAGAGCATTTTCATCATCCCAAAGTTTCCTCATGCTCCTTTGTAATCAGTCCCCTCCTCCCAACCACTGATCTGCTTTTTGTCCTGACAGTTTTGCCTTTTCTAGTACAGAAAGTTATATAAATGAAGTCTTATAGTAAGTATGTAGCCCTCTGAGTCTAGCTTCTTTAGGTTAGCATATTGCATCTGAGATTCATCCATGCTGATGCAGGTATCAGTAGTTCCTTTGTATTGCTGAGTAGTATTCCATCTCATGGAAATGCTACAACTTGATCATCTGTTTCCTATCAGTGGACATTGGGGTTGCTTCCAGTTTTGGGGGATTATGAATAAAGCTGCTATAGATGTTTATATGCAGGGTATTTTTGTGTGGATAAGTATTTTAGTGGGTAAATATCTAAGATTGGGATTGCTAGGTTGTATAGCTAACTTTACACACATATATAGATCTCTTTAAAAAACCCATCTTTTTCAAAGTGACTTTATCATTTTGCATTCCCACCAACAACGTATGAGAGTTTTGGTTGTCCTGTATCCTCAACAACACTTGGTATTTGTCAGTTAAACATTTAAAAACAAATTTTAGTGGTGTCTAACTGTGGTTTTAGTTTGTATTTCCCTAATGAATGACAATAAGCATCTTTTCACATGCATATTTATCATCCTTATATCTTCTTCGGTGAAGCGTCTGTTCAAATTTCTTGGCCATGTTTTTAATTACTGGGGTTTTCTTATTATTGAATTATTGAGTTCTGAGATATATATATATATTTATTTATTTTAAGAGACATGGTTTCACTCTGTTTTACAGGCTGGAGTGCAGTGGCTCACTGTAACCTCAAACTCCTGGGCTCAAGCAATCTCCTTGCCTCAGCCTCTTAATCCCAGGTAGTAGGGACTATAGGGATATGCCATCGTGTTCAGCTAATTTTTTTTTTTTTGGTAGAGATGGGGTCTTGCTACTGCCCATGCTGGTCTTGAACTCCCCAGCTCAAGCGATCCTTCCACCTTGGCCTTCCAAAGTGCTGGGACTACAGGTGTGAGCCACCATGCCTAGCCTGAATTCTAATTCTTTCTACATTCTGCATACTAGTATTATCAGGTACGTGTTTTCTAAAGACAGATTTTTTTTAAAAAAAATCCATATTTGTCAGTCACTTCCTACTGGTTTTTCTGAATTGCCTGGTGCTAGAGGCAGATGGCAGTATGGTGTGACTAACCACTGTGCCCACCAGTAGCCAGGCTCCAGAGTCCAGGGCTTGCTTGTGCCTGGCTTCTGGGGGATTAGCACTGACTCTCCATCTCTGTGGCCCTTTGTTTGTGTTTCTCACTGACAACTGGTGGGCAGCAATTTTATTTTTCCCTTAGAATACGTGAAAAGTCTATTATTATCTTTTAGTCTAAACTTTAAGCTCCATGAAAGCAGGAATCATTTTTGTATCTCCACAGTATAACAACATCTTTATAAATAGGCATGCAATAAATGCCCATGAACTACCAGAATTCGTAGTGCTTTATAAAAACCCAACTTTGATTTATATCTATATAAATCACATAAAGTTGCATAAATCACAAATTTACATCTATAAATGAAAGATGTCTTTTATATTAGTGTTACAAGGTGTAGCAGCTTTCTTAAACAATATGAGTCTTTCAATTTTCCTACCATTTTAGTTTTCCCTAGTGTAGACACTGTTTTTTTCCTCCTTTCAAAATTCTTTACCTGGGCTAAAATTAAACTAGTAACTCTCTATACTGCAAAGTCATATTATATTAGGGTTGCTCTACTGAGCTGCATAAACCTGCTTTATCTGTTAAGAAAAGGCACATTTTACTAATGGGTCAGACAGAAAATGAAGATACTCAAAAGTTGATTACATGTTCCAATGGTCTTGACTTCTCACATTTGCATCTTATGCTGTTGGTTAAATTTGGGTGGGTTCTTTTCCTCAATAACACTAATTTCTCAATTTCTCAGATATGCATACTATTTTAAAAGGCTTAAATCCCAGACACTGAGACATTATTAAAATTAGGAACCAGTCAAGAATCAACCAGAAAAATTTGAAGCCTGGGCATGGTAATCTGCAGTTCAATCTAAAAAGCTCTTAAAGCTTCTCCTTTCATAATTCAACACTCCTGACTGTGTACATTAGCTGATTAGACTGTGTGATGATGGTCACTCTGAATGAAAGGGGACATTGCTAGATTTGGATCCATGCACAGGGGACATTCCTTAGAATGATGAACAGCCAGGAGTCAGGTTTCTAAACAGTCTCGTTTCCCACATCTTTATCATATTCACACAGCAGTCTGTGCACAGCTAGTGCCCAGGTCTGTCTTCCTCCTAGAAAAGACTGGAGTCCTTGCATTTCTAATCTACCAATGTGTGCAGTTCTTGCACTTTTAATTTATGAGTGTTTGGGGGGGACCTCTCTGACTTGGGAACATATTGGCTCGGTCTAATGCTTGGAGATTATTAAACTTGGAGCTATGCTCCACTATCAAGTCTACAGATCTTTTATTTAGAAGATATGGTGCTCTAAATGCACAAAGAGCTCCCTGTCACCTTCACATTAAAGCCCCTAGTGCCTGGTAAATGGAATTATATAGCTGTCATCTCCTTTCCCCAAAGTTTTAAGAGTACAATGGGCTCATTTTTTCACACTCCATCCCAGCTTCAGAACTAAGAGACCTACTTTGTATTGATTTAAGGTCTCAGAAATAAATAAACCTGCTTCACCGCTGTGATTCACAACAAATTCATGATACACTATTGCATGATATATTTCAAGCTCTTGCTCTGGCTCTCTTTTTCCTCTGGTGAGTGATGGGGGAGGTGGGAGGTGGTAGGGAGCTGCAAAGCTGACAGCCTGATGGTTATTGGAGATGGCTGCTGACTGCAAATCCAAGAACAGACACTGCTGGAGGAATATGGGATTTTTTTAAACTGGGGGCAGGGGTGAGAAGCTAATTTACTTGGGTTTCAGGCTAAGGTTGGGGGAGAAGAAAGGTTGAAAGGAGGAGAGGGATTGACAGAGTAGCAAAGCTTCAAGTGAACACTGATCTGCAAAGACAGAGCTATGAACATGAGTAGAAAGAGAGAAAGGTGAAGAAAATCTAACATATGAATGTGTAACATATGACCAACTGGAAAATGAAGAAGCAGAAGAAACTGCTCCAAGGAACCATGTGCAGACTGAAGTGGACATTAGCTTGAGTTCAAGGGAAATCTTTTATTAGAGGCAGAAGTGCTGAGACCCTATGTGCCACAGAATGTGTGAAATAGAGGCATTTCTTTATTCTAATACTCAAGAAGCACCAGAATCCTGGAGGTTGAAATGGACTCTGGAGATAGGGTAGAGATATAATGAAGGTCCATATGGATGAAGTGAGCCAGAGACTGCTCACTGTTTGTGTGTCCTTAGGGCTTTGAGTATGTCAGTCTACATCATTTTTATTGATTACGCCAAAGCTTGGATCTGCAAATACAGCACCCAAAAAGACCCATCCTCCAACCGTGTATCAGGATCCTCACTTCCAACAAGGCAGGTGATGAGAAAGCAAGAGATAATCGGGCTCCAAAAGTCTTACATGACACTGTGCAGGCGTCCCCTAAGGTTCCATGGAGTACTCAAAGTGGAATTAAGTTTTAAGTGCTTCTCTTGTAATTACTATTTATTTCTTCATATTTTTAATTGGCAAGGTTATTTATGAATCTAATTTCTTTTCTATCTTGGAACAGTATTTTCATCTTTACTACGTTTGTTCTTGAGACAAGACCAAATTCTGAACACAAAAGTACATGGGGAAGATTTTGGCTCCATTCAATTACCTGTAGGTCACACCATAAAACTGAGAGTTTCTTTGTTAAATTTTGAACACTATTTTTAAAAGCAATAAGTTTGTCAGTAGAGGGAAACAGATTTTAGCCAAATAAAAGGAAGAACTTCACATAGATGAATGGGATTGGCCTCCAAAAGTACTGAGCTCCCCTTCGGTTGAATTTTTCAAGCATAATTAAATTATTTGGCAATGGCATCAGAGGAAATTCAAGCAATGGTTTGGAGGTTGAACTTTTGAAGATCTTTCCACTCCCAACATTTATAATGGCCACTTGTGATTGGGAATGACAACAACATATAGCACTTACTTTTCTGTAATCTGGATAAAAAACAAGATTAAAAATTTTTAAATCATCATGCTTTATAATTTATATTCCTAATCTCACTGATGTGATAATTTTACATATCAATACTATGTTATCTCACTAATATATAACACCCTAATATGTAATAGCTTTTTTTTTTTTTTTTTTTTTTTTTGAGACAGAGTCTCACTTTGTTGCCCAGGCTAGAGTGAGTGCCGTGGCGTCAGCCTGGCTCACAGCAACCTCAATCTCCGGGGCTCAGCGATCCTACTGCCTCAGCCTCCCGAGTAGCTGGGACTACAGGCATGCGCCACCATGCCCGGCTAATTTTTTGTATATATATTTTTAGTTGGTCAATTAATTTATTTCTATTTTTGGTAGAGACGGGGTCTCGCTCAGGCTGGTTTCGAACTCCTGACCTTGAGCAATCCGCCCGCCTCGGCCTCCCAAAGTGCTAGGATTACAGGCGTGAGCCACCGCTCCCGGCCTGTAATAGCTTTTTGATTCACTTCCCCCAATCTATGCTCTCCCTGCCCCAGTATAACACAGTTCCCTGGCTACAGATCAATATACATCTTCATAGCATCACAGAATACTAGAAATTAAAGAGAATTTATGAGATCCTCTGGTCTTCTACTTTAAATGGGAAATATGCCACAAAGAAGAAATTTTACAAAGAAGAAATTAAAATTTTGCAAAGAAGATATTAAAATCCAAATTGTAAATGGCAGGGAAGGGATTGATCAAAAGTTTTTTTTATTTTTTAAACTAAAGGTCTGTAACTCCAAAAAGTTTGAACATATTTACATTAGGTTTCAAATATGATAATTCTTGATTCTATATATTCAATGCCCTAAGCAGGGCCTCAGAGCTTTCAATTTATCTAGAATCTCTGAACTGGTACTTGTCATGGGTTCTCCAAAGTTCTTTGTCTCTAAGTCACCATAAACACATAGGCTCCCTTATAGAGTGAGAGACAACTTCTGTAATGGAGCTCTGTATGGCAATTGCATCCTGCAAGATCTCCAAACCAGAGCACTCAGGATAAGGCTGCTGGCAGATCACAAAGACTTACTAAGAGTCAAATATAACCTACTGCAGTTTTCTACCAAACCTGAGAAATATCAAATGAAAAACAAACAAACAATCCCCCCAAATGGGGCCAGATTTACCCATATTTTGTGTGTGTACAAGTGGGGAGGGAGGGTTTGGAAACTAAGGAGATCTGCCTATTGCAATCATTTCTGAGAACTGATTCATAATACTAAAGCAAGACATATTCAGAAAGGAAGCTAAAATGCCCTCTTTAGAAAGGAGAGTGATCCCATCTGGAGCTACGTGAGTATAGGGGATTGTCTATTGTGAAAATAGGTAGTTAGGGACTTTTAAAAATGCAAATTGTTGGACTGATCCTTAGAGTGATTATGGGCTATTGTATCAACAAGTCCTTGGGGACTCTTGCAGACAGATGACTGACATATATACTACCCTATCATGACCGAACATGGTGCCTCTCACGTTAATGGCTTTCCAAAGTGCGTTGATTATCTTTAGATAACATCTATTGGGAAAGTCAATACATGAATGTACTGCCACAGTGAGGACTGCCGTCTACCATTTTCTTGAAGGAATTTTTTCCTTCAGAGAATCAAAAAGTATAGAGAATATTGTGTTTGCATATTTTTTCCAGAGCTTGGATAATGAATTGCAATGAGAATGGACCCTAAAAGCACCTTAGAGAAGTGTCAGTGTTTCACCTGTATTAATCCATTCAGTCCTCATAATGACCCTGATACATAGGTACTATTATTATACCCATTTTACAGTTAAAAAAGCTATAACTCAGAGAAGTTAAGTAAATGACCCAAAGTCACAGTACTAGTAGGTGACAGAGCCAGGAATTTAACCTGGGCAGTCTGGCTCTAGAGGCCATGATCTTAAGCTCTTTACATTACGGAAAGTTACAATGCTGCCCACCCCTACAGTGACAACTAAATAAGCTCTCTTTTTCTTCTCTGGCCTCCATCACTCTGTTACACTGTATGTCACAGAGCCACGGGTGAGCATGGAGACTGTACAGTGCAGCCCCTGGAATGACAGACAAGTCTTGCTCATGGGAGGAACTCTGGTACTGTGCCTAATAGAGTCAGCTGTGACAACAGCACATTTCATATTGCATAGCTACATAAAAATGTGTCTATGAAAACTGAGATCCAGAGAGAGATTTGGCTTACTTGTACTAAGTCTCAAAAGCAACATTAGCAGAATTAGCTCCTTAGAGGACTAACAGCCCTAGCTACACCCAACATACAGTTTCTTTTTACCTTGCAGATTCAGTGGAAATAGGGGCCTGATCTCACTAAAGGGGATGACAATATGGGATTTTTTTTTTCCTAAAAGAGAAGCAAAGCTTTAAAATACTTACAACAAGGAAGTCACATATCACCTCCTGAGTGAATCTATCACCTACATATCCCCACCACTGGCACATGCCTTGCCTCCACAGGCAGTTCCTTGTCCAGAGGACAACCATAAACTGCAGATTCTAATTTCTCTGTATACGGAGCGGGCACTCGCCAAGTCTCGCAATAGACTGAGAGCTACAGGCTCTAGTCTGTATCAGGGTTCCCTTACAACGCTAGGTCTTTCCAGCTCTCTGCCACCTAATACTATGTTAAACATACTAAATAGAAACTGAGGAGTTTGTGGTGGGGGAGGGGAAATAAATATGAACATTATTGTAAATGTCCCAATGGTACCCTGATTTGGGAGTTTATGACTCTGCAAATCATCTCAGCTCTTTAAGGGTCTATCTTTAGTTCCCAAGTATACAGGTTACTGCCTTTGCCAGGCCAGCATGACTCCCTTCAAGCAGGGTAATCTGCCACATCCATCAAGGCTGCCCTTACCACCCAGAGAGCATTGTGAGAAATCTGCCACCCACAGCCTACATTTCCCACAGTTAGAATCCTATGGTCTACTACTGTGAGTGACATGAAACAGCAAGATCTTAGAAGCTTCTCTCATTTATGTCATCATTCTCACAACATTTAGACAAAAAGGAAAATGACTAGGCCACCTTCTCTTCTTGGGCCTTATGAACGCTAAGCACAGAGACCTGAGCCTTCTTCAATGAAACTTATGGACATAGAAGTTCATGTTCTGACCCTGCTCTAGTCTCTGTCAATGGAACCAAGTTACTTGCCCTCCTACAGTTTCAGCTTTCCCATCTGTGAAATATGGCCCTGATACCACTAGCCCACTACAGAAGACAGCAAGGAGCCAGACATATGTTCCTGATTTTGAGTTTCAAATAGAGCCACTTAGGCTACTTCTAATCACCAGTCATTACCTTTAGTTCAAATGTCAAAGGCATTTCCACAACACTGAGGATAATCCAGATACTGTCTCTCTCCTCAACTTGGCAATATTTTGAATATTTTACAAATAACTTCAGGTAAGCAAGACAGACATGGAAGAGTGGAATACATAGGTACTGAGGTCACAAGGGGAGAGGGTTAAAAATACAAATGTGGGAAGCACTTTCTGGTTTTGGAACAAAAGACACAGTAGCAAAGGATGGTGTCCAGGAATAAAACATGTAAGTGTACAGTAAAACCACTGAGAGGAAAAAAACAGAAAACACCAGAATTATTTGTATTTTATATGCAGGTTATTGCTGTTGGCCACAAAAAGAAATCCTGTAAAAAGAGTCTTTCTCCCAGAGAACATTATGGGATAAAAAAGAAAAAGAAAAAGAGTCTTTAGAAGCAAAAGGTAAGAAGGTATAAACTAATTAAAAACAGGCTAACGACTGGCAATATCACCTGTATGCTGAGATGGAGTGTAGCCATAAAAGCTTGACGCACACTTGCAATGTATTAAGTTGGGAATATGTGTCTCTTCAGCTTCATATCTATTAAAGGAACAAACAATTTACATGTTGCTACATTACGGGAGGATGATATGTGGAGTGTCAACCCTTTCTCTTCAAATCGAACCATGTTAAGGCAAATCAATGATGGGGTTTGGGAGGATGGGGTGGGAAGGGGAAAAGCAGGGAGAAAGAAAGTTTGTAAAAAATCTCTGCCTCAGCAAAAGTTTTCATTAAAATTTTAGACAAATGATCCCTGTGTCCTTCTCCCTTGCTGCCTGGGGCTCCATGCTATTTCTATGCAAATAACAACCTCGTGGTTTATATCTTATTATTTCCACCGGAGCTGCAGCGACATGACCTGAGACGTGTAAGAGGTGCGGGGGGTGGGGGCCTGGGGGGGAGGAACCGGAGAGGAGAGAGAAAGAGAGAAACAGAGAAAGAGGGGGGGGGAGAGGGAGAGGGAGAGGGAGAGAGAGAGAGAGAGAGAGAGAGAGAGAGAGAGAGAGAGAGAGAGAGAGAGAGAGAGAGAGAGAGAGAGAGAGAGAGAGAGAGAGAGAGAGATGGAGTGGGTGTTCACTCAAGTGTGAAAAAATATTGTCAGGAGTGAGCGTCAAGAACAAAAAAAAATTGCAAGGATAACGTGTTTATTTCAGTCCCCCACCCCCAACCCCCCCTTGCAAACCAGCACCTTTTAAAATTCATTGGGCATCAGGCGATCATGCACAATCCATCTGCTTTCACTTTATCATTTGCATTTCATGCCTCCTGGCTTTTGATGTGCTGATACTTTGATGCAGTCAGGAGACGCACATTATCATTATTTCAATTTTCAAAGGGGTCAACGGGATCGGCACTTGCACACACAAGATTTTTTTTCCCCTACAACCTCTGCTCACCCCCTCTTCTTATTCTTCACCCCAATGTTTAACATAAAGGATGAAGGCTCAAAAAGGCGGGGGTCAAATGTTTGCAGTCTAAGACTGTATATAAGCTTACATATATTGCCTATATTTCCACTTTTACACAGGTAAATACTATGAGCAAAATGGCCAAGGCTTAAGAAAGGAGGCTCTACGGTGTTTCAAACACACAAAGACGTTCTCATACATGGATACTCAGGGAGGCACACAGAGAAAGAGAGGGAGCTATAGCCAGATACAGACACAAAGAGACTCAGAGAGATCAGCACTCACACAGAAAGAGATATGCACTCAGAATGACTTGCACACACCCAGAATATGCGACACAGAGAGAGCTACAAAAAGAAAGGCAAACAGAGATGTGGAAAGACACCAGCACACACAAAGACAACATGCACAAGGAGAGAGTCAGAGGAAGCTGTCTGAGCATGGTAGCTCCTGGATACTTTCCTTTTTCATACTTGATAAGCAAAGGGGCTGATAGGACATTTTTAATGAATTTGCATGAAATTGGGTGTCTCTCAGCAACATGGCTCTATACTTAAGAGGTGATGACATGAAGACAGTGAAGCAGGCAGAGCAGGATTAGGTAAGTAATCACTCCCTTCAGCTAAAACTGATCATGTCCTTCTGGAAGTGAGCATTGTTTAGTAAGTTAAAGCTATAGCTTTATTTGTCTTCCCCCCCTATAACCAGGCTTTTCCTTTAGCAAGCAGCCCGATAGGCTAGAAAGAAGGTGGACATAATGAATTTGATCACCACAATTTGACCAGATTTTAAGGAAAAAAATCCCTAATATTTCCTTTATGACACAAACAAAATTTGATGAGCAGGTTTTCAAACAAAACAAACAAACAAAATAGCCCACAATAACCCCAATAATATTTTCTTTTTGTAATATTCTTTGTATATAACATTTTATGGGGGGAAAAAGAAACTCAATGTAACAACATACATTTCAGAAATTAGGTCTCTGTCCAGGTATGGTAACACTATGGAAATACAGGTATCTTATAAAAATCCTATCCTCACAGATAATGCTACCTAAAATTCTCTTCAACATTCATTAATATATCATTCTAAGAAGGTATCCAAAAGAGCAACTTAAAAAAATTTTTAAGACTCAGCAGTTTCTCCTGTTGCAATAATAATCTTCAGTAGTGGCATTCACAATCTTTATTTCTAGGCTACTCTCCAAACTAGGAAGAGGACAGACAAGTTTGTCATTGTTAGCACTACTCTGCCTTTCCTTGGAGAGAAAAGCAAACAAATCCAAAGAAGGTTACAGAGGTTCATATGAATGCAGAAAGCAAGCTGATCATGTCAAATGATTCCCTAATTTCTGACATCTCCAAAAGTTAACTGGATCAATAGAACTATCAACTTTTTCTAAATGGGAATGATAGGATAGGATACTTAGTTCTTATTCTTCTATTTGAAAGTCAAGGCTTGATAAAAACTTCCTGCAAGTCTAGTAAACACATACAATTAAGTATGTGTATTAACTCCATAACCTCAATCACCAAACCATGAGAGAGGAAAGGGGAACTAAAATTTTAATGAAGGCCAACACTTTGTGCCAAGTACTAGGTACTTTTACTTATGCTTTCTCATTTGAGTTCTACATAATAATAATTATTATTAATTTATTTTTTTGAGACAGAGTCTCACTCTGTCACCTGGGTAGAGTGCAGTGGCATCATCATAGTTAATTGCAACCTCAAACTCCTGGGCTCAAGCAATCCTTCTGCCTCTGCCTCCCCAGTGGCTGGAATTACAGGTGTGCACCACCATGCCTGGCTAATTTTTCTATTTTTTTGTACAGACAGGATCTTTCTCTTGCTCAGGCTGGTCTTGAACTCCCAGCCTCAAGGAATCCTCCTGCTGTGACCTCCCAAAATGCTAGGATTACAGGCAAAAGCTACTGCTCCAGGTTGTTTTTTTTGTCCACAGAAGTTTGTATTGTGGAATTTGTTTTTTGATCTCCACATTATTTAAAGGTGTAAATTATTAACACTTTCAACAGATAAGAAAGCTGAAGAGCTGAGAGGTTAGTTATATAAATTGCACAAAGGCAATCAGCCCCCAGACTATTCTATTACATATTTTTGGCTCTAAAGAGAAAGCAACTTTCCTATGCCTTCAAAGAAGTCAGAAATGCATTGTCCTTTATATGTTAAGGTATTCTTAGATAGTTTTCGTTCTTACACATAATGATCTCACCATCCATTTTTTTCCATTTAGAAAAAGCCCCTGTGAGCTTGGATTAAAAAGGCATAAACCTTTCTTTGGAAGATAAATCTCTATACCATACTCTTTCCAGTAATCCATCCACCTATCTAACTACTCAATATTTACCAAGTACTTCCTCTGTGTACAAGAGTCTACCATAAGTCTACACTTATGGTAGACATGACATGGAAGAGTACTAATGGAGTCATGACATGACATGACATGACATGTGTAGACATGACATGGAAGAGTACTAATGGAGTCAGAGACAGCAATCTCTTACTAATAGGAGAAAAAACTAATTTTTTCTTGAGAAAAAGGGAAGGGGAGTAGGAGCGAATAGAAGTATTTAATTAATTTTCAGTCTTTCTAAAAAGGCACTAGACTGCAAGCTCTTTGGAGCAGGGGTTTTATATGGTTTGCTCACTAACATATACACAGAGCTTAGAATAGTGCCTGGCAAATGCAGGTACTCAAAATATTTGTTAAATGAAATTAATTAAAAGGCAAGACAATGGGCAGAAAAGATGGAGGGTGGAGGTAGAAGGCATGCATTGAATGGCTTCCCTCCAATTAGGATCTTGAATTAAGAATTCACAATAATCTTCAACCAGCTTCATATACTTCTCCCAAACCCTAGAAACTTACTTTGTTGAGAGCCCCAGCTCCTGTTAGAATTAAGTGAGAATTCTCAACCTGGATGGTTCTCTGTCCCAGCCGGACAAGGTAAGCTCCAATCCCAATGGCTCGGCACGTCACCTTAAAAAAGAATAAATTTTACATGTCATATGTTTATGTCCTCTCCCAAGCTGTAAGAACTGAGGCTTAGACATGTAAAATCCACATTAACAGAAATAAACATTGCTTTCTATGAAGTCTGATTAATAACAATACAAAAAACCAATTTCCTGGTGAAAGAAATGAAAAGATAAAATTCAATGATTCTAGTATTAGACACTTAAAGTCTGATAGAATATTTAGAGAAGTTAAACTAAAGGCTAAAATGAGGTGCTAGATTTACTTGGGAAATGCAGTTATTTACATTATTCTATCTTCCCACTATCATGCATGATTAAAATAAAATTGTTGAGATACAATTTTCAAGAAATGCTCTCATTGAGGCCGGGCGCGGTGGCTCACGCCTGTAATCCTAGCTCTCTGGGAGGCCGAGGCGGGCGGATTGCTCGAGGTCGGGAGTTTGAAACCAGCCTGAGCAAGAGCGAGACCCCGTCTCTACTATAAATAGAAAGAAACTAATTGGCCAACTAATATATATAGAAAAAAATTAGCCGGGCATGGTGGCGCATGCCTGTAGTCCCAGCTACTTGGGAGGCTGAGACAGAAGGATCGCTTGAGCCCAGGAGTTTGAGGTTGCTGTGAGTGAGGCTGATGCCACGGCACTCACTCTAGCCTAGGCAACAAAGCGAGACTCTGTCTCAAAAAAAAAAAAAAAAAAAAAAAAAAAAAGAAATGCTCTCATTGGGACTGAATAACTGTGATGGGGCAAAATGAAACCTAGCCACACAGCCAGCTCTTCAAAAAATTTCACAATCTGGGAAGATTTACCAGGCTGATGGTGATGATCTCATCATAGGCCAATGACGATTCTCCAGCAATCATTCCAGAACCTCGAAGATTCTCTGCTCCAATGCCCTCTTCTTTCCCAATAATGTCTGTTATCTTGTACCTATTGGATATAATAATGCTAAATTAGAAAGGTTAAACACAGTAATAACAATCCATTAAAAGAATAATCACCTCCTTTGAGTTGGAGCTACAAAAAAAGAGAGTTAAAAAGAAAAACAGTAAGAAAATTTAAAAAATAAATAAAAGAATTATTTAATAAAAGGCTGCTAAGGCCGGGCACGGTGACTCAGGCCTGTAATCCTAGCACTTTGGGGGGCCGAGGTGGGCGGATTGCTCGAGGTCAGGAGTTCAAAACCTGCCTGAGCATGAGCGAGACCCCGCCTCTACTATAAATAGAAAGAAATTAATTGGCCAACTAATATATATAGAAAAAATTAGCTGGGCATGGTGGCGCATGCCTGTAGTTCCCAGCTACTCGGGAGGCTGAGGCAGGATCGCTTGAGCCCAGGAGTTTGAGGTTGCTGTGAGCTAGGCTGACTCACTCTAGCCTGGGCAACAAAGCAAGACTCTGTCTCAAAAAAAAAGGCTGCTAAAAGCATACTCAAAGCTTATATTTAACACCAGGGCTTTATACTCTTCTGTTTATACTCTTCATTCATGTCTTTCCTTCTTAGCTTGGTGCCTATTTCACCTAGAAACAGTATGATATAATAGAAAGAGCAAGATCTGGAATTAAGCGGATAGATTTAAATCCTTGCTCTGATACATCAGCAGTGTGACTCTGGGGATAATAGTAACTTTTACAAAATGGGGATAATGATATCTACCTCTAAGGACAGACATGAGAGTTAAATTAAAGCAACACATAGATGGCCATCAGATTTTAGATGCCCTCTCTTATGTTCTAGAACAATTTTCTTAAAAGCAAGGTCAATGTATAGCTCTATAATAAGCAATAGGCATTAAATCAACAATTTTAGACAATTTTATATAGGAATAAAAAATCTGAACAGAGAGGTAGTAGGCAAGGTCGGCGCTGTTTCTCAAGTCAAAAATCCTACAGTGAACTCCCATTCCAGCTCCATCATAAATATCAAGTGTATATATGAGGGTCTCTGGATATAGTCCTCTGGAGGGGCAGGTAGAATGTATGTAGAAGTGAAATGCTGACCAAGTTGTCCAGAAAGCATCCTGTGGATCTAGTGGGAGTCACTCATCTGTCTTCCTGGCAGGGGATTAGGAGTGATAGCTGATAATGGGAAATGGGAGATGGGGAATGCAACTAATAAAGGAAAGGAAAAATACAAAGTTGGAAGTAGAGATGGGCATATGTTATTTATTGTTTCATGTATACCTAGAAGGCTTGGCACTGGGCACAGTTTTATAAATTGAAATAATAAATAAGTATCCCATAGAGGCTCTTAAACTACTTCCCCCCATCCTCATATTTCTCTGCTCCCTTCTTTATTTCCAGCCCTCCATCAATTCCTTCTCTTTGCCCTTGCTGTTGGTCTGTGACTTTGCATCTCTGCTTCCCAGATTCTGCTGCCTTTCTATTTTTGGCCTCTCCCAATAATTCCCTCAATTTTTCCATTTGTTCTGTATCTAGATTCTAGATTCTAGAGTTATGTCAGACATGAAGCTAATCTCCCTTAAGGGGTTAATGAACCACATTAATTGGGGGGAACTGGGGTCTTTTTATAAGGTCCACATGCCATATAGTCAAAATACTCAAGGGCCCACTCAGACTTGCTCTGTAACAAAAGCAATATATAAAATCAATAGCTTTCACAGACACCAGTAATAAAGAGTTAAAAACTATAATGGGGAAAAGAATCCCATTTAGAGTAGCAAGAAAAAAATGCAAAATATTTAGAAATAAACACAAAGAAGTTGGCAGAATCCCACCATACCCACATTGTGTCCCAAGGCACCAACCACAGTAAACTCCCAAGGGCGCTACAGGATATTTTAAATTTCTCAGAGAAGCACTATGATATGTGATATCTGTTGGGCCCCATGTGAACTACAAGCTTTAGGTAGTTCACAATTTAACATTAGAATAGTGCTACATTCCTTTTGACCATGTCCTATCTTTGCAAAGCCAGGTTTGTGCACTTTCTGTGAAAAAATGCAAGTTCTGTACAAAAATCAATGAAGAACAAGAAACAAAGGTGGCTCTATTCAAGCTGATTCCAAGGTTTGAGATGTTGTGCAGACACAAATTAGTAACTATAATTACTGAATACAATTGTTATCAATTTATGTGTATTATTTTTTCAGATGATTATTAAGTTGTTAGGTCATAATAAATTCTTATGAAGTTGTTTGGGTTTAACTACTTAACAAGCAGAAACATTAGGCATATTGTCTAGCCCAGGGGCGCTCTGTATTAATCACTGAGACGCTAAGGTTGCCACAAGCCAAGAAAGTTTGGGAACCTCAAGCATAACTCATATGAAGAAAACAATAAAACTTAAAAAAATACACTTGAATAAATGGAAAAATATACCATGTTTCTTTTTGGGAAGAGTTAATATTCTGACGATGTCAGAGCTCACTAAATTAATGTATAAACCTAAAGTAATTTGAATTAAACTCATTGAAAGTTTTTGGGAATTAAAAAAAATGAGCCTATATATATATATATACACACACACACACACACACGCAAAGGCAAAAATAGGCAATAAGACTTGGGGAAAAATTAAGAATGTGAGAAAATTTGTCCCACTAGAATAGTTAAAACAGTGTGGCATTAGCTCAAGAATAAACAGAACAAAAACCATAAAAGTATGAATTATTCAATAAATAGTACTGGAACAATTAACACTCTGGAAAATACTTGCAGATAGATTATAAAAATGTTCAACTTCACTGGTAATCAAAAATACAAGTTAAAATAACAATTGTTGTTTTTATCCTATTTTATTAATTGACAATAATCAATGTTGGCAAGGGTAAACAAAAATCAAAGAGGGGAAAATGTCTTATCATACACTCCTGACAAGAATGCAGACCTTGGGGGGGGGCAGTTTGAAATTACTCTTAAAAACCCTTAAAAATTAACTTTTTGGCCAGGCACAGCTCACGCCTGTAATCCCAGAACTCTGGGAGGTTGAGGCAGGAGTATTGTTGAGGCCAGGAGTTCGAGACCAGCCTGGGCAATAGAGTAAGACCCCCATCTCTATAGAAAAATTTTTAAAAAATTAGCTAGTATGGTGGTGAGCACTTATATTCCCAGCTACTTAGAAGGCTGAGGCAGGAGCATCACTTGAGCCCAGCAGTTCAAGGATGCAGTGAGGTATGATTATGCCCCTGTACTCTAGCTTGGGCAACACAGCAAGACCCTACCTCTAATAAAAATAAATAATTTTAAATATTGACTTTTTGACCAGCAATTCCACTTCTAGAAATTAAACCAAATAGAATAATCAGAACTTTTTAATTCCTAAAAGTTTATATAAAAGAATATTCAGCACTCTGGGAGGCTGAGGCGGGCGGATAGCTGGAGGTCAGGAGTTTGTAAACCAGCCTGAGAAAGAGCAAGACCCCATCTCTACTATAAATAGAAAGAAATTAATTGGCCAACTAATATATATATAGAAAAAATTAGCCAGGCATGGTGGCGCATGCCTGTAGTCCCAGGTACTTGGGGGGCTGAGGCAGGAAGATAGCTTGAGCCCAGGAGTTTGAGGTTGCTGTGAGCTGGGCTGACGCCACAGCACTCACTCTAGCCTGGGCAACAAAGCGAGACTCTGTCTCAAAAAAAAAAAAAAAAAAAACAACAAAAAGAATATTCAGTCCAGGGATATCACAGTGAAAAATTAGAAACAGTATGAATGTTCAAAATATATTTATTATGATAAAATACTATTAAACATCATATTCTCAAATAATATTTTAAGAACATATAAACCCCCCAATGCTAAACTTGACTGGCTTAAAAAAATATATAAGAAATTTCCCCAAAATAGTTTTTATTGAAAAGAACAAACCATAAAAGAAACTCTTATCCATTATAATCCTGATTATATATAAAAAAGTGTATGTATTTAGGAAAGACAGCAAAAATATAACATAAATTCATAATTGTAGTCTCAAGGTAAGACTGTGGCTGATTTTCACTTTTTTCTTCCTAATTGTTACATATTTCAATTTTTCTAAAATGAGTATTATAAATTTTAAAACCTCATTCAATAACAAGATGCTTCACCTAATAAGTAGTAGAACTAGGATACGAACTTAAAGCATTTAGATTATATAATCTTCAATGTTCTTCAGGGTTATTATCAATAGTACAGTAAGGAAAAAAATTATCATATTTTAGTATGGTAATTTTTTAGTCATGGCCAAATTATTCTGATACCCATATACCTACCTGGATTCTCCTTCATCTTCCACATGTTCACAATGGACAGAGTTGAGAGCACTGACTCTCTTATAATCTTGAGGGGTCAGATATAAATACTTGTATCCCTGTAAAGCACAAATAGTTTTTAACTCATTATTTGCCATTGTTACCTAACCAGAAAACACACATAATGAAGCTTGTTGCAAAGCTAGCTTTAAACTGCCACATTACTTCTTAAACTATCTAATAGAATGCTAGCATAGATAGGTCTCCTTTGAAAGATGGAAGTGCCCATTTTTTTGTCACCAATTATCCTTGAAAGAAGATACCTTGTAGCTGCAACTCCAAATATATTCCATTCATTTTATTTTCAACAGGGCTAAAGGGTCATTTTCTGATCTTTAGTGACACCTCTATTAAAGATATCAACATGAAATTAAAGAATTGTGTGAGTTACTATTTTTCACTCTCTCAAATCCATAGTATCATGAAAATATATATGAGTAAGGGATAAATGAGAGAATCACAAATCTAGGGGCTTCAGTGTTAAAATCAAAAGTCTACACAGTGCTAATAGTCAGTGAACACTGAACTCATACGTTTTGCTTTTTTTAATCCTAATTCCCATTTACATTTAAAAAATCATACTAACATTTCATAATTGATTTATTTGTATGTATACATATACACACTCACAAAATAGTTACAAAGTACATGTGTTTAACTTAAACGAATTAGTCACTCAGCCAAAAAAAGAAGTAAACAGAGGAAACATTTTAAATACTATGAGAAATTATGCCCACCATTTAACTTGATAAATTTATCTCCCACAGTGATCACAATATAGAAGAGACATGAATCTGCAACTGGTCTTGCATGACTTGTGTTGACACCTTGTAGCACTGGCTGTTGTTAGTATGTCAGTTAGCACACATTTATTGAGTGCCTATTATGTGCAGAGAACTGTTCTAGGCACTAGAAAAACAGAAATGAATAAACCGGACAAAAATTCCTGGTCTTATGGAACTTACCTTCTAGTGGGAGAGTCAGAATATACGCAAAATAAAATAAGTAAAATGTATAATATTAATGGGAATAATATTTCATGAAAACAACTAAATAGCTAGGTATAGTGGCACATGCCTATAGTCCCAGCTACTCTGGAGGCTAAGGCAGGAGGACTGCTTGAGCCCATGGGTTCAAGGCCAGCTTAGGTGACATATTAAGACCCCATCGTTTAAAAAAATTTTTTTTTTTTTTAAAATAAAGTAAAGTAGAGAAGGGGGACAGGAGAATTAAACTCACTAAAAAATGTCATTTGAATAAAGACCTGTGGTGCTAAGGAAATGAGACATAAGAGTATCAGGGAGAAAAGCATTCCAGGTACAAGGACTAGCAAGTGCAAGTACACTGAGGCATGAGTGTGTGCAGCAAAGAGGCTGTAGAGCCAGTGTATGAAATGGTGGGGGAGAGAGAACGCAGCAAGAAACAAGGGCAGAGTGGTATTGGAAAGCCAATCCATGTAAGACCTCGTAGGTAACTATACCATCTTTGGCTTTTACTTAAATGAGGTGGGAAGCCATTAAAGGTTTTTAATCAGAGAAAAGCTTTGAGCTGTTATCTCATTTATATTTTAACTGGATCATTCCACTTTCTGTTGAGAACAGACTTTGGGTGGGGCAGGGTTGGGAGCAGGAAGGCCATTTAGGAGGCTACTGCAATATGCACGTAAGAAAGTTAGACTACTGTGTAGCAGTGGAAGTGGTCAGACGTGGTCAGATTCTGGAAATATTTTGAAGGTAAACATGTAAACAGGATTTACTGACGTGTGGTGTGCAAGAAAAAGAAAAGTCAAAGATAACTCTTTTACTTAAACAAATGAAACAACAAAGGTACCATTTTGTTGAGACAGAGAAGACTGGGAAGAACAAATTTAAGGAGGATTAGAAGTGACATTTAGGCAGATATAAGTAAAGATCTTGGGTTTGGATATATGAACTTGATGTTCAGGAGTAAGATATAAATTTGGAAGCTTATCAGCTTATACAAGGAATTTAAAGCTTTAAGAGTGGATGTGATCACTAGAAAAAGAGAAGAGGTCCAGGGACCAAGCTCTTGAAACACTTTTTTTCCTTCTACTCTACTTTCTATATTGGCTATCCTGCCAAACCATCAGGTGAGAGGGCACTGTGTCCTGGTGGGGTTGACACTGAAGAGTCTAGAACTTCTTGGTACTGCCATAGCACCTACGGTCCTGACATCTGTCTCCATTCATATGTTTTTTAAAAAAACTGAGATAAAATTTACATAACATAAAAATCACTATTTTAAAATGTATGACTCAGTAGATTTTTGTATATTCAGATGTTACACAACCATTACCACTAATTCCAGAACATTTCCATCACCCCAGAAAGAAGCCCTGCACCTGTTAGTGGTCACTCTCAATTTCCAAACACTTTTTTTTTTATTTCGGCATATTATGGGGGTACAGATTTTAAGGTTTCAATAAATGCCCATTCCCCCCCTCCCCTCACAAGTCTGAGTCTCCAGCATGACCATCCCCCACATGGTGCACATCTCACTCATTATATATGTATATACCCACCCCCTTCTCCCCTCCCACCTGCCCAATACCCTATTACTGTAGTACCTATGTGTCCAATTAGGTGCTGCTCAGTTAATACCAATTTGCTGGTGAGTATATGTGGTGCTTGTTTTTCCATTCTTGGGAAACCTCACTTAATAGTATGGGTTCCAGCTCTAACCAGGAAAATATAAGATGTGCTATATCACCGTTGTTTCCAAACACTTTTTAAATGAATTTATTGAGTATAATTTACATGCCACAAAACTCATCAATTTTAAGTGTTATAACTTGATGAGTTCTGACAAATGTATACACTTGTGTAACCACCACCACAATGAAAATATAGATGGTTTCCATCATCCACTGAAATACTCTTACACTGAAAAAAGGAAAGGTTGGCTGGGTGCAGTGTCTCATGCCTATAATCCTAGCACTCTGGGAGGCACAGGCAGGAAGATCACTTGAGCCCAGGAGTTCAAGATCACCTTAAGCAAGAGAGAGATCCCTCTCTACTAAAAAGAGAAAAATTAGCTGGGCATTATGGTATGCTCCTGTAGTCCAAGTTACTCAGGAGGCTGAGGCAAGAGGATAGCTTGACCCTAGGAGTTTGAGGTTGCAGTGAGCTATGATGATACCACGGTATTCTACCCAAGGTGACAGAGTGAGACTTTGTCTCAGAAAAAAAAAGAAAGAAAGAAAGAAAGGCAGCAGAGCAAACTGAGAAAGAGGAGCCAGGAATGTAGAAAGATGAAAAAGAGACTCTGGGGTACTGAAGGCCAACAGAAGAAAGTATTTCAAGGATGACAGAGTGACCAACTGTGCCAAATACTACTGAATCATCAAATAACTAAGATGAGGACTGGGAAATCACCATAGAATTTATCAACATAAAATCATTGGTGACTTTGACAAAAGCAGCTACCGTGGAATGGTAAGGGTACAAGGTTAAATAAAGTGGGTTCAAGAGAAAACGGAAGACGAGCATCTGGAGACAACAAGAACAAACAACTCTTTAAAGAAGTTATGCTGTAAATGGAAAGAGAAAATGAGGTAGAGATATGACAAGGAGGGGTGTTTGCCTGCTAAAAGGGTAGATCCAGTAAAGAAGGAAAAGTGATGATGCAAGAAATAGTGCGAAGGCCAGGGGTGGTGGCTCAGCCCCATAATATTAATGCTTCAGAAGGCCGAGGTGGAAGGATCACTTGAGTCCAGGAGTTCAAGACCAGCCTGAGTAAGAGTGAGATCCCATTTCTATAAAAAATATAAAAATTAGCTGGGCATGGTGGCATGAGCCTATAGTCCCAGTTACTCATGAGGCTGAGGCAGGAGGATCCCTTGAGCCTAGGAGTTTGAGGTTGCTGTGAGCTATGATGACACCACCGTACTCTAGCCCAGGTGACAGAGTGAGACCCTGTCTGGGGTGGGTAGGAAAGAAAGAAAGAGCAGGAAGAAGCTGGCAAGAAGGGAAAAGATTAAGTATAGAGATAAGCCTTAAAGCAGGAACTATTCACCCAAAATATAGGAAAAAAGGCAGAAAGTAAGGGCACAGATGAAAATATGTGGGAGTTGTAGAAACTCACTATTTCTGTTTTCTTGGTGAAATGGGAAGCAAGGTCTGATATGAGCTAAAAGTGAGGATTGGGGAAGAAGGTCTTAGAGGTGTGGGGAGAGAGATGTAAAATCATCAACCAGAAGGTTAGTAAACTTGAATTTAAAGTAAAATCACTCAACAGAACTGTGCTTTTCTCCACAGCTGTGCAGGTGTAGGCACGGGAGTATGCAGAACTGCATTTAAACAAGGTTTTTGTAAGGCAGAGTAAGCAGAATGAAGAGAAAAGCAACAAAGCTAAAGGTGAAGGAAAGGTAATGATTACAATGTGATTATAATGACTAACCCATGATTGACCTTGGGATTTAAGCTATATAGGAATAAAATGAGGGTGTAAGGAAGGAGAGAAGAACAGAAGAGAAGTGGCAGGATCAATAGTTATAAGTCCTGGTGAGTTCAAAGGATTGTTAGACTTGAAGCATCAGATAGAGTGAGCTGGAAAGATAGGATGGAGAGAGTGGCAAAGGAAGTGATGCTTGAAATTGAGATTACAAGGAATGAGAGGCTGAGCTAGTGCAGAGGGTAGGACCATTCCAAGAAGGCGGCAAGGATCCAAGAGGCCAGATTATGGGAAAGATCATCTGTGTGGAAATAGCAACCAGCAAGAATTATCACACGAATAGCAGTATTGGAAAGAGTGGCAATGTGCCAGGAACTAAAAGATGCAAAGAATGAGAGGGAGTGACCAAAGGGTTGGGAAACATTACAGTAAGGAGAAGTGATGGTATGGCACAGTCTGATGACATGATACTCAAAGATGGGACTTTTTTCAGGCAGAAGGGAGAGGAAAGGGCCTGGAAACAACCATGAAGATTGAGGAAGATTGTATTCCCCATTCAGGCTCAGTAGTACAAAAGACAGACAGAAATCAGTTGGTACTTAAGAGGGCTGTAGGGGAAGCAATGTCTTTAGGGGAGAGACAGGTTTCACGTAGAGCAAGTAGGTTGGAAGGTGAGGATATAAGGGATTTTGTTTGTGTTGCTGTTGTGATTGCCTTTGGGGTCTTCATAAATTCTTTGCCTAGGCCAATGTCTAGAAGAGTATTTCCAACATTTTCCTCTAGAATTCTAATAGTTTCACACCTAAGGTTCAAGTCTGTTACCCAGCTTGAGTTGATTTTTGTGAAAGGTGAAAGGTGTGGGTCTTGTTTCAGTCTTCTACATGTGGCTATTCAGTTTTCCCAGCACCATTTATTGAATAAGGATTCTTTTCCCCAGTGTATGTTTTTGTCTGCTTTGTCGAAGATTAGTTGGCTATATATGGGTGGGACCTGATCAAATCAAAAAGCTTCTGCACAGCCAAAGAAACTGTCAAGAGAGCAAACAGACAACCCATGGAATGGGAGAAAATTTTGCAAGCTACACATCTGATAAAGGGCTGATAACTAGAATCTATTTCAAACTCAGGAAAATCAGCAAGAAACAATCAAACAACCCTATCAAAAAATGGGCAAAGGACATGAACAGAAACTTCTCAAAAGAAGACAGAATAATGGCCAACAAACATATTAAAAAATGTTCAACATCTCTAATCATCAGGGAAATGCAAATCAAAACCACAATGAGATATCACTTAACTCCAGTGAGAATGGCCCTTAGCAAAAAGTCCCCAAACAATAAATGCTGGCGTGGATGCGGAGAGAGAGGAACACTCCTACACTGCTGGTGGGACTGCAAACCAGTTCAACCTCTGTGGAAAGCAATATGGAAATACCTCAAAGCGACACAAGTAGATCTGCCATTTGATCCAGCAATTCCACTACTGGGCATCCACTCAAAAGATCAAAAGTCACTTTATGAAAAAGACGCCTGCACTCGAATGTTTATAGTAGCACAATTCACAATTGCAAAGCTGTGGAAATAACCCAAGTGTCTATCAATTCATGAGTGGATTAATAAAATGTGGTATATGTATACCGTGGAGTACTACTCAGCTTTAAGAAACAATGGTGATATAGCACCTCTTGTATATTCCTGGATAGAGCTGGAACCCATTCTACTAAGTGAAGTATCTCAAGAATGGAAAAACAAGCACCACATGTACTCACCAGCAAATTGGTATTAACAGATCAATACCTAAGTGGACATATAAGAGTAACATTTATCGGGTGTCGGGAGGGTTGGGGGGGGAGGAGGGGATGGGTATATACAAACACAATGAGTGAGATGTGCAACGTTTGGGGGATGGACACGCTTGAAGTTCTTACTCGAGGGGGCTAGGGGGCATGGGCAATATATGTAACCTTAACACTTGTACCCCCATAATACGCTAAAATAAAAAAATAAATAAAAATAAGGGATTTTGTTGATGACTGACCGGTAAGTCCTGAAGCCACAATGAAATCATTTAAAGAAACGTATTTTTGGTTTAGCAAGTATTATGCTAAATGCACACACATGCTATTTTATCTAGTGTTCAACCAAAGAAATAGCGATCTGTTTTAAAGCTGAAGGAAAAACCAGGTGAACATATTGAGAAACAATTTTTCTCTAATATAGTGTCTTAAGGAATTTTTGTTAAATAATTTTGTTATATTTAATTTTTACTGTAAGTTCCAACTTTTCAACTTAAGCCTCTACCTCTTGCCCACTCTCTACACATGTATACACACACACACACACACACACACATAATCATATAGCATCATGAAGTATTATCTTTTCTCAGTCTATACCTTGTAAGGATCCTCGGGATCTACCCAGGCCACATGAAACATATGACGGATTTCTTCTGCCAGTCCAATTCTTGCTCCACTGTTGGCTGCTACATAAATGCGTGGAATACCCTCTGCCCTGGCAAGTTCTGAAGCTCTGAGAAACAGCAAATCCTCTTGAGGCCCAAAGGATCCAATTCGGTATGTGATGTCATTGCCAATAACAATGATATCTCGGCCTTCTGGATACTCAGGACTTTTCAGGGTCATTTTCCAAGCTACCATGCCAATCTGCAAAGGCATAAACAAACAAATGACTACAAGTTTCTTCCATGCACACTTTTTTTTTTCAGGTTCCTTGAGGGTATCAAAGCATACCTAGACACAGCCTTCATGTCAAGATATGCATTGCTAAAGAGCCAAGGTCCCTATGGGAAACAAAAACAAACATTCTAGTATATTGCTCTAGATTATGCTGAGAACTGCTGGCTTACTATAGATCTCAAAGCTTTCTCAATTCCTTCTTTAGGCCTGCTCAAAGAAGATAGAAAAACCAAAGTCTAGCCCGGGCATGGTGGCACATGCCTTTAATCCTAGTACTCTGGGAGGCCGAGGCAGGTGGATCGTTTGAGCTGAGGAGTTCGAGACCAGCCTGAGCAAAAGCGAGACCCTGTCTCTACCAAAAATAGAAAAAATTAGCCGGGCATGGTGGTGCATGCCTATAGTCCCAGCTACTCGGGAGGCTGAGGCAGTAGGATTGCTTGAGCCCAGGAGTTTGAGGTTACTGTGAGCTAGGTTAATGCCACAGCACTCTAGCCCAAGCAACAGAGTGAGGCTCCGTCTCAAAAAAAAGAAAAGAAAAGAAAAGAAAAGAAAAGAAAAGAAAAGAAAAGAAAAGAAAAGAAAAGAAAAGAAAAGAAAAAAGAAAAGAAAAGAAAAACCAAGTTTAAATGCACTCAAGATGCCTGTGGAAGAATGCCATGGCAATGGTGATTAAATCCAGAATTCTCGTTTTATTGCCCTATATACTAAGACACTATTTCCATCTTTTGTAAGATTTGTTCCAAGAAATCTTCAACACATAAAGGAACAGGGAGAGGATTACTTCTCATGGACTATACACTTTTTGTTATCCACGGTCCTTTTACTATCCTCTGGCATTTGATAGGAATAACAGAAACACTCTTTACTGGCTTGCTTCAGCTATCGTCCATTTCTGCAAGAATTTGCTATTGTTCAACACTGCATCCTTGTGACCATCTCTTGCTGCTTTCTTCCAGCACCAGAAAACCAAAGGATGCAAAGAACTAATCTCTTGCTGTACTATGATATATGTAAATCTCTGATCTCTGTTCAACAGCATCTGACCAGCCACACAAATAAATGATGTTAACTTAAAAGGCAGAGATGACATGTCTCTTTCCAACCTCTCACGGCCCTGTCCTGTTTTAATCCCCTTCTATATGAAAACTAGTCAATCCTTCTACTTGTTTATTTGCAAGTTTCATTTCTTTTCTATTCACTCATACTCTAGTTACAGCTGCAGTTTTTCATGTCTGCCTGTCTGTTTCCCCCATACCTGGATAAGTAATGTTTTCCATTCTTTTGTTTTCCCTTTTTTTCTGTTTCTCGCCCCTTCCCCACACCCATTACTTGCCCCCAAACAGAAAGCCAGTATACCAGATGAGCATTCTGGTCCTGCCTAATGGACCCCAGCCACATCTGCAGCCTTGGTCCCTCATTCTCAGGCTGCTGCATATCACCTCATTGGGGAGCTGGCCATCAAGAAGGGCCATTAACAGATGTAAATAGCAGCATCCCTGGAAAGCCACATGCATCACCCAGACTCAACCGGGCCAGTGATCATAAGCTCTGAGTACACATTCCTCAATCCAATTGCACATCCACTGTAATCAGGCTGGTCGAAGCTTTCCACACAGCTATTTGTGATTCGCAGCACTAAGAAATATATATATGAAATACCCACAGATAAATATAAGCTATTTAATATATCACGCCACTGGCCAACTACAAATAAAAATGGATATAATACACCAAAAAAATGCAATCGCCTTCTGAGCTAAAGTATTACTCTATCTGCTCATTAAAGACAGAAAAAGGAAGGAAAAGTATATCATCCAAAAAATAGAACATAGAAACTCCCCACATCAGGATAATTTTGGTTGTGGTTTTTAGGAAGCTAGTTAATATAATGCCTATATGTGGAGATATATTTTAACTGCCTTCTTATGTTCCCCTCCAACCTCAAATCTCCTTTGTTTTTCAGGAAAGAAAAGCTAGTTTCTGTCTACTTTCCTCTAAATGCATTTATTGTTAGGAAGATTGGGTTTTACACCAAATTTTATGATATATTAACCATAGCCACCTAGGCCAGAAGCAGCTTAGATACAAGCCCTGAAAAATCTACTTCAGCATTTGTGTACTAACGTAAACATTGTGACAATATGGCACTGGGCAGGCAAATAATACTCTTAACTTTCATTAGTACCTGGGGACTGTAACTGTGTCACTTGGGCAGTCAGTTCAGCAATTGGCCAGGTCATTATGCTTGCAATATTGACTTCTAATTAGGTGTCAACACAGTAGCACCAAGAACTCACTACTCTTTATCAATGTCTTTCCAAAGTGTGTTCCTCATCGACTGCCCCACTCTTGCCTTAAAAACTAGTAATATGGAATGGAGAGTGTTATACCAGTCTTAGTACAATAAGATTTGTTATTCAAAGATATTCTGAGTTAGCACAATGGATAAACATCTAGCAAAGCATCTGTTGCTCAACTGACAGTAAAATTTAGATTTCATTGCTAGTCAAAGGATAGGGCATATAATGGTGAACATGGCCTCTGGAGTCCAATAAGCTTAGATCTAAATCCAGGCTTTTTAACTTATTAACTGTGTGATCTTGGGAAATTATTTAACTTCCTTGAGCTTCAATGTCCCCACATACAAAATTAAGAAAATAATACCTATGTGTTTGAAGAACAAACTGTTGGAAGCAGAAATCTATTATACTAGCTTCAACATAAAAAGTTTCAACTTTTCTCTCCTCTCAACCTGTCCAAATCTTATCCATTCCAAAAGATTCATTCAAATTCCATTTCTTCAGTAAAGCTTCCTCCAGACTAAAGTGACCCCTCTTTTTTCTGGTCACCTACTTAGACCTAGCGTAGAGCATTCATTTGAAAATTAATCATATATTACCTGAGACTGCTTTTAGCTTACCATCTTGAACCATTATATCATCTCCTCTAGTGCCTTGCAGGATCCTTACACATAATACGGGAGTAACAAATTCTTGCTAGTTCTAGTCATTTTAAAAAATAATAGTTGGAAAAAAGTCAACACCAAGGGTTTAGAACATTGTCCATAACTTATATTTAGGAATCATAGAATGAGAGTCCTAAATATCATTAAACTATTTTATTTTTTAAAAATAACAATAATAGCTGCTATTAAAAACTGAACATTTATTACATGCTATACTATACTAAATAAAAGTTGACAATACTCATAGTGCTCAAGAGCTTAAGCTGGGGAGTCAAATTATCTTGGTTCAAATCTCAGTTTTATATTAGCTGTATACCTTTGGACACAACCTCTTATAGCCTCACTTTTTCCTTTTATAAAATGGGGAAAACAGCACCTTTCTGGAGTGACTATTTTAAGGAACCATGTTAAACCAATACAGAGCTTGGCATATAAAAGCCCCCAAATATCTACTATTATTATTAACTAATATTAACTATTATTATTGCCACGAGGAAACTGAGGCACAAAAGAATTAAGTAACTTATTCTTATAGTTAATGTGAATTGTTTATTTTTAAAATAAGGTTCACACAAAAAGAAATTGTATTTCCTTTACTAGAGAAATTCAGGAAGTATGTTCCAGATTAGTTTCACTGCCTTTAGCTGAATATAATGTGGAAGATGAACATCCATTATAGTACAAACATAATTGCCCTTGACCCCTAAATGCTATGTAGTATCCTGGATTGGATCTCGGAACAGAAAAAGGATGTTAGTAGAAAAACTGGTGAAATCTAAAAAAAAGTCTATAATTGTACCAATGTTGATATCTTAAGTTTTCATAATTATACCATGGTTATGTAAGATGTTACCATTAGGAATAGCTGGGTAAAGGGTATACGGAAACTCCCTATTTTATCTTTGTATCTTTTCTGAAAATCTAAAATTACTTTAAAATAAAAAGTTAAAAAAATATGATATAAGCTTTTCTGGAAGAAAATAAATTGGATAGCAAGGTCATTATTAGTGTTCTGTGCAATCTTATAAAATAATGGCTATGAAGACTATGAATAGCATTTTAAAGTACCCATGATGTAATACTAAATTAGAACAAGTAGGATACAAAATTGCATGCACACCATAGTAATTGTGAGAAGCAAATCAGTGTAGCAGTTAAGGGCACAGACTCAGAGTCAGATTCTTAGACGATGAAGTTGAATCTAAGAAAATCTGAGAGAACCGAGACTCAGTCAGTTTTCTGGCCATATAACCTTAGGTAAATTACCAACCTTTCAGTGCCTCAGTTTCTTCACTAGTAAAATGGGAGTAATAACAATCTTCTGCACAAGTTTGTTGTGAGGACTAAATGTATGTTAAGCCCTAGAATGGTACCTGACACATATTAAGTACATAGTATGTATTCTATTACAACTCTATCAATCTAAAGGCATGTTGGGGCCGGGCACTCATGCCTGTAATGCTAGCACTCCAAGAGGCTGAGGCAGGAGTGCTTGAGGTCAGGAGTCCAAGACCAGCCTAAATAAGACAAGACACTATTTCTACAAAAAACAGAAAAATCTGCCAGATGTGGTGGAATGTGCCCTTAGTCCCAGCTACTCAGGAGGCTGGTGCAGGAGGATCATTCGAGCCCAGGAATTTGAGGTTGCAGTGAGTTGTGATGATACCACTGCACTCTAGCCCGGGCAACAGAATGAGACCTTATCTTTATATATATATCTCCATCCCCAAAATAAGTTTTTTTTTCTTTTTCTGCACATATCCTTGGTATAAAATAAGTTTTTTTAAAATCCCCAAATAAAGAAGAAACATAGCAAAATGAGATAATTACTAGGATGGTAAGACTGTGTGTTTTTTCCATTTTCTAAATTTTCTTGAATGTGTTTATACTGCACTGATAACTTTAAATTTTTATAAATTAAAAAATAACTGAGAGAAGAAGACTACCAAATACTTCTTCACTGGGTGATAGGTACATAGAAGTTTATATTATTTATCCCTAGTTTTGTGTGTGTTTGAACATTGCCATAATAAAAAAAAATTTTAAAGGGGGAATATCTCACCAGCCTAATGGGTTTCTCATATTTTAGGGCAGGTGTCCTCAAACTATGGCCCTCGGGCGACATGTGGGTGTTTTTGCTCGTTTGTTTTTTTACTTCAAAATAAGATGTGCGCAGTGTGTGCATAGAAATTTGTCCATAGTTATTTTTAAACTATAGTCCGGCCCTCCAATAGTTTGAGGGACAGTGAACTGGCACCCTGTTTAAAAAGTTTGAGGACCCCTGTTTTAGGGGAACTGATTCTAGATTTTAGTCATACAACAACAGATCCTATTTACATAAAATTAGAGAGATATAAACATATGAAAATTAAAAACCAAGACTCACCTTAAAGGAAAAAGAGTATCAAGAACTATCTTAGTTTGTTGGGACTATCGTTTCATTTTTTTAAAAAAGTGTTCTGCAATGATGTGGTAGAATGTAAACATATGCATATATAGGTTTATACAATATTAATAGCTCTACCTGAGAAGTAACTGCTTCAGTGTTTTTCTGGTCTGATGGTTAAATACATATTTATACTTTTAAAGTCAATATTTGTACAATAGACAAGAACAGTGCCTATCAGCTAAATACATATTTAGGACTGTACCACATGTATTACAAACATGTACTAAAATCGAAAGCTTATATTTATACAGAGCCTTTCATCTTGAAGGAGACTAAAGAGCTTTACAAACATATGTACATAAAAGGACGTTTACACTGATAGGCAAGGTATCAATTCACTCACTCCCCTATTTCTTCCAGCAGGCCTGGGTAAGAACACCTGGTGTCAACAGATGCAGGTCTGTAACAGCTGCAAAGATATATAACAATAATCCTGTTGTGATGCATGGTCACTAAAAGGAGGCTTGCAACTTGAGAATAGCGACTGCTCTCCTCCTGTGTAGAAGCAACACAGCCGTTTCCAGCCTTGTGTTTTTAAATTATTCTCTTCCAAACTCAACTAATCACTTGACAAAATTGAATTTGATACTGGAAATGGTTTCTGAATGCAAAATACTTTCTGTCTGATGATGAAAACTAGGTTGGAAAACGCTTCCCCCTGCCCTGGTTAGATTTAGAAGAGGAAAAAAAAAGGGTCACAACATTCAGGAGAAATGGTTCAAAATATTCTATCTAATAATAGCTTTGTCTCAGAGGATTAGGTCATTACTTCAGAAGACAGTCATATCCCCCCCCCCCCACTTAATTAGGACACTGTAAGTTTTTCAGTCAAATTACTCTATATAGATGGGGCTATCTATATTATATACACAATGGAGATTTCTTGTTGCAAATTCTGTAGTCACTATAAAGGTATACACAAGTGTGACAATGTGATTAGAAATGTGACATTCATTGATTTTGCCTAATATACAAAGCACCTAAGCCCAAGCTGCCTTGTATATTAACTAAGGAATAATAAGGAAAATTCCATCACTGAATCTTCCTTTTTTGTCTTCTCTTTCCCCCTAACCTTTTTACCCAGGTGAAACCTGGTGAAAATGAGACTCCAGGGCTAAGGGCCGAAGGAAGACTGACGGCTAAGAAAGTAACAAAAGGGCAGCCTGTAGCCTGCCTGTGAGTGGGTGGGTTTATGGTCTATGGGTTTCAGACTCAGACTGGCAGTGCCAGCAGCTTCTTCCTTGACCACTGCCTCTCTCAGGTACTGACTAACCAAATGGTCATGGGTCCTTAGCAAATTATGTTTTCATTAATATAGCCATAAATTAGTTTTAAAATATTTAATTTCTGATTATTTTTCATGACAGAACATTCCAATGAGCAGGTGTTCTTAGGTTGAGGGTTATCAACCTAAGCTAATTATCTTAAAGTGAAAAAGAAAGGATCAAAAGAGCTACAGTGAATGAGCTAAGGATAAGCAGAAATAAATATTTGCTTCCCTTATACAAGTTCTAAGGAAGAAAATATTTCTTTGGCCACATTCTGATGCTGGAATAAACATGCTCAAGTGAGGGAGGAGGGGATGGGGAGGAGAAAGCAAGCAGAAGAGAACAGTCTTATTTAACTGTTTTTATGTGGGTAAAATGATTTGTGCCACAGTATTTCCATAAGAAGTGGGACCATTATTTTCCTGTAGAAACACATTTGGTTTGAAAAGTATCACTGGACAGGACGTGAAAATCAAACCGAATGAATTATTCACAACCTCCGATCAGAGGTGATCATTATTTCTGATGCTCCAAACAGTGATTAGGATTCTGCCCTGAGATGTCATTTTCTCGCTGAGTAACACCAGCGATACAGAAAAGCATTATCTATCTATCCATATATGTATTTTTTCTCCTGGGAGGACCTTGGTTTAATATTACTATAACAGATAGTAAAAACATGATAATATTAACATTTATTCTGATGGTGCCCATAAATGCCATTAGTCTGACACAAAGTGTCAACACTAATCATGACCCAAAATTAACACCAAAATTGACATCAACATTAATTGTACTATCAGTGTGAATAGAATGTGCAAAGCGCACATAGGCATTTTCCAAGGCTGCTGTTGTTACCACAAAATAAAACAACAATATTATGTTCAACAAAGAAATCTGAAGGAAAAGCTAAGGGGCAAAACATGCCAGGATTTTGGTTTTCAAGGGTGTAAGAAGCATCCATCAACTCTAGCTATGCTGTGGGAAACAGAAAGGGAATATTTTTGCCACGGTTACCTTTCTTATCTCTCTCCATTTTTGATTTCAGCTGTAACAATATCTTCCTTTACAGATTAAACAGAGGTTAAACCATGGCTGAGATGTTGAAGCTTTATTTGTTATTTTCCATGCCAAAAGTCTAGAACTTAAGTTTTTTGGCACAGCCTCCAGTAGCTATTGTTCTAATTCTGCTAATGCCAGGAAGATGACCACCCAGTAGCATTATAGGGGATCCTAGAAATGTCATAGCTGAACCAGACCCAGGCATCAGCTACATCATAAAGATGAGAAAACTAAGACCCAGAGAGAAGGAATCTGAACTTGACTTCCTTTTTAGATACATAACAAAATGTTATTTTTTGCCCCCATTTTGTATCTTGCAAAGAATATTAAATCTGTACTTTAATTAGATACTATCAAAAAATAATTATCATTTTAAGGTTAACTCACGTTAGTCTAATAATAAACCATACTTGATGAAATATCAGAAAATACTGTATAGATCTTTAAAGATGTATTTTTAAGCCATAAGACAATGCAATATTTGACTTAATTTGTGCCATTTGGAAAAGCCATGCTGGAAAAAATGTCCATGCCTTTCTATATTGTATTATCTGCCAGATATCACGTTCCATTGTCTAGTGTTGTATGATCACATAAAACAGCTCAAAACAATTTTCTTAACAGCTGAAAAACTTTTTTCATGCTTGGATAATTCAAAAATGTCTGAACGAACTTACCTTAACCCCTCTAAAAAAGCAATAAAAGGGTAAGAAAAATATAACTTTAGAGCAAAAAATTTCATCCCAGAGGTAATTCTTTGAAAATGTTAGAAATAATATTTTAAACAGGAGAATTATTTCTCCCTCTAATATTTATATACACAAAAACCACAGTAATTTTACATATGCACACACTGTAATTCAATAAGCATTCAAATTTTTTTTTAAAACATGCAATGGAGCACATAGCCAGTGGTATTTGAGAAATGGGGCACAGGATTAATTGGTTGATATGGAAATTAAACAAGTTGGCCTACTATAGTTCCAGAAGCCTTGCCCATTAATCATAGGAATGAATGTTGAACTCCGGTGCTCCACGCTACACCTCATCCTCTGGTGTCATCTGTTGCTGTCCTGACGTTCATTATTGCCTCTAGTTGGAGCTGTAAAGTTTCTTGACTTAGGGTATTATGTCACATCTTTTTTCAGTAAAATCTTAAAACTTAAGACATGTACAAAAGTACATTATTTTGTTTAAAAGCTATCTCTAGACTTACTTTTGAAAAGAACTGAGGAGTTCTCCACAACTGAGGAGCCCTCTACAAGTAGGCCAATGGAAGCACTAGGATTTTCAAAGTCAATCAAGCTTTTTTTTTCCCACAGAGTCTCGCTCTGTCACCCAGGCTAGAGTGCAATGGCATCATCATAGCTCACTGCAACCTCAAACACCTGGGCTCAAGCGATCCTCCTGTCTTAGCCTGCTGAGTCGCTGGGACTATAGGCATGTGCCACCACGGCCGGCTAATTTTTTCAATTTTTTGTTTTGGTGGACATGGAGTCTCACTCAGGCTGCTCTTCAACTCCTGGCCTCAAGCAATCCTCCCACCTCGGCCTCCCACAGTGCTAGGATTATAGGAGTGAGACATCGCTCTCAGTCTCAATCAAGTTTATTGACCCTTGGTTTGCTACCAAAGGAATGAGTCAAAACTAATCAACCTGATGAGAAATCTCCAACACCAATAACAGTCATTCAGAAGGAATTTTATATGCATCCCCAAAGAACAGTGTCGGAAATTCATTATCAGTAAATTCATGGTAGGGAGACTTATTTTTCAAAAGTAGCCTCAATATTTTTCTAATGAGGGATCCAACTTTGGTTTGGAAGATCATTTTAGGCAAAGATATGTAGCCGAATATACTCACTTAGAATGGAAATGAAAGAAGAAAAGTATATACTAATTTTTAAAAAAACTATCTTACCACATATTCCATAATATATTATTCTCTATCAGGCCTATCTTGCTGAAAGGATTCAAAATGGGGATTCTTCAAGCCCTTGAAGAAAAATAAGGCAAGCATACATTCTGAATGTTTATATATCATTAGTGTAACGTTACCCTTTTCTACTAAGGATCTCAAAGCACTTACATTCATTTGCCCATCTTCAGGGATAAGATCAATGGCAAAGACCTTCAGTCCCTTTTAATATGTAGAACAATCAGCACATAGACCATGGTCTGTTTTTCAGACCCGCTTTTTTAAGATCTATTTCAGAGCTCACCTTCAGAATACTATAATTCAAATATGTCTCTTTTCTAACACATATTTAAAAGACTAACACTGACTCAATTTCCACATCCACATTAGGTAAACTAATTTCAAAAGAAAGAAACAAATGCACAGTAAAATACATCCAAATTAGCTTCACATTCATGGAGCTGTTTTGAGGTTAAATTGAGCAAAACAATGTACCAAAATCTGATGTTAAACTAGAAAAATATTTGGGTATTGTGTTCATGGGAAATGGTCAACCCTTTCCTTACCACCTGATCCAACAAGCATATACACACTCTCTCCAAGCAGAGTTTTAGAGCATAATGATTTCCACTAGAATTTGAGTCCAGGATAACCCAAGAAATTCCTTTGAGAGAATGGGAAATGTCAACCAAGTGAATTAAGACAGAGAGTTATGGTGGTTTTTCTAAAATAAGAGGTCCTCTGGGTTAAGAGGTCTAGCCTAAGAACTGTCAAAATGTATCTACTAATTAATTTCTTCTAATCTTTTAGGCTTATATTAGCTTACCAACTTCCTATCCCTACCCAACTCCTAAATGTCTTTTTTTAAATACTGAAATTGGAGATTTCAAAGGATTATAGTAACATTTTAGTGAGGTGCATAGTCAAAATGGTAAGATTTGTTTAAGCTGGTCAGTAGATGCAAGGGTATTTGTCAAATCACTCTTCATATTTTTCTGGATATTTAAAATGTTTTATAATAAAAAAAAAACTATAGAGATGCTATGCTTTAGTAGTACTGGATGTCAGCCCATTGCCAACAATTAAACACTAATTAAATATGAGTATTGGAAGGGCTGCGCAGTTCCTACTCCCCACTGAACTCCTAATCCTCTCTGTCCCCCCTATTTCACCCTTGTTAAAACTGAAACCAAAATGCTAGTCATGAGGGCTGCTAGTCTTTAAACTTTAATTTACACTCTTCAATCATCCTCTTCCTAAAAAAAATGTATAGAGCCATGATGTAAGGTTCAACAGATCTCTAACCAAAGAGTTAAAATTGTAATTATATATTGTGGGAACACTAGGTAAAGCCTACCATACCTCCTGATAAAAGGGGAAGGACACTAGTGGACACTTCACTGAACAGGGCAATTTAAGAGGTTTGTTTGAATGCTAAGATTTTGAGAAGGAAAAACCCTGACACCTAGTGCCCATCTGAAAAAATGAAGCCTTGGAGCCACCACAATTTTATGTATGGTAGTGTGTGTGGAGGTGACGATCAAATTGCATTCAATGTGGAATACACTTTTCTCCCAAAAAATTTTTAAGAAAAATTTTATACCATGCAAGAATACCAGTCTTTGATTAGCAATCCTTTCTTGGGAATACATGCTGTACCTAATTATTATAACTGCTTCTAAATACAACATCTTCTTTTCATCTCAGCTTTTCATTATGACAGGACTGATGGGAGAGAATGTTAAAAGACTCATGTTCTAAAATGGTAAGGAATACAGGATCCTAATTTCTGCCAGCACTAAAATTACTATAAAAGTTGTCTATCATATCTTTCATCATTGCCCAATTTAGAGATTCTTGATCTAGTTTGCAGAGCTGATAAAGAAATAAAATAAAATAATGTTTATAACTTATTTCAGAACAAATAAGAACACAGTCTTACCAGGCGTGGTGGCTCACACCTGTAATCCTAGCACTTTGGGAAGCTAAGGCAGGAGGTTCGCTTGAGGCCAGGAGTTTGAGATCAGCCTGGGAAATACAGCAAGACCTTGTCTTTACAAAAATAAAATAAAATAAAATAAATTAGCCAGGCATGGTGGCATGCACCTGTAGTCCCAGCTACTCAGGAGGGTGAGGCAGGAAGATCACTTAAGCCCAGGTATACAAGGTTACAGTGAGCTATGATTGTGCCACTCACTGCACTCCAGCCTGGGCAACAGAGACAGACCCTGTCTCAAAAACGAAACAACAAAACAAAACAAAAAAGAACATAGTCTCAAGAAGGCAAGTGTCTTCTTTGTCCTACCAGGCAAAGTTAAGTTGTTCTCTGTCAAGTCTGTTACAGCCCTTGGCTTGATCTTAGCTTGAGCTTTTTAATAACGGGATTTAGTGCGAAAAGCAGCTGTACTGGATTGAGAACTGTTACTCAAAATGTTCCCACCTGCAATTACAGTGTCCACGAAATGATCAAAACAGGTTAGCAAACTGGCAGGAAAATGAAAACAATTCCTCCAAAATCGAGAAGTGGTAAAGTAGAACTGTTGGAGAGCTGCATTTCTTCCGTATCTGGCTCAACAGCATCATTCATCTAGCTGTGTATTTACATACAGTGCCCATCACTGTAGCTTCACAGCAGCTAGAAATGAAATCAGTTAGGCTATGTTGCAATTACATTTTTCTCAATTTTCATCTTTACTCGAAACTATTAAGAAAAATCCTGGACAACTCATCTTTGCAGCTATTTACAAGTAACACAGTTCACAGATTTGTCCTATATCTTTTTTATTCCTACTCTAAATACATACTAAATGCAATGTCATTCAAATCTGACAATGAGAAAGATGTGTTCTCCTATACATTTCATCATGCATTAGTTGGCATTCCTTTAGTAACATCTTTCTTTACGGGAAAGGGACAACTAGGAAAATAGAAAGGAGAAAGTAGCTAACATTGCATCAGAAAAGCTCTCTGTCTCCTACTTTTAACACAGGCACAAATGTTCAAAATGCAGGTCACATCTCTGCTGAAACAGCCAGTATTCTTCCTGAAATGGCAAACAAGTTACCTAAAACTAAATGGAACTGAATAGGTTCAAGTCCTGGTCCTATCACCATTTTACCTATTTGCTGTCCTGGAAAAAAAATAGAGAAGAAAGACTGGCTACCCATATAGCCAATGGTCTGATAAGTTTAGGTTTTCTGCCTTTGATCAAAGAGAAAAGCATCTCAATTCATGGGAAAACTCTGCAGGAATCTCTTGTTTTACCCTTAATTTCTTTTACCCATGTGCTAAGCTTTCAAACTCAGAAACTCTAATCCTTCATGGTAATGCAATACTACCTACAATGATGACCTGGTACAGCCGTCACTTTTGGAGAACACCACATTATGATGATTTAATGTCTATGTAGCATCAATGCATTTACATTGAGCCTTGGCTCTCAGAACATTAACAGGTCAATTTTTTATTCCTTTTTTAATAAAACTATTTCTCAAGGCTCTGTTCAGATGCCCATTCTCTTTGGGACAGGACAGATTTGCTCTAAATCTCATCAGCATGAACTCTTTTCATTCCCCCCACATCATTCTTGGGGTAATATGTAGAGTGCCAGGATCATGACAAACTTGCTCTTTGGCCAAAGAAAATTGAACTGCAATAGCTGAAAGTCAACTTGCCCTGATAAAACTGGGCTCAGCGTGAGGACATACGTCGTACTGACACCTCGTCATCACTTAGGCACAGCTGTCCCTCAGAGTTCTGACTGCTGAAACTCCAACCTTAGATTGGTCAGTCTTTTAGTGGACATGCTCCATTGTATGTTCAAGCTATTGGTAGCGGAGTTTGATACTAATACTGCAACCTCATTCCTGTCATGCAGTGCCCTATAATCTCGCTAAGGCCACTGACTGACTTTACCAGCCATCCTGGGCATTAGTCACTAACTGCTCACAAAAGAACATCACTCTCGTTCCTCCTGAGCTCAAGGGCTCAGAAATAGCAAGCTAACACTCAGCCTCAATCCTAGTCAATCATTTGAAGAAAAGAAAAAGAGAACAAAGAAAATAGGCTACAAAGGAGGGAAAGGTGTAGAACAAGAACAAAGTGAGAACTAGCAAAAAGTCAAAAATTTTTTTAACAAATACTACTAGCTTTCTGTTTTTAAAACTATTAAAGCACTGGGCAAAGGAAAACATCTGGTCCCTATACTAGATCTACTACTCATAGCTATATATAGTCCTATGTTGCTGCTTAACACATCCCTTTCCACTAAGGTTTGTTAGGTCTTATAAGGGTTAAAAAAAACCTTTAATTTTTTTAAATTCTTGTGTGTATGTGTGTGTGTATGTGTGTGTGTGTGGTCTTTGGGTACAGAGTCCCCTATAATAAGACTATTTGTATTCATACTGGCAGAGTAAACACTACATGTTCATGCCCAGGCAGCTCTGTGCTTGTAATTTCAGCAAGAACAGAGCTCTGTCCCTCTGGGACTTCACTATTCCCCCAGTCTCCATTCGCTCAAACACAGAATGAGAGCAGAAAGAAAGCAGGAGAGAAAGATCATGGCTAGAGGTTTCACACAGCACTGCAGCTAGCTTTCACGTGGTCAAAAATCTCATTTTGTGTTTTAATTACATTAAGTTAAAACCATTTTACTCTCAGCCCCATGTTCACAAGGGTGCCTTCCATTCCTGAAGACTACACTATTCAATGAATCAGAATTTAAGTCTAACACAATGAAGCTTTTCTTTGCTGTTGAGGGGCTCACTAAGCAGATGCTGCACACAGCAGTAAAAACCTCTGCTTCAACTTTGTGTGTTGACAAGTATATATCTACTCTTATCAAAATTCTATACATCCTTCCTTCCCATTCTCTTGCCTTTGATATTTGTTGAGATGCTAGATTAGAACTCCTACAAGTCTGATACTCTCCATCTGGTCCAATGCTTGCATCCATCTTGATAATAAATCATCTACTCTTGGCATCCATTGGTATATTACTGAAATAGCCACACTTACACCTTGTACATATAGTAAAATTTTTTGAAAAAGATATTGAATAAAATGAACTACATATTGTCTCCAAAGGTCTACCTAGCCTGTTTATGGTGAACACCCCAAAGATCACTCCTGGCCGGGCAAGGTGGCTCATGCCTGTAATCCTAGCATTCTGGGTAGCCAAGGCAGGAAGATCACTTGAGGACAGGAGTTTGAAACCACCCTGAGAGACCCCCGTCTCCACAAAAAGTAGAAAATTAGCTGGGCATGGTAGCGCACAGCTATAGTCCCAGCTACTTGGAGGCTGATGCAGGAGAATCACATAAGCCCAGGAGTTTGAGGTTGCAGTGAGCTATGATGATGCCACTGTACTCCAGCTTGGGCTACAGAGTAAGACTCTGTCTCAAATAAAATAAAATACTCTCATTCCTTCTATGGAATGAGATATACCTAGGGATTATATCTAAGGTTGAAATAAAAATATCTCTTTTTAGGTTTGTTACCTTGCGATCACTATTATAACTGTACATTACAAACAGTTAAAATCAGGAAGAATCTCAGTGTACGGTGGAGGGTATAATAAATAGGGCAGAGGCTGGGCTCAGTGGCTGAAGCCTGCAATCCTAGCACTCTGGGAGGCTGATGCAGGAGGATTGCTTGAGCTTAGGAGTTCCAGATCTGAGTTCCAGACCAAGAATGAGACCATCTCTGTTAAAAATAGGAAAATTAGCTGGGCATGGTGGCACATGCCTGCAGTCCCAGCTACTCAGGAGGCTGAGGCAAAAGGATCGCTTGAACCCAGGAGTTTGAGGTTGCAGTGAGCTAAGATGACACCATTGCACTCTAGCCAGTGCGACAGAGTGAGACTGTATCTCAACAACAAAAAAAAGCACAGAGCAGAATATGACTTTATATCATTATTAATAGGTTCCCATGTGAGAGGGGATACTAATTCTAGAAAATGCATTCTTGGATAATTACCAAAAAATAGGTTCTCTGTTACTTTCTTTTATGTTTAAACCCCTGGTTCTGATTGAGCCCCTTTGTGAAAAACACATTTATTATGCTCACAACAGTAGCAGATCAAATGAGCTGAGCGTGGAAAAGATACTTTTAAAAAAACACATATTAGTATGCAAGTAAGTATCTAAATCAGGAAAGATGTTAGGCAAAACAATACTTTAAATGTTTTTATTATGGAAAATCTCAAAATTTCAAACATATACAAAAATAGAGTAATCTATTTTCATGTAGCTATCACCTAGCTTCAATTAGCAACTCATGACCAATCTTGTTTCATCTCTACTCCCACCTTTACCCTTTTATTTTGAAGGAAATCATTGCATCTGTAAATATTTCAGTATGTATGTATAACAGAAAACCTTTTTTAAAAAGCAAAATCATAATACCATTATCACACCTTAAAAACTGACAATAATTCCCTGATAGCCAGTCAATGTTCTCTTTCTAAAGAACTCTAACAATAAGACTAGTATTCTGCCTGTGCCATTTTAATCTTAATCAGTACTTATTTAATGGCCACACCCATAGAACGCTGGTTACTAGTGGGCACAGAAATAAGAAGGTGAGGCGAGTTTTAACTACTTACCTCATTTCCTCCTGGAAGCCTATTCATGTGTACCAGCTGACCTTGATCATCCAATACTAGCTCAGTATATGTCAGTATGTCAGATGGCAGAGGAGGTGATGGAAGGAATGCTTGAGTGGACATAGACTCCCAGAGTTTGATCAGGGACTAGTAGAAGAGAGAAGGTTGATTACTCAGTGACAATTAACATTTCAATACAGACAAAAACAATCATTATGATACAGTCGATCTGATTTTCTTTCTTTTCCAAGTGTTCTGCAGAGAATCTAAGCAGTAGACCAAATTCTCCAGCTCCCCTTCTCAGTTAAATTAATTTGTAATTATTTTTTACATGCCAAAAGTCAGGCACTTTTCCAAAAGAGTTAAACTATTGAGCAACTCCAAATCAGCACTACAGCATTAACACACACAAAAGACCTAACACTATCCCAGGAATATTAAAATTAAAAAACTAAAGTAGCATCAAATCCCTCTTACAAAAAGGAAAACAAATCCTAAACAAATTTGGCAATAGAAGAATATTCAGGAAAGTGGCATAACACTCAGCTAATGAAAAGAAAATCCTGGAAGGTAAGAATAAAGTTTTTTATTCTAGAAGTTCAGGGGAAGAATCTTCTAATATTTTTCATAGCTATAGACCCATACACAGGAATCAGCTAACTAAATGTACATGACTGTTTGTAAATGTGCAAATCAATTCTGCTCAAATTTGAGAAAACAGACAGACACACCTATTCATTATAAAAACATTTCCAACTTACTATAAATAAAACAAATCCTTCATGAAGCAGAAACTAGTTCAGTTCTTTCTTTGCTTGCCTAAAGCAACATTTAAAGCCCAAATGATTCACACATATGTATATATACTAATCACAGTGTCGATGTCTACTACATAAGAAGAATTATTTAGAATGTGATTTCTATTTATAGCACTGGCATTGGGAAACAGAACCCAACTCAGCTTTTAGGCTGACAATGCTATAAAAGGTACATACTAGGTGATGGTAGCTATGTTTCAGGCGACAGAATTTATAAACAAATGGTTACATAAAGGTAATCTCTTATATTTGTGAATAACACAGGAATTACAGACTATTTAACAAAGTCACATATATAACTATTAAAATTCAAATGTGGTAATATTAGTACTATTGAATAGGAGACTTGGAAAATTCTATATTCTTTTGGTACTTTATTCTGTATCAGTTGCATTTTCTGCTGGGGATATACTTTTCTTACTTTCTATTGATAGAAGAAAAATCTGCAGCATAGAGATGATTCACCGTACAGATCAAAGGAATTTATTTTCATATAGAGGATAAGATTCATAATGTCATATTTTCTCACACTAGTTTTTATTCAGCTATAATTAATCTCACACAAAAGAACATATACCTTAAACTGTGTGCCATGAACTCTAGATCCATTTGTCTATGCTATCTATATTGATTTTCATCATATTCACCTAGGCTATCAACGAGGAACCTGGGTTATCCTGGAAAGTAGGAAAATGAGAACTAGTTTCATACTTCTTTTTTAATATCCACAACTTGACTACAGACTTAGAAATATATACATAATTCCTCACACAGGCCATTGTAAACTATTAATACCATCATAGGTGCATGGTCTTAGTTTTACTCTCTTCTACTCAATAGAGACTTCTATTCTCACCATTCTTCCCGTTAATTCATAAAGAACCATACCATCTGACTTGACAGTCAAAAATCCTCAAAAGAAATAGAAATGAATATATTATCAAGATATTTCCTGCCCTCTGGGAGTGCCCCCTTCCAGTCAATTCTTCCTCTGATGGAAGTTCAGGAAAACTTTGCCTCCTTGGAACATGTGAGAGCCCCCTGGTTAGCCACTTTACCTGCCGAAACATCTCTGGGATATCATATATGTATGTTGTCCCTAAGGACTGTGCTTGGAACCTCTTTGATTGAAGCAGGTCTTTGGTCACATATGGAGTATTGATTAACATTCCATGCAGTGGTCCCTGTTTGTCTCCATATGCCTGAAACATGATCTACAAAAAGAAAAGGAAAAAGAAAAAAAAGAATGGCATAAAGAGTCAAGAGACAGAGAAAAAAATCAGGCAGCTGCCTAGGGAGGCCTTTTTTTAAAAAAAATAAATGTTATCTCTTGAAAAACATTTTTGGTGGGTTGAGTAGCTAGCTTAGACATAGCTCCTAACATTGCGTACTTTGTGCTCTTACCTCTTTACAGATTAACCCCCCAAAATGGTATGTAACCAGCTATATACCATAAGCTGCTCTCACTTTTGAATTAGCTAAATTCAATAAGAAAACACAGTATAAATTTCACATCTCAGAAATAGTCTGACAACGCTTACCTTCTAAAGTGACTTGAATCCCATATACTCAAAAATGAAGTGTATTAACTAACCAGCCTGGAGCAGTCCTAGTATTTAAGTTGAGGAACACCTATGCACCAAAGATATATTCTCAGCCAGGCATGGGGCCTGCACATGTAGTTCCAGCTCCTAGAAGACTGAGGTGGAAGGACTGCTTGAGCCCAGGAGTCTGACGTTGCAGGGAGCTATAAAGATGCAACTGCACTCTAGCCCAGGCAACAGAGCGAGACCTTGTCTCAAAATAATAAATAAATAAAATGTAAAAACATAATTCTCTTCTTTCCCCAATGGTAGAAGACACATCAAGGCTCTAACTGTATTATCTGTGCTTTAGTCCACTTGATTAGAAGGTGCTTCATAAATACTATTAGCCACATAAGGGCTTCAAAGATTTCTGCCAGAAGTGGATTTCATCCATCCATCTAGATATTTAATTCTTGTTAGCTTGTAAGACACATAGTAAAATAACTACATTAAATTATATATATTAAAAATATATACATATATATATTTATTTTCCCCCAGGATACTGTCTACAACTAGTGAATAGCTCCTGCAATATCTATAATGTCACATAATGAAATCACTACACCGGTTTTTAATCATTTTAACTCAAATAATTCTAGAAGAGTACTTCATACTCCATATATTTAGATAGTTTTATTTGCTTATGAATATTTATAAGGGATGCCATTATTTCAATTCAATTAATATTTATTGAGTGCCCAGAGGTTGTATAACACTAAACTAGGCACTTTATGCATGAATACATAAAATATAAATTCCCAACACAGTGAATACAAATGGAGATTAGGATGTAAGGGGATGTGTATACCCAAATGTGTATTGAGACCTAAAAAATAAGCACAAGTTTACCATTCATGAATAGATGTGTGGATTTGAAATATAGGCATAGGAATAGAATTAAGCACTTTCCTAAACCCTGGGTACTGTCGGCTAAGTGAATCCTTAGCCCTTTAGCTCAGAGGAACAAGAATGTTCTCCTGATTTGTCAATCAGATCCTGTTCATGGCAAAATTTGTCTCAGGCTGCTTAAAGGCCCACAGACTAGAGATCCCAGTCCTCTTCCTCAAGGCCAATGGGAAAAGTCACCACATGGGAGGTAGAATTAGTAATATCTGAAGAATGTGAGAATGGAAACACAAATGTTTTAAGAGATTCAAAGTGTTAAGTAAGGCAAGGGTACAGTGTGAAAAAAACTGAACTCAGAGAGGTAAGCCAGATCAAAATAAGAAAAATGGGTAAAAACAGTAAGTTCTTAGAACTACATTTGTTGCCTATTACCCAAGATAAGGCCTGTGGGTACAGTGTGTGAGACTCAGTTTTGCCAACCTCTAGGATGAAGATAGGCTAGTCATAGTTGAGTAACTAACTGTGCACTGAGGAAGGGGTCGGAGAAAGCCACCTAGGTTACATATACTGCTGGTGGAAGTTTAAAACGGTACAACCACTTTGGCAAACAGTTTGTCCGTTTCTTATAAAGTTATATATTCATGCACTATAACCCAGCAATTATACTCTTAGCATCTACACAAGAGTAATGAAAACATCTCTACACAAAGATCTATCAATGAATGTTCATAGTACAAACTGGAAATAAAAAGCAAATGTCCATCAACAGATGAATAAATATAAAAATGTCAGTAAATCCATAAAATGGAATACTACTCAGCAATGAAAAGGTACATATGCATAATCTATGCAATACAGATGAACCTCAAAAGCATTATGCTGAGCAAAAAAGCCAGACATAAAATAGTATCCATTGTCTGTTTCACTCAGATGAAATCTGTTGATCTTTGTATCCATAGTATCTGACACACGGTAAATAGTCAATAAATACTGAATTAAAGGAAAAATGAATGAATGATAGACATGGTTTTGTATTATCTTAAAATCATTCCTTCCATTAGCTCCCACACCTCCTGCCACGCTCACGAGTTATTTCCCATGTGGCACTGGCTCTTGAACTCTCTCAGCGAGGAACCTAAGGAAGACTTCTTCCTTCAGAGTTCCTTAACAAGGCAGGAGCCTTTGTAAAAGGGGCTCCCCCCTCAGGCTGAAGGTGGCTCATTCATTCTTTCAGATACTTATCAAGTGCCTATCCTGTACCAAGCATGGTAGCACAAAACTCTGACTGAAGGCATCTGCACCCTTCATACTCCTGTGTCACCACTAGCCAGCATGAGGGAAATTGCAGAGCTTTCTAATAAAAGAAAGGAAAAGAAGGAAAGTAGTTATGAAGAACAAACATATTAATCAAAAATATTAAAATCTCAAGTGGCCATCTTATTTTTCACAAGAATAGACCTGTCTTGAAGCCATTGTAGAAGTTAATTAAAAACATCCTTACTCATAGAAAGCTTTGACTGAAAATGTTTTTAAGGTTGTCCTGAGAAACATCAAATGCGCAAAAATTATCGGATATGCTTTCTCTTGCTCACCACTCCTCCTACTCTCTGTTTTACTGCTCAGTTCTCACAGAATAGATTTCTCTAGCCATTTAACTGGGAATCAAAACACAAAATGAAAGGTCACTCTGACAACTGTCCAAATGGAGATTCTTTTTTTTTTTTTGAGACAGTCTCGCTCTGTCACCCTGGGGAGAGTGCAGTGGCGTCATCATAACTTACTGCAACCTCAAAATCCTAGGCTAAAGTAATTCTCCTGCCTCAGTCTCCTGAGTAGCTGGAACTACAGATGCATACCACTACACCAGGCTAATTTTTTCTGTTTTTGGTAGAGATGGGGTCTTGCTCTTGCTCAGGCTGGTCTCAAACTCCTGAGCTCAAGCGATCTTCCTGCCTCGGTCTCCCAGAGTGCTAGGATTACAGGTGTGAGCTACTGCACCTGGCCCAAACTGACATTTTTAAAATTCATCTTCAAAAGACAGCAAAAAAATGTCTTTTCCTACCTCTTTTCCTGGGTTTAAAAGGACAGAGATTAAAAAAAAGAGAGAGAGACATAATCTCTTCCTGGCACCCTATGTACAGAATAGACCGAAATCCTTGTTTACATATACTGGAGCATGTTCATCCTTTAATCAGAAGGAATGCACTTCTGAAGTCCAGGCCAAAGCCCTAAAATAATACCCTAGTTCTTTTTTTTTTTTTGAGACAGAGTCTCACTTTTTTGCCCAGGCTAGAGTGAGTGCCATGGCATCAGCCTAGCTCACAGCAACCTCAAACTCCTGGGCTCAAGCGATCCTCCTGTCTCAGCCTCCCGAGTAGCTGGGACTACAAGCATGTGCCACCATGCCCGGCTAATTTTTTTTGTATATATATTTTTAGTTGGCCAATTAATTTCTTTCTATTTTTTTTTTAGAGTAGAGATGGGGTCTTGCTCAGGCTGGTTTTGAACTCCTGACCTTGAGCAATCCACCCGCCTTGGCCTCCCAGAGTGCTAGGATTACAGGCGTGAGCCACCGTGCCTGGCCAATACCCTAGTTCTTAAAAGATGTGAGCAACAGTGAACCAACCCAAACCCAGTATTATAGCAAATGACCCAAATATTTGGAAACTAAGGTGATAAAACAGATTAAAAGGGAATTCTCTGTTATCACAGAAACAGTCTACTGAGTCACTTTCTATTTTCACATTCTCAATTTTTCTACATGAAAATGGGTTAAAGTTTGCTCTTAAATATATGACACCCTGAACTCTTTGAAGGAAAGAGAATGTGTATAAACAGAATAACATAATAGATAAATATGATAAAGTCACTGCTTGATAGTGCTCATGTTACTACACTATGTTGAAATTTTCCTTCTTTAAGACAGAAATTGGTGACACATTCCAACAGTTCTCCTTTCTTCACTTGCCAATAAGGGATTTAACTATGCTAAAAACAAGAAGGACAAATCAGACCAGAGACTCGATTGCTGAAGTAGTCCAATAGTCCTCTAATAAAAGAGCACTAAACTGCAAAATTAGCTCTGGAATCAAGTTCACTTGGCATCTGTTAGTGCTCACCAATATGGGACAACACGTTGAATGTTTTATGACATCCGTGACTGAGAAAACAGATACATCATAAAAGGCAAATGAAGTTTTTCAAATTCACATAACCACTCAAGCTCATAGAGGATAATCATGGGGTGAACCAATGAGATTTGTGAGTTTGGGTCTTCCATAACAAGGACAAGTGGCTTATCTGTAGGACCAAATCAAAACTCTGAGGAGCCTGCTTGACTACTGTACCTGTGCTGTCCTGGAGTCAGTCACTTCCTTGTATAGGCTGATGTCCAAGTAATAGCCAGACTCGTTTGTCAGGAAGAGGCGGATAGGAATTGCTTTTCCAGTTGGTGTCAGGCGAATGTTGATTTTCAGTTCTGCCTGGAGGACGCGTAATTTCCACAGCCGACTTCCATAGCGCATTACCATGCTCCGCACAGATTCCTCAATCTGACACAGACATATCACCAAGCATAAAACTTAAATACCTTGTAACTACAACCTGTTCAGGTCTGCCCATCTTTGAGAAAGAAGGATTGAAAAAAAGATGCTGGTTTGTGAAGATATAAACTATATTCCTTACAAAAAGTGGTCCCATAGTTTCTTCCCAAACATATTCTTCCTTGGAACAAGTCAGGGGCAATTTCATGTTGGCCTGGCATTTTTGAGTAGTTTTCTCTGGCTCACAACATCCAAATCTATGAAACTCTTTCCCAATTATATTCATACTCTATATCAAAGATCTGCAACATCTAAAATTACAAGCCATGGGATTTAAGAGAAAGCCCCAATAAGAATAAAATCTCTAGTTAAATAGCTATTAAGTAGCATTTATATTCATGGTAACTATGTTTCATTGCACTTACAGGACCTTAAATCAAAATAGCAATTACCACCATGAGTTTTTTCCATACAATTGTATTAAACTTTATAATATATGTCTCTTGGTAAATTGCACAAATTAAAGAAAGGCAATTTGTAGGTGGTGCTAGAATGTTCTTTCTAAACAGAACCCTGAAGCGTGGTCACTGCTAAGTCCACCTGCAATTTAAAGAGATGGGACAGATATTCCCTGGTTTCTCTAAGCTTTATACCAAGTCAGCTTAATGCTCTTAGTTTTCAGGGTTACTAGAGTTATTTTAACTAAATGGCCTTAGACATGATTTCTTATTATCGACATGCTAATGCAAAACTTTTATGGCTACAGGCAATTAGAACATACTATTAGAAATTACCACATTCTTAAATGAAGTGTCTTTCTAAAATGCTTTCTCAACTTAGAAAATCTCAAAAATATCTCATATCACCCCTCTCTTTTGATTCTTCAGTAGTATGTGCCACCCCTGCAGTTTGTTTCTGCACCACATTATTTTAAGATAGAATGGGTTTCAAGGAGTTAACTCCTCTATTCTCACACTTGCTTGTTAACCAAGAGATATTTATCCATTCTTTTCTTGAGGGAACAAAAGCAACAATCTCTGTACAGAAAATTGGTAGCCATCAACAACTAGAAAAGCCGAGTCAAGGCATATAGGTGTTTAGAGTGGAAGCTGAGAGACCAATCTCAAAAAATCATTGAAAAAATGTAAGCCAAGGCCGGGCGTGGTGGCTCACGCCTGTAATTCCTAGCACTCTGGGAGGCCAAGGCAGGCGAATTGCTCAAGGTCGGGAGTTCAAAACCAGCCTGAGCAAAACCCCATGTCTACTAAAAATAGAAAGAAATTAATTGACCAACTAAAAATATATATATGCAAAAATTAGCTGGGCATGGTGGCACATGCCTGTAGTCCCAGCTACTCGAGAGGCTGAGGCAGGAGGATCGCTTGAGGCCAGGAGATTGAGGTTGCTGTGAGCTAGGCTGATGCCATGGCACTCACTCTAGCATGGGCAACAAACTGAGATTCTGTCTCAAAAAAAAAAAAAAAAAAAGACAAGCCAAATCTAAATAAATATACAGTTTTAGTGTCCAGGCCATGTTTTAAATTTCTCGGCTTCATTAGTCCCAGAATGCTTAGATGTTTAGGGTAAATAATATTATTATTTGAGACCAGGTCTCATTCTGTCACCCTGGCTAGAGCGCAGTAGCATAATCATAGCTCACTGCAACCTCAAACTCCCGGGCTCAAGCGATCCTTCAGCCTCAGCATCCCAAGTAACTGGGACTACAGGTAAGCAAAGCACCAACATGCCCCGCTAATTTTTCTATTTTTAGTAGAGACGGGGTCTCACTGTTCCTCAGGCTGGTCTTGAACTCCTAACCTCAAGAGATCCTCCCGTCTTGGTCTCCCAAAGTGCTGGGATTACAGGCGTGAGCCACCACACCTGGCCTCTAGAAATTTTGCTTAAATTAGATGACAAGATTCAAGACTTAATGAGTAGTACTGTACTTGGCTTTCCTGAGAGACAAAAGCAACCCATTATTAACTTGGAATTTCTTTTTTCTTTTTCTTTTTTAGACAGAGTCTTACTCTGTTGCCCTGGCTAGAGTGCTGTGGCATCAGCCTAGCTCATAGCAACCTCAAACTCCTGGGCTCAAGCAATCCTCCTGCCTTAGCCTCCTGAGTAGCTGGGACTACAGGCATGTGCCACCATGCCCAGCTAATTTTTTCTATATATTTTTAGTTGGCCAATTACTTTCTTTCTATTTTTAGTAGAGACAGGGTCTCACTCTTGCTCAGGCTGGTTTCGAACTCCTGATCTTGAGCGATCCTCCCGCCTCAGCCTCCCAGAGACCTAGGATTACAGGCGTGAGCCACCACGCCCCGCCTTAACTTGGAATCTTAAAGAAAAAAATAAAATGCTATTTCCCAGCTTAGATACTCAGTTGAAAAAGCAAAAGTCCATGGCTATGACTGATCTTGAGAAAGAAATACTGGTTCTCCTACCCAAATTCCATAATATGATAGAAAGAATTGGCAGGAACACAAACAGAGAGCAGCCTGTCTTTATTACACCTGGGATAAAAGGTCAAGTACAAAATCACCTTGTTTTCCTTCTTTAAATTATATGGAATGTATTAGAATAGAACCTCAGGGAAGAAAATATACATAATACATGTGAAATTCCTTATTAGCCAAATTCTCTCCCTGTGGAAAAATACTAAAGAAAAATATGTTAGATACTTTGAGAAGGTACATTATCTCTCTAAGGCCACCAGGTAAATAACATTTAAAACAGTAATATAGCCAAAATGCTCAATAACAGCAAAATTAATTATTTGAAATGAGAAATCTTAGGGAATAAAACAGGATCGTTATCATAGCAAATATCATAAAATAGGTACTAATAAAGCAAAAGGGTTTTGTTTTTGTACTGCTTGTAAATGACCAGCAAGCTAACATCATACTGCCACCTTCAGTCTTGAGGTCTGTTTTTAATGGCTTATCAAATTTTTGACATCATCCCAGAAACTCAGTCTTACAAGATTCTATAAACTTTACTGATTAAGGATCAACCGATTGGAAGTGAGTACCTGTTTCTAAGTCCAAGTGAGGTAAGTATGAATGAACCCCTTTGTTTGTGTTTACTCGTACTGGGAGAGAAGCTAGGAAGAAATGTACCTTTGATGGGTCCATGATGACTGTGGGCACAAAGTTGAGGAAGATGTGGTTACAGTCAGTGCGGACATTTGTATTGTTAAAAGCAACTTCTAACTCATCCATGGCTTCCAGAAGGAGTCGCTCCCCTTCATTTTGTAGATATTCAAAAGAAGCTTCCTATGTAGGAAGAAAATCAACAATGTTAGTGGTTTATAAAAGAGGCAATAAAGAAATGGCTACTATAATTACTTAAGCAGCAGTATGTCATGAATCATAAGGCACCTGGTAAAGAAACTGTTTGCCCTTCTCCCTGGAGTCAGTCCAGCGACTACAGGCAGCAGGGGCAGGCAAGGGTCAGATAAAGAGCCCCCACCAGCCCCTTTTCCTGCCTCTTAGTATATCATTCCCTCCCAAGAGGTAGAAATGCTGGGCATCCCTAGAGCTATAACTCCAACAGGATTATATTTCACATATGCCAAACAGAGCTATTTAGAAAGGAAATCTGTTTAGAAAGGAAAAGCTGAAGAAAGGTTATAGCTGTGGGATGCAATAGTAACCAACACACACGAGGAAGTGCCTTGCTATATACAGATATTTACCTATACCTCGAGACAGTTTTACCATGGCATCACCTCTTTCCTAACTTTTCTCCTTAACTTCTGCCATCACCCGACTCTCCCTATGATTTTTCTGTTAGTATGCTTTTCCTTTTCTCAGGTAAGTGCTATCATGCTTCCATAACCAAGGACAACCAAAAGGGGGAAAAAACCTGTATTATATGAAATATTTACTTTTGTGAGAGAAATGACTCTCAGACATCTGCCGGTTATTGGAGAGTAAGATGAAAGAGAACAAGAAGCCTTGATTCAAAAAATGAAAACCTGATTTTGAACCATGCCTACTTCTCTGTCCCTTCCATCAGAGATAACTTCCCATTAAAGTACAGCACCCACCTTCGTGACCAGATCAGAATGTCTGATGATTGCACGAACAAAGAACCTGTAGTCTGTCACTTCTGTGCCCACTTCCACTTTGGCTGCCCCGAGATACAGGTGCATCTTGTGATTAGCACACGGAATGGCAGTGAGGTCAAAATTTCTCATCCGGTTCAGCTCTAACTGGAAAGCCAGAGCAGGCTCCAGGTGACGATAGATACGATCTTCCTCAAACTGAGCATAAGAATTAGAGAAAAAACAGCTCACAAGAGGCAGTTACAAAACTGTATTATGAATGTGTAGATAAAAGAGATAATGTGTAGATAAAAGAAAACAGAAACGTAACATATGATGCGCTAATGAACAACAAAAATGAGCTACATACAAGGATAATGCTATAGCTTACATAATAAGATTAGGCACTCAAGTACCTATTTACTTCCCAAACTTTCATCATTTATATGTTTACAAGTAGTGATGATCTATATTAAAAACAAAGAAGCAAGCAAGCAAAAAACCTAAATTCCCTTAGAACTCCTATGGCATTTAATGTCTATATAATTCATTTTTACACAGACTGCTTCATGTTGACATCTACCTCACATGCCAGTGTTTTGAGTTTACCCAACTAATCTAAAATGTTTAAGGACAGGACCCATGTCTTATCACTTATGACACAGTACAAGGACAAAATAAATACTTAACAAATAAACATCATATAATTTTTTAGAAGATATTTGGCTTTGGAACATACTATATTCATAGATAGTAGTACATTTACTAAATGTTTTGCCAAAACTAAATTGTTTTTCCAGAGCACATGTCAATTTAGTGAATGGAGAGAGACTGCCAAAAATATAAGCTGGTAACAGGAGAAACCAACATGGTCTGAAATTTTTTAAAATTGAAAAACAAATGTACATAAACAAAAGTAAAGTATAAATGAACTGTGTGCAGAGACAAGAATAATCCTACTTAGTCGTCTTTTAATATCATCACATCATTAGGATCATTCTAAAAAGGATAGGGATGATTTTGAAAGTTATTGCCTTCTTTGGGTAGCTCAGTACATTTGACTGTTCCCTAAACCAAAGTCTTTCAGAAGGGTGTCTGCTTTAGTATTATTATTATTTTGAGACAGAGTCTCTCTCTGTTTCCTGGGCTAGAGTGCCATGGCATCAGCCTAGCTCACAGCAACCTCAAACTCCTGGGCTCAAGCAATCCTTCTGCCTCAGCCTCCTGAATAGCTGGGACTACAGGCATGCACCACCATGCCCGGCTAATTTTTCTATATATTTTTACTTGGTCAATTAATTTCTTTCTATTTTTAGTAGAGATGGGGTCTCCTTGTTGCTCAGGTTGGTTTTGAACTCCTGACCTTGAGTGATCTTCCCGCCTTGGCCTCCCAGAGTGCTAGGATTACAGGTGTGAGCCACTGCACTGGCCCTCTTGGGCTTTTAAGAAATAGAAATTACATAAATGGAGGGGAGGAGAGGAGAGGGGAGGGGAGGGGAGGGGAGGGGAGGGGAGGAAAAGGAAAGAAAGAAAGAAAGGAAAGGAAGAAAGATTGATTTTAAAAAATAGGGAGAGCCGGACGCGGTGGCGCGCGCCTGTAGTCCCAGCTACCCGGGAGGCTGAGGCAGGAGGATCGCTTGAGTCCAGGAGTTCTGGGCTGTAGTGCGCTATGCCGATCGGGTGTCCGCACTAAGTTCGGCATCAATATGGTGACCTCCCGGGAGCAGGGGACCACCAGGTTGCCTAAGGAGGGGTGAACCGGCCCAGGTCGGAAACGGAGCAGGTCAAAACTCCCGTGCTGATCAGTAGTGGGATCGCGCCTGTGAATAGCCACTGCACTCCAGCCTGGGCAACATAGCGAGACCCCGTCTCTTTAAAAAAATAAATAAATAAAAAAAGAAAATAAAAAATAGGGAGGAAATCAGTCCTTACCTTATCTCTTGCTCGGAATGTGAAAAATTTAGGGAATTCTCTCTGTATTAAAGGAGGGGAAAATATGTCAGTGCTTCATAGATATAGCTCTGTGCAGACAAGCATAAGTATAGAAGCAGTCAAGCATCTAGAATACAGTTTTCTAGAAAACATGCTCCTTACCTAAGCTTATTCTGAGAAATATGAATAATCCTCTGAATAACCATCACGTTGACCCCATTTACAACTTTGAGAATCACCACATTATTAACTTAACTTTAATATCTACCCGCTCCCTGAAAAAAAAATTGTATTTTTTTTTTTATTTCCCAACTGAAAAAAAAATCTTCCTGGGTGTTGCTCTTGGTACAACTTGGCAAATAAAACCAATATACCCTTATGCTACAGCCATTGCAATAGTAGTTACGGGAATGATTTCCCAAGTTTCTCCTTAAGAAACTCTTAAAATGTAAACTAGACAGATAGCATAGAATCCTCAGTCCATGATTTTTTTTACATGCATTCTCTAATCAATAATTTCAAGGGTTTAAATAACATTTCAAGACAAAGAAAAGTACAAGACGCTACTTTGGTCACTACCACTAAATGTCTAGGAAAGAATGGGGTGGAACTAGTGAACTTGTAATCATTAGGTCTTACTGCTTTTTTTGTAGGGCATTATACAAGAAAGCAACCAATTTACTAGAATCTTATTAATTAACAAAGATGAATTCAATTAGCAGAGTTCATTAGTTTCTGAAATCTAACTTATTAACACCAAATACCCCTGTTTCTCGGATGGGAAGCTCTACTGGCAGTGTTGGAATCAAGTCATTACTATTTGCCTCTATAGGAGGTTTCATTAGGCATCTTCTCCATTAAGAGTGCAATATAATCAAACACATGTACAAGGCAGAGACCAGGACTAGCTACCTACATATCCTCAATGAGCTCTGGGAACCATGAAAGAAACATGGACTGAAAATCTAGGTGGCAGGCATTCTCCTGTGTTGTCCCACCCAATGCTCTCAACAACTTCTAGAGGTAGGCATTATAACCTTCACTTTTCAGATGAGGAAACCTTGGCTCTTGTGGTATGGTATGCCCGGGGATCACAGAGCCAGAAAATAAGCTTGAGTCTCTCTAACTCCAGAGCCCACGCCCTTTCACCTTTCAAGGGCTTTCTATTCTTGTTACAATCCAAATTCCTTATTTAGAGGATTTCTCTTTCATAAGACAAAAAACAGAAATTAAGACTTTAAAGAAAAAAAACCAGAAAACAAATAAAGGAAGCACAACTCATGCTGAAACTTGCGGCTCTTGAATTTACTGAAATCTTCTTGAATACTTTCCACAGGTATTCCACATCACCTTCACCTTAACTAAAGCTTGCACAGTTAATAAACCTTTCTATATCTTCATTGGTATTTTAACTGTAAAACTACATTTAACAGGCTTCTAGGAGATCATTTACCAGGCCTAGAGAAATCCCATGGCCAGGCTTGGGTCTTTAAAAGCACTTAAAAGTGGATTTTAAACAGGACTGATCTTTTACTAATGAAGTTTTGTTCTAAATAATCCTCTTCTTTCACCCCCCACTCCCACCCAATGACAGGGAAGCACATGGGAATGGCTTCAAGGTTAAGTAGAAAAAAATTCAGCCGAGTTGTCAGATTTCACACTCGTGGCTTTGTAGAGTCTAGTTTTGTTTTTATTCTAAAGAGGTATAGCTTTCAAAGCATTAGCTAAAAAGTAACGCATGTCATAAAAGGAAAGATATCAAAATCTTTCCATGGAACTCTCTGAAAGAAAAGTCGAAGAACATGATAATACAATCATTTAAGCCCACAATTTTCTATTCTGCCTGAACTATTATTAGTTAATTAAAATATTTATTAAGTTATATCATTTATTCAATTATGTACATTTGTAGGATCAAAAGCATTTCCCTTCAAAAATAAAATAGTAATAAAAAATGCTTTCTTTTCCATTAAGAAAATTTGTAGTAACTAAAAGGTATTTTAGTTTGAATAGAAATACCTTAAGTACAAATAATGAAGAAACTGACTAATTCCTGGCAGAGCTGGGCAACAACTACCAATTAGAAAAACCAATTTCATTAAGGTTAGCCAAGGAAAGGTATCATGAGATAATATAATCAAACTTTTTTTCAGCTGCACTTGTGAAGATCAGCAAACTTTTTTAAACTTCTATGTAAATTTTTAGTTCCACAGTAAAATCCTCAGTTTAAGTATTAAATATCCAGAATAGGAGATGGCAAGACCTTCGGTTCAACAAGAAAACAAGACTATCAAGCAATTCTTTGGGAGACTTGGAAGTCTGGAGACTTTTATAGAAAGGCATCTCTTTTGGCACTCAAAAACCACAGAATCACAGATAATATAGAAAAGAAAAAAATCTCAAAGTCTGATCCTACCGTTTAGTAAATTCCTTCATCCCAACATATCCTCATACTGCCAATTTTTCCACTAACAGTATTCATGCTTATTCCATCACTAATGTAATAGCTTTCCAGGCATTCTACTAGTGTGATGGGCAAATATCATAATTGAATATACACAAAGAAAAACCCTCTTAGTGTTCTGGTACCAAAAAACAAAAGAATGCAGCATTTCTCCAGAAGAAATTATACCCCTGCTGTGTTCTAATCAGCCAACCATCATCAAGACAATCAAAATAATTTGCCGAAATTAGCCAATCAAGACACCCTGCAAATCAGAGAATGTGAAAACCTACAACAAAAAACATCATAGCTGATTATGATACTAATAATCGTGTTAAAAACCTAATGAGATGAAGAAATTGGGAGCTTGCTGGTGCAATTCTCTTTTACCTCAACATGCTGAGAACTAATTATATAGACTGTAATTAAAACAAAAACCCAAACCAAACCTTCTGAAAACTAATAGTTGGTCCACTAGCAAACAGAACTAACTACCTTTTTTAAAAAAAGAAAAAAAAAAAAAAAAGAAAGAAGTGAATTACTAATTATGACAATTCTTCCTGATAGTGAGTTCTTCCATCAAGGCCCAATTAATTCAAAACATCTAATTTGAAAGTGGAGCCACTCACACAACAATCATAAAACTACAACAATCTCTCGGGAGATTTATAGCAATTTAAAAAACTCATGAAATCTTACAAGCAAGAAACAAAAGGAAACATTTTATTAACATGCAATACTGTTTGATTTAGAATATCATCATGGTTTTTGGACCTAATGCTTTTGTTTAGGTGAAAAAGGACAAGAAGAAATCCTGAAAATATGTATTTTGGTATCTTCAATAAAACTTTGCTGAAAAAAATATGTAAAGCTTCAAAAAAAGCATAATAGTATATCCCAATTAGATAGCACTTTCTGCTGTACTTTTGGAATTGCAGATCCAAAATGAATGAAACTAACAGAGAGGAAGTTGATGAGTTTTAACTAACCTAAACCTTTAGGGCTGCAGTTTAGATAACTTCAGCATTCAAAAGGTCTCTTTTACATTCATGGCTTTGATCTTTTTTTTTTTTTTTAATATGAAGAATATATTTACAATGACAGACTTGTTTTTCCTCAAACTTTCTGTTTAAATATCAATGTTAAGCAGTTATTCAAGCCCCATTATGGGCACTTGATTTAATCAGATGGTTATGGAAACAGGCTCAACACCAAGCCTCCTTAATACTCACGAATATTGCTGTCAGCACCAAGTCTCCATGTACAGCCAGGAGACTAAGGCTACAGCAGACCATACTTTCTGGGCACTATGGTGGTTAAACAATGAAGTATTGGAAATGTGTACAGCCATAACTGCCATCTGAATAAACACACCTAACAATACACACACTCCCTAGGAACCTCTACTTTGTCTGGCACTCACTTGTCTTATTCTGGTTCTGAGGCAGTCTGAAGGACAGACTACGTAACAACACAGCTTGCTTCATTCCACCAACTGATGTTGTTCTTGAACCAAACTTGGTAACCTTCCTCCTCTCCTTGCCCCCTCATGTGCACATTCTCTCTTCTATTCAATAATATAGGGATTTCACAGCGTAGAACAGGGGAGGCTGCATACATCACAGTGGATTACCAAGAAGCCAAAGAGATCAAGGGATTCATCTCTAACACTCCAAGAAATCTTCCTCTTTTTCACACTACACTAACTATGGGGCAAGCACACATCAGATGACATGACAGAGGCTTAGCATCCTTCATGAATGGCAAGCTACCACGAGCAGATGAACTCAGAGTAGTACCATGACAGTGACCCCTAATTTCTGCCAACACTTCCCAGCTATTGTAGATCCTGAACAGAGTTCAGTAATAGTTGCCCTTGCCCTCTGAAAACCACTAATCACATTTAAAGAGACTAACATAAAAACACCCCAACTCCTCTGCCATTCAATTCTTTAGGAGCAAATCCAGTCCACACCTAAACCTTCTCTATGCTTTAAAGAAGCCTTTTCTACACTCATGACAAATCAAGTCATTTGATAATTTAACTAATTTCCCACTTTATGCTACTATAAACAGGAACCAGACAATGATTGCCAGAGAAGATCCCCCCCGCCCCTTGCTGGCCTCATTTCCTAGCAGATTTTTGGCTATACATGTCCCTATGCAACATAAATTCAGAAATATTAGGACAGCTAGGAGAAAAAAATATTTTCAAGCTGTTAGATATACTCTAGGACATGGCATAAATTCAGAGATAAGAAAGGGGATTTTTGTATATGTTTTACATATACAAATAAAATTAAAAAACTAATGTCTGTGAGAACTAATTGCTTTGGCTTTTTAAAAATTTTAGAGGACAGTTTTCATTGATTGTGCAATGATTATAGAAAACAGTTAGTATGCTATAGATGTGAAGAGTCCTTCCGAACCATTAGCAAAAAGGAAAACAATTTTACAAATTCAGTGTTATTCCCCAGAATAATATGCTACTATTTGAAAGCCAATGATAAAAAAAAAATCATGGTAACATTTAAGAACCTAGCACAATACTCTTTAAAAATCCAGGAACTGGCTTTGGCATTTCTACCTTAGTTCTGATCAGCATCTACCAGCCACAGTGTTTATTCATGGACTCTCATATTCTATCCCCAAGTATCAATTTTATTCTCTAAGCTCCTGATTTTTCTTCCTAAAGCCCCAGGGTTCTCTTTAAACTCCTCATACTTCTCCACTGATTTTGTTTCCTATCTAAAGTTATTGATTGATATATATCTGCACTCTGCTTAATTTCCTGACATCAATAACAAAGGGGAGTTGTGTAGTCCATAACATTTCCTAAAGCATTTCAGAAAATCTTAGCTCTTTAGCTTGCAAGGTAGGCTCTCTTGTTTCTCTATAGACTAGACCAACAAGTTGAAATGTATGAAGGAAAACAAAATGTCAAGTGCTAGAGACCTAATAAAAACAAGGGCAATAAAATAAAGGCAATCACACATAGGTCCTTGAGTTTAGAAAGTCCTTTATATAATCCCAAATGTTATCTTCATACTGCAAACAAGCAGAGCTTGAAAACTAAATTATCTTAATTGCTAAAATCAAATCAAACAAAATTTTTATCAGGAAAACTAAGACTTCCTAACATCCTCTGGAACCTTACTTAACTACATTAGAATCAATTTTTAATGAAATATTTTGACTATAATTAGTCATTTTGAGAATAGCATATTAATTACAAACTGAATTTCTGGCCTTACTGCCGTCATCACACTGGGTATGATCATGTCAGCATAGTCAGAGGCCAGGTTATTAACTTAATTCTTAATTCTCTTTTCAATAAAAATTTTAATTTCATAAATATTAACAGTTAATTCAGTTGAATTGGAGAACAAGCAACAGAATGCTTAATTTTTATTTTTTCCTGTTCCTAAAATTAACATAAGAAATAGCAATTTGGGCTCTGTTAATGCATTTTTTGGAGACAGAATCTTACTCTGTTGCCCGGGCTAGAGTGCAGTGGCGTCAGCCTAGCTCACAGCAACCTCAATCTCCTGGGCTCAGGAGATCCTCCTGCCTCAGCCTCCCGAGTAGCTGGGACACTACAGGCATGTGGCACCATGTCCGGCTAATTTTTTCTATATATTTTTAGTTGGCTGATTAATTTCTTTCTATTTTCAGTAGAGATGATGGGGTCTCGCTCTTGCTCAGGCTCGTTTGTAACTTCTGACCTTGAGCAATCCGCCCGCCTCTGCCTCCCAGAGTGCTAGGATTACAGTAGTGAGCCACCACGCCCAGCCTGTTAATGCATTTTAAATAATAAATCATTGTTCTTCAGAATTGAGAATTCTCAGTAATAGAACTGGAATCTATCTTTGGTAGAAGCCAAAATCTCAAAGTGCAATTGTCAATTCTTGATTTGTTATGTGCACAGAGGAAATTACTAGTTATACTTCTCTACAAATTTCACAGAAAAATTTAAAAAAAAAAAAGAAATTACTAGTTGGCTCTTGTTTCTACCTTATTCATCTGGATAAATGCATATGATCATTCTTAACTATTTCTCAGAAATATATGGAGAATTCATTAGAGGGCCAAAAGAGAAAAAATTTTTAACTAGAACATTCAGTAGGAAAACTGAATACTCATAATAATTTCTACAAGAAAAGGAACCAAATGTCAGTCCAGCCCTTCCAACTCACACATATTCTGTTTAGATAATCAATGGCAAACAGATAAAACAGTAAGTAATCTTTCTTTTTTTTTATCTTTCATTATTGGTCCTTTTACTTACATGGAATCTCTGATCCACCTCATAGTTGACCTGTTTTCTGAAATCCTTTCAAATAAAAAACAGAAAGGAAAGAAAAACAACAGAAGCTGGTAATTAGTAATAAAATTAAAACAAACTGAGTAAAAGGTGATGAATTAAACTAATGTTTTTTGGAAATCAAATTTATAGAAAAAGTTATTTATCTGCATAAATTCTATAAGTAAACATATAATTTTAATCCCATTTTTTATTAAGCCTTAGCAGCAGCGTAAGAAATATGAGAGAGGTACAATTCACACGTTAATACCTTTTGTGCAACCAGGAAAGTAAGGCGTCGGATCCCATGCTCAACCAGGGTAGCTTTCTGTGAGCAAACATGTGAAACAGAAGATAGATTAGATTTCCATTCATGATAAATTTTACCCCATCAGTCTTGGTAAGGCTCTGATTAGGCTAAGCACCCTTTTTGGATATCTACACCTTGGCTCAGTACCTTCAAGCTTGCAAATAAACTAATCTCAACCTGGCTCCTAGAACTAAGTCTTACAGAATAGGGTTTATATTGATCTGAACAAAATTGAAAGGGAACTTTGTGGAGGAGAAAAGGTCATATGAGGTCACCTAGGTTCTCTCAGAACTGATTCACATTAAGGTAGACCTTAATGTAATTTCTGCTTAAAGAAATCATACTGTTGGGCATGTATTCAAATGTGAAGATTAATATTGATATAGAAGCTAAATCAAATCAGGTAGAAAGAAGGAAAAGAAGAACTTTCTATAAAACAGAAAACACAAGTCCTAAACTGTTGTTTAAATTATAAATATTACCTACCATCAGTTACAGTCTTACTAGAATTCAACCTAACAAATCCTAACTTTTTGGTTCTTCTAAAACAGTTGCCCCTACTTTACATGAAGATACTGTTTTTAAAAAAGGTTCTCTTTAGGCCGGGCGCGGTGGCTCACGCCTGTAATCCTAGCACTCTGGGAGGCCGAGGCGGGCGGATTGCTCAAGGTCAGGAGTTCAAAACCAGCCTGAGCGAGACCCCGTCTCTACCATAAAAATAGAAAGAAATTGGCCAACTAATATATATAATATAAAAATCAGCCGGGCATGGTGGCTCGTGCCTGTAGTCCCAGCTACTTGGGAGGCTGAGGCAGGAGGATCGCTTGAGCCCAGGAGTTTGAGGTTGCTGTGAGCTAGGATGACGCCACGGCACTCACTCTAGCCTGGGCAAGAAAGCGAGACTCTGTCTCAAAAAAAAAAAAAAAAAAAAAAAAGGTTCTCTTTAAAAATTATTTAAAGCAATACTTAACAGGCTTTTAAATTTGGGGATTATTCATATCTCTATATGGTGTATGCAAGCAGTATATTAGAAGTCAACAGAGACCAGTAGTTTCAAGAATGCTTCATAGAAGTGTTGGGTCTCTGGACCTATGCCTTCCTCTTTCCTATACTGCTTATTTACCTCAAAAGGCAGAGACAAAAAACTAGATTAATTAATTAAGTAAAACACATGCTTTTAAAGGTCCCTAACAAAGAGGGACTACATGGTAACAAGTAGGAAAGCAATCCTATCAGCTGAATATATGAATAGCACAAATAGAAAAAATATGTAGAGTTTTTACAATATACACTCATACTTTAATGTGATCACACTTCTTGCTATAACTCTAACCAAGGGATATATTCATATGCCAATTCTTTTTTTTTCCCCTAGAGACAGGGTCTCCTGGGCTCAAGTGATTCCCCTGCCTCAGCCTCCTAAGTAGCCAGGAGTATAGGTGCATGCCACCATGCTCAGCTAGCATAAGCCAATTCTTAACATTTCCAATACCATATGCATTTTTTAAAATCCAAATTGGCTTTCCCTTAAAAAGGAGCACATTCCTGGGTCATTTCCTCCTATTTCTCCATGTTTGCTATGGTACTGCTGAGTAGTAAAATTAATTTTATTAACAGCAAAACAAAAGGTAACTGGAGAAATTAATATTCTATAAATAAATTCTAATAAATTTCCAGGTCAAACATAAATAAGTTTTGGTTTAGCCACACTTAAAAATTATCTGTACTGTCATTATACCCCTTGCTGTTAATTAACCAAGTATTGACACTACAGTAAGAAAAAAACTACATTGAAAGAAAGGGGGTGTGGTGGCTTTCGGTTTTCAGTGTGCCCGGGAACAGAAACATTTCTTCTGATACCAACAAAGAATTCTACTACAGTGAAGTCCTTCAAAGACAAGCATCAATAGCTATGTTCTGGCAAGGGGAGAAAATAACTTTAATAATGCCATGATTTAAAATCAAAATTGTTATTGCTTTTAAAATTCCACAAGTGGCTGACAATAACAGCAGAGCAACAGGATTCTGATTACATTGTAATAATGTGGGTCTCACAGCAAGTCCACAGCTATTACCCAGCGATTAGGCGTCAGCACCTGGAGAAACTCCATTTACACTGACTGCTTCAATCTCCTCCACAAGTCATTTACAAATATATGATCCTAATTTCTATGAGAGAAAAAAAGACATGCTGGGACTAGAAGATTATTTGGACAATTTGGATCAACCTATTTGATAGTTTAATGTGTGCTTTAAAAAAAAACTTTTTCTAAACTGCTAGGAGCATGATCATGAAGTGAAAAACAAAACTAGTTATCACTTCAGCTTTTTTAAAAATTGCTTTTCTTTCCTTTTCTTTATATATATATATGTATGTATTTTTAAACAAGGAGATGAAAATGCCAAATATTCCTGTATAAGCATAGTACCGGATGTGGTTAATAGCTTGTCCATGGCATGGAGTGCCAGCACAGTCCACCCTTACCTTTCTGAATAGCCTTAGGCAAAGGCCTTAGGCAAAGGCATTGGATTTCTATGTGCCTCAGTTTACAAGTCCAGTAAGGGAAAAAGGCAATTTCTTATTGATCATTAATTTTACAATGTAGTGAAATGAAGAAACTACCTCTTTAAATCAATGTGTGATTATATACAACACTTAGATCTGAGGGTTAAAAAAAGCCTAAAGTTGTGGTCAAATTACTGAAAAGCAATCAGTACCTCCAAACCTGGGAAGAAACTTTTATAGATTATTTCATGAAGCAGCAGCAGCCACACACATATTAGGACTCTTCCAGCCAAGGTTACCTTGTTCCCTGGCTTTAGGTTAATTTTATGTAGTCACTACTCAAGAGCAAGAAGGAAGGTAAATTTCTCTTCAAAAGAAAATCCCCAAGCATGTCTGCTACTTTCACTTCTGTGGAATTATCTTTTCCTCATGTTGGCCGCTGCAATCCCACAGTTTACGTGCTGTGAGAGCGTCACAGAGTAAGTACTATGACTCACGTTAGTCGCAGATTTAGCATTTTTTTTCCTGGGTATTTACAATTAGCATTACATGATGTGAGTGCTGATGGCACTATTATTTATACTGTTGATTTAAATTTTAAAAATATCTACTGAGTTTTTTCTCTGTAACAAGCACCACGGGCTAAGTGTTGTCCATTCAAAGACAACACATGAGTCTTGCCATTAAGGACAGTTTAAGAGGGGACATTGACATCTATCCCATACCACGGCGAAATGTAACTGTAGATTATTGTTTTAAGCATGCCGATCCAGTCCCCTCTATTAGACTATAAGCATCTTAAGGGCAAAGAATGTGTCATTTACTAAAGCACCTAGATCTGTACCCCCAAGAGCTGACACTGAGCCTTAAATTCTAGTCTTTGCTCTATCATCTTCCAGGTGGTGGCCAAGACCACTTAATTTCTCTGAACTTGAGCCTTTCCTATGTGTTCAGTTGGAATAATTCCTGACTAATCAACGCCATGGGATTGTGGTAAGATACAAAGAAAAAAATTTAGATAGAGGTCCTTTGTAAATAAAAAGTATTGCTAATAAGTGTATATGGACCAATTAGAAATTCAAGGGAGAAAAATACATTTTAGTAGGGCTACTTATAAGTCCTCATCAAAGAGGTGAAATTTGAGATAGTTCTTAAGACAAATAAGATTTAGGAAAAAAAGAAAAGAAAGAGGAGAACATTCTAGGTGAGAGGCATAGAAGAGATGAAGTAAACAAGGCAGATGAGACAATAAAGACGTCTTTTCACAAAATGCCAAAGGTTAGATGTTAGCCTCTCTTAATAGGCTTAAGTTAGATCTCAAGTTAAGGTGGTATTCTGAAGGTAAGAGAGAATCATGGTTGAGTGGGACAATAATACAGTAAAAGGGCATTTTAGACATTTAATTTTGTGGTGGTGAGCAGAATGGAAAGTGGAGGGATAGAGTGAAGGAAGATAGGTAGAACACAAGTAAACCCCATCCATTGTCTCAGGTGTGAGACAGTAAGGGTTTAAATTAGAAAGATGGCAGTGGGATTTTAAAACTGAGAAGATGAAAAGGAGAAAGGGTAAGAAACACTGTAAAGAAAAACTAACAGACCTTAGTGACTGAACAGATATAAATAAACATGTACAGATTGTGGGTAGAGGGGTAGAATAGAATGTCAAAGAAAAGGAAGAAATCAATGATTTCTGAATGATTGGAAATAAGGGTTTGGTTAGTTGTGGGGTTTGTTGTTTGCTTTTGTTTTGTGGAGAGGGGATTTGAGGTGGATGAGAAGAAGTGAAGAAAAATGATGGAAATTTAAATTTAGACTACAGAATTTGATGTCAACAGAAGATATCCAAATGATATAAAATTGAGAGAAGGATGCAAGTATAGCTGATATTTATTTTGCAGGGAGGGGAGAGAGAGACATGGAAGGAACCTGAGCTAGGCTTAGACATGTGAAGTTAAGTCACCAAAGGAAAATAGTCAACATGTAATTGGAAATTCAAGACTGGAGCTCTGGGAACACAAGTTTTAGGAACAGATTTAGGAACACAAGTTCCCTTAAAAACATTTTAAATATTTGAGTTCTATATTTCTTGACATAAAAAAGATATTCGTTATGTATTATTACTTAGGAATTTTATCCCTATAGGCAGAAGTAGCCATCGTTCTGATAGTAGTGATAAAAGACAGCCATTATCAGTGATAGGCCTTACAAGTAGCAAGTGATAAAAGGATAGCTATGACATACAGCCAGAAGGAAGAGGCCATCACCAGCTTCCACCCAATCAAGGACTTACATTTTGCTGGGTAAACTCTCTGAACATAGCTGCCAGTCCGTCATCCTCAATATCACAGTCCGTTTTGATGGCCACATTCAGAATGTGAATTGGTTCATCCCTGGGTACCTATAATCCAAGAACACAAGCCAAAGAAATTATGAAGCTCACCAATACAGAAGTAGAGAGAAGTACTACAGTACTTGGTAGAATACCTGAAAAAGAGCTCCACCCCACAAGATGTTTTGGTTTGCCCATCAGTAGAATAAGTAAATTGAAACCACTGCTCAACAACTACAACAGAGATTCAATAAAGTAAAGCACATAACTTTTAAAAGATAAGGCAGCAAAGGCATTAGTTAGAGATGGCCCCAAATCTTGACTTGACATGAATTTGAAGATCACTATGTCTCAATTTTTTCACCAATAAAATGGAGGTGAAACCATTTGCCACATTCTTCACAAATGTGAAGGAAAGTGAGTTAAAGCAGCCATCTGAACACATTCCTATATATTTCCTTATGGTGTACCACACAATGGAAATATCAAACCATAAAAAAGAAAAACACTTTAGTGAAAGAACACTATACTTGTAATGAAAGAACAATATTTGTTTACTGAGAAATGAAAAGAAGGGATTTAATAAAATGACAAAATATTAAACAAAATGCCTATTTTTTTTTCCAGCAATCTAAAATCCACTATTCCCTAAGTACTATGATAGCGCCACCATGCAAAAATACAAGCTATCACTGAGTAAGAATTCCAGTAACCACAGCTCAAATCCTTATAACAACATTCAGAGACCCAGAGGCAGCTACAATGGATACAGCTAAGCCCATGCTACGCTATGGATTCCAAAATTAATATAGCTTTTTTAAAACTTAGAATTTATATTCTACCCATTTCCAAAAAATACTTTGATAAGGTACACAAAATTAAATAATATAAAGTAGGGTAAAAAGATGAATCCTTCTCTATTATGTTCCAAAGTTAGAGAGATAGCACATGTAAGTACAAGTCACATGTCTGAAGAAATAAGGCAGTCTCCACTATACCTTATCTTCATCATACAGCGATGTATGACCTGCCTCAGGGAATGTGGGGCTCTGGGGTGGGGAATCACAGAAGCAGCCCATCACTTCATCGAAGATCCTAAAAAAGACCAGAGAAACACCCACCATGAAAACCTAAGTGGCAGGAAACTAATGCTGCCATTGCCAGCTCCGTCTAAAAGAATAATCCATCCTACTCTGTGCTCAATAGTTAACTGAATAGAATCACCAGTGGCTAGAGGTGACATGCAAAATTTCACCAAGTGGCAGAAATTAGGAGGATGGATTGTTTAAACTTTAATAAACCATATATATTTTTCTTTTTAAAAAAGAATGATCTAAAGCTTTTTTGTTTTGTTTTTTTCATATGTACGATATGAGCACTGCTGTCATCATCGGTCTTAAAGTAACAGAAAGAGCCTGGAACTGTAGCAGTGACAGACCAATGTAATTACCCCTCCCCCTAGGGTAATGCATCAGTATACATCAAAAGATAGATGCTGAATGCATTTAATCAAAAGATGTATCGTCTCTGGTGGGGCTCACTCTGGTGTTATGTTTAATTTCTCCTGACATTTCACTCATCACAGAGCAGACAGCTTCTTCTGTTAGTTCCTAAGGAAAGGATGGTTTTTGTTTGTTTCTTTTTTTTGTGACCAGGCTCATACTATGAGTAGAGGCGTATAGATTCTGAATGAGAGGCGGAAATGGAAGGATATATGCCTCTCTGAGGGCATATACAGCAAAGGCTACATCTCCTTAGCTGGTTCATGGCTATTCTGGGGACCTTTATTCATTTTGCAGAAAGCTGAGATCCCCAAACAGATGCCCATGGCTCCCCTTGTATAGACACAATTCCACAATGTCTTACCTGACAAAATCCTCAAAAGTCCGAAAAGAGACCATTCCGCCCATCCGCTGACATGGTGGAGTGAATGAGTTGTCCAACAGCACATCGCTGACACTAGCTACATGAGTCATGCCATAGTGGTTGAGGTTGGAGGAGAAGGACATTCTAAATGGTAATTCAATCAAGTTCATTAGACAAGGAGGGTAGGAGTGAGGGCTGGGAGAGTAATAGTAGGGAAAAGGAGCTAGGAGAAAACCCTGATGTAGGGTCAGGTTACAGAGCAGATTTGGTTTTTTACCCACTATGCATATGGTTGTCTTGCTAGACTCATGTTAACCCTTTCTTTGGAATTTCTCCATATAAAGTATATTTTCATCACTCCCAAATTTCTTCAAATAGAAACCTAAGGACTGTCATGGCAGTCTTTTAATACAATGACATTATGACATATCTAATGAATGAATAACACATAGGGGTTCAAAACCATCCTGCATCTTCCCCCTCCCTAAACATTCCCTCCTTTAAAAGGCAATAAGCAAGCCAAGTGAGTTGTAACTATGCAACATTTAAGGCATTTTTCTCTAGGAATTATAATAGATTAAGTATTCACAGATACAGAGATAGGTAGATATACGCACACAAAAACAACAATTTTAATTAAATCATTTAGAATGGTTTAATAAATAATTATAAAAATATTACTTATGGTACAGGAATAAGTCACAGTCTATAAAAGAAACTTTAGTGAGATATTTACTTTTTCTTTAATGGGTTGATAGGGAGAGTTATTAGTATTATACTTCTCCCTTTTTGAAATAGAGAACTTTTTCAACCTCGAATTGCAAAATTTTCTTTTTATAAATAAACACTTCTATACCAAAGCAAAAATATCTCCATAGAAAGCCCTTAATAATTTCCAACAAGATACAAAAGGGCAGAGCATAGGTCTCAAAGTATGTGTAAGCATGACAAACAGTTGCTAAATGAAGACGTTTGAAGAGAACTGAACTGATTGTTCAATCTAAAAACATAAATGAATCTGTATATTCCTTGATGTACCTCAGCAGTATGTACTGATAAATACTGTAAAGTATTTCTGAATGCCCAATCAGGACAGCCTGTTAGTAAGGACCAAGTTAAAGGATGCCTCCAGGACCTGCCTGACAGGTTACTGGCATACTGATCTGAAGCAAGTTTAGAGCAAGGCGATGGCACTTGAACTTTGGGAAAATGCCCAAAAAAATCTCCTTGAAGTACACCACCTGCAGTATTGCAGGGGGAAGAGAGACAGCAATGTGGACTTGAGACCTAGGTACATAATTGTACTCTATTGCAAATCGTAATTATAAAAAGCAATGGAATTCTTTATAGGATGGGAGTGCTGCTCACACAGACTATAGAGACTGACACTCCAGGCTTTTTATTCCTTTGGTGAACAATGACTATAGAAAAAGTACTTCATCTTTTGACAGTACTGGGGAATAGAAAGGCAGAGTGGGAGAGGAAACCATTGATATCATGAATGAAACAAACAAATGAAACACACATCAAGCAAGTCTTACACATGGTGCTCACTAGAAACTGGGATTCAGAGTTGTATTGACTCAGAAATACTATCATCCTCCTCTTTTCTAGGATCACCAAATATATTTACTAAAGGAGCAAGTTTGTGAGGCATTGTATCGTTTCTATCTGCCTGGCATTACACAGGAAAGATAAAAGGGTTCCAGACAACATTTAAAGGAACTCCCTCTGAATAAGTTAACAAACTGGGTTTGTGGCAAACATGGGATTAAGTATCTTTTTCACTCCACTGGACCCCATGATAGTATTCAATATTCAGTTCCCCCCAGCTACTATGCTCATGGGCCAGGGCAGCTAAAGGCAGGCAGGAATTAACCAAACCCACTCTCCAAGGGAAGATTAAGGGACCAAATAAAAGCACTCCCTTTCCTCTCCACATCCAAATTGGACTATAAAAGCTACGATTAGTTTTGATTACTTAATATTTTAAAGGGAGAGGGACAAAATAAATGTAAGCCTATAAATAGTTCCATGTGTAGCTGATTATCCACAAAGAGGTTGCCCCCAACTTATAATTGCTTTAGAATTTTGTGGATTCAATTCCAATCAGAATTGCTATCCTCTCAAACTTGCATTGTGTTGCCTTGCTTGGCTCAGGAGGCAGAAGAACTCAAATTATTAAAATATCACTTGTGTTATATTGGTCTGGAAACGTTTTCACAGGGATGAACACATCAAAACTTAAAATATACTTTTCCAATGTTAATCTTATTATAGGTCTGAAATAAAAACTGACTTTCTTATTATTATAACACTTTAGAAAATTAACAAACTGATAAAACATGAGATCAGCTATTTCTGGATTTGTACTCCTCTGAAAGCAACAGCAAATTAGAGAGACTAAAAATGGAAAAAATTATCAACAAATTTGCCAGGTTAGGAGTAACCTTAAGGGTTTTTCCTCTGAAAGCCCCAAACTAGACAGAGAACTTAACAAAGGAAGATGTTTCCAGCAAAGCTGAACATCAGACAGACAAACCCTCTATCATATACATCTAGATGGGAGCTTTTCCATACTGAGGCTTCAAGTATTGCTTTTTGAACAGCTGAAGAAAAGCTGAAGACATGTTTTCCAAACAGAAAGAATAATTTAGTATGTCCAAAGGGGAGCTCAGGACTCCCTAGCAGAAGATAACACATTAGCTTGTCAATTGTGTTATTTTTTCCTGGTTTCACTATTCTAAGTTACAAAGAAGGCGCTTTAATTGGAAAAGAAACTAAATATACGGTACCTGTTTAGCGTGGGGATGTTCCCTCTGTAATTAAACAACCACAGTTAGTTACTGATTGGTTAGTGAAAGCCATAATAAAAGAATTGTCAGAGCAGATACAGACCAGTCATGAGGAGCTCCAGTTTGGCAGCTCTGGCATTCAGGAGACATAATTAAGTACCCTTCCACCCCCAGGGTGCCTCCAAAAAGGCATGCCTCCTGACCTACCTCACCACAGCAGCTGTGGATGGAAAGGGTCAAAATCTATTTACCATGGATTTTTTTATAGCTCTATTACAAAAAATAATGCAGAGCAGTGGTAAAACACAGGCTGATAAAAATTAACTTAAGCTATATGATTTGGTATGTTAATTTAAGCTTAAACAACAAATATAATTTTTGATAAGATTCTTAAGACTCTTGTTACTGGTTCCCCTTACTAAAGGTGTAATAAGGAGGTCCAGAGAAGTTGATTCCACAGCTCCTCCTACCTTAATTGCTTTTCTAGGATATGTGATTGACCTAAGAATTCACTTGCAAAAGAAAGAATCCAGTAATCTGGGTTCCCTAGCTACCTGTTCTAAGTCTTTTTAACCATAGTCTTCCTCCCATAGTGGTAGGTGGGAAGGAGCATACTCTGTATTATGGGAGCTTAAAGGAACTGAAAATCATGCAGGAATGTAATGACAAATGATTTTATCACTAGAGTGGTATAATTTGTTAAAATTAATTAATACTTTTTAATTAAATGAGTTTAGGGTAATAATGATTATTTTAGATTGCTGTTAGCTTAAAAACTCTAGGCTGCTCATAAATAAAACCTTAGGTAAATCTGACTAGCCTTAGAAATTCCTTATAAAGAAATGTGCCAAAATAATGAAAGAAAGACTAAGACAAGAATGGGAAACTACACAGCAAGTCTCCTGCATTTTCCTCGGTCTTTGCCACTAACTCTTTTTTGAAAATTTGATGTCAGTCATTTCCCCAACTAAAAAAGAATCAAGCAAATAAAAATCCTTATTTTCAATGTTAAAAGGGCAAAGTTATACTTACCACCCACAATTTAGGGGCATTGTAAGGGGGTTGATTGGTTGACATCTTAACCTTCTAACATTCCCTTATCAGCATTTAATCACTGTTGGGGTTTTCTGGCATACAGAGGACTTAATAGGCAGAACATAGTGGGTGGTGCTGATGATATGTGGGAAAGAGGATAGAGGGAGGAAAATGATGCACTTTCCATGGCAGTGAAAGGAGCAGAATAGACTGAGCTGGCCATATAAATAAAAAGCTGTGACATATCACTGCACACAAACTGTATACCTCATGTGATTTGTGAGTAGAAACGCTCTTTGCATCAAACCTGTATCACAGAGTGAATTCATAAGGCAGCAAGAGCAACCTCTGAGTGCAAAAATCTGAACCTTTGCTGTTTGGATTCCTTAAGCCTCTCACTCAGGACAATGAGTTTTATTTTATAAGAGATCCTTAGTTATTATATAATGCATTTGGCCCTCATTAATACATAACAAGTATGCAAAGGTTCTAGAGCGAAGGGAGGGATAGGTAAACAGAAAACTAACTGTAGATGCTAATGAGAATATAAAAAGGGGCCATCTGAACTATCTCTCAGTTCAGAGAAGAACCCTACAACCAAAGCAGCCTCAAGCTCCATTCATCCAGGTTTCTGGAGTTTAGAAACCAGTATAATTTTCTCTCTTCTGTTAACAAATTTCTTAAACTAATAAAATGGTCTCACTGCTTCTATCACTACACTCTAATCCCTTTGGGAGTCTTCATAGGACAAGGGCCAAGTTTTCAGTAGAAAAAGGCCTGAATTGAAAAGAATACCACCACTAATAAAAAGCCAGCCTTTCTCTATCAGCAATTCTCAAGCTCTTATAGGGAGCATCCTGCTGCTTTGTTGTAAGAATTATGCTCCATCTACACAGTATGGGGTAAGAAGCAAAACTCCCAACATCTCCAGCTTTTAAAGGAATCATCCCAAATCAATCATGTAAGAGGTAAGTTTAGAGTCAGCTCATTCTTTGATAGAATGAGACTCTCTAGGGTCATATGGGAGATGAGCAAGGAAGGAAGGATAAACTATTAAAAGGTAAATATGTAGCCATGTCCTTAATGATGATTTACATATTTTATAATCCTACAAAAGGGTTATTTGTTCAATTTAAGAATATGACAAATGTGGCATACTGCACACTACTGTGATATATCAGAAAGCTAGATCCACAGTCTGCATAAAAATAAACAACTAAGGAATAGATCATATAGGAGTCAGATATTCCATTTATGTAGCTAAAAATAAAATAAAACTTACCCTATTGCACTGCATACTCATCATGCAAAATTAAGTGCTCAATCTCTGATAAGGCACTCAACTATATTTTCAAATACATAAATTCACTTCTATAATCTGCTGTTTGGGCTACTCAAAATACTTATGATGACGAATCCTGATCGACAATATTTTGATTAATATTGGAACCACGTTCCTTCTAGTAGATTAGTTCCATTTTACAGATGTGATAACTGAGAAACCAAAGGGGATGCTTTCCAAGGACACTGTTCAATATGGTGTTGTAAACCACAATCTAGACCTGGCATTTTCTTATCTCAGTTCCCAAAGCTAGCATTCCATGTCAATATACACTTTAAAGAAGGACAAGAGAAATCCTTTGAATTCTGAGGTTCTTGGCATTAAGTCACCTCTGATTTTATTGATCTGCCTGCTCAGAATGGCTGAAGAGCCTGCTTCAATATGAATGCAAAGTCAGAGTTGCTGCCTGCTAGCTGAACCCTCTTTAATTTAAGGAACACTGACTTCTCTGGCAGTCATAAGTTCTCTGAACCTTTTTACCATCCCTTCCAGCTGAATTTCATTTTGCTTGGTTCTAGCTGGCCCTACATAAATCTTTTATCATATAAAAATGCTCTTGATTCTGTTGCCTTCTAACTTGAAGAAGAAGAAAAAAAAAAGACCCTATATGAAAATGATGGGGATACATGCAAACAAGCAGTGGTTACATCAAGCTGTGACTGAAAGCCAATATAGGGCAAATCTTTTGAAATCAGGCAGCAAAGCAGAATCAGAAGAGGTCGGCTGAATAACCTACTAGCAGTCACTAACAGCAGTGCCATAGGAGAAAGCTATTTGACTGACTGTGACCAGTGGTGGTCTCCTTGCCTGACTATATTTCTGTAGGAGAATTCAAATCAAGAGCTATAAAACACATCTGAACCACGTATTTCTGTTGGCATCTCCTGGACCACCTCCTTGCAGTTCAGATGCCCTTATTCCACTGCAGAGCTTTAATTTACCATAAAATGATCATTGCTTCATTCATTTACAGCACCTCCAAAACCCCTTCTTTGCTCTGCTGGAAGATTTTGCTCTTTTGGAAACAAGTACACCAACAGGGGTACAGCATATTACTGTTGCCTGCTGTATAATTAGCTACAAACCCACAGCACAAAACTACAGGGATTTACAGGTGTCCTGGATTCTGCTTTTCCTTCCCCCTGGAATCAGCTAGTCTTCCTTGACAAGAAGGGACCTTGGGCTACCTTAATGATATATTGAGAGTTTTAAACTCAACTCTCCAATCTTACAAGTCTTGAGTGCCAAAATAACACAGAGGAGACTAGAAGCTGAGGCATGGATACAGGAAAGCACTTTGGTAAGCACTTAAACCTGCTGAGAATCTTCTCTTCTGCCAGATGCTTGCATCTTATCAGCAGACTACCTTGAATGAAGGAAGCAAGCACTGTAGGATTTTATTTATTTATAGCTCATTCTGGCCTGTTAACTACAACCAAAGTGCTCCTACTGCTAAAAAATACTACAAGTTAGATGACTTTTGAGTGTTTCAGTAGACCAAAGAAGGGTTTCATTAGACCAAAGTGTTTCATTAGACCAAAGAAGGGTCTAATCTTTGGGTGTCAAAGATTATCAGAATTCTCAAAAATGGCAGCAGGCCATTATATTTATATGATAAAAATTTAGTCACATGTAAGGCTTCTGATTTCTAACCTTTGCAAATAAAAAGAAGGTCCAGAGGCTACCCACTGACAGCTGAACACTGAAGGTGCCAAGCAGCCTAAACCCAGCCATAACCAAAACATGTGCTATCAAGGGAGAAAACAGCCGACCTCTTCTGGATGTAAGCCATGAGGAAAGGAAAGTACTTGAATTGAAAGATTATAACATTGAAGGCCAAATTCACAAGGAGCAAACAGCGGAGAAGGCACAATGCAACCCAACTTAACTTAAGCATGGATTTCCATCTAAGAAATAGGTGGAAATAAACACCAATAGGTCCTCACCCATTATATATGTACGGAAACGTACAACAAAGTATACTTCCATCTCCTGCATCAACTATGATGCTTTTCATTTGAATCACAGATTAAAAGTTAAAAAAATTACCCATGCTCACTAGTGTATACTTGTAAAAATCATTTGGGGTTTTAAATTTTGTACTCCCAGACTGTCATAATATATAGAGCCATATGCCTAGCCACAGAGTTATGGGATAATATGCTTTACATATGTTTGTATAAATATAGATATATTTTAGAAGACCAAATATAGGCTGACTGAAGAACCTGTTTCCATATTATTCTGAGGCACTTAATATGTCTAAAACTAAGTGAAATACTTAATGTCAAATGATTCAATGAATTGTCAAAAGAAAAGACAATCAAGATGATGCTTCAGTGTAACAAGGTTTTGTATCTCCAGCACCAGTGGGTGATGCTTGGGTTTCAGAATGGGAAAAGGGACAAACACACCAACTTGAGCTCTAACTCCTGAGCCTCACTGGAGGAATAAAGAGAAAAAGGAATGTTGAATGAGATAGTCTGAGCTCCAGGATTAATCGATGTAAAACATTAGTCAAACTCATGAAAGAGCTTGGCTCACAAAATCTTAGACAAGAGAATTAGGTTCTAAAAGTCTGGATAATAATAAAATGCTCTCTTAGTACATACAGCCCAGTTGTCCTATTCCTGCACTGAAAAATAACTGAAGAAATTCACTTCTCCTTCAAGAACAAGTCACTTAAAAAAAAAAAATCTCCTCCCTTCAAAAAAAATTCACATACAATAGCACAGAGCCTTTAAATGCTAAGAAGGTAAAAAAAAAGGAGAGACACACACACACACATAAACATACACTTGTCACATGTATATATATAGGTTTCTATCTATGCTTAAGTCTGACAAATCTCTATGGCTATTGTTCAAGTGAAGGGAATTTAAGAAGGGTAAATCCAGACCAGGAGTTTCCCTGAGTGAAGCTTTAATAATTGGATCCTCTGGTGAATAAGACCTGGGGATGCCAAATAAGTTGGAATTACAGTTCCCAGAAAAAATTTGGAAGTCTTGGGTAGAAGATCAAGAAGAAAACATACCTTGACTAAAGCACACCTAGCAAGGATGTAACAGGAAGTCATAGAGATTAGGAATAGACTAATTAGTAATCTACTTTTTAAAAAAATATTGAGGAGTATTAGAAAAAAATATAGTCTAATTATACTAAAAAATAAGAGTAACTAAATACCAAGCAATACAAAGTCCTACCATGAATTAAAATGAAAATAATAAGGTACCAAACCTGTTAGCACAAAGTAACCACCCAAGTGTGCTTAAAAGTGGTATCTTCTCCCTTCCTAAAGGCTGCCCCACTCAACTGCAATGTATTTTGCCTACTTCTCTAAAAATCAAAACAGGTTCTAATGAAACATAGGTCTTCAATCCAAATGGCAACTAAGGGATTTTCCTGAAAAAAAAAAATACTCGCTGCTGCCAGTTTGCAGACAGAAAGCTATGTTTCATCCTAATCCATGGGGGTTAAATCACCTATCAAAAACAAACTACAGGAATGGGGCTGGGCGCAGTGGCTCACGCCTGTAATCCTAGCACTCTGGGAGGCCGAGGTGGGCAGATCGCTTGAGCTCAGGAGTTCAAGACCAGACTGAGCAAGAGTGAGACCCCATCGCTACTAAAAATAGAAACAAATTAGCTGGACAACTAAAAATATATAGAAAAAATTAGCCGGCATGGTGGCACATGCGTGTAGTCTCAGCTATTCGGGAGGCTGAGGCAGGAGGATCGCTTGAGCCCAGGAGTTTGAGGTTGCTGTGAGCTAGGCTGACACCACGGCACTCTAGCCCAGGCAACAGAGTGAGACACTGTCTCAAAAAAAAAAACAAACAAAAAAAAAACACAGGAATGGAATTCTACCAGATGACTCTATACACAATAAGAGATTGTATTCTTGCTTTGATATTGCAGCTAACAAAGATACTTCTAACCAGAATGTTGGACAAATTTAGTCTACTTCAAATGACTATGAAAAGCAAGTGCAAAAAAAAAAACCAGACAAAAGTCTGTTTTCTACCCTAAGAATTTGGACTATGTTGGGGGCAGTGGCATATACTGGTAGTCCCAGCTATTCAGGAAACTGAAGCTTGAGTTCAGGGATTTAAGACTGGGCAACATAGCAAGACACCATCTCTTTAAGAAAAAAAAAAAAAAAGAACTTTTAGTTTATTAACCCCAATTGGGAAAAAATATTATAAAATTCTGCCCTGCATTGATAAATAAAATATGTATCGCTCATATGCCTATTCTCTATTCTCACTGAATAATTCTTAAAGCATGTATAAAAATATTAAAGCATGTATAAAATATTATAGTGTAACATCTATAGTATCAGGTGTGGATAATTCCTATAATTACTAAGAATAAGCAACATAAGAATCTCTCCTAAGTATACTACCACTAACATAAAACAAAGAGGACTCAGTGTGACTGTCCTAATTAATTTTTGGTCTAGAGTTGAACAGTCTAATATAGCAGCCACTAGCCACATGTGGCTAGGGAGTCCTTGAAATGTGGCTAATCTCTATAGAGATATGCTGTAAATATAAAACACACACTGAATTTCAAAGATTTAGTATGAATAAAAGAATAGAAAATATCTCAATTTTTAATACATATTGAAATGGTATTTTGGGTGTAATGGGTTAAATAAAATGTTATTAAAATTAATTTTATGTTTCTTTTTACTCTTTTAAGTGTGACCGATAGAAAATTTAAAATTACACATGTGGCTTGCATTATATTTCTATTTGACAGTGTTGGTCTAGAAGTAGTGATTCTAAATTATAAGTGTTCATCAGAATTATCAGAGGAGCTTTTCAAAAAGTGGTCACCTGGATCGTAATCCAAACTGAATCAGATCTTGGAAGTCAGGACCTCAATATGTATATTTTCAAAATATTCCCCAGATTCTGAGAATCATTAATCTAGAGGTTAGTGAACATAATTGCATCCTCGAGCCTTACAAGCCTGGGAGTGGAATGGACACTGGTAGTCTTTTGCATCTTATTTCTGTAAAATGAGAACCAACATGCTTTTTGCCTGCTTGTTCAAAACAGTAAGAATAGAAAGAAATAAAAGTACTGGAGTTGGGGGTGGGGGGGGGAATAAGAAAAGTACTTAGCTCAAAACTAGATAAAACTAAGAGACCTTAAATTTCTTCTTCTTTAAGGTGAGTGGGCCTATTGTATAAAGAAAGAATTTGGCCAACAATGATCAGACAACTCTTGGAAATTCCCAAGTAATAGGAGTGTCTTTGTTATTTGTGAGCCCCTTGAATCACACCTGAGTTTATGCTAAGAGATGAGAGGGCTCAGGATGGGAGCTGGTCACTAGAAAGACCAACTATGTGATCAGAGAAGAGGGTTGTGGCCTCTGACCTCTGGGAAGGGAGATGGCGTTTAATCATGTAGCCTATGATTTATTCAATCATGCCTATGTAATGAAACCCTGATAAAAACTCTGGACACTGAAGCTCAGTGGAGCTTCTGGGTTGGTGAACACATTGATGTGCTAAGAGGGTGATGTGATGTTTTCTCCATAGGGAAAGAACAGGTATTTGAGACCTTCCCAGACTTCACTGTAAGTGCCTCTTCATTTGGCTGATGCCATAATATCCCAAATTTGTAGCCAGTTAGAAATGCAGGCAGCCTAAGGAGCCTACTTCTGGCCCCATAGGTAACAGGGGCAGTTTTGTGGAGGACTGAGTCCTTAACTTGCAGCGTCTGATTTAACTCCAGATGGTTAGTGTCAGAATTTAATTGTAAAACACCAATTGGTGTCAGAATAAAGCTGTAACTCCAAATTGTAACAAACATATTTATAAGAAAATATAAAATATTATAAAACTAAATTCAAGTAGCAAATCTGTAATAACTATCTGAATCAGTTATACTCTGAAATTGAATATATCATTTCATAATCAAATCTGATCATTTGAACTGAAACTAACAAAAGGACTTTTTAGGTCTAAAAAAGCATTAAAGCAATTTCTGACTTACACAAAAATGATTTTATCTTTCCTTTTTGTTTTGCAATTATCTTCACCTTCATACCTATACCAACAATAATGATGATAATGATAATAATAATAATCCAGCAGCTTTCAAATTATACAATCAAGGAAGACTTTTGAGAGACTATAGGATTACAGTTCTGTTCAAGACTGGTCTTTATACATAGAGGTGTGTACACCTTGGATACTGGGAGGGATAAGCATATAAGTTTTAAAATCATATCAGGACTAACCAAGATTCACACCCTTGACGGGGAAAGGTAAATAAGATTTCTTAACGAAGCAGTTAGAAGAATTTGTCTCATTTTTCAGTCAACTTTCCCTCACCAAACAGGACATATCCTCAAAGAAGAAAAGTAGGACAGGGAGAGCAATTCAAAAAGACAAGGAGAGTGATGAGGAGGGAAGGAAATTAGAAGCAGCCCTGCAGCCTGACTACAAATCACTGCCCAAAGGGAAGAGGTAGTAGAAAGCAGGAAGAAAAGGAGACTGCCCTGAGAATTACAAAGAGCATTAAGTATAGCGTGTAGTTCTCTACAATTATTCAAGGAATGCAGGAAAAGAAAGAAGACCGAGTGCTGTGCCCATGTGTGCCATGAGTACTTCGTCGCTCGCTGAAGGACAACCATTCGTTTCTAGAAAATGAGATTCTGAAATCCATGGAGGCAAAAATGTACCGAGAGATGCTTGCTAAATCAAGGATATATGCTTTTCTCTGCCAGCCGTAAGGTATTTTTGAGGAAGAGAAGTGAAAGGATCTTCTGAGACAAAGAAGAGAGGTACTTTTTCCGAAGATGCTTCTGCTCATCTGCCTACCTCTGCTGGATCAACAGTGGCATCCAGTGGCCAAAAGTCTCAACACAGACTTCTTTGTCTCCAGAAAGGGTTTCTATTGCTTTGGGTGAAGTGGCAATTTAGAACAAAACCATTTCTGGTGTCTGTAACTAAGGTTCCCCAAAGACATAGTACTTTGTAATACCAAGTGAAGAAGCAAAGGCCATAAAGAAGAAATGGAGAGGGGCAGGTTAAGATTGGCTGTGGTATTTATATTTCCTGTGGTATTACTAAAAAGAATGAAAATATAGGAGGGGATGAACATATGTGTGGGTGGAATTCCTAGATTTTCATTGCCTTAGAATACTTTTTAAAAAATGAGTATATAAGATATTTTCATTTTATTATTTTTTAAATTTTATATATATATATATATATATATACACACACACACACACACACCCTTTCATTTCTGTCTCAGTATGATCTGCAGGAAGCATTTTCATTTTAAATCAAAAGCAGTACTGAAACATTTCCATATGCACATTTTATTTTTTAAAGGACTTAGGGAAGAATAATAGAATTAGCATGGCTTAATTAAAAACATACTTGCATTTAAGAAGTTTGGTTTTGAAGTGTGATTTTATTTACTTATTAATTATTTTTTGAGACAGTATCGCTCTGTCACCTGGGCTAGAGTGCTGTGGTATCATAGGAACCTCAAATTCCTGGGCTCAAGTGATCTTGTTGCCTCAGTCTCTCCAGTAGCTCAGACTACAGGCATGTGCCACCATGGTCAACTAATTTTTTCTATTGTTAGTAGAGACCAGGTCTCCCTCTTGCTCAGGCTGGTCTTAAACTCCTGACCTCAGGCGATCCTCTGGCCTTGACGTGAGCCACTACACCAGGCCTGAAGTGTGATTTTTTAAAAACTGAATTTCAACTGCTAAATTCAGGTGTCTGTTTTTAGGGAAATAAAGAAATTGATTTACGTATAACCTCAACCCATAGCAAACACAGAAAAGCAGAGCATTCCACCCATGATATATTTTTGTTCTAACTGCTGACTTAAATTGTTAAAAAGAATGTTTTTCTGGCAAAGTTCCAGCAAGTAAAATGTTAGTAAATTCTTTCTAACTTAAAAAAAGAAAGAAAGGAAAGGAAGGAAGGGAAAGGAAAAGAAAGGAAAGGAAAGGAAGAAAGAAACTATGTTTCCTCAGTGACATAGTACAAGCAAGAATGAACAGAGTAATCCTAAACTCTTATAAGCTATACATTCTCTCTCTAGATCAAAGAAGTGGGCACCAAGAGGCTCTTCTCTTATGATTTAAATTTGTTCATTGTTTGTTCTACATTTCTATCTAAAAAAAACCATGAAATTCTCATATACATCACTCCCCTTGACTCTCATGATATACTTCTGGCTGGCTCAAGTGCACATACCAGCTCAAACTCACCTGTTTGGATGAGATGTGGGCAGCATGAACTGGAATTCCACCACACAGGTGTTGTCCTTAAGCTGGCGGTGTTGCACACTGTTAAGTTCATAGGCAATATAAGCCCTTCGAACATACACCTGGTTAAAAAGTAACCCTTAGTAAATAAACCTCAAAAAACAGAAATTAAGAGAATGACTAGCTCAGGAAAAAGAGTCTTGAAATGAGATTATCTGGTATAAAAGAAGGTGGTCTGTGGTGAAAGAAGTCCCAAAGGCCTATGCATACATACATACCTTGCTTTAATTAATAAAGCTGGACTCTTAATACTATACCCATGACTATAAATGGAAAGAAAATTAGGCTGCCTCTGCTGGAAACCTATGTGTATTTTTTTTCACACTAACCTAAACCCTGGAGAAGGTTTGACCTTTAGCAGAAGAAAGCATAAAGAACCACCACTATTAACTCATTAAGCATAATCATTTCAAGAAGATAAAAGCAAGCAGTGAGAAAAATGAGAGGTGCTGATTCTAGGCCACTGAGGAGTGAAGATAGAAGACAGAAACAATTGTGGTACAGTTCAACTCTTTTACTATCTTGTACCTTTCTTTCGTGTCCCTTCCCACCTCCCCCATTGCTCAAAATCAGTGTTGGATTATTTAGATTCCCAAACCCTGGCAAAAGCAGTAAGGCATAATTTGGCACATAATATCTTAAGAGTTGACTCAAGAATTAAACAGCAACAGGCTACACATTCTCAGTAAAAACCATCAGTCCAACCTCACGCACTGTACAGCCAATTTGCCATGCACATAAAATGCTACATGGGATTCTATGGCATGTGAGGTATATAAGGAGGTTTCTCATTAAATGACATGAAACAAGAAAATGTGGTATGGATATACAATGGATCAGTGTGCAGTCGTAAAAAAGGAGACTCTATCATTTGTAACAACATGGATGAATCTGGAGGATATTATGTTAAGTGAAATAAGCCAGGCACAGAAAGACAAATGTCACATGATCTAACTTATATGTGGAATCTAAAACAGTCAAACTCCTAAAGGAGAAAACAGAATGGTGGTTATCCAGGGGCTGTGGGCAGGGGTGGGGTGGTATTGGGGAAATGTTAGTCAAAGGGTCTAAAGGTTCAGCTATGCATAATGAATACCTTCTGGAGACATAATGTACAGCATGATGACAACAGTTAATAATATATACTCAAAATTTCTAAGAGAATAGATCTTAAATGTTCTCACCACAAAAAAGTATCTATGTGAGGTGATGGGTACCTTAAAAATAAATACATAAATAAAAACTAAATGACATGAAAGCCCTCGAAAACACTTAGATATTTTAAAACTTTGGTATTTACCAAATAGGATATTTTATACTCTACCCACGGAATACAAATAAAAGGTAACCCAAAAGAGCAGGCAACAGGCTATGGTGATATAATGTTATATTATATAAAATCATCTAAAGCACTCCTTTTCCCCACCTTCAAAAAACATCTACTTGGCAATTTTACAGCACTACTCAGGGCCTGCAATTTTTGTGCTTAATGAGGTAGCCTGCTGTGGTGGAAACAGAAAAGTCTTTGGAGTCAGATTAACCTGAGTTCAAATATAAACTCCTCTACTTACTATCTATGTGATTTTGGACAAGTCACTTAATCTCCCAGAGTCTCACTTTTTTCTTACTTCATCAAGTAATTGTAGGGTTAAATGAGAAAAGTAAAGTACCTAAAACACAGTTCATTAAATGCTATTACTTTCTTTCCTATGAGGAAGTATTTCATAAGAGCTGCTTGACAATTCAAAATATAATTAAAACTCATTTCAATTTGGCCAAAATCACAAAATGGTAATGTTACATATGTTGTGATCAGGCATATAGATCTTTCACAGGGAATCCTAATTCATTATGAAATGGGAGAATTCAAATACCTGGAAAATAGAAACTATTGAAGAATGCTGGCAGCTATGATTGGAACCCAGAAGCTGGTGCTTAGTTCAGATGAAACATCTGAGTAAAGTACCTGAGCAAGCACTTATTGTTTCAGAGGAAAAGACGACTACTCGTAAGAACCAACCTCAAGACCAAAGAAAAAGAATGGACATGATAGATAGCCAAATGGACAGAAAAAATCAGCTAGAAAAAAAGGCAAAGGTCATGCCATGTTACTATGAAAACTTACCTCCAGGGCTGCCATCCTCACTACCTGGTTGCTGTGATAGAAGAAGTTTGGTAGGACATCAAAAATAGATGTTTCAGATAGGATGAGTTTCTGGAAGGTACAAAGACAGGCTTAAACCATTACATCAGAAAAAGAACAATTTCAATGTACATTATTTGGATTTGAAGCTAAGTAAAAGCTAAGAATTCTATCTGTGAATGCCATGTATGAACTTAACCTTTTTGTGCCTCAGCTTCCTCAGCTACAAAATGGAGAAAATAATACCTATCCCTCACAGGGCTGTTGCTCTATATGGCCTAGTATATGTGAAATTCTTAGGATAATGCATTAACAATGCATTAATTACATGTTAATATGTATTTATGACTATTATTATTATCCTTTCTAACATATATCTGTACTCTACTTTCTAAATATTGTCTCAATACTCCACTCTAGTAAATTCTAGATTTAAACTATGAACCAAATAAGAAAAAACATCCTTCTTTCCCCTTTAGGTTGTCCAGGAGAAAACCTTACAGAAAGTCTTAAGGTTCCCCTTGGCCAGATATAACAAGAGTATCCTTGTTTCCAGGTAGAAAAATAGAAAGTCACTGCTAAGAAAATTATGTTTTTTAAAAAATGATAGTCGCAGTCCTTCCAATTTGTAGTAAAATTAGCCAATAATCTCTTATAAAATTGGCTCTTTTAAAGCTATATAGTAATCATAAAAATAAAATTAAGATTAAATGATACTTGAATAGCTTTGTCTCCTAGTAACATCTATGTATACATTTGATTCAAATATCAGAAATCATTAGAGAAAAGGTAGTGAGGGAAAAAAATACATATAGATATATAAAATATATATCACAAATCAACCAGTGCTACTCCTTAATTCTGGCCTAGAATACTTTGTAGGTAAAAGCACAAGAGGTAAAGACTTCAATCGGATATTTCTATCCAAGGCAGGCCAATTAGATTTTTAAGCTAAACCACAACTCTAACAGCATTTCTATGAAAAAATATTTGTAAGAATAAATCATTATATATCATTTTAGAAGGTCAAAGAATGAAACTTCATTACATGGAAAATCAAAAGTAATTGATTAATTGCTTAATTAAACTATGCCTGAGAATAAAGGGGACAAGAGTGCAGAGTGGTAGAAAAGGGCCATACACATATATACCTGTAGATTCTCAATGCAAAACTGATGTCCGTACATGTCAATAGCTGATAGGAAGATAGACTCCACTTGGTTATGGCGAAGCTCGTATGATGGCAAATGGGAGGCAATAAGAACCTAGAGTGAGAGCAAAATAAGAGGCATAAATTCCTGAGGGAGTGATTATTCTAGGCTCCTATTAGGCAGCTCTGATACAAAAGCAATAAATATAAATCTGTAAGTGCAGGCATCAAAGATAAAACAGAGACCAAGTAAAACAACTTCTAGGTTCTATAACATAAAGCCAATGCCACCAAATACTGAATCTCAGTTGACTCTCACCATGATTTGCGTTGTGGGCAATTTCCCATGGGGGGAGGGGGAAGGGAGAGAAAACAGCTTCAATCAAGTTCCATCAGTGCATGTGATTTACCATTGCAAAGCTGCTAGTCCTGGGGACTGCATGACTAGCTGTTAATTGGGAATCCTGTCTGGCAGGGAGCAGCTGTGGGAAAGGTGGATGCAGCATAGCTAGCCTTTTGCAACTCTGAGGTAGGAAAAAAGACTAGGAAAAGCTGCTTTGACAGCCCTAGGTACTCAGCACGAAGGAGAAGGCGTCAGGAAGTAACACCGCTGCATGTGAGGGGCAGAGGGAGTGAAAGCAGTGTCACAAACAAACAAACAGGGACACGATAGGATCTGAATACCCTCAGCAGGTCACTGAGAGGTTCAATAACTTTGAGTAGTTCACTGACATGGATACAATTGTAGAGAAAGCAGAAGGTCACTGAACAGCTTCAAATGCTGCTTCCTTGTCAATGCCCACGCACTGAAACACAAAGGGAGCACCATCGCTGGGCTTCCCTGCTGAAACCCTTTGGAATGGAAATGAAGATTGCAGGGTGAAACTAACTGGACTTCTCTGGGGTTGTTCTGACCTAGTGCCTAAGATTCATTTCATTATCTTTCTGCTTTCCACACTTGATTATTTCCTACACACTTAAAAGTTTTCATCTGCTTCTAAGCTCCCTTTGGGAAGTAAGAAATATTGAGTCTATTTCCTTCCCTCAGTGTCCTTTCCTCCACCTGACCCTGCTTTACTATCACAGGGATACCAGGGAGGGTAGGGAACGATACCAGGATTTTTTTTTAACGAGGAAAGGATTCCTATTTTAAAGAGACTCAACATTAATATTTTCCTTTCTCTTCAAAAAACATATACCACGTGAAAACATTTGTTCAGAGGAAAACGTGGCATACAAAGAAAATTGCATGATCTTTGTAAAGTGATTAAGTAAAAGCTCATTGAGTCTCAGACTGCACAATCCATGAAAACCATCCCCCCTTCAAGATAACCAATGTTCTTTTGTTACCTACCTGGCGTGCTCGAAGCGCTACTTTAGCATTGGTGGTCTTACTGAGTTGGGTTAGCTCAGTGAGGATATTCAGTAGCTCATCAGTGAGAGTAGGGTCCCGGCCACACAACTGATCCTAAAAAAGAACATATAGATCCACATTAAAAAGAACAGGTGAACAGGAGTTTGAAATGGAGAAAGTGAACAAAAACTAAGTAAACATAGCTAAATTAATAGGAAACCATAAACCTCCTATTATTATTTTTATTTATTTATTTTTTCCTCCTATTATTTTTATCCTCAACAATATGGTAAAGATGAACACAGAGGAAATTCTGCTAAGGAGAAGCAGCCAAATACCTCAGTCATTCAGATTCAAAATTCCTGATTATTTCTTTATAAATCAACACTATACTTTTAACATGCAGAAGAAATCATCAGAGACTACTAAAAGGGGCCAAGGGGATTCTGAGTAAGAAATATAGATGATGTCTCAAAGTTGTAAGAAGTTTTAAATAATACAGGGACTAAAGGCCTTCTTGTTTCCTCTGCCACTTTTGGAATAAAGGTAGAAACAAGGCAAAAGGAACCACCCTGGTGGTTTTCATTCCACAAACCAAATGTTCAGTATCCCAGGAGGATGCAAAACAGAAACATAAGAACAAAGTTTTCATTTATAAACACATACTAATTAAAAACACCATCCCATATTCTGGCAATTCTGTACCCCAAATCATTTATTCTCTTCCTGTACCAAGAATCATTCCATGATATTTAAACATGATGAATCATAGCTGGGAGTGGAGCCTCATGCCTATAATCCTAGCACTTTGGGAGGCAGAGGAGGGAGGATCACTGAGGCCAGGAGTTTGAGAACAGCCTGGCCAAAATAGGGAGACTCTGCCTCTACAAAGAATAAGACAAATTAGCCAAGTGTGGCTAATAGTGCACACCTGTAGTTCCAGCTACTTGGGAGGTGGAGGCAAGAGAATCACTTGAGCCAAGGAGTTTGAGGCTGTACTGAGCTATGATGGTGCCACTGTACTCCAGCCTGGGCAAAAGAGTGAGACTTGGTCTCTAAAAAAATAATATTAAAAATAAATAAAGAAACATGGTGAATCTTTAGCTGGTTTATAGGGAAAAAACAAGCTCCTACTATAGAATCCATGGTTTATTCAGTGTTGGGTTCTGCCTCTTCTAAACATTAAAAAATGTTACTCCTTATTATATTGAAAGATAAATATTTCTACTGGAGTCCAGTGAAATATCAATTTATTCCCTAAATTCATCCATTATCCATGTAATTTCCATTTAAGCTGAAAAACTGTAAATGCAGTTTTTATAAATATCTGTCCTTTTTTAATTTTACAGAGCTATTGGTGGTAGTTCTTAATATCATGCCATATAAAAAATATATATCTAGATATCATTTCTTCTTTCTAATTGCAGTTTGAAATCATGTGGCCTTTATAATTTAGTAAATCTTTATTCTCCCCCTGCTATCAATGGGACTTGAAAGACAACCAGATCACAAAGGGCCTGCCTGTTGCTGCTTTTTAATCTTTTCCCCACCTTGGTATCAGCCCTTTTCTTGAGGAATCTCTAATTCATACTTAACCCTTCCCATCTCAGGGCTACTTTTTAGAGCCCTTTATCACAACAGTATAAATAAAAGCCCTTGAGGAAAACATGCATGTCCCACAACACTTTTTCCAACCTTCCACAGGTAAATACTTTGGGAATACTCAAAACAATTATGCTGGCAAGAAGGCTTCTCAATTTTTCCCCCCAGAAAATGAGATTCTGGTTCTCCAATCCACCAGCCAGAGGTCTGTTCCCAACTGTCCTGAATCATAAAATATATGATGGGATTTATAGGCAAGGAAGTGCAAGTATTATTTTCATCCATTTAACACACAGAATTCACTCATTGGAGTGAGAAAAATAAAAGCTGCTATTAAAGTGAAGATAAATCCAGGGTTCTGTTGGTTAGAGGACCTGTTCCACCTATCCTAGGCATAAAAGCCAGGAGGAGAAAAAAATAAATGCAACTAAGTCTCATCTTTTTCTGAGAACTAATAAGCAAAATAGAGTTTCAAGGAAATATGTAAAATCACCAGAGATAAGACCATAAAAAGACAGAAGGAAAGAAAAAATAGACACCAGTGGGCAGAGAAATCAAGATAAGTTTTTCCTACTAAATTCTTCTTTTCCTAATGTTCCCAATAGAGCAACATATGGGAGGTACTTACTGTAATCATCAAAAGGACCCACCAAAGGGTCTAAAAACAAGATGTGTTATGTGTAATCCCACAACTCAGTTACTATGCAAATAGCCAGACATGACATAAACCAACAAGACAAAACAAGAACAGTAATCACCTCCCCAACTTATACAAGATTTGATATGGAATGTTTTCCATTTAAAGCAGCAATCCCCAACCTCCAGGCTGCAGACCAGTACCACTTTGTGGCCTGTCAGGAACCAGGCCACACAGCAGGAGATGAGCAGAAGAGCCAGTGAAGCTTCATCTGTGTTTACAGCCTCTCCCCATTGCTGGCATAACTACATACGCTCTACCTCCTGTCAGATTAGCAGTGGCATTAGATTCTCATAGGACCACAAACCCTACTGTAAAGTGCATATGCAAGCGATATAGGTTGCGGTGCTCCTTATGAGAATACAATGCCTGATGATTTAAGGTGGAGCTGAAGTGGTGACGCTAGCACTGGGGATTGGCTGTAAATACAGATTATCATTAGCAGAGAGGTTAGCACAATATATGTAATGCATTTGAATCATCCCAAAACCATTCCCTCAACCCCTCCCACCCCTGGTCCGTGGAAAAACTGTCATCCATGAAACCAATTCCTAGTGCCAAAAAGTTTGGGGACTGCTGCTTTAAAGGAAATCTAAGCTTACCTTTAGAGATTAAAATAAAGAAACATATTGTCATCCTCTTGATAGCTACAAATCATGTTCTAACTTGAAAAACAAAACAAAGCAAAACACACAAAACCACTTTTTTATTTTATCTTTCCACTATGAAAGAAAGGAAGTGAAAAGGGGCTTAGGGAAAAAGAACCTTATCTGTAAGAAAAGTGAACTATGGAGATTAGAAAAAATAAAAGTGAACTAATTATTTGTTCATGACCACAAGCTGACAATCTTCCTGGGATCCTTCTGATAAAGTACAGAAATCAGACTTTTCTGGGATATGATATATCAAACAGTATAAATAAACCACTACTTCCATTAGTTTATCCTGACTTGGAAGTTTTCTATTCAAATATCTTTTTTCTCCTCTGTTAGCACTAATACTTAGAAAAAGGTAACGGAAAATTATGTGTACAATAACTTTCACAACTCTTTCTTGTCCTTGACTTAATAATGTTCAAGGTCCTGAAAGAAACCACCAGGGTCCTTCAGAACCACCCATCCTAAGATGCAAACATCCAACAAGAAGTTTATGGGCCTCCATCCTCAAGACAGGATTCCTTTGTGCAACTGGACAATACAACATCACCATCTAATCCTGACATTTGGTAACAATGCCTTTATTTTTATTTATTTATTTTTGAGACAGAGTCTCACTCTGTTGCCCAGGCTAGAGTGCCATGGTGTCAGCATAGCTCACAGCAACCTCAAACTCCTGGACTCAAGCGATCCTCCTGCCTCAGCCTCCCGAGTGGCTGGGACTATAGACATGCGCCACCATGCCCAGCTAATTTTTTCTATATATTTTTAGTTTTCCAATTAATTTCTTTCTATTTTTAGTAGAGATGGGGTCTCGCTCTTGCTCAGCCTGGTCTCAAACTCCTGAGCTCAGAGGATCCTCCTGCCTTGGCCTCCCAGAGTGCTAGGATTACAGGCTTGAGCCAACAATGCCTTTAGATGGTAATTATGTGAGGTTTTGTCAACATAAAAAGGTTAGTTTAAAGACCCTACCTACTGATTTGGGGATTAAAGGTCACTTGCAAAAATCTACAAACCAAAGTGAAAACTATTATTTAGCAATATTGGGACAACACAGTTATTTCTTGTTTTTATTTTCAACTGAGATGGTTGCTAACTATAGGGTATATTTTGGATTTGTAGAAATACAACAAACATGATAAAGTATCAAAACCATAGCCAAAGTTATGCAGCTGACTAATGGAAAGGCCCAATATATAGTCCAACTTGATTTCAGTATACCAGGCATTAAATGCCTCTAAGGAAGGCAATTCAAAATGAAGAGAATGTGACCTTATGTGTAATGCCCTCAAGACAGTGTTCAGCTGGGTGAGGCACTAATCCCAGTATCAGCAAAGGACTTCTTTCAGCTTCTTCCAGTCTCATGTGGATTTTTTTGACATTCCAAAGATGTCATGGGACAGGTTTAACAAGAAATTGTTAATATCATCCCTATTCAATAAACTTGAAATTACTAAGAAAGACTGTCTTTCTTTATTTACACGTTGTACAAAATTACTAATAGTTGCAGTCATGTTAGAAGAGTAATAAAAGGTGCTGATCAACATTTTATATATTTCCTATTGAAACCCAGTCAGAGGTTCACAGGCACAACATTATCCATACAGAAGCACAGTTTATAGCATGTTCATGTGACCCATATCAGAATTAAAATATAAGCAGTGAGGCGATGACTACTCAGCATCAAGGTGGTTATAAAACATGTACATTACCATCTAGATAACTATGAGGGTACCAATACTCTTTATTTGTACCAAATAGCTTAATTTGGCAAAAGATTCCCTTAAATATCTCTAAGCAAACATAAATAATGTTCTAAGCTCTAAGATTTTTCATATAAAATTAAATTTATGAAGAAGAGCTTTCAAAAAAAAATTTATTATTGGCCTTCTAGACTTCATTTTCAATTGTGCTACAATGTTCCTCCAAATGGAGGCAACTTGATGAGACTTTAGCCTTTTACTTTATATTTTGCTTTCCAGACAGAGTGAAAGATTAGAAGAAATTTTCACAAGAGTCCTCGAGACAAGTTACCACTAGTTATGCTAACGTCCAGCGAGGATGAACGTACCTCTTTACTGGAGCAGCCCGTATCTCATGACACTGATTCACAGAAGCCTGATTTTCTTGATTTCTCTCTCTAGGTTCAAAAGCCTCTGAAATCATCAACTAGCTCAGCAAAGCATATTATCAACATTCCTGCATCTAGAAAGCAGAGATTGGAATGCTGGGCACATAACCATCAATAAGGAATCCTAGGTAAGCAAAGAAAGGGTAACCAGCAGAGAACACAAGCTGAGGGAATCAAAGTGCTACCATGTCGAAGGCGACATCTGTAAAAGACAGTAAAGCCCTACAGAAAGAGTAATCCAGACAACTAAAATGGCTCTCATTAGCTTCTAGCATTCACGCAGATGCGGGGCAGGAGAAGGGCGAGGAAGAGGGAAGGGAGAGTGGCTGACCACTGTCAAAGAAGGAAAGAGGAAGACACGTCTGGCATTCAGTAATATTAGACCTGAAAGGTGCATCATCTGAGCTTTACCCATGTTCCATAAATCATTGCTAGCTGGCCCTGAGCTTCATCATATCAATTAACTTCTTGATTTCCAAATCTCTAAGATGAAGTGAAAACTAATATTTCAAAAGAAATTAATGATAGGAAAGCCTACAGATCCTATTAAGTGTACTGAGTCTCTCTTTTTTTTTTAAAAAAAAAAAAAAACCAAACATGATGACACCAAAATAAAGGAAAGGACAAATCCAGCTTTTTGGTTTGCATCTTCAACTGTCCTCCTCCTCCTCCTCTTTCCTATTCACACAAACCCAAACCCTGAAACAGCTCTTTTCTCCAAAGAGCTCAGCCTGTCATAAAGAAAGTTTGGGTACTATCCGTGCAGGTAAGAAGTAATCAGGATACAAGGTGGGGGAGGAGGGGGAGAACAGCAGCAAGTCAGAGTCCCATTGGCTTCTGCCTGTCCTGACTGGCAAAAGCAGAAAGCAAAGCCTCAAACCAGTTCTCTGACAGGGCCCGACGCCTCTGCAGCACCCCCCGTGTAATTACACACTTGAGTGACTGGACTCTGAAGAAAATTGAAGGCCTGAGCTCCGAACAGCTGCCATTTTCTCTCTCCATCACACCAGCGTGATTACTTGAGAAATGAACAGCCCCGGCTCAAAGCTACTCCAGAATTCTCAGAGGAAATATGGCTCCGTGTTCCAATAATGAGATTCTTAAGGCAAGCGTTACTTACAATCACTCCGCAAAAGGAGCGAGCCGAGCCCCTATATCTTACAAATTAGAATTTAAGAAACCCAGCGACAGTCTTGGACGATCATTACTCTTCTGCTGCTCCAAGGATTCTGGGCTTTGGTCTATTTTTAGTGCAGAAAACTGTTAAGTTCTTAAAAAGGTAATCATAATAAGATGAAAAACTCACCATAATTAGCTTCTTACACAGCCAAATTCCACCCATTTTAGGTCCAGACTGACAGATTCTTCCATCCCCCTCATCACTACCTTTTTCTGTCACAAAGTCGTGGCTTTATCCAAATGAGAATTAACAATTCTTTCATTAAAATAAGAAAAAGAAATCTAAATAGTCTGAGATTTCTTCCCTCTCCTGACTGAGAAAAAAAATTTAGCAAGTTGCCATAGATTGTATCATTTCTTTGGTGAAACCTGTCACTTGGGGAAGTTGAAACATTACATAGGGCTGATTATTTTTTATTTTCCCTCTCAAATGCATCTTCTGCTTTCCCTACCACCCAGCCATTCTAGGGTAGCAAACATAAAGAACTCTTCCTGTAAAGAACTCTTCCTGTAATTACCTATTTGAAAAGGTTATTCTTTTTATTTATAAAGGCTATTCTTAAAAATGTTACATCCTTTATTTATTTATTTAGAGACAGAGTCTCACTCTGTTGCCCTGGCTAAAGTGCCATGGCGTCAGCCTAGCTCACAGCAACCTCAAACTCCTGGGCTCAAGCAATCCTTCTGCCTCAGCCTCCCAAGTAGCTGGGACTACAGGCAGGCGCCACCATGCCCAGTTAATTTTTTCTATACGTTTTTAGTTTGCCAATTAATTTCTTTCTATTTTTAGTAGAGACGGGGTCTTGCTCTTGCTCAGGCTGGTTTCATTTTGAACTCCTGATCTTGAGCGATCCACCTGCCTCGCCCCCCAGAGTGCTAGGATTACAGGCGTGAGCCACTGCGCCTAGCCCTAAAAATGTTACATCCTTTAGAGTAAACCAGCTGGTAGATAACTGAATGAGTGGCACTGTTGTTAACCAGAGATATGAAGGTGATAGTTTCCCTTCATTCTGATTGAAATAAAAAATAGCCATGAAGATTTATGATTTTTTTTTTCTCTAAGAAGAAATGATAGAATTAAGGTACCAAGAATGCTGATTCCACAAAGGGACAAGGAAGAAAACTCAGAAGTGAAAAGGCACTATAGTCCCCCCAAAAGATGAACATGAAGCAGCAAGGCAATTGCTCAGGACCATGGGGGTGAAGAATACTAAGAATAGCCCTACTGTTCTGATTCCTAGAATTAACTCAACCAGAAAGATCTAGAAGTGAAGAACTTTCAAATCATCTTTAAAAATCCTTAAGTCCAAAAATTCTACGCACTGGTCAAATATATATTAGTCCTATTCGCATTGACCAGTCTTACCCCTCATCCCTACTTTCTACTAATTCTTATATTACTAGGTTATGTGGATAAAATCATATATCTTTTATCAATACAATAATCTTAGCTTAGATTTTCATGTATTAATACATAAAACTAAAAGGGACTAAAGAAGATGCAGAATAAATTTAAGTTTCTTTGGTAGGGGAGGGGTTGTGCTGCATTTCTAATAGTTTTGTTTTGTTTTTTGACATGAGAGGTCTTGCTGACATTTACGGTACCAACAAGAGTTAAAATGAAAGTATACTTATTATATTAGCTAGATAAGATTAAACTTTAAAGCTGCTGTCATGATGACAACAGGAATGTGAAGCATGGGGAATTTCTAAATACGACCAAAGGATTTGAGTTCCTGTGCATGACTATACGTGTAATAGCCAGTACAGTCCTTTCCTAACTAGAGCAGTTCTTTCAGATCAATGACAAAGGTATATATAAGAAATTGTTAATCCACGAGCCAAGCCCCACTCATCCCATAATTGTAAGAGACAGTAGCTTTTTCTCTGACCATAGCCATCAGAAGGAAAAAAATACTTTTTGCATATCATCAACCATCCTTACAGGTTCTGAAAAGAGATACTCACAATAAGCATTGTGACCAGAAGATTCTTCTTGGTGACTTGAGCGTGAGAGAAGATGTAGTTCAGTACAGTGTTCATGTCACTTTTGTTCTCTTCCCGAAGGGCGAACACACATTTGTCATAGTGACCTGCAAGCAGCAAAAGGAACTCGTCTTCACCCTGTATGTATGTTCACATTTACATGCTATTTGTTTTTTTAATGCCTATAATTCACCTGATGAGCAGTGAGAAGAAATATCTTAATATTCTTGGATGAATTTGTACAGCACTGGAGTGTGATTTAATAAAAGGAATACTGGACCAGAGTCAGGCAATTTAGATAAAAGACCTGGGGGCTCAAGGCCTAGTTCTGTTACCAATTTACTATGTGTTCCAGGGCAAATCATTTTACCTCTCCAGGTCTCGATTTCACTACATTAAAAAAAATGGGGGCAGGGTGGGGAATATGCCTTAAATGCTGAGAGGTTGGGAATAACTCCAACCCTACTCTTACTCTAAATTCTCTCATTTAGCTTCTTGGAATGATTTCCTTAGAAAAGAGGGTTCTGTTGCTTAAAAAAAAAGCCAATACCATTAAACTTAATGATCTTTAAGGTCTAACCCAGAGCTTAAAATTCTGGTTCCATGTTTGATTCACTGAAAATGTTTCACCCTACCTGGTAGGTAGAGTTGTAGCTCAAAAAGATAAAACCACACCAAACTTATCAATATCCATAAGAAGTGTGGCTTCTACCTCTGGAATCAACATTTTCCCCTAAGTCCTTGAAACAGCTAAGCAATACCTAGAAATTCCAAATCCAAACCAAAGTATAGATCAAGGAGAATCCTGCACTAAGTCAAAAAGTCTGTAGGGAGACTAAAGTTATGCATATTTTCATTGGCTTTCCATAAGGCCACCAGCAGCAAGTTAGTTCCAAGTAGGAAACCTATGTTTTACAAAAGAAGCATAAGCCTCAGGTATACTGTAGTGATATCTACCACGGGATAGAAGTAATATTCAGTTCTTTAGAAAATAGCTTACATCAGAATTAAATTTTCAAGAGGAATTAGTGTTTGAATATTCTCAAGGGTCAGAATTTTATGAAATCATGAAAATAGTAAAGGATTATCACCTCATTCAGATTCCATGTTAAGCTACAAACCAGAACAGTGGCATTCAAACTGCATTATCATGGTTTCCTAGAATACAGAGTACATTCAACCAGGGCCAATTCTGCTTTTATCTATTTTAAATATTAGAGATTGACATAAGCATTTTTTTCAAAATGAAACTAAAATACATTTGAAAGACAGTGGACTATAATATCTAGCTCTCTAGCTGCCAATTTCATAAAAGACCATATAAACCAAAATAGAAGCTGTTTAAAAGTTGGTTATCCTATATAAATTCATATTTTTCCCTACCAAGACGTACTTTTGAAATGACAACAGAAATACACTTTGGCAGTAGGAATTATTGGGACCAGGGGAAAAAGAAAGAATACATTTACCTGGGGAGAGGGGAGACACTAACAGAAAGAAAGCAATGATACCAAATGTTCCCTTTTTTAAGACTTTTAATGGTGAAATATATATACAGAAGAATCTATTAAATACATACTAACAATTGAAATAAACAGCTATGAGCTATTTTAAAGCTACTGAATTTTCAGAACATCCTTAGTATCTTTGAAGACCCTTATGTGCTCCTCCTCAGAAACAGCTACTAAGCTTAATCTTATGTTCATCATTCTTTTGCTTTCCTTTACATTTACCACCAATGTATGTATACTTTAACTTTCCAGTTTTTGAACCTGATAAAAATGGAATCACTGCAGCATTTCTTTCCCTCAATATTATGTTTCTGAGATTCATCCTTTTGTTTATGTGTGTACCCTGGTTCATCCTTTTTCCCTGCTATATAGTAAACCACTGTAGGAATATATTAGAATTCAATGATCTCTTCTACTTGTGTACATTTAGATTGTTTCCTGTCTTTTTGGCAAGTATGATAGTCCTATGTATGTTTCCTAATAAACAAGTAAGAGTTTATCTAGAGTATATTATCTAGGAATGAAATTACTAGGTTGAAGAATATAAATAAGTTCAATGTTATTAGGTACTAACAAACCATTCTCCAAAGTGGTATGTCAATTTGCAATTCCACTTACAGAAACAGTAAAGATGATGTGACTTTTAAATGTTTGCAAATCTCACTTGGTTTTTGTTCACATTTCTGTAATTACTAATGGGACTGAGCATATTTTTTAAGTTTATAGATTATTTATGCTTCTCTTCTGTGAAATATCTTTTGCCCATTTTTCTAATAGGATGTTTTTTCACTGGTTGACTGATAGCAATTCTCTAGACACTAATCCATTTGTTAGGGGTATAGTTTGTAAGTATCCTCTCCCACTTTGTGGCTTATATTTTCAGTCTCTCATGGTATATTTTGATGAACAGAAGTTCTTAAGTTGGCCGGGCGCTGTGGCTCATGCCTGTAATCCTAGCTCTTGGGAGGCCGAGGCGGGCGGATTGCTCAAGGTCAGGAGTTCAAAACCAGCCTGAGCAAGAGCGAGACCCCGTCTCTACTATAAATAGAAAGAAATTAATTGGCCAACCGATATATATATATAAAAAATTAGCCGGGCATGGTGGCGCATGCCTGTAGTCCCAGCTACCCGGGAGGCTGAGGCAGAAGGATCACTCGAGCCCAGGAGTTTGAGGTTGCTGTGAGCTAGGACGCCACGGCACTCACTCTAGCCTGGACAACAAAGCGAGACTCTGTCTCAAAAAAAAAAAAAAAAAAAAAAAAAAAGAAGTTCTTAAGTGGAGTTGCATTAATCAACCTTTTCCTTTCTAGTTTGCACTTACTGTGTCTTGTGCAAAAAATCTTCCCTACCCTGAGGTCATAAGGATATTCTCCTAAAAACTTAAGAGTTTTGCTTCTTTAGTATATATGCTAGTCTTTAAGGTATAAAGTAGGGATCCAATTTCTTTTTTTTTTCTTTTCTTCCTCTTTCCTTTCTCTTCTCTTCTTCTTTTCTGTCTCTCCCACCACCACCACCAATTCTTTTGACATGGTCTTGATGTGTCACCAAGGCTGGGAGTTCAGTGGCACAATCACAGTTCAATAGTGTAACTTTGAACTCCAGCGTTCAAGCAATACTCCTGCCTCAGCCTCCCAAGTAGCTGGAACTACAGACAAGCACCACGATGCCAGGCTAAATTTTTAATTTTTTTTTTTTTTTTGAGACAGAGTCTAGCTTTGTTGCCCAGGCCAGAGTGAGTGCCATGGCATCAGCCTAACTTACAGCAACCTCAATCTCCTGGGCTCAAGCAATCCTTCTGCCTCAGCCTCCCGAATAGCTGGGACTACAGGCATGCGCCACCATGCCTGGCTAATTTTTTCTATATACATTAGTTGGCCAATTAATTTATTTCTATTTATAGTAGAGACGGGGTCTTGCTCTTGCTCAGGCTGGTTATGAACTCCTGACCTAGAGCAATCTGCTCGCCTCGGCCTCCCAGAGTGCTAGGATTACAGGTGTGAGCCACCGTGCCCGGCCCCTAAATTTTTAATTTTTTGTAGAGATGAGGGCTTGCTATGTTGCCCAGGCAGGTCTTGAAGTCCTGGCCTACAATGATCCTCTCACCTTGGCACCCCAAAGCACTGGGATTACAGGCATGAACCATCATACCCAGCCTTCTCCCCACTCCCCACCCTTGTTTTTTGGTTTTACAAATGAATAATCCATTGTTCTAATATTGAAAAATATCTATCCTTTCCTCATGATCTGCAATGCCTGCTCTATCATAAAATACGTCTTCATATGGATAGATCTGTTTCTGGGCTATTAAGTTCCATTGGTCTACAAATCTGTCCCTACCCCAATATCACAATTTCTTAATTAATATGGCTTTCTATTGAATCTTGATATCTGACTGGGCAAATCTTTTCACCTTCTATTTATTTAGGAGTATCTTGGTTATTATCAGACTTTTATGTAAATTTTAGAATTAGCTTGACAAATTCCACAAAAATACTAGAATTTTTTTTTTTTTTTTTTTTGAGACAGAGTCTCGTTTTTGTTGCCCAGGCTATAGTGCCATGGCGTCAGCCTAGCTCATAGCAACCTCAAACTCCTGGACTCAAGCGATCCTCCTGCCTCAGCCTCCCGAGTAGCTGGCACTACAGGCATGTGCCACCATGCCTGGCTAATTTCTTTTATATATATTAGTTGGCCAATTAATTTCTTTCTATTTATAGTAGAGAGGGGGTTTCGCTCTTGTTCAGGCTGGTTTCGAACTCCTGACCTCGAGCAATCTGCCCGCCTCAGCCTCCCAGAGTGCTAAGATTATAGGCGTGAGCCACCACGCCCAGCCTCTAATAGAATTTTTATTGGAATGTCAATGAATCTACAGATGAATTTAGGGAGAATCAACAGCTTTGTAATAGTGAACAAAGTCTATCTGGAAAGTATCCAGCCACATAATATGAAAAATACAGACATTTATTGAAGTAGATACAAGAAACATCATACATGGGACAATGACACCTCATTCTCCTTCAAAGTGGGCATCTTAGGACCTCACATAGTTCTCCCAGCATCTCTTAACCTAACCCATACACATTCAACATTCTCAGGTGTTTTGCTTAATTGCAGGCCTTTCAGAACGTGGATCCCTTTCAACAGATTCTCAACCATCTTTGAAGAGTTTGTGCCACACTTTTATTTGCCCTGCACTCATTGCATCATCCCTGAAAGCTTTCTGAATCATCTGAATAATTTCCATGGAGGAATGTTCAAGCTTAATGCAAAATTTGATGCACATTCGTTGCTCTACTTGCTCGGTCATTTTGAATGCGACGGCCACACAGTACACACACTCACTCTAGTGCCCCACTGATTAGCACAGAGAAGTCATCGTTGTTCACACATGCACATTCCAGTCCACTCTCCTTGGCTACCGGTTTACACTGATGTCGTGCAAACCATTCTCGTTATGTTAATAATGGCTGGATACTTTCCGGATAACTTGTGTATATTCCAATTTAAGACCTTGATATTTACTTAGATCTTCTTCGCTGATTATAATTTTCTCCAAAAGAAACTTGCACACATTTTTGTTAGATTTACTCCTTACTATTTCATCTTTTTAGTTGCTATTTTAATGGCATATTTTTCTAAATTGTTTTTCTAAACAATCGCTCTAGTGTAGAAAAATACAATTGAATTTTTTATGTTGACTTTTATATCCAGCAACCATGCTACACTAAATAATTTAATAATAAATCTGTGGATTCTTTGAGGCTTTCTAAGTAGACATATTATGCCTAACAGTGATACATTTATTTCCTTACTCCTGTCAAGCTCTTATACCTTTTAATTCTTTTTCTTGTCTTACTGCACTGGCTCAGACATCCAGCATCATGCTGAATAGAAGTTGTGATAGCAGTTGTCCTTGTCTTATTCCTTTTGAACATTTTATCATTATGTATGATATATCCTGCAGATTTTTTGTGGGTCCTCTTTACAAGATTTAAAAAGTTCCATTTCACTCCTAGTGTCCAAGAGTTTTTCATGAATGGATATTTAATTTTGTAAAATGCATTCCCCCTTCATTATCTTGAGATGATGATCGTGTTTTCTTCTCCTCTAATCTACATGCTAAATTACATTAATTGAGATTCCCAATGTTGATAAACCTTGCATTAGTGGGATAAAGCCAACTTTGTTGTAATACATTATTTTATACATTGCTGGATTCAATTTGCTAATATCTACTTGAGGATTTTTGCTGGTCACAAGTGGCAGAGACATCTTTTCAAGGATACAAAAGGGAGAAGAACAGATAAAAGAAAAATTTTCAGTACTGTTTCAAATTCTGTGGTATGTCACTGCCATCTTGTGGCACGAAGCAATATAGGCAGTACATAACTTAGAATCATAGCCAAGGTATTTCACACTTAGAGACTATACATATCATTTAGTGAAGCTCTTCAGGGAAAGCCAGGGATAAAATGCACCTAAATGATACACCAAAAAGAACTGGAAAATCTGAGTCCTTCCCAGATAGGTTCCATCCATGGATTAGCTGCTGAGAGGCAAGCTCTTCAGCTATGGGTTTCTCATTTTCAGCTAGGTCATGACTCAACCAATTCTCACCGTACAAGGTCAAGAAGATGTCAATAGGAATGCTAATCACTACCAGAAAAATTACCTCCGACCTTTCCCAGAAACACACTGGATTCACCATTTCATCAAGCTATGTTTTGTTGCTGTTTTTTTCTTTGGCACTAATGGATATGGAAGTTCAGTTTTTCAGGGAGTGTGAAAGGCGCAAGAGTTTGTTAAGGGAAGTGTTGGTGACAGGATAAACTGGCATAGCTCTCACACAATCCTACAGGGATAGTTTGGGTTGCTCAAGAATCAGAAACTTCCTTAGATAGAGAGTCCTCAGGAAGAGGCTTACCATTCTGGAATTGGGTCTCCACTCTCAGGTACTGCCGGAGCAGATCCATCACCACAGCCTTCATGTGGCCTCGGATGCCACTTCGGTACCTAGGCAAATAGAAAAAGTCTCCACTAAAAAACCTGACAGGCAGATGCTATTAAATAATAAACTACTAAAGAATAAACCTGAGGGCCAAATTTACTTTCTAGCCTTTCCATTGGATTGCTTTTCCTCTGAATAAAGGGCAGCCTAGAATCAACTAACCAGATTAATTTAAATTCCAAGTCTAGGCCAGGCACAGTGCCTCACACCTATAATCCTAGCACTCTGGGAGGCTGAGGTGGGAGAATCACTTGAGCTCAGGAGTTTGAGAATAGACTGAGCAAGAGTGAGACCCTTGTCTCTACAAAAAATGGAAAAATTAGGTGGGCATGGGAGCACATGCCTCTGGTCCCAGGTTCTCAGGAGGCCAAGGCAGGAAAATTGCTTGAGCCCAGGTGTTTGAGGTTGCAGTAAGCCATGAAATGCCACTGCACTCTAGGTGGGGCAACAGAATGAGACTCTGTTTCAAAAAAAAATATACCAAGTCTAAATGAAATCTCACTATAGACAAAACTTTTTAAGTAAAGAAGAAAAAAAAGATAAAAAAGCATATATTAAAAGATACAAAATTACAGCTAGATAGGAGGGAAAAGTTCTAGTGTTCTATACCATTGTAGGATAACTATAATTAACAATAACATATATTTCAAATAACTAGGATGTTGAATGCTCCCAACACAAAGAAATAAATGTTTGAAATGGATATGCTAATTACCCTGATCTGATCACTATACATTATATAAAAACATCACTACGTACCTCATGAATATGTACAACTATTATTTGTCAATTAAAAAAATAAAATAGGCCGGGCGCTGTGGCTCACGCCTGTAATCCTAGCTCTTGGGAGGCCGAGGCGGGCGGATTGCTCAAGGTCAGGAGTTCAAAACCAGCCTGAGCAAGAGCGAGACCCCGTCTCTACTATAAATAGAAAGAAATTAATTGGCCAACTGATATATATATAAAAAAAAATTAGCCGGGCATGGTGGCGCATGCCTGTAGTCCCAGCTACCCGGGAGGCTGAGGCAGAAGGATCACTCGAGCCCAGGAGTTTGAGGTTGCTGTGAGCTAGGCTGACGCCACGGCACTCACTCTAGCCTGGGCAACAAAGCGAGACTCTGTCTCAAAAAAAAATAAATAAATAAATAAAAATAAATAAATAAAAATAAATAAATAAAAATAAAATAAAAGGCCAGATGCAGTAGCTCACACCTATAATCCCTGCACATTAAGAGGCTATGGTAGGAAGACTGCTTAAGGCCAGGAGTTCAAGACCAGCGTAGGCAACACAGCAAGACCACATCTCTACAAAAAGTTTAAAAATTAGCCAGGCATGGTGGCATGAGCCTGTAGTCCTAGATACTAGGGAGGCTGAGGCAGAATCACTTGAGCCCAGGAGTTTGAGGTTGCAATGAGCTGTGATCATGTCCTTGCATTTGCCTGGTGACAGACTGAGACCCTGTCTCAAAAATAAAAAATAGGCCGGGCGCAGTGGCTCATGCCTGTAATCCTAGCACTCTGGGAGGCCAAGGCGGGTGGATTGCTCGAGGTCAGGAGTTCGAAACCAGCCTGAGCAAGAGCGAGACCCAGTCTCTAGTATAAATAGAAAAAAATTAATTGGCCAACTAATATATATAGAAAAAATTAGCTGGGCATGGTGGCGCATGCCTATAGTCCCAGCTACTTGGGAGACTGAGGCAGTAGGATTGCCTGAGCCCAGGAGTTTGAGGTTGCTGTGAGCTAGGCTGACGCCATGGCACTCACTCTAGCCTGGGCAACAAAGTGAGACTCTGTCTCAAAAAATAAATAAACAAATAAAATAAAATAAAATAAAAACAAAAACAAAAACGCTGAGCATGATGGCTCATGCCTATAATCCTAGGTCTCTGGGAGGCTGAGGCGGACAGATCGCTCAAGGTCAGGAATTCAAAACCAGCTCTGAGCCAAGAGCGAGACTCCACCTCTACTAAAAAAAATAGAAAGTAATTAATTGGCCAACTAAAAATATATAGAAAAAAATTAGATGGGCATGGTGTTGCATGCCTGTAGTGCCAGCTACTCGGGAGGCTGAGGCAAGAGGATCGCTTGAGCCCAGGAGTCTGAGGTTGCTGTGAGCTAGGCTGATGCCATGGCACTCTAGCCCAAGCAACAGAGTGAGACTCTGTCTCAAACAAACAAACAAACAAACAAAGAAGCAAACAAATACTAAAAAACAAACAAAAAAACCCCCTAAACCAAAAAACTGCATAGCCCTACCTAACAACACCCTGATTCAGTTCATACTGCTGAGTGGAAATTATTACCACATTCCTGAATGGCTAAGGGATATCTGAACGATTTATAAGTATCTTAAAGTTATAAATGCTCTGTGAATATCCCTTTAGTCTACTACATGGTTCCATAAGCTAAGAAGAACAAATGTCACAATGAATCCTGTGCCAGAAGAAAAATTAACACCAAAATGTCTGTGCCTAAATAATTGACAGAAAGATGTAGGACATTAAGAAGTTATCAGAAATATTGAATATGAGTGTTAGCTCATAATTCTAAGATATTTAGAAGATAAAAGGTACTTTCTAAGATATAAGGTATTCCTAATTTCTCAAAGTAAAACTTGAAGTAAATCTCTTCACCACTAAAAAGAAAGAAGGTATTAGGATGGAATCTGGAGTTACATGTAACTACCTCTGTACCAGCTGGACAATGCTCTGAGTGTTCATGAAGAAGACTTCTCGTTCAGATTTCCGGTTCAAAGTAGCTGCATGGCTATCTAGAATGTTGGCAATCTAAGGCATAAGAAAGGGAAAAAAATGAAGCCTCCCAACAAAGAAACCCAAAGCATTAGCCTCTGTAGCATCACCACTAGAAATCTTCTTAGTTATAACATGACAGTTCCTATCTTTCACATGTTGGCAGCAGCTGGAATTTACTGAGCATAGTTTATTTAGATTCTTAGGCTAAATAAGCAAATAACTTTTACTTCTCTTTACCCTTTCCCAGATGTATTAATGACTACATTACAAAAACTGTCATCTTACCAGAGGCTCTAACAGGCAAGACATGTTTAAAAGGTCAAGATCCAAACTTTACTCCCCACTTGCTTAGCTATACTCCCTACATGAAAATCTGCTTTATAGGCAAGGTATAATGATAGTGCTGAGACAGTATTAAGGAAGTCTCTGATAATAAAGCTACCAATATCCCTCTACTTTAAATTCATGAAAATACCTCTAATTAGGGAAGAGCCCCAAGAATAAAGCTATATGGAGTACATGGCCAAAGCATGCTTTTCTCATAACCAGAAATACTTTAATTTCACATACAGTACTTTCACTACTGGGCTCATATCCTGAGGCAGTTTTGTGAAGAGTACAGTGCTTAAAACTATAAAGAGTGTCAACATTGGAGGATCCAAATAGGAAGGATTTCTACAACATAAACTCCAGCATTGGTAGCCAGTGGAAAATGATACCATCATCATATAAATACCTGTTGGCTGGGAAACTGACAGAGGACTGATGTGATATTGCTAGCATACTGCGCCATTTCCTTCTTGATAGACTTCTCCACATTGGGAGGGATACGGCCAGAGACACTGGTCATGATATCTTGCAATTCTAGGAGAGGAAGGGAGGGATCTCTGAGGGTCTTCATCAACCGCTCTACCCAGTCTTTTACCTAAAAAGAAATAAGTGATAAAATAGGAGCCAAAGTTAACACAATCCCCAAAATAAAACAATATACAGTCATCCCTTCGTATACACAGGGGAGTGGGTCCAGGACCCCGTCATATACCAAAATTTGTGTATACTCAAGCCCCACAACCAGCCCTATGAAACTTGTGCATATGAAAAGTCATCCCTCCATATACGTGGGTTTCATATCCCACAAATTCTGTATTTGCAATTTGAGTTTGGTTGAAAATCCATATATAAATGGACCCATGCAGTTCAAACCTGTGTTGTTCATGGGTCAACTGTATCTGGTTTCACTATCATATAGTACTTACTTTAAAACGGCAATGTAAGCATCTAACATTGCCCCTATTCTCTGGTTTAAAAAGGAATAATCCCGATTAAATGTGAAGTCCATGACAAAGATAAGAAGCAACGATTTAAAGACTTCAAATCCCACAACTAAAGGTGACGGAGTTCCAGGCCAAACAGCTTTCTTTCCCTCCCTCTATAAAATCATTATGAGACTTTAAACTATTTTGGAGAATAGGTACTCCATTTGTATATCCCTTCCCCAAGATGAGTCACTCATACCCTGCTGCTAAAGAAAGGATCTGGAAGGCAGTATCCATTCATTATGTTGACCAGATTATCCAGGACGTAGTGGAACACTCGATGGAGCTTCTCGCCTCTGAGTGCCGTGCTCTGGATCCGTGGCAGACTACCCGTGTGAAGCTCAGCCTGTCAACCCCAACAAGAGATCAAGTCACCCACTACCTTCTATTCAAGGTACAAACTCACCACTGCAACTTAAGAGTCATTATCCCAAATTAAGACATCCTTTCACTATACCCAGCTACCAGAAGGAAAGTCAATAGGGGAAACATCATGAGGAAATTACAGAATCTTAGCATTGTAGTAACTCTTGCAAGCTTTAGTTCCACAATACTACAGGCACAAATAAATATAAAGCATAAGATAAGGGGAGAAAGCAGCTTATGAAAAAACCAGCAAACCAAACACTAAAATCACTTGCCCCTCCAAACTACCATGTTCTTCAGCTCTTGGAGAGCAATATTAAGAGTACCTCCCCACTTACCTGCTGAACCTTGCTGGGGTTGTCCAGCTGCATTTTGGCTATTACGCAGCCAGGGTCAAGAGCTGCTCCAGGCCTCTTGACGTAATGGATACAGCCAGACTCTGCAGCTGTTAAGGTCATTACCATCTTCATCACCTTTAGTAAAAAATATAATAAATTAAGAATCTGACCTCTTTTTATACAGGTAAATGTTTAAAAGAGGTTGGTTTTCCCCTTAGCATCTAAGCTTGACTATACCTAATTGACCCAGAAAAAAATAGAAATTTATCAAACTTTCCTAGAGACTACCAAGGCAAAAATCTCTCAGGACTTTGCATTAGGAAATAATAACAATTACTGACATTTCCTATTTTTAACTTTTAAATCCATTTTGCCATAGTTTATAATTTTACTTGGTTTGTACATGTAAGTGAGGAAGAATTTAGCCTCCTTATACCAATGGATCCAGGCTCTCACTCTCAGTCTGTCTACCTAAGATATCCAGGCAAAAACCTAAGGGTTATTCTTCACTTCTCTTTCTCCCATGTCTACCAATTACCAATCCCAGACAGGTTCTAAAAATCTCTCAAAAATCTTCCTCTCTTACAATCTCTTTGGTTTAGGCCCTCATTATTTCTGGCCTAGAGTACTTTAAAAACCTCCTAAGAGATTTCCTCACCTGCTAGACACCTCCAGCAAGGTCACTAAAAGCAATCATTCTAGAGTTCAGATCTCATCAGACCACTTTTCCACTTAAAATCCTTCAATGATTCCCCACTGCCTTCAGGATGGTCTAAACTCATACTTGTATAGCTTATAAGATCCTTCATGACCTCACGTTCAAGACCTCATAATACTCCTTTAGCATCTTTGCTTGCCACTCCCTGTAAACTTGAGTATATTCTTAAGCAATACCAATTTATACTTGCAGTTCCCTAAATACAGCACACTCTCATTTCTGAGATTTTATACATGCTATTCCTTCAAATTTAAATACTCTTCCCTGTCATTTTTCACCTGCTCTATTACTATCTATCAAAACTAAGATCAAATGTCTTTGCTTTCAGAATATCTTCCCTTGCTATGCATCCTATGTTGATTTGGGTTAGGCAGCCCTCTGCACTCTGTGGTTGGCTTTCTTAGAATTCATCATATTCCACTACTGTCTGTTTTGGAGCCCGACTCCACTTATCATTTGTTCTCTATATAGCAAGCAGTTAGCGTATCTAATATTCAAGTATCTATTTTGAGAGCTAGAGATTCCTCATCTGTCAAAGAAAAATAGCAAGCTTTGTATTTGTTTTTAAAATCTTAAGGTTCACAATTCCAATTAAGCCAACTGATATTCTTTCTTTTCTATTTCTATTTCCTTTATGCTATTTTTCAGCCTAGTCCATCCCAGCCAATCCTTTTTCTACCTCCCCTCCCATGACCCTACAGCCCATTCACCACACTGACCTCAATCTCAGCATAACACTGGCCAGCAAACACATGACCTCCATCCTCCACAATGTACTGGATTAACTTCCCAGCAGAAGGTGAGCGCATCACCGACGGGTCATTTTCCTTCTCAAACACACAGGTTTTATTGCCAATCGTGATGCGATATCTAAAAGACAAGTGGGAGTATATATAAACCAATAAAGCACCTCAGGATGTAAAGGGGAATGAATGGTAGAAATGTCAATCTTAAAAGAAAAAACACTGAAACCTTTACTCTAAATACATACACAGATAGGGCATTCATTGCATCTTTGTTTATAACATCAAATAAAAATTTCCTTAAATAATGGTCACATTAAATAAATTAGGGTATAGTCACATAATGGAATACTACATAGCTATTAAAAAGAACAGGTACCTCTATTTAAAAAACACACACAAAGATGATGATGATGTAGGAGCCAACATTTCTTGAACCCTAACCATGTTGCAGGCAATGCTATAAGCAATGTGTTAATTCATTTAATTCTCACAATACTATAACTGGTATTGAACAGTCTACAATATATGTTAAAAGAGAATATAAAGTACAATGTTTAAAGGATATTTTTATTTGCAAATATATTTAAAGGAAAAACAGTATGTACATATATGTAACTTGTATATGCATACAAAAATACAAGAAACTGTTAACAGCTAACCTTATAAAAAGGGTAACTTATTTTTCATTGTCCACTCATATTGGAGTGTAGGTAGACATGTTTTAAATTGTAAACATTTTAGCACTTTTGAAGTTTTTGTTAAGTGCATGTACTATTTTTTTTTTTAACTAAAAATGAGTACCAAAAAAGGCCAGGAAAAATTCCAAGAGCTAGTGACGAGGAAGATAAAACGTTAATAACCAATAAATGGACCTCAGTCACTTACCTATCTACTTCCTCCTTCATGTACGTAGTATAACTGCTGCCATCATAGGACAAAAGTAGTCCTCCGTCACTCAGCCGATGTACATCTACTTCTACACATGACCCATTCATGATCACCACATAGGAGTTGGGGGACTGTCGAGTAACCTATAAAGGAATGAGAATAAGAAGAGGCAAGTCAGCGTATCCCTTCTAGGTAGAGCCCACAACAAAATTCTATGCTGCAAAAACAGAGGTAAGAAAGATCTGTCAGAAGGAAGCTAATTCATGGCACTGGTGCTATTTGCATCAGAGTTAGGAATGGCTCAGTCATGATGTAAGCAAATAGGGTTACCTTAGTTACTTCTCTCTGTTCTAGTTGTTCTCTGTCTCTCCTTTATCTCTTGGCAGGATATGTGAAGTTGAGGAATTAAGAACATTTTCATAGAATCATGAAATACTGCTTCAGGCTACTGACATAAATAATGACTATAATTTCACTAATATCTCCATCCCTGCACTAAATCAGACATTTGGCCCTGCCTCTTGACATACAGAAAGAGAGCTAATAAAGAGAGACAAAAAGTAAGGTGCAGGCTTCAATGGAGTTCAGCATACCTTAAGTACATATTTCACTCCCTCATAAATAAGTTCAACATCTACTGTATTCAGAAGTGTATGAGCAGGAAGGACTTGACCCCTGAAAGAACAACAATGTAAAAGACACTTAACTTCTAGACAGTTCTAATAGTTTATAAAGCAATCTAAAAGATTATTGACTATATTATTTTCTATAATATCAGAAGACTAGAAACAATCTATATAACTATCCATCTATAAGGGACCAATCACATAAACTATGAAAGAACCATATCATGGAATTTTTTATTTCTAATTATAGTAAAATACACAAAAATCTGTCATCTTAACCATTATTAAATGTACAGTTCTCCAGTGGTAAGTATATTAACACTATTGTGCAACCGACCAATCTCTAGAACTTTTTCATCTGGCAAAATTGAAACTCTATACCCTTTAAACAACACCTCCCATTTCCCCATTGCCCTAATCCCTGGCAACCATCATTCCACTTTCTGTTTCTATAAATCTGACTACTCTTTTTTTTTTTTTTTTTTTTGAGTCAGAGTCCAACTCTGTTGTCCAGACTAGAGTGCTATAGCATCAACCTAGCTCACAGCAATCTCAAACTCCTGGGCTCAAGTGATCCTCCTGCCTCAGCCTCTCAAGTAGCTGGGACTACAGGCATCCGCCACCATGCCCAGCTAATTTTTTGTATATATATTTTAGTTGGTCAATTAATTTCTTTCTATTTTTAGTAGAGAAGGGGTCTCATTCTTGCTTAAGCTGGTTTTGAACTCCTGACCTTGAGCAATCTGCCCACCTTGGCCTCCCAAAGTGCTAGGATTATAGGCGTGAGCCACTGCGCCCAGCCAGACTACTCTTGATACCTCATATAAGTGAAATCATGTAGTATTTGTCATTTTGTGACTAACTTATTTCACTAAGTCTAATGTCCTTAAGATTCATCCATGTCTTAGCCTGGGTCAGACTTTCCTTCCTTTTTAAGGCTGAATAATATTCCACTGTGTGTGTGTGTGTGTGTGTGTGTGTGTGTGTGTGTGTGTGTGTGTGTATATATAACTTTTTTTTTTTTTTTTGAGACAGAGTCTCGCTTTTGTTGCCCAGGCTAGAGTGAGTGTCGTGGCATCAGCCTAGCTCACAGCAACCTCAATCTCCTGGGCTCAGGCAATCCTCCTGCCTCAGCCTCCCGAGTAGCTAGGACTACAGGCATGCGCCACCATGCCCGGCTAATTTTTTCTATATATATATTAGTTGGCCAATTAATTTCTTTCTATTTATAGTAGAGACGGGGTCTCACTCAGGCTGGTTTCGAACTCCTGACCTCGAGCAATCCGCCCGCCTCGGCCTCCCAGAGTGCTAGGATTACAGGCGTGAGCCACTGCGCCCGGCCTTATACCATATTTTGTTTATCCATTCATCCATCAATGAACATTTGAGTTGTTTCCACCTTTTTTTTTTTTTTTTTTTGACACAGAGTCTCACTTTGTTGCCTAGGCTAGAGTGAGTGCCGTGGCATCAGCCTAGCTCACAGCAACCTCAGACTCCTGGGCTCAAGCGATCCTTCTGTCTCAGCCTCCCAAGTAGCTGGGACTACAGGCATGCGCCACCATGCCCGGCTAATTTTTTCTATATATATTAGTTGGCCAATTAGTTTCTTTCTATTTATAGTAGAGACGGGGTCACTCGAGCCCAGGAGTTTGAGGTTGCTGTGAGCTAGGCTGACGCCACGGCACTCACTCTAGCCTGGACAACAAAGCGAGACTCTGTCTCAAAAAAAAAAAAGAAAGACTTTTCATAATCAGAGAGAAAGGGAGTGATAAAGCAAGTGTGACAAGTTGTTAGTAATCGGTGAATCTGGGCAAAGAATATATAGAAATTATGCGTACTATTCACTCAACTCTTAAAGTCTGAAATTATTTCAAGAGACAATTTTAAAAATAAATTAAAAACAAGAACATTAACAAAGAAGGGTGAGGGGCTTATAGAGGAGATTGCATGTCACCTACCTGTAGACCAAAAGAGAAATCATTTCACTAGGTTAGAGATTGTATGTTGAGGAATAAAAATAAGACCGGATTGGTAATAAGAGGCCAATGTCTATAAGGAGTTGAAAGGCACACTGAGGGATTTAGATTTGGTTTTAGTGCATGAGAGTAACAAAGTGAAAGATGTGTATCACAGGACTTGAATAACTGTGAAATCTCAGTTCAATTTTTAAAATTTTGTTTCTTTTCTTCCTTTCAGACACTTCAAAAGGGAGCTGACATAAGTCTAATAACACAGAAGGAAATAAAGTGCCTGTGATTAAAGTGCTTTAAAGTGATTAGCCCCTTGGACCATTCCTCTGGGGACTCAAGGGAACAGCTCAGTCTCCAGAATCAGTGTTAGAAATTAGTTTAGGCCCATACATGTCTGACCTTTTACTTGAAAGACTCATGAGGTCATCCTGAATATCAGCCTCAATTATTAATTCCTAAAAAGGTGATACAGGTAATACATGAAATATTTAGGGTTCAATGCCAGGGATAAATACCAGATTTTTATCAACAGGGTTTGGGGAGATTTGATGCTTATATAGGACACAATCTTTACTGCAGCTACATTCCAGTTTTTTAGAAAGCAATCTGTTCTTACTGTGGTACAAGCTAATTTGTAGAATCTGCAATGAGAGTCACAAAATAACTTGCCATAAACTTCTACATCCCCTCTCTCCCTTGCCACCACAGTCGATGAATAACAAGTGATGAATACCACTCATAAGGTGCCAGGATGGACAGAAGAATAAATGTGTCTTTTGAGCTTCAGTCCTGTATTCGGGACCACACTGGTTTTCTTGTGTAATCTACAAGAAACAAAGCCTACCTTTCTAAGGAGTGAAGAAAGTTAGATATGCTATTCCGCAGACTAACATCTGCCACATGGAGAGCCCCACATACAACTCCCAACATGGTGTCGGGTCGCTCTGCCTGAAAAAAAAAGAAAAAGAGAACAGATCGAAAGCATGGTCACTAGGCACCACAGCCCATCAAATGAAATCAGGCTCAAATTTGCCATGAATAAACAGATAGCAATGAAAATCTCTATTTTCATTGCCTAATTTTTGAGAGAAATATGAACACATTTACTTTTAGAATTTGAATAGAGGCATCATTTGAAAAGAGATGAAAAACAACTTTCCTTCCACTCTCCCTGAGATTTCCACTGAGCCTATCAAAGACCAACTTAAAGACTGGCTTTTGTCAGAAATAAATTCAAAAAGATACAGAGATTTGGCTACTGATAATCTCAAAGAAAAATTGTATATAGCCAAAATTTGGACTTTCAGAAAATTCAGAAGAATATAATGATTTCATACAAAATCTTAGATAATTTAGATTAGCCCACTAATTCAGGAACAATTGATAACTCTGTTGATTTCACTGAGGCCTCTCTCATTAGCATCTGGAGATGTAGAAGTTGGCAACTTTGAACCAGATTAAACTTCAAATGAAGAAAGAAATGGTATTTTAATTTCTGCATGCCTCTCTTCAAATATACCCCAGGAAGTAATAACACTAGAACATATAAAATGATTGCATAATATAGACACAAGCACTCTGACAGTGCTAAAATTACACTGACTCATAGATAGAGTCAGTGTTCCAGGTAGATCAAGAACCATGTACATTAAAATCAAATAAATTTCATTTAGTGACACAACTGATCACACTACAAGTCCATGAGAACCCAATCCTAGAAGCTGTTTATGCAAGTGAAGAAATACACACCTGTACTTTTTCTGCTATCAGTCTGTCCAGCCAGCCAGTGTCAATTCTATTCAACTGAAAGCTTTCAGTCTCTAATAGCTTGATCAGGTATTCAACTGTAGTTCGAAAGTCACCCCGAATAGATAGCTCCTTCAAAGCCACCACCATATTTCTGGGAGAAGAACAGAAGCCGGTCTGTTTCAGCAACAAACATTATAATGTTTTTCAATCATTTTAAAGAATTGTTTCATTCCTTTGGAGTCTTAGGAGGGAAGGAAGAGAGACAGTTCCAAAGACAAATAAGAGTGCATATATAAGTGTGCTCATTCATATACATTCCAGATAGGAGACTTTACAAGAAGTCAGTAAATTTACGAATTTCGATATTACCATAAGTGCATCAGCAATCAGATATACTTCCTTATATAGAGTACAGAACAAATTATACTCAAACCACACTCACAGCTTTCACTTATTAGGTTTTCGTCATTCCATTCACTTATTGCTGACTAATTAGAATTAGGATATTAAGTCTCCCATCCTTACACCTCACTTATGTCACCAGGGTATATGTTAATTCCTACACCTTATTTATTTTATGTATAATTTATATATAATAAAATATACTTATTTTAGGTATACAGTTCAATGAATTTTGACAAATGCTAACACCTTTATTTATAAGTTTGAGACAGGGTCTTGTCCTGTTGCCCAGACCAGAGTGCAGCGGCACAATCACAGCTCACTGTAACCTCAAACTCCTGGGCTCAAGCAATCCTCCTGCCTCAGTCTCCCAAGTAGCTGGGACTACAGGCATATACCACTTTACCTGGCTAAGCAAAAAAAAAAAAAAAAAATTTTTTTATAGAGATGGGTTCTTGCTATATTGCCCAGGATGGTCTTGAACCCCTGGCCTCAATTAACTCTCCCACCTCAGCCTCCCAAAACACTGGGATTACAGATGTGAGGCACCTCACCCAGTCTAACACCTTAAAGGTTTCCATACAATGAGGCAACTAGCTGGGTACAGTCAGATATCAGCCTGACACTACATGGGAGAGGGTTTTTTTAAGCTTCATTTTAGATATCTCTGCAATTATTTATTCATTACTTTTATGACTTGCCAATTAACACATTGACTGCCATGTGAGTTGTATTTAACACAGACTAGTTTACCCTGCAATTGGTTCGGGAAAATCTTACTTGTTGATGTTCTTATTGTTACAGTTAATATTGACAATTTAATTCAAAAACATGGATTGTGTTACATATAACTCATGCACAGAAAATAACAAATTAGAAAGGATTGTTTTGTTTTAATAAACACCATGGCCCTAGGAAATTTTTGTTCTAGTGTGGCAGTCAATGTGTTATATGTAAAATTACCTAATTTTGTCAAAATATCAAATACTATAAGGTTTTCTGCATTGTACAGATACTTACTTAAATATTTACTATGCACTTCACATGCTCAAGACACATACTAAGCTCATAAGGAGGAGAAAATATAGATACAATGATTGCTTTCAACAAACATGGCAGAATATCATACATGCCGGTAAAGAGACTTGGCTAAAAGAGATGTGGGCTAAAACGATAGCTGATGTTATGACTGTGAGAAGAATAGTATTCCAGGTGGTCCAGGTATTCCCTCAGCTTAGAATATTATCCTGTTCTTCACCCCATTCTCCTCTCTATGCCCTTCTTTGGCCTGACTTATTTCTACACACTCTTCAAGTATCATTTCTAGATGTCACTTCCTTCTGGGAAGCCTTCCCTGAACCCCTCAAGACTGAGAGGTAGCTGACTCACCTATATATTCCTATATACCCTTAAATGATCCCACTATCATCACACTTACTACACTGTGTTTAAATTACTTATTTGTCTTTCTTCTCCTGGATTGTAAGGTTCTATGAGGACAGAGATCCTACTTTAGTCCTCACTGTATTGCCAGAACCAGTGCATAGCAGATAGTAAATATTTGTTGAATAGAGTAAATGAATGAATGAATAGACAGAGGGAAAAACAAGAATAGGGAATAGTAAGAATAAGGGAGAAGAGGAAAGAAAATATGGGTGGTGTTCACAAAATGATATGATTGAAGTAGAGGGTATGAGGACTGGAACTAGTGGCAAATCCATTCATTTAACCAACATTTACCAAATGTTTAATATGCTCAGAGGATACACCAGTAACAAGGTTAGACACAATCTTGTTCTTATGGTAGTTAGAGTATGATCTATGGGAACTAATTCTGGAAATATGGGTTGGTTGGGATATTGTGGAGAACAAGAGTCCACACACCAAGCTGAAGAATATAGACCTAATGTAATGAAGAAAGAAGAAACAAAAAAAGCTCTGATCTGACAAATTAACTTTTGGCATAGTATCAAGCAGACTTATTGTAAAGACCACATTTTTAATATGGTAAAAACTAACTTAGTTAGCTTTATATAGTAGAGAAATATATAGAGCAGTTCAGAAGTAAGGAGCAAGGCTTGTGACCCGGTCATAGGACATATCCCAAAGAAAATGCACAGTGGTATGCCTAATCAGGACTAAAATCCAAATGACAATAGAGGCTAGTTCAGGAATGTAAATCAGTGAAGCAGACTGAATGGAGGCTGTGTGAACTACAGAATTCATGTCCCATCTAAAAGAAGTAGACCAAAAAATTTAGGTAACATTGACCAAGTGGAATACAAATGTTGTCATTATCTTCACACTTTAAGAGATAGCAGAAATTTATATTTTGATTTCAATCTTCCAATTTTTAATATTGACAAATTTTAAAAAATTAACAGTCTGTGAGCCAATCAAAACACATCTGAAAGTTGAGACTAGCTAGAAAGCCACCAATTTGCAAGGTCCAATGTAAACCTTTTTACTTTGGCAGAGCATGATATAACAGTGAAAATAAAAAAGATAAGAAAACTTTATATCAATATTTTTTCTGGTAGCACTGCTTTTTTTTTTTTCTTTTTCTTTTTTTGAGACAGAGTTTCACTCTGTTGCCCAGGCTAGAGTGCAGTGGCATCATCATAGCTCACTGCAACCTCAAATTCCTGAGCTCAAGTTATCCTCCTGCCTCAGTCTGCTGAGTAGCTGGGACTACAGGCACACACCACCATGCCAAGCTAATTTTTTAATTTTTTGTAGAGATGGGGTCTCACTATGTTGCCCAGGCTGATCTTGAACTTCTGGCCGCAAGCCATCCTGTCATCTCAGCCTCCCAAAGGGCTCGGATTATAAATGTGAGCCACCACACTCAGCCCAATAGCACTGCTTTAACTTTGCAAAATTCCACTTATTGTTGTAAATAAATGAGAAGAAATGTAAAGGACAAAATAGAGAAATACTGATATTTCCTTACTTTTGAAAACATTAAAAACTAATACTAATAAATACTTCTTGATCACCTACTCTATGTACAGTTTAAAGGTCAAAGAAATGGTATTAATAAACAATTGAAACATAGAACTAGTTCAATTTTCATTTTTGGATAGCTATTCTAAAATATCTAAGCTGTCAAAACTAATTACTATGGCCCTACTTTTTAGGCAAACAAAAATGCTATTAATTTAAGATTTAATGTTTATGATTAATAGAATAGTAACTGACACTTATACTATGCTAGTTATATTTGTATAAACTGTTGTATACTCTTTATAGAACATCAAGGTCTCTCTTATTTTTATTTCTTTTATTTTTTTAGAGACAGGGTCTCACTATGTCACCCAGGTACAGAGGCCCTATCATAGCTCACTGTAACCTCAAACTCCTGGGTTCAAGCAATCCTCCTGCCTCAGCCTCTTGAATAGCTAAAACTCCAGGCATGTACCATCACACCTGGCTAATTTCTTCTTCTTCTTTTTTTTTTTTTTGTTAAAGATGGGGTCTTGCTATGTTGTCTCTACAAAAAATTTTAAAAATATTTAATAGCTGGACATGACAGATATCTATAATCCTAGCTACTTAAGAGGCTGAGGCAGGAGGATTGCTTCAGAGCCCAGGAGCGCTATGGCTTTATCTTGATGACAAATGACAGATCTTATCCATTCTTTATTTGATAAGAAGCTCTTGGTCAAGAATCTACCTCACCCCAATAACAATACTATTCCTATGGGAAAATATGATACCTTTAAAGCAATCAATTGATAAGTTTATGAAAAATATTTGAAACCAAAAATACAGAACAACAAACAGAAAAACATAGGCCAGATAACTGCATAATTTAACACAACATGAATGAAAGTACAACTAAAGATATATTTCTTCAAAAAGGTCGTTCACGGCTGGGCATGGCAGCTCATGCTTGTAATCCTAGCACTCTGGGAGGCCAAAGTGGGAGGATCGTTTGAGCTCAGGAGTTCCAGACCAGCCTGAGCAAGAGCAAGACCCCATCTCTACTAAAAAAAAATAGAAAGAAATTAGCTGAACAACTAAAAAACATATATATAAACAATTTGCCAGGCATGGTGGCGCATGCCTGTAGTCCCAGCTACTTGAGAGGCTTAGGCAGAATGATTGCTTGAGCTCAGGAGTTTGAGGCTACTGTGACCTAGGCTGATCCCACAGCACTCCAGCCCGGGCAACATAGTGAAACTCTGTCTCAAAAAGAAAAAGTAAAGAGGCTGGGCGCAATGGCTCATGCCTGTAATCCTAGCACTCTGGGAGGCTGAGGCGGGTGGATTGCTTGAGTTCGAAACCAGCCTGAGCAATAGCGAGACCCCGTCTCTAGTATAAATAGAAAAAAATTAATTGGCCAACAAATATATATAGAAAAAGTTGGCCAGGCCATGGTGGCACATGCCTGTAGTCCCAGCTACTCAGGAGGCTGAGGCAAGAGGATTGCTTGAGCTCAGGAGTTTGAGGTTGCTGTGAGCTGGGCTGATGCCACAGCACTCACTCTAGCCTGGGCAACAAAGCGTGACTCTGTCTCAAAAAAAAAAGAAAAAGAAAAAGAAAAAGAAAAAGAAAAAGAAAAAGAAAAAGAAAAAGAAAAAGAAAAAGAAAAAGAAAAAGAAAAAGAAAAAATTAGCCGGGCATGGTGGTGCATGCCTGTAGTCCCAGCTACTTGGGAGGCTGAGGCAGGAGGATTGCTTGACCCCAGGAGTTTGAGGTTGCTGTGAGCTAGGCTGACGCCATGGCACTCACTCTAGCCTGGGCAACAAAGTAAAACTCTGTCTCAAAAAAAAAAAAGGCCGGGCGCTGTGGCTCACGCCTGTAATCCTAGCTCTTGGGAGGCCGAGGCGGGCGGATTGCTCAAGGTCAGGAGTTCAAAACCAGCCTGAGCAAGAGCGAGACCCCGTCTCTACTATAAATAGAAAGAAATTAATTGGCCAACTGATATATATACAAAAAATTAGCCGGGCATGGTGGCGCATGCCTGTAGTCCCAGCTACCCGGGAGGCTGAGGCAGAAGGATCACTCAAGCCCAGGAGTTTGAGGTTGCTGTGAGCTAGGCTGACGCCACGGCACTCACTCTAGCCTGGGCAACAAAGCGAGACTCTGTCTCAAAAAAAAAAAAAAAAAAAAAAAGAGAAGAGAAAAAAAAAAGGTTGTTCACATTAGTACTTTTATAGCAGATAAATGATTCCCATTCCCATGCTCATAGCTTCACCAAAGATTAGCACAAATTTATTTTGCAAAATGCAATCAAATGCTATTATACTCACGAAATTGCTTCCTCTCTGTTTTCTCCCCAGGAAAAGCAGTGACCGAACTGAGAATCAGCAAATTCATGAAGTCCCCCTGCAGCAGCAACACTGAAATAACCCCAAACGTTCTTATTGCTGCGGAAATTTAGTTCCTGAACTGTTCCTGAGCTGGGCTTAAAACCCTGTTAGAGAATGATGAATATAAGAGACCATGTTATGTTTCCAAGGAAGAGAACATGTATACATTCATCCTTTAGGCTCTGTGTTAGTCACACACAGAAGCAGAAAAGATGTACAAAAATAACAAAGGCCAAGGCCCAGTGCTACAGACCCACTGAGGACTCTATACTGACTAAAGTGAGATTAAATGACCAATGAAGCAATGATCATTTACTTATCTGTGCTGAGAAATCTCTATAAATTTCCCTCTCCAGAAGTCCCAAGATATTTCAGAAGTATACCCTCAGATACTATCTTAATATTAAAGTTCACAAGGAAAGAAGGTATAAGCTTTTTAAGTAATGGGTTACCTCATCTGGATTTTCACTAGTGATCCGAGCAGCAATAACATGGCCCCTTGGGCAAGGAACATGAGCAGAATTTTCAAAATCAATGGGAGTGTCACCCCAGGGGGATACCCCATACATCATACGGATATCTTTGATTCTATATAGAGGGATCCCCATGGCAATCTGAAAGGTAATAAAACACACATCACTCATTTTCCATAGTTACTTTCCTTATAGTGTGGAGGCTATCATATTACCTAAAAGATCTTTCATTTTTGGAGCCACTACCTGAAACATTACATCTTTATATTCTGTATTATATAATCATCAACTTTAAGTTGCTTGAAATAGAATATATCATTACAGATAAGTTGCTAGAACATTCACCACTCCTAAGAAAGTCCTTAAATTCAGCTGGGCCCAGTGGCCCCTACCTGTAATTCCAGCTACACAGGAGGCTGGGGTGAGAGGATTGCTTAAGGTCAAGAATTCAAGGCCACCTAGGTTATAGCAAGACCCCATCTCTAAAAAAAAAAAAAAATTTTTTTTTCAGAAGTCCACAAATTCCTAGTGTAATAGACTTGAGTTTCCCTCTATTGTCATTTCTCCATCAAGGAATGGGAATGAGAATATCCAAGGGAAGAGTAAATGTTTGTAGCTATCCAAGGAAAGACAGCTAAAAAGTCTTAATTATGTCATAATTATCATCTCCATCCCTGCAAACCACTGGAGGCCATGAATACATCTTTAATCTTTCATGGAAATGCAGCAGAGGTGCTCCCAATGTGGGCAAAGAATATGTTAGATAAAAATAATACCAAACCTTATCATTAGTTATTACTGCTTCCCATAATATTTGTTTCCTGAGCTGAGAGAAGACAATAATATTGACAGCAAGCACTTTACAAATTATAAAAATAAATGTGTGCTTCACACAATCTTGATGGGAATAACTTGAACCACCACTCTGATGCAGAATTACTTCAATAAAGAACACTAGTAAAAATGAGTAGGGGATAATTACAAAGTTGTGAAGTTTATTATCAATATAATTAAATAATTGAATAAAATGTATTATTTTAAAAGTTTATTTCTAAAATATGACAGCTTATATCAGATATGTCTGGCTAGAAAAATAATATTCTTATGTTTGTACTACATCAGGAAAAACCAACCCACACATACAGCCCAAGAGAAATGAACATTAGGTGAGACTCAGATAGGAGGCGCTTTTCTCTTATCAGATACTGGTTAAACAAGTCTTTCAGGCATCCCTTCTCCTTCAGCCTAGATCAGGATGACTCACCTGGAGTTGTGCTGCAGGGAGATTGACATCAGCCACCATCTCTGTACAAGGGTGCTCCACCTGTAGCCGAGGATTCAATTCTAGAAAGTAGAAGCTGCCATCCTGGCTGTACAGGTATTCCACAGTCCCAGCACTCACATAACCAACCATTTTGGCAAGTTTCACAGCACACTCAAAGAAGAAAGACAGGTAAACATAAGTTTCTCACAGTGTCCAACTATTGGACTACTACAACCTCTCCCTGACTTAACTATTCAGTGTTTATAAGAGCCACCAAAGGCTTTTAGACACATTGGAGCAAATGCCACACTTTCAGATTATTACACAATATCCCTGGATGTGATGAAAAACTCAATGAAAAGCTGGAAGAAAACAAGAGTGTTTTTCACTTTGCATCACAAGCAACTCCACCTCATCAGACAAAAGTGCATGCAGGCAAAAAAAAAACCAAAAAAAAAAACAACGGTAGACTCCTCATTGTCCCTTAGTTTCCAATATTCTCAGTATACTCTTCTTCCTGGAAACATAGCTATCTAGCTGGAGACTAGATTTTCCAACTTCTCTTATAGCTAGTGACTATGTTTTCACAAACAGGATATCAGCATTGGTGAGTGACATGCATAATCCCTATGTCATATTTTGAAAAGGAAATTGTTTATCCTTTATTGCTGGCTTTTCCCCTTCTTATGCACTGGAACATGGTAATGATGGTACAAGCCAGTTTTAACCACGCAGATGAGAACGTACTAAGAATGGGAAAACAAAACAGAAACAACTGAATCCCAAGATGGCCGCATGGGATAGAAATGTCCTATCAGCTCTGAAAAGCTCACCTCAGATTACGATGGGAAAGAAAAATAAACTATTTTATTTGAGTCACCATGTTTTTTGGATCTTTTTACAATAGCAGCTTAACGCGTATCCTAATCAACAGAAATTATTAACTGCAGGTAGAATGCTGCTGTTTAAAAAAATATGTGATGCCAGTTTAGCAAAAGGGTAATAGGTAGCAAAGAAACAGATACTACAGGTTGGAAAGCTGGTGGTCTTCTTGCTATGGCATAACACAACGGTAAACTGTTTCCTACAATAACTTGGAACACTGATCACACACCAACTAAGCTTTAAGAAAAATGGTTTGAAAGGATCAGAATGTTGAAAAAACCAACTACTTTTGTACCCCCAAAAAACAGAAAGTTAGATTCCTACCCTGAAGCAAGCCAGCATCAAAGATCAGATTAAGGGTGCTGCTTTAGTTTCAGCTGGCCTCAAGGTAGCTAACACTAAATTGAGGAGAAAGAGATGGACTAAGCATAGAAGCCAATAAATAAAAGTTTCTATACCTAGAAGAAATCTTTGGGTATGGTTAATCTGAGGTTAAAGTGAGGTTAGATTGGAAGGAAATAGCCCAGAAGCTTATTAAGTTTTCAAAGGAATTAATTGTATTTATAAACAAACAACAAGCCTGGCCTTCAAATGCCGGTGACTGATGATTAGAGTAGTATTTGTACCCCCAATCCTGCATCAACAGGAAGTGGGCTGTGAAAGTTCTACCAAAGGCGGCATATTCGACACAGCCCAACTCACAGAGAAAACTGAATAAGAAAGAACTTCCCATAATACAAAGTTAGGTATCTTGAAGAATAATGGACAAGGGATTTACTCTCAAGTAGCAGAACAAGAGGCAGCCAGAAGGTCTAATAGAGGTATTACTCTACCATACAGCAGGGAGTCATTACAATTCCTGCCCGGAAGGATTTGCTAACTGCTATGGACCAATGATTGCTATATATTTTTCCTTGTTCCAAATGGTAGTTATCCTGCTCCTATTCCACCACTATATATTGGGTGTACAGCGGTAGAGTAAAGGGGAAGGAATGACAAGGAGTAGATAACTAGTATTTTAGGCTACTGGCTGGTGAAAAGCCACATGTACATCCAGGAGAGAAGAATGTACATCACCTGGAGATCTTAAAATCACCTAGAAATCTAAAATTTCTAACTGTAGTAACTAGCAGAAACTGGATAGGACTTCAGACTGTCTTCCTTGGGGAAAGGATAAGTAAAGGAGCAGGAAAAAGGATGTGTAAGGATAATGAGTAGCCAGAAGAACAAAGGCACAAGTTGTTAAAAGCACTCCAGCAACTTTACTCTACTTTCTCGTTTTAGGAATAAAGTCTCCTAAATTCCAGTTTAGCACATGGTCACCAAGTTAGTGACTACAATTTCTAACATTCTTGGCAATAGGTATGACTGAGTAACTGAATTTTGTCCAATGGAATGTGAGAAGTGACACATGTCACTTCTAAATCATGTTTTTATATGCTTGCCCTCCATGTCCTTTCTCTCCCCCTCCCACAGGCTACAACGTGAACATAATCTTATGAGTTAGCATCATCATGAAGATGATGACACTGTCCAAGGGCAAAGGTCGACATTTTAGGTAAAGAGCCAGATGGTAATTATTTAACTTTGTGAGCTATAGAGTCTCTGTCACAACTATTTAACTCTGCCATTGTAGCAATAAAGCAGCCATAGATAATATATCAATAGATAAATATAATTGCATTCTAATACAATTTTATTTAACAAAAACAAGCAGCATGTGAGCAATAAACCTGGATCTCTAGCACCAGCTCATCGCCGAATGAGATGAGGGGATGAAGGGAAATAGACTTATATGATGGGAAGGGAAATAGAAGGAAATAGAAGAAATGAAGGGAAATAGACTATGATGGAGGGAAATAGACTTATACCTCATTTAACCACTATTGGAATAAGTTTATTCCTCATTTAACCAGTATTGGAATAAGTTTATTCTAAGATTTACACGCAAAAAGAAAAAAAAGAAAGAAAATTTTTATAATTATAAAATTTTAAAAAAATTTTAATTATTAAAAAAAACAAAACAAACAAAAAACACTATTGAAGACATCTTTTTTTTTTTTCTTTTTTTTTATGTAGCAAAAGCAACCTTAATATTGGAGACATCTTTATTAAAGCAGTTCAAGAGTGTATCCTAGGCTGGGCGTGGTGGCTCACGCCTGTAATCCTAGCACTCTGGGAGGCCGAGGCGGGTGGATTGCTCAAGGTCAGGAGTTCGAAGCCAGCCTGAGCAAGGGCAAGACCCCGTCTCTACTAAAAAAAAATAGAAAGAAATTAATTGGATAACTAAAAATATATAGAAAAAATTAGCCAGGCATGGTAGCACATGCCTATAGTCCCAGCTACTTGGGAGGTTAAGGCAGAAGGATTGCTTGAGCCCAGGAGTTTGAGGTTGCTGTGAGCTAGGCTGACAGCCACAGCACTCTAGCCAGGGCAACAGAGTGAGACTCTGTCAAAAAAAAAAAAAAGTGTATCCTAATACACAGATACCCCATAGGAAATAAACTTCCATTACAATCTTATAATTAGCTTGTTTGGAATTGAAAAGAAAGAAGAGATGGAAAATATATCTCCAATAAGATGAAGACGGATTATGATTCAAGAAAAGTCTATGTTCAGACCCCTAAACTACAACTATTTCCAAGGCACCCTTCTTGACCCTGAGAAATTACTTTCTATAGGAAAATACAGACTAGGTGTACTTTAAAGATCATTAAAAGACTTTTCAAAAAGATAATGGATTTGATTAAAAATCCCAAACGTTTCTCTCCTTTATCCCTAACTCAAAATAGTACACTGATTTTTAAAAAAGTGTTAACTATTTTTAGAGCTTGAAATGTTCCTAGACAATTTTCCTAAAGGGAGAGCAGCAGGATATTTTTTTCTTCTAGTAAAGGGATATAATCTTTATCAATTATTCAGAATCATTGCTTCAAATTCCACTATTCTCAGATTGGTACATGAACTGAATGAAAAGTGTTCTGTATAAGAAAACAGAAATTAAGACTTTTAATATACATACCTGTTCCATATGTTCAAATACTGCTGGAGTAGCAATAGCAGCAGGTGCCTCTTCAATAATCTTCTGATGCCTGCGCTGTACAGAGCAGTCACGACCAAACAGAGAGATGGCATTGCCATACTGATCTGCTAGGATCTGCACCTCCAGATGACGAGATTGTTTGGCTAGTCTCATCACAAATATAGGAGACCCAGGGACTTCAGCTTGAACCTGTTTTAGAAAAGGAAATAAGACAAATTCCTCAGTGGTAAATATTTTTTCTATCATGATAATAAGCTGTTTTGATTTCAATAAGCAGATGTCTAGAAATGTCATGGACCATGTTAATCAGTAAGAATATAAAAATGAATAAAACATAGCCCATGTCCTCATCTTTAATATCTTTAAGATGTTGCATTCTTAGTTATATAACCAATATTACTCAATGAATATGAAAACATATAAACAACCAGTGTGTTACAGGGTAAACAACAAAATATTTGAAAACACAACATACATACACACAAATCCCACAACTGAGCAAAATATTGCCATCCGCTTTGTACAGCCAAATGTACAACTTGCACCAGACTAGATGCGTTCCTGGTCCATATTACATCATGTATAACACTGTTGCAGTCAAAGGACTTTCATCTTCAGTTTTAAAGAATATTGTCACTGAGTACAGAATCCCACACTGGTAATTTATTTTTTTCAGCACTTCAAAATATCCCAACATTTTCTGGCTTTCACTGTTTTTACTGAGATGTCAACTGTTATTCTTATTTTTACTCCCTTGAAAGTAATCTTTTTTTCTCCAGCTGCTTTAAGATTTTCCTCTATTTTAGTGAAGTGGCAGATTTACTCTGATAAGCTTAGCTGTCGTTTTCTTTATATTTGTGCTGCATAAGGCTCATAGTGCTTTTTGAATCTGTGTTTGGTATCTTTTATGAAGTTAAGGAAATTCTTAGCCATTATCTCTTCATATATGGCTTCTGCTCCATCATTTCTGCAAATATTGCTTCTGCATTTCTTCAAATATAGCTTCTGCTCCATTCTTTCTCTTCTCGTCTGAGACTTAAAGTACATGATGTTGGATCATTTCACTGTACTCCATGTGTCTTTTATTATGCTCTGTATCTTTTTTGCTCTGTTTTTTTCTGGTTTGCTATATAACAAGTCACCTCAAAATTGAGTGGCTTGCTTAGAACATCAACCTTTTATTTGCTCACGATGCTGTGCTCATCTGGGTAGTTCTTCTCCAGGTCTTACATATACGTGCATATCATCATCTGGTGGCTTGAGAGGGGCCGAATGGTTTTACTCACATGTCTGGTGATTTGTGCTGACTGTTGGCTGGTAAGTCTAGGGAGCCTCAACTGAATAGCTCATTTCTACTGCATGTAGTCTCTCATCCTCCAGTAGGCTACACCAGGCTTCATTAGTGCAGTTTTCCAACCAAGTGAGGGCAGAATCTGTAAGGTCTAGGCTCTTGAGGTCTAGGCTCTAGAACTTACACATTACTTTGGCCACATTCTAATGGTGTAAGCAAGCCACAAGGCCAGCTAAGATTCGAGGGTTGGGGAAATAGATGCCACCTCTGAATGGGAGGAACAGCGAAGTCACATTACATACAGGAATGGGAGGAGTTATTGTGGCCATCTCTGCAAACAACCTACTATGGTCTACCCTCTGGCCACAATAATTCACGTACCTCCCACATGCAAAATAGACTCACCCCCTCCCAAGACCCCCAAAGTTTCATCCAATCATGGCATCAGGCTTGACGTCCATTTTCTCATGAGTCATGTCCAGATGAAAATGTGCTTCTTTGGGTACAGCTCCTCAGTTACAGTTTCTCTTGATCCAAAGACCTGGGAACTAAAAAAACAAGTTATCTGCCCCAACACTCCCAGCATTTAATGAGATTGGGGGAGGATAACCAAAAAGAAACTCCTGTTCAAAGAGGGGGAGATGGGAAGGAAGATGGGAGGTACATAGCAGTCACTGGTCCCTGACGATTCTGAAATCCAAATAGGAACATGTTGTCAGGTTCCTTTACTCCAGGGGCAGGGAATGTTTTTTTTAATTAGGGTCTAGTTCTGCTCCCTAGGGTCTAGCTGGTCCCTAATACATGGTCACTTCTGCTCTTAGCTCTGCCCTCTTGGTTCCAGACTCTACTCTCTGAGAAATCTTTTCATTAGAAATAACTGATGTTTTATAGCTGAATATCTTTCTTAGCCTACTTCCTGCCCATAAAAAGTAGAAGGTCCAGAGGTCTCTTTTCATTTTGAACAGTTTCTGGCCCTTTGGTACATTCATCAACACGAGTCTCTTGACAACTCTGTGGGTTTCCTATGAATCATACTGAGGTTTAGTGCTTATCCCAAAAGCCACATCCATAAATCTCTCAATACTTTGAGCATGACAGATTACTGCAGGACAATACCCTTAAGATTCTTAAGAAGCACATTTTCCTAGCTGAGGGGTTAATCTATCACATATTGCCTTAAATATTTCTGAGGTCTTAAAGTCACAGGCACTTTGGACTTGGTCTTTACTCTGAGACATTCTTACTTTGCAAATGTTTCGCCAGCTGGAGAGACTGGGAATGAGAAACAGTTCTATTTTCAAACCTAAGAAGTTCTGGGTACTTTATATTTCCACTAAATTATGCTTGCCAACAAAACACCTTCTGCAGCTTATGTTTCTTTTATAGTTTCTTAGCATAAGCAACTAGAAACATTCAACCTTATAATACTTCAAAAGTACTAGAGATCTGCTTAACCAGATCCATGACTCCATTAGATACATTCTCTCTCTTCCAAGTTACTTCAGAGAACATTTTGCTAATTGTTCCATCATTAAAGAACATGGGCTATCTTTTTTCCAGACTCTAATGACAATTACATCACTACTTTTCCAGCCTCCACTAACAGTTTGTTCTTCATTCCTCTAGACTTCATTAACATACTCCTCACCATTTTTCCAGCCCCCAGCTATAATCCAGTTTCAAAGCCAATACCACATGTTTTACTTTTTCTGTTATGGCAGTATCATACCTTTAGGTATCAATTTCTGTGTCAATTATCCAATGATATATAACAAACTACCAAAAACTTAGTGACTTGGGCAGCAACCATTTTATTTTATTTGCTCATGAGTCTGTGCATCAGCATTTGAACTGGGCTCAGTTGGGCAGCTCTGCTGGTCTTGCCTGGAATAGCTCATGCAGCTGTAGTCATCTAGCTGCTTGATCAGGGCTGGATGGTCTAATATGGTCGCACTTACATCTCTCAACTGTGGTGCTATCAGCTAGTATGAGTATGAGGCCTTACCTGGGACCACTCATTCTGCTTCATGTGACCTCTCTTTCTCCCACAGGCTAGAATAGACTCTTCACATGGGAGTCTGAGGTCTCTTTCCAAGAGGACAAGGGCAGAAACTACAAAACCACTGTGGTTTAGGCTTTAAAAGTTATACACCATTTCTGCCACATTGCAATGGCCAAAACAAGTCATAAGGCCAGCTAAAGTTCAAGGGGTGGGGAAAAGGACTCTACCTCTGATAGGAGGAGCTGCAAAATCATACTGTACTGGTACATGGAGATGGGAGGGCTATCTATCATGGCCATCTTTGCAAATAATCTCTCACATTTCTCTTTTCTATGTTTTTCATCTTTTTGTCTCTCTTCATGCTTCAGTTTGAATTTTCTTCTCATCTATCTTCCAGTTACTACTTCTCTCTTCAACTATATCTAATATGCTATTAAACTCCTATATTGACTTCTTAATTTTAGTTATTGCATTTTCAGTTTGAGAATTACTTGTTTCTTCTTTATGATTTCCAGTTCTCTGCCAAAATTCTCATCTTGTCTTTAATTTCCTTGGACATATTAAGCATAGTTACTTTAAAGTCCTTATCTCATAGTTCCATTATCTAAATCCTCTGCGGGTCTGTTTCTACTAACTTTTGTTTTATTTGTTCTTTAACCATCTAATTTTATGCGCCTGCTTATTTTCAATTGGATGCTTGATAGGCCACAGGAAAAATTAGTAGAAATAATTTGAAGTTCTGGATGTCCAGAGAGAAGGCTCTGGAGAGTATTTACATTTACTTCCTGCAGGTGGACAGGGGCACTAGCAATCCTATGACATCTTGCTTCAATCAGAGTTGTAGTGTTTTGAAGCTGAGATTTAGTCCCCATAAAGGCTGGTCTATTTTCCATTCACTCTCTCTCCTGCAGAATAATCCTTTATGATCCCAACCTAAAATGTAGGAGATTTCCCAGGGTACCCCTCCTCAGCAAGCCCTTAAGTCTAAATTTTGTCCTTTTAGTCTTTTAAGACTATTGAAAACTAATCAGCTTTTCAGCTACTGCTTCTTGAACGAGAAGATATCTCTAGGGGAAAAGTGACCTCAAATGCCAGGATTGCATCTCTGAGTTTCCTTTTTCTCCTATATGTTAGTCCCATAATTCTTCATGGTATTGAAAAGTCTCTAATGATATTTTTTTTAATCTGGTCCAGTTTTTCTAGCTTTTTCCCAATAGGAGGATTGGTTTGAGTTATTTAGCCAACCAGTATTAGAACTTAAGGACTTTCACATAAAACTTCCACTTAGTGTTCTAGACTCTTCCACTATTTGATTCCATAGTAACAAATAGTTTTGAAATTTCTACAGGAGTTAACATTAATTAACACACTTTTTATTTTTTATTTTGCTTCTAAGAGCAAAAGTGTTTTTATAGAAGAAATATTAAAAAAAAAAAAAAGACTGCAGTAATATTCAACTTCTGACACTCAAATGGATAATAAAGCAAGACAATAAATATCTTTATCATTTCCTTTACCTAGTATAGCTCCTTGACTTATGATGGAGTTATGTTTCAATAAACCCGTCATAAATTGAATATTAAACCTAAAAAATGCATTTAATATACCTAACCTATCAAATATCATAGATTAGCCTCATTTACTTTAAACATGCTTAGAACACTTACATTAACTTATAGTTGGGCAAAGTTATCTAACTCAAAGCCTATATTGTAATAAAGTATTGAATATCACATGTAATTTACTGAATGCTGTACTGAAAAAGAAAAACAGAATAGCTGCATAGGTACTTAAAGTATGTATTGCTTTTGCACCATTGTAAATTCCAAAAATTGTAAGTTAGCTCCTGAATGGTTTGGAAAAAAAGAAAGCAAATAAAAGGTAACATGGGACACTAGTAAGAAATGGTACAAAGTAGAAAATGGTGAGAAAACCAAGAAAAAGAGGGAAGCTAGGAGAGTGAAAAGGCCAAACCTGAGACCAAATTTTCCTTCTTCTGACACATCTTTTACCGAGTATTGGTATGATAAAAAAAAGAAGTGAATCAAGTATGTGAGTGAAGGTAATTCTGAAGGCAGAACAAGAGAGACCCCTGTTTCCTTTTTGCCCTCTGTTTAAAGTTCTGAAAAGACATCACTTCTTTTGCTGCCTCTATAACCAGTGTATAGTATGGCCACATCAACTTGGGTGCAAAGCAGAAGGTAAGGCAGAAAAAGATCCTAGGTTGGGCTTTCCTGAGCCACTCTCAGTTCTCGTGTAATGTGGGTCTACTATAGGGTTCCTGTGCCAGGGTGCGGTGGCCATGCAGCACAGGCTAGGGTATAGACTGCTGGGCCAGTGGGTAGATGGGACAACATGGTGGAAACTCAGGGACCAATCTGAACTGAAGTAAGATAAATCCAATCAGAAAGCCTGGGCCTGACCAAGGCAAGAGCAACCAGATCAGTATCATACCACCACTTCACACACATTGTAGTTGACACTACAATGTCAACAGAACAGGAGTACAACGATGTAGAAAGGCATTGATTTTTCCTTGCCATTATGAGATTCTATGAGCCACATGCACCATGGAGGGATGATCTATCTAAGAAACTGAGCATGTTTTTTATATAAAAGAGAAAAATTCTACTGTTTTAATTACCAAATTAAATAAAACTTAAATTGAATTGGACATTTCATTAACTTTTTTCCTCACTAATAAGGAAGTGGAGACTAGAAAGACTAATTATAGACAAAATTAAAAATTAAGTATTTTCTGGATATCCAAACTATAGTATGAGTTAAATCATATATCTCTGATATACACATTGGTTCAAACAAACAAAAACAGCTTGTACTCTACCTGTCTGAAAAGGTTAGGGAAGTCATCTGCATTATTGACTTTTCTGATTCCCTTCCCACCTCCTCCTTCTGAGGCCTTGATCATTACTGGATATCCAACTTCCTCTGCTGCCTTCAAGAAGAAAGAAAAAAATAGGAGAAAGAGTATTATTAGTAGAGAAGGAGAAAACTGGCATCTAAATCTATGTGTATATGCAATTATATATGCATTCATATATTCACATATGTTAAAAAAGAAATAAAGTATAGAATATACATCAGTGGTGATTTATGAAATAAAGATGAATAGTTATAAACTTTCACTTTTTACTGCATATATTTCTGTATTGTTGGAACTTCTTCCTTATGGTATGCAGTTATCCATGTATTAACCAAAAAAATTTTTTTAAAAGATATAAGTGGTTTACTTAATACAAGCTGATAGTATATCAGTATAGCTCCCAACCACATATAAGACTCATCAAATCAGAACTCTCAAGTATCCGCAAATTTTTTCTCCCTTAAGCTTTTATAAAAGATAAAAATAGTAAGACCTCAAAATATTAATGAAATTTATCAGAAAACTAATTGTCAGCACATGCTCCAAATGTGCTTTTCACATTTACAGCATTATATAATGATCAAGTGACGATCCCAAAATTTTTTGAAAAATTACTCATATAACCATCAAGTATGCAGTGGTTAAATCATGATATACTCATATACTATATAGAATACTATGCAATTATTAGAAAGAATTAGTTAGCCTTTATAGGTAATAAATAGAAAATAACATTAATTTAATATAATTTAACATATTCCCTAATTTAATATAATCTATATTGTTAAGGCAGAAAGTAAACAGGGGAAAAGTTAACTAAAAATTTAAAATAACTAAGTCATTTCCTTGTCAAAATATTTCAGTTTTGCTACATTATAATAATTTCTTAGGCCGGGCGCAGTGGCTCACGCTTGTAATCCTAGCTCTCTGGGAGGCCGAGGCGGGCGGATCGCTCGAGGTCAGGAGTTCGAAACCAGCCTGAGCAAGAGCGAGACCCCGTCTCTAGTATAAATAGAAAGAAATTAATTGGCCAACTAATACATATAGAAAAAATTAGCCGGGCATGGTGGCGCATGCCTGTAGTCCCAGCTACTTGGGAGGCTGAGGCAGCAGGATTGCTTGAGCCCAGGAGATTGAGGTTGCTGTGAGCTAGGCAGACGCCATGGCACTCACTCTAGCTTGGGCGACAAAGCAAGACTCTGTCTCAAAAAAAAACAAAAAAAAAAACAAAAAATAATTTCTTTAAAATATATCATCAGAAAAAGGCCATTTCAAATTTTAATTTGCATTAGTAGATTAGGGATGAAGATCTTACACTCATAGTTCAATCTCTTCTAAATTTCCCTTAATTCTGTTCTTTCCTATGCTCATATCAACAGAATTATCACTGGGTGATAGGTGATCAAAGATATAGCACAAATATGGAAAAGGACTACAAAAATAGAGTAGCCCACAGGAAGAGAGTACGAAGGTGAGCCTTTAAAAAATACATGAATACTCTAGCCAAAGGTAGCCCATTAAAAAAATATTTTAGAAGAATTTTAATGCCATAGGAAAAATGCTTAAATATATAATAGTAAGTAGAAAAAAGTACTAGGATTACCAAACAATATTTATAGTAAAACCCTAATTTTATAATTATCATAATTATAGAAATCTATTAATAAAGATTATATGAATCTATGAATCAAAAAAAGCTGGAAAATATACATGAATATGTTAATGGACATTATCTCTGGATGGTGAGTTTATGGGTGGTTTTATCGTCATCTCTGGCTTTCTACCAGAAAATTCTTTTTATAAATGTAACCAGAGAAAAAAAGACTTTTAGTTAATAAGCAAAATAGCTAGTTCCTTATGAAGGGCTTCTACTCTTTTGTGAATTATAGCAAATAGAATAAAGCATTTTCAATTCAATTAGAAATATTAATTCTTCTTATTAAGGAGATTACATGATGCTTAACTGGAAATGCAAACAATATGGCAAAATTAGTTGAAGATTCGGTATTCCTCTTGAATTTATAACATACTAATCAAACTCAAGCAGTGTATTTTTCTAAAATAGCCTATTTTATCATCTACCTGGAGACATAACTGACACTACCAACTAGTTAAAAAGCGAAAGGGGAACAAACTGGAGAGAACTTTAAGGAAAGAAAAGTTAAAATGCTGAGGAAAGGATCTCCTTTTGCCTAGTTGCACATTTCTACATGGATGGATAACAATTAATGTAACACTTTCAGCCTATTTCAGCTCACTCCCCTACTCCTTCCCAGAGGAAAAAATAAATTATACAACTGGTCAATATGGAAAGAGGAACTGAGCACACAAAGCTAGGCCTCTTCTTTAGGAAGGAACTGAGCACACAAAGCTAGGCCTCTTCTTTGGCCTTCTCACTTCTTTGGGATCAGCCACTGCACAGAACATATGCTCTTTGTCAGTGCTTAGCCATATAATAAGCCAAATGGTAAAGGTTCTCTCTCTGCAGAAAAAATCTGTGGTGATTTGTTTAATTCTGCTGTTCAGTTTATAAATCTGATTTGTAAACTTAAGCCATTTCCACCAACATCTCTATTTGTAATAAAGCTACCTGCCTGGGCTTCTTGGTTCTGAACTCAAGCAGGGGAAAAGTGTGTTGTTCGCTGGCCCCCTCTCACATACCAACAGGGGTAGAGAGAGGGAGCATCAGCACCTCCTCAAAATTCTGATTATCACCTAAGAAATGTTCTGTCTGGATGAGCAGCCTGTTTCAAAATGAATTTAAATTGTTTAAATTTAAAGTCACTTCCTGGCAGGGCACAGTGGCTCATGCCTATAATCCCACCACTTTGGAAGGCTGAGGCAGGAGGATCGCTGGAGGCCAGGATGGGCAATACAGTGACAACCTAACTCTACAAAAAATAAAAATATAAATATAAAAAAATAGTCACTTTCTCACTCCATACTTTTTAAACTATATCTTCTGATCTCACAACCCTAATGCCATCATGGATATACATCACGAACCAGGATCCAAATTCCTTAAATTTGTGACTATGATTGGTTGCTTGAAAAGCATCCCACTCCCTGGAGTTAATAACCTACCTTCAGCCCATCATCCACATCTTTCACATAACCTTTTTCATATAGTTCCTGAGGAACATTTAAGATACGTTTTGAAAAATCATTTTCCTGCCAGTCCACACGAAGACCTGCAATAGACAACAGTTACTTACAGCAGTTATAAGAGCTTCTGCTCCTGTCAATTTTCTACTATCCCTTCTTTAAAAGGCTACCATATTTATCCAAAATTGAGGGTAGGTGGAAGAAAGAAGAATGCTAAAACCCTGCTTAGTCCTTCTGGTTAACAGCATTTAGCCATAGCATGACCTGACAACTTGGGTTCTTATGCTGGAAAAAGCCAGGAGAGCTAACAGGGAGCAACTTATAAAAGTACAAGGACATATAAGACCAAAAAAAAAAAAAGCACGGAAGACTCCTCACAGTAACTCAGCAGGCAAAATACCTTCGATTTGTGTGTTCAAGCCTGCTCTAGGGCCAGAGGTCTGGGAAATAATTCAATCTTTATGAGCCCTTGGAAATGGAGATGGCAGTTTTATTGGCCTCAGCAGACTCATGATTCCATGCTCCCTGAATGTCCCCATACTTGGCCACAAGGGGAACACTATATATAGCCTCTCCATTCAAACAAGAACAAATTCAACCTTTTATTTTAAACTATTTGACCCAACAGGTCTGGAAAGGATATTGTAATCCCCCAGAGAGCCAGAGTAACAAGGGTTCAAATCTGTTCCGCCTCAAGACAACGGTCATTCCCATTTAAAATAAGTTTTAGTATATGTTTGCTCCCAGTGTTTGAGTATTAAAAAGAAAAGGGAAGTTCGTATTGTTATCAGCTAAAATAATTCACATAGCACTCTTTAAAGGATTTATCAAGACTAAACCATTTTTTGAAAGTTTTCATCCTTCTGTGTGCCTGGAAGAAAGGTTGATTACTGACCTCATTCTCTGCATCAAGGGCAACTGAGGTTGAATAGTATTAAACAGGCAAAGCAAATCATCAATAGATTGTGGGATGACATCAAGAAAACACTGGCAGGTGAATATTTGAGTCAGTGGGTTTTACTTTCTTCTTAGTGACCCAGACTACCTCTCAGGCAGGTCCAAAAGCCTAATTCCACCAAGGAAGATCACCTCTGAGAAATATTCTGGCCTACAGAATGGATCTGAACCCACAGAACCATATGTATTTTCCCAGAGTCTCTCCAAATTAAGTGCCAAGATCATTCCAGATCACAGTTTAGTGTCTGTACATCTGACACTAATTTACAATCCCAAGACATGGTAAAAATCATAGGTGTATTAATTATGCCAAGAGATACAAAGTACCATTAATCAACCAAAATTCCATTCTTGTCAAATATCCCAATACATTTAAAATAAAATTAACCCCTAAGCCATAGTCCTGAATATCCTACCGGGCTTTTCTGCACTTTAAGATACAAACAAGAAATAACTTCTTACCACTACCGCTCCAGGGAAGAGTTGGGATACCAGCAGTTTGAGCCACTATGGAAGATGCAATCTTATCCCCCAAAGCCCACATGGCCTGGCTTGGAGGACCTAAAAACAAAATAGGAGAAGAATCCTAGCTATAACATTTTGGCCTCATTTCTAGCATGTTTATTCTGTCTTGTATTATAATTATTAATGTATTTGTCTTGCCCCACCCCCATCACATACCATGGCGATTATAAACTTAACTACTATGCTTTGACACATCTTCGTACCATTTGTTAAACCTAATGTAGCAAGCTTCTTGTGCACAGTGAGAGCTCAATATATGTAAATGTATGCTGAATTAAATTCCTACGAGTCTAACTAAAATTTTACCATCCTTCATGATACAACTTTATCACATTAACAAAGTCATCCTTTTTTAAACCAATGTCCTGAAATAAGGACTATAAAGTTTTGGAATTTAAGTCTAAAATATTATACCCTCCCTGGTCTTAGGGGAACCCAAAGAGGAGATTTATCTTTAATGAGGTTGACGAAGCATATTTTTCATTGTGGAAGGTCTCTAGAGACAGAGAGAAACACTTTGAGCCATATAACCTCTATTTTTCTCTCTGCCATAAAGACAGCAGAAAGGTCAAAGAATATCTCTCTTCCATAGGAATATAACCTATATGCTTAAATGCAAAGGTGCTGATTCATATTTAAGGGCACACTGCCAGGGTATCCTAAGCATTCAATTATCTTCGCTATCTAAAAGCAGGTCCTTCCTCCACATGCTTTCCTAAGGGTAGTGGCAAAGATGACGTGAGATAAGCAGGCTATAAGAAATAAAAAAGGGGGGAGAAAAAGAAATGAAGATTACTCAGAGTTGCTAATTGATTTTATAAAAAAAAAAAAAAGAGCTCAGTACATGCTAAACAGAAGAAAAACAGATTACAGAGTGGAAGGAATATAGGCAAATTTGACAAAAAGAAACAAAGACAGAAACAGTATGTCAAAAAGGCTTACCCATAAAGGCAATGCCATTTTTCAAAAGAAGTTCCGGGAGCTTGGGATTTTCAGAAGCATGACCCCAGCCAGCCCACACTGCCTACAAGGGAACACAATGATTCATTCTTAAAATTAATATAAAAACCCTACAAATTGCATTACTCTCCATCAAGGTTGGCCCTACTTCATAAAGTACAATAGTTTCGCAGCAGCCTAATGCTTTAATTTAGCTGCTATACTTGATTGTTGGCAAACTTTACAGAACAAAAAGAAGTCATCCACTGTGGTAAAACCTCTGAAGAGATCGAAACCAAGTTAAAATTAATAGTAAGATCCAGTTAGTCTTGTTGCTTGCTTTTTAGGAAACTCAATTTGTAGCCTTTCAGCTAGGCTCTATAGAGCCTTTCCTAGAAATACTGGCTATCTTTCACATATTCAATTACTTTGGCCACCCAATTCCATCTTTATATCTAGTGGTTATATTACCATACCAGTTTAGAATTTTGTCCTCTTTGCACTTTAAAGTACTTACCATAAACTTCCTAACACAATCACATATGGGAAAAAAAACTTCTCGAATACACTACCATATCCTAGTTAACTTTTACTTACTTGAGATGGTTCAAAGATGAAATGCATAGAATACATAATCTCTGAAAGACCCTTCTAAACCTTCTGTTTGTATTATGTTTATTTTTATTCATTCCATTCTATCTTTCTTTTCCTAGTCTAGTTTAGTTATCCCATATAAAGGATTTAAGAATTGTTTAAAAAGATGCTTTATATAAATGTTCTTCTTTGGGTATCCCCTTATGCCTAACTATAAAATGGGTGAATTTGGTATTAAAGGACACATTGGGGCTGGGCATGGTGGCTCACACCTGTAATCCTAACACTTTGGCAGGCCAAGGCAGGAGGATTGCTTGAGGCCAGGAGTTCAAGACCAGCCTGGGCAACAAAGTGAGATCCCATCTCTAAAAATATTATTTAAAAAAATTGGCCAGGCATGATGGTGCGCACCTGTAGTCTCAACTACTCAGGAGGCTGAGGCAGGAGGATCAATTGAGCCCAGGAGTTTGAGGTTACAGTAGCTATGATGACACCACTGAACTCTAGCCCAGGCAACAGAGTAAGGCAATGTCAAATAAATAAACAAACAAACAAACAAGCAAACACACTGGCACATCTTACTTGTACCGGGATCCTTTTAGCAATATCAAGAATTAATTCCACATTTGCATAGTTGTTGTTGTTTGGTCCTCCAGGAACTGGTACATAGTGATCTGCCATCTTAATGTATTCTGAAAATACAAGCAAATTAATAGAGAACACATGATTTTTTTCCAGAAATTTAATTGCACAGAGAAACTATGTAAAGGATAGGGACTATCAAAAGTAACCACAGGACAAACAGTATATATATATATATATATATATATATATTTTTTTTTTTTTTTTTTTTGACTAAGATTCAGGAAGCAAAAGGACAAATAGTATTAATGGGATAATTTCCAAGACCATTTAGTTGGAGGCTCTGAATTTGTTAAGAGACAGGCACTAACACGAGTTAATCCCATGTTTAAGGAAGTTCTTATACTAAAACAGCTATTCTCAAAGACTGAACTATTTAACCTCTCTGAAAAATGTGTATGACCTCTATATCAACGCTGATGTGTCTGTCAGTTAGTGATCCAAGCACAACTCTATTATGAGAAGTTGTAGTCTGACATCCTTTAACTTGCACTGTACCCAGAGAAAGCCCTTTTCCTGGTATACAGCTGGATAGAATGGGGAAAGAGAGGAAGCCCGGAGGGTTTACAAACCGGCTAAACAGGAAAGGTTAGTTATAGAAGTTTAATTTGTGCCTGAAAAGGGTTTATCTGGAATGGTGGAGGCAACAGATATTTGAAAGAAACTTTAGAAGGATAACCACTTCCTTTCTTTCTTTTATTTTTTTGCTCAGTATTCCCTTTTAAATTTGTCACCTGATGTCTCTCTGACTACTCTGGCAAGAACTATAGTAGAGAAGCTATCATGTGCAGGAACTATACTAAGCACTTTATATATATATTATCTCATTTAATTCTTTCAGCACTCATATATATATGATTGGTATTATCAAGCACCCCAGTTTACAGGAAATTAAGGGTTGGAAAAGTTTAGTAACTTACTCAAAGTTCATTCCCACCATTTATTATATTTATTAATGTTTCTTTTATCTTGTTCTTTACTTTAAAAACTTTTAAGTCCTTTCTAAAAAAAACAAAAGTCCACTAAAAAAAAAGATATTCCACTAAACGTAAGATATAGTGCCTTACAGTTTGTTTAGAATTAAAATAGGTTTACTGTTCTCTTTGATTATAGGTGGGAAAGCATACTAATTATTAAAACTTTTAGATAACATATCAGGATATAATAACACTATTTTTGAAAAGTCAAAATCACCCGTTGTCCCATCTCAGAGATAACTAGTTCATGGTTCATGCTTTGGTACACTTGTTAGGCAATTTAACAATATATTGTGTATATCTTTTCACATTGTGACATAGAGATATATTTAATATTATAATATATATTCAACATTTCAATGGATGCCTAATATTTCAATAGTCCATAACTCATTTAACTACTAATTTATTGATAGAAATATAGGTTATTTAAAACTTGGAAAATATTAAAGTAATGTGTATCCTTGTACTACTATCCAATTTTACAATTAGGATATGTTTCTAGAAGTAAAACTATCAGGCCAAAAGGTATTCACATTTTCAGACTCACACTAGTAAAATGGGCATCAAATAGCCTGTATTCTCACCTATGCTAGGTGTCACCAATCTTTTTAATTTTGCCAGTCTTGTAAGTTTAAAAAAAAATCTACCATGGTTTTGGTTTATATTTCTTGGATTATTTTTTTTTAATTTTTTTTTATTCCTTTATTTTTTTTTTTCCATTTTCAGTTGGCCAATTAACTTTTTTTTTCTTTTCTTTTTTTTTTTTTTTAGTAGAGACGGGGTCTCGCTCTTGCTCAGGCTGGTCTTGAACTCCTGATCTCGAGCAATCCGCCCGCCTCGGCCTCCCAGAGAGCTAGGATTACAGGCGTGAGCCACCGCGCCCGGCCTCTCTTTGATTATTATTGATACTGAATCTCTTTTCATATGTTTATTGTTACTTTTTATTTCTTCTTTTATGGACTACCTATTCATGTTCTTTGTTCATTTCCTATCGAGAGGTGCCTTTTTCTTATATCACAGGTAGAAACTCTTTGCTACCGATATGTTTTTCCAGATGATCGGTTATCTTTAACTTTTTCTTTCTCTTCTCTTTTTCTATTTGCAAACAGAAATTTTTATATAGTTGAATCTATCCAACTTTTCCATTGTGGTTTAGTCTTTTCTGTAGTTCAGCAGCCCCAGAGAGGAAGTTATCTGTCTAGGTATACCTACTATAGCAGAGGATGTAAAGGATGCTGACCTACATCCTTTACACACACACACACACACACACACACACACACACACACACACACACACACACACACACACACACTCTGCAAAAATATTGCTACTGTCCGCCAATAAGAACTCAGAGTTCTATACCAATCAAATTTTCTATTGTCATTATTGTAGACAGTAAAGAAAAGAGAAGTAGGCCGGGCGAGGTGGCTCACGCCTGTAATCCCAGCACTCTGGGAGGCCGAGGCGAGCGGATTGCTCGAGGTCAGGAGTTCGAAACCAGCCTGAGCAAGAGCGAGACCCCGTCTCTACTATAAATAGAAAGAAATTAATTGGCCAACTAATATATATATAGAGAAAAAAAATGAGCCGGGGATTGGTGGCGCATGCCTATAGTCCCAGCTACATGGGAGGCTGAGGCAGCAGGATTGCTTGAGCCCAGGAGTTTGAGGTTGCTGTGAGCTAGGCTGACACCACGGCACTCACTCTAGCCTGGGCAACAAAGCGTGACTCTGTCTCAAAAAAACAAGAGAAGTCCTATGAAGCAGAAGAAGAAAGCTCACTGATTATATAACCTGTACTCTCCCTCATCGCTTAGCTCTCAAAGTTTCCACAACTACCACCAGAGATGATAGAGAGAATATTCACAAATAAATTTAAAAAAACTCCCCTCAAAAGAGAGTACTCAATTCTTTACTATGGATTCACCTAATCATCCACCTTTCTTACTTTTCCAATAACTATCATGAAATAAATAATGCAATGGGTTAATTATTACCATTCTCACCCTTAACCTGTCAATTTTGCCCAGTTCCCTCTAGTCTCAGAGCATAAAGTCCTCTCCTCATGTTAATAACCAACTCTATCTAAGGCTCCTTTATCATTTTTTAAATCACAAAAATAATTATTGTTTTAAACTGGATCACAGTGATCATTGGACAATGGTAAAAAGTTACTAAAACTCACAGAACTATACACTTTTAAAAATGTGTCGTTTATGGCCTATAAGTTATACTCAATAAAGCTGTTAAAATAATTAATATAATAGAAAGATTAGGGGAAAAAGGAAAAATCATCCATAATACTTATCCCTTAACTCATTACCACTAATATGGTAATCCTTTCTACTTTGTTTTTATAGAAATGGGGTCTCACTATGTTGCCCAGACTGGTCTCAAACTCCTGGCCTCAAGTGCTTCTCCTACCTTAGCTTCTAAGTAGCTGAAATTACAGGTCTGAAACACAGCACCTGGCTCTATTCTAACTTTTTATTTTTTTTTTAATTATTTTTTTTTATTTTGGTATATTATGGGGGTACAGATTTTAAGGTTTCAATAAATGCCCACTTCCCCCCCTCCCCCCAAAAGTCTGAGTCTCCATCATGACCATCCCCCAGATGGTGCACATCTCACTCACTATGTATGTATATACCCGCCCCCCTCCCCCCTCCCACCTGCCCAATACCCTATTACTGTAGCACCTATGTGTCCACTTAGGTGCTACTCAGTTAATACCAGTTTGCTGGAGAATATATCTGGTGCTTGTTTTTCCATTCTTGGGATACTTCACTTAGTAGTATGGGTTCCAGCTCTAACCAGGAAAATATAAGGTGTGCTATATCACCATTGTTTCTTAGAGCTGAATAGTACTCCATGGTGTACATATACCACATTTTATTAATCCATTCTTTGATTGATGGGCACTTGGGCTGTTTCCACAGCCTTGCAATTATGAATTGTGCTGCTATAAACATTCGAGTGCAGGTGTCTTTTTTGTAGCATGTCACTGGATCATTTGGGTAGATGCCCAGCAATGGGATTGCTGGATCAAATGGTAGATTCACTTGTATCGCTTTAAGGTATCTCCATATTGCTTTCCACAGAGGTTGAACTAGTTTGCAGTCCCACCAGCAGTGTAGGAGTGTTCCTCTCTCTCCGCAACCACGCCAGCATTTATTGTTTGGAGATTTTTTGATAAAGGCCATTCTCACTGGGGTTAAGTGATATCTCATTGTGGTTTTGATTTGCATTTCCCTGATGATTAGAGATGTTGAGCATTTCTTCATATGTTTGTTGGCCATTCTTCTGTCTTCTTTAGAAAAATTTCTGTTCAAGTCCTTTGCCCACTTTTTAATGGGGTTATTTGATTTTTTCTTCCTAATTTTCGTGAGTTCTAAGTATATTCTAGTTATCAGTCCCTTATCGGATGCATAGGATGCAAAAATTTTCTCCCATTCTGTAGGTTGTCTGTTTACTTTCATGACTATTTCTTTGGCTGTGCAGAAGCTTTGTAGTTTGATCATGTCCCATTTATTTATTTTTGTTGCTGCTGTGATTGCCTTTGGGGACTTCTTCATAAACTCTTTGCCCAGGCCGATGTCTAGGAGAGTGTTTCCAACTTTTTCCTCTAGAGTTCTAATAGCTTCATATCTTAGGTTTAAGTCTGTTATCCAGCGTGAGTTGGTTTTTGTGAGAGGTGAAAGGTGTGGGTCCTGTTTTAGCCTTCTACAGGTGGCTATCCAGTTTTCCCAGCACCATTTATTGAAGAGGGATTCTTTTCCCCAGCGTATGTTTTTGTCTGCTTTGTCAAAGATGAGATGGCTATATGAGGATGGTTTTATATCAGGATTCTCACATCTGTTCCACTGGTCAATATTCCTGTTTTTGTGCCAATACCATATTGTTTTAATTACTACAGCTTTGTAGTATAGTTTGATATCTGGCATATTAATACCTCCCATTTTGTTTTTGTTGCCTAGAATTGCTCTTGATATTCGGGGTCTTCTTTGGTTCCATACGAAGCGTAAAATTATTTTTTCTATATCTGTGAAGAATGCTGATGGGATTTTAATAGGTATTGCATTGAATCTGTAGATCAGTTTGGGTAGTATAGACATTTTGATGATATTGAGTCTGCCGATCCACGAGCATGGTATGGATTTCCATCTGTTTACATCCTCTGCTATTTCCTTCCTCAGTGTTTCATAGTTCTCCCTGTAGAGGTCTTTTACCTCTTTGGTTAAATATATTCCTAGGTACTTTAATTTCTTTGTTGCTATTGTGAAGGGAATTGAGTCTTTGATTTGGTTCTCAATTAGATTGTTGTTGGCGTATATGAATGCCTCTGATTTCTGTGTATTAATTTTGTATCCTGAGACTTTACTAAATTCATTGATCAGTTCCAGGAGTTTCTTGGTTGAATCCTTGGGGTTTTCTAGATACAATATCATATCATCAGCAAACAGTGAAAGTTTGATCTCTTCTGCCCCTATTTGGATACCTTTGATTCCATTTTCCTGTCTGATTGCTGTAGCCAAGACTTCCAGCACTATGTTGAACAGAAGGGGAGATAGTGGGCAGCCTTGTCTGGTTCCAGTTCTAAGTGGGAATGATTTCAATCTTTCCCCATTCAGTATGATGTTGGCTATGGGTCTGTCATATATGGCTTGTATCATTTTTAGGTATGTCCCTTCTATGCCTATTTTCTTAAGTGTTCGTATCATGAAAGGGTGTTGAATTTTGTCAAAAGCTTTTTCTGCATCTATTGAAAGGATCATGTGGTCTTTGTTTTTGCTTCTGTTTATGGGGTGAATTGCATTTATAGATTTACGTATGTTGAACCATCCCTGCATCCCTGGGATGAAGCCCACTTGGTCGTGGTGGATTATTTTTTTGATAAGTGTCTGGATTCGGTTAGCTAAGATTTTGTTGAAAATTTTTGCATCTATATTCATTAGGGATATTGGTCTGTAGTTTTCTTTTTTTGTTGCATCCTTTCCTGGTTTTGGTATCAGAGTAATATTCGCTTCATAAAAGGTGTCGGGGAGGTTTCCGTTCTTCTCCATGTTGTGGAATAGTTTCTGCAAGATAGGTACTAGTTCTTCTTTGTAAGTATGGTAAAATTCAGGTGTGAAGCCATCTGGACCGGGACTTTTCTTTTTAGGGAGATTTTTAATTGCTGTTTCTATTTCAGCTGTTGAGATTGGTCTGTTCAGGGAATCTATTTCTTCCTGGTTGAGCCTAGGGAGGCTGTGTGTTTCTAGAAATTTGTCCATTTCCTCCACATTTTCCAGTTTGTGTGCATAAAGATTTTTGTAGTATTCATAAATTGTATCTTGTATCTCTTTGGGATCAGTTGTGATATCTCCTTTTTTATTCCTGATGGAGCTTATTAGAGATTTCTCTTTTCTGCTTTTCGTTAGCTTAGCCAACGGTGTGTCAATCTTGTTTATTTTTTCATAGAACCAACTTTTTGTTTTATTAATCTCCTGAATAGCTTTCCTGTTTTCAATTTCGTTTAGTTCTGATTTGATCTTGTTGATTTCACTTCTTCTGCTGGGTTTGGGGTTGGTCTGTTCTTCTTTTTCCAGCTCTTTGAGTCGTTTTATTAGATTGTCTATTTGTGATCTTCTTGCCTTTTGGTTATAGGCATTTATGGAGATAAACTTTCCTCTCAGAACTGCTTTAGCTGTGTCCCAGAGGAGTTGATAACTTGTCTCTCCATTGTCGTTTTCTTCATAGAAGTTTTTTATTTCCGTCTTGATTTCTTCATTTACGAAGTAATCATTTAGTAGGAGGTTGTTTAATTTCCACGTTTTTGTGTAGAAATGTGAGTTTCTGTTAGGGTTGATTTCTAGTTTTATTCCACTGTGATCTGAGAAGGTACATGGTATGATTTCTATTTTTTTAAATTTCTTGAGATTTTCTTTGTGTCCTAGGATATGGTCAATCTTAGAGAATGTCCCGTGAGCTGATGAGAAGAACGTATATTCAGTGGATTTTGGGTAGAATGTTCTGTAGATGTCTGTCAGACCCAATTGTTCTAGAGTTTTGTTTAAGTCCATTATTTCTTTATTAATTTTCTGTTTGGAGGATCTGTCTCGTGCCGTCAGTGGGGTGTTGAAATCCCCGGCGATTATGGAGTTGCTATTAATCCATTTGCTTAGCTCCAGTAAGGTTTGCTTTATGAATCTGGGTGCACCTAAGTTGGGTGCATATATATTTAAAATTGTTATCTCTTCTTGTTGGACTGTGCCCTTCACCATTATATAATGACCCTCTTTGTCTTTTACTACTTTTGTTGGTTTAAAAACTAAATCGTCTGAAATTAGAACTGCCACACCAGCCTTCTTTTGGCTTCTATTTGCTTGGAATATTGATCTCCACCCTTTTATTTTTAGTCTATGTGCATCCTTGCAGGTTAAATGTGTTTCCTGAAGACAGCATATACTTGGCCTGTATTTTCTTATCCATTCAGCCAGCCTATGTCTCTTGAGTGGAGAGTTTAAGCCATTCACATTTATTGAGAGAACTGATAGGTAAGGTAGATTACTGATCATTCTGTTGGGTTGGATGTTGTTGCTATGATTTCTGTCTTGAGCCATTGTAATATCTGGCCTTTAATATCTTTGGGTTTTGGTTGTTTTTATATCCGTGGATTATTATTATGATGTTCCGTGCATAACGCTGTTTTAAGTACTTCTTGTAGGGCTGGTCTTGTCTTGGTGAATTCTCTGAGCCTTTGCTTGTCTGAGAATGTTTTTATTTCTCCTTCATATATGAAGCTTAGTTTTGCAGGGAATAATATTCTAGGCTGGGCATTGTTTTGTTTCAAAAGAGTGAGAATGGGGCCCCAGTCTCTCCTTGCTTGTAAAGTCTCATTAGAGAAGTCTGATGTTATTCGAATTGGCTTTCCCTTGTATGTCACTTGCTTCTTTTGTCGTACAGCTCTTAGAAGGGCCTCTTTAGTTGATACTTTGGTCAGTCTGATGACTGCATGACGTGACGTCTTCCTGTTTGCATTGAATCTCCCAGGGGTCCTCTGGGCTTCTTGAACTTGTATATTGAGATTTTGAGCAAGGCCTGGGAAATTTTCCTCTATTATATCTTCAAAAAGCTTGTCCAGCCCTTGAGTGTTGTCTTCCTCCCCTTCGGCTAAACCTATGACCCTCACGTTAGGTTTTTTCACATAATCCCACAGCTCTTGTAGACTTTGCTCTTTTCTCTTGTTTCTCTGCTCTATTTCTGTGACTGATTTATTTAATTGGAGGGTGTTATCTTCAAGCTCTGAGATTCTTTCTTCTGCTTCATCTACCCTGTTCTTGAGACTTTCCACTGTATTTTGTAGTTCCTTGAATTGATTCTTCATTTCCAGGAGTTCGGTTACACTTTTCTTCAATGTGTCTATTTCTTTTCTCATATCCTGGAGACTTTTTGTGGTTTCTTGGTGTTGGTTGTTGAGTTGTTGTTGCAGCTGGGTGAGTGTTCTTATGTTCCACATACGAAATTCCTCTTCTGTCATATTGGTTGCCTGATTTTGGTCGGTGTCCGTTTCTAGGGGGCTGGTGCTCCTCTTTGGGGGTGTGTTTTCCATTTGGTTCTTCATATTTCCTGAGTTCTTTCGCTGATTTCTTCCCATGTCGATCAGTTGTTGTTTCTTTCCTTAGGTTATTGTTTGGGTATTCACACACCTTGTTTAGTTTCTGAGGTGTTAGGTGGTGCCCTTGCCGCTGGTCTCCGGGCTGCTCCGGTGGTCTCAGCCTCCAGTTCTCCTCCGCAGCCTCCTCCCGTGGAGTCTCCCGGGGTCTCAGGTACCCCTCCTTCCGGCCCTTGTCCGCTGTATGCTCGTCTTCTTGCTTCTTTCCTCTAGTTTCTGCTAGAATCGGTCTTTTCTGCAGAGACCCTCTGTCTGGCGGTGTTATTCGTCCGCCATCTTGCTCCGCCCCCCCCCCATTCTAACTTTTTAAATAACGTTTTTAAAAATTGAAAATGTGGCCCGGTGCGGTGGCTCATGCCTGTAATCCTAGCACTCTGGGAGGCCGAGTAGGGAGAATTGCTCAAGGTCAAGAGTTCGAAACCAGCCTGAGCAAGAGTGAGACCCCATCTCTACTAAAAATAGAAAGAAATTAATTGGACAACTAAAAATATATAGAAAAAATTAGCCGGGCATGGTGGCACATGCCTGTAGCCCAAGCTACTTGGGAGGCTGAGGCAGAAGGATTACTTGAGCCTAGGAGTTTGAGATTGCTGTGAGCTGGGCTGACGCCATGGCACTCTAGCCCGGGCAGTAGAGTGAGACTCTGTCTCAAAAAAATTAAAAAAAATAAAAATTGTAAAATGTATATATATTTCATGTAAAAAGTTGAAAAAAGTAGAAACACAAATAGAGATTAAAAATTAAAACACCCCGATATTCTACTCCCTAAGAAAATGACTACTGCTTTTCTTTTTTCTTTTTGAGACACTCTGTTGCCCAGGCTACAGTGCCATGGTGTCATCATAGCTCACTGCAACCTCAAACTCCTGGGCTCAAGTGATCCTCCTACCTCAGCCTCCTGAGTAACTGGGACTACAGGCATGTGCCACTACGCCCAGGAGTTTTCTATTTTTTTTTTTTTTTTTTTTTTTTTTTTTTGGAGATGGGGTTTACTCTTGCTCAGGCTGGTCTCAAATTCCTGACTCAAGTGATCTTCTCACCTCACCCTCCTAGAGTGCTAGAATTACAGGCATGAGCCACCACACCCAGCCTACTATTTGCTATTTTGGTATATGTTGTTACAGCCTTTTTTCCTATACTATACACAATGTATTTTTTTTCTATTATCATATTATGCTATCAATTTCCTTTTATAGCTGACTTTTTCCTTAGCAATTGTGGTGGACAGACATTAAGGTGTCCCCAAGATTCCAAATTCCAGGTATTCATCCCTTCTGTAAGCTCCTCCCCTTGGGTATGAGCAGGATTGGTTACTTGCTGCTTCTAGGCAAGATAATACTGCCATGGTGATAAGATGTCAATTCCATGATAATATTATCTAAGAATAAACCTATCTCATCAGGAGACTCTCTCCCTTGCTGGCTTTGAAGTAGCAGTCATTTTGGGATGGCATACATGACAAGGAGGTGAAAGTGGCCTTTGGCTAAGAACCAGCCAATCCCTGAGACTCAATCAAGTCTCCTTAGTCTGACAACCCACAAAAAATTGATGCTAATAACCATGTGAGCTTGAAAGCAGATCCATCCCAACTCGAGCCTCAGATGAAACCTCACCTTCAATTAACAGCTGATTGCAGCCTTATGAAACCCTGAAACAGAAGACCCAGCTAAGCCATGATCTGACCTATAGAAACTATGAGATAATAAATATTGTTTAAAGCTGATAAATTTGTGGTATTTCTGTTATACAGTAATAATACAGAAATTTATCAAAACACGTTCTCATACTAATGTCATTCCACAAAATATTTTTTAATGGCTGTATGGTATTTCATGGAATTAATATAGTTCATTTTACTTAACTAATCCACTGATGTTGAACACTTAAATTATTCCCAGTTTCTATTTTTAAATATAATTATATGCAATGAATACCCTTGTACGAATATATTGCCCCTATTACTGATTTTTTCCCTCAGTATAAATGCCAAGAAATATAATTTCTTGTCCATAAGACATGCAAATTTTTGTCCACTTGTACTCTTGACCCCATTTCCTTCCATCCCCTTAGGTCTCTCCTGTATTTCAACCCCTCTCCACACTTTGGCTCTTTCCTCTCAGACTATAAACATTCCCAAGTCTCTTTCATTCTAAAACATAAAAATTGTCCCTTGACCCTGAATTTCTCTTCAGTTACTGCCTTTTCTTCTTCTCATCTAAAATTTTTTTAAAAAACTAGTCCACATTGGCTATCTCCATATCACTTCCCATTCGTTCCTTAACATCCTATATTAGTCTCCATGTTCTTATATTGTTCTAGTGATTACTATTCTTGCAAAAGTTACCAATGATTTAATTCCTGAACAAGTTCCTAGTCTGTTGTTTTTGGACTACTGACACATTTGACCCTTTCTTATTGAAATTACCTTTTCTCTTTGCTTCTCTTTTCTCTTTTTTCTCCTATCTCTGATTATTTCTTCTCAATATTGTTTTTGGGCTTATCTTTCTCAGTCTACCCCTAACTTTTAGTTTTCCATAAAATCCCATTCTTAGCCCTCTTCTCTTCATTTTCTATCTGTTTTTCTGGGATGTAGTATTGGATTTACCACTTAATGGCCAATAATGCACATGTCAGAATCTCCATCTCTAAGTTCTAGAAGGATATATTCAACTTTTTACAGGATTTATAGGACTTACATTCACCACAAGTATTATAAACTAAATTCATATCCCCACAAAAAAAAACCCACCTTGTTCTTCTTGTTATATTATCTATTTTAGCTGGTGGTACTAGTATCTGCTTAGTCAACCAAATTTGAAACCCAATTGTCAGCATTAACTCTTCTTCAAATCTCGCTATTTTTACCTCCATCTCTCTAAACCCTTCCTTTCTTCTCTATCCTCAGTCCCATCATCATAGCATCATATGTCCTGTATTAGTTTCTTCTTCAAACAATATTTTGTTTCTTCTTCTACAATGCTAACAGAATCATCCATCTAATTGTTTTTTTAAAGAAACTATCTTTTAGAGAGTCATACAGAAATATTTATAGATGGAATAATATAATATCAAATATTTGTTTCAAAATAATTGTGAGGGTGGGGGTGAGAGTATAGCTAAAACTAGATTGGCCATGAGTTGATAATTATTGATATTGAATGATAGCTAGATGGGAAGGGATTCATTATACTCTTCTACTTTTATATAGTTGAAAAAAAATCAGGCTGGGCATGGTGGTTCATGCCTGTAATCTTAGCACTTTGGGAGGCAGAGGCGGAGGATCACTTAAGGCTAGGACATCAAGACCAGCCTGAGCAACACGGTGAGATCCTATCTCTACAAAAAACAAAAAAAATTAGCTAGATGTGGTGGTGTATGCCTGTGGTCCCAACTACTCAGGAGGCTGAGACAGGAGGATAGCTGGAGCCCAGGAGTTGGAGGTTGCTGTAAGTTATGATGATGCCACTGTACTCTAGCCTGAGTGACAGAGCAAGACCCCATCTCAAAAAAAAAAAAAAAAAAAAAATCAAAAAACTCATCCATTTAAATGCAAATCCTTTAATGTCAACACACATACACATACACATTCCTAAAATGATAAAGTCTGTGCTTTTGAGGATGGAAAACAAGGCCTCCTCTTGACAAATGCTAGATCATATCTTATATTTTAACAAGCCACTTGTAATTTCCAGAAAACCATTCATGTCACACCTTCATACATTTGCATAGGCTGTTCTTTCTGCATGGTACACACTCGTGTCCCATGATTGCTTCACTAACTCTTACTCATTCTTGGAGAGGCATAACCTCTTTTAGATAGCTTTCTCTCAACCCTGTGCCCAAGAGTTAGATATCTCACCTCTATGTTCTCACAGTACCCTGTGCATGTTTCTATTATAGCACATACCTCATTCTATTGAAATTGTTTCCTAGAAAAAGATCACATCTTATTCAGTTGTGAGTCTCCATGTTCACTAAATGAATTAATTGGAGTATCAGGTAGATATGAATGGATGGATGGGGAAAAAGAAACCATATAAGCCTTCTTATATTTATTATAGATAACCTCATCTTTACAACTATCCAGTGAAACAGACTTTATAATCTTCCCTCTACAGGTATAAAAATTGTAACTCAGAGATATGAAGTATGCATCTAAATGAGTTCACATAATATCTGTTTTCCAATAAATTATTGACTTCTATGTTACTAAATAAGATGACATAATAACCTTTACTCTTTAAGAAAATTTTTAATATGATTGTCTCAATACAGAGAGAACATATACAGACCAAAATAGATTTATAAGAATAGCTCTTTAAAGAGCTAATGTTATCTGGTGAGTATTTCACCTTAAGAGATTATACCATAGTGATAAAAAGTATGGAGAAGAAAGACTAGCCACATCTTTCACACCAATAATCTTCATCTACAACTCTTAGAGGACTGAGTAGGGAATATGCTGAAGAGCTATGTGAAACCCACTTGGGTCCCACTTGGATCCCTCTCCTTCAGGAGGAGGAGGAGAAAAAAAAAGAACCTTAAACTAAGTTTCTTCATAATTAAACATAACTCATAAGGGAAACAGCATTTCCTTCCAAATCTTTCTACTTACACATGCCAAAGTATGTGGCAGGGCAAATATTTAACAACGGAAAAGGCATACACTTGAAAGTTCAAATCAACATTTTTGTTAAAGTTGTATGTACTTGCCCTTAGGAACACAGGAGTTTATATTGCAGTTAACTATAGTATAACCACTTTTATATACCTATTATTCACATTTTTTAAAGAGAAATTCTTTTTAAAGGTTTTCATTTGAAAAATCCTGCATTTGGGAATCCTCCTAAGTTAACATTCTCCTACTTAAAAGCTGTATTTTATGCTTGATCATGATCCTTTCATAATGCTATCAACTCACCTGCATTGGCTTTAAGGTCTTCAGGTGTGACCATGACAACAAATCGGATTGCACGCTCATTTCGAAACATTTCATAAGACCACCTACGAATAGACCGCATGCATTTCACTGCTGCAATGCCATTGTTAGCAATAAGAACCTGGGAGGGGGATGGGAAGTGGAGGAAAAGGCAGAAAAGAAAGACAATGATGAAAAGAGATGAGAGAATTTTTATAGCTTCATCTTTCTCTGATAAAGTCAGATTTTCAACCAGGAATTCTTGTGGCTAGTCTAAGAAGTTAGGAACCCGCTCCCCCATGATTAAACCATATTTTAAACTGTTTGCTAAGCAAGTGCTTTAATACATGCCGGGTAAAACTTACTGCTTTCTAACTTTATTTCCTGAAGGGAAAAAATTCACAACCGCTCAAATCCTGTAAATTGGTGGATTGTTTTACCATACCACCATACCTATTACTAGGGAAGAGAAGAAAACAAACTTCAGAGGGATAATGTATTATATCAAATAAGGAATAGAAGAAGACTAAACAGCGCCATGTCATACACCATTCATGCACCATGCACCATGTCATGCATATTCTCTGTTGGAATAAAGCAAAGTGCAGAGTCCTAAACATGTTTAAAAACCCTGGCATCAATCACTTCTCTACAAAATCAGTAACCCAATGCCTTAGAATTATAAAGACTGCCTCAGAAAGAATGGTCACAAGAAAAACAATAGAAGAATCACTTAATCCTGAGACTTCTCTATAAACAAACCTTTCATCTCCTTACCTATCTTAGAATCATGCCTCTGAGAATAACATAAGCTAATACATACTCTATCTTTATTGGAAGGACAGTGCTGAAGCAATACCCTTAAGAGTAGAAATATAGGTCTCTATCTCTTAATCTTTTAATCATTGCAAGCTATTTCAACCAAGTCATCCTCTCAGCTCTGACATGTTTTAGATAAAAGTGACACAGAATTACATTTCAAAATACCTGAAATCTCTTTAAGTATTTCATGTGGTATATCTCCCCCTAAGTATCTCAAATACCTAGTTGAAGCCAGTAAGTCACAGTGTATCAAAACGTTTAAGTCATCTCTTCTGAAAATCTCTCTACTCCCTTAGTTCTCAAACCAATGCTGTGGCATAATATCGCTCACCAGCACCCAAGCTAATCAATTCTTTATACCCCTGTCAGATCAGCGCAGCCCTACCCTGTAAAACCACAAAATCTTTCAAAAAGAATTTTATGAGCACTAGTCCATCTTTTTAATTAAGTATGACTAAATTATCAGGGATAAATACATATTACAGAAAATAGTGAAATTATATTAACAGGATGCCAGTTGGGCAGACAGGGCAATTCTGCACAAAGAGGTTAAGTCTCTGCAAATCTAAATATCAATTTTGAGCAATTCTACAAAATAAATCTAGGCATTAAATTTCAAGTACTTTTGACAAAATAATTTAGCAAGTTGCAACTTACCTTCTCAATCACTTTATTTCCCCCAAAGCGTGTGACAAATTCTGCTGGAGAAGCCACAGTGAAATCTCTCTGAGAGTCGATTTTCTTTCGGTCTCGACCTTGCTTTACTAGGTGCAAACCAGACATGCTGGACCTATAAAAATAGAGAAACCATTACAGTCTATACACCGGATTTCTTTGTACCATTTATATGCCCTGGAGACCAGCTTTTCACTACCATGCCTATAACAGTACATTTTTTGTAATTAAAAACAAATTTCAGCCGGGCGCGGTGGCTCATGCCTGTAATCCTAGCACTCTGGGAGGCTGAGGCGGGCGGATTGCTCAAGGTCAGGAGTTTGAAACCAGCCTGAGCGAGACCCCGTGTCTCTACCAAAAAAAAAAAAAGAAAGAAATTAATTGACCAACTAAAAATATATATACAAAAAATTAGCCAGGCATGGTGGCGGATGCCTGTAGTCCCAGCCACTCGGGAGGCTGAGGCAGTAGGATTGCTGAGCCCAGGAGTTTGAGGTTGCTGTGAGCGAGGCTGACGCCACAGCACTCACTCTAGCCTGGGCAACAAAGTGAGACTCTGTCTCAAAAAAAAAAAAAACAAAAAAAAAAAATTTCAGGGTCTCACTCTGTTGCCCAGGCTGGAGTGCAGTGGTATGATCACAGCTCACTGCAGCCTCAAGCAATCCTCCCACCTTATCCTCCCAAGATGCTGGCAGGCACATGCCACAATACCTTTCTATTTTTTTGTAGAGACAGGGTCTCCCTGTATTGCCCAAGCTGGTCCTGAACTCCTGGCCTCAAGTCATCCTCCTGCCTCAGCCTCCCAAAGTGCTAAGATTACAGGTGTGAGCACTGGCACCTGGCCCTGATGCTTTACTTAATCTTTACTGTACTTAATTGGCAGTACTGTATTTATTTTTTTTTTTAGTGGCACATAAAATGATAGTGCTTCTAACAATCAATGCCTTAGATTAGATGAAATATAGTATTAGGAACAGCATGGGTCTGGGTTTAAATTCCAGATCTATTCATTAAATAGCTCCAGTGATCTTTGGCAAATAATTTAATCTTGCTCAGCTCCAGTGTTTTCTTTGTAAAATATGCGTAATAGTCACTGTTCCAGTTATTTACCTATTGTCTCTCAGCTCCATGCTTATCTTTTTATGCTCTGCTTTGTGACAATGGGGCTAAGAATCTGCAAACTTCATTTCCAAAACTCCTATGCTAGCTTTTTCCTATTCAGTTCTGCCAATGGGAAGGCAGAAATGTAAGAAAAGGGACTTTCTTCCTGTTTTCCAGCTCTTATCAGCATTGTTCCAGCAGTAATAGAGAGTTAATTTCAGCCTCTAACTCCCAGGAAAAGCCTTAGAGGTACCAGCAGCAGTGGATTGTAGCTCCCAGGCAGAGTACCAGCCTTGCCATGCTCACTCATCCTCTGGCCTATGCTGCTTGGGCCTATCAATCATCTGTCAGGCCAGGCCTTCTCCTCTGGGACCTGAGAACCAACTCAAAGCTTACTCCCCAAGGTCCAAGCACAAGCCCCCTATCCTAGGGCCCTCCACCAAGCTCTGAGATTCTAGTAACACTAACTCTACCCTTTTGTTCTCCCAGCCCTAGGGGTGATAGTTGCTTCCTCTAGTTATTAACTCTGGGTTACCTCAGCATCCCTTTTTGGTTCTTTATTCTTCTAAGCACTATTGAATGCCCTCTGTCTTATTATAGTTTGTGCAGTTTCTTTTCTGTGATTGGACCTTGACTGATAAGACCCTCACAAAGAGTGTTTTGAGGATTAAGTAAGATAACGGATATAAGCTCCTTTATACTCTATTTGATAGATAGCTGTTTTCTTTTCCTATTCCCATCTGTTCTTCCTTTCCCCTACAATTTAACCTCGACACTGCAATAAGTTATCTTTTCAAAATAAAAAAATATGATTAAAATCTTCCCACAAAGAAAATAGCAGGTATAGATAGTTTAAAAGACGAGTTCTAGGGCAGTCATCTACCAGACAGTAACTTCCAGACAATAGAAAAAGAAAGAAAACTCCCTAGCTAGAGTAAGATTGATAACAAAACTAAACAAAGATATTACATGAAAGGAATATTCCAGGGCCATTTTACTCATGATTATAGATGTAAATTTCCGAAACATCCTAAAACACTAAGGTACTGTTTGCAAAAATGGGCAAAATATTACTCAAAAATGTTACTTCATGAAAAAGTTGAGTTTGTCCTAGGTATGCAAGGATGGTTTAATTTTAGAAAATCTGTAAATGTAAAAACTCTATGTCAGAGGTCCTAGAAAGTGAAATAAAATGAAAAAAAAATTAAGATTACAAAGGAGAAGATTAAACAATTATTTGCAGATGATGCCATCATTTACATAAAAAACACAAAAGATTCTACAAATTATTAAAAATAACAAGAGACTTTGGTCAAATATTGAAGGAAAACAACAAACTTTACCTTCCAATATACTGTTACAACATAGAACATCTTTGTGACCCCATGCATGGGGAGTTTTCTCCACATACCAAGCAGTCCTGCAGCATATACCAGCTGGGTATTCTATAATTCAATTCAATTCTGACACTATCTGTGTGGAGATAGTGTCATATCCCACAGGTTAAGTCCCACAAGACTTCTACCCACACCAAACTACGGATGTCAATTCCAAGTCCCAGGTTGTAAGACTTGTACTTCTGACCAAATAACTATAAATTGGGGTTCCCGTGACAACGTCCTAGCATTTGGTTAAATTTGTTAGAGCAGTTCACCGAACTTGGGAAAATACTTATGTTTACCCATTTATTATAAAGGATATTACAAAGGATATTGATGAACAGCCAGATGGAAGAGATGCATAGGGCAAGGCATGTGGGAAGGGTGTGGAGGCTCCATACCCTCTACAGGTGTACCACTTTCCAGGCACCTCCCTGTGTTCAGCAATCAAAAAGCTCTACAAACCCCATAGTTCAAGGATTTTTATGAAGGTTTCATCACATGGGCATAATTAATTATACTGATGGCCACTGGTGACCAACTGAAAGTTCCAACCAGATAATCACAGGGTTGGCTCCCTGGCAACTAGTCCTTATCCAAAGGCTATCCATGAATTCTCCATTCACCAGTCATCTCATTAGCATACAGAAAGGCACTTATTACTTAAGAGAGTCCTAAGGTTTTAGAAACTGTGTGTCAGGAAACTGGACAAAGACTATATATTTCACAATATAAGTATCTAGATACATAATTAACCCTTTGCACTCGCTTGCTTTTTTCTCATTATCCACTCTACATTATCCACACTTGACATCCAAGTGCAAAGGGTTAACATAAAAAAAGTCCAAAAATATTATATACAGCACATTATATACAGATTATAAAATTAAAAGCAGATTATAAAGTTTTAAATATGCATACTTTCAAGAGATATACATAGATACAATAAAACAATATAAAAAGGAAAATAAGAGAATATGTGATTAAGGAAAAGGATTATCTGAGTTGAGGGATATAGGGAGAAGGGTTGAGGAAAAGACACCATATGTCTAGGTGCAGGTTATTGCCAAGACCTACTTTTGTTTTAGGTGATGGGTTTTTAAATTCTTTTTGTTGTTGTTGTTGTTGGGGGAGACAGGGTCTCATTCTGTTACCCAGGCTGGAGTGCAGTGGCACGATCACAGCTCACTGCAACCTCAAACTCCTGGGCTCAAGTGATCCTCCCACCTCAGGCTCCTGAGTACCTAGGATAACAACCTCCGGATAATTAAAAAAAAAAAAAAAAAAAAAAATTGTAGAGATAGGGGGGTCTCATTATGTAGCTCAGGCTGGTCTTGAATCCCTGGCTTCAAGCAATCCTCTCAACTTAAGCCTCCCAAAGTGCTGAGATTACAGGCATGCACCACTCTTTTATATCATTCTTTAAAATAGCTAAATAGCAAACCAAATAAGTAATACTGGGCCACACATGGACCAACGATAAGTGCATCATGAACCAAGGATTATGATTATATAATTCTATACACCTGGAGTTGCATACACACACAGCTAATAAGCAGCAAGTTGATTCCCTTAGCACACCCACAAAGGCTCAAGGGTTATTGCCACCACAGAAGACTACAGGGCAAGATAAAGCAGCTGGAATAGAAACACTCCAGGTATCAGGACCCCCTCCAGCTTTTCCTGCAGCTACACAATTACTCTTTCTCCACCTCCAGCCAGAAATTAAATTTACTAAAGTTAACCTGTGAAGGAGCAGAACCACAGAGGCCTCAGATACAGCGGGGCATGGGAGTAGCATGAGGGAAGTGGTTATGCACCAGCGCACAGCTGAGGGCAGAAGTGAGGCAGCATGATGAAAACAAGGGGCCCAAGTATAAAGATAGATCCCAAAATCTTTACCTCTCACCTACCTTTTCTCAAAAAGCTATTAGATGATGTCTTCCAAAAGGATGGAGTGAATCAAGAAAAAGGAAGATAAAGGATGAAGGCAAAAGAGGATCCAACATGGAAGAAAAGAGAAGGGAATTGCCTAGGTGACTGTTCAAATTGAAGGAGGAAAAACTGCTCAGAAGAGTTACCTCCTTGAAAAAATATGTACAACTGGCAGTGGTGGCTCATGCTTATAATAATCCCAGCACTTAGGGAGGCTGAAAGGGGAGGATTGCTTGAGAACAAGAGTTCGACACCAGCTAGACCCCATCTCTACAAAAAGTTAAAAAAGGCCGGGCGCGGTGGCTCACGCCTGTAATCCTAGCACTCTGGGAGGCCGAGGCGGGCAGATTGCTCAAGGTCAGGAGTTTGAAACCAGCCTGAGCGAGACCCCGTCTCTACTAAAAATAGAAAGAAATTAATTGACCAACTAAAAGTATATATACAAAAAAAATTAGCCGGGCATGGTAGTGCATGCCTGTAGTCCCAGCTACTCGGGAGGCTGAGGCAGGAGGATCGCTTGAGCCCAGGAGTTTGAGATTGCTGTGAGCTAGGCTGATGCCACGGCACTCACTCTAGCCTGGGTAACAAAGGGAGACTCTGTCTCAAAAAAAAACAACAACAACAACAACAACAAAAAAAAAAAGTTAAAAAAAAAAAATTAGTGTGATGGTGTGCACCTGTAGTCCCAACTACTCAAGAGCCTGAGGCAGGATGATCACTGGAGCCCAGGAGTTTGAGGCTGCAGTGATCTATGATTACACCACTGCACTCCAGCCTGAGCAACAGAGCGAAAGAGACCCTATCAAGAAAAGAGAGAGAGAGAGAAGGAAAGAAAAAGAAAAATATGGACAGATTACCTGTTGTATTTAATCATAAAAAACCAAAACTTCATATATATACTGCTTAGTCCACATGGGCTGCTGTAACAAAATGCCATAAACTGGGTGGCTTATAAACAACTGAAATTTAGTTCTCACAGTTCTGGAGACTGGAAAGATCAAGGCACTGGCAAATTAGGGGTCTGTTCTTGCTGTGTCCTTACATGGTAGAAGGCGCAAGGCAGATCTCTGGAGCCTCTTTTATAAGGGCATTAATCCCAGCAGTGACTTACAACTTTCCAAGGGCCCTACCTCCTGATACATGGTGATTAAGTTTCAACATACGAATTTCAGTGAAGATACAAGCTTTCAGATGCTACATACATAAGTACATATATATACACACACGTTTCTATACATATATAAAATATTTTTATATTATATATATTTATACATGTACATACATAAAACACTTGCACATGCCACCACACCTGCCTGTTTCTCAGTTACATTTATTTTTTCTTTTGAGATGGGGTCTCACTCTGTTACCTAGGCTAGAGTGCAGTGGTTTCATCATAGCTCACTAAAACCTCAAACTCCTGGGCTCAAGCAATCCTCCTGCCTCAGCCTCCTGAGTAGTTGGGACTCCAGGTGCATGCCACCACCCCTGGCTAATTTTTTTAAATTTTTCGTAAAGACAGGGTCATGCTATGTTGCCCAGGCTGGTCTTGAACTCCTGGCATCCAGTGATCCTCCTGCCTTGGCCATCCAAAGTACTGGGATTATAGATGTGAGCCACCGTGCCCAGCCATCTTAGTTGCTTTTTTACTCCTCTGACTATTAGCGGAAGTTTTGCTTGGTTTTCCCCCAAAAGGGCAGAAGAGGTAGGGAAAAGGAAAAGTGATTGTTCTAAAGACATATTTTGCCAACTCAGTGTTTTTTATTTTCTCTTATTGCCTATTTCTAATTTAATTTTGAGGTAATATTGTTCAAAAGTAAAACTACAGATTACAAAAACAACAAACAAACCAAAAAGATAATAGAGGGACTCTTAATGTCTGCTGTCAAGCAAATCATTCAGGTCTTTTATCAATCCTTTGCTGGGAGGCTCAGGCTTAAAGAAGGCCCAAGGGGGCCTGATTCATTTCCTCTTCAGCCTGACTTCTAATAGCAAGAAAAAGAAAGATCCCAGGGTAAGGGAGTTTGGCATTCTCAACAACTCTAGTCTGGCTACATGCCAGAACAATTGCAGCAGGCATCTCTCCTGGCCCCACAAGACACATTCTAAAAAAGTTCTCTGTAAAACTACCTTCAACAGGATGCTATACACTACAAGAACAAATATCTTTCCTTTCCAACAGTTGAAGAGATTTCACTCCTGAAATACCAGCCAAATTCAGAGTGTATTTGACATAGACTGCAATCCCTTAATGATAATAGCACAGCAAGGTCTGAGCAGGGGTGCTTGCTTTCAACATAGCTATATTATCTTACATGGGCACCGGTATCTTTTGTTCAAAGTCTGAATGTAAAATAAAAGTTTAGAAATTCAGGAGCAAATATACCAGTTTTTATTCGGTTCCTTAAAAAAAAGCCTTCATTTTTTTTTATAGAGACAAAAAAAATGATCACATCAAATAAATTCCAAGGCTTCGCTATAAGTGCCTTACTGTTTTTTAAAGGTATAAGGGGGGCACAGTGGCTCATACCTGTAATCCTAACATTTCGGGAGATCGAGGCAGGAAGATTGCTTGAGGCCAAGAGTTCGAGACTAACCTGGGCAATATAGCAAGACCCCATCTCTAAAATAAAGCTTTTAAAAATTAGCCGAGCATGATGGCATGCACCTGTAATCCTAGCTGCCTACTTAGGAGGCTGAGGTGAGAAGACTGCTTGAGCCCAAGAATTTGAGGTTACAGTGACCTATGATCACACCACTGAATTCCAGCCTGTGTGACAGAGTGAGATTCTTATCTCTTAAAAAAAAAAAAAAGAAAAAGAAAAGGTATATATTGCCCAAAATGGCACCCTAAAACTTACCTTTGAAGCATGTAATATCTTATCTCATTTTCCTCTAGAGAACCCTCCATATCAAGATAGCCAAGGAATGGAAGCTTTTTCTTCAGATTTCAGTGTTGTAAACACAAGCCGCAGTTCCTCTGCCTCCTGCAGCTGCTTAAAACCCAGGGGGACAAGAGATCCTATGCCTACTTCTTGGCCCTGCTTCAGTCAGACTAGAGTATTCCTGATAGCCTCCAACTATACAGTCTTTTGTGTGTGTGTGCTTTGTCCCCGATTTCCACATTTTTCCACCTTCTCCCTTTTTGCATTTTCCCCCTACACTTGGTTTAAACACAGAATTAGTTGGTTTCCCAGAAGGACTGAGAGGAGGAGGAGAAATGTAAAAACATGCATAACTAGAAAATAGGTCTTAGCAGCTCTGCTTTAGCTGTAGCAAACATGCTTCAACAACAGTCACTTTCTTCTGACAGTCACCAGAGAAAAGCTCCACTGCCTCTCCTGGCTGCCAGGAGCACATGACAGGGAAGGCCCAGCGCAAAAAGAAGACAAAGTTTATCAGGACAACTAAGCCAGAACATAATGGGGTCATGAAATCCAGAGGGAGGAGGATAGCACAGCCTAAATAGGTAATTTCTGAGACCCAATCAAAACAAATGATACTGATTATCAGACTGCAAGACAGCGGAAAGCAGGTCAAGAGAGAAAGAAAGCAAGTAGAAAGGAAACATGTTACTATTAAGTAACTCTGAACAAAGTGGGAGCCGTAATTATAATTTTCAGGCCAAATACACCTAAACTTTTATTCACCAAAGCTTGAGAATGAGAATGGAGGTAGTATAAAAGAGATATTGAAAAGATGTGGATAAAATCCTTAAAAGGAAAAGACACCCAGACAAATATTTTGGAGGTCTAACCTAGTTTAAACAGGAAAGAAAAATCCTGCCTAGAAAGACTACTGGGACACATATGTTACTATGAAAGCAAATTTGCCACAGACAGATCCTTAAGAAATAAAAAATGGCTGAATATTATACAGTATCATCTCCTCGTTTTACCTTTAAATTACATACATGCCATATTTCCCCCTTCTATTGAGAGAAAACAAAATGGCAGAAGATTCTAAAGGTTTAGAATCTATAGAATGACAACTTCTTGGCACAAGTACTCAGGACTGGAATTACTTACCTGAATCATATCTAACCTGAATCATGCACCATAAGAAAAAGTTTCCCATCAAAATTCTAGATAGAGGACAGGCGCGGTGGCTCACGCCTGTAATCCTAGCACTCTGTATTGCTCGCGGTCAGGAGTTCAAAACCAGCCTGAACAAGAGCAAGACCCCGTCTCTACTATAAATACAAAGAAATTAATTGGCCAACTAATATATATAGAAAAAACTAGCCGGGCATGGTGGCGCATGCCTGTAGTCCCAGCTACTTGGGAGGCTGAGGCAGAAGGATCCCTTGAGCCCAGGAGTTTGAGGTTGCTGTGAGCTAGGCTGACGCCAGGGCACTCACTCTAGCTTGGGCAACAAAGCGAGACTCTGTCTCAAAAAAAAAAAAAAATGCTGGCTAGAAGCCAGGAACAGTGGCATATGCCAGTACTCCAGCTTCTTGGGAGGCTGAGGCAGGAAGATGCCTTGAGCCCAGAAGTTTGAGCCCAGCCTGTGCAACACAAGGAAACCCCATATCTTAAAAAAAAAAAAATGCTGGATAGAAATAGTTAATAATCAGATGCCAACTATGCTGAGAACCTATTAACCGTCTAGAATAACCTTCCATAGCAGAAGTATACAAATGACCTGGAGCATAAATAGAAGATAAATGATCAGACAGAAGATAAATGATTAAGACAAATCCTTCACATGGCATTCTGTGTGTGTGTGTGTGTGTGTGTGTGTGTGTGTGTGTGTGTGTGTATTTTTTTAATCTTGATCTTAGGTCATTCAGGTAACCCAAATTGAAAAGACTCAATCAAGCCACAAAACATGACAACCAGCATAATAAAAAATGGAATTTCTGGGTTTTTCTCTGGTCTGTACTTTAGTATTACATCATCCTTTCCATATTGTGCCAATGTTTGTTAAGTTAGTCAAGTTTACTTTTTCTCTTAAAGAACCAAGCTGACACAGAAGAGCCTTCTATCTTTATACCTCTTCAGAGTAACATGTCTCAAAAACAGAGCGCTGGAACCTTTGTTCAGACAATTACAGCAGCCACAGACGTAGAAACTGCTCGATTTTACACACATCGAGGTGTCTACAGATGTAGGCCATTTCCAAAAGAAACTTGTTATACAAGTTCACCATTCAAAATGCAAATAAAGCACTGAGTGTAAAATAAAGCAGGCCGCTTTGCACTCAAATATATCAGAAAAAAATACTAAGGAGGCACACTCAGTAATAAGCTTTATGCTGTCTTTCACCAAAGGGATCTTTCTACAACAACCAAATACTAACACCATATACCCAGATCCAAAAGCAAAGATAGAGTTCTTACTCTTTCATAGATGCTGCTCCAATTTTTATGTAATACTAAAGCTCCATCCATTTCTCCAAATTCAAAGCATCCCCATTTTAATCTATTATGAATAGAGAGTGTCCAAGGTAGACACATACCTGGCACAAAATCCAACTAGAAGCCCACATGGATCCCAGCATTGTAACATGCCAAGCACCGAGGATGATATAGCAGTTTATCCAGAAGACAGTGATGCATTTGCTGGCTTGACTGCAACCAGTCTGAGTTATACTGCAGCACACACTGTGAAAGACTGTTTTACATTACAGCTTTTACAAGCAGAGAAATCTTGGATCAAGGATCATCACATATTTAAACGTTTCTTTGTGGACTCTAAATTTTGCTCCATTGATCTATATGCCTAGCCTTGAAGCAATGTCACACAGTCTTAATATAGTCTTAATAGTCATCTATAACTGTGGCTTTATAGGTTTTGGAATCAGGTGGTATAAGTCTTCTAACTTTGCTCTCCTTTTTCAAAATTGTTTGGCTATTCTAGGTCCTCTGGGTTTCCATGTAAATTTTAATATCAGCTTGTCAAATTCTAGAAAGCAAAAAAAAAAAAAAAAAAAAGGCTGCCAGGATTTTAATATGTACTGTGAATTTACAGATTAATTTATTTTTTTTTATTTTTATTTTTTTTTTTAATTAACAAGTCAGTGAGAGGTTACACAGATTAATTTAGAGAGAATTGCAATCTTGCACCTTTTTTGTGTTATATGTTTATTCCTATTTTATTCTTTTTGATACATTGTGAATAAAATTATTTTCTTAATTTCATTTTTGGGTTGCTCATTTCTAGCTGGCATATAGAAATATGATTAACCTTTGCTATAGATCTTATAGCCAGTGATCTTGCTAAACTCATTTAAACATTTTTGTTAACAACTTTATTGAGATATAACTCACATACTATACATATCACCCATTTAAAGGGTACAATTCAATGGTTTTTAGTATATTCACATAGTTGTGAACCATCATCACAATCATTTTTAGAACATTTTTATTATCACCAAAAGGAATCCTATACCCAGTAGCAGTCACACCTCAATTCCCCAACACCTTCCCCAGTCCTAGGAAACCACTAATCTACTATCTTTATAGATTTGTTTATTACAGACATTGCATATAAATGGAAATATGAGGTCTTTTGTGACTGGCTTCCATTATTTAGTATAATGTTTTCAAAGTTGTATCATGTATCAGTATTTTATTCCTTTTTATGGTTGAATAATATTTCACTGTATGGATACACAACATTTTATTTATACATCATCAGTTAATTGATGGACACTGGGTTGTTTCCACTTTGTGAGTATTGTGAATAATGTTGGCATGAATATTCATGCATAAGTTTTTATGTGAACATATTCTTTCCTTTCTCTTGAGTATATAAGTAGGAATAAAATTACTAGATCATATGGTGACTGTTTAGTTTTATAAGAGTGCCAAATTATTTTCAGAGTAGCTATATCATTTTATACTCCCACCAGCAATGTAAAAATGATCCAATTTTTCTGCATGCTCACAAACAGTTGTCATTGTCATTATTTTTTATTTTAGGCATTTTGATAGGTGTGTAGTGATATCTCATTGTTATTTTAATTTGCAACTTTCTAATAGCTATTTGATTTTTCCTAACAGCTAATAAGTATTAGCTATTAAAAATCTTTTGCATGTGCTTACTTGCCATCTGTTATCCTGTTTGGTTTCATTTGCTATTTTTTTTTTCATCATTTCTCTCTTCTTGAGAATTTCTATTTATTGATTCATTATTGTCATGGTTTTAAAAAATTCTTTAAACATGTTTTCTTTAGTTTTTTTAATACATTTATAATAGCTATTTTGAAGCCTTTGCTAAGGAACACTTGTAGATAGTTTCTACTGACTTTTTTTTTCCTTATAAATATGGGTCACACTTTCCTCTATCTTTGCCTGGCCTATCATTTTTTATTGAAAATTGAACATATTAAACAATTTATTGTAGCAACTCAGGATTCTGATTTCTTTTACTCATGAAGGTTGTTGTTGTTACTACAGTTTGCTTGTTTCTTGGCTTAATCGTTTGCCTCGGCTAAATCTATGAAGTCTGTCTCCCCCACAGTATAGCCACTGATGTCTCTGCTCTTTTTCTTTTTTTTTTTTTTATTTCGGCATATTATGGGGGTACAGATTTTAAGGTTTCAATAAATTCCCTTTTCCCCCCTCCCCCCACAAGTCTGAGTTTTCAGCATGACCATCCCCCAGATGGTGCACATCTCACTCATTATGTATATATATACCCCCCCGCTCCCCCCTGCCCAATACCCTATTACTGTAGTACCTATGTGTCCACTTAGGTGCTACTCAGTTAATACCAGTTTTGCTCCTTTTCTTTTTATTTCTTGTTTTTATGTTTAAACCTGGCCTCTGAGGAGTCATCTTTATGTCTGTATAGCTTAGATGTCAACCAATGATTAGATAGGGATCATGCTAAAACACCTGAAGCCAATAAGGTTTTTGTACTGTGTTCATAGGTCTGGGGGGAGCGGAGTGTATGGTAACACATTCAAACTTCAGGACATTTTCAAATTTGCCCTAGTTTTTACTTTCTGTTGGGGCTTAGCATGTCTCTTCTGAGCATGTATGCTGCCTCGGCCAGCAAAATGCTTGCCCCAACCACAAACAGAATTCAGTCTAACAAAGCCATTGGCCTACTACTCCACTTGCCGACTGCCAAGATAATCACTTCCACCAATAATGCCATTAAGCACGAACATCATCCACCACCCAAATCGGGTAAGCTCCCTTCAACTGTAACATCAAAACTGCCAGTTACCTACCCACATTGGCAAAACTTCCATGCCAAATGAGCTGGGAAAGAGGAGAAGGGAACAGTCCCAGGTAAGAACACCACAGATTCCTACTGTTTTTACAAAATTTCAGCAGTTTTCCAAGTAAAAAATGTTCTCAGATTATCATATGCCCTTTGGTTGATTTCAAGAGTGCTAAAATGGGCCGGGCGCGGTGGCTCACGCTTGTAATCCTAGCACTCTGGGAGGCCGAGGCGGGCGGATTGCTCAAGGTCAGGAGTTCAAAACCAGCCTGAGCGAGACCCCGTCTCTACTATAAAAAATAGAAAGAAATTAATTGGCCAACTAATATATATATATATATATATATATATATATATATATATATATATATATATATAAATTAGCTGGGCATGGTGGCACGTGCCTGTAGTCCCAGCTACTCGGGAGGCTGAGGCAGTAGGATTGCTTGAGCCCAGGAGTTTGAGGTTGCTGTGAGCTAGATTGACGCCACGGCACTCACTCTAGGCTGGGCAACAGAGTGAGACTATGTCTCAAAAAAAAAAAAAAAAAAAAAGTGCTAAAATGGTTGTTTTGTCCATTTTGTCAAACTTTATAGTTGTTTTTTAGGTTGAGGATTTGCCAATTTCCTCACTCAGTTAAGTCTCATCTATTTACTTTTGAGATAAAACTTCATATAATAAATTACAAATATCTTAAGTGTATAACTCAATCTCACATATATATACCCACATAACCAGTCACCTCATTAAGAGACAGAATATTTCCATGGTCTCAGAAGGCTCTCTTATATTCCCTTCCCAGTCAACACACTCCCCAAAGGTAAGCACTATTTTGACCTTTACAACCATAAATCATCATTCTTATCTGTTTTTGAACTTCATATATATAGTGTTATATGTACTTTTATTTCTGGCTTCTTTTGATCAATATTATGTGTATAAAATTCATCCATGTTGTGACATAGCAATAGTTTATTCATTTTCATTGCTGTGTAGAATTCCATTCTGAATGTCCCATGATTTATCTATTCTACCATTGATGGATATTTGGGTTGTTTATAAATTTCGAATATACTTGTCTTTGTACTTGATGATGGATAAATGCACCAATTTCTTTTGAGTATATACACAGGAACAGAATTGCTTATTTATGAGTTATGTGTATGTTTAGCTTTAAAAGATACTGCCAAATAGTTTTCTTTTTCTTTTTTCTGAAACAGGGTCTCACTTACCCAGATTAGAGTGCAGTGATGTGATCACAGCTCATTGCAGTCTCAAACTCCTGGGCTCAAGCAATCCTCTTCCCTCAGCCTCCCCAGTAGCTGGGAGTACAGTATGTGCCACCACACCTGACTAATTTTTATTTTTTTATTTTTTGAGATAGGGTCTCGTTGTGTTGCCCTGGGTAGAGTGCAGTGGCATCATCACAGCTCACTGCAGCCTTGAACTCCTAGGCTCAAGCGATCCTCTTGCCTCAACCTCCTAAGTAAATGGGACTACAGGTGTGCGCCACCACACCTGCCTAATTTTTCTATTTTTTGTAGACATTATTACCTCAGCTTCCCAAAGTGCTAGGATTACAGATATAAGCCACTGTGCCTCACCTCCAAATAGTTTTCTAAAGTGGTTGTACCAATTCACATTCCTACCAGTGATGACTGAGAGTTCAATGCACCCCATATTCTGCAACCACTTGATAATGTCAGTGTTTTAATTTTAGCCTTTTTGGTTAGGATAAGTGTTTAACTCATTATAATTTTATTTTACAAATTCCTGATGACTAATGATATTGAGTACCTTTTCATATGTTTATTTGCCATTTGAATATTTTGTTCTGAAGTGCCTGTTCAAATCTTTTCCCCATATTTCTATTGTGTTGAATTATTTCTATTGTGTTGAATATCTTTTCTCTTATTGATTTCTTTTTTTTTTTTAACTTTTTAATTTATTTAAAATGGGCTCAAGCAATCCTCCTGCCTCAGCCTCCCAAGTAGCTGGGACTACTGGCATGCACCCACCATGCCTGGCTAATTTATATATATATATATATATAAGTTTTATATATATATCTATTTATATATATATATATGAGGTTTTTTTTCCCCTAGTTGTCTAGCTAATTTCTTTCTTCTTCTTCTGTCTCTCTCTCTTTTTCTTTCTTTCTTTCTTTTTTTTTTGTAAAGAAAGGGTCTTGCTCTTGCTCAGGCTGGTCTCTAACTCCTGAGCTCAAATGTTCCTTCTGCCTCAGCCTCCCTGAGTGCTAGGATTACAGGCATGAGCCACTATGCCAGGCCTGATTTCTAAGATTCTTATAGTGGGATATTTTAATATTCCTCTTTCAATAACAGTTGAAATAGTAAGACAAAATAGTAAGTAGGAAAGAAAATTCAAGGATACAGAAGAACACCATAATTAAAAAATTTAACTAACATACATAGAACCCTATAAGCAACAACTGCCACACACATTCATTTTAAGTGTTTATGAAACTCCATCAAAATAGGCCATATGCTAAGTCATAAAGCATAAATAAATTTCAAAGGTCTGAAATCACATAGGTCCTCTGAACACAATAGATTAAACTAAAAATCAATAACAAAGATAAAATACCCAAGTGTCCTGAAATTAACCAATACACTTCTAAATAATTTATGGGTCAAAAAATCACAATGAAAACAGGAAAATATTTTAAATGAATGACATTGAAAATATACATCAAAATCTAATGCCGGCCGGGCGCTGTGGCTCACGCCTGTAATCCTAGCTCTTGGGAGGCCGAGGCGGGCGGATTGCTCAAGGTCAGGAGTTCAAAACCAGCCTGAGCAAGAGCGAGACCCCGTCTCTACTATAAATAGAAAGAAATTAATTGGCCAACTGATATATATATAAAAAATTAGCCGGGCATGGTGGCGCATGCCTGTAGTCCCAGCTACCCGGGAGGCTGAGGCAGAAGGATCACTAGAGCCCAGGAGTTTGAGGTTGCTGTGAGCTAGGACGCCACGGCACTCACTCTAGCCTGGGCAACAAAGCGAGACTCTGTCTCAAAAAAAAAAAAAAAAAAAAAAAAAAAATCTAATGCCATTAGATTTTACTGGAGAGGAGGTTAGTAGTTTTACTTGTGAAGAATTATTAAATTGACATTTTGAGATAAGAACTATAAATCATGGAAGAAAGAGTACTCAGAAAATTATCAGGTATTAAGCTACGGTTATTACAACAACTTCATTTTCATTTCAACAAATAGTATCATCCACATGCTAGAAACCTGAGATAGTTAAAAAGAGACTTGCCAGGCATGGTGGCAGGCACCTGTAGTCCCAACTACTCAGGAGGCTGAGGCAGGAGGATTGTTTGAGCCCAGGGATTCAAGGCCAGCCGGAGCAACATAACAAGACTAATCCCATCTCTTAATCAATTATTAAGTTTAAAAAGAGAGAGACTATGACTCTAAAGTATATCTGGCATGAGATGGTCTCAATTGATACTAACAGCCCAACGTCAAAGCCTCCAATAACTTTAATTCTTTCTCTATTATTCTGTGCTAAAAATCTACCCTTAAAAAAAAAATAAAATAAACTTAACACTTTTTTGGATACTGCTATCCCCTCAAATAACTGTTCTATTTTCCTTTTTGCCATCAACTTAAGAGAAAATATCATTGAAATCCCTACTCCACCACTTATTTACTATTAATACTTAATCTCCTGCTATCCACTAAAGCTGTTTGCCCCAAAACCTTCCTACTATTCGCTAACCCCAGGGCTTTTTCTCAGTCTTTTATCTTTTTGCTTTTTAGAGATGGGGTCTCACTATGTTGCCCAGGCTGGTCTTGAACTCTTGAGTTTAAGCAATCTTCCCACCTCAGCCTCCTAAGTAGCTGAAACTATAGGTGCACATTACCGTGCCTGGCTTTCTCAGTCTTTTATCTTTTACTTCTTTTTTTTTTTTTTTTTTTTTTTTTTTGAGACAGAGTCTCGCTTGTTGCCCAGGCTAGAGTGAGTGCCATGGCGTCAGCCTAGCTCACAGCAACCTCAAACTCCTGGCTCAAGCAATCCTGCTGCCTCAGCCTCCCAAGTAGCTGGGACTACAGGCATGTGCCACCATGCCCGGCTAATTTTATATATATATTAGTTGGCCAATTAATTTCTTTCTATTTATAGTAGAGACGGGGTCTCGCTCTTGCTCAGGCTGGTTTCGAACTCCTGACCTCGAGCAATCCGCCCGCCTCAGCCTCCCAGAGTGCTAGGATTACAGGCGTGAGCCACCGCGCCCGGCTTATCTTTTACTTCTTTATCCAACAATGTATGCCACATCCACCACCTTGAAATTATCTTTTCCTTGGCTTTCTTGGTTATCCTTCTACCTTACTGATAATTTCCTGTGTCCCTTTTCATTTTTTTTCCCATCCTTCCACTTAAAGATAGATATTTCCCTAAGATATATCTCCCTTCTACTATGTACTCTTGTGCAACCGAATCTAAATCTACTTGCACAATTTTAATTTCAATGCAACAAACATTTACTAAGCTTTTGCTATATGTTAGGCAATGTTCTAAACTCTGCAAAAGTGCTTCTTGGCCCAGGATTCGTATCTGACTCACTTGAGAACATCAGAATAAAGATTCCTGGGCTCCATGACCAGAGACTTTAATTTAATAAGTCTGGGAAAGGTCTCACGAATCCATATTTTTTGTAAAGCTCCATAGATGATTCTGTTGGACAGACAGGGAAAACCTAATTATTGTTTTCCATTTTACAGATGTCTTAGTATGTCTGATACCAAACATGTGGCTTTTTTCCCACACCAACAACCAGTTCTCTAGCTCTGTGGACACCAACTGGGAGTCTCACAATTCAATTCTGACACTACCCAGAGTCAGCACAGACTATCCCCCACTTCAGAAAACAGTGGTAAGTCCCAGTCACCTGCACTTCCAACCAACTAGCTATATAAACCAGGAGTTCCCACAACCCCTTCCTAAGGTTTGATAATTTGGTAGAATGGTCCTTTACTTCTCCCTGGAGGTAGAGGAGCTGAAAGTTTCAACCCTTTATGCCATGGTCTTTCTGGTGACCAGCCCCCATTCTGAAGATATCTAGAGGCCCCTAACCCTCCAGTTATCTCATTAGCATAAAAGATGCTTATCACTCAAGAGATTCCAAGGGTTTTAGGAGCTGTGTGCTAGGAAACAGAGACAGAGATCAAATATTTATTTATTTCACAGTATGACATAGAAACTTTTTTTTTTTTGAGACAGAGTCTTACTTTGTTGCCCAGGCTAGAGTGAGTGCCATGGCGTCAGCCTAGCTCACAGCAACCTCAAACTCCTGGGTTCAAGCGATGCTTCTGCCTCAGCCTCCCGAGTAGCTGGGACTACAGGCATGAGCCACCATGCCCGACTAATTTTTTCTCTATATATTAGTTGACCAATTAATTTCTTTCTATTTATAGTAGAGACGGGGTCTCGCTCTTGCTCAGGCTGGTTTTGAACTCCTGACCTCAAGCAATCCGCCCGCCTTGGCCTCCCAGAGTGCTAGGATTACAGGCGTGAGCCACCACACCTGGCCCATAGAAACTTTTAATGACCTGACCTCTGTCTTAACAGCCTTTTCTTCTATTTTACTGACCACGCTGCACCCCTTACATTCCAGTAATACTCAATTACTTGCAATTGCCTGAACATGATAGATGTTACACTATCTAGCATGTTACACCTAGATGTTACACCTTGGCACATGTTGTCCACCCCACAATCTCTACCCTTCCTACTGCATACACTCCTATGTCTGTTAACCTATCTGTTTTCTGTTGATCCTTCAAATCCAAGTTCAAACATCTCTGAGACCTTATTGGACCCTAACAGATCTCTTCAAACCCATCATAATAATGATTAGAGCTGTTGTGAGTATTAGAAATAATGTTAAGTACCTGGCACAATGTTTGGCTAGACACTAAATATATTCAATGACTAACAGAAACCCACTGAAGTAGTGTCATAGGATGATCACTTTATTTTTTACAAATATCCCAGTAATGGCCAGGTGGGGCTTACATTGAAGGGGGAAAGAGACTGGAGAATAGCTAAAATGCTATTGCCATAATCAAAACAAGAAATAAGAGTGAGAGCAATGGCAAGGGCAATGGAAAAAAAGGAATGAATTCAGGAGTCATTGGGGGATAACATCAATAAAAATACACAGTTAGATGTGAGGGGTGAAGGAAAAAAGAATTCAGCATAACACCCATATTTCTGGCTTGGAAGACTAGAGAAATGGGTGTGCCATTAAGATGGGACAGGGAACAGGATACTGAGAAGAGAAGGCTGAAGCCAGAAAGACTTGCAGAAGACCAACAATTAAGGTACATGTGAAAAAGTCAAAGCTATTCAAGAATCTAAGATACAAGGCTCAGAAAGTCAGGGGATTGGGAGAGAATTGTCAGAAAACATAGGGACCAGTTTCAAGAATGAGCAAAAAGTATGCCTATAGTCTCAGCAACTGGGGAGACTATGCCAGGAGGATCCCTTGAGCCTAGGAGTTTGACGTTGCAGTGAGCTATAAATGACATCACTGCATTCTAGCTCAGGCAACAGAATAAGACTCTGTCCGAAAAAAAGAAAGAAAGAAAGAAAAGAAAAGAAAAAAGAATGAGCAAGAGTAAATACTCACATGCTGCCATTAGGAGGTCACCAATGAGTACTCTAAGTATAGTTTCAGCGAAGTGGTAGACACAGAATCCTAACTGCAACGATTAAATAAATGGAACTATCGGTTGAAAGTGGCATACTGAGCATTTGTTTATTTCTGCTCCCTAACAAAATTGCTCAAAAATGACAATAAAATGATAAAAGAGTCATAAAGCCATAAGAACAAAGAGAATTGAAAAGGAGACCCTAACAGAGAAAAGATGTCAAAAAATTTTTTGGAAAATGGAAAGTGGATGGTCAAGTAGTAGCTACCTCAGAAACTAAAGAGCATATAGTAGGGGAAGCCACTTAGAAATAAGTATAACTCCACTTCAGCACTCTGGAAAACCTTAGGAATTACAAGTGTCTGTTTCATCTCTACTAACAAGGGTAGAGACAAAGCTGAAAACCAAAGAAAGTCTATAGTTTACTTGAAAGCACTGACCCAATATTAACTACTTAATTTTAATAAATATAGAGTTGTCAGATAAAATGTAGCATGCTCATTTAAATTGGAATTTCAGAAATTGAAGAGCACACAAAAAAATGGAAAGATATTCCATGCTCATGGATTGAAAGAATGAATATTGTTAAAATGACAATACTAACCCAAAGTAATTTATAGATTCAGTGCAACCTCCATGAAAATACCATTGACATTCTTCAAAGAAATAGAAAAAACAATCCTAAAATCTATATGGAACCACAAAGGACCCCAGTTAGCCAAAGCAATCCAAACAAAAAGAATAAAGCTGGAAGCATCATACTGCCTGACTTCAAAATATACTACAAAGCTATAGTAACCAAGTCAGCATGGTGCTGACATGAAAACAGACACATAGACCAATGGAACAGAACAGAAGACCCAGATATAAATCCACGCATTTGGCCGGGCGCGGTGGCTCACGTCTGTAATCCTAGCACTCTGGGAGGCCGAGTAGGGAAGATTGCTCGAGATCAGGAGTTCAAAACCAGCCTGAGCAAGGTGAGACCCCATCTCTACTATAAATAGAAAGAAATTAATTGGCCAACTAATATATATAGAAAAAATTAGCTGGGCATGGTGGCACATGCCTGTAGTCCCAGCTACTCAGGAGGCTGAGGCAGAAGGATTGCTTGAGCCAGGAGTTTGAGGTTGCTGCAAGCTAGTCTGACGCCACAGCACTTACTCTAGCCTGAGCAACAAAGTGAGGCTCTGTCTCAAAAATAAATAAATAAATGAATCCATGCATTTACAGCCAACTCATTCTGACAAAGGCACCAAGAACATACAACAGGGAAAGGGCAATCTCTTCAATAAATGGTGCTAGGAAAACTGGAAAAACCTTATGCCAAAGAACAAAACTAGACCCCCATCCCTCACCATATAAAAAAAAAAAATCAAATCAAAATGGATTAAAGATGTAAATCTAAAACTTGAAACTAGTAAACACTACTAGAAGAAAACATTCAGGAACTGCTCCAGGATATTGGTCTAGGCAAAGATTTTTTTGTGTAAGACTTTAAAAGTACAGGCAACAAAAGCCAAAATAGACAAAGAGAGCCACATTAAGCTAAAAAACTTTTGCATGGCAAAGGAAACAATCAACAAAGTGAAAAGACAACCCATAGAATGGGGATTTTTGCAGTCTATCCACCATCTGACAAGGGATTAATAATTAGAATGTATAAGGAGCTCAAACAATGCAATAGCAAAAATATGTATATATGATTTTAAAGGGTAAAAGATAAGACCTAGTCTCCAAAATAATTACAAAATTAGCTGGGCTCAGTGGTATGCGCCTATAGTCTCAGATACTCAGGAGACTGAGGTGAGAGGATAGCTTGAAGCCAAGAGTTCAAGACCAGCCTGGGCAACATAGTGAGACCCCATCTCTACAAAATAATTTTAAAATTGGCCAAGCATGGTGGCACACACCTGTAGTCCTAGCTACTTGGGAGGATGAGGTGGAAAGATTGTTCTAGCTCAGGTATTCGAGGCTGCAGTAAGCTATGATCATGCCACTGCATTCAATCAAGCCTGGGTGACAAAGTGAGACCCATGTCTCTAAAAATACTTAAAATAAATAAGTTTAAAATAACAGAAGGAATAAAAAGAAAAAGATTAGCTGGGCCCAGTGGTATGTATCTATAGTCCCAGCTACTTGAGAGGCTGAGGCAGGAGGATCGTGACAAGCCTAGGCAATGTAGTGAGACCCCAACTCCAAAACACAAAAAAATTATCACATATATCCCCAAAATATGTATATATATTTTGTATCAGTAAAACAATTTTTTGAAATAAATCTGAATTTCAGGGAAACAAATAATTTTTATATAAGTATTGTCTCATACAATATATTTGGAACAACTTATACTAAAAAATTATTCGTTGTACATTTGAAATTCAAAATTAACTGGATATCCTATATTTTTCTTTGTTAAATCTGACAACTCTAGATAAATGAACTATGCATATAGAAGATGTTAATATTAAGGGAAACTGAGTAAAAGATACATAGGAACTCCCTGTGTTATCTCAGCAACTCTTAGTAAGTCTAAAATTATTTCAAAATAAAAAGCTAAAAAAATTAAGTTTAAAAAGGATTTTTAATGATATGAGAAAATGTTTTACATGGGGAAAAAAGCAGGAAACAGCTGTGTACTTATTCATTATAGTATCATTGGTGTATATATTTTTTATAAAATTTATCCTTAAGGGGTAAAAAAAACACTGAAAAATATATAAAATATTAATAGTGCTTATCACTGAATGACAGCATTCTAGATTGTTTTCATTTCCCTTTTTATAGTTTTTGGATTTCTAACTTTTCCATAATAAGCATACATTACTTCTAATAATTTAAAAATATAAGGCAATAAATGCAAACTTCACTTATAAATTTATGCTAACAAAAAGGGGGAAAATGTATGCATTACACTCAAAATAATAAAAGTAATAAACATTGTCAACCAGCTGCCCTAAGTCCTACTTACAACATTCATAATTTCATTTCCACAATTACCTAAGTTTATAGAATAAACTTCAGAGACTAAAATACATACATGAGCACAGATAGCTCCTGTTTTCTGAAAGGAAAGAAGGAAAGGGTAAGAGATGGAGAGATAAAACTATTGCCTGCAGCAAAACAGTACCAAGCTGCAGATCCCATAATGACCTTCTCTGTCTACTCACTACTTAGGCACCATGGCAACTAGGAACCTCAGAATATCAAGGAACCAGCATTGAAAGTAGAAAGTTTGGAGAGCTACTGGGGGAAGGGGAAAAGCTCAAGAAAGCTAAATGAGAAATGTTACGAAAGCCAAAACATAAGAACACCACTTTCACAGAACTATCAATAAGCAAAGCCCTAATATAAACTCAAAACTAGAGCCAGTTTCCTTATTTGCCATGTTAAAGCATGGCAGAGATAAGCCAAAAGATAAAAAGGGGGAATGAAATTTCCTGTGCTTTCAATAGTGGCTATTCTCAACATGCAAATTTTAACAGTGACAATATAGATTTGTTGTAATCAAAAGCCTTTCAAACCAAACTTTCCAAGTGTTAAGCACTAATATGCAAAAGACTTAAAGAGGGTTTTCCAGTCAAAAATATTAATTTCACAAAAGGACTCCTTGATAATAATAAGACCATATTATACAAGTATGGCACATTTTACTTTTCCAAAAGCTTTGCAGATATTATTTTATTTTATCCCCACTGCTAGATTTAAATTAAGTCATTTCAAACTCAAGGAGTTTAAAGTGAGAGAATAAAAGGAAAAGAGAATCCTTTCTTTCCAGGTCAAACAAAAACATACAGTTAAAACTAAAAAGCTCTGTCCTTTATACCTTCTGATAAAAATCATACTTATAATGTTCACTATCATGAATATAAAATTCATTAAAAAACCATCATGCATGGTTAATGCAACACCAAATTGTTGTGTTACAATTGCTTTAACTATAAAATGTATAGAATGGTAAACCTCCTCTATTTTTCCTATCTCTCATGCCACCAAATTATCACTAGCAACCGTATATTTCATTATTTGCTAATGTCTTAAATCATTGGTCACTGTCACAAAAAGGGATAGGGGAAATGTGATAGATTAAGAAATTTTTTTTTAATTTTAGCATATTACGGGGGTACAGATTTTAAGGTTTCAATAAATGAGATTAAGAAATTTAAAGAATATAATACACAATGTGTAGTCTTGGATTGGAGACTTGTTTGAATGAACCAGAATTTTGAGGTTGAAGAAACTGTAATATAAGTGTGTTAAGATGAAAATTTACTGAAATAGAAAAGTGAAAACTTTTGACCAAAAAAAAGTAATTATAAAACAGTATAGGGCGGGCGCAGTGGCTCACACCTATAATCCCAGCACTTTGGGAGGCCAAGGCAGGAGGATTGCTTGGGCCCAGGAGTAGGAGACCAGCCTGGGTAACACAGCAAGGTTTTGTTTCTACAAAATAAAAAAATAAAAATAAATAAAAAAACTAGCCAGGCATGGTGGTGCACACCTGTAGTCTCAGCTGCTCAGGAAGCTAAGGTAGAAAGATCACTTGAGCCCAGAAGTTCAAGGTTGCAGTGAGCTCTTTTTTCTTTTCTTTTTTTTTTTTTATTTGAGACAGAGTCTCACTCTGTTGCCCTGGCTAGAGTGCCATGGTGTCAGCCTAGCTCACAGCAACCTCAAACTCCTGGGCTCAAGTGATCCTCCTGCCTCAGCCTCCCGAGTAGCTGGGACTACAGACATGCGCCACCATGCCCGGCTAATTTTTTCTATATATTTTTACTTGGCCAATTGATTTCTTTCTATTTTTAGTAGAGACTGGGTCTCACTTTTGCTCAGGCTGGTTTCGAACTTCTGACCTTGAGTGATCCTCCTGCCTCAGCCTCCCAGAGTGCTAGGATTACAGGCATGAGCCACTGTGCCTGGCCACTGCACTCCAGTCTGGGTGACAGAGCGAGACCTATCTCTAAAAAAAAAAATTAAAAAATAATAAAACAGTATGTACAATATGACCTCATTTTAGTAAAAATAAGTGTGTGTGGGCTGGGCGCGGTGGCTCACACCTGTAATCCTAGCACTTTGGGAGGCCGAGGCGGGCGGATTGCTCAAGGTCAGGAGTTCGAAACCAGCCTGAGCGAGACCCCGTCTCTACCAAAAATAGAAACAAATTAATTGACCAACTAAAAATATATATACAAAAAATTAGCCGAGTATGGTGGCGCATGCCTGTAGTCCCATCTACTCAGGAGGCTGAGGCAGTAGGATCCCTGAGCCCTGGAGTTTGAGGTTGCTGTGAGGTAGGCTGACGCCACGGCACTCACTCTAGCCTGGGCAACAAAGTGAGACTCTGTCTCAAAAAAAAAAAAGAAAAATAAGTGTGTGTGTGTGTGTGTGTGTGTGTGTGTGTGTGTGTGTGTGTGTATATATACACACACATACAGAAAATGATCCAGAAGACTATATAGAATATTAGCAATAGTAATCTCTGGGTGGTGAATATACAAGGCTTTATTTTACCTTGCTTGTATTTTGTTTCTAATTTTCTGCACTACTTTTTTAATAAAGCATTATTTTTAAATATATTTTCTTCTATCCTTTTTAAATAAGGCTGACATTTAATTAGAGAAGAATTGCTCAAAGAGAACACAAGCGTATCTATTACGCCAAGGGTTCCAGTTTAGTGTAGTGGTTGACAGTATGAGCTCTGACTGGATTCAATATCCAACTTGGCGAATGACTAGCTGTGTGACCTTGGGCTTGTTACTCAACCTGTGTCTCAGTTCCCTGTCCATAAATTGTGGGCAACAGAAGTACAATACCTATCTCATGGGATTGTTGTAAAGATTAAGTATGGTGCTCTACATAAAGCACAGCAAAGTATCTGGCATATAGTAAAGCACTTAGTAAATATTATACCTATTACTTTTCTAATTAGTCACTGAGAAAACATTACTACTAGTTCTTAAAGTTAATGTGAAAAATACGATAGGATGTAGCAGCAATAGACAAATCTTCTCTCTCACTGTTGTCTCCTAAATCTCCCTTCATAACCCAATGAAGGGAACTGAAAGCCACTCCTAGATTCTCTCAGACTCTCACCTCAACATTGTTATTTCCTATGGATAAAAGTCTGCACAGTTCTATATAATTTTTTTTTTAAGTCTGCAACAATGAAATGTCATATCTAGGAACTAATTCCAAAATTATTAGCATATTATCTATTTGCAATCCATGGCTGGTATCATGCAAGAAACTTCATTATTTAAATAATATTTTTTTTTTGAGACAGGGTCTCACTGTCACCCAGGCTAGAGTGCAGTGGTGTCATCATAGTTCACTGCAACCTCAAACTCCTGGGCTCAAGGCATGGTACTCACAGCCTCCTGAGTAGCGGAACTACAGGCATGTGCCACCATGCCTAACTAATTTTTTTTTTTATAGATAGGGTCTCACTATGTTCCCCAGACTGGTCTGAACTCCTGACCTCAAGTGATCCTCCCACCTAGGTCTCCAAAAGTGCTGGGATACAGATATGAGCCACTGTACCTGGCCTATTTAAATAAATTAAAGATTATTTCTAATTACAAAAGAGCTTCAAAATTCTCTAGTTAAATTCTTCTTAAGAGTCAAACATCTTATAGGCAATCTCCTATCTGAATTCTCAATTTTCAAAGATACTGGTAAAGTACTTTTCTTTCTAGACCAGAGAAGAGATAAGAATATAACTCAGCTTCAAAAAGCCCTTCCTGAAAGAACTTACTCTCTCCTTCAAAAGCAGCAACTACTGTCCTAAACTCAGGTTATAGAACATCTTTTGCTGGATTTATATATATATATACAGAAAACAGCAATTACAGATTGTTCTCAGGTAAAGTAGTTGAAAGCCAAAGGTTGTTCATTCACTATTTTGAGCATATATTTTAAAAAGTTTAAGAGGAAATTGAGGCTGGGCAAGGTGTCACAAGCCTGTAATCCTAGCACTCTGGGAGGCCGAGGCAGGCGGATTGCTCGAGGTCAGGAGTTCAAAACCAGCCTGAGCAAGAGTGAGACCCCGTCTCTACTATAAATAGAAAGAAATTAATTGGTCAACTAATATATATAGAAAAAAATAGGCTGGGCATGGTGGCACATGCCTGTAGTCCCAGCTACTCGGGAGGCTGAGGCAGGAGGATTGCTTGAGCTCAGGAGTTGAGGTTGCTGTGAGCTAGGCTGACGCATGGCACTCACTCTAGCCTAGGCAACAAAGCAAGACTGTCTCAAAAAATAAAGAATAAAAAAATAAAATAAAAGAGGAAATTGAGATGGAGTTTCACATACTATAAGGTGAAGTACAGGATAAAAAAGGTTTAAATAAATCATATAACCCTAAGAGGTAAAAAACCCAAATGTGAGGATAACCTGTTTCTAATTAGACTTCAACCAGGAATTCAGCACACTAGTTGACAAAACTGATTACAATCCTGTTTGGCTGACAGCATGGGCTGATAGCATGGGGTGAATTTTAAGTATGCAGAACAATCTGACCTCAAGTGGCATCCCACAGGAGCACAGACACTGCCAATATTCATACAACTAGATGGCTCTATTATATGACACCAAATCACACAAATCATATGGCAGTTATCAAAATTAAGTTGTCCATATTTAGTCTTTAACAGTGTTTTATATCTTAAATGTTCAATTAAAAAGTAATGCGTTTTTATCATCATGCATTGTTAAAAGGGGAATAAAAAAACTATTAAGTTTCAGAATTATCATCAACTAGCTGATGTATTAACTCCTATTGATCTGATCAAAAACTAACAAAACCAAAATAATTGTCTACAATGAGGACTGTAAATTCCCACCAAGCTATAACTACTTTCTTGGGGCCTTATTTTCAAATGTTTGGGTCATAAAGCTTAGAAAGTGAATCAGCCAGTCTTTCATTGGACTCTAGAAAATACATGATGAAAGTCATCCCCAGTCCTGAAAGAGTCCATTTTCTTTTTTTGTTTTAAGAGACTGGATCTCGCTCTGCTGCCCAGGCTTGAGTGCAATGGTGTGATCATAGGTCACTGCAGCCTCAAATTCCTGGGCTTAGGCAATCCTCCTACCTGAGCCTCCCATGTAGCTAGGACTATAGGCACATGCCACCATGCCCAGCTATATTTTTATTTTTTATTTTTTACAGAGACAGGTCTCACAATGTTGCCCAGGCTGGTCTCAAACTCCAGGCCTCAAGCAATCTTCCAACCTCCCAAAGTGCTGGGATTACAAGTGTGACTCACCACACCTGGTTGAAAAGTCTATTTTCTATTCCTGTTTATCCATCATACCACTAGACTTCACAGTACCTAAAATCAAGCCCTAAACTTGAGAGAGACTCACTCTCATCTTACATGGCAATTATTTCACTTGGGTTCAGAAGAACTCTAGTAACATCTCTTAGGAATGTACCTTCCCCCTTAATATATGTCACCTGTTAAGGATTAGGCTATTTGTTCTATGAGCTGATCCTAAACTCATGTAGTCTCTATTTAACTTTGAGTTCATACAGTAAATAGGAGTATCTGAATCAATATCTTCATTTTTATAAATCAGGAAAATGAGTCCAAGGAGATAACATGAACTGCCCACAGTCACACACCTAATTAGTAGGAAATATCATAATAGAGGTATTGCTATTATCAAATGAATTTGACTCAATTTAAATTAACCCCAAGGTTACTACATCCACAAGTGACTTAAGGAATAGATCAATGGAAAACTTTTGTCCTTTTTTGGACCATTAGCTAGCTGAGAAGGTAGCTGGCACTGTCTCCTTCCCAGACTGCTGATCACACTTCAATCCATGGCCTCACCACGAGCTACGGACATGAGTTTTGCAACAGTAAGGCATGCAAAGAAATTCTCAGGCATTTGTGCCACTGGCCACACAGACTTTGCATAAGAGCCATCCACTCTCAGAATGACTTGGCAAGTACAAAGTGCCTTGTGATATATCATCAGCTGAGTTTCCTAATAATGGCATTTATCTTATCATTGCCAAACTCAGTTTCCTAATCCAACAAATGGATATTATGTTTCACATAATCTTAAATTGAACAAATTTCTCAAGGTGCTGTGTGGTTTTATGGATTTCGAGTTAACCCAATCTTTCTCAAAAGGGGTACTATGACATTTTGCGAAAGACAATTCTTGGTTGTGTGGGATTATCCACTACACTGCAAAAGGCTTAGTATCATTGGTTCTCTGTCTTCTAAATACAAGTAGTCCCACCAATCACAACCCCCACACACTTCCAAATGTCCTCAAGGCATGATACCACCCCCACTATTAACATTGAGTTAACCATTAAGTGAACTATAAAGTAACAAAAAATGTTTACAGAAAGGTAAAGACCTAATCCCCTTCCCTGCCACAAAATACTGCCCTCTATTCCTTTTTTTAACCCAGAGATAAAATTTGTTTTATAAAGTTAATGAACAAAGCATTATCTGAAGTAGTCATAATTAAGACACTTGCATGGCCAGGGAAGTAGAGTAGAAAAGTTACTAAATAGAGTCAGGATATCTGAGCTTAAATTCAAGTTTTCTGACTCTTCAACATTAGGCAAATTATTTCTTCTCTACAAGCCTTAGTTTTTTCACCTATTGAAAAGCATTAGGCTAAATGATCACTCTATTTTAATTCTAGGAATTTGTGAAGTAAAACATAATTAACTTGCTTTTACTCTTCCTTTGACCTCTATATAGCTAAATGGGGGTGATCACTAACAAGTACTACCTCACCTCTCAGAAGCCAGGACCCAAAGCCCCAGGGATAACAATAAGGCAAAACAGTCACATCCCGCCAGATCCAGTATGGGATTTTACCACAGAGTCAGTATCTTGAGTGTATAAAAAGGAGCTGAATTATTTTATGATTCATTAATAGAAGCACTAAGATAATAACAGCAGCAACAGCCACCCTAACTTATGTTTATTTAGGCTAGACCTATAATCTCAACTCTGGCAGTACATTAGAATCACCTGGATAGCTTTTTAAAAAATGCCCCAGTTCTAAGCCAAGCCAATACCGAATGAATTGGAATCTGTGGGGATGGAGCTATTTTTTTTTTAAGGCTCCCCCAGGTGATTTTGATGAACAGTAAGAACCAAGAGCTACTAACCTAGACCCTTTAATCCAAGATTTTTGCAAAGCAAATATCCAAAAGTTAGTTTCTCACACACTGGTTATATAATCAAACATCAATAAATAAAAATAATCTAGTGTTTCTATTTACTGACATTCTCAATTACAGAGAATTGTTTCTAGAGAAAAAGGAGAGCTCTACTAACAACCCCTTGTTCATATCACAACGCTTTCTTGAGGACTGGCCCTGCTAGAAACGGAATATAACTATCTGACATGATGAAACAGTTCAATAAAGATTACTACAAATTTGCTCACACCTGTGGAATTCCTATCAATCATCAAGATAGTTACAGCAATGTTAGTCAAAGTAGTACAGAGACAAATTCTTTAACCTAACTCTTACTCACTAGGTCTCACTAAAAATGCCTAGAATGTAGGAAGCACAAGAGAAAAAAAATTGAGAACATTTAAGAAAAGACACTTCTAAAACCTGAAAAATACATCATTTCTCACTAAATAAAGCTTTGGGTGAGTACAGTGACATAGGTAAAGCAATCTTGGCTAAAATTATTCTTGCTCTTTTTGGAACATAATCAATGATACTAATAAGACAGGTTAAATAAATAAACCATTGAACTTCTCTCTCTTACCTTATGTGTAAGGCCAAGCCATCCTGCAGGCTAGAGATTCCCAAATCAGACAGTGTATCTGAGCTGACAGAAGCGGGTGATAGAGAACCCTCCTTCTCCTCTAGTAGGTCCAGCTTCACCAAGTTGCTGATCTCATCTTCTGAGTTATCTTCAGACACGGAACCAATTATGAATCGGGAGTGTTGGTTCAGCTCCAGAGGTTTGGCCAAGGGAGACGGTTCATCCATTATTCCTTTGAAATGAGCTCTCAGAGCTATGGAGAAAATTAAAAGTGAGAAGAGCAGGTATAATAATAATAACCTGCATCTGAGGACAGCTAGAGGTTATACCTAATAAACCACAGCTAGGACTTGGAATCAAGGCAGAGTTTGAGAACTAGCTTCCTTGGCTATCCTATGAACTATTTCAGAGCCTTTGTTTTCTATGAGAGAGGAAAACTGAGATCATGGTAATTAAATCTAGAAACTAAAACCAGTTCCCTTTTCCCCAAAGAAATCTTTCTCGAAAAGCATAAGCCATTCCCAATCTCCTTATCAATTTGGTAATGTCCAAGAGGTAACTGTGATCACTAGAGAAATCTATATAGTAGGTAAAAAGCTACTTATTGTGATATTGCAATTTTGGTTCTCAGTATTGGAAGGAATGAATGGTAAGGGGTTGGGGGAAAGTGGTGGTCATTTGAAGCTAGGTGTTTATAGCAAACTACATAATGATCATCTGGTTTCAAACACTATACCTTGAGAGGCTATGAATTTCACATATGTGCATATTTTCAAAACAAACTCCAGATGAGTAGTTTTTAATTTTAAGAAAATCTTTACTTGTCCTGAGTTTTTTCTTAAATTATACCTGTTAAAAATTCACCCTAAAATGTCTACTCTTGGCTCTAATGTGCTGACATTGATGTAAAGAGAAAGTAGATCTTTCACCAAATTTAAAGTCTATAACCAAAATAATGGAGGTATCAATCTCAACTAAGTAAAACTTTTCTAGATACAGGGCCTTACTAGTCAGGTTTAGATATTGCTAATTGCTAACTAACAAACTAATTAAGAAAGACCAAAACACAGTTCAAAGCCTACAACAATAATAAAAACTCAAACAAAATGAAACAATAGTAAAATATAAATAAAAAACTTCAAAACTTTCACAGGTTCTAAAGATTAGGAAAAAAGACTATACATCAACTCAGTTTTAAATAGCTTGTAGCCTGACCACTCATTTTAATTCAGAAAAAATAACAATTCCCAATCCTGATGTTGAGGTGCTCTTAGATATGATATATTAACAGATACTAAATTTACTATTAATAAATTTTACATGAGCCAGGCATGGTGGTGTGTGCCTGTAGTCCCAGCTACTCAGGAGACTGAGGCAGGAGGATTAAGAGACCAGCAGTTCAAAGCTACAGTTAGCTATGATGGCACCACTGTACTTCAGCCTGAACAACACAGCAAGACTCTGTCTTTAAAAAAATTAAATTAAAATAATAAAAAAATTTCAAATAAACGTTATATGCTATAAAGTAGCATATGTGAAGTACAAAAGTAGGTGAACAGCAGTGCTCTTTGACATCAGACCAGAAAACATCAATACTTTAAAATGTTTGAAAATCACTGCTGAACATGTTAAAATTACATACGCAACATTGTTTTGGTGTTAATTTGTGATTTAGAGCTTATTTATTTACAGGGACAAAACAGTATTTATAAATGCCAGAGCAGTGTGCTCTCAAAGTGTGGTTCCCGGACCACCACCAGCAACAGCAACACTGGCATTATCGCATAACTTGTTATAATCACAAATTCTTGGGCTCTACCCCAGACCAACTTACTGTATCAGAACCTGGAGGTTGGGGTCCATTAATCTATGTTTTAACAAGCCCTAAAGTTTGAAAGCCTCTGTACTACAAGAATAAAACAGTAATAACAAATTGCCAGGAATGCTAAAACAAAACCAAATCTATAGATATATCCTGAAAGTGAGCTGTAGATTACCTTAGCTAATTTTTTTTTTTTTTTTTTTGAGACAGAGTCTTACTCTGTTGCCCAGGCTAGAGTGCCGTGGCGTCAGCCTAGCTCACAGCAACCTCAAACTCCTGGGCTCAAGTGATCCTCCTGCCTCAGCCTCCTGAGTAGCTGAGACTACAGGCATGTGCCACTGAGCCCAGCTAATTTTTTCTATTTTTAGTTGTTTGGCTAATTTCTTTCTATTTATAGTAGAGACGGGGTCTCGCTCTTGCTCAAGCTGGTGTTGAACTCCTGAGCTCAAACAATCCTCCCGCCTCAGTCTTCCAAAATGCTAGGATTACAGGCGTGAGCCACCACACCAGGCCTAATTTTTTTTTAATTTGAGACGGAGCCTTGTCCAGGCTAGTCTCTAACTTCTGGGCTCAAGTGATCCTCCCACCTCAGCCTCCCAAGTAGCTAGGACTACAGGCAGACACCACTGTGCCCAGCCAACTTTTATTTTTAAAACTAGAATCAAATATAAAAGTATCATGCAACAGGAAAAATTTCATAGCTAAATTTACTATACATGTCTCCCTTGAAATAATAAGTTTCTTAAAAAAAACAAGTCTCTAAGTTTTATGAAGAGGTTTGTTCTAGAACCCTAAAAGAAAACCAGCCCAGATGGCTCATGCCTATCATCCCAGCACTTTGGGAGACCAAGGTAGGAGGATAGCTTGAGGCCAGGAGCTCAAGACCAGCCTGAACAACAAAGCAAGATCTCATCTCTACAAAAAATTTAAAATTAGCTGTGCATAGTGGTATGTAGCTGTGGTCCTAGCTAAGTTGGGAGGCTAAAGGTACAGCAGCAAAATAGCTATTTCTTTCACAGTTTAGAGCAGTGAATAGTCAAGTTTAAAAATAATGACAGATTCTGGCCGGGCGCGGTGGCTCATGCCTGTAATCCTAGCACTCTGGGAAGCTGAGGTGGGTGGATCGCTAAAGGTCAGGAGTTCGAAACAAGCCGGAGTAAGAGTGAGACCCCCACCTCTACTAAAAATAGAAAGAAATTAATTGGTCAACTAAAAATATATAGAAAATATTAGCCGGCCATGGTGGTACTTGCCTGTAGTTCCAGCTACTCAGGAGACTGAGGCAGAAGGATTGCTCAAGCCCAGGAGTTTGAGGTTGCTGTGAGCTAGGCTGATGCCACGGCACTCTAGCCCAGGCAACAGAGTGAGACTCTGTCTCAAAAAAAAAATAAAAAAATAAAAATAATGACAGATTCAAAAACTAAAATTCCATCCCAACTAACACAGAAAATAATGGCTGCCTTCTTCACTAGAGAAATAAGTAAGGCACTCAGGGGCAGATTCTAGCTTATAGTCTGACTGAAGTCAGATAACTACACAAAAACATAAAAAAATAAAAATCACAAGAAAGGCACAATTCTTTGATTCCAAGGGAAAAGAAAGTGTTAACAAAACATGGTCCCCAAGCTAATAAATGAAAGGCTCCATAAGGGCAACTTCAAGTTTTTCTTTCCAGCTGGGAACACGAAGGAAACCTTCTCTAAAGGGATACATAGATTGGAGGCAGCTCGATGTTAACAGCTAAAGATAGCCTGTCCAGCAACCAGCAACTGTACTGAATAGTATTCCCAGGCACAAGCCTACAAACCACCAGAAAAGAGAGGTCATGTATGGAAAATCACTGAGTAGCTGTCCAGACACTCTAGAAGCTACTCCACAGCCTGTCCCATTTCAACTGATTCTAGTACTGAATTAAAGAGGGAAGGTAGTGGAACACTACCATTGTCAGATTCCTTGCTCATTTCACGTTATCCACCCCTAAATCTGCCTATATTCTTTCATAGAAGGCAAATTTTAACACAAAAGCCTACAGTTTAATATTTTACAACATAAACAAAATTTTTATCACATTGTAAACAAGAAGGAGCATTATTTGTAACTGACCTCTTATAATTCTTACTGTCTGAGCAGATATCCACCTCCAAAAAGAACTAAAGAGAGAGAAAGAGAGAAAGAGAGATTTGAAGGTTTTCTTTACAAAAAAAAACCTCAAATTTTTGTCAATACCTGTTTTGCTCAGCATAGTACAAAATTAATAATATTCAAAGTATCTTTTTTTTCTAGTCAAGTCTATTATTTAAGTTAAAGCATAAAGTTCAGCAGTTTATTATTTGTTCAATTCTGTAAATCAAAAGCAATTTCATATTCAAAGCCTTTATTATTTATTAAAGTATTTAACAATAGTCCAGGCTTACCATTTCACAAGGTGGCTTTTCCAATTGTACAGTTGGTGACTACATTCCAACTCTTTCATTTCCAATATTTCATCAAAAAAGAAGCAGTAGGAAGAAGAGAACCACTAGATTCTCTACAACTCCGTGAGGCTCTGATTATGCTTCTAAGTGGTTATACCTTCCCACAAAGGTTGGGAGTCAGGGAGAGAACAGAACTCCCATTATATTAAATCCCTAAACTCTAAAGAATCAAAAGAGTCTCTAGCTACTCCCTAAATCCTGAGTTTCCTTTTAAGCCCAACGATTTAAATGTATCCATGATAGAAATTCTCAATTTTGACTATGTTTAAGAATTACCTGTGGAGCTTTTTCAAAAAATACATGTCTAAACTCCACCCCAAAAACTACTGAATCGGAATTGCAGCTGGAGGCCCAGGGAACTAAATTAAGTTTTACAGTTAATTGACACGATGCAAATCCAGGCTTGAGAACCACTGGTCTAGCTAGGACAGAAAAGAAAAGGAAAGAACCTATATTACACTCATAGAGAAATCTAGAACTTTTAAGAGAGGACCCCCAAATGATAAGGGACAAGATTTGGGACAGTGTAGGTATGTTAATTGAAGTATTAGGATTTACCCAATTGTAGAGTCTGAGCTAGTGTTAGTCACTACAGTTGTGGTAGGCAAGGGGGTGAAAGAGGAAGGAAAAAGGAAGTAGTTTGGATCATGTAACCAAAGATGCTGCACAGCTAGAGTGCTGGGACTAGGACTCAGGCTCAAATTCTGACTCTGCCAATTATTGGCAGTACAAACTTAAACATGTCACTTAAAGTCTCTGAGCCTTCTCATCTGTAAAATTAAAAAGAAAGTCACATGTACCTCATGGGACTGGTATGAAGACTGAGTATATGAAAGGGTTTTGTAAACTATAATGGACTAGGACCAGTGTTTTTCAAACTATGCATTACCACTCGGCAGAATGTTAAGAAATCAATTTAACAAGTTGCAGCCAACATTTTTTAAATGAAATAGGATAGAAAATGTTAAGAATGCACCATACTTTATAAGGGTATTTATAATTTTGTAAATTTTTGTTTCAGTTATATGTAGGTCATGATATAAAGGACATTTTATGGCGAGTTATGTCAAAAAAGTCTTAAGGCTACAACTAATCCTTATCTCCCACACCCTCCACTTTAAGCCATCCCTAGACAGCAAACACAGTGAATTAAGTGCATAAACCAAAGATTATTAAACTTTCTCAACTATTAGAAATCTGATAAAAGCTATGGACTCTTCCCTGAAAAAAATGCACCCTTCATACAAAATTTTCCTGGCATTCAAGTTTGGGATTCCTAAAGCCTTGCCATGAAGTAGGTTTAGACCTCTTTCTCCAAAAAGAGAACAAAAAATGAAGCTGACCTTTTCCAATTGTACAGTTGGTGACTACATTCCAACTCTTTCATTTCCAATATTTCATCAAAAATGCTCATATAGATGCTTTTGTCCAGATCTGGTTGTAGGACAGTCTGCCTATCCAAATAAAAATTATTTTCTTCATTATGTCAAATTGTTGACAGTGTCAACTTCTCTTTTATTTAAAAAATATATAATGTAGGCCGAGCGTGGTGGCTCACACTTGCAATCCCAGCACTTCCAGAGGCCAAAGAGTTCGAGACCTGTTTGGGCAACACAGTGAGACCTCAACTCTGCAAAAATTTAAAAATTAGCCGGGTGTAGTGGCATGTACCTATAGTCCCAGGTACTCTGGAGGGTGAGGCAGGAAGATCACTTGAAGACCAGGAGTTCAAGGCTGCAGTGAGCTACAATTGCACCACTGTACTCCAACCTGGGCAACAGAGTAAGACCCTCTTAAAAAAAAAAAAAAATAAGTGTGTGTGTGTGTGTGTGTGTGTATGTATGTATATATAGAGAGACATATATATAATGGTATAATATATTCTTGAAGTTTTATTGGGGACTCTAGAAAATATTCAGAAAAAGCTCCCGAACTGTGCTTTATGTTCCCAGAAATGGGGTAAAGCTAATTATAACTAATGTACCTATTTAAAGGTCAGCCTATATTTCATTCAGAGATATTTCTCTAAATAAATACAACAGATTTTATCAAACTTAGCATGTTCTTCTTGAACTCAAATGACACTGTATTTTCCAAGCTATTCTAATAAACTAGCGATTAGTTTTCCCAGCCACTGATAAAAGTATCCAAGCTTATCCAACATGTCCTTGCCTTTCAAGCCATAGTAAGTTCAGTTTTTTTTCAAAAAGAATAACTGAATTTGCCTTTTTTGTATTTATTTTATTGATAAATTGTTTAATGGATTTTTGTATTAATTTAGTGATCCATTGGAGAGTTATAGAGAATTTTTTTTTGAGACAGAGTCTTGCTCTGCCACCTGGGCTAGAGTGCCATGGTGTAATCTTAGCTCAGAGCAACCTCAAACTCCTGGGCTCAAGCAATTCTCCTGCCTCAGCCTCCTGAGTAGCTGGGATTACAGACCTACGCCACTACACCTGGCTAATTTTTCTATTTTTGGTAGAGACAGGGTCTCACTCTTGTTCAGGCTGGTCTTGAACTCCTGACCTCAAGCGATCCTCCTGCCTTGGCCTCCCTGAGTGCAGGATTACAGGTGTGGGCCACCATGCCCAGCCTGCGAATTTTTTTAATCATTTTTTTTTCTGCAAGTTTTAAATTTTAAAATAATTAGCACTTGTGTTCCAAATGTGAAATAGATGCTGAGTATTCAAAGATAAGATCTGATCCCTAAACTAAGTGGCTATAGACACCTAAATACACAGTTATAGTAGTATAATAATTGCTAGGTGTGAAAACAAACAAAAAAGGGTACTTTATCCAAAATTGGAGGTGGTAATGATGAGGAAAGGGGTCAAGGAAAACTTCCTGGAGTGGGAAGACATTACAGATGAAGAACTGGGGAGATGAGCAAAGAGGGAGAGGAAGGAGCATTCTGTGTAGAAGGAGCATCTGAATAAAGACACACATGGTAGAACGTGACGATTTAAAAGAAATACTATATCTGAATGGTTGGAAAAGAGCTCAAGGGCCAGCTGGAGACTTTTGTTTTTTACAAACTAGTAGGGTATTTCTTTAGGGTATGGTAGTCAGAGAAAATAGCATCATGTAATTGTCTATCCTAGTCCTCATTTCTTAGTCCAGAGATATAGAATATTTTTCAAGGATGAAGCTGGTACAAGCTTCTGCATCTTTCAAGAAATCTTTAAAGAGTAAGCATTCTTTATAATTTCTTTTTTAAAATTCTTGCCAAGCTTTTGGATGAAGGTGGTGGGCTAAACACATACCTACTTTCACTCCCACCTAAAATCCAAAAAAAACCAAAAGTAAAGGGATATTTCTTTTTAAAGTCACACTCCACAAAAAGACTAAAAAGAAAAGAAAAGAAGTAAGTCAGGGGAGACTATAACAAGATAATTTTTTTTGGTGGGGGAGCTTAGATCAGGAAGAAAAGCAAGATAATTTTCTTGGAAAGCAGACAGAAGAGCAACAAATGACTGGTAACCCAAGAAAACTGAATCATAACCTATCTGCAGTAAACTTACAATCAATACAATTTATATCACAGAATCTCCGAAATGCTCAGGAAGTAGAGGTACAAGAGAGAGCTAAATAAAATGAGGACAGGTTGAAATTCTGTTTCAGAAGCTTCAGATCATCAGATTTTCTTCCCAACTACTGAAACCAAGTGCCTGCTGTTCTACCATCCAGGTATAAGACTGACGGTTTCTTCTCTAGAAACAGAGGGTTTCTAGACTGGCAGAGACAAGCAACAGTAAAGAGTAAACAGTACTCTATGGAAAATGGATCAATTAAGTAAACATATCCCAATCCTCTTTCCCTAATCTTTGTCCTCCAAGAGGGAGAATGGAGGATCCTTCTTTATTGAATCTGACCAGTCCAAGAAGAAAAAACCTAAAGTTAGTAATATTGACATTCCCTAATTAAGTTGCCCAGCCAGATCACCCTACAGTGAACTTAAACGGTCAACAAACCCCACTCACATTTTATAATCTCTAATCAGCTTTTCAATCCCCTCTCTTAAATATAAGCAGATAATTAAGGATTATTAGATGTCTGAGAAAAATCAAAAGAAAGAATCAAAAACAAATAATTACCTGTAGGAAAAAAAAATGCAACTTGAAGAAAGGATTATGCAGAACAAGCAAATATTAAAAACTAGGGAGAGAGGGGTAGAAGATGCATGGGGAACAATTTCACTTCTATGGTATTGTCCCCAAAAACAATAACCCTAATCTAATCATGAGAAAATATCAGACAAATCTGAATTGAGGGACATTCTATAAAATATTTGACCAGTATTCTTCAAAATTGTCAAGGTCATCAGAAAAAAAAGGAAAGACTAAGAAACTATCACAAATAAGACCAACCCATAAAATAAGCCCTAGCAGGATTTCTAACAATTTGCTCAACATAAGCCCTACCCCGAAAATAAGACCTAGTGATGGGCGTGGCTACTCAGGATATCTACACAATCCATGCATTTCCTTGAGGAGTGGTAAAGAAGACGAGCTGCCCTTCTCATCTGCCCCATGAGAGCTCTAATGCTCAACATGAGAGAAGATTGGAGCCAATGGTTCTAAAGGAAATAGAGTAGCAAGAAATTCAGGATGGAATTTGGGGTTTAGAGAGGTATGATGATGTTCCAGAAGACAACGATTTAACTATATTTGAATAAATGTAGATTGTTGTACCATACTTAAATAACACATCCCCTGAAAATAAGCTCTAGGGTGTCTTCTTGAGGAAAAATAAATATAGGACCCTGTCTTATTTTCGGAGAAACATGGTATGACCATTAAATGTAACGTGGTATCCTGGATTAGCTACTGTAATAGAAAAACGCATAAGCCAAAAAACTGGGGAAATCTGAATGAAGTCCATAGTTTAGCTAATAGCACTATACCAATGTTAATTTCTTAGTTTTGATAAAGGTACTATGGCTATGTAAGATACTAACATTAGTACAGGTATGCAGTAAAGGTTATATGGAAACTCTATGCATTATCTTTGAAACTTTTTTTTTTTTTTTTTTTGAGACAGAGTCTCGCTTTGTTGCCCAGGCTAGAGTGAGTGCCGTGGCGTCAGCCTAGCTCACAGCAACCTCAAACTCCTGGGCTCCAGTGATCCTTCTGCCTCAGCCTCCCGAGTAGCTGGGACTACAGGCATGCGCCACTATGCCCGGCTAATTTTTTATATATATATCAGTTGGCCAATTAATTTCTTTCTATTTATAGTAGAGACGGGGTCTCGCTCTTGCTCAGGCTGGTTTCGAACTCCTGACCTTGAGCAATCCGCCCGCCTCGGCCTCCCAAGAGCTAGGATTACAGGCGTGAGCCACAGCGCCCGGCCTGAAACTTTTTTGTGAGTCTAAAATAACTACCAAAAAAAAGTCTAAAGTCTAAAGGACTATCATTATTATCCTGAAAGAGCTAAAAGAAGATATTACACACATGAAACACAAATGGGATATTTTTTTCTTTCTTTCTTTTTTTTTTGAGGCAGAGTTCACTTTGTTGCCCAGGCTAGAGTGAGTGCCGTGGCATCAGCCTAGTTCACAGCAGCCTCAAACTCCTGGGCTCAAGCAACTCTCCTGCCTCAGCCTCCCGAGTAGCTGGGACTACAGGCATGCGCCACCATGCCCGGCTAATTTTTTCTATATATGTTAGTTGGCCAATCAATTTCTTTCTATTTATAGTAGAGACGGGGTCTCGCCCTTGCTCAGGCTGGTTTTGAACTCCTGACCTCGAGCAATCCACCCGCCTCGGCCTCCCAGAGTGCTAGGATTACAGGCATGAGCCACCGCAGCTGGCCCAAATGGGATATTTTTAAAGATATATTTAAAAAAAAGAATTAGAATGCCTTTCAGACTTAGCAGCAATAACACTGGAGAGGATCGCTTGAGCCCAGGAGTTTGAGGTTGCTGTTAGCTAGGCTGTTGCCACAGCACTCTAGCCTGGGCGACAGAGTGAGACTCTGTCTCAAAAAAACGTTATTAGAAAATAACATATTTTTTGGCCAGGCGCGGTGGCTCATGCCTGTAATCCTAGCACTCTGGGATGCTGAGGTGGGCGGATTGCTCGAGGTCAGGAGTTCGAAACCAGCCTGAGCAAGAGCGAGACCCCGTCTCTACTATAAATAGAAAGAAACTAATTGGCCAACTAATATATATAGAAAAAATTAGCCGGGCATGGTGGCTCATGCCTGTAGTCCCAGCTACTTGGGAGGCTGAGACAGAAGGATCGCTTGAGCCCAGGAGTTTGAGGTTGCTGTGAGCTGGGCTGACGCCAGGGCACTCACTCTAGCCTAGGCAACAAAGTGAGACTCTGTCTCAAAAAAAAAAAAAAAAGAAATTAATTGGCCAACTAATATATAGAGAAAAAATTAGCCAGGCATGGTGGCGCATGCCTGTAGTCCCAGCTACTTGGGAGGCTGAGGCAGGAGGATTGCTTGAGCCCAGGAGTTTGAGGTTGCTGTAAGCTAGGCTGACGCCATGGCACTCTAGCCAGGGCAACAGAGTGAGACTCTTATCTCAAAAAAAAAAAAAAAAAAAAAAAAGGAATATCTGGACCATCTCAGTGTCCTGAGAAGTTTAAAAAACTGGTAAAGAGCGAATAAATGATAAGTACATAGAACACTAACAAAACTGAACACCATCATTAACTCCAGAGAAAGAGTTGTTTAGGAAAGAAAAGTAATCATGGTGTATTATACAACTAAATCCTGTATGACATTCACACATTCATAATAACATAAAGGTATTGATACAACCAAGGTTATAACATAACTAAGTAGTCAGTTGGCAGGGATGGGAAAGGTATATAGTGAGTTTAAGGAAGGAAAGAGAGCCAAATCCTCATTTTCCATAGGAGGACATAAATAGGTAATGCCTAATCGTGAAAAATGAAGATGTAGCAAGATAGGTATGTTATTTACAGACAAAAAGATATACAAAAAAATATATCACCTAAAAGAAATGAAAATGGGAAGCCAGGCATGGTGGCTCACACCTGTAACCCCATCATTTTGGGAGGCTGAGGCTAGAGGATCACTTGAAGGCAAGAGTTCAAGACCAGCCTGGGCAACACAGCAAGACCTCATCTCTACAAAAAAAAAAAAATTTTTTTTTAAATTAACCAGGCTTAAAGCTAGGCATAGTGGCTCATGCCTGTAATCCTACCACTGTTGGGGGTCGAAGCAGGAGGATCATTTGAGCTTAGGAGTTCAAGACCAGCCTGAACAAGAGCAAGACGCCTGTCTCTACTAAAATAGAAAAATTAGCTGGGCATGGTGATGCGCACCTATAGTCCCAGCTACTCAGGAGGCTGAGGCAGGAGGATTGCTTGAGCCCAGGAGTTCAAGGTTGCTGTGAGCTAGGCTGATACCACAGCATTCTAGCCCAGGCAACAGAGCTAGACTCCATCTCTAAATAAATAAATAAATAAATAAATGCAATGGGGGAAAAAATTAACCAGTCATGGCAGCATGTACCTGTAGTCCTAGCTACTTGGGAGGCTGAGCCAGGAAGATTGCTGGAGCCCAGGAGTTCAAGATTACACTGAGCTTTGATGACATCATTGCACTCCAGCTTGGGAGAGAGAATGAGACTCTGTCTCAAAAATAAATAAATAAATAAAAATAAAACAAATGAAAGTGGGAAGGGGCTTAGGACTGTGTTTTTTTTTGTAAACAATCTTATGGAACTATATGACTTTTTAAACTATGTGTATATATAACTTTGATGAAAATAAAAAGGTAAAAGGTCTTCCCATATGTTAAGTAAAAATATCAAAGATGAAGAATGATATGTAAAAAATGTATCATCTGTATAATAAATAGGCAAGAATGGTTGGGGTATATATATGAGTATTTGCTTGAAAATGCATAAAATCACTGGAAGTTTTTAAGAAATTAATAGCATTAAATTTAAATATCTGATAATTATTAAGAAATTACAGGTTGGGCATAGTAGCTCACGCCTGTAATTCTAGCACTCCGGGAGGCTGAGGTGGGGGGATCCCTTGAGGTTAGGAGTTTGAGACCAGGCTAAGCAACAGCAAGAGCCCATCTCTACTAAAAATAGAAAAAATCAGCTGGGTGTGGTGGTATGTGCCTATAGTCCCAGCCACTTGGGAAGGCTGAGGCAGGAGGATCCCTTGAGCCCATGAGTTTAAGGTTGCAGTGAGCTATGATGACACCACTGCACTCCAGCCAGGGTGAGAGAGCCAGACTCTGTCTCAAAAAAAAAAAAAAAAGAAAGAAAGAAAAAAGAAAGAAAGAAATTACAATAACAAATTAATGATACTAGTTTCTTCTTGTATGGAGAACTGGGTAGCTACAAGAGAAAGTTAGAAGGGAGAATGTCACTTTTGAACTTTTAAAATTTTGAACGTGAATGTACTGCTTATGTATTACCAACTGAAGATTTTAAAATAAGTTCAATAAAATAAGTTAAATAAGTTCAATAAAAAGCTTTCCCCAATTAATTCCATGCTATTTGGATCCCTTACCTCATGAGCATTTAGCTAGACAACTGGAATGTTATTCTCTTATTTATTAGTATATGTTACTGTGTAATTGACTCTGTGTTATTTCCTGAACGAGGTGGGGAAGTTATTCTTTCTTTCAATTGTTTTAGAACCACCTTCCCCCAATACCTCACAATGCTGTGTAAACACTACACTGTCATGGACTGTTTCATTAGAATTCAAATGAACATATGAGTTATAAAACTACGAGATATGAACCAAGCATTTATTTCAAATATTATCCTCCAGAAATATTTAGAGGCTTCCAGGTAAAAAGCTGGAATTCAAAAAAGCTTTGTGAATTCAAAAAGTTCTGGGATACATCAATTTATATTCATAACATTATTACATGGAGCAGCATTTAGAGAAAGCCAGAATCATAATTCAAGTGTGTCAGGAACCTTCCCTAGAGTCTCAAGGATAGGAATGTCTTCCTTAAAGAAATACTGATTGAATTTTTTTGCTCCCAAATCCTATGGATATGTTAAGGCATTATACTTTACATTACCTGGCAGAGATCTAGAACTGGAGAGATTTACAGATTGAAGCAGAAATTAATTCCTAACCCTTTTGTGGTTAAGAATCCTATGCAGCTTTAGGAAGACAGTTTTAAATTGAAAATAATTAAGAACTCCCCAAAATTAGTAGCCCATGATGTATTAGATCAATTGGTGAACTACCTACAGTTAGAAATTTTCAACAGGAATATTAGATAAAATATTCTCATGATAAGTGGAAAACTGGACAAGAAAATTCCTTAAGTGCTTTCCAATACTAAATATTTTGTTAAATTCTTGGATTTTGAGATTGAATCATAGAGAAATTAAACAGCTTGCCTCAACAGCACCAGGAATATCACTAAATGTCGAAGCGCAAAACACAACCTAGCTATCCATCTTATACCTGATAAATTTAAAAACTAATCAAGCTCCTATCAACCTATTATCTCCTAACTTGGCATGTGTATAAATATATATGTGTGGGCTGGGTCTGGTGGCTCACACCCGAAATCCTAGCACTTTGGGAGGCTGGAATGGGAGGATCGCCTGAGGCCAGGAGTTCAAGATTAGCCTGGACAATAGCAAGACCCAAGTCTATACAAAAAAAATAAAAGAGTAATTTTTAGAAACTTCATTAATGAACATACGCTCTATTTCTACCATAAGGAATAGCCAAATATTCATAAATGAAGCCTTATACTTCTTGAAAAAGATTCCCCAAAACTGAGTCTGAATGAGTTAATTCAGAATTTTCAAACTTAGTGTTATTTCAAATGAAGATTATTGATATAAGCTTCTTCTATCTGGGATGACCACTTCATAACTACTATTGCCATGCAATTTCCATTTCTAATGTCATGGGATGGTAAACATAATTGTGGTTTCTTATATTAATATAAAGAAGGGTGAGTATGGCATGTTGAAAGGATGAAATGAGCCTAAGTCTCAAATAACATCATTGGAAAACAGGATCATTTGGGGTCACCAAACTTAGGCACTGACCATCCCTGGTTGTTGAAGCTACTTTTCACTTGTCTCCTAAGATCATGAGACTAGACAGCTCAATGGTAGTTTGAATAAGCAACAAATTGGTAAGGGAACTGTGTCATTACAGCATGCTTAACTAATACTGACCAGCTGAACTCATAAGAATTTATGCCCTATTAATCAGATTCATAATTTGTGTAAGTGCTACATCTTTATGACACTATTTGTCATAGTTTCCTATTTAATATCATCTTCAAATAGTCCGTTAGATTCAGGCAAAGTAGTGAATACCGTACATATTCAAGTTTTGTAAAATTAAAGAAACTAAAAAAGTACTTAAGCAATAATCTCTTGGCCGGGCGCTGTGGCTCACACCTGTAATCCTAGCTCTTGGGAGGCCGAGGCGGGCGGATTGCTCAAGGTCAGGAGTTCGAAACCAGCCTGAGCAAGAGCGAGACCCCGTCTCTACTATAAATAGAAAGAAATTAATTGGCCAACTGATATATATATAAAAAATTAGCCGGGCATGGTGGCGCATGCCTGTAGTCCCAGCTACCCGGGAGGCTGAGGCAGAAGGATCACTTGAGCCCAGGAGTTTGAGGTTGCTGTGAGCTAGGCTGACGCCACGGCACTCACTCTAGCCTGGGCAACAAAGCGAGAATCTGTCTCCAAAAAATAAAAAAATAAAAAAAAAAATAATAATCTCTTAAAGCGGAAGATCAGTGAAGACTTCCTTTGAAGATGGAAGTTACTTCAATAGTCAAAAAGTTTTTCAGCCAATGAATGTTTGATGCTTTATCCACTTCTTTGTAATATTATTGTTTTAAGGGTTTCAAAAGATGCTTGATGGATAGCTCCTATATATATATATTTTTTGAGACAGAGTCTCGCTTTGTTGCCCAGGCTACAGTGAGTGCCATGGCATCAGCCTAGTTCACAGCAACATCAAACTCCTAGGCTCAAGCGATCCTACTGCCTCAGTCTTCCCAGTAGCTGGGACTACAGGCATGCACCACCATTCCCAGCTAATTTTTTCTATATATATTAGTTGGCCAATTAATTTCTTTCTATTTATAGTAGAGATGGGGTCTCACTCTTGCTCAGGCTGGTTTTGAACTCCTGACTTCGAGCAATCCGCCCACCTCAGCCTCCTAGAGTGCTAGGATTACAGGCGTGAGCCACCTCGCCTGGCCAGGCAGCTCCTATAATTATTAATCTTTAAGAACATGTTATGGGTTCCATGAATGGACTTCAGAGTTAAAAATTTGAATAAATCCCACAGGCACTGTTTTGCTTCAGATAGAAAAGAGAAGCCACACATCAAAAACCTTACTTTAAAATGTGTATTTTGTTGCCAGTTACTACCCCACACTTCTGTTCACCTGTTCTTCCATTCCTACTTAAAAAGCTCTATTTCTGCCTGTGATCCTAGCACTCTGGGAGGCTGAGGTAGGAGGACTGCTCAAGGTCAGGAATTCGAGAACAGCCTGAGCAAGAGTGAGACCCCCGTCTCTACTAAAAATAGAAAGAAATTAATTGGCCAACTAAACATATATAGAAAAAATTAGCTGGGCATGGTGGTACATGCCGCGAGTCCCAGCTACTCAGGAAGCTGAGGCAGACGGATTGCTTGAGCCCAGGAGTTTGATGTTGCTGTGAGCTAGGCTGACGCCATGGTACTCTAGAATGGGCAACAGAGTGAGACTCTGCCTCAAAAAAAAAAAAAATGTTAGATAATAGTATAACAGTTTATTACAAAAAGATTCTCCCCCACTGGAAATACTAAATTTCAATGTATTATTCCAGTTTTTATTTTAATTTGCTTCTTTCCTCAACCAACACCATTAAGATTTTAGCCATCCTAAAAAAGGAAAAAAAAAAAAATTTAAAGAAAGTAAAACACTAGCCCCGGACCTGTTAAACTAGTCTATGTGACAGGTAAAAAAAAATTTCCTAATTATGAACTGAAACGGGAATAGTGTTACATAGTGATCTACACCTGAACCTGTTCACAGGTGGCTTTCACAATGCCAGTTCTTTGATATTACCTAGTCATCCATCGTCTGAACCATAAATTCATTAAGCAAAATGCCACCATTTCCCAACATTTTAAAAACAATTTTTTTAAGAGACAGACTCTGGCTATGTTGCTCAGGTTGGGCTCAAACTCCTGGGCTCAAGCAATCCTCCCACCTCAGTCTCCTAAACAGCTGAGACTATAGTTTGCACTACCATGCCTGACTCAAAAACAATTTAATCTTATACTTGAGGTATTTCTATTCTGTGCTAGTAAATCAGAACAAAACAAAATTTCTACAATACTAGTAAACACAGGTGGCTTCATAAATTAATACTTTACCTTTGACATCTTTCATATACCCCCACTTTACAATGTTTGTTAATTATTCTTGCGTTCACATCAGTCCTCCTGTTATGCATTCAGTAATACTGAGAAATGAAGAAACTGAGGCAAAAGAAGTGGGTAGAGACTTGCTACTTTGTAGCAAGCAGGCACCTATCTAGACACCAAACCGCAGTCCCACTCTATTAGGCAACAATGCTTTCCTGAAAAGTGCCTGTCAAATAGGGAGCACAGAAACCCGTCCCATCACAGAGATCCAAGGCATCTCCACCAACAAGAGACAAATAAGCTTATTTCTCCCACCTGACGGAGGAGAAACCATGTAACCAAAGAAAGCACTTCTCAATCAGTACTATGGAGTTGGGTGGGGTGGGGTGGGGTGAGGAATGAATGAAACCAGAGAGACAAAAATCAAGGGAGATCAACTTCCAAGACCAAAGACCAGATTACTGGGTTTATTCTGCACATTGGTAAATTAATGAAACACCACTTAGGTAGAAACAGAATCAGGAAGTCCTAGGATCTTTGGATTCCAGTCTTAAACCCCTAAATAAAAATATCTGAAATTAAAGTATTTCCCCTATTTGAGCAGTTATATACTTCTATAAAAATTACAAGGCCTGATTTCTAGAGCTGATTTCAAGTGTCCACTTGCCCATTTCCAAATCCAAAAATAATGTTGGCCATGACCAGGGCAGGACCTTTACACACATTTTCCTCTAAAATGATGAGCCTCACATCACCTTCCTATATCCTAGCTCCAATAGCTTCCCTTGATCAATCAGTATGGCAAATGAGAAGGAAAGAGTAACAACAGGCACGTACATTTACTACGTTCCTCACACAAAACATAATAAAATCTTGGGAGCAGGAACTGGCTAGGGACAACCCGCCTGGCCCTGGCTTTCACCACGATACAAAGACACAGCGAGAGCAAAAGAAGCCCAAGTCTCTGCACCCCACATCTCACTCTGCAAGAGAGAGGAAGAAGACTTTTAATGCAAACAGATCCAAGCCTCAACACACCATCCCACGTGGTCTTCTCACTCTCCCGAGCCCAGGGTCAGAAAGGAGAGGGATCTGGAAGGAATCAGACCACGCCGGGGCTGGACAGGAGGGGCAGGGGGCGAGCTCCAGGCAGACACCCAGTCCCTTCCTAGGGGCCCTGAGCTGTACGCCTGCCAGTTCCGGGATCTGAGCTCCCACCTCCCGAGACCCTAGACTTTTCCATGTCTCTCCAGAAGGGACCTCAAGGCCCCACAGCTGCGGGGAGCGCGGGGCTGCCTAGCACTGGGTCTGGACGGTATGGACCTCGGGCCGCGTGCGGGCAGAGGCTGGGAGGCGGCCCCCCGCCTGCCGCCACCCCTCTCCGGGCCCCATCTTCTCCAGGTCCCCCAGCACAGGTTCTGGGGCGGTCCTCATCTCACCTCAGGGTGGCGGCGTCCGCGGTCGGGCGGTCCCAGAGCTCCTGCGCGGAGGCAGAGCTGGGCGGGAGGAGACGCCGGCAAGACGGGCTATGGCTGACAGGCGCGCAGCTCAGGGCCTGCCCGGCACACGGGGGAGGGGCGGGGCTTCAGGGAGCGGGTCCCGCCCCCGCCCCGCCCCTGCCTCCCACCTCAGCCGGCGAGCCCCATGAGGTGACTACGTCCGGGGTTACTGCAGGCCGTTCACCTCCGACCCGGCTCCGGGCTGCGGCGCGGCAAGCGCGGCGGGGGGGGGGGGGGGGGGGGGGCGAGGCGCGGGTCCTGAGCGCCAGGCAGCAGCCAATGACAAACCGGCGCGGGGCGGGGCGACGTGAGGCGATACCGATGGTCCGAGCGCGGCTCTGCCATTCGGGGCCCAGCGGCCAGAGGGCGGGCCGCGAGCTGCCCCTGGGCAGTCATTGCTTCCCTGGCCCGGCCTCGTGGCCCTTTTCGCCAGAGGCGGAGCCGGGCCAGCCCACCGGCTATAGCTCCAGGCGGAGAGGGGAGTGGTGGAAATGGTCCATTGTGCCTCCCATCAGGGACTGAGGCGCCCCAGCCGCAGAAGGTGAGGGGCCGGGACCAGCTGGCTTGTAGCGTGGGGAAGGGAACCCAGTACCAAGGCGGGCTGAGTTGGGTAAGGCGGTGTGCGGGCCCCGTATGGACCTTATATTGTTTAATACTAACACATTAACAAAAGGTGAGTGTTGCGTCCGTTAGCTGCCCTCATCACACAGGCTCCTTTCCAAGTTAGTGCAAGCTGAGTAATCCCTATTCTGGAACTCCATAACCAGTCCCCTTGCTTTGCTGCTCAGCCTCAAAGCAGCCCACCCCAAAGGAGTTCTAGATGCTGGATCCTGGAGTATTGAGGGGAAGCCTTAAAGTAAGGGAAGCTCAGTGAGAAGGTGAGTGTACCAAAGGACAACAGTCTTCTGCTTGCCCTGAGCAGAGAAAATAGTTGCACTTTAAAGAGTTCCTAACTTCTCAGATTGGAGAGTGCCTCCCATGCTCCACTGTGGTTACACCAAGCCTTTGAGATGAAGCCAACCGATTTCCCTAGTTTTGCCAGTTACTTCATAGCCAGACTTTCATGGTGGCTGTGTGTTGAAAATGAATAGTAACTGGAAGGAGTCCCAACACAATACAACCACTGAGCAAGAACAGAAAGAAAATTGAAAAAAAAATGCACTTGAGAAGAGTAGGGTGAATTCTAAACATTTCCAAGAATTTAATGGAGCACCCAGAGTACTTTCCCAGTCCTTACACAAGCTTGTGATTAAGGCTAGGAGAGATGCCAAAGATGACACCCATTTGGTGGGAAGAAGTTCTATGCCAGGGGGCAAAAAGTGAATAGGGTAGAAATACACACCTCAGGTCAGAAGTTCTTGGGTGAAAGCTGAAACAGGAAGATAGAAAGATTGGTAAACAAGGAACAATATTCATCTAGGAGCCCTCATAATGATACCATTAGGTGGTGGCTTCTCTAAGTTTATGAACCCACTTTTAAAATGCTAGGGAGCCAGGTGTGGCATGTACCTGGAGTCCCAGCTATTTGGGACGCTAAGGCAGGTGGATCACTTGAGGCCAGGAGTTTGGAGCTATAGTGTTCTATGATCATGCCTGTGAACAGCCACTGCACTCCTGTCTGAGCAACATAGCAAGACCTCACCTCTAAAAATAAATGAATAGGCCAGGCATGGTCACTCACACCTGTAATCCTAGCACTCTGGGAGGCCCAGGCAGGCGGATTGCTCAAGGTCAGGAGTTTGAAACCAGCCTGAGCAAGAGCAAGACCCTGTCTCTACTATAAATAGAAAGAAATTAATTGGCCAACTAATATATATATATGGAAAAAATAAGCCGGGCATGGTGGTGCATGCCTGTAGTCCCAGCTGCTCGGGAGGCTGAGGCAGGAGGATTGCTTGAGCCCAGGAGTTTGAGGTTGCTGTGAGCTAGGCTGACACCATGGCACTCACTCTAGCCTCGGCAACAAAGTGAGACTCTGTCTCAAAATAAATAAATAATAAATAAGATAAAATAATGGGGATTGGAAACAGAAATTAGGAAAGATGTGGACTTCATAGAACAGTCATCCATATTTCACAATAACTGTGTCATTGGGATATCTATCAGTTGGACACAGGTAGAAAACTTAAAAAGAAAAAGATAATTGAAAAAGACTTCTGGGTTTAACAAGACTTTTGACTTGACTAAAAAATGGTCTGGGAGGAGGGAGCTTTGCCTCTCCATAACAGTGCTCTCTGAACCTGGCATAAAGGAAGTGACTTTTGAAAAAACTAAAAGCCTTGAGATTGCCTCTTTTATTTTTCTTTTACCTTTCCTAGTTCCTATTAAATAATAGAAACTCTTTCCTCAGGATTCTTTCTTAGTGGTGTTGCTGTTTATCAGCCTTAGGAGCACTACAAAACCAGGGATTTACCCTCAAAAACTGTCCTTATATGAAATTTCAATAAGCCCTTGCATGTACTGCTTTTGATCTCACTGAGCAGTCTAAAGAACTAGCCAGGGAAAGGCCTAATAAAAGAGCTACAGTGAAAGAAAACAAGGGATGAATTAGGATATACCAAGACCACTTACAGAGGACCTAATAATCTAATTGTTATCACCAAATGTTCAGACCACTGGGCAGAGAATGGGAAAAGAGTTGTATCTTTAAGACAGTATACCTGAAATTTCAACAACCCCTACGTGTTGTGTTGTTTGGTGCATGCCATAACCTGCCCATCCCTCCTGTATGTTCTTTAGAGCAGAGCTGCTCCATGAGTTCTTGCCACACACACCATTATATCTGTAAGAGGTGGAGGAGAACCACAGGGTGGAGAGAACTTACTATACAGGACTAACGAGTGGACGAGAAGGGAGTGAGCAGTACATTTCTAGAAGCTGAAACTAGAGGTCTATTATGAGCTAAATTGTACCTCAAAATTCATATGTTGAAGTCCTAACTCCTAGTACCACAGAATGTGAGTGTATTTGGACATGGGGTTTTTAAAAAGGTTATTAAATTAAAATGAGGTTATTAGGGTGGGCTCTAATCTAGTATGACTGGTGTCCTTAGGTGATTAGGAAACAGACACTGAGGGAAGATCCTGTGAAGACACAGGGAGAAGATGGCCATCTACAAGCCAAGGGTTAAAGTCTCAGAAAAAAACTAACCTTGATCTTGGACTTCAAGCCTTCATAACTCTGAGGAAATACATTTCTGTTGTTTAAGCCACTAGTCTGTGGTACTTTGTTATAGGAGCCCTAGAAAACTAATACAAGGTCCCAAGTATCATATTGGGGTCCAGGTTTTTCAAGAAGGTTATATAAAGGTATAAGGGATTTATCCTGAGCATCACAGCTACCTTGCAACCTTAAAGCTGGTCTCTTACCTTACTATGGGTAAAGTCAGAAAAGTAACAGAGGTCCCTGTCTTTAAGGTAATTACAATCTATTTGAGAAGGCAAAACTAACAAACTAAAACACAGTCTCCATCTCGTTCCTTAGCTGATAGCCATGTGAATTTGTAAGAGCCACAGATGAGAAAGGATAAATTCTTAACCAGGGATAAAACCCAGATATACATAAACAGTATGTGTGTCACTGTCCATATATCCCCATTTGACTTCCTGTCCTGGTGTCTGTCTCCCATGGTTACAAATTCCATAAGTAGCAAGGTTAATGATCAACATTTAGGACAACGGATAGAGAAAATATTGTGATGTTATTTCCTGCTGATCCCCAATATTTATACCCTAATCTGGCTTCTAGCACTTGCCATTCTTTTTTTTTTTTTTTTTTTTTTGAGACAGAGTCTTACTCTGTCCCAGGCTAGAGTGCCATGGTGTCAGCCTAGCTCACAGCAACCTCAAACTCCTGGTTTCAAGTGATCCTCCTGCCTCAGCCTCCCAAGTAGCTGGGACTACAGGCATGCACCACCATGCCCGGCTAATTTTTTCTATATATTTTTAGTTGGCCAATTAATTTCTATTTTTTGTTAGAGACGAGGTCTTGCTCTTGCTCAGGCTGGTTTCGAACTCCTGACCTTGAGCGATCTGGCCGCCTGGGCCTCCCAGAGTCCATTCTTATTCTTATTATCCTTATACTTTTGTTTATGCTGGTAGACTTGTCCTTTCTTCCTCCTATTTTTCTGAATCTTTCTAGCCCTTGGAAGTCCCATTTTCTCCAATATTTCTCTTACTTCTTCAGCTTCCACTGATCTCTCTCTCCTCTGAAGTCTTGTAGCAATATGGTCACTACCAATGGTTCAGTATTTAATTAGACTATAATTTTTTGTGTGCATACTAGTTTTAGCTCTCTAGCTAAATTTTAATAATCTTGAAGACAGAGAGTTTTTCCTATAATTTGGTACCTGTCCCACCCTCCCCCAGCTCTTAGAATACGACTAAGTATTTTACTATAGTAAGTGCCTCATTGACTGAAATAAAGGTTAGCTCTGTACCTGAGAGGCCACTCTGCTCCTGGTGTCTGCTTATCCGTCTTCACGTTGTCTCTGGGAGGCAAGGCCTCCAATAAGAATTTAGCTCCTTTGCAGATGGACAGAATTCACCAAGAAAGTCAATGCCTTGCCCAGAATTGCAGCTCCAGTAGTGAGATAAAGGAAAAAGAAGACAGACGTCTTATCTGAACACTATGTCTCTTTGCTCTGGTTAACCATTCAGGTTTGTCCAGAGTTAAGAGCCTGAGGGAACTTCATGCTATAAGGTCAGAAAATGTCCTCAGGAGGCCCCTTTATAAGCCTGGTCCCAATGATGAAAGGTAGGATTGCACAATGATAACAGTGTTTACACTAACGACTCCCCATGGCGTCTTCACATGGACACTAGCGTTTTTCACATGGGTACTTGGGTTTTCACATGGCATGTCAGCTCTCCCTCCCTCTTTATTATCCAATCGTGAACACTTCCAGTCCCCATCTATACTTAGGCCAGTCACCAAATCACTAAATCTTCTTAGCTTGCTTTTTCCATGATACCTCCCATATTTATATAAACTTTCTCCAGGATATAGATATAAAGTTTACAGTTAAAGGGCCCGTTTCTTGAATTTTTTTTTTTTTTTTTTTTTTTTTTTTTTGAGACAGGGTCATTCTGTCACCCTGGCTAGAGTACAGTGGCATTGTAGCTCACTGCAAACCTCAAACTCAAGTGATCTTCTTGCCTCAGTCTCCCCAGTAGCTGGGACTATAGCCATGCATCACCACACTCGACTAATTTTTGTATTTTTTGTAGAGACAAGGTTGCCTGTGTTGCCCAGGCTGATCTCGAACTCCTGACTTGAATCGATCCTCCTGCCTTGCCCTCCCAAAGAGCTGGGATTACAGGCATGAGCCTGGCCATAAAGAGTGGTTTTCTTTAAAGGTAAGAAAATGGACGAGATGACTCATTCAGGTTTTGCCAGTCCTGGGATTCTGACACTTTATGTTGATAAGCTTTAAAACCTACCCATCTCTGACCTAACTTTCCTTTAAACCCATGAAGGTACTCCTGGCAAGTTTATTTCCTGCCCTGCCTTTACCTTCTCTTCAGACTTCTCTAGTATCTCCATTACTCCTGTATCAGACTCAGGTTTTTCCTGCTACATGACATGATTAGCCCTCCACTTGTCTTCTTCAATTACCCTCACACTCTATTGTTGTTATTATTAATATATGTAAAATACAATAAGTAATAAAATACAGCATTAATAATTTTTGTAGAGCCTTTACCATCAAGGAAAATAAGCCATCATTCAACTCCTTGTTATTGTTTTCATTCCTTCAGTCTTAAAATTTTCTTATATATCATATCTTAGATCAGAAAATTTCACAATGTCCCTGTCTTTTTTAAAATCTCACCTCTGGTTAACTTCTGGACCTGCAAGTAGAAAGCTATCTCCCCAAGTCTTATTTATCAGTGGACCTGTTGTGCTGATGTGTGTAATTTTCCTAATGAAAAAAAAAAAGAGGAAGAAAGGATAAAGATAACTAAAAATCAATTAAAAGAAATTATAGCTTAAATCAATGAATGGGATGGCCATAATCAATTGAATAACATAGTTTTGGCGGTGAATACAGGTAAGCAAAACTGAGAACTGATTCTGATGCTTGGTATTGGCAATCTTAGCCAAAGATACCTCAAGAATAGCAGGGACTATACCTGTGCTCTGTATTGTAAGTAGTGTGAGCTCTTTAATCAGATAAACCACACTTTAAATCATGACTGTGTCGCTAATTAGCTCTGTGACCTGAGCAACTGACCCCCTTTCTGAGCCTCAGTTTCCTTATCTATAAAATCAATATATAAACCTGCCTTGTAAGGTGGTGTTTTTAATTAAATGCTATAACCAAAATGTAAAGCTTCTAGCACAGAGCTTGGGACATAGTAGACACACAGAAAATATTATTTTCCCCTTTCTCTCCATGGCTTCAAGCCCCACTTCCTACCAGTGCTTTGCACAAGAACAAAATGCCCTATGGATGCTCACTTGATTCAGGAATTATTATGCTATTAAATCCACTACCTCCGCCTCCAATATTCCCAGGGTAATAGGGCATGTGATCAGGGACCTAGGGATAATCTGAATCTTTACCCTTACTTGGAAGGAGCAAATGACTGTGGCCTGAGCTTCTGAGAACCAACCAAAGGTTGGCACTTGTGAGAGTATGCTGCTGGCCTTGCTCAGGCTCATTGTTGTGCCACACTGGAAAGGCTCTTTGACCCCTTTGGCAAGGATGTGGAACAACAGGAACTTTCATATACTGCAAGAAGGAGTATAAATGGGGACACAACCTCTTAGAAAACAGTTTGGCACTAATTAGTCAAGGTGAACATACACTGCATACCCTATAACTAGCTTCTACTTCTGGATTTATACCCTGGAGAAACTGGAAAATACACAAATGTCTCTTAGTGGTAGAATGGACAAATAAATTATAGTACATTCATACAATGGAATATTATAAAGCAATGAGAATGAACAAGCAATTGCTACATGAAGCAATAGGAATGAATTTTACAAACATAATATTGAGCAAAAAATCCAGACATAAAAAAGTATATAGTGTATGTTTCCTGGTAACAAAAATAGGCAAAACTCATCAGTGGGGGTAAGAATCTGAATAATTACTCCTGATGGTGGGCAGTAACTGGGAGAAGACATAAAAGGAATTTCTGGGATGATGGTTACCAAGGTGTATTCACTTTGTGTTATACATAATAAAAAGTTTACTTTAAAATACATAGAGTTTGATTCTATTTATATAATGTTCAAATGCAGGCAAAATTAAGCAAAATATTTTTAGTGATACATATATAAATAGTTCGTTATTTTTACAAAACATGGAAAAATAATGATTGCAAGAAGGAAAGGAAAATGAACAGAGGGACAAAGATATAAAGAGCTTCTAAGATACTGGCATGTTGGATTTCTTAATTTAGGTGCTGGTTATATGGTATTCACCTTTTCAGTATTATTATTTAAGATATACTTATGTTCTATGTATTTTCCTATATGTATGATATATTCCACAATAACAAAATCAAAGAATAAATCAAAATAGGCCGGGAGCGGTGGCTCACACCTGTAATCCTAGCACTCTGGGAGGCCGAGGCAAGAGGATTGCTCAAGGTCAGGAGTTCGAAACCAGCCTGAGCAAGAGTGAGACACCCATCTCTACCAAAAAAATAGAAAGAAATTAATTGGCCAATTAAAAATATATAGAAAAAATTAGCCGGGCATGGTGGCACATGCCTGTAGTCCCAGCTATTCGGGAGGCTGAGGCAGAAGGATTGCTTGAGCCCAGGAGTTTGAGGTTCCTGTGAGCTAGGCTGACGCCATGGCACTCTAGCCCGGGCAATAGAGCAAGACTCTTCTCAAAAAAAAAAAAAAAAAAAAAAAAGAATAAATCAAAACAAATTAACAAAAAGCATATACCCATAAAAAAAACAAACAAAAAAGAGTAGCACAATATAGAGGTAAGATGATAATTTTAGAGCTGTAAGAGACCTTGGAAGCCATCTTATACAAGTGTCTCATTAAAGAAACTGAAATAGAGGTCCAGAGAAGTTAAACGACTAGCTCTAAGTGATTCAGTCAATTACCAAGCCTAATCTAGAGCCTAGGTAGGCCTCCTGCCTTCCTTCCAAGTACTCTTCCTACAGACCCACCCTGATTCAGTCCTAGTTTCCCACTCTCTTCCAGAGAGAGGTCATATCTCTAAACTGCATACATCATAAAACTCACTTATGTTATAGTTTTTTTTCCCTCCTAAATTTGATGTTTTTGTGGTGGGAAAAAGAGACCAGAAAAGATATCCTCTACTCCACAGATATTCCAAACACTTAAAAAGCCAGTCAAAATATCTAGAAGTAGAAAAATAGACCCAGAACTATTTCTCTATTCCTAGATATTTTGACTTGTTAACTGTAGCTCTCCCACTTCTCTGTACCTAACAATATGGCCTACTCCAATATGCAGGCTGACTTCTGGAGCTCCAAGTCATGAATGAAAAGGTTAAGTTGATAAAAGAAAACTCTCCCACTTCATCTTTACCCAAGCACAAGGTCTCTTTTGGGAAAAGTGAGCTCTTCTGCCACCTTGTGACAGACGGTGAGAATAGCGAGCCCTGCAGATCTATTCCTGTTCCTGCTCCAAGGTGGCAGCACTGTAATGTACCATCTAAGGACTTATCTACAGAAAATTACAAATAGAGCAAGGCAGGGAAGGGTCAGATACTGCAGGGGAGCAGAGAATCATGTAATCATGTTAAGGAATAGTAAGAAAAACCATAAAACCCAAGGAAGGCAATGGAGCCCCTTTATGCCACCCTAACCACCTCCGGTGCTAAGAGAATCAGGGAAAAAGGAGTAAGGAATAGGACCAATAAAAGATTTGCTCTAAACTAATAAAAATGTGAGACACTTAAGTTTCTTCTAGTCAGTAGCCTCGCTGCTCTCTTTCACAAGAAAACTTCTTTAAAAAGTTATCTATACTTCTTTACCTCCAATGCCCTCTCAACTCCTACTTCCACCCCTTCACTGGAACCACTCCTACAAAATTGCCAAATCCAGTGTATATTCTGTCCTCATTATCCACAGTCTCTCAGCTTCTGATCACCTGACCACTCTTTCCTTGAAATACTTTCCTCTCCTGGCTCCTGTGACATCCACTCTCCTAGTCTCCTTTATTCATTAGAACTTACTTCCTCAGGAAAGTCTTTGCTGCCTGCTCTACTTAAAGTGGCCTCTGCCAATAATCCTTCACCTCATCATCCTGTGTGTTTCTTTACAGCAACTATCACGATTTTTAGTTAACTTATTTATTTGTATATTATTATTAGCCCTTCTGTGCTAGTTTATTTTTCGACCGTGTTTATTGTCTGCTTTCTATCGTTTCCTGAGAACACAGACTTTGTCCCTTGTCTTGTCTTTCTCTCGATCCTTTGTCTTGCTCACTGCTGGAATAGTGCCTGGTGCAGAGTAGTCACTCAGTAAATACTTAATGAATGAAAGAATGCAAGGCATTGGAGCTAGATCCACAAAACTTCCTCTCTTCCTTCCACATTTCAGACAACATGTTATCCTTTGGTGACATCGCTTCCCTTTATGTTCCCCCCTGCCCAAGACTTCCTTTGGTACTCATTTTAGCCAGATTTCAAGCTGCAGTCAAGTGTTAGCAAACAAGGTGGTATTTAAATTAGGATTTAATTCAAATCTCATAAGCTCCCTCATGGAAAGTCCCTTGAACCAAGCTCCCTTTATATTATTATCAATCATAGTTTCAGCCTTCAGAACCCTCTCGTGCATAGGTAAACCCACGTTGGTTCCAATACAGTATATTTTCAGTGGGTAGAAAGACTACAGAGGCTCTGGACTTAGTCAAAGATCTAGAAAGATCTTCATTTCTTTTTTAGGATCCAACTGGCTATCCCATCACAAAGTCTATAGAGTATTACACTAGATGTATACTCTTTTTATTTTATTTTTTTGAGACACAGTCTTGCTCTGTTGCCCTGGTACAGTGCAATGGCATCACTATAGCTCACTGCAATTTCCAATTCCTGGGCTCAAACAATCCTCCTGCCTCAGTCTCCTGGGTAGCTGGGACTGTAGGCACGAGCCATGATGCTCAACCAATTTTTCTATCTTTTCAGTAGAGACAGGGTCTTGCTGTTGCTCAGGCTGGTCTTGAACTCCTGAGCTTAAGCAATCCTCCCATCTCAGCCTCCCAGAGTACTAGGATTACAGGCATGAGTCACTGTACCCATGCCCATGAGATGTAAACTCTTTACTAAAAAATACAATTTTGGACAAATCTTCAACAACGGTTATCTGTCTACGAAAACATTCCCAAAATACAGACAGTACCACTCATCTACCTCTTTCTAACAACCTCTCAGCCTAGTAGTCATAGGAATGTTGTCTATCCACACTCACTTTACTATTTAGGAATGTGAAAATGTGCAAAACCCTATAGGTATGTTTGTGCTAATGTTAAGTTTATGTGTATAACTGTGGATGAATTCTAGTGGTCATCTGGTCAGGACTCAATTAGAGAAGAGAAAATTAAGATCCCGAGAAGTCAAGTAATTTTCCCAGGGTGATACAGTTAATAACAGGTCCTGTACTAGTAGTCACTTCTACTAATTTCTAGTCCTTGTTTCCTGCTCTATTCTAGAAATTATATTCCTTAATAGAAATCACCACATCTCTTTGTTATTATGTAAACCTATGTGCCTGTGTCAGTGAGCATGCATGTGAATGTCTACATGTCTACGTGTCTATCTGCAAGTATTTGTAAAGCATATCGCTGGGTGTTTATGCCTTTCTGCTAGAGAAACCTCTAGATAATTACATTTCTTTATGTCGGCACCAGCACAGAAGTCAGAAGAAGACCTTCTGAGTCAATCATTAATAAGCACTCTTGGCCCTTTGTCCAATCAGCTCTATTCTTGGGTCTTCAGGAAATGGGGCCAAATAATCAGGGTGGAACCAGAGTCTCCCAGGGTCAAACTTGGTTCCAGGGCAGTGAAAGCAACTAGAGATAAGGCTTTAAGAGGCAGTGACAGATCAGTAGTGGCTTGTCTCTGCAATGAGCATGTGCTCAAGCTAACATGGATACCATCTTGGTCTTCAGCCTAATCATTACATCCTATGATGCCAACAAGAAAGGTAAGTACTTCTCTAGCCTAATGTCCTGGAGAATACAAAGACAGGCCTGGAAAGCATTGGGGGTCTTTCTCACCAGATAGAGATATAGCTGATATCCAGCAAGCAATACTTTCTGGAAGTACTCCCATGCTATCCTTTCCTGTCTAAGTAGGACTACAATTTATTCAACCCAGAGAGATAGCTAAAGATAGTGTGAAGAGGATGAGACATCTTCAGAGAATATGATGCATTCTTTTGTCTTGTTCATGTAACTAACATTAAAAGTCCTTATGCTGTTAGATGGCTTTCTTTTCTACAGGGTACTCTCATAGTTTCAGTATTGTCATCACCTCAGACTCCCAAATTCACAACCCCTGATAATATGTTGCCTTTGTTTTTAAGGTAGTACATCCAAATAGTTAGATGGCAATGTTCTTGGGTGGGGACAGCTGAGGGAAGGAGTGATAAGGGGGTGGAGTGGCACCATTTGCTGCTCTTTGGTAACTGTTTATTTAAAACATGATTTTTCCCAGCCTGAGCAAGAGTGAGACCCTGTCTCTACTATAAATAGAAAGAAATTAATTGGTCAACTAAACATATATAGAAAAACTTAGCCGCGCATGGTGGCGCATGCCTGTAGTCCCAGCTACTCGGGAGGCTGAGGCAGGAGGATCGCTTGAGCCCAGGAGTTTGAGGTTGCTGTGAGCTAGGCTGACGCCATGGCACTCACTCTAGCCTGGGCAACAAAGGGAGACTCTGTCTCAAAAAAAAAAACATGATTTTTCAAATTTTCCTAAACATTTCATCTCTAAAATTAGCTAATCAGAGTTAAGGCCAAATACCATAAGGTGCAGTAGTAACAAAGTTAACAAATTAATTCACAACAGCCTGTGAACCATGTGCCAAAAAGCAGAAATAACTATGACCTATGGTTCTACAGAAACCTATAGAGAGATACCTTGTTTAAGGTTCGACTAAATCAGTTTTCAAAAGTTTTCTTTAATACAAGAAGGCAAATAGAACAGGAGGGAGGAGAGAAAATAAGCAGGTATACATATTTTACCTTATGTTAAAGGTAATGAGTTGGTTAGTCTTTCATTAGCTTTGTAACTTAACTTTATTTCACCTTTCTTTCTTCTAAAGGTAATGGATTAGTACTCAGAATTTGTTATACTAGGCTAACTCCTACTTGTACGTATTTGGCTGTGATTTTTTAAAGTCTTTTTAGGGAGTGCTTGATCTCCTCAGTTGCAAGTTTTATGAGCAAGAACTGCATTCTATTGCATCTTCCCCTCCAGTGCCCAGAATTCTAAAGAGTAAGTACCCAGTAAATTCTGACCTTCACCCCCTACCCCCACCAGACCTCAGAGATAGCAGTTGCCAAGTGGAACAGCTGCCTGAGCTCTTCCCAAAGGATGTGCCAAGCATCAGGGATTTGCTAACACAAGGTAGGGAATGGGCCCTTTCTGGAAAATCATGTTGCCATTCCAAGAAATTTTTATCTTTAAAAGACACCTTATCTGCTTGCTTCCTAGCCCATATCTCAAATATCCTATTTTAGAGATATGTATCCCCCCCAGGAGGCTTTTTGAAAACCAATTTTTTCATTAACTATTACCTAAGGCATGCCTATATAAATCAAACAGATGGAGATAAAGTAGGAGGCAGCACTTAATCCTCTGTGCATTAAAGAAAACAATCTATGAACATTTCTCTGTGCTGAATTTACTGCAGTCACCTATCTTCATGACACCCCTCGCAGGAAGGAAGAAAGGCAGGACTTGTATATTTAGTACCATGAACATATACTAAGGAAAAAGTAAACTATAAAGAGGAAACATGTAGCAGTGGAATTTAACAGTGGTCAGGAATGGAAATGGGTTACCTCGGCACCATTCAGATCAAGAATTACCTTCATTTTTCTGTCTGGCTTTTCTCCTTCTAGAAACTCACACAGAAATCAAAAGGGCAACATTCATCCAAAATCAGACTGTGGCTACTCTGCAGTGCCTTGCTTCTGAGAACAAAGTGAAAGTCAACCTTGTGTATTTGGAGAGAAAGCCAAAGGTTAAGCATATTCTAAAGAACCTACAAGTCATTGCTGTTTCCCACAGAAACAACTCTGCCTCCCCAAGCTGTCACCTAACCCTTACATCCAAGTTTCAGACTGGATCCCTTCTAACAGGCAAAGGTGAGATTGGAAAAGGAGATGGAGGTAGGCACTAACTTTTAGTTGATGTGCTTGAAGGCAGCTGGAGCGTATTAGCAGCTAAAGCCACAAGGAAATGGATCATCCCTACCTTGGACAAATCTATGTTCTCTCTGAGAATCAGTTTTCTAATATCTAAGGTCCCTTCTAGCCCTGATATACTGTGATTTTCATACGATCTCCATTTCTGAAGGATCTTATTTTGACAGTTTTTTAAAATTTTCTTTGTTTAGAATGCACACAGTAAAATATTCAAACAGCACAGATTTATAGTGAAAACTAAATCTCCCTCCTACTCCTGTCTCTCAATCCTGTAGTTCTCTATCCCTGAGAGAACCACTATTACCAACTTTCTATATTTCCGGCTGGGCGCGGTGGCTCACGCCTGTAATCCTAGCACTCTGGGAGGCTGAGGCGGACAGATTGCTCGAGGTCAGGAGTTCGAAACCAGCCTGAGCAAGCGCAAGACCCTGTCTCTACTATAAATAGAAATTAATTGGACAACTAATATATAGAGAAAAAATTAGCCAGGCATGGTGGTGCATGCCTGTAGTCCCAGCTACTGGGGAGGCTGAGGCAGCAGGATTGCTTGAGCCCAGGAGTTTGAAGTTGCTGTGAGCTAGGCTGACGCCACGACACTCACTCTAGCCTGGGCAACAAAGCGAGACTCTATCTCAAAAAAAAAAAACAAAAAACAAAAAAACTTTCTATATTTCCTTTCAGAAATACTCTAAGCACATACAAATCTTAAAGACATAAATGATAGCATACTATATACATTGTTCTGCACCTTGCTTTTTCCACTTAGCAACATATCTTATGGGTTGTTCAGTATCAATATGTATATATCTACCTCATTCTTTTTCTTTTCTTCCTCTCCTCTCCTCTCCTCTCCTCTCCTCTCCTCTCCTCTCCTCTCCTCTCCTCTCCTCTCTTCTTTTCTTTTCTTGACAGGATCTTACTCGATCACCCAGGCTAGAGTGCAGTGGTGTCATCATAGCTCACTGCAACCTCAAACTCCTGGGCTCAAGTGATCCTCCTACCTCAGCCTCCTGAGTAGCTGGGACTACAGGTGCACACTACCACAGCTGGCTATTTTTTTTCTATTTTTGGTAGAGATGGGGTCTTGTTCTTGCTCAGGCTAGTCTCAGGTTCCTGGCCTCAAGCAATCTTCCCTATCTATCTCATTCTTTCTTTTTAACAGTTGTACAGTATTCCATTGTATGGATCTAATTTATCCTACTAGTCCTTTGTTGACAGATATTTTGGTAGTTTCCAATCTTTTGCAAATACAAACAATGCTGCAAACAATGACTTTATACATTCTTCTTGTATACCTCCAATTTATCAATAAGATAAATTCCAAGAAGCAGGACTGCTGTGTCAAAGGTTTGATAGATATTGCTAAATTATCCTCCATAGGGGTGTTCCATTTTGCATTCCTACTCACACTGTGAGAATGCCTGTTCCCCCCCAGCTGCTGGGCAGTGGTTCTTGACCTCAGCCTTAAGTTTCCCTTGCTTCTGCCTTCCTTTCCTACTCTCACCCATTCTTTTTGTCAAATAATTTCTGATCAATAGATTGGTATAGACAATTCCCCTTTACGTACGGGCAGTCCCCTAGATGCTATTGCCATACTGCTGGAAAAATAAAATAACACTTGACACTGTCAGAGAAACTGTGTGTTCACAAGCAGAATAATGGGGAAAAAACTTTAAAAACTAGACTAGAGATTGGGAAATAAGTGGCCAGGCTCTCAGGATGTGGCCCCAGTACAGTAAATTATATATTCTCATGTGACTTGAATGTTTAGTTCACTTTATTATACTTTCTAAAATTCCAAAGTAATGATTTCTATGGAAAAAGGAAAAAAAACCTCTTAAAAACTCAAAAGCCTCTGGCAAGGTTTTGGGCTTTCAGTCACTCAACATTAATGAAAAGTAATTCGATCAAATAGTTCCTCTTAAGATATGACACCCTGCTTGACTCAGTGGCAGTTGTGACAGAGAATAGTGGACTTAAGTTATTTTGGAGTCTGGAGCAGTCTGGACAGAGTGAATACAGTGCTATGCATTGTGGGACTTAGGGCATTTAAGGGCATTAGCTCTTAGAAATTTGGGACAAGAAAAACTGAGAGGTTAAGGAAGAGGAGAGATGCCAAAGATCATCTGACCTCATTTAAAATTTTGCCTTTAGCTAGTCTTCCAAGAAAAAAGGAAGAAATTCTTCCTTTTTCCTACATGAAATGGGGGTTGGTTCCCACATCTAGAACTTAAGCTACTACACTGTACTATTTGAGCCATGCAAAGAGACTAAAGGGATGTTTGTGGATTAGTTTGGTGATATAGTCATCATTCACCATACAAGTCTATGAAACCACAATGATGAATTCTAAACAACTGATTTATAAATGGACTTTTGAGACAAAACCCCTTTTATAAGTTTGAAACTGCCTATTTTGAATTTAAACATACATTGAATACCAGGATATGACAGATCCCAAAAAGTTAGAAAAGTTACCAAAAAAATTACCCCCAAAAATTAGGTAAGTGGTCAAATTTACAAGGTCATAAATAGATGCCCCATGAGGTTATCACACTATGGATGAGATAGTCTGCATAGGAGATGTCCCAGAAACAGGCAGAAGACAGTTTATGAAAATGTCCTCAGAGTAAAGTAGGAATTTGATGCTGTAAAGATGAAAATGTTCTGCAACACAGATGGTCATCAGAAATAATATGGAACATAGAAAAAAGTTAGATTGGGATTGTTTGTTACTGTTTATGGAATCTGGCCAAGGAAAAGACCCCATATTATACAAATATTTTGAAATTTCCTTCTGGCACAGAAAGATAACTCATTAGGTCTTCTCTCTCTGTCTTTTTTGTTGTTGTTGTTAAGAGACAGGGTCTGGCTCTGTCACCCAGGCTGTGGCACAATCATAGCTCCCTGTAATCTCTAACTCCTGGGCTTAAGTGATCCTCCCACCTTAGCCTCCTGAACAGCTAGAACTACAGGTGCCCAACACCATGCCCAGCTAATTTAAAAAATTTTTTGTAGAGATAGGGTCTCACTATGTTGCCCAGGCTGGTCTGAACTCCTGGCCTCAAATAATCCTCCCATCTCTGCCTCCCAAAGTGCTGGGATTACAGGTGTGAGCCTAGTCACATTAGGTCTTTATCATTTATGATATAGTTTACACCGTCTAGATCCTACTGTTAGATTCTATGTTAATCAAGAAACTTTCTAATTATGAATTAAGTTTCACAGGAACCTGTATCTTTAGAATAGGGTACCAAGAAGAGCAAAATGTCCGATCTGATACATTTGACAGATATAGCCCCCTACGTAAATTTTTTAAATGTCATTTTAGTATACAGATTAGCTTTTTGGAATTTGATTAGCGTAAACCAATTTCAAAGGTCTGACTATCCCATGTGAAACTGTGGGTATAGGAGATATAATATCAAACTAGTGTTTCTTCTGATATTAATTATTACTTTTTTTTTTTTTCTGAGACACAGTCTCACTCTGTTGCCTGGGCTAGAGTGCCATGGCATCAGCCTAGCTCACAGCAACCTCAAACTCCTGGGCTTGAGCAACCCTACTGCCTCAGCCTCCCGAGTAGCTGGGACTACAGGCATGCACCACCATGCCTGGCTAATTTATATATATATATATATATATATATATATATATATATATATATATATATATATATATAGAGAGAGAGAGAGAGAGAGAGAGAGAGAGAGAGAGAGAGAGAGAGAGAGATTTTTTTAGTTGTCCAGCTAATTTTTATTTTTTTTAGTAGAGATGGGGTCTCACTCTTACTCAGGCTGGTCTTGAACTCCTGAGCACAAACCATCCACGAGCCTTGGTCTCCCAGAGTGCTAGGATTAAAGGTGTGAGCCACCACATCCAGCTTAATTATTACTTTTGACAAATTAATTTCTACACAGCTCAGTTTCTACAGCTACAAATGGGAATGAAGTGTTTATATTTACAAACTTGTTCCATCTTGATGCTCAGTTGCCTAGCAGACAAGACCTGAAAGAGATGAGTTGCTAACATGGCTGGACATTAATTTAGAAGCTAGGTAGAACTGAAAATATTTCACAATGACAGATGAAGCCTATTTAGTAGACTTTGAAGTAGTAGTTCCCAGGAGGTAGGCAGACATGCGACGTTGAAATACCATTACCCCTGTGGCTAGAGGGAAGAGTTCTTCTACTATGTTTCCCTCCTCTTTCAGTCATAATAGTTTGCAATGTGTTTTCACATGTGCTCTCTCATTTTTATTTGTTTCTGATCTTCATAACAGCTCTGCGAAATAGGTAGACCACGTTTTATTTTATCATAGCCATCTTACAGATAGGGAAACCAAAACTCAGAGAATTTATGTGACTTGTCCAAAGTGAGATTTGTTTATCTTCATCTCATCAGTCTCATAACTATGTACATATCACTTCAGAGAACTGACTGGCACTGTGCTGAAAATTTCCTTGTTTTTTCTTTTAAACCTGTTGATTTTATGTCAGTCTCTGCCTATCTTTGCCAACACTGTCTTCCTGATTAAACTGAAATCAGGGACTACTTCTTCCCTTGTAATTTCATGTACACTGCCTGGTGTTGTCACTGGTCTCTGTAGGAAAGAACTATCATTTTCACATGGACTTAATTAACAGATTAACTGCCATGTGAGTTGTATTTAATTCATGCTAGTTTTGAGCCCAGGGCCTGTGAAGTAACTCACACATCTCTTCACCTTGGGAGCTATGTGAACTATATTTTAAGTTGCATATAACTCATGCACAGAAAACAATTTAAAAAGCCACAAATTTTTCATTAAATTAGAAAGGATTGTTTTGTTTTCAAAGTTTTTATTGTATTTTTGTAATAAAATGCTGTGGCCCCAAGGAAAAATTCCTTTTCTAGTGTGGCAGTCAATGTGTTAAGACATGGAAGAGTAATTTAGAAAAGTCATTGGGCATGGTGGCTCATGCCTGTAATCCCAACACTTTGGGAGGCTGAGGGGGAAGGACTGCGAGGCCAAGAGTTTGAGACCAGCCTGGACAATAAAGTGAGACCTTGTCTCTACAAAAAAAATTTTTAAAACATTAGTTAGGCATGGTGGCACACACCTGTAGTCCCAGCTACTGGGACGCCTGAGGCAATGGGATTACTTGAGCCCAGGAGTTCAAGGATGCAGTAAGCTATTATCACACTACTGCACTCCAGTTTGTGCAACAGAATAAGCATCTATCAAAAGGGCCAGGCGCAGTGGCTCACGCCGTAATCCTAGCACTCTGGGAGGCCGAGGCAGGCGGATTGCTCAAGGTCAGGAGTTTGAAACCAGCCTGAGCAAGAGCGAGACTCCATCTCTACTATAAATAGAAAGAAATTAATTGGCCAACTAATATATATAGAAAAAATTAGCTGGGCACGGTGGCACATGCCTGTAGTCCCAGCTACTGGGGAGGCTGAGGCAGCAGGATTGCTTGAGCCCAGGAGTTTGAGGTTGCTGTGAGCTAGGCTGATGCCACGGCATTCACTATAGCCTGGGCAACAAAGCGAGACTCTGTCTCAAAAAAAAAAAAAAAGAGTCTATCAAAAGAAAGAAAGGATAGTGAGTGAGATGTGCACCATCTGGGGGATGGTCATGATGGAGACTCAGACTTTTGGGGGGAGGGGGGGAAATGGGCATTTATTGAAACCTTAAAATCTGTACCCCCATAATATACCAAAATAAAAAAAATAATTAAAAAAAAAAAAAGAAAGAAAGGAAGAAGAAAGAAAAGATCAAGTAGAACTTACAGACCTTAATTTAATAAGCAGTGATATGAGACCCTAAATATGGACCATGAACCACTGTCTGAATTGGATTAGATCAACTCTAGAGGTGAGTAAAGTTAGTTCCAGACTACAACCAAAATCCGTCTACTTCTCATCATTTCCACTGCTGGTGTTAATCACATCGTTTCTCATCTGGATTTCTGCAATAGCCTCCTAAGAGGGTTACCCTGCTTCTATCTTTGCCCACCACTAGCCCATTCCCAACACAGTAGCCCAGTAATTATTTAAAACTAAAGCTATATCCTGCCACTTCTCTGCTCAAAACCTTGCAACGGATCCCCATTCCAATCACAATAAAAACCAAATTCCTTGAACTGGCCTACAAGGCCTTAAATAATATGGGACTATTTCCTGTAGATTCTCATCTCCTACAATTGTTCCCCTTGCTCACTCCACTCCAGTCTCACTGGTTTCCTTGCTACTCCTCTAAAACTGTCATATGCCAGACACACTCTGCCCCAGGGACTTTACCCTCTGCCTAGGTCACTACTTCCCCAGGCATCTGCTTGCCTAATCTCCTTACTTCCTTCAAGTCTTGGCTCAATTCTCACCTTCTCACTGAGCCTATACTTCAGGTTGCTCATCCACATCCCTCAGACTACTCCCTTACTTAGCTCTATTTTTAAATTTTTAGCAGTACTTATCCACTTCTAATATACCATGAAATTTGTTATACTTACTGTTGTCTGCTTCTCCCTGCCTGCCCCCAGCCCTTCCTCCTCTTTGCCTACTCCCTTGCTAGAATGTATCCAACTGATACATACAAAATATGAAAGCATAATGAGACACCAGGGTTGAAAGAAAAAAAAAAGAAAAACAAAATACTAAAGCAGTGCCTGGCACATAAGTCTTGCTTTGTTGCCCAGGGTGGAGTGCAGTGGTGTCATCATAGCTCACTGCAGCCTCAAACACCTGGGCTCAAGTGATCCTCCTCCCCAGTCGCTAGGACTACAGGTGTGCACCACCACACCCATCTAATTTTTTAATTTTTTGTAAAGGGGGGGGTCTCTGTTGGTCTATGTTGCCAGGCTAGTCATAAACTCCTGGCCTCCAGCAATCCTCCTGCCTCGGCCTTCCAAAGTGCTGGGATTGTAGGTGTGAGCCACTGTGCCCAGCATAGATATTCTTCTTTTCTTTATTTTTTGGAGGCAAAGCCTCCCTATGTCACCCTAGTTAGGGTATAGTGGCATTATCATAGCTCACTGCAACCTCAAACTCCTGGACTCAAGCTATCCTCCTGCCTCAGTCTCCCGAGTAACTGGGACTACAGGTGTGCACCACCACACCTGGCTAATTTTTTCTATTTTTGGTAGAGGCGAGGTCTTGCTTTTGCTCAGGCTTAGATACTCATTTATAAACATTTGAAGAATGAATGAAATTGAGGAGTGTATGAAGCTGGATAGACTTTCCTTCTTTCAACTCTTCCTGCTTTCCCTAATCCCCTCTCAGAGTAGTTTACTTAGACTCCACTGGACCGACTTCCAGCAGTCATTCAGGCAAGTTATATTTCACGTTCTTCCTCGGACTTTGGAGCCACCTTTTTTAAAAGAAGGAAATGTTCAACAATGTTACGCCCTCCATCTTTATTGTTATTATGGCCTTAAGAATGATAGGCAAATGAGATACGGTCTACTCTTTCACTTTGATGCTATGTTAGGCAAAAGTTCCGTGAGGATTTAATCCATATATCTTATTAGTATCTCTATCCTCATTTATTCTTGGCATTATTTTGTGCTCACACCCTAAACCTATGGACAGACAGGTCAATGGAGCCACAATTAGAAGTTTAATATCAACTGGGTAGAGACAGAGTTTAGTGGGGTAAAGTAAGACAGGATAACATTTCTCCTAAAGCTGTGTACTCTCATTGTTTCTTTCTTGTTTTATAGCTTTTTTACCAGGGATCTCCCAATGTAAGGTCTATCCAGTGATCGGGGCTTCATCAGAGACTTTTTCCACCTCTACCAATTCCATTACTCCTGGGAATACAGAAGGAGAGAAAACTACAAGTATTGGTAATTTTTCTAGCCCCTTGAAAGAACAAGGTACAGAATAAATAGGAGTAAAACAAGACCAGAAATAAAAAGAAACATCTTTAGCCCCAATATTAGTCTGGGTCTCCTAGGATTTTCCTGGAGGTTACAGAGTTTATATTAGAAAACCATTCCATTTCTTATGGAAAAAGTCAGCTTCTCTATAAAGAAGATCTCAGAAATGTTTACAGTTTGACAACATCAATTGATCCTTTACCTCCATGCAAATGAGCTCATCTCATATCCAGATTTGGAGATAGAATAAATCATATTCATGTGGTAGGTAATTCTAGTCATTGCATTATAGATGGACACTATTTCAATACCATTGTATTTCAACAGTAGTTGTAACAGTAGTGACACCAAGAAAGTGCATGTTTTCATTTTCACTGTTTTTAGAAATAGTCCTCCCTAAATTGACCAGGACTCAAATTCTACAAGATTCTAGTTTGGGTTACAGCTCAGCTCTTACCAGGGGAAAAGTAAATATGAGATCAGTAATAACAAGATACGTATGAAGGCCGGGCGCTGTGGCTCACGCCTGTAATCCTAGCTCTTGGGAGGCCGAGGCGGGCGGATTGCTCAAGGTCAGGAGTTCAAAACCAGCCTGAGCAAGAGCGAGACCCCGTCTCTACTATAAACAGAAAGAAATTAATTGGCCAACTGATATATATATATAAAAAATTAGCCGGGCATAGTGGCACATGCCTGTAGTCCCAGCTACTCGGGAGGCTGAGGCAGAAGGATCACTCGAGCCCAGGAGTTTGAGGTTGCTGTGAGCTAGGCTGACGCCACGGCACTCACTCTAGCCTGGACAACAAAGTGAGACTCTGTCTCAAAAAAAAAAAAAAAAAAAGATACGTATGAGCTACTTGCCACCAGATTTGGCTTATGACCCAGAAGCAATGCCAATTCACATTTGCTGCTCCTATCCCCCACTAAAGCCAAGGGAAGCATAGGAAAGGTTATTTTCTAATCCCACAAAATCTGTCAGAGTAGAAAGGTAGGAACCCCGAGAGGGTTGATAGTGAAAATTACATTTAAACTCCTTGTATACCCGAGCCTTTTCTTCCTCTGAGAGCAGTGTAAGAATCAGCCCTACATGATTATGAAAAATCCCCAATTCCAGGGAAGGTGACTCGTTGAGAACAGGCTGCAAAAGAGGTTACAGCAGATCCTATGATGCCCACCCCACTACTGATTCTGAGTTTGAATTGGAAATTCAGCCTCTGCCTCTGGGTCAGGCTGTGCCCTAATATTAGTCTTCTGAGACAGCAGAACTTCAAGTCAAAGGGTCAATCTCTTCCCTCTCTTAAATTCTCTTTTCTCCCTCTTCCACTCATCTCTTTCCTTTAGACACAGATGAGAACCTAGAGAAGAGGAAGAAATGGAGTATTGTGGTCAAATTTCTGATTGCTGTCACATTGTTGCTCAGTGGAGTCGCCATTATAATATTTGTAATTTTTGAAGTCCCATGTCCTGTAAGTTTGCTAATGTTTTGGGTCCTTGACCTTGATCTATAAAGACTTCCTTCTGTTCCAGAGGCAGCTTGGCATAATCAGAAAAGCACAGACTTTGGAGTTTGGACAGATCTGCCACTCATACTCACTAGCTGAGTGGTTTTGGAAAAGTTGCTGAATTTTCCAACCTTAGTTGCCTTATCTGTAAAATAGGTATCATGATATTCACTTCTTATGGTAATTGTGAAGGTTGGGATACTGTGTAAAAGGTGCCTAGCACATAGGAGGTACTCATTAAATGCAAGTTCCTTTCCTCTGCTATACTTGACATTCTCTAGGAAGGATATAACCAATAGGCCTGAATATTTTCATTAGAATAGATGATTTCCTTTAAATTGCCTGACAGGTTTGGAAGATAATCAAATGCTTACAGGCCACTTGAAGTTAATACTAGTCATTTTCTCTCTTCAGTGTCAATGCTTAGGAGCCAGGAAGCTGTGCCAATGCCAGTGGTGGTGGAGAAAGCCAAAGAAAGGAGGCCAGAAACCTGGGACAGCTGAATCCCAGCGTGACTCTCAGCCTGAGAAGGAAAGTTTTCTCTGTGTGGTTTATGTGACTTGCTTAGAGACAAAGGCATTAACATATAAGTGCTGGGAGACAGGGAGCTACTTCAATTATGAAGCAGATGTGAATAATTCTTTTATATGTCAGGAAATGGGTAGGAATTTATATTTATATTTTCTTAACATTAGCCCAGCCATAACACAATAAGATGCTTATTGAATATACATATCTCTGGGCTCCAAATATACTGAATCTGAATGTTTAGGGTGAAGCCAGTATTCTTATTTTAAAGATTTTTTCAATAAGCTCCCCAAGTAGAGCTGGATTTATGGTGAAATCAATGAAGCTTAAGCTTCAGGACCTGCGGGCCCTTTCCAAGGTCTTTTATCCAATATTTTTTTTTTTTTTTTTTTTGAGACAGAGTCTCGCTTTGATGCCCAGGCTAGAGTGAGTGCCGTGGTGTCAGCCTAGCTCACAGCAACCTCAAACTCCTGGGCTCAAGCAATCCTGCTGCCTCAGCCTCCTGAGTAGCTGGGACTACAGGCATGCGCCACCATGCCTGGCTAATTTTTTCTGTATATATTATTTGGCCAATTAATTTCTTTCTATTTATAGTAGAGACGGGACCTTCCTCTTGCTCATGCTCAGGTTGGTTTCCAACTCCTGACCTTGAGTAATCCACCCGCCTCGGCCTCCCAGAGTGCTAGGATTACAGGCATGAGCCACCACGCCCGGCCCTTTTATCCAATTTTGTATTTTTAAAATTTGTATTATTTTTATTTAAGAAGTTTCCCCAAAATTGCAAGAGCTTCAGAACCCACAACATATGTATCCATCCCTGTCCCTAGGTAACTCTTATATACAACAAAGTTTAGGAACCACCACACTTGAACACAATTTGAAGACTTGGCAAAGTAGTATGGCCATACTACCCTTAATGCACCTGATCTTGGAAGTTAAACAGGGCTGGGCCTGGTTAGTACTTGTATGGGAGACCACTTGGGCATACTAGATGCTGTAGGCTTCAAAGGGGGGGGGGAAGGCTTGGCAAAGCAACCTCCTTCCCTCACCTTGGGTTTCCTGACAAGATTATAAATTAATAGTGCCCTTTGGTGTCTAAAATTGACACTACATCATTGGCTCAGCATGGCTGCTTTAAATCCAGTTTCCCCAGCAGGAGTGGAGTTGGCTTTTGAATATCAGAAATTGATGGGCATTTTCTCTAAAATATCTACAATACTCACTAAGGCAAAGAGTTTAGGTTTCTAATACTTTTAAAATTAAACAAGGTGTCCACTTTTGTAGAATTATAGCACTGAGAATGGGTCTCAAAGATTATTTAGTCTAGGATGGTACACATGCTGCTACTCTTGAATTATATGTCAAATGTACATATCAATAGTCAAGCCCAACACCCTTTCCACCCAGGCCTGCCATCAGAATTTTTCTTATCACAGTGCTTCAGGCACCCACTGCTAACTTATTTTTTTTCTCTGTTCTAGGTTAATATTCTTTATAATCCTATTTCTTCTAATATTGGATGATGACCCCATATAAATTAGCATGATTTTATTTTATTTTAAAAAGCTTACAATGGCATTCTTTTTTATTTTATTTTATTATTTATTATTATTATATATATTTTTTGAGACACAGTCTCACTCTGTCACCTGGGCTAGAGTGTCGTGGCATCAGTCTAGCTCACAGAAACCTCAAACTCCTGGGCTCAAGCAATTTTCCTGCCTCAGCCTCCCGAGTAGCTGAGTTTACAGGCCCATGCCACCATGCCTGGCTAATTTTTCTATTTTTAGTAGAGACAGGGTTTCCCTCCAGCCTAGGCTGGTCTAGAAATCCTGACCTCAAGCAATCCTCCTGCTTCATACTCCCAGAGTGCTAGGATTACAGGCATGAGCCACTGTGCCCAGCCAAATTAGTATATTATCACAGGTATATTTTTAATTCTTTACTCCAATCAATAGTATTATTTCTATACAACATTAGAAGAAATAGGCCTGAAGGGGACTAAATGTCTAGTCCAGAATTAGTTACCCATTGTAGCAGCAACTCTGACTGGACTTCTAGAATATAATAGGCTACAAAATGACAAAGGAATTATAAAATTAGTAATAAGGTAGCAATTTTATACACTTTACATCATTTGGGCCTCACAAAAACCCTGGAAGGTAGCCAGGGCAGGTATTTACATATTACTAATACTTGATTAGAGGCTTAGAGAGGTTATGTGACTTTTCCAAGGTCATATATCTGGTAGTAACAGAACTAGAATCCAAGTCTTTTGTTATAATTCCTATAGTGAATTAAAAGAATATCACCAGCTCATTCATCTATTCCACAAAATTTTACTAAAAGCTGTGTGCCAGCTGGGTGCAGTGGCTCACGCCTGTAATCCTAGCACTCTGGGAGGCCAAGGCGGGAGGATTGCTCAAGGTCAGGAGTTCAAAACCAGCCTGAGCAAGAACCAGACCCCATCTCTACTAAAAATAGAAAGAAATTAATTGGCCAACTAAACATATATAGAAAAAATTAGCCGGGCCTGGTGGCGCATGCTTGTAGTCCCAGCTAATTGGGAGGCTAAGGCAGTAGGATTGCTTGAGCCCAGGAGTTTGAAGTTGCTGTGATCTAGGCTGATGCCACGGCACTCTAGCCTGGGCAACAGAGTGAGACTCTGTCTCAAAAAAAAAATAAAATAAATAAAGCTGTGTGCCAAGTACCCTGCCTTCAAGAGGCTTACAGTTTAGTTGGGAAAAAAACTCAGCAACCACAAAAACTTAATTATGTTCATAACAGTTCAGTATTTAGGAAGTACATACAAAATTAGATGGGGCATAAAGCATAGGGAGGGTGGAATGGGATTATTAAAAATATTTGGTTCACATAGACCCAAATCTCTCTTTTCAAAATGTAATAAGATTGTGTGGGACTAATTCAAGGAAAGCAATAGAATCCCTGTGCGTCTGAGATTCAAACCAGCTGCATATTCAGGGCCTTTTTCATTCAAAGCAAAAAGGTCAAGCAGAGGGTAAATGGGCACTTTACTAGTAATAGGTTATAGGTTCCAACCAATTGTAGGTTCTCATACATATATACGCCTTGCTTGTACTTTCACAGTATAACTATGAGTAACAAAGGCAAAAGTAAGTGTACTTAGAATTACATGGGTATTTTCCAAGATCAGATGAGATTGGGCGTGTTCAGGGTGGCATGGCTGTAGACAATATGAGTATTTTTGCTTAGCTATCCCTTTGTTGGCACATGAAGAAGTATCCATTTGTATCCTTCTTTATCATTCGTATTTCCTTTCAATCTCTAGGTTGGACAAGATGCTCCCAACTCATCAAACTCAAAGAAAACTGCAGGGATCACTGTTATCCACCAGACATACTTCTGAAAAGCTTTGCTCTGCCTCACACATTGAATGAATGATACTACACTGTCTTCTCCCTATTATCAACAGGGGCAGATTCTGGCCAATTTTACACTTGTGTCTTCAGTGGGGACATTATAATCAAACAGAAATTCCAGAAAGGGAGAACCTGGGCTAACCCTCATGCCACTGCTTCTGACTTAGCCACAAGCCTCTGTGATTAACTTTGTATATTTAAAAAATGGATATCTTTCTATCCCCTCAAATGAAAACAAAAGGCCTTCCCTCCAAGTACTATGGATGGACCTTATTGCTCTCTTTGACAAAAGACTTAAACACAGCTGCCAAGGAACAAGGGCAGCTGTTGATGTGACACAGCTTTCAACTCCTCTGTTATCCTCAGCTGACTTCACGCTCACTGGCTCTCAACTAGCTTATGGTGGGGTTCCTGCTTTCCCTGATTGACATTCATAAGTGTCTATGATTTACCTTCTGCCACTACATGTAGTTATCAACACAGTGGTGAAAGGAACTTTACCCTAAGCATTCTAAAAGTCCTCTTCATAAGTCATCCCAAAACGGTTTAGAAACTACAGACAAATAGTACCCAAATGAAGTCTCCTAACAATCCAGAATTCCTAAAGTGGGTCTGGTATTATATCCTAGTTTAATAGGGAGCCGAATACATTTTGGATAAGGATTCCAGAGCAAAATGATTATGATGATGCTCTTTCTCACAGGGGCATAACTACGAGTCATATCTGATCTGGTTAAATAGGAGTTGGGTAAGAAAGTGGAAACAGCTGATCACCAAAGAGTGTTTAGGTGAAAAAGGGAATGGGAGGAGAGATAAGACAGGGTGTGGGTCTACTTTTTCATAAGAGTCTGAAACCATTTCATTTTGGTGAAATGTGCCTGTTTCTAAGTAATTACTTTCTTACTTCTCTACTTCAAGTACTGTCCAAAAAAGTGATTCTTAAAACAATACCAACAGGGGAACACCTGACCCTAAGGCTTGAGTTAATATTCAAGTTGAACCTTAAAGAGATAGAACAGATGCAAAGCATGGATGATGATAACTTTCAAGGAAGCCCTAAGGAACCTCTAAATTTCCACAGAGCACAGTTTGAAAATACAGTAGAGAGGGAAAAGCACTGGAGTTAGCTTTTGGATAAATGAGTATATTATTTGCATTCTGCCACTGATTCACAACATTGCCTCAAGTTTATCCTGCCATCTGTGGTTTAGTTTGACCATAAAATAGAGGAGGAAATGCTTGTTCTTTCCCAGGACTACTAGAGAGGATGATTACAAGCACTATGTATTCAGAAGCTCTTGGTCCAAGACAAATGCCTGCATTCATCCCCATCCTTCCCAGCCTCCTCCACCACAGAATGTCCTTTAATCCAGAAACATGAGATTTCCAGGAGATGAAACACGTGGCAAAGTCTACACTCATCAACTCTTGGGCAACAGTATAATTCGGGTAACATTTGTACTGACTTTATGGAAAATCACTGACAAAATTGGCCTCATACTTGCACATGCCTGTAATCCTAGCACTTTGGGAGGCCAAGGCAGGAGGATCACTTGAGGTCATGAGTTCAAGACCAGCCTGAGCAAGAGTAAGACCCCATCTCTACAAAAATTAGCTGGGCCTGGTAGCACTCGCCTGAAGTCCCAGCTACTTAGGAGGTTGAGGCAGGAGAACTGCTTGAGCCCAAGAATTTGAGATTGAGGTGAGCTATGATAATGCCACTGTACTCTACCTGGGGTGACACAGTGAGATTCTGTCTCAAAAAAAAGGAAGAAATTCACTGACAAAATCAAAATTGTTTATTTGGCTTTGGGGACAACTTGTTTCCCCTTAGAAAGCAAGACCCCTCTGAAGATTTTCTGACTCCCTCATCAATTAACAACTCTGAATCCTATATTCCCTTACCAGTGGAGATTTTTGAAATCTAAGAGATGAGAGAGATGGCAGAGAAGGGAGAACTCCTGTGTGGGCTTTGGGATGTGTACTTGAGTCTACAGATCACTTCAAAGCTGGCACAATTCTTGGTGTCACCATTATATACATATATATATATATTTTGGAGACAGAGTCTTGCTTTGTTGTCCAGGCTAGAGTGAGTGCCATGGCGTCAGCCTAGCTCACAGCAACCTCAAACTCCTGGGCTCAAGCAATCCTACTGCCTCAGCCTCCCGAGTAGCTTGGACTACAGGCATGTGCCACCACGCCTGGCTAATTTTTTTCTATATATTTTTACTTGGCCAATTGATTTCTTTCTATTTTTAGTAGAGACGGGGTCTAGCTCTTGCTCAGGCTGGTTTCGAACTCCTGACCCTGAGTGATCCTCCTGCCTCGGCCTCCCAGAGTGCTAGGATTACAGGTGTAAGCCACCGCACCTGGCCTTTTTTACTCTTTTTATACTTCTTCTCTACCTGTGAAAGATATACCTGTAATCTTAAAAATCAAAGTTACCTAGGACTCTGGATCTCTGACAGGTCTGAGCAGTTCATTGGCATCCTTGCTTTTCTGTACCTTCAGGCTAGTGCAATGGTAGACTTAGGGATGGCACTAGCCTTAAACATTCTTTCCCCCAACCCCTACCCCTTCTTATTTTGGACCTTTTTTAAGCACTGTCCAGCAAATTCTGACTGAGAGAGCATGTTTCCTATGTTTATGTCCAGAACTGCCATTTTCCAAGGAAGAGCTGCTGTATGTACTTATGACTATGGGCCAAAAGAAATCTTTTTTTTTTGCCTTGGACAGTTTGAGAGCCCTTTGACCCTGTCCTCCCCTCATACTCTTGCACTCTACTTCTCTCCTCCCACTTTCAGAAAGGATTATATTTCCAGAGTTCACACAATGTCCCTCATATTGCCTTTATCTTTTTATGTGTACTTTCTGGTTATTCTGCTTGAAGCCTGTAGTGTCTGTGTTAATTTGTATATCTCTACATTACTTTGCATCAACAAAGCACCAAGTTCACTATAGACACTCAAAAAATTTGTTGATAATGTCATATCACCAAATAAATAGCTGAGGGTAGCATATATGACCTCCTAGAAGAAAATGACTTTTATATCAAAGTTGCTATCAGTTTCTAGGGAGAAGCAAATCAATGAGGGGCCATATTTTAATTGTTGCTAACACTTCAGTTCATTCTCTCTGGACTTATATTATTTTCTAGACTTATTATATTATTTTTTCCTCATATTTCATTATCTCTTCCTCTTCCTTTTCCTCATTATTTCAGCTAGTACTTTTCTTTTTTCTTTCCTTTTCTTTCCCTATTCAATGACCTCATTTGTCAGTCATCAATTCTAAAAATTTCCCTTCATCTGAGTTACCAGTGAACTTGGATACATGTCTATACTGAAATTTCAGGTCCAAAAAGTCTTTCCTTCTACCCAACCCGCCTTCCCTTGGTGCGGAGTAGCAACAGGTGTGCCTTGGAGCTTTATTGGACCTCTAGGAACTTTCATTGGACTCTTGTGAATTTGCACCATCCAGTGGCTGAAGTTGCTAACTGCATCCTCTGAAAAAAGGCAATGGTGTAAACAAATGTAAATTAGATTAACAAATCATGACAAATGTGAAGTTTGTATTACTACCCCAAGGAGAACAATCATTCATAACAGTCAAATCGTGTTCTATTTTAAGTCTTATTTACTAAAATTTAAAATTGGATGGAGAATGATATGTTTAGAGGTTTGGTGTTATGGCCTTTGCAGAATAAGATGATGCCCAGAAGACTCTTCAAGGATTAAGTCAGTTCACTACTTCTCCCTAATGTACCAGAAAAGAAGAATAAACAGTGCAGGCGATAGGGTAAAGTCCTTATAGCCTCTAGAAGAATCAAACATTCTATAGAAAAGACACTGAATTTGAAGACTGATAAAAGTATATACATGAGATAATATCAGACAGCAGTTCATTTCTTTTACAGTGAATATACTTGGACGTGTCTATGTCTAGGGCATATGCCAAAGAGTAGAATTCATAAGTTATAGGATACATATATCTTCAACTTTGCTAGATTGCACATGGCTCTCTAAAGTAGTTGTACTAAATTATAGAGTACTACCAGCAGTAAAGAGAGTCCCCATATTCCACAACCTCCCCAACTTGGAAATCTCAGACTTTAAAATTTTTGCCACTCTGATAGCTATGAAATATTATGTTATTGTTGTTCTTATGTACATTTCTTGACTAAAAATAAAGTTGAGCACCTTTGCATATATTTATTTGCCATTAGGTTTTCTTTTGCTTGCTAATTAACCTCTCCCTATTTTTCTACTGGGTTGTTGGTCTTTTTTTTTTTTATGTTTAACTATTTATTAGAAAGGCTATTACCTGTTAGTTTTTTCTATTGAGTTGCAGAATTCCTGTAATCCTGAATATACTCCTGGACACTAATCCTTTGTGAAAAATCTTACAATCCAAAGTGTATTTCTAATACAAGATTCCTTAACGTATGGATTTACATATAAATAAACAACTGTTGAGGTTCTGGGAGTCCCATTTGGCTCCAAGAATTTGTTTTCATTTTGCCTTCTATGGCTGCATGTAAAAAGCTATTGATAGGCCTGGTGTGGTGACTCAGGCCTGTAATCCTAGGGCACTCCGGGAGGCCAAGGTGGGAGGACAACTTGAGCTCAAGAGTTCTAGACCAGTCTGAGCAAAAGTGAGACCTCATCTTTTAAATAAACTAATTAATTAATTAATTAAAAGTTATTGATGCTTATGCCTGAAAGTCCTACAAAACCACATATACTTCTCAGAAAGACTTCAAGGTCTCCCATCTTGAAGAACTCTGCTTTGCTGATGCAGACACTTAAATGACAAAATAAGGTAATTGGGTCCTCAGCATATTCCAATTCTGTTCTTCATGGTAGCAAGAGAAAAAAAGCAACTCTCAAGAAAGTAATAGTGTCTGTCATTGCCTTATTCTGAAATTAAACCAGCTAAATGATGCACAGGTTCAATTTCGGAATGACTTATTTAGATTTTATTTTCCTCAACATCTATGATGAATCCATAATGTTGAAAAGAATTGCAAAATGCAGTAATATCTACACTCCTGGGCCTTTTACCCATTAAAAAGCTCTGAGTTTGCCAGGGTAAGCCATGAAGTACCTTTGCCCAACATTTGTGTCTTAGCACAACAAAAACTTTAGCAAAACAGACAATTGGTGTGCCAGAGCAACACTGCAATTAGGGAGGTCTGTCTGGCCTCCTCTTCACCCTGCTGTGGTATTACTTTTTACTCCTCTAATTCCCTCCCTATCTAGAAAGCAAAGATTCTGATTCACATATTCATGCTTTCAATGAAATCTTTTCACTCCAATGTACTCATTCTTCCTGGTGGATTAATTGTAAGCCTTTTATCTCTAACTATAGATAAATAATAATAAACAACATTTGATGCACATTTGCTATGTAAGAATAGTCTTTGCCTTCTGCTAAAGTCATGTTAGGAAAACAAGTAGGTTTAGGGAGTGTATCATTGGCCTGAACTACAACAGCCTCTGAATCTATCTCCCCGTACACTTTCTTGCTTCCCTTTAATCTGCACACAGTTCTCCTCTCTGTAACCAGAGTGAGCTTTTCAAAATGCAAATTTGATCTTATTACTCTTCTGCTAAAAACCATTTGGTAACTTTCCACTGCTATCAGGATAAAGTCCAAAATCCTCAGGAAGACTGCCAAGGCCCTACGTAATCTGCCGGCCTCCCTCCAGTCTCCACAATCCCTTCCCCTTCTCTAGCTTCAGCTGCAGTAGACTAGCATCCTTTCCTGGCTCAGGGCCTGTGCTGTTCTGTCTGCCTAGAACACTGCTTCAACTTCCTCATTCCACCTTCCCCTTCCTTCATTACTATTGGCCTGTTTAACTTTCCAGCCTTCTTTCAGATACTGGCTCAACAGTCACCTCCTCAATATGACCTCCCAAACTCCATTAGAGTCCTCTATACTTTTATTGCATAAATTTCCTTCCTGGTCTTCATCTGTTTGCAATTACGTATTTCTGTAGCATTTGATTAATGCCTATCTCTCATACAGAGGTAAGCATTGAGAGCTAGTACCAGTCTGTTTTACTTACATTAAATCCCTAGGCCCAGGGCTGTCTCTCACACTTGCAGGAACTTAGTAAATAACTGCCATTAATGAAAGAAGAGGCAGATGGGAATTAGATTCGTCCTTTTCCTAGAACCTCTTCAAGGTTCCCAGATACCAGAAATTTGGAAGTTATTTTCTCTGTGCCTTTTCTTCTTTTACCATGAGTCACCAGGTTACTCTGCCTGGCCTTCATCTCACTTAACCCTCTGAAATAGCTACAATTATTATTTGTATTTTACAGCAGAGGAAATTGAGGATCAGAGACTTGCCCAAGGTCACAGAGCTAGTGAGTGACAAAGCTAGGATTCCAAAATAGGTAGCTGACCTCAAAATCTTTATGTTCTTAACCACTACACGTGAGGAGGGAGGGGGTAGGCGGGCATGTAGGGTATATTACATACCTGATGGGTGTGGTAAGCGCCGTCTGGGGGATGGACAGGCTTGAAGCTCTGACTCGGGTGGGCCAAAGGCAATATATGCAACCTAAACATTTGTACCTCCTAATATGCTGAAATTAAAAAATGCTACACATAAGCTTTACTTATATCTTTCATTGACATTTCTTTTTTTTTTTTTTTTTTGAGACAGAGTCTCGCTTTGTTGTCCAGGCTAGAGTGAGTGCCGTGGCGTCAGCCTAGCTCACAGCAACCTCAAACTCCTGGGCTTGAGCGATCCTTCTGCCTCAGCCTCCCGAGTAGCTGGGACTACAGGCATGAGCCACCATGCCCGGCTAATTTTTTTATATATATCAGTTGGCCAATTAATTTCTTTCTATTTATAGTAGAGACGGGGTCTCGCTCTTGCTCAGGCTGGTTTTGAACTCCTGACCTCGAGCAATCCGCCCGCCTCGGCCTCCCAAGAGCTAGGATTACAGGCGTGAGCCACCGCGCTCGGCCTTTCATTGACATTTCTATTGAGTGGTTAGTCTCTTATCTATTTCTAGGAGCTCTTTATGTTAGAGGATTAGCCCTTTGTCGTATGAGTTGGAAATATTTTTCCATTTGTTTTTTTGCTCTGAAGAAATTTTTTGTGTACCCAGATTATTAACACCCCTTTTATGCTTTCTGTATTTTTTCTTTTTAAGACAGAGTATCACTCTGTCACCCCAGCTAGAGTGTAGTGGTGTCTTCATAGCTCACTGCAACTTCAGACTCCTGGGCTCAACTGATCCTCGCCTCAGCCTCCTGAGTAGCTGGGACTACACAGGTGCGCCACGATGGTGGGCTAATTTTTCTTTTTCTTTCTTTTTTTTTTTTTTTTTTGGAGACGGGGTCTGACTGTGCTCAGGCTGTGTTCTGGCTGGTGTCGAACCCCTGAAGCAGCAGCTATCCGCCAGCCTCAGTCTCCCAGAAAGCTAGGACGACAGGTGTGAGCCACTGCGCCCCGCCTAATTTTTCTGTTTTTGGTAGAGATGGGGGGGGTCCTCACTCTTGCTCAGGCTGGTCTTGAACTCCTGACCTCAAGCAATCCTCCCACCTCGGCCTCTCAGAGCCCTAGGATTACAGCACCCAGCCCACAATGGGTCTCAATAATGCTCTGCTGACTACTTTCTATTAATACCTCCAACCGTTCCTGCTGCTCTTCTCTCCATTCTGGACTATGGGCTTTTCTGTGTCTTACCTGCCGTCATCCAAGTTGCTATTCTTCACCCTTCTTTTATCTTACGTTATGCAATGAGCTCAGGTAATCTTGTCTTCTCCTGTGACTTCAAATTTTCCATCAATCTGCTGCTAATCTATATCTCCCTAATCTATATCTCTGACCTGACCTAGACATCTCCCTTGGCTTCACCTCTGTATCCTACAGGCACCTTAAATTTCAACATATCCAGAACAAAATCTGCTCTTTTCCCCCTCCTGTCTGTGCTTTGCCCTGTGTTCCCTCCCTCTCTATGGCAGGATTCAATAAATATTTACTAAATGAAGGAATGAACATATAAGAATGCTCTGGGGCCGGGCGCGGTGGCTCACGCCTGTAATCCTAGCTCTCTGGGAGGCAGAGGCGGGCGGATTGCTCGAGGTCGGGAGTTCGAAACCAGCCTGAGCAAGAGCGAGACCCCGTCTCTACTATAAATAGAAAGAAACTAATTGGCCAACTAATATATATAGAAAAAATTAGCCGGGCATTGTGGCGCATGCCTGTAGTCCCAGCTACTTGGGAGGCTGAGACAGAAGGATCACTTGAGCCCAGGAGTTTGAGGTTGCTGTGAGCCAGGCTGACGCCACGGCACTCACTCTAGCCTAGGCAACAAAGCAAGACTCTGTCTCAAAAAAAAAACACAAAACAAAACAAAAAATAAAAGAATGCTCTGGAAGTTTCAAGTAAAAAGCCTTGAAGAAGGCTAGCAGTCTGTGAGAAGGCTTCTCAGGCTGCTTTATAGGCTTAGAAACCCAAACTTTTTTTTTTTTTTTTTTAAGTAACTTTACTAATGGCAAAGAAACCCAAACTTTCCACACATAGAGAATGACCCATTATTTAGGAGCAGAGTCACACCAACCAAGTTCATAGATAAAACTATCAATTCATTAATTTATAAGAAATATAATTAGATGTACAAAATTACTTATTAACTTACAATGAGAAATGTAATTGTCACATGTACAGAAATACTACTATCTTTATGTAACTAGCATATTCTGAACCTGAAAGTAGTTCTACATGGGAAGCTGAATTATTCATGCATCATTGTTTAACTTATGCACTCATAATGGAAGAGAAAAAAAAGTCTTATTCTGAGGGGCAAAAAAACTCTTTTTATGTACAAAGTACATATATATAGTACATAAACATATATAAGGTATATCTGTGATATCGACACTTTGTAGGGGGAGGTCATTGTCTAAAAAAGCTCTTTAGGGATGGCAATTATGTTAAAAAGGTTGAAAACACTAGTTTAACACTTAGAATGATTCTTTTTTAAAGGAATCAGAATAAGACGAGTTAGGTCTAAAATTCAAATATTCAATGACATTAGGCTGATAAGGTATCTTTACAACACAGTAGTAGGCTATAACAGGGCAATAATGCTTGAAATTCACTGTTCAAGGCTATCTTCCTTGAATGGACACTAAAAAAGCTTCAGTAGGTTCTAACTCTTCCATTACTGACTAACCCCTCCCTTTCTCAGGTTGATTCATTCTCCCTTTGCATATGCTATACATGCTCTATATTTCTAAGAGCCATTCTATCTCTTAAAGGAACATTACATATCTTTGCTGTGATCCATTACCTTCTGAGGTTGTATAAAGTGGTTAGGGGTTGGGGTAGAAGTCTGAATCACTATTACACTGCCTGCTTACATTATTCAAGTATCAGTTTCTGAATCAGTCAAATGGGAATAACATCTCCCTCAAAGGGTTTCTTAGGGACTAAAATGAGAAAATATATACAGAGCGCCTTAAACAGTAGCTATTTTTAGTACTACGTTGGGAGGGAAACCCTGCTGTGTCATTTTGAAGAGCGTGTTTGTGAGAGTGCCTGATTAAGTAGTGAAGGATTTCAGATAAAACTATTCTCTTTGGCATGATTATAGATTCTAGAAAATTAATAAGATGAGCAAACACTAAAAAATGTGTTTGGCTGTGTAAAAATAACCAATTACAGTCATTTATGTAAACAGCTTAACATTTAAGGCCTAATTATCATGCAGCACCATAACAATTACACATATTAAATATGCATCAGATTAACCTTGTTGTAAGTTTTATTTGATTACAATAAAAGTATTCACTCTGTACTGAGGAACAGTCTTATAGTTAATTGCTCATAATACGTAAGTTTGTTCACTATTTACATTAATTAAATGGGACATAGCTCCTGAATTTGTTCTCCATTTGAGACAAGGCTGGATTATCTGTCTTATATGGCAACTACATGGGGCACATTTGTCCTGTGACCTGTGAGATAATGTACATTTTATTTAGTTTTCTGTAGTGAGGAAGATACTGAAGAAGCTGCTAGCAAAAAAAAAAAAAAAAAAAAATTCTGTTCTTGATTCAAATAATTAAAAAAGGCGGGTAGGGTCGGGGGAGGGGAGAAACAAAACAAAACAAAACAAAACAAATAATTAAAAAAATTCTAATGCTCAGCACTAGTTAACCTAGCCTAAAAGAACTTCTAAACAAGCCCTGGGGTCATCCTGTGGAGCACTTCTAGAACTAAAGTTACAATTTATTTGACTTCCACCCACCGAGAATTAGGTACTATGCATACATACATCATCACATCCTTATAAAACTCTTATGAAATAGATATCGTTATCATTTTACATATGAGAAGAAAAGAGAAATAGAAAGATAATAACTTGCTTAAATTCTTAAAGGTAGTAAGGAATGGAGACAGGATTCAAATTCAGGAAAGCATCAAAGCCCATATAATTTTCCAATTATATTAAACTGTGCCAGGTTCTTTACAAATATTTCAAACATTTATTAGGCACTTGATTGCAAAAGAGTATAGACAGTCACCAAATGATGCAAAATACTTTAGAAGCTTGTTTTGACAGTCAAAAGGTGGAGGCCCTGTATATTAGCCTGATAAGTATGCAGCTAGGCTGCCTAGTAGGCATTTTAAAATTTGATAAAAGAGCTACTTAGCAACAATATATTTCTAGTCTAACTAACCTTCTGGATTCCACCCAAAGCCTGGTGACTCATGAGACAAATATCCTACACTCTGTGTAGATGAGAAAGAAATCAGTGAAGTGCGGAAGAGGCAGAAGAGATGGGTAGCAAAAGCCTAGCTTCATGAAAATTCAGTTTAATGGCCATGGTATTATGAAAATCCTGACACCTGTTAACTCTTGAGTTTTAAATAGTGAGAAGTAGTTTATTAGTTATGTTTGGACAGATCTGGTTTCTTTTTTTTTTTTTTTTTTTTGAGACAGAGTCTCACTTTCTTGCCTAGGCTAGAGTGAGTGCCGTGGTGTCAGCCTAGCTCACAGCAACCTCAAACTCCTGGGCTCAAGCGATCCTCCTGCCTCAGCCTCCCGAGTAGCTGGGACTAGGCATGCGCTACCATGCCCGGCTGATTTTTATATTATATACATTAGTTGGCCAATTAATTTCTTTCTATTTTTATGGTAGAGACGGGGTCTCACTCAGGCTGGTTTTGAACTCCTGACCTTGAGCAATCCGCCCGCCTCGGCCTCCCAGAGTGCTAGGATTACAGGCGTGAGCCACCGCGTCCGGCCAGATCTGGTTTCTTATTTTATTTTTTATATTCATTCTAAGAAGTATCTTTTATTTATTTACCTGTGGCATTATTTTAAAAAATTTTATTGACAAATGAAAACTGTATATATTTATGGAATATAACATGATGTTTTGATATACATATACATTGTGGAATGGCTAAATCAAGCTAATTAACATATTCATTACCTCACAATTTATCATTTTTTTTTGTGGTGAGAACATTTAAAATCTACTCTTAGCAATTTTCATGTATACAATCCATTAACTATAGTCACCATATTATATAATAGATCTCATGAATTTAATCCTCCTAATTGAAATTTTGTACCCTTTGGCCAACATCATACCAATCCATGCTCCCTCATCCCCTAGTAATCACCATTCTACTCTCTGCTTCTATGAGTTCAACTTTTTTAGATTATACATACAAGTAAGATCATGCAATATTTGTCTTTCTGTGCCTAGTTTATCTCATTTAGCTTAATGTCATCTAGATTCATGCATGTTGATTCATGTTGTTGCAAAGGACAAGATTTCCTTTTTTTTAACCACGTTGGTACAGCGCTCACCGGCTGCGAAACCTTGCCTACAGCCGGCACTCATAGTCCGCACCATAGTTTGTGCTGTGCATGGACAAGGAATCCATTTTGCGCTTGTGTGATGAGGAAAGCTTTAAAGCACTGAAAGCTTGTTTTACTTTACAGGTAGCTTTACTTGTAATGTAAATCAGAATAGGTAACATATACATGTATGTTTTCATTACGTTATTTTTTTTTTTTTTTTTTTTTTTTTTTTGAGACAGGGTCTCGCTTTGTTGCCCAGGCTAGAGTGAGTGCCGTGGCGTCAGCCTAGCTCACAGCAACCTCAAACTCCTGGGCTGGAGTGATCCTTCTGCCTCAGCCTCCCGGGTAGCTGGGACTACAGGCATGCGCCACCATGCCCGGCTAATTTTTTATATATATATCAGTTGGCCAATTAATTTCTTTCTATTTATAGTAGAGACGGGGTCTCGCTCTTGCTCAGGCTGGTTTTGAACTCCTGACCTTGAGCAATCCGCCCGCCTCGGCCTCCCAAGAGCTAGGATTACAGGCGTGAGCCACAGCGCCCGGCCTCATTACGTTATTTTTAAATGTTCACAATTTTATTTTGATAAATGAAAAATTAGAAAAGTCATATCACAGCTGTCCGCTAACGTCACTATGCGCATTCATCTGTGGCTATTGACTACAGTCGACGCTGGTACTGAAGTGGTTAAAAGCCTAACAGTATTCCATTGTATATATATACTATATTTTCTTTATCCATTCATCCGCTGATAACATTTAGGTTGTTTCTGTGTCTTGATTATTGTGAATAAGGCTGCAATGAACATGTAAGTGCAGATATCTCAACATATTGATTTCCTTTAGCTATATACCCAAAAGTGGGACTATTAGATCAAATAGTAGTTCTACTTTTACATTTTTGAGGAACTACCATACTGTTTTCCATAACGACTGTACTAATTTACATTCCCACCAACAGTGTACATGGGTTTTCCATTCTCTACATCCTTGCCAATGCTTGCTCTTATCTTTTTGATAATAATCATTCTAACAGGTGTGAAGTGATAGCTCATTGTAGTGTTAATTTGCATTTCTCTGATTACTGATGTTGAACTTTTTTTTTCACATACCAGTTAGCCATTTGTATGTCTTCTTTTGAAAAATGTCTTTTTCTTTGCCCATTTTTTAATCGGGTTATTTTCTTGCCTATTGAGTTGGAGTGCCTTATGTATTTTGGATATTAACCCCTTATCAGATGTATGGCTCACAAATATTTTATCCCATTCCATATGTTGTCTTCTCATCTTGTTGATTGTCTTGTTTGCTGTGTGAACAGATCTGATTTTAATTCTGGCTGTGCTACCTAATAAGTGAATGACTTAGGGCAAGTGGCTTTACCTCTCTGAAGCTGCCTTTTCCTTATCATAAAATGGGATGCAGCAGGGCTCTCTAGCAGAATTTTCTTTTCACCTCTTCTTAACCTTTGAGATCTTGAAGGGTCCTCTTATTTATGCAGAAACACACACCAGGCAAGCCACTCTGTAGAGAAATGGCTATATGTAGACCTTTCATTTCTTTTGTATTTTTTTTCTTTTTTATTTTTCTTTCTTTTGTATGTTTTTGTTTTTTATTTTTTTTTTTTATTTTTTTTTTTTTTATTTTTTTTTTTTGAGACAGAGTCTCACTTTGTTGCCCAGGCTAGAGTGAGTGCCGTGGCGTCAGCCTAGCTCACAGCAACCTCAAACTCCTGGGCTTGAGTGATCCTTCTGCCTCAGCCTCCCGAGTAGCTGGGACTACAGGCATGCGCCACCATGCCCGGCTAATTTTTTTTTTTTATGTATATATCAGTTGGCCAATTAATTTCTTTCTATTTATAGTAGAGACGGGGTCTCGCTCTTGCTCAGGCTGGTTTTGAACTCCTGACCTTGAGCAATCCGCCCGCCTCGGCCTCCCAAGAGCTAGGATTACAGGCGTGAGCCACAGCGCCCGGCCTGTTTTTGTTTTTTAGAGACAGGGTCTTGCTATGTTGCCCAGGCTGGATTCGAACTCCAAGGCTCAGGCAATCCTCCCACCTCAGTCTCTTGAGTAGCTGGGACACCACTGTGCCCTGGGCATTTCTTTAAGTAGATTAGCCCAAAGGTGCTTCAACTCTTCCTCTGCAGACTGGTCACTGTAAGGGTAGATCAAGTTATATAAGCAGTCCAGGAATCTTCTGTCAAGAAGGGATTGATTCCATAACTCCTTTGACTAGGGTGGCCAAAAAGGGAGAAAGATGGGGAGGAGTGTCTTGACAGGGTGGGAAGGAAGAGGGCAATACTCCTCAACCTAAGAGGCAGCAGCACAGGTTGGAGAGCTGGAACTAGTCCTGACGGGCTGCATGGAAGCCAGGGCTTCTCTCCAAGTGCCTTAATGTATGAACTCCAGAAGCTGTAACCCTTGAAGCTCAGGCCTTTTGTGGAGTGAAGTTCTCTCTACTGAGTTAACAGTAGAGAGTTATTAACAGTAGTTATTCCTTGCCCCTGTAGTTGGGGAAATGGTCTGCTCCAGGACCTAAATTTCTGGCTAAATTACACAGCCTGGGTATATCTGAGTATAAAGGGGAGGAAGTTGAAGCCTAGAAGGCATGGCTAGACTTTTAGACTTTTTGTTTTTATCTATCTACATACAAAACTACAAAGAGCCATCTTAGCTGCAAGAAAAATATAGATTAGGTGAGATAAAGTTGTTTTTGTTGTGAGACAGTCTTACTCTGTTGCCCAGGCTAGAGTGCCGTGGCATCAGCCTAGCTCATAGCAACCTCAAATTCCTGGGCTCAAGTGATCCTCCTGCCTCAGCCTCCCGAGTAGCTGGGACTACAGGCATGCGCCACTGTGCCTGGCTAATTTTTTTCTACTTTTAGTTGTTTGGCTAATTTCTTTCTATTTATAGTAGAGACGGGGTCTCACTCTTGCTCAGGCTGGTCTTGAACTTCTGAGCTCAAGCAATCCCCCCTTGCCTTGGCCTCCCAAAGTGCTAGGATTACAGGTGTGAGCCACTGCGCCCTGCTGAGATAAAGTTTATAAAGTCTTTCAGCACTCAGGATATAGTAAGTAGACATGGTACAGTATCATTTCCATAGGGAGGGAGGCTCAGAAACTGTATTTTTGATTCTAACTATAGTAGCTTAGCAATTGAGGGGGAGCTGTTGGGATATTTTGGTCTTAGTCAATGGCAGGCATGTTACAGAGCCTGATGGTAGGATACAAGTTTCCTTGCTGGGTTCCTAGTTCAAAAGTCAACTTCTTCAGTTAGTTAAGAATGAAAGGGCTTGAAGAATGTGCTATTAGTCTGTCTTGAAGGTCAATCTTCAAAAATATAGGTCCAGTATGGACTGATTTGGATATTAAATTTCAGGCTTAAAAAGGACAACAGGTATTTTTTGCAGGTTCCTTTACAGAGATGTTTAATGAGGAAACAACAAGGCACTTAGTCATCTTTGCATTACAGGTTAAATATAGGGTACACTGGGAGCACATAAGAAAACAGCTACTAAACTCAGTCTTTGGGGGGTCAGAAGATGTATTGTTGAGGAAGCAATGTCTAAGTTGAGGTAGGCAGTATCTTGGTAAAGGAAGCCTGGAGGTAAGAGTGCACAAGAGAAATGAATATACTTCTGGTTGGAGAATGGAGTCTAAGATGATCCAGTGACAATAAACAAATAGGAAGAGGCTAGGACTTTCTACAGAGAGTGACCGTATAAATTTATTATACAGACAGACACCTCTGAAAGTGAAATAAGGCAATATTAATAATTATACAGACAACAAGTATAAACCGGGACTGTCCTGAGCAGATTGAACTATGGTCACCCTACTTGTAAGTCACATTCAGGTGCTTGGACCATCAGTGAAAGTGTAGAGTACACATCTTCTCTTTTTACCTTATACATTTTGCTTGAGTGACTTCCTTCTTACCTTTGCCTTTACTTGCTCATTTGACAAATATTTGTTGAGAATACACTTCTAAGCAGTGAGGTTACAAAGAAGACAGTATCTGTCTTCAAGTTCATTTAGGGAAGACACACGGGCAAAGAAACAATTCTAACACAGTTACACGATTTTAGCACTGACTACTCCAAGGAACTCTAGATTTAAATCTGTCATTTCCAGTCAGAATGCAAAACATAGATCCAACCTACAACTTTTAATTTCTCCTCCAAATCTGTTCTTCCTTCAGTTGATCTCATAAGTGATGCTACTATCCACTACATCACTGAAGGCAAAAACTTAGAAAGGCACTGCCTGAATTAGTGTTATCCTTCCTGGCACTGTGCATTTTAATTTCTCCACATCTTTCTTAAGAACATTAACTAAATTGGTCTATGGAGGTCCTAACATCAATACAAAGCCATATGTTCAATAAATAGATTCTAGTATTGCCTAGGACCGTTTTTTCCACAGTAGTGCATTAATGACTTACATTCATTGTTGACAATCATAACATCCAGGTCTGGGTATATGCCCTAGCCAGTCTCAAAAAATTTGAATTTAGGTGAGAAAGACACGAAGATATGAGTAACTGACCCTAGCTCCACTTTGTAGAGATGTTTAGAGTGGTTGTACAGGTGTAGATGAAACACCCATGTTAATAAATTATCTGTTGAACAACTGCTGTGTAAGAGGACAATTTATGCTTTCAAGGGCAATTTTAAATGTTTCTACCATCCATTCTCCACACAGCTCCCAGAGTGATCCTTTTATAGCAAATCCTATCACTCCTTTGGTCTGAACTCTTCATAATATTCTATCCTATCCCAATAAAATCCAAAATCTAACCATGGCTTACCATACAATACATGATCTGGCTACAAACTATGATTTCTGTCTTATTTCTCTAATATGATGTGCTCCAGCCACACTGGTCTCTTTACTTTTCTTTTTTGGTGGTGGTCGGGAGTGAGTTTCAATTTCCTTTTTTTCCCCTAAGACAGAGCCTTACTCTGTTGCCCTGGGTAGAGTACGGTGGTGTCATCACAGCTCACTGTACCCTCAAACTCCTAGGCTCAAGGGATCCTCCAGCCTCAGCATCCCAAGTAGCTGGAACTACAGGCATCACAATGCCCGACTAATTTTTCTATTTTTACTAGAAATGGGGGTCTCATTCTTGCTCATGCTGGTCTCGAACTCCTGACCTAAAGCAATCTTCCCACCTCGGCCTCCCAGAGTGCTAGGATTACAGGTGTGGGCTAGCACTTACTTTTTTTCTATGCCAAACAAGTCCCTGACTGAAGGCCATTGCACTTGTTGTTTCTCTTCTTGAATAGTTTCCCTCTAGAAATGCACACAGCTTCCTCTTTCATCAAATGATTAGATTTCTTTTTATGTGTCTCCTCTACTAAGAGGCCTTCTTTATCTACCCTAACTAGAATCCCCACATCACTCTTATCCTTTTATCCTGATTTATTTGTCCATAAAATTTATATTACTGGGCATTACCTATTATTTAGTAATATGTGTATTGCTTATAGTCAATCCCCACCACTGTAATATAAGCTCCATGAGGCAAAGACTTTGCTTTGTTCACTGTGAATTCCCAGCACCTGTTAATGAGAACAGTCTGCTCATTAAATATTTGTCAAATGAATGAATAGATTTTCAGGATACATCAAATGTAAAGATATTCTATCATATAATTATTGACATGATGCATAGGACAATGGAAGGGTATATACCAAAATGCTACTGTTTATTTAACCTGGTGGGAAGTAGTTTTCACATTATTTTTCACTCATGCAAATTCAATTATTTATTTATTTTTACAATGAACTTATACTACTCGTATACCAAAAAAAGGATCAAAGACCCCACACAGGCAGAAAGTGTAAATGGATTCTTAAAAAGGTTGGGCAAATTTATCAAAGACACACATCTAGATAGATATAACAGCATAATCGTTAAGATAAACTATGGTTTGAATCTCTTTCCTCAACACTTCCTAGTGATCCCAAGTTATATATGTGCCAGTGCCTAAATTTCATCACCTGGAAAATGGGGATAATAATAGCTGCTGACCTCGTGAGTTTTAAACGAGACCATGTGTGTAACCTGCTTTGTACAATGCCTGGCATGCAATAAGTACTCAACAAATGGTAGCTATTATAATAATCATTAGTAGTAGTAATAGATGTTGGGACATACCTAGCCCTCAAGATTGACATCAGAGTAGACCACCACATCCTGTCATCATTGCGCCTCAGTTTGGGCCTCTGAAGCCCAAAGGGGATGGTTCTTTCCAAAGAAGACAATTTCGACGTTCCAGAAGCATCTGAATGAAATATACCCTCTTCACCCTTTAAACCATTCAGTCAGTCTGTTTAATCCACGAGCAGCACTGAGAGGCCTGGACTGGAGAGGCAGCCACGGCTCGCTGTCTTGGGGCCCAGTCCCTCAGCCTCAATTTCCTTTGCTGCAACGGGGTGGTGGTGGTGGGAATGTTATCACAAAGCCTGACAGAACTGGCCGGGTAGGCCTCACCGCACTCCGCAGGGGATCGAACCGCACGATGCACTGGGGAGCCTCTGGCGACGGGCCACGCGCCACACGGGAAAAGTAATTACGGGTGGGACTCAAGAGTCAGGCAAGCGGCTCAGCCGCATCCTCCCAGTCCTCAGGCCCAGGGACTGTGGCAGGCGCTCGGCGCGGCCCGCGGAAGGAGGAGAGGGGGCGTCGGCGGGCACCAGGCACCAGGCGGGGGCCGCTAAAGCCAGGGGCGGGGAGCGGGGAGGGGCGGAGGCGGCGGGCGCGCGGCACACGGCGCGCTCGCGATTGCGCCGTCCGAGAGCGCGCACGTAAGCCTGGGGTCGCGGGCGGCTGGCAGCTCCTGGGCGCGGAGGAGGGGGACGTGGCGAGGTGAGGCGCGAGGCAGCGCAGGGCGGGCGGGTGGCGGGGCGCGAGCCCCTCTAGCGGGACTAAGGGGAAGCGGGGACCGCGAGGTGCAGCGGGGGAAGAGGGGCGGGCTGCGGGCCCCGGCCGCGAGCGACCCGGCGTCTCCGGGCCGCGCCACGCTGTGGGGGAGGGCGGCGCGGGGCCCGACTTGACCGCTCAGGCCCCGCCCCGCGTCTGGGCGGCGCCGCAGTGTCCCAGCCTCGATACTTCAGTCTCTGCAATGGAGCGAGTAATTCCTATGGTAACTGTGTTTAGTGCTCCTGGCCGCCCTTACCCATTGAATTTCCTGGTAGGCCTTCCAAACTAGGTATTTTTAACTGCATTTTGGAACTGAAGCTCAGGTAAAATGACTTGCCCAGGATCATACAGCTAATAAGAACGAAGTAAGGATTTGAACCTTGGCTCCAAAACTTAACCGCCTGTACCTCTACTCTGTACCACGCCGAATCTGCCGCTGACAGTACCTTACTTCACCCAGAAACTAATTTGAATTCGGCAAATATTAATTTGGAGCTAGTGCCCATGCTCCCATGGATGTTAGTGTCAGAAGAATGTGGTCTCCTGTGAGAGGACAGGATAAAAGAAGATTCTGCTTATTGCAATCTTGTGCTTTTTGACGTGAAATATTTATCAGAGTGTATTCTACCCATCCTTTACTTGACCATCTGTATTTGAAATGACACTGCTGTTCATTACCTGTAAGACATTGTGCAAGTACCACAACTTTTCAGAGCTTCTTTTCCTTTCAAAAGGCAGCTTGTCTGAGAAGTTTGTGAGGTTTCAAAGAGATAATCAGCCAGTACCTTGCATATGGAAAAATTCAGTAAATATTGGCCATTATTTTATGAGTGGGTACATAATACACTCTTACCTAGATTCATTTTTCTTCAAAGACCACGTTTTCCTGGGACTACAGGAAGACAGACCCCACCTCAAAAAAGAAAAATTCATTGACAGCCATGTTATTTGACTGGTGCATACACTTAGTGATGAATTATTCCCCAAGCTAGAAATATCAGGGTGAAATAAGGCACTTTGGGAAAACTAAAGGTGAACTAACCTTTTGTAGAACTAACAGTTATTTGTTCACTACATAGGTGTTAAATTGTGCTTGGCACTTTAAAAACATGCAAATTTGTATTGGATGTATTCTTTGCTTTAATTTAGTCTAGAAGGGGGAAAATGTATGTTCAGAAGTAATCCTCACAAAGTAGGATGTGAGAAATGCCAAAAAAGACAAATAAAAGCTATGGCTGTATAAAATGAAGAGGGCTGTTTCTTGATTTAGTGTGAAATATTAATATGGTTTTATTTCTGCCTTCAAAGAAGATACTGGTACATTGTACTGTATATACCTATTATGTATTTGTTGAAAGGGTAAATTAACAAACAAATTTATGTTGTAATAGATAGGATCCAGTAACAGAAACTCATTTGGATTAAAGTTTTATTAGAGAAGTGAGAGAAGAGCTAAACAGTTGGGCCATCTGGGGATAGGGATCTGAGCAGACAGAGCTCCTGGACCAAACTCTTTGACCAGTAAGTGACTGAGCTCCAACTGCCTCCTGACCTTCGTGTCTTACTCAAGACCCAGATTTCTGGAAGCCGAGTTCTGGTTGCTTTAGCTTGTTTAGATGGAGTATTGTGATTGACAATCCCATCAGTACCATAAGAAATGTAGGAAAGTCAGTTCCTCAAAGGAAAGAGGACTAAGGAGAGAAGTGATGCTAGGCAGAGAAAGCCAACAATTGTTTATTAAAGACATATGGCATTTATAGAGGGCTTACAATGGACCATGCACCATGATATATTATTTATATGTATTAGGATATTTGATTATGACATTTAATTCTCACACAACTCTGGGAGGTAGTATATATCCATTTTACAGAGAAGTAAACAGGTTTATAGAGATAAAATAATTTGTTCAGCATTACAAAGCTAGATGTGGTAGAGCTAATTATGTTGTATATCTTCTCTTTATTTTGTTTCTTTGAATTATTTTCTAATCTGTTTGTCACTTTTGTTTGTTCACAGAGAGTTATCAAGCTTTGGTGTATATGTGTTGGCCAGTTCTGAAATCTTGAAGAATCTCTACACTGAGGAAGATCAAAGCAGCAGTCTTTGCCAATCAGGGAATGGACCGTTTGGGTTCCTTTAGTAGTAAGTACAGTGGGAACAAGTCTCAGGTGAATATTAATAGCAAACTGAACTGGAAGGTGATCAAGGAACAAAAATAAACACTTTGAAGTTATGTAGTAAAGTCCTGTGAATCTGATCCTAAAGAAATTACAAGAGTTTCAAATCCGGCCGGGCACGGTGGCTTATGTCTGTAATCCTATCACTCTGGGAGGCCATGGTGGGAGGATCGCTTGAGCTCAGGAGTTCAAGACCAGCCTGAGCAAGAGCAAGACCCCCACTAAAAATAGAAAAAATTAGCCAGGGGTGGTGGCTTTTCCGTGTAGTCCCACCTACTTGAGAGGCTGAGGCAGGAGGATTGCTTCAGCATGGGAATTGGAGGTTGCTGTGAGTTAGGCTGACACCAGGGCACTCTAGCCTAGACAATAGAGCGAGACTCTGTTTCAAAAAAAAAGAGTATTAAATCAAAATAAAATCAGCCAATGCTTAGTGATTTCCCACTGAACACATGACACAAACATGTCATCCTGGGTCTTAGAAGAAAACAAAGCTAAGATGGACCAGGCATAGTATGGTTAACCTGTAGTTAGACTTAAAAAAAGCAGTGGAATTTCTTTAAATTTAATAATATGCTTCAAGTACTTTGATAAGAAATAATGTCAGTTGATAGCCAGGAATGGTGGTATATATCTATGGTCTCAGGTCCCTTATTTATCTATTTATTATCAGTATGTAGACACATAAATTCCTATTTTTTTCAATGATTTATTTATTAATATGCTTAATTATTTAGGTCCTCAGATTATTCCAGATTTGGCCACAGGGAGCCCTTCCAAATGGGCACCTGCATCTTTGTGACTTTTTTTTTTTTTTTTTTAGCATCTCCTTCCTTTTTTGGTGTAACTATATGTTCCAGGTACATCTTTTACCTCCCCTGCCTCAGTCCTAGAATCAGCAACTTCTCTGAGGAGTCCTGGTCCTTTCAGAGAGTAATAATGGCTGAGCAACATGTTGTCACCGCTCATTGCTACTAGAGTATCTTTGCATCTTGGCCCTTTTGGCCCATAGAACTAGGAAATACATGCATGTCTATGCCATATACATATATATCAATATACATACCTATTTGTGTACACATTTATGTGTGCATACATGTACTTTTTAGAAGTCACGAATTCACATTGTTGCCTTCAGTTATCTTCCCAGGCTTTTCTTCTTGTCCCTAATTCCTTACATTTACTCATTTGTTCAGTCTTCCAAAATGATTTCAGAATTACCTTTGTACATATCACTACTCAAAACAGACCTACTTCCAGAAGCTTGGGATTTATTTGTAGTCCTTTCCTATATTACCCAATACTGAAGGTATATTGTGAAATGTTCATAAGTTACTTGAAGTGATTTTTTTTCTTCAATGTGTTTATAGTATTCTTCTGAAATACTGTTTATTGGGTACTCCTGTTTCATTTTTGCTTTCAGTTTTCCTTTTCCATCTTTACTGATTTAATTTTACTTTTTAATATGTAGAGAATAAATGTGGTTCCAAAAATCAAAACTCTGCAAAAAGATGTATTTGGAGAAGTTTGACTCCCTCCTGTATCTCTTCCACTTCATTCTTTTTTTTTGAGACAGAGTCTCACTTTGTTGCCCACGCCTAGAGTGAGTGCCATGGCGTCAGCCTAGCTCACAGCAACCTCAAACTCCTGGGCTCAAGTGATCCTGCTGCCTCAGCCTCCCGAGTAGCTGGGACTACAGGCATGTGCCACCATGCCCGGCTAATTTTTTTCTATATATTAGTTGGCCAATTAATTTATTTCTCTTTATTTTTTCTCTTTCTCTTTAATTCTCTTTCTTTCTCTTGCTCAGGCTGGTTTCGAACTCCTGATCTTGAGCAGTCTGCCTGCCTTGGCCTCCTAGAGTGCTAGGGTTACAGGCGTGAGCCACCGTGCCCGGCCTCTTCCAATTCATTCTAATACCCCTTCCTCAACCCCTTGTATTAATAGTTATCCACGTTCATTGTTTCTGGTTTATCTGTCTTTTAATTCTTGCAAAGATAAGAGGACATAGTTTTTAAATATTCTCTCATTTCTTATAGGAAAGATAGCATACTATAATAGCATACTATATATGCTCTTTTGCGCTTTTTTTTTGTGTCAGCTGTTGTTTATTGACATACAGGTAGGCTCTATGCTGGGGTCCTCAAACTTTTTATAAACAGGAGGCCAGTTCACTGTGACTCAGACCGTTGGAGAGTGCCCAGGACCAGTTGGCTGCTAAGCAGGACAGGCTGTGGCGGCAGAAACACCCGGAGGGCTGGATAAATGTGCTAAGTAGCTCCTATGTGGCCCGGGGGCCATAGTTTGAGGATGCCTGCTCTATAGCAACAGGCCTGGAGGCAGTAGCAGGGAAAATGGAAGGTGAGGGTGGAGTGTTTGTCTGCATTTTGCGCTTTTTTCCCCCCACTTAACACTGTCTCCTGGAAATACTATATTAGTTTATAGAAATTATTCCTGTTCTTTTTTTATAGTTGCATAGTACTCCATTGTGTGGATGTACCATTAGTTTCTTTAAACATTTGCTAATGCTTAGACATCTAAATATTTTGTAATTACAAATAGTATTTCAATGCATAACCCTAGAGATGTGTATTTTTGTATTTTTGGAGGTGTATATTCAGGGTAAATTTCTAGAAGCGAGATTGCTAGGTCAAAAGATAAAAGTGTGCATAGTTTTGTGTAGATGCTGCTAAATCCCTTCTATAGGAGTTGTACCATTTTACATTCCTACCAGCAATATATATGAGTGCCTAGTTCTCCACAGCCCAAGTAAGAAAGTTTATTATCAAGCTTTGTAATTTTTGCCTATCTGAATGGTGAGAAATTATATCTCAGTATAGTTTTAACTTTTATTTCTCTTTTTATGGGTGAAGCTAAACATTTTTTCATATCTAAGGCCTTTTAAAAATAGAAACATGTTCTGTTACCCAGGCTGGAGTGCAGTGGCACAATCATAGCTCATTCACTGTGACCTTGAACTCCTGGGCTCAAGCTATTCTGCCACCTTAGCCTTCTGAGTATCTAGGACTGCAGATGTGCACTACCATACTGGCTAATTTTTTTTTTTTAAGAGATAGGGCTCTTGCTATGTTACACAGGCTGGTCTTGAATTCCTGGGCTCAAGTGGTCCTCCCACTTCAGCCTCCCAAAGTGCTGGGTTTTCAGGTGTGAGCTGCCATGCCTGGCCCTCATTTTTATGTCTCTCTTTTTTCCCCCAAATTATCTCTTTGTGTCTTTTGCAGTAGGATCTTTGGTCTTTTTTTCTCCTTCTCAATTTTTAAAAGTTCTTTGTATAGTAAGAATTTCAGCCCTTTATCTCTGATATGTTTACAAATATTTTCTTTCAGTTTACTTGATTTTTTGCTTTGTTTATGGTGTTTTTGCCAAAATAATTTTTTTAAATGTAGTCAAATTTATTAACCGTTTGTGGCCTCTGGATTTCGAATGATTGTAAAAAAGCCTTTCTCCACTCCTAGATTATAGAAAAATTCTGAAATACCTTTTTGAAGGACAGTTGAGTTCTAGGTATCAAAAAGCTCAGCAACTCCCTGTACACAGAACAATTCTAGTTTTAGGAAAATAATATTTCCTGCGAAATAGACGTGAAATGTTGTGCATACGAAGATCTTAGTGTTCTTTGTAATAGTGAAAAAATGGAAACAACATACTGCCCACCAGTAAAGAACTGGTTAGATTAGTTGTTTTCAACCTTACAAGACCCAGTGAATTCTTTTTATAATACATATATTTTTTATTTATTTTTTAAAAATGGAGTCTTGCTCTGTCGCCCAGGCTGGAGTACTTTGGTGCTGTCATACCTCACTGCAGCCTCCAACTCCTGGGCTAAAGCCATCCTCCCACTGCAGCCTCCCAAGTATAGTAGCTAGGACTACAGGCATGAGCCACCATGCCTGGCAATCTTTTTATAATATTTTAAAATCCCTTTTTAATATTTGGAAATGAAATACATAGATAATATACATGATTTGAAAAAATAAAGATAATAATGCCCTAACTATAATAAAAGAGATAAATAAAAGAAAATTAATTTTTAATGAAGTGATACAATTCAAAAATAAAATGTGTATTTCAATATGCTTAGACATGATTATAATAGAAGACACAATGACTTCAGCAGCCAAATGCTTCTACCCATATGTCAAATCACTGTGCATCTTACAACTGTAAATGCAGAATGATTCAGTTGTATTGGTGACTAAGAAATACCACAAGCTTGAGTAACTCCTGGTAAAGTTCTGCATAAAATAAAATATAATCTGTCCTCTGGGATTACATGTAATTGCCTTACTGGAAATTTCAGTGTATATTAAAACTGTCAAAAATATTTTGCTCTCCATATAGTACGTAATTAGGTTCTAGGTCATGTAATTAGGAGGTTTTTCATCTACCTGAATGTCTAATGGGACATTTGAAAGTTGTGCAAGACACTAGTCAATTTCTTGTTGTTCAGGAATGTCTTCAGCATTGCAGGATATCTAGAATCCCTGGTCCTTGCCTGCAAAATGCCAGTAGTGCTTCTTAGTCATTGTGGCAACAAAAAAGCACCTCCTGAGATTTCTAACATGTCTCCCTAAGAGAGTAGTCGAGAACCATTAGGTTAGATAAATGATGCAATGGAATATTATTCATCCATTAAAAAAGAACAAGATCTGTGTGTACTGTCATGCATAGATGTCCATAATACATTGTCAAATAAAAAAAAATAAGGTACAAAACATCATGTATAGCTTCTCACTTTTGTTAAATATTTACACATAAACATAGAAGGCCAAAAAATATTTTTCAAAATGTTAATAGTGAAAGACATTCTTTATACTTTTATTGTCTGAAATTTTAAGAACTGTAAGTTGAATTACTTTTTTTTCTTTTTTTGAGACAGAGTCTCACTTTGTTGCCCAGGCTAGAGTGAGTGCTGTGGCATCAGCCTAGCTCACAGCAACCTCAAATTCCTGAGTTTAAGTGATCCTTCTGCCTCAGCCTCCTGAGTAGCTGGGACTACAGGCATGTGCCACCATACCTGGCTAGTTTTTTCTTCATATATTATTTGGCCAATTAATTTATTTCTATTTATAGTAGAGACGGGGTCTCGCTCTTGCTCAGGCTGGTTTCGAACTCCTGATCTAGAGCAATCCGCCCGCCTCAGCCTCCCAGAGTGCTAGGATTACAGGCATGAGCCACCGTGCCTGGCCAGTTGAATTACTTTTTTGCAAAATAATTGCATCTTGACATAAGGGTTTAAAACCTCTAGTCTGTAGCTGATGCTTTTTTGTTTGAGGAAAGTTTGAGGAAGGAGAAGCAAGCTTATATCATTAACGGGAAATGAGGAAGAGGATAATTTGGTAAAAATGGTAATTGGTAATGGTAATTTGGTAATTTGGCATCTAGTACTTACTATGAAACAATTTTTGTTCTTCCATGTTAAAAGTTAAAATGGGAGAAATGAAGTAGCTGCTGTTTCCTATATTTAATATGAAGCTACTACCAAGAGTACGTTTCTTTTTTGTTATTTTCCTCCATGTCTTTATTTAAAAACAACTGAATAATAATCACCATTTGGAGGAGAGAAAAGTGCCTAGAAGTGTATTTCTTGGACTTCAGAGAGGAAAATGCTATAAAAGAATGTGAGAAGCTGGATGCGGTGGCTCATGCCTGTAATCCTAGCACTCTGGGAGGCTGAGGCGGGTGGATCACTCAACGTTAGGAGTTTGAAACCAGCCTGAGCAAGAGTGAGACCCTGTCTTTACTAAAAATAGAAAGAAATTAATTGGCCAACTAAAAATGTATAGAAAAATTAGCCAGGCATGGTGGCACATGCCTGTAGTCCCAGCTACTCGGTAGGCTGAGGCAGAAGGATTGCTTGAGCCCAGGAGTTTGAGGTTGCTGTGAGCTAGGCTGACACCATGGCACTCTAGCCTGGACAACAGAGTGAGACTCTGTCTCAAAAAAAAAAAAAAAAGTGTGAGAAATCCTGCCCTGGGCTGAAAAATTGGATCTGTTCATCTACCTTAAAAGACTTTCTTTACTTAGACTCTTGTGGTTGATTATAGGGAACAGTTTTGCTAGGTTGCCCTGACTCCAGAGAGGCAGAGTTTTAGGCATCTGGGACACATATATCTGCATTTTTATGACTTTAGGGAGTTTTGATAATTCTCCTTGCCTGAATATTTTGGAGAGATACTATTGTCTTTGTAACTGGAGAAAGGTCTGCTTATGTTCTGTGTTTATCATGGGAGAAAGGGAAGAAGATTTCCCGGGTCTAAATCCCAACTCAAATATCAAGTATATCCCAAGGCATATATTTGAAGGAGTTTTTTTTCCCAACTTACGAAAATTTCAAACTTATAGGAAAATTGAAAGAACAGTACAGTGATTATTTGTATGCTTACTACCTACTTTCAGCAATTGTTGACATTTTGTCAGATTTGCTCTCTATATATGTGTTGTGTAGGTATGTGTCCATTTTATCTTCCTGGAAAAATAAGTTTCCAGTATTACGAAACTTCTAGTTCAAAAACGTGTGTTTGTAAATTTCTCTGGGAGAGCAGTACCTACTTAAATGCTATTTAAAGTAGCGAGTACACTGTAGGAAGAAACAATGCTGCCCTGAAGTGTTAATAAAAAAGCATAATTTTTGCTTTTCCTTATTTGGGACGAGCTCATCTCATTCCCATGAACTTTTCAAGTCAGCTCAATACCTGCATAGTCATTTGCAGATTTTTACCTTTTTGCATGTTTGTGCCAAGATAATCATAAGGTTATTTTGAAGCTGGTGTATTTGTTTTCTCTTTGTTCTAGGTGATCCTTCTGATAAGCCACCTTGCCGAGGCTGCTCCTCCTACCTCATGGAGCCTTACATCAAGTGTGCTGAATGTGGGCCACCTCCTTTTTTCCTCTGCTTGCAGGTAACTTAATAATGCTCGCCTGTCCTAGTCTAGTTTTATGATATATCATTCAGAGACTACTATAGATTGCTCGGGAGAACCACATCTTATTAAATCAATTCCTTCTAGTCAATCTTCCCTTACACATTCTACCTGTGAAAAGTTGGGGAACAGAGCAGATGGGTGATATAGACTGTTGATTATTCCACAACTGTGTATCAGCCTAATGCTTAACACTGTTTTTGTAAGTAAATTTAAAGTATTGGGATATAGGAAACAGAAGTGGAAGACTATTCCTTTTGATGACTGTTGTCTTGCTGAAGAGTGAGGTCCAGGTGACAAAGGAACAAACTATTTTGTGGGTAATAATGGCAGTAGTAATGCTAATTATAAGTGCTTACTCTGTGCCAGGAACTATTTTGAGTACTTTACATGAATTAACCCTTAAATCATCACTATAATTCTATGAAGTAAGTATGATTAGTCATTTTATAGATCCATTTTATAGGTGAAGAAACTCAGGCCAAGAGAGGTTAAGTAACTTGCTCAAGGTCACCCAGCAAATGCTCTATTTTATCAGATCCAAGACAATATTGATTATAAGGATCCCAATTTCATAAGTGTTAAAATGTAAAAATGGCTAATGAAATTTGTGATATACGTTTTTTAGGGGGGGACAGAGTCTTACTCTGTTGCCCAGGCTAAAGTGCCATGGCATCAATCTAGCTCATAGCAACCTCAAACTCCTGGGCTCAAGTGATCCTCCTGCTTCAGCATTTCAAGTGGCTGGGACTACAGGCACATGCCACAATGCCCAGCTAATTTTTTCTGTCTTTAGTAGAGATGGGATCTTGCTCTTGCTCAGGCTGGTCTTGAACTCCTGAGCTCAGGCAGTCCTACCACCACGGCATCCCAGAGTGCCAGGATTATAGGCATGAGCCACTGTCCCTGGCCATATACTTTCCATTAGAAGATGAATCCTGTTTTTAGAGTTTTAAAATATGAAAAAATATGTCTTAGAATTGCTGAAATATGGTAAGTATGGAACCAGGATTCACATTTAGGCAATCTGATTCCAGGGCTTGTGCTCTTATCCAAGAAGGAGTTGTCCTAGGCAAGTCTTTTTCTCCAGACTTTTTTCTGTGAGGACCACTGAAAAGCTGTGATGATGAAAATACCATTCTTTGCAGTTGTAGATAAGATTAAATGAATTCTTCGTAAAAACTTTTCACTAGGCCAGGTGCAGTGGCTCAGTACTTAGCTTTAGGCTGGTAGTTCAAAACCAGCTTGAGCAAGAGCAAAACTCTAGCTCTACAAAAATTAGAAAAATTAGCCAGATGTGATGGCACATGCCAGCTACTTAGGAGGCTGAGGCAGGGGGATCGCTTGAGCCCAGGAGTATGAGGTTGCAGTTGAGTTATGATGATACCACTGCATTTTAGCCTTGCCAACAGAGCAAGATCCTGTCTCAAAAGAAAAAAAACTTGTCACAGGGGTACTCACAAATTATCTTCTATCCTTTGTAAAACATTTTTTAAAAGTAGCTTTTTGTAACTTAGTTTTTTTTCTTTGCAGTGTTTCACTCGAGGATTTGAGTACAAGAAACATCAAAGTGATCATACTTATGAAATAATGGTAATGAAGTTATTGGGAATTTATGTTCATTTTATGTTCAAAACTAATGGGAATTAATTTTTCTTCATCTCCAAGTATCTTTCTCTTTTCTCTTTTCTTCTGAATTTGGTAGTCATTATCCACTAAGTTTTTAGGGTTTTGTGGACCTGCTAAGATATTTAAGTACAAAAATAGTTTTATGTACTCAGATTTTGTTTCAAATTTAGAAGATATTTAAGGGAAGTACTATGTGAGATATTGAAATGAGGAGAAGAGGTATGCTGCTTTTTAGGCTTCTTGATATACATGTAGCCAATGTGTTGTCCCTGTGTGCTAGTAGAATTTATTTATTTATTTTTTTTTTGAGACAGAGTCTCGCTTTGTTGCCCAGGCTAGAGTGAGTGCCGTGGCGTCAGCCTAGCTCACAGCAACCTCAAACTCCTGGGCTCGAGTGATCCTTCTGCCTCAGCCTCCCGAGTAGCTGGGACTACAGGCATGTGCCACCATGCCCGGCTAATTTTTTTTTTATATATATATCAGTTGGCCAATTAATTTCTTTCTATTTATAGTAGAGACGGGGTCTTGCTCTTGCTCAGGCTGGTTTTGAACTCCTGACCTTGAGCAATCCACCCGCCTCGGCCTCCCAAGAGCTAGGATTACAGGCGTGAGCCACAGCGCCCGGCCTGCTAGTAGAATTTTTATGTGATTCATGTGGGCAGTGGTGAAGTTTATGTCTGGCACTCCGTTCCTCTGCCTTGGGAAAATTACTCTCTGAGAATTAAGTTATAAAATGAACACAGGGAATGAGTTAATACACAAAATCACTGAAGAGGCAGACTTTTTAAACAAGAACAAGACTTGGCTATAATTTGATTGAGTGTATTACCACCTCCAAAGAAGAGATAGAGTGTTGGTAGTATCCTTCCAAACCCTAGGTGGTTTAATGAGCCAAAGTGAATATCTAGTCTGCTTGATAGGTATGTATACTTTAAGATAGGTTTGTTGGTTATCAAAGCATATTAAACATATAACTGAATCTCCTAGTTTACCAAGCAGTTTTCTGACATTTGGCCTCTATGTAGTTTTTCTTACAGGAAAAAATGCTGGCTGTCTTGATAGTAATAATTTCACATTATAGATTAATCTGTATTAGTTTTCTATTACTTCTGTAACAAATTATCAAAAATTAAGTGGCTTAAGATAACACAAATTTATCTTACAATTCCTTAGGTCAGAAGACCATTAGGTTCAGCTCATTTGTTCCAGGTTCCATAGGCTGAAATCAAGGTGTTAGCTAGCCTGGGCTCCTATCTGGAGACCCTCGGGGAGAGTCCACTTGGCTTGTTCAGGATGTTGGCAGAATTCACTGCCTTGAGGATGTAGAAATGATGACACTGTTTTCCTTACTGACTGATGGCCAGGACTTGTTCTCAGCTTCTAGAGTCTGCCCGCATTCCCCTGGCTCTTGTCCTCCTTCCTTCAGCCTCAAAGCCAGTAGCATAGAAAGTCCTTGAGGGTCATTGATGAAATGCTGGGAATCTTTCTAACGTTTACTGTGCTGAATCTCTGGGTTACTTTTTTGCCTTCCTCTTCTACTTTTAAGGGCTGTCATATGATTACATTGGATCCATGTGGATAATCTAGGGTAATCAGCAGATTAGTAACCTTAATTCCATTTGTAATGTCCCTTCATAGTAGTACCTAGTTAGTGTTTGAATAATCGGGGGATGAGAATCTTAGGAGGAGGAGAAGAATAGCTTTTGAGTTCTGCCTACTATATAGCACTGTAGTGTATTTACTTTAATCTCTTAAAAGTTTAGAAAGGGTGAAGCAGCTTCTCTGAGCCTGATCATCCGTGGGATCCTGTTAAAAGGAGTTTCTGGGCTTGTAGTACACAGAGTCAGATTCTAGACCACAATGAATTAAAGAAGAGTTACTTAGTAAGAGTTCTTGGGAGCTAACTGGCTAGCCATCCTTTACCCATCTGTAAGCACTTTTGGTATTTTAAAGAATGTCTTCACTAATTATAAGGCCTGGAATAAAAATGTTTTTCCCGTTTATTTATTGCAGAATGAATGAAGGGTTAGGAGAGTGTGGTCAAAGTAGCTGTGGACTTGAGTTCATTTCATCAAGGTCATCAGATCTTCAGAAAGCTGATTTATTCTTTCCAAATTCATACAAGAATGTTTAGAGCCAGAATACAAATTTATTCATTTACATTGTGAAATAATTCCTTAAGGGATAATTCAGTATACCTTGGGTAGTTTGATTGTCATGCTTATTCACTGTATGAAAGCTGACCATGAGTATTCTGTAGCTATTTTGGGCATAGTGTCTTCTACATAATGCTGAAAGAACTAAGTTTCACTCCAGATCCACTTAATTCTGATTACATCATCTTTTTCATTCAACACCCATACGAACACATTTCAAAGTTCTGTCCTTTACTTTGGGGAGCTTTTGGAGGTTACTAATACATTCTTCTTTTTTTTGGCCAAGTTTATCTATTCCCAGTGAATCTTTCCTTCTGTAGGAATGATGACCAAATTTTGGCTTTCCACACATGATGAAAACACTAAAAACTTGATTTTTGCATTTGAAGCCTTGGATTACTTTAAATGGGTTTTACTATTTTTGTCATCTCACAGTGTTGTATTTTTGGGATTTACTCATGATATGGTAGGTGGTGCATTAATCAAGATTTCTGAATTCTGTGCCTATTTTTGTCTTATAATTCTTAGAACTTTGAACAAGTCAAGGCAGCTCTTTCTGCTGCACCCTTTATATCAGTGATTTTTAAACTTTTAGTGCATGAGAATCCTTGGGAGCTTCTTATAATGTAGATTCTTATAAATGTAGATTTCTAGGGTCTGCCTGGCAATTCTGCCTAGAGATTCTAGTTCAGTAGGGCTGGAGGTTGTATACAGGAGTTCAGTAATATTGATTCAGTGTTAAGTAAAACTGCCTTATACCTTTTGTTTTCATGGTATAGAAAGCTTTTATTGTTTATCTCATAGTAAAGTTGGTAAGGGATAATTAATATTCTAATATACAGTTTTAGTAATAACATAGTCTCTTCAACTAACGTGTGAGTTATATTTACATGTCTCTATGGTACTTGCCAGATTATGAATTTCATATAGATGTAGACTCTGAAATTTCTCTCTTTGATCTCATACTATCTCATGTGCAAGGCATATTCCTAATACATGCTCAGATAAAAATGTGTTGAGTTTTGGTAGTGTAATTTTACAAATCATGATAGGTTTTTTTTTTGTCATTAACAAAAGATAAAACAATTTCCAAATTCCTGTGTAATCTAAAGGACTCCTGTGTCACTTTATTTTTTATTTCATTTTATTAAAAAAAGTTTTTTTAGATACAGGGTCTCTGTTGCCCAGCTAGAATACAGTGCTATGATTATAGCTCACTGTAGCCTTGAACTCCTGGGCTCAAGCAATCATCTTGCCTCTGACTCCCAAGTAGATGGGACTACAGGCAACTTTCTTTTTTTTTTTTGAGACAGAGTCTCACTTTGTTACCCAGGCTAGAGTGAGTGCGGTGGCGTCAGCCTAGCTCATAGCAACCTCAAACTCCTGGGCTCAACCAATCCTGCTGCCTCAGCTTCCCGAGCAGCTGGGACTACAGACATGCGCCACCATGCCCGGCTAGTTTTTTTTCTATGTATATTAGTTGGCCAATTCATTTCTTTCTATTTTATAGTAGAGACGGGTTCTCGCTCTTGCTCAGGCTGGTTTCGAACTCCTGACCTCGAGCAGTCCGCCTCCCTCGGCCTCCCAGAGTGCTAGGATTATAGGGATGAGCCACTGCCCCCCGGCCTACAGACAACTACAGGCAACTTTCTTTTTTAACTTTTTTTTTTTTTTTTTTTGAGACAGAGTCTCGCTTTGTTGCCCAGGCTAGAGTGAGTGCCATGGCGTCAGCCTAGCTCATAGCAACCTCAAACTCCTGGGCTCAAGCAATCCTCCTGCCTCAGCCTCCCAAGTAGTTGGGACTACAGGCATGCACCACCATGCCTGGCTAATTTTTTCTATATATATATTAGTTGGCCAATTAATTTCTTTCTATTTATAGTAGAGACGGGGGTCTCGCTCTTGCTCAGGCTGGTTTCGAACTCCTGACCTTGAGCAATCCGCCCGCCTCGGCCTCCCAGAGTGCTAGGATTACAGGCGTGAGCCACCGCGCCTGGCCTCTTTTTTAACTTTTTATTATAGAGAATTTCAGATTTACACTAGAGAGAATGGTGTTTGGTTATCTATTGCTATGTAATAGCTACCTCAAAACTTAATTGCTTAAAATAAAACAACTATTTTATCATCTCACACAGTTTTTGGGTCTGGAATTCAGATCAGGAACAGTGAAGATAGCTCTTGGCTCCACATGATATGCTGAAACTGGAAGTGCAAGAAGCTTTTTTCTCACATCTGGCACCTCATTAGGGTGGCTTGAATTGATTGGGAGCTAGCTGAACATCTTATCTGCCTGAGACCTTTGTACTTCTCCACATAGTCTTAGGACCACTCCCTCTCCATGTGGCCTCTTTTCATGGTTTTTCCAGCAAGGAAGCTAGATTTTTTTACTTGGTGGCTTGGGAGTGCAAAAGTGGAAGCTGCCAAGCCTTTGTAAGCAAGTCACAGTTCCAGCCCCAGTTCCAGCCCATATTAAATGAGAAGGGACCACACAAGGATATGAAGTCTAGAAGTTCATTGTAATCAACTACCACACATAGTAAAATAAATTTCCATATACCCATCACTAGCTCTTAAAATTATCAACTCATGGCCAATCTTGTTCTGTCTAAACCTTCATCCCTCCAGATTATTTTGAAGTAAATCCCCCAAACAGTATATCATTTCATCTTTAAATGTTTTATTAGGTCTCTAAGTTAGGCTAGTAACTTTTCACATTTCCCCAATCATCTCATAAAGGCTTAATTTTTAAAACCCAATCCCCTTTTCTACCCCTGAAACAATCACTTTTGTTATTTTTATCAATGTAAATTGGTTTTGCGTATTCTAGAACTGCATACAAATGGGATCATACTGTATGTATTCTTTTGCTTTGGATTTCTTTCACTCTGTTTTTGAGATTTATTTATGTTGTGTTTATTAATTGTATGTTTGCTGCTAATCATTCCTTTTAGTTGCGGAGTAATAGTCTACTGCGTGATTATAACAGAGTTTGTTCATCCATGCTCCTAGATTTTGTTTTTGTTTTTTTTTATTTGAGATGGGGTCCTGTTGTGTTGCCCAGGCTGGTCTTGAACTCTTGACCTCAAGCAAGCCTCTCACTTTGGCTTCCTAAGGTGCTGGGATTACAGGCATGAGCCATTGTGCCCAGCCTCAACATTCTTGAATAAGGCTATCTATGTATATATATTTTCATTCTTCTTGGATTAATACCTGGGGTACCCAGGAGTGGAATTGTTGGGTGCTGGGTCACAGAGTAAATGATTGTTTAACTTTTAAAGAAATGATTGAAAGTGATTTCCAAAGTGGTTGTATCATTTACACCTCTATGAACAATGTGTGAGAGTTCCGATTGCTTCTTTTGCTCTCCGACATCTGGCATTGTCAGTCTCACTCATTTTAGCTATTTTAGTGGGTGTGGCATGTTTTTGTTTTTGTTTTTTACTTTTTGCAGTTTGTTTTAATTGAGTTTCAAATAAGGTTCCTACATTCCAATTTTCCAATTAGTTGCCTCTTATGTATGTTCTATATGGATTTTCTCTCTCTCGTTTCTTTCTTCTTTTTTTTTGTCTTTTTATTTTTGCTGACTTGTTTAAAAAATTGTTTAAATTTTGGAATAATTTTTAAATTTACAGAGAAGTTACAAATATAGGACAGTTCCCATATAACCTTCATTCTGCTTCCCCAAATGTTAACATCTTACATTATAATACATATTTGTCAAAACTAAGAAATGAACATTGCTACAATACTAGTAACTAAACTATAGATTTTATTCAGACTTCTCCAGTTTTTCTACTAATGTCCTATTCTCTTCCAGGCTTCAGTTTGGGATCCTACATTGCATTTAATCATCATGTTTCCTTAGTTTCCTCCAATCTGTGACAGTTTCTCAGGTTTCCTTTTTAATTCATGGCCTTGACAAGTCAAAAGTATTTTATAGAATGTCCCTTAGTTTTGTCTTCATATATTTGTTATTTCATCATTATTAAATTTGGCTTATGGGTGTTTAGGTGGATGACCACAAGGATGAAGTGTCTTCTCATTGTATCATATCGGGGGTATATGACATCAGCATGATTTAACACTGGTGATGTTATTAATAAAAGATGAACAGCTAGCTGGACACGGTGGCTCACGCCTGTAATCCTAGCACTCTGGGAGGCCGAGGCAGGAGGATTGCTTGAGCTCAGCAGTTCGAGACCAGCCTGAGCAAGAGCAAGAGCAAGACCAAGATCCTATCTCTACTAAAAATAGAAAAATTAGCTGGGTTTTGTGGTGGGTGCCTATAGTCCCAGCTACTTGGGAGGCTGAGGCAGGAGGATCCTTTGAGCCCAGGAATTTGAGGTTGCAGTGAGCTATGATGACGCCACTGTACTCTACACAGTGACAGAACAATACTCTGTCTCAAAAAAAAAGGTGAACAGCTAGATATAAGATAGACATAAGGCAAGGTATGTGGGATGGGGCACAGAGCTTACTTCTGTGGGTACACCACCCTCTAGGCAACTCCACGTGTTCAGCTGTCCAGAAGCTCCTCTCTCGTTTCTTATAATTTGTTTTATTTTTAAAAACTGAGTTATTTGTCTTATAGATGTTACCGTAGTCTGCCTTTTTCTGATTAATGTGTTCCTCTGTCTCTTGTGTTTCCTGCCACTTGGTAGTTACATGTAATGACTCCTTGAAATCTGTTTATGATCATAATTCATCAGGGATTGCAAAATAGTGATCATTTAATTCTAATACACCTTTGGCCAGGCACAGTTGCTCACATCTGTAATCCTAGCATTCTGGGAGGCCAAGGCAGGAGGATTGCTTGAGCTTAGGAGTTCAAGAACAGCTTGAGCAAGAGTGAGACCCTGTTCTTACCTAAAAGAGAAAAATTAGCCAGGCATCTTGGTACACGCCTGTAGTCCCAGCTACTTGGGAAGCTGAGACAGGAGGATTGCTTGAGCCCAGGAATTTGGGGTTGCATTGAGCTATGATGACACCCCTGCATTCTACCCAGGGCAACAAAGCAAGACTCTGTCAATCAATCAATCAATAAAAAATAAGTAAAATTCCAATACTCCTTTTAATTTATGAGTTAGAATAATTCTATAGAAAGAAACTTCTCATCATTTGTGTGATCACCCTGAGTAAAGTTTGTATGGGAAAGGTAGGATAAATGCTGATTATTTCCCTTTAGTTACTAGTTTTGCAAATGTGACTTGATTATCTAGCATCCTCCAAATATTTACAAATTTTTATGTCTTTCAATTGTTTGCAGTTAAAATCCTTATTTATGCTCAAAATATTCCATTTTTGGTTAGTAGGAGCCTCTGCAAGTTGGCTTCTGTATTACCTTTTGACATGACCTTTATAGTCTGTCTTTGAGAACTTCTTTGCTTTCAAGTATAACAACAAAATGTTCCAGTCTTGTCTTGTTCATTTCCTGACCCAGACCTGGATCGAGCCTTTTCTTTAAGGAGCCCTTGTTCCTTTCAGTGGAAAGGAACTGCAAACTGGGCACTAGAAGCACTTACTGCTCCTGGCTTGGTGGTCATTTCCAGACCTTTTCAATGAATGGTATTACGAAATTATTTTTCTTTTAAGGAAAAATACATCAAAAGTTTATAGTAAAACTTTCAATTCAAATACAAGACTACAAGGTTTTTTACATAACTTCGTAGATCTTACATTTGTATCTTTTTCTCAGTCCCCAAATTCCACTTTCCATTGATGGCAACATAATTACTGATTTAATATACCCTATAACATGTATACTTATAGTAGTCTCAGAATAACTATTAATATATCAGCACTATAGAAAACAGTTTAAGTTTTTTTGGCAGTTTCTTTTTTTTTTTTTTTTTTGAGACAGAGTCTCGCTTTGTTGCTCAGGCTAGAGTGAGTGCCATGGCGTCAGCCTAGCTCACAGCAACCTCAAACTCCTGGGCTCAAGCAATCCTCCTGCCTCAGCCTCCCAAGTAGCTGGGACTACAGGCATGCGCCACCATGCCCAGCTAATTTTTTGTATATATTTTTAGTTGGCCAATTAATTTCTTTCTATTTATAGTAGAGACGGGGTCTCACTCTTGCTCAGGCTGGTTTCGAACTCCTGAACTCGAGCAATCCGCCCGCCTCGGCCTCCCAGAGAGCTAGGATTACAGGCGTGAGCCACAGCGCCCGGCAGTTTCTTTTGTTTTTAAGGTATATCTTACATATTTATGTAATCAAATTTTAGAGTTTTATTTTTTATTTTATTTTTGTTTTTGTTTGTTTATTTTTTAGAGACAGGATCTTGCTGTGTTCTCCAGCCTGGTTTTTTTTTGTTTTTGTTTTTGTTTTGAGCCAGTCTTACTCTATTGCCTTGGCTAGGGTGCTATGGCGTTAGCCTAGCTCACAGCAACCTCAAAGTCCTGGGCTCAAGCAGTCCTTCTGTCTTAGCCTCCTGAGTAGCTGGGACTACAGGCATGCACCACCATGCCTGGCTAATTTTTTCTATAAGTTTTTAGTTGGCCAATTAATTTCTTTCTATTTTTAGTAAAGACAGGGTCTCGCTCTTGCTCAGGCTGGTTTCGAACTCCTGACCTTGAGTGATCCTCCCACCTCAGCCTCCCAGAGTGCTAGGATTACAGGCATGAGTCACCGTGCCAGGTCTCCAGGCTGGTCTTGAACTCCTAGGCTCAAGCAGTCCTCTTGCCTCACCTCTTGAGTAGCTAGGACCTACAGGTGCATTCCACTATGCCTGGCAAAGTTACAGTGTTTTAAAATCACTTGAATAGTTCCTTTCTGTGCAGTTCACAAGTTTATTACATTTTGTATTTATTTCTTAAAATTCTAAAATTTTTTTTTTTTTTTTTTTTTTTTTTTTTTTTCAGAAGAATGCCAGGTGTGGAAAAATTCTAAAATTTAATAATTATGTATAATATTTATGTTTTCAAAGTTAAATCTACATACAATATTCAGAGAAGTCTAGCTGTATTTCTGTCCTCTCTACCCTATTGTCTTTCTCCTTCCCATAGGTAACCTTTCTTTTTATGTGTTGTTTTTTCTTCCATTTAAAAGAATATAAACACACACATATTTGTATTTCCTTTTAGCTAAGTGGGAGCATACTGTAATATGTATCTCTACCTTTGTGCTAAGTTTAAAAAGTATATATTTCTGCATGACTTGCATGGCATTTTATTGGAGACCTTTATAACTAATGGCAGAAATAAGAGTGGAGTAGGTGGACAGCTTATATGAACGTACTTTAGGTACTTCTCAATACCATGAGAATGACAAATGTTTAGCTATAAACTATTACTACAGTTGGGGTTCCTAGGTTCCATTTCTATCACTGTTCTTAAGCAAAACTTCTTTCTCTTTAGACCTCAGATTTTCCTGTTCTTGACCCCAGCTGGACTGCTCAAGAAGAAATGGCCCTTTTAGAAGCTGTGATGGACTGTGGGTTTGGAAATTGGTAAGAGCTTGGTGTTAAGAGTTGCACTGCTGAGGTGTGTTTAAAGAAGAAGCTACTTTTGAATGGTAAAGAAAGGGAGGAGCCTCAGAATGGGAAAACATATGGTGCTTTCCTGTTGACGCATGATTTAGAAACAAGTTCTCTTCCCCTCTGCAAGTTATATTCCAGTCCTGAAAGGCTTCACAAGGGCATGGATGTGTAGTGGTCCATGACTGAGCAGCTTGAAAAGACCACTTTGGATGTATTAACAATGGGAGGTTGGTTGTTCCTTTCTGAATAGTGGGGAAGTTTAGATTTATTAGTTATTGTACTCTTCTGATTTTATGAATTTTTCTTGGCTACAGATGCCCTAGTCATTTAAGTGAATCAGACTTCAGGAAAATGGTCATAGCTTACCTAAGATTCAAGTTTCACAGATTTCCTAATAGCATTCTCTGTTTTTAGCTTTCAAACACCTACCTTATTCCAAGCTTGGCGGAATTGAATAGCACTCATTGCTGTTGCCCACCACTTTCATTTTTTCCTTTTGGGAGCACTTTCACACTGATGATTTTATTTTGTAAACTAGACAATAGAGGAATTATTAAATGTATTTTGTTCATAAAGAATCTGAAACTTAGAGAGTTAAAATTATTTCTCATGATTACATGGCTTATTAATGAAGGACTCTTAATTGAATCCTCCCTGCCCTGACTTGCTAGTGTATATAATCTTTCCTGGTGTTCATCAGAATACACTGGTTGCCTCCATTATGTCCAGGGCCCTGAAGAACAAGACCTAGTTCAGCTTTGCTTGTATTCATTCATTCAGCATTTATTAAGCATCGTAAAACATTGTGTACAATGGAGAATATCAGAGAAGGTAGAAAAATGATCACTTGTGAGGAGCTTGCTTGTCATCTTTGGCCTAGTTTTTCATTCGTTGCTTGCCAGTCTAACTTTCTTTTTTTTGAGATTGAGTCTCGCTTTGTTGCCCAGGCTAGAGTGAGTGCCGTGGGGTCAGCCTAGCTCACAGCAACCTCAAACTCCTGGGCTCAAACAATCCTACTGCCTCAGACTCCCGAGTAGCTGGGACTACAGGCATGCACCACCATGCCTGGCTAATTTTTTCTATATATATTAGTTGGCCAAATTTCTTTCTCTTTATAGTAGAGACGGGGTAGCGTAGCCACGGTGCCCAGCAGGCAGTCTAACTTTCTAAAATAGTCTAATCCTCCCTGTCCTCTTTCCTTCTAAACAAAGACCACAAAAAAGACTATAGCTTCTCTATCCACCGTGGGTAAGACAATAAGTTTGGTGATGAGGTGCTGGAGTTAACAATTAAGAATACATCTTTCGGCTGGGCACGGTGGCTCACGCCTGTAATCCTAGCACTCTGGGAGGCCGAGGCAGGAGGATTGCTTGAGGTCAGGAGTTCGAAACCAGCCTGAGCAAGAACGAGACCCCGTCTCTACTATAAATAGAAAGAAATTAATTGGCCAAGTAATACATATATAGAAAAAATTAGCCAGGCATGGTGGCGCATGTCTGTAGTCCCAGCTACTTGGGAGGCTGAGGCAGGAGGATTGCTTCAGCCCAGAAGTTTGAGGTTGCTGTGAGCTAGGCTGACGCCACAGCACTCACTCTAGCCTGGGCAACAAAGTGAGACTCTGTCTCAAAAAAAAAAAAAAAAGAATGCATCTTTCCATCAATCAGTCCATTGCCACAGGAGTAAAAAACAAAAACAAAAAAAACCCCAAAAAACCCAAAAAATAATAATTAAAAAAAAAAGAATGCATCTGGCCCTCATGAAGCTTATAGTCCAGTAAGGGATTTAAAATATATATACAGATGCTTGAAGTACACAAAGCAGAGCACAGTGAGAAGTACAGAGCCTTAGGAGAAGGGTGACTGAAGTGCTTTGAGAGATTTCACTTCTGACTCTTCATCTCTCTGTCACCTTGGCTAGGATTTGGGGATCTTAAATGTAAATTCTGGCTTTGTCACTTACAAGCTTTGTGTGTTTTTTTTTGTTTGTTTGTTTGAGGCAGAGTCTTGCTGGCTTGCCCCAGCTAGAGTGCCATGGTGTCAGCTTAGCTTACAGCAACTTCAAACTCCTGGGCTCAAGTGATCCTTCTGCCTCAGCCTCCTGAGTAGCTGGGACTACAGGCATGCGCCACCGTGCCCGGCTAATTTTTTCTATATATTTTAGTTAGCCAATTAATTTCTTTCTATTTTTAGTAGAGACGGGGTCTCACTCTTGCTCAGGCTGGTTTCAAACTCCTGACCTTGAGCGATCCACCCGCCTGGGCCTCCCGGAGTGCTAGGATTACAGGTGTGAGCCACCAGGCCTCCCGGCCAAGCTTTGTTTTCTTGAGCAAGTCTGTTAATCCTTTGGGTGTCATTTTTTCTTCTTTGAAATTGAGATAGTAATAATACCCACTCCACAAGTATATTACTAGGATTAAGTTAAGTATGTTGTGAATGTTTCTAGCTCAGTGCCTGGCATATTGTAGGAGCGCTAGTAAAGAAATGTTTGTTTATGGGAAACGTTTTGTAAATTATAAAACATTATGCAAAAAAAAACTATGCTGATGTACATTTTGAATGTTGTGAAGTGGCTTCTTACATTTATAGCAATTCTTTCCCTAGGGCCTAGTTCACAGGGAAATTTACAGATTTTCTAGTCAACTTCCTTTCTTTTGGTGGAAAGGAAAGGACTTTTTAGTGATTGTTGCTATATCTTAGAATAACAGGATTTATAGCATCAAATTGCACCAATCTAGGTTTTATTAGTCTCATTGTTCCACTGATATTGTCATGATATCAGTTTTGGAGGTATCAGTACAGATGTTATATGGATGATTTAAAATATGGAAAGAACAAATGATGATTTTACTATTATGTATAAATGAAAGCCCTACTGCCTTATTTTTCCTATACTCCTCTAGGCAAGATGTAGCCAATCAAATGTGCACCAAGTCCAAGGAGGAGTGTGAGAAACACTATATGAAACATTTCATCAATAACCCTCTGTTTGCATCTACCCTGCTGAACCTGAAACAAGCAGAAGAGGCAAAAACTGCTGACACAGCCATTCCATTTCACTGTAAGTGCCTTCCCATTTGATTTAGCTCTTCCTTAGGCCTGTTTCAGTAGCAGATAAACAGTGATTTGAGGACTTGAACAGCTAACAAGCTTATGGAAGATAGGAGGAGTTAGCATGGCAGCTGTTGAGAGTCAGGGCCATAATGTGGCAAGGAAGGAACATATATCCCAGGGGTCACTTCTGGACATCAAAGTGCCTGAAGCCAGTGTGTAGTTCCACCCATTCTGAATCCCTTGAACGTATCAGTTAACTTTAATGCTTGCTTCTATAAAATGAGAGGTCAAAAAGGAACCAATCTTTCCATGCCATTGTGAATACAAGCCTTTTTGCTCTTCCTTTGAGGAGTTTATGATCATACATGTGAGTTGCTTAAGAGAATCTGATATTCGGCTCATTATTAATTGCCCTCTGTCAAGTGTAAGAAGCAGTTGTTATTTTTGTTCACTTGGTTGTGGCAGTGATTGGTGAACTTTTTAATCTTGTGTGCCTGTGGGACCAGTGAGTCTTAATAAAACATAACCAAAAACATGATGAATTATAAATAGCCATCTTTCCTGAATGACTCCCAGAGGGCAAATGATGAGATATGAATCTTTTCCCTTTCATTCTCCCTTTCCTCATACTCTCTAGAAATAGTTTTATAGCTGACTAACTCAGAGATGGATAATACTTCCTATTCGAATAGCACTTTGATGTTAGCACTTTGTTCTCAAATCTATTGAACAATTGTTCCCAATAACAACAAAGTGAGATAGGCAAAGCAGATACTTTCATTTTACACATAAGAAAACTGAGCATCTGGAAGGTTAAATAATCTGTGCAGGGCCATGGGATTATTATATATTAGAGCTGGGACTTAATTCTAGTTAACTTCCAAATCTAGTGTTTTTGTGTGTGTTTCTCCTTACCCTCTCAGTTGGATGAGTTTTATAAACTGAGATTGGTCTTAAGGGATCAGGGAGCTTAGGCTGACAAGGTAGATACTTAAGTTCTATAATATTAAAAGAGCCAACCATGGTATTCTTTCATTTTTTTATTTAATATTATCATTATTATTTTTTGACACAGGGTTTTATTCTGTTGCCTGGGCTAGAGAACAGTGGGATTATCATAGCTCACTGCAGCCTCAAACTTGTAGGCTCAAGCAATCCTTCTGGCTCAGCCTCCTAAGTAGCTGGGACTATAGGTATGCGCCACCACGCCCAGCTAGTTTTTCTATTTTTTGTAGATATGAGGTTTTATGTTGCTCAGGCTGGTTTCGAACGTTTGGGGTCATGCGATCCTCTCACCTTGGCTTTACAAAGTACTAGGATTATAGATGTGAGCCACTGCACCCAGCCTTCTTTCTTTTTAGGAAAATGAAAATCAGAGGAAATTTCCATGTATTTGCTTAGAGGATTCCCTAAGTTTCAGTTTCCCTTTTTAAGAAATCAGGCTGGGCCAGGCGCCATGGGTCATGCCTATAATCCTAGCACTCTGGGAGGCCGAGGTGGGAGGATTGCTCAATGTCAGGAGTTCAAGACCAGCCTGAGCAAGAGTGAGACCCCTGTCTCTACTAAAAATAGAAAGAAATTAGCTGGACAACTAAAAATATATAGAAAAAATTAGCTGGGCATGGTCACGCATGCCTGTAGTCAGTCCCAGCTACTCAGGAGGCTGAGGCAGGAGGATTGCTTGAGCCCAGGAGTTCTAGGTTGCTGTGAGCTAGGTTGACACCATGGCACTTTAGCCCAGGCAACAGAGTGAGACTCTGTCTCAAAAAAAAGAAAAAAGAAATCAGTCTGTTTCCATAATACTTTATTATCTTTTTCACTTTTCCCTTTATAAAAGCCTTTTTAATTGTACTTATTTTCTCAGACACTGTCTTTCTCCAAACAAAAATATTTCAGGTTATAAATAAAGACTATTTTAGTGGTTTTTTTATGCTAATATTTTATTAATTAACTTAGAAAAATTCTAAATTCTTCCAGCTACAGATGACCCTCCCCGACCTACCTTTGACTCCTTGCTTTCTCGGGACATGGCAGGGTACATGCCAGCTCGAGCAGATTTCATTGAGGTAGGAGAAACATGTTTTTAGCACAAGGTAGGAAAAACTTATTTTTGTTTCTAATGAGGCTTGTATCTCTTACCCATAGTTATCATGCCACTAAAAGGAGATTTTCAAAGTACTGTAATTGGTAGGGCCTTTAGGTAGCCACATTTTCTTGTATTTGAGTACCTTTTCTCATTTGTAAACATTTTCACATGTGGAACAGTAAAAGTTCTTTAAATCAAGAACCTATTTCTTAAGTTGCATCAGTGCTGGCTTCCACTTCCTTAGTAGGTATGAAATTTCTGCAGTCTGGTTCTCATTGCGCACCTAGAGGGTTTCAAGGTTGAACTATATCAGGAGTTGGCAGACTTTTTCTATTAAAGGCCAGATAGCAGATATTTTAGGTTTTATAGGCATAAATTTCCTGTTGTAACTAAACTTTGCTATTATGCAAAAGCAGCATGGATAATACATAAACAAATGAGTAAGCCTGTGTTCCAATAAAACTTTATGTACAAAAATAGGCAGTGGGGTGGAATAGTTTGCTGACTCCTGCACTGTATCCACAAGTATATGAAGAATGATAAATGTATATAAAAACTATATGTTCCTCATTCAGCCGTGAAATTAAAAGTCATGTGTAGTCACAAGTCTCTTGATTTATCATCTAATCTACAACTACAGTGATTCTGGAGATAATTTGAAAGTTTAACAAACTACAAGCAATTTTGGTAGCAACACCCAGGTCAGCATTTTGTTCATGACAGGTGATATTGTAGAGCTGCCCCATAGACTCTACACCTACGAATTATACTAATTGAATAGAATATGAATAAATCTACCCATTGAATTGCATAAGCAATATTGTTGGATAAATAGACCCCTCAAAAGGTAATAAAAAGTAGAGAAATTAATGTAGACAGTTTTCTTACCTAAATATCTAAAAGTCTAATCAAAGTTAGATTTTCTTAGGAATGAATAGACTGTTTTTAATTTTTAGAACAATACATTTAGCTTCATTCCTGAATTCATAACTTTTCTCATTTTTTGTTGTCACTACTGCCTGAAAGCCTCTCAGATTTTTCCTATGACTTTCTATTACTTGTGGCAGTATCCTGGCCTTTTACTCTATTGAGTAATTTTTAACAAGTATTTGCTTATGTTGTCTTCTATTTGCTTCTAAAGCATGGCTCCTATAAAGGCATTAATCAAAGATACTGGGTTTGGGGTGGGACTTTTCTCTCCCCGAATAGGAATTTGATAATTATGCAGAATGGGACTTGAGAGACATTGATTTTGTTGAAGATGACTCGGACATTTTACATGGTAACATTTTATTTTATTTATTGTTTATTGAGTGCAAACTATTTGATGACACTGTTTTGGGTGCTATATGAATAAAATATGTCCCCTGCCCTCATGGAATTCAAAATCTATTGGTTAAGTTGCTGAGCTTACCCTGTTGTTGGATTTTGACCACGTTGAGTATTATTTATGATGATGGCAGGAGTATCAGTCATATAATAATAGTTGGAAATATCCTATCTGTTGGACTGTGTGATCTTTTGACTGAGGTAAGCCTACACTAAGGTCATTGGTTAAATGGCCTTCACTTGCCTCCTTAGAGGGAAGGGTATCAGTAGGAAGCCTTGAGACTTTAGTAGCAACTGCTGATGCTAAATGTTCACTATAATTTGTTACCCCAGATTTCCCATAGCAGGGAAAAAGAATGGAAATCCTTCAAGGGTTTTTAGGACAAAATTGGGCATTTTTTTTTTTTTCTATTTTTCCTCTTTGGAAATGAGTGTTAAGCATTTCTTGTTTCTTAGAAATCTTCTATTTTCAGCACTTCTTAATTCTAATCTTTGATTAGCCCTCTAAGGATTTATGTCAACTCTTTTATTCTAAGTGGTGAATGCCATAGGGCTGTTAAAAGTAGATGGCTAGACTTTCATTGAGTCCCTTTTTTTCATTCTTTCCATTTTTGGTGGACTACATAAAATAATCCCCAATCTTTTCTTTAATTTTCAGTTCAGAAGTGAATATGATACAATAGATCAATAATCATTGGAGTGTATATTCTCTAAACAGCATCTTCATTATTTCTCTTAAATTTACATCCCAGGCAGGAAAGGCAAATAAAATACTTGTTGAATTATAAATCAAGTTTTCATATTGTTAGCTGGTACTCTGTCACTAGAAGGGGAACTTAATTCTCTCCATAGAGGAGCTGCCTGGGTATTTGTTACACAAGAAAGAGTCCTCATAAAAATTTTACCTTCGTGCAAGACTCTTCATTAGGGAAGAAAAAAAAAAGAAAAATTAAAAAAAGAAAATTTACCTTCAGAATTTTTCTTTACACATTTCTCGAGTGGGTTGTTTTTAGTTTTTTTAAGGTTTTTTTTTTTTTTTTCAAAATTTCATTCCTTCTCTCCCACACAGCTTTAAGGAAAGTCAGAGTGACGTAGATCAAACTAAAAGAGGAAAGCTTAAAAGAAACTACTTTAGCATTCACTAAATCCATTGTATTTGTTCAGTCTTGTGTGTCAATCTCTTTTCAACACCAGTGACTCACCTTGTCTTTTCTCACCTCTTGTGTTGTTCCCTTGTCAGTGGTATGCAGATTGCCATTCTGTATTTCTCCTCATACACACCAGCTTTAATTAAAATAGTATTGTTTTCCGGCTTATGTCTTTCTTACCAGAACAACAGACTACTACACGCAAAAAGAGCAGCTTCATAAATACCATCCTTTCAGATATTGTTCAAAAATACCAAACTTTTGAAAATCAAAATCTCTTATGTAAGTGATGGTTCAACTATGTAAGGGACTTGCTGAATCACTTCTCTAGGCCCTAATCCAAGGTCTTCATTCTTACATTGCAGCATATTTAAGAAACTGTAGTAATGGTTGGTATTTAATTTTACTCTTCATTTTTTGTAGAAGCAGGATTTGTAATCCCTTCTGGTACACTTGTGGTCTTTTCTGTAATTAGGTGGAGACAAAAAGGAATAATCAGAAAGAAGCAACTGACTGATTAGCAATTTTTAATTCAGTTAGCTTTTCAAATATATAACATATGTTAAGTATTTGTGCTCTCCCTATAGTTTCTACAACCTTGTAAATTATTGATATTCATTTGAACTAGAACTGAAGCATCAGTTATTAATCCTTATACATAGTAGCATTAACACAACATAAATAATAATTCTTTTCCCCCCTGCCCAGTAGTGAACTATAAGATGTTTAGATAAGTGCTTTTGAAAAGATACCATTTTAAAGAGGTTTGGCAGTACTGGAGATCAAAGGGATGACTTGCTGGTACCATGAGGAGATGCTTTGTTGTTCATGTCTGGGAGTTCTTACAATAGCTCTTCTGGCAGCATGATGCATGCTGCCCTCAAGCAGTCTCTTCCAGAACACTCAGTGAAGTGGACTAGGAGTCCAAGGAAATTCAGGCAGGAATGAGAAGGAGCTTTCTAAGCATACCTGGAACAGAGATTTTAGTGGGTATCAGGACACCAATTTGACCTCAGGCTTGGCTTCTGAGTCAGCCTGTGTGATCTTGGGCAAGTCCTTGGAATCTTGCTTGCTCTTCCCTTGTGTCCCCCGCCAGTAAAGAAGAGGTGACACGGATTATTCAGAGTGTAAATATTTCCAGTGAAAGATGGTACATAATGGAGATTGGTGTTATTATCATTCCATTATACCATTATGCTCTTAATATTACTGAGCATTAACAGCATTCCATTTATGTTCCCTCACTTATAACTACTGGAAGGAAGCAGACTATTTGGTTGGATTTTGTATTCAGAACCCATTTAGAATATCAGCTGATGTCTCCAAGTCCTTTTCCTCACCCAAAGACTTCTGCTTTGATACATGGAATTTGTCTAATAATACTGGTTTGCATGGTCCATTATGGAGGCCTGAGGTACAATGGAGGGATAATTAATTGCATTCCAACCATACCAGAAGGCCTTCAGAATGGGCCCCACTGCAAGTGAAGCACTGTCCAAGGAAGAAAATAAGGAAGTTTTGGGGATCCGTTAATGGTACCTACACATATTACATTGAAATAAGCAGAAATTATTGGTTCAGAAAGAGAGATGCAGGAGATTCATACTTGAAACTCGCCTGTCTCATGGTATATTGTGAGATCTCAATGTAGATGTTTAGTCTAGTTCCCTCTTGCTGTCATCTCTTTCCCCGTCTCCTTTCATTTATAAAAATCTTTTCTGAATTTGTAGACTACTCTTTCCCTGACTTTCTTAGAGTCCTGACATCCTGGCTATGACTTCTTCTAGTCATTGTTGTTCCATAACCCAGGCAAGCAAGAAGTACTACGAGCTCCTCCTATATGTTAGGTCTGTGCTTTGAATACTTCTTAGGGTTTGCACCTTAGTACAGTTTACCCTCCCTCTACTTGGAAAGCTAATTTCGGCAAGATTTCCCTGCCAGGCATGGATCACTCACACACACATACACACACACACACACACACACACACACACACACACTTTTCATATTGTATTTCTGTATTTCTTTGGCCCATATTGTCAGCCTTTAGATCCTTTAACAGTAGCTCAGAGGTCCAGCCTGGTGTCTGTGCGTTCACCTATTGGCAGTGCCCTTCACTTCATAGTGATCGAGCTATTTTATGTGTAGGCCGTTTTAGACATAAATTTTATCATTAATAGCTAATATATAGAGCACTTAACTATTTGCCAGGTACCATTCTAAGCTGTTCATATTTGTGAAGTTATTTAATCTTCATAAAACGCTACGAGTTGGGTGTTGTTATCGTCCCCATTTTACAGATGAAGAAATTGAAACATGGAAAGGTTAAGTAACTTGCTTGGGATCACACAGCCAGCAAGTGGTAGATTATCCCTAAGTCTATGGTAATACTGTATAATACTTAATGTCTTTAAAACCTTGAATTTTTGTTGCTGTTCATTTTTTGTGAGATTTCACATTTATTTTCTATAGCTTCACCACATTCCTGAGAAGTAAGAATAGATATTTCCCCATTTTACATTCAGCGAAATGCACAAAGAAGTAATTTGCCTGAGACTTTGTAGTTGCTGACTTGAACCATTAGGTCACATGGGCTTCTTCCTTTCACAGAATTATTTGTGTGCATCTTGGCCAAAAGCTTTAGGGGAGAAGTGACTTTTAAAAAGCTTTGCTTCTGGGGAATACCTGAGTCACAAGTTTGGTTGCAGTAGGGATTTTGATTGGCCTCCCTGTAGTTAAGGCCTCTGAGTTGGTTTTCTTGCCAAAGCAAGCAGTAAGTGCCTTCTGTCAAGAAAACAGAAACATGTTGTTAGCTATTTTGAACAATGTTAGAAATACATTGCAGTGGGAAGGAGCTGCCTCTGACTTCTGCCCACTTCTTGAAATATTTTAAGGCTAGCCGTTTGGAAACTTTATCAGTCCCCCGTGTAATCACAGGGAGACTATTTGTTGTCCCCCAAAGCTGAGATTTCAGAGGTCTTGTATCAGTGGACAGAGTATGGGTAGTTTTTGTTTGTTTTTAGTGATCTCTGGTTCTTTGTTTGCCACCTTGTGCAGGAGCTTCCAGTCCCTATTAGTAGAACGTGAACTGGTGATTCTCATTCTTGTAATGAATGTCTGCTCTCTCATTTCTATTCTGCCTGTGGTGCTGAGGTCTTCCCTGGGTTATTTCATACAGTTAAGATCTTGTAATCAGTTGCTGCTATCTGGGTGTGCTTTATTAAGAAAAGAGCTAGCTTCAAATATGAATTTTTCTCTGGGAGAATTCCAGTTCTCCTCCCATTTCCTTCTATGTGTTTTTTTCTTTCCCTTTGTTCTCTAGAGCCAGTTGTACAAGTTTAAAACTGCTGAAATGATCAAGCAGTAGAAGCAATTATCAGCAGTATTTATTTATAAATTTTTTTGGTAACACAGTCTCTTCTGGTTTTTTTCTTTTTTGATCAAGTCATTCCCGCACAAATCTCAGGAAACAACATGATAAAGTTAGTGTCTTACAGTAGTTACAGAAATGTTTTGTCAATATTAGCAGTAATTTCCATGGATCTTCAAGATATTTCCTTCTGTTTTAACTCATCTTATTGACTAGATAAATGAGATAAGGCATATAAAGAGCTTGAAACATGAAAAGTGTTCAGTATGATTTAGCTATTATTATTACATTTGTTTCCCTTTGTGCCTTGAACTATTGACTTCCTAACTCTTCCTTTCTCATAAGTAATAGAGTCTACTACAAAACTTGTGTTTGGTTATACTTTATGTGAGAGACACTTCCTATCCTCCCTCTTCCTACCCACCCTTCCACCACATAGACTTCAAAAGTGCATCTCTGCCAACATAGCATTCTAAAGTTCATCATTCCACAGCAACTGTGTTATAAAACAGTGCCAGGTATGGGACAGTCTGTGGCATCTGGACTTTTATATGGAACAACCCTATAAATCAAGAAAGATTTCATTTGTAGAAAGAGTTGTGCTACCTGAAAGAGTTTGAAAACCATTGCCTTAAATATTGGCCCTGGCAGTATTGAATTAGTTTTAGTTTGTAGGTAGTTATGAGAAAAAGTAATCCAGTGTTGTTTAAATCTTTGAAGTTGTTAGAAATGAACAAAAAGAATCCATGGTAGTTAATTTTTTTTTATACTTAAACTTTTAAAAATACTGCATTCACTCACCTCTCCAGATTATCCAGCTAGGACTTCAGTTATTTTTATCTCAGACCCAAGAGAGAATGGCCTGGATAATGTACTCCTGGACATCTCCCAGTGATTGAAGTTACATACATATATAGCACATCTGCTCATAGCACAGCGTGTAAGATCTTGGTATTGAACCTTTTAATCTAAGAATATCCTAAGGGTAGGTAGCAGTGAGATGCACAGTAATGAGTTAGTATGGAGTATCCAAAATTTATTTCTATTATCTAGCCAGGGTTGTTATATTGATAGTGCATCAGGATTGTACATTGCTCAGCAACTTTTGTTTGCTTTCATGTTATAATCAGTGATACTAATGAGCCATTGTGTTCTGTTCTCTTACTTGATTGATCCCACTTTTTTCCTACCTTAAAATCTAGTTCTAGCCGAAATGTGGGCTTTGAATTATACCATGGAGGTATCCTCAAGGATTTCTGCTAAGATAGGTAGCTGGGGATTAGAGTAAAGAGAAGAAGTTCAGCTAGAGTGGATCTGACTTAACCATTCCAAATAAGATTTTATTTGAAAACAAGGTTTAAAACATATAAATCTTTGCTGATGCATTGCCCCCATGGGATAAACTTGAATCTCACATTCTTTGGTTGAGGAATGAGATTATATTCCTGTTTTGAGTTAATCAGCATTTCAGAGGCTCTAGGCTTAGATGCACTAGGCTCTATTTTGGAATTAAGCTTACTACCTTGAAAGAAGCGATTCTTAGACACAGCCAGATTTTTTTGCTACAAAGGCTGGTGTGTTATTAGAAATACTATCTAACATTGAATAACATATTTTAGTTTTTCAGAGGACACATGGCAAGTCATTGTGTTCTCTAGAGTCTCTTTCTTCTGCAAATAGATTCCGTAATTAAAATACCCCAAACTCTCAACTTACACAAAATTTTAGAAGATAACCAGTTATTAAGGTAGTTCTAGAATCTACTACAGTCATTAAATCTTAAGGTGCTTTCAGAATCCATAGATGTGAAGAATGGTTTAATGTAGCATAGTATTAAATTATGTATTACTCATATTTTCTTCTAGTGTTGTTAATAACTGGTCATCATTTCTTAACCCTAGGGGTCTTCCAACTGTAAAAAGCCTGTGGGGTTTTTTTGCTTCTGAGGTGTTTTTAAAATATACATTTCATTTTCACTTGAGCCAGATTTAGAATATAGGACTAACAGAGAGAAAGTAAACATGTTAGACTGTTTCAGTGTTTTTCCTGCTCAAGGCTCTGGAACCAGACTGCCTAGGTTTGGATCTCTGCTCTGTGCTTAGCAGCTGTGTGATCTTGGGCAGTCTGTTTTGGGCTCATGGTATATAGGGTATGTGAGGGATTGATAGGAAACAAGAGTAGAAAGGTAGGCATAATCAAGACAAAGGGTCTTATATAACATGCAAGAGTTTGAACTCCTAAAAGTAGATGGGAAGCAATGGAAGAATTATAAATAGGGAATTACACCATAAAATTATGCTTTAAGATATTACTCTGGTACCATCTGGAGGAGGTGAATTGGAGTGAGGCAAGAATGGAGTAAGAGAGTAATGATGCCTCTCTTACAAGATGACATCAGGATGACAAGAAAGACAAGATGCCGGAGCTAAGGAATAGGATTAGGGATGAAGATAAGAATTTGAGAGAGATTTGACTGTTCAGTACAGTACAGATAAGACTCATTGACTGACTAGATAGAGAGGAGGAGGGAAAAGTTCAGGCTGATTTCTGTCTTGGACAGCTAGCTTTACTATGATGCTATTAGCCAAGATAAGAGTTTTAGAGGATGGGAAAGGGGCAGAATACAAGTTTGCCTGTGAGTAGAGATAGTCAATAAGAACTGGAACTTGAGGTAGATACCTGAGTTTGAGATTAGATAGATAGATAGATAATATTTAAAACCATAGTAATGGATGAGTTTCTAGGAATAAAGTAAAGGAAAAGAGAAATGTAAAGAGAACCTTTAGGAACTGAAGATGGAAAAAGAGTGGCTATGGAAAGAAAGAACCAGAACTATTGTATGGATTTAAACTTTTGCTATTCGTGGCCTCTTTTCTCCTTATTCCCAGTGTCTTTAACATGAAATTAAAGCCAGGAAAGGATTGGGAAATGGGCAACCAAGCAGGGCATGGCTTTTACATTGGTTAGGCTACTTAATGGAACTTTTCACTATAGAATGCAAAACCCGACACCCTAAACAGTTGCTGCTCCCCAACTGAAAACACCTACTCTGGGAAAATATCTACACTGCACCTTTATTCACATTAGTCTTATCTTGACATTGTCTCTTTTGTTTACTCCTGTGCAGTTATAACTATAATTAATATTCATTTTTATGACTATTCTAATAGATGTATTACTAAAGTTTAGAGATTCACTGTATGTACTAATAATATACATAACAATGTCCAAAAGAAGTGTTTAGTAGGAAGCAGAAATGATAATCTACAGAGTAACACTATAAAATATATACATAGGGGCAAAGAACTTCATTATAATTTACTGATGAGAGAAATTCAGTATGCTAAGATATTTTTATGTTTCCAATAGATATATTTTCTAATTTTTAAAAATTTGTATTATGTTTTCTGATTCTCTGGTTGAATAGACAAGGTTTTCTAGACAGTGAGCGTGGAATAGTTAGCAGTATGAGGTTCAAAGTTTCGGTAAAAGTTTTTTCTTTCTTGGCTTTATTTATACTATTTATATATATTTATTATTTATATGTACTTATTTATAGCTCTGAAGATGGCTGTGGTTGATATCTATCATTCTAGGTTAAAGGAGAGACAAAGACGGAAAAAGTAAGTATATAAAACCATCCTGCCTTCTTCCAGCTTTGGAATATTGACCACATACAGTCCATGAGAACGTTCCACATGTGGCTCATCTTGGGATGTGTTAGGGAGGACACTTATCCTCCTTAGGCCTTAAATTTTCCATCCTTCAGATAAGGATAATAATTCCTGTCTTGTTTTTAATTTCTTCCATCTTTACTCTTTGTTGATGTTATAATGAATGAAGAATAATATGAGTACACTGTTTTAAGCTCTTTGAAAAAAGCAACAAGGTAAATTCAAGGTGTTATTGTTATGCTTTTTTAATGCTCTCATTATAATTGCTCACTTTTTTCGAGAAGTCTTTCATCTAAAAGGATTTCAAAGAAATTCTAAACAAGTTTTAGGCACTCTGGTTATTCCTTTTCTTTGTAACAGATCAAAAAATTAACATTCAGACATAGAAATTATGGCTCTCAGATTCCTTTTGGATTATAGAGACTTTAACAGTTCAGAGAGGGGTGTGCAGAGGGTATGAATATGTGTGTGTGTGTGTGTGTGTTACTGTGGTGTTACTAACTATAGACACAGTGGTATTTCAGCAATACAAAGGAGAGAAGCTGGGGTACGGTGGTGCATATGAAGGATTGCGGGATCCCAGGAATTTGAGGTTGCAGTGAGCTATGATTGTGCTACTGCACTCCAAAGCCTGGGCAAGAGTGAGAACCCGTCTCTTAAAATAAAAAATTAAAGAAAAAGGAAAGAGACTTGGGAAGCACTCTTACAGAACCAAGATGTGATCTAAAATAAAACTTACTCTCTGTGTCTGGAGTTAGCTTCTATGAAGTGCTGAAGTTTATCCAGTTGCTCTTGTGAGAAGCTTCATTGCTAGTCATGAATACCTCTGGTATAAATCAGAGGTTCCAGACATAAAAACCTGCATACTTTACTTAAATTTTATTTTGCTTGAAACATACGATTAGAGCCAAGAGAGTATTGTAGAACTCAATTATTGAGGTTGCTATTAGATCTTTGTTTATGATGCCCTTCCATTAAATATGCACAATATATATTTATTTCTAATAGCTTCAAATTGTTGTGTGGATGCAGAGTTATAAGTGTTGAATGTGTGATCATGGTGCCCTTTTATGGTTAGCAGATTTCTCCTTAAATGGCTGTTCTCAATTATCATTTCCACAAGCTGAATAGATTAATTTTATGGCATGGACACAGATTCCCTTCTGTTTCATCTTAAGTGACAGACGCATGTTTTTCAGTATTTGTGAGTGGTCATTGATGCATTCATTCATCCAGCAATTAGTTATTGAGCATCTACTATGCTTACAGAGAAGAAAAACCAGTGATACTGGAGAGCCTAAAACTGTGTTAGTGATTCACTGACCTGTAGAAGTTTGTGGGAGTGACTTCTTTGGACCTCAGTATTCCAACCTCAGAGTGTTTAGTATGTCTAATGAAAGCTGCATGTGGAAAACATTATTAAATGTGAAATTAATTCTAATACACAGTTTATTATGGTTTTTTATTCTAGAATTATAAGAGACCACGGATTAATCAACCTTAGAAAATTTCAGTGTAAGTATTAGCAGTATTCTCTATTTTACAGTTTCTTCCAACGATTTTGAATAGTTTTAAGTAAATCATTTATGGCAGTAGTTCTTAATCCAAGTTGCACATTGGTATCACCTAGGAAGATTGATTTAAAATTATGATTAAAATTAAAATTTTAAAATTAAAATTCTGATGCCTGGGCATGGCCCCAGACTAAGTCAGAATTTCTGGGGTTGGAGCTAAAGTATCTGTATTTTTTAAAGTCTTTAAGATGATTCTGATCGATAGTGAGAGCTTGAAGAGAGATTGAAAAGTGTCTTTTCAATCTAAATTAATTTGTAGTCAACAGCACTTGTATAAGAATTATATTTTAAAAATTAGGGCCAGGTGAGGTGGCTCATGCTTATAATCCTAGTACTCTGTGAGGCAGAGATGCAAGGATTGCTTCAAGTCAGGAGTGTGAGACCAGCCTGAGCAAGAGTGAGACCCCATCTCTACTAAAAATAGAAAAATTATCTGGGCGTCGTGTTGTGATGTGTGCCTGTAATACCAACTACTTGGAGGCTGAGGCAAGAGGATCACTGAGTCCAGGAGTTTTAGGGTGCAATCAGTGTAGCTGCAATGAGCTATAATGTACTCTACGCAGGGCAACAGAGTGAGACTATCTCCAAAAAAAAAAAAAAAAATTAGGGCCGGGTGTGGTGGTTTATACCTGTAATCGTAGCACTTTTGGAGGCTGAAGTGGGAGGATGACTTGAGGCCAGGAATTCAAGACCAGCCTGAGCAATATAGCAAGACCCTGTTTCTACAAAAATAAAATAATTTGCCAGGTGTGGTGGTATGTACTTGTAGTCCTGGCTGCTTGGGAGGTTGAGGCAAGAGGATGGCTTGATAGAACTTGGCATCCAATGGGTAAAAAAGAAAAAAAAAGGATGGCTTGAGGCCAGGCTTTTAAGGCCAAAGTGAATTATGATCATGCCACTGAACTCCAGCTTGGTTAACAGATCAAGACCTTGTCTCTAAACAACAACAACAAAAATTCTGAAGCCAAAATAAAAAAGTAACAATTAGTATAGTAATTACAGCATGAATATTAATAGATCATTTTCTGGATAGAGTCATGTTTTACATGTGTTAAACATATAACATAACCTTGATCTTCAGGTTGTAAAAATATTTTTTAGAAAAATGAACAGAAAGCGATACCTTCAGTTTGCATAGTGGTAGACAAATAAAATAAAATAAATGACATTTAACATTGTATGATGGTGATAAAAAACATATAATGATTTTTAAATGAATGCTAACTATGACCTTACTCTTTAAAATACTGTAGATACCTAAGCAGGGCAGAAAAAGGCCCTGTACTTTTTCTTCTACAATGCAGACTCTGTTCCACAAATAAGAATGGTAATAATAATTGTGCTTTTTATATAAAAATCTTTATAATAGTGTGTCATAATACTTTTTTTGGTAAAAGTACCATTTTGTAAAATGGTTATTGTAGAAAACATCCCAATTGATAAAATCGTGTAGGGGTATCTTTTTGACACTCTGTGACACTGTAGGGTTCAAGTCAGCCAGAGAGGTTAAGTGTCTTTTCAATCTAAATAAAAATGTATATTTGGGGCCGGGCGCACTGGCTCACGCCTGTAATCCTAGCTCTCTGGGAGGCCAAGGCGGGCGCATCGTTTGAGTTCAGGAGTTCGAAACCAACCTGAGCAACAGTGAGACCCCGTCTCTACTATAAATACAAAGAAATTAATTGGCCAACTAATATATATAGAAAAAATTAGCCGGGCATGGTGGTGCATGTCTGTAGTCCCAGCTACTCTGGAGGCTGAGGCAGAAGTATCACTTAAGCCCTGGAGTTTGAGGTTGCTGTGGGCTAGGCTGATGCCATGGCACTCACTGTAGCCTGGGCAACAAAGTGAGACTCTGTCTCAAAAAAAAAAAAATCTATATTTGTTTTTTAAAAAATGTAGCCATGATCATAAGTATGTCACATTGTATGTCCTTTATTTTTTTGCTTTGTATTACATATTTTTCAAATTGTTGTGGTGTTTTGAGGATGTCATTTTAAATAGTTACATAATATATACTTTTAATAGTTACACAATATATGTTGTGTATATATAGATATATAATAATGTGCTTACCCCATCTTTTGTTTTTAGATATTTAGCTTGTTTTCATTTTTTAAAAATAATAATATAAGCAATACTGTGATGAACTTCTTTGTGAATAAAACTTTGTCTATATTTAGGGATTTTTTAAAGGCAGATTTTTAGAAGCAGGATTAATAGGTCAAAAAGTATAATTATTAAAAATTCTTGATTCATGCTGCCAGATTGCTTTCCAAAAGATGGTTTTATCAGTTTATATTCCTTGTAGCAGTGTACGAGATTGCCTATTTAACCCCATCCTCGTCAAGAGCTATGGATTTGCAAAAATAATTCAGGATCAGATTTCCCTTGTCCTTTCTATAAACAGCAGCTGGTCATATTCAGCCAGCTCCAATGGTAGGTTCTCTATCTGAATTCGTGGGTTTTCCATAGTAGTTAGTTAGATTTTGACCTTTATTCTTAGTAGACATTGAATCTTGCATAAATTCTATTTTCAAGTGATAGAAAGAGGTCAGTTTGTTTTCATTATTCTATTAACTATATTTTTTCCAGGTATAGGGCTGAGGGAGAATCTGTTGCATCTGAGAGTGTAGATTAAGTTGTAGAAGTAGCATGAGCAATGTGGTTTCAGAGGTTTTCAATTGTCATTATACTGAATGTACAAGTTATAATAATATGGTAGGCCAGGGTTTTTTCCCTTGAAATTTAAAAATTTTACTCCATATTCTTCTATGTTATCCCTCGGGGATGGGGGTGGGGTGTAGTGAAAATAATCTGTGGCTGCTCATTAAATCACCTCCTATAATTTGTAGCTAAGAATGTCTCCTGCAAGGAAAGAGATTCATCTGAAAGGAGGACTTAATTTAAATAACTATCACAAGTGAAAGCCTGTATCTTTAGTCCCAAGAGTAGATAGAAGTAACCTAGTTACTACTGATTTTCACATTGAAATTACCAAGTAGCAGTTTAAGAGTTCCGGCACTCTAACCTACCAGTTTTTATTAGCCAGTTTTACTCCCCATCTTTGCAGATACTTCTTTTGATTAGAAATTTGATCAATAGTGATTCCCACAGTTGCTAGCCCTGGCTACCTTGTGTGTATGACCATTTACTTGGATGATAGTTGTCAAATATAACTTCAGTAGTAAATTAAGTTGTAATACTTGATTTAGTTTAGAGAAAGGCAAAATGACCCATATGGAGAATGAAAAAATATATACCTCATTTGAGGATGTATATGTGGGGAGAAGATTTCAGGTGGGACATGCAAGAGGTTACACATTTTTCCCCAGCTAATCTACCTCTTCTAGAAGGATTATTGTGTCTGTGATTTCCTTGTTTTCCTGCAGGAGTTAATACCATAAGTTTTGGCCAACATTGTTCCTAAAAATGCAAGCTCTGCCTTTGTCTTTTCCATTGCAGCCAGCAGTTCCTGCCCCTGTATAGATTAAAAGACAGTGAGGTGTGGGAGATTAGTAGTGCTCAGTAGTGGAGATGATCTCCAGTGATAACAGCATCCCTGTGGGATGGTTGCTGTGATGCTGTTACCATTGTGATTAGTGTTTTGCATTCTTGGCTTTCCTGTTTGCTTCCTGTCATGGGTAAGTTAGTCATGTGAGGTTAGGAATAATGTCCTTTCAAAAACATGCAGAAAACTTAGTGATTCTTCATTTTTCATGTCATGGTTGTGTTTTACTTTATCTGTAGTAATGGAACGGCGCTATCCCAAGGAGGTCCAAGACCTTTATGAAACAATGAGGCGATTTGCAAGGATTGTGGGGCCAGTGGAACATGACAAGTTCATCGAAAGCCATGCACGTGGGTGGTTTTTGAGCCTTGAGCAAGTATTTGTGTGTATGTATGTGTGTATGTTTGTGTATTTATATAAATGGGAGAGATAATGGTGTGTTTTGTGTGAAGTTATGTAAATAAATAAATGGATATTCCTGTCGTCATTCCCCTTTATTACCATGAGATAAATTTGGGACTGTGGAGGTGGGAGAAAAGAGTTTAAAAAGCCTATTGGCTTTCTTTTTTCCCAGATAAACAGCAGTGTAGTAGTTTTTCTTCCTACTTTTTATTATGGGAGTTTTTAAATATATATGAAAGTACAGATAATAATATAATGAGTCCCCATGTATCCATCACCCAGCTTCAGCAATTATCAGCACGTGGCCAGTCTGATTTCATCTTTACCACCCACTCCCCTTCCTTCCTGCCTGCCATCAACTGGATTATTTTGAGGCAAATCCAAGATACCATATTATTTTGTTCATAAATACTTTACTATTAAAACTAGTTTTAAAAATGAGGCAGAGTTGGATGACTCATGGAGATAGTACTTCCATCATTCTCTTATCTTTCTGTGGTATTCCTGAGAGAGCTCTACCCAGTTACCATTTGATTTTTCACTATAAAAAATTAAAGTTGTTATGGCAGTAAGGCCAAGACTTTAAAACAGTCTGGACTTAGTGGCTTATTCTGTGCTCTCCATCATAAAATTTGTGTATTTGGCTCCGAAGTTTAGTTTTTGGAAGGTAATTTACCAAGGCTCTTATCCTATTCTCCTCATGTGAATATTTCTTTTTTTTTTTTTTTTTTTTTGAGACAAAGTCTCACTTTGTTGCCCAGGCTAGAGTGAGTGCTGTGGCGTCAGCCTAGCTCACAGCAACCTCAAACTCCTGGGCTCAAGCAATCCTCCTGCCTCAGCCTCCTGAGTAGCTGGGACTACAGGCATGCGCCACCATGCCTGGCTAATTTTTTCTATATATATTAGTTGGCCAATTAATTTCTTTCTGTTTATAGTAGAGACGGGGTCTTGCTCTTGCTCAGGCTGGTTTCGAACTCCTGATCTCGAGCAATCCGCCTGCCTTGGCCTCTCAGAGTGCTAGGATTACAGGCATGAGCCACTGTGCCCGGCCCCATGTGAATATTTCTTACATAGCATTGTGGGCATTTATTTGAGTCAGGTTTGTTGTCCTCACCAGATACCTTGTTTGGTTGGCATTCTTGTGTGGTTTGTACTGGGTGACTGATCCTTTACTTCCTGTCCCAGTTTGTCTCATCCCTGGTTTATGTGTCACTCCAAAGAACTATACTCCATGGATTGTCCAGGCTCTTCCTTCATTCTTTGTTTCAAAAGCACCCAAATTTAAATGTTTTATCACATAATAACCCAAGCAGTACAACCTGATCTGTGTACTCCCAGGAGGCAGAAACCTTTGGTTTATACAGTGCTCTATTCCTATAGGAAAAAAGCTGTAAAGAAACTACCTGGGGCTTGAGCACAGAGTTTTTGTCCTTCTCATGCATCAGGGCCACATCATACAATATTAGAGACAAGTTTCATAAAAGAACTTCGGCATGTGGGTAGAACTTTTAATGGGATAGGTAAAGCAGGGAAACTTGGTTGTTTAAAAAATTATCTTCATTACTTTTTGTAGACAAATGAACTCAGCCATTTCACTAAGTTTTCTAGGAGACAATTCCCCAGCTGTTGCTTCTGGAGATAGCAGCTGGAAGACAGCTGGAGTAGGTTTCAGTTTGTGTGTAAAATTTCTAATGAGAAGACCAACAATAGGAGTCCCCAAATGAAATTACCAAGTCTTTTATATAAGGCAGAATTACAGAAAATACTCATATCAAAAATGCTCATTGATGTTGATTTTGTTTTTCCAATTTTTTTCCTCCTTTTTGGGGAAAACAGTGGAATTTGAACTCCGGAGGGAAATCAAGAGGCTTCAGGAATATAGGACAGCAGGCATTACCAATTTTTGTAGTAAGTATGCTTTAGCTACATACTATATCAGAGGGCAGGTATCTTCCAAACATGTAGAGGAAGTCTCTGAGGGGTTGTAAATAAGCTTTCCTTTTTCAAAATGTTTTTAATCTTTCCAGTAATGTTTCATCTATTTAATGCCTATGAATACCTTTATATAGGTTATCTGAGATAGAATAAAAGTTATGAGACAAAGAAAAGAGGTACTGCTTTAGATTTAGGATTCTGCTGTGGCTACTAAAAAAGTAGTTTTGTATACCAGGTTTTAGTGTCAGCCCTTTTAAATTTAGTGATGCCTGGTCTTCTCATTTTAATAAAATAACCAAATTTCACCTGGCTCTAGGTGCTTGCATCCCAGTTACTTGAGTTAATAGTTGCTAATATCTATCAGGTGTTTACTATGCACCAGGCCCTGTGCTAAGCATTTCACCTGGATCATGTCATTGAATTCTCATGACAAATTCATGAGGTACTGTTAGCTCCATTTAATGAAGAAACTAAGGTATATTGAACTTGAAGAGCTAGAGCTTGCGGTCTAGACTTAGACAGATTGGTTTTATATTCTGGCTTCCCTGTTTACCAGCTCTGTGATTCTATTCAAATTTCAATTTTCCAAGTCTCTTAGAGTTAGTGTGAGGATTAAATTAAAGATGATGTGTGAAAACATAGCATATTACATGGCACACAATAAATCCTCAATAAATGGCAGTTTCTCTTGTTTTGCTGTTATTGTGGGAATGATCTCTAGCATCCCCTCCTTATTCCTATTTGAAGTCTTTCTGACTTCCCACAAGAAGTAGCTGTGCTTCTTTTTTTTTTTTTTTTTTTTTTTTTTTGAGACAGAGTCTCGCTTTGTTGCCCAGGCTAGAGTGAGTGCCGTGGCATCAGCCTAGCTCACAGGAACCTCAAAACTCCTGGGCTCAAGCAGTCCTGCTGCCTCAGCTTCCCAAGTAGCTAGGACTACAGGCATGTGCCACCATGCCTGGCTAATTTTTTCTATATATATTAGTTGGCCAATTAATTTCTTTGTATTTTTGTAGTACAGACGGGGTCTTGCTCTTGCTCAGGCTGGTTTCAAACTCCTGATCTCGAGCAATCCGCCCGCCTCGGCCTCCCAGAGTGCTAGGATTACAGGCATGAGCCACCGTGCCCGGCCGTAGCTGTGCTTCTTTACACAGCCCATGAATGTAGGTTCAGCCTACTATAATGGTTCTTTATTTTTAACAGTGGAAACTGTTTTTGAAATGGAATTTTATGTGAAGCCCCAATCCACAAATAAGAAAAAAGTGGAATTACTTTCATTGAAGTTTGATGGTTCAAGTTACGTGTAGAGAATGGGACCACTAGTATTTCGGAGTGCCCTTTCTCTTTACATTAACCACTGAGATGCTTTCTTAGTATCCTGGGGCTCTATGGAATGTATTTTTTTTTTTTTTTTTGAGACAGAGTCTCACTTTGTTGCACAGGCTAGAGTGAGTGCCATGGCATCAGCCTAGCTCACAGCAACCTCAATCTCCTGGGCTCAAGCAATCCTACTGCCTCAGCCACCCGAGTAGCTGGGACTACAGGCATGCGCCACCATGCCTGGCTAATTTTTTCTATATATATTAGTTGGCCAATTAATTTCTTTGTATTTATAGTAGAGACGGGGTCTCACTCTTGCTCAGGCTGGTTTCGAACTCCTGACCTCAAGCAATTCACCCGCCTTGGCCTCCCAGAGAGCTAGGATTACAGGCGTGAGCCACCGCGCCCGGCATGTGGAATGTATTTTGAAACTCAACTGGTGTAATATCTTAGAATCTGTATAATTTTGTTAACATGTAGAAAACACCATAAACGCTTCTGTTTAGCAAATGCATATAGAGACTCCAATACCTAATTTTGATTACCAATATTTTTTGCCTCTGGGAAATAGTGAAGAGGACTAGTACTGGTCAAAGATAACTTCTTTAAAAAATTCTTATTGGTTTTTAAGGAAGACCGTATGTTCATAGTACTGTGTGACTTAGAAAGATTTATAGAAAAAAACAGAACAGGAACAAATACGATAGTAGTAAAAGTTAGTTACGTTTTTAAGGGAGGAAATATGAATGACTCTTATTTTCTTTGTATTTTTCTGTTTTCTCCAAAATTTCTTACTGCACCGTCAAACTCCTGGGTTCAAATGATGCTCATGCCTCAGCCTCCAAAATAGCTGGGATTATAGGCACCCACCACCACTCCTAGCTAATATTTTCTATTTTTGGTAGAGAAGGGGTTTTGTGTTGCTTAGGCTGGTCTTGAATGCCTGAGCTCAAGTGATCCTCCTGCGTCAGCCTCCCAGAGTGCTAGGATTATAGGCATGAGTCAGGGTGCCTGGCCATGGCCCCAAATTTCTTAAAGATAGAGAAAGAATAAAAATAAATTAGTGTTAAAGGGATTTCAGGTGGGTACATTGGCTCATGCCTGTTATCCTAGCACTTTGGGAGGCCAGGGTGGGAGAATTGGCTTGAGCCCAGGAGTTCAAGGTTGCAGTGAGCTATGGTGATGCCACTGTACTCTGGCCCAGGTGACAGAGTGAGACCCTGTCTCAGAAAAAAAAAAAGGAAGGGGGGGTTCAGACTAGGGGAAATCTACTTTGCTCTTAGAAAAATAACTATGATAGCAGCTTTGCAAAGGAAACCAAAGAAAGACAAACTCTTGGTCAGTTGGGAAGCCCTTCAGTTCTGCTGCACTGTCATTGCAGTCACAGTGTTTTCTACATCTCTAGGTGCTAGAACCTATGATCACCTCAAGAAAACAAGAGAGGAAGAACGCCTTAAACGCACCATGCTCTCTGAAGTTCTCCAGTATATCCAGGACAGTAGTGCTTGCCAACAGTGGCTCCGCCGGCAAGCTGACATGTGAGTAATTAGTCTAGGGTGAAGGAGGCACTCCTTCCAGGGTGCTTTGGCCTTCATGTGTATTTTTGGACACTTCTGTGGGCATCCTAAATGGCAGAGTAATAATAACTGGGTAGCTGGACGAATTCAGAAAGAACTCAGAAACAGTGTGGTACTGACAATTTTGAAAGATATAACTGGCCTCCTATAATCTTACTTTACTACTTTGATCTTACTTTAAAAAATTAGTGAATTCCCCCCAGCCTCCCACCCATGCCTTGTCTCCCTTTCCATATCTACTGGTATGATTTTCAATGGAGAAACATGTTCCTTTCCCTTCCGCATGAATGGTGTCAGCGGTGTTCCAGGTTATAAGCTTATCTTAACAAATATGAGGAATTTTTTTTTCCTCAGAACAGATTTTCTTTCTGGGTCCGTATAGTGAGATATCCTATAAAGTATAGTGCTGTCTCTCTTTACATCTCTTCAAAGCAACTCACCTGATAAATGGCACCCAGTCCCACAGGGGCTTTTGGAAATTGCTTTCTTTGATATGACCTAAGTTCAAATTCTTCTTCGTTGTAGTGATTCTGGCCTGAGTCCTTCCATTCCACTGGCTTCGAATTCAGGTAATTATTTCTCAGACCAGAGCAAGTCTTAATTGTGAAGTTTGCATTCCAAGGGATATGGTGAGCCCCCCATCCTTCTCCCTCTGTGAAAGCAAAGAGCATTGGCAGAGTAATGGTAATCAAGGGTTAGCCCAGTGTATAAACATCAGCACATTTTCAGAATCTTCATAGACAGACAGGACTATCCTCAGAGTGAGAGACAGAGGAAGAAAGAACTCCAGAGAGGTAGTATCTTTATATTACATTCATGAGCAGTTAGTTTATTGCAAATTGTATCTACCACAAATTTTGAGATTTGTCTTGCAGGAGATAAATTAAAAACTTTTTATCGAATATGAGCAAAGAAGCATGTTACATGTCCGAAACTCAGATTTCTTTATAAGTTGGAGACCTAAGATATTTGTTTCTTAGCTTTACCTCTTTGGGTATGTGGTATTTTAAGATTAGTTTACAGAGCAAGATTAAGCTATATGCTATCTCATGACCCTTGGTGATTGATAATCAATGACTGACATTTGGAGAGGTATTAGTTACAAAGCTTGGACCAAGATTGTGGTGTTTCGTTGCCTGTTTTCTTGGTTAATTCATTCCTCCATAGGCTAGATTAGTCATTTCTTCTAATCAGAACATACAGACCACTCCACTGATTAGGGATGGAATAGTCACAAAGTGACCTGTTTTATTTACTATTTCACCATTCTTTGGCAGCTTGGAACAGACCTTGTAAATTACGTCTCTCAGTAGATTGAGGATCTAGATAGGGCTCAGATAAAGCTACTTTTAAAATGATAATTTTTTTTCCTTTATTCCTTTGTTTCCAGCAATTTTTTTTTTTTTTTTGAGACAGTCTCACTTTGTTGCCCAGGCTACAGTGAGTGCCATGGCATCAGCCTAGCTCACAGCAACCTTAAATTCCTGGGCTCAAGTGATCCTCCTGCCTCACTTTCTTGAGTAGCTGGGACTGCAGGCACAAGCCACCACGCCTGGCTAATTTTTGTTGTTGTTTCTATTTTTAGTTGACTGGCTAGTTTTTTCTACTTTTTTAGTAGAGATGGGGGTCTCGTTCTTGCTCAGGCTGGTCTCAAACTCACGAGCTCAAGTGATCCTCCCACCTTGAGTGCTTGGATTACAGATGTGAGCCACGGTGCCTGGCCCAGCAATTATTTCTTAATACTTAAGGGAGAAAAGGGGCCTTTTAGGGAGTAGCCAAGACAGTGAAATCCAAGTTTTATTTTATAAGTTTCTTCCAACTCCTCCCCAAATCTAAATACAGAAATACAAATAAGTTAATACTGGCTAATTAAAATGAAGGAACTGGCTAACATGACTGTGTAGCTTTGGCATTTATGTTTTCTGAGCTATCTACACTTGCTTATTCATTGTTTCTTCCTAGGCTGGTGTCAGCCTTCTTCACCCCTTATATTTAGGTTGAGGAGACCCCTTATTCTCCTTTATGTTCTCAATTGCTCTTAAAGCAATGAAACATTGGAAGCCTGGCATCACTGATTGTAGCCAAGCCTCAGGTGACTTTTGTGAGGCACCAAATGATTTTATGTCCCTTTTTGAACATTTAGGGTAAGCCCTTATCTCCTTTGTTGATATTACAGAAAAGCCTGTTTTCCAACAGAGCTGCTTGTTATGGTCCCTCCTGTTTCTCTGCGCTGCCTGAAAAGCAGCCTCCATAAAACATTTTCTTTTGTTTAACTCAGTCCATCCATCCCCAACTGAACAGTAATCCCAAATATATATTCAAAACAAAACCAAAAAATTTTGCACAGCAGGCTTCTCATCCTGACTAGTGACCTCCTTCTTGGGTTTATTTCTCAGGTATGTGAGTTGATCTCAGCCCCTCCTTTGCTATATAATGGGTCATTGTTCCTGTGTGTGGATCTTTCAGGTAAACAGGGCTACTTTGGAAGGAACAGATATTCCCTCACATAATAAATAAGAAGAGCTTTTTGCTGGCCTAACAGTCCACCTTTGATCTGAAGGCACATAGTACTTGGTTAATTACCATGTTTGCCTTGTACTGCTGGCAGAGTGGTGAGGATTAGGGAATGTCTCTCCTGCAGAGTTGTTATTTCCATTCATCAGCTGTCAAGGCAGGCAGTGTATGACCTTTCTTAACTGGATGACATCCGGGCTTCAGATTTTATAGTCTCCTATGTGGTTAGGAAGAAATAGGTGATAACTACTGTGGTAAGTAGTTATAGTTGATGCTAAGGTATATGTGATTGTCTGTGTAATTTAGCAGTTTTAGGTAATATCATGTGCTCTGAATTATCTGTTCAGCTGAGGTCAGCTCAAAAGCTTGGTGTGCAAATATTTTTTGGTTTTGTTTTGAATATATATTTGGGATTACTGTTCAGTTGGGGATGGATGGACTAAGTTAAACAAAAGAAAATGTAGAAGTTTTGTGGAAGTTGCTTTTTAGGTGAGGCAGAGAAATGGGAGGGACCTGAATTATATTGAGGGCACATAAGTTACCATTTTTATTTTCAAGTAAATATTAGGGTGTCCATGTTGCTAGCTAAACAGGCCTGAGGGGGTGAGGCAAGATTTCCTACAGCTAGATAATAGTGATTCTATACCTAGCAGGCCTGGCTGCACTGAACTGTTTGATACTTTACATCTGAGGAATTGTGACTCCTGTGAAATCTATGCCCTTTCTGTCTGTATCTATAGGTAGACGGAGTGCACCACCCTTGAACCTCACTGGCCTCCCTGGTACGGAGAAGCTGAATGAAAAGGAAAAGGAGGTAACAAAAAGGAGAGAGACTAGACGAAAGAGAAGGGGGGCTGATTATTCACTGAGTTGTCATTACAAATCCACTATATAATCAAACCTGTTTTGCTCCATTTATCTAACATACATACAGCTCTGGTGTATCCTGAAAGTAAAAGAGCAAAAGAGCCAGCTCTTTTGCTTGTCACTCTGCTATGATTCCTCTTTTGGGAAGTAACATGTAACATGTAAATTAAATAATAGCAACTATTATTTAATGAGCATTTACTGTGTTCTCTATTAAGTACTTTATACATGAATGTAATTTTTTATAAACTTAAAATAGCTTTTACATGAAAATACGTATTTCCTATTAGAATGGTCACTTTGAAAAGTTCTACACTTATTCCAACAGTGTAACTGTCACTTAAAACATTTTTTTTTTTTTTTTTTTGAGACAGAGTCTCACTCTGTTGCTCGGGCTAGAGTGCCATGGTGTCAGCCTAGCTCACAGCAACCTCAAACTCTTGGGCTCAAGTGATTCTTCTGCCTCAGCCTCCCGAGTTGCTGGGACTACAGGCATGTGCCACCATGCCCGGCTAATTTTTTTATATATATATTTTTTTAGTTGGCCAATTAATTTCTTTCTATTTATAGAGATGGGGTCTTGCTCTTGCTCAGGCTGGTTTCGAACTCCTGACCTTGAGCGATACACCTGCCTCGGCCTCCCAGAGTGCTAGGATTACAGGCTTGAGCCACCATACCTGGCCACTTAAAACATTTTTATGATTGTCTCCAGAGCATGTTTATAAGCATAAAGAATGTCGCACATTAATTTTTATTATAAAAGTGACATGATCTACTTTTCTTTCCAATTGCAATCATTAGACTTATATTCATATTGGTTTTATTTTCAAAAATTTAAATCCAGCCTCATAAGAATCAGCATCAAGAGTTTTCCCAAAAAATGTGTCATAGCCTCTGAAGTCCGTTCCAAAAGAAAAATTTCTCTTTTGCTCCTATTGCTCCTTTTATAATTCCCAAGGTTATTCTCTCCATCTGCCACATTGTATGATTAGTTCAGGTCAAATAATGACGACTCTTAGTATAGGAGCTAGTTGAGTCTAACTTTATCCACCAGGAACAGTAAAAATTAGTTTGGGGGTAGAAGGAAATGTATATTGTATTTATGTATTGGTGAAAAAGGTCACGGGCCAGTCTGGTTCAAATATTGAATGGCCTGGAATTTGAAGCTTTTTTTTTATCCTCACCCACATAATGGTGGCCTCAGACTGCCCATAGCTGGATAATGTGGCAGGTGAACTAGAACTGAGCCAAATTTTCTAGATTTTTAGCAAAGTGGCCTTTTCTTATCAAGGTCTCTATATCTCCTTTCCCTTCAAAGTAGGAAATGTAATCACAAAAGCAGGACTACTGCTTTATGCTGGTACTAAATATAATGTGATTCATACTTAGGAATCAAAGTATCTGTACCCTCCACCCCACTCCCACCTCTCTGTGCCCTTTGGCTCTTCCCTGACCGCTGGAATAGTGCTGGGCCTCAGCCCGGGTATTTAGTGCTTACCCCCTGAGTGAACCCAGCTGCTCCTCAGGAACACATACTTGTATTCCCTAATAAACCTGGACACCTGAGCCAGCCTGCAGGTACTAAAGGCTCTCCTAGCATCACAGCCTGGCTTTCTTCCTGGGTATCTGTCCTTAGGGAGTGTTCTCTCCAAAGAAGAGAAGGCTAAATGGAATGTGGTCCAGCCACTCATCAACTCCTATAAATAGTTGGAGGTTGATGTCACATTTAAAAAATTTGTGCTATACCTGCTGGATTAAATTATGAGAATGACAGATGTTAATGTTTATTAAATTTACCATGTCTTGCAGCTCTGTCAGATGGTGAGGTTGGTCCCTGGAGCCTATTTAGAATACAAATCTGCTCTGCTGAATGAATGTAACAAGCAAGGAGGCTTGAGACTGGCACAAGCAAGAGCACTCATCAAGATAGACGTGAACAAAACCCGGAAAATCTATGATTTCCTCATCCGAGAAGGATACATCACTAAAGCTTGAGGCTCTAAGGGCTTGGGACCAGAAGTCAGAAGTTTGGAATGTGTTGGGCCAAAGGACAATATGGGCATTCTGGAGAGTTTTGTTTTTGAGCTGAATTCTCATTGTAAAAAGAGGGGAAGGACAAAGGAACCCTTAAGTTGTATTAATGTCTACTTTCTTTCCACCCTGCTTTAAAACACTCCCTGTTGTTGGTATTATGCTGCAGAGTTGTGTGCTAGATAAGCTATTATTAAATGTGAGTGGGCATTCATTCCTAACACCTCTTGTAACTAAAAGAACCATAGTACCTCACATCACAGTGTTGGTAGAAATAGAACTAAACCACAGTCTTCAGTCCCAGGAGTTCAGCTCAGATCCATGTACTTGAGAGGTAAGTTTGCTGATTATCTGCTTTGCCTTCAAACATTGCAGACAGATTAAAAATAAAGAGAAAGGTTTTAGAGCATCAGAAAGCTTTCTCTTTCTTTCTGAGGATTTTTTAAGCTGACAACTTAGGTTCCTGAGCAAAGAGAAAGAAAATATTCCCATGATGATGGTCTTTCCAAAACTGCATCTTTAACTCTAGTGTCTGGCTTTGTACTTGGCAGTCTGGCTGTCTGATCTGCAGTAGACTTTTGAGGAGGTGGTACCAGATATAAAATGTCTCTGTTATTTTTAGAATTAATGGATTAAAATGTTTTGCTATTTAATTTGTGGGTGTGTCAAATATTCTGGTAACTAAAGCACACTTCAAGTGTTGGTTGCCGGCCCCATCATGCTGCACTGTCTCTGCTAACCACGTGTGTCCTGAACTCACCCTATTCTTACCCTGGGTTGCCCAGGGTACCAAGCCCCTGAGGATGGAGATGATGCAACTAACCTCAGCTTTGCTTTGACTGAGACCTGAACCCTAATTTCTCAATGGTGAAAAGCTAGCCTGCAATAAAAGCTGCTTTTAAAACAGACGTGAAGCAGCTTCATATATGGTACTCACTAAATATGAGGGGGAGTAGCCCCACATCTGAAACTTGGTCCTCAAACCTTTCTGCAGAATAAGAAGCCAGACTCATAGTCATGGTTATCTCATTTTATGTTACAAGCAAAGTTGTGTATAGAAATAACTTCTTCGGAATCTGCACAAATCACATCCAATAGCTGACTGATTCTTTAATTCCTTCTACATTCAAACATCTAATTAAAATATTGTGTGTTTTGTTGGAAGCATCTGCTCACATTTTCGATTGATGTAAATATGCATGCAGCTTGCTAATAGACTTCATCTAGGGGATAAGAAATGGAAAAAGACATTCTCAGGATCTGAGGGTTCAAATAGAGGACTTTGATTCTTTAAAAAGGATGTCTTGTGGAACTGGTCTCTTTTCTTTGCATAGTCATATATCTCTTAGAAAACATATTTCACTACCACCATCACCCCTAGCTGGTTATGAACGGATTGCTTCTTACCCTAAAAGGTAATTCCTATTCTGAAAATTTGGTATGCATAGACATGAGTGTCAGGTGATGTCTGTTGTAGTTGAAGAGCCCTTACTCTTGATTAAGGAAGGCTTCCTGGGAGAGGTGGGCTTTTGGGGCAATGATAAGATCCAGAGGAGAGAGAAAAATGGCAGATGGAAGTAGAAAACTGTTCTAGACATAGGGGGTGGAGGAGGATGTGGAGGCAGCAGTGGGAGCAAGGAAAATGGTGCCAAGAAATTTATTTTGCTAGAACACAAGGGGCAGCTGTGGTAGTTAGGAGTGGGAGGACAGTAGGACAGTCTGACAGAAACCTTGGAACCAATTGAACTCCCAAAAGCTGGTGGGAAATCAGATTTGATGAGGAGAATAGCATGGTTGGAAATAGCGAGAGAAAAATAAGGTGGTAATTTCAAATGACTGGATTTTTAAAAATAGGATTATTATTTCTTTGGTAAACCCAACTTTGCAAACTTTAACACCTAGAATTCCTAGTGGGTTTTTCAAAGGCAAGCCATATTTTGGGTGAAGAGTACTGTTGAAGGGAGTCACTAAGTCGATTATCTTTTTGCATTTATAATAGGAAAGCACTTGCTGATATGTGGTATGGCTGGCTATGAAACATCATTTACTTCCATCTTCTTATCACCTAGGGAATGCCAGTTAGTACCAAAAACCCAGAGCTAGTAAGTCAAGGGGCTTTCAGAGAACATTGCATTTTTCCCCTTTGCTTCTAGACAGGGTTGGCCATAAATCAACTACGCTAAATAGAGGTCTTTCCTAGTCCACATCATCTCAGAAGAGGACAAGTTTACTCTGCAACTAAACAACATGAGTAAGACCTTTTACTGTTAGGAAAGTTTTATCGCAATTTAACATTAAAGGTTTCTGCTGGCCAGGTGCAGTGGCTCACGCCTATAATCCTAGCACTCTGGGAGGCCGAGGCTGGCTGATTGCTCGAGGTCAGGAGTTCGAAACCAGCATGAGCAAGAGTGAGACCCCGTCTCTACTATAAATAGAAAGAAATTTGCATGCATGCGTCAATGAAAAAAAAAAAAAAAAAGAAATTAATTGGCCAACTAATATATATAGAAAAAAATTAGCCAGGCATGGTAGTGCATACCTATAGTCCCAGCTACTCGGGAGGCTGAGACAGGAGGATTGCTTGAGCCCAGGAGTTTGAGGTTGCTGTGAGTTAGGCTGACGCCACGGCACTCACTCTAGCCTGTGCAACAAAGTGAGACTCTGTCTCAAAAAAAAAAAAAAAGGTTTCTGCTGGAGTTCTTTGCATATCCCAGTGGTGGGAAATAGAGAAAAATCTCTTTTTGTGTAATGACTCTTCTCTGTGCTTAAAGACCAAGACTATTATCTCTCTTGAGAGACCAGTTACACTAAATATTCACAGTTTAGTTTTTCCTGGGTTACAGTTTCCATTCTTTTATTGTTTACTCCCCTTTAAAAAAAAAAAAATGAACTGGTAGTTAAGCTACCAGTCATTAGAAGCTTCTTTAGCTGGATTAGCTGGAAAAGTGGAATGGACCGATGGGATAACAACAGAATCCCAGTTTAAGTTACTCTAGCTTTAGAAATATGTAGGTACATTATAAGAGAACTAAAATCTCCAATGTGAAGAATCAGAGGCCCAAATTACACAGCAGCTTGGTAGAACTCATGCATATACTTCCCAAAAAAACACTTTTCCACCCATCTCTAGGCAGGAGAGTGGTACAATGTTCTAAACGCATTCTGGAACACCACCCATCCATTTTAAAGGATGTCCACATCCTTTGTGGATACCTTCTAGACACACATTGCATTATTCTTGACAATACAAAAAGGTTTTTTACAACTTGTATGTACCTGGCTTTTTGTTTGAATTTCTTAAAAAGTTTGAGTTAAGAGGTATTGCTGCTGTGGAAGCTTTGCCTTTCTTTCCAATGTGCTTACCCAGGTGCAGCTAACCTCTCCCAGATCTGCCAGAAAGGACCCTCTCTGGTACATGGGGCACTGCCATGTCTGTTGCTTTGTGTAGATGAGGTGACTGAGCTAAGATAAAAGATTTCCCTTTAATCAGACAAGATAGATACCCGACCTTCTGAATGAAATGTAGGTGAAATTGAACAGGATCTCAGTTCAAGCAAGGTCAGAGCAGCCTGGATAATATAATCATGCTGATTAGGCACTTAATTTGGGAATGAGAATAGTAGTGTGAGCATTTAGGGAATATTTTGGAATCTAAGCATATCCTTGAAATATACATCAGAACAGAAGTGTTAGTGTGCTGCTTTTGAGAAGAGGACAAGAGTGAATAGTTTCTGAGAGGTCTGGAAAACCAGTTTCCATATCTGATGACAGGGAGTTCTGTTCATTGTTTGCTGTCTTGGCTTCCAGCGTTGAGGTGTACTGCAATGAAAGGGTATCAGTTGCTCTTTGATTTGACCAAGCTTACAAATCAGATACATAGCGATTTAAGGGAACGATGAATGCCTTGTATTTGACATCATAATTCCTTTGTCACGAGTTACTTGCTTGTTTTGTTATGCATTATGTAATAGGCCCCCTTCCCTGTTGACAGTAGGAATAAATAAGGAAGTGGAGATAAGAATGCAGTGACCAATAAAAGGTCTAAAACCCAAAACTGAGAGCTACAAAAAATTTGATTTAACAGATGTAGGCCTGACAGTTACCGAACTTTCCCTTACCTTTGAAAACCCTGTAGTTAAACTTCGCCAGCCCAGACTTGCTCTGTGTCTTTTAGGGCTGGATAATTGAGTCTGATGCACTTACTTTAGAGCACGGGGATGAATTTCTGTGGCACCAAAGTAATCATTTGGTTGAACTAATTAATCTCTTGTTTTTAACCAATCAAAACTTTTTTTCATCTTGTTCTTGTCTCCTTTGAGGTCTTGTGTGGCAGAAAACTTCTGGGTGGCTTAAATAATCCTGCCTTGGTCCAGAGTTGTGTTGAACAGAACCAGTATCTTAGGAAGTGTGGAAAGGAGAAGACCTCATAGTTTTAAGAAACCAACACTTTCTTAAAGCAAAAATGCTGAAATGCTGTCATTTTATCACCCTTATTCAGTGAACTGACAGCTAAGTGCCAGCTCATGATACTTCTAATGCATCTCTTCTCTCCTTGGAAAGCTATCTGCCAAGTATATTGCTCCTTTCTGAAATTATTTACAATGATCTAAGCCTCTCTTTTTTTTTTTTTGAGACAGTCTCACTTTGTTGCCCAGGCTAGAGTGAGTGCCGTGGCGTCAGCCTGGCTCATAGCAACCTCAAACTCCTGGGCTCAAGCAATCCTTCTGCCTCAGCCTCCCAAGTAGCTGGGACTACAGGCATGCGCCACCATGCCCGGCTAATTTTTTCTATATAAGTTGGCCAATTAATTTCTTTCTATTTATAGTAGAGATGGGGTCTCGCTCTTGCTCAGGTTGGTTTTGAACTCCTGAGCTCAAAGGATCCGCCCGCCTCAGCCTCTCAGAGAGCTAGGATTACAGGCGTGAGCCACCGGCCCTAAGCCTCTCTTTTTTCCTATTGAACAATAGATAACTAATGATTTGGTCACCCCTTCCCCCATTTATCACCCTTCATTTAGAGAATTCCTTTAAAACATAAAAACATCAAGAAAATTTTTAAAAGATCATTGGAACCTGGGCTGTGGAACTTAATTTCAATGTGCCCAGTTAATGTCCCCAGTAAGAAAACTGATGATTTTATTTCAGTTTCTAATCTTAGTAAGTTGTCAAAGATGAAAAGGGTAATTTTCAGGATAATTTAATAGCTTTTCCCAAAAAGTTATTGAAAAGGAGGGAGAAGTGTTGAAATGTCTTGAAGACACTAGCTCCCAAGTACCAAGGGCCTTACAGATAGGTGGACTGATTTGAACAGCTTTTCCATACAATATCTCTTGTTAGGAGCCCCTTTTTAACCATAGGGAGACTGCAGCTAATACAGCCACTCCAATGCGGGGAGGAACATTTATCTAAGCTCTAGCCACAGATAGGCAATGAAAATGTCAACCTTACCTGGCTCTCCACCCCCATAAGAAAATCTTTGCCTTGTTCTGGGCGTGCATAGCATCAGATTCAGGACACCTGTCAGATCTAAGACAGGGCATGGGTTTTAACTACATGATGCAAAGCAAAATGCTTTTGAGAGCAAAATCTCCTAGGAGTGCCTCCGCCTCCAGCAACTGCAGAAAAGAAGGCGTTTGTGGGAGAGAAGGGTGGCTATAGACGTCATTGCATCATCCAGATCCCAGCTGTGACCTGGCTCAGAGTTTTCCAGTTAAAAATAACCACGGGTGGGGGCATGGGGGGTGGGGTAAACTGTTGCATCTCCATGGAAACTAGGAGGCAGGGAAGACAAGCCATGGATTTTTAGTATATATGGCAAGATGGTGTGGATGTAGGGGCCGGAAGCTTAGAGGCCCTCTGATGAAAGGTGATACCCCTATTTAGCATCCAGGATGTAACCAGACACTGCTCCCGAGCTCTGGAGACATGCTTTGCATCCAGGATATGTTTACAACTCATGTAGCTTGGGTCTGGTGAAGAATAATGTGAGTGAGTCTTCCAACTTCCTGTAACAGATTTGCCACTATTTGGCAAAGCAAAGAGCAGATGAGCAACACTGTAGGTTAGATGTTGCCTTTTAACCAATCTGGGAGCCTCTGCTACCCTTCCATTCACATTCTGCTCCTTCATTTGCATAGTTAGTGGCTTGATATGATACATGTAACAATTTATAACTAGAGAGAAGTCTCCAGGCTTTCCGGCTGATATGTACATTTATTCCCTTTTAGTAGGACCAGGTATTTCCTCCTTGATGTTGCAGGAGGTTATGCAAAGCATCATTAATTACCTTGTTTATCTTCAAAAGTCTATCTCCTTTGGTTCATAAAGGGCAAGAAAAAAAAGTATGTCTCTTAACCATTTCTGGTATAGTAACTACCAGAGTTAACTAACTCTTGGAAAATATTTCTTCATTTCCCCATTTTGAAAAGGTTTCTTTAAAAAAATACTTTTCCCATGTTTGGGCACTGTGGTTTATGCCTGTAATCCCAGCACTTTGGGAGGTTAAGACAAGAGAATCACTTGAGGCCAGGAGTTCAAAACCAGCCTGGGCAACATAGCCAGACCCCGACTCTACAAAAGAATTAAAAATTAGCTGGGCCTGGTAGTGCATACCTGTAGTCTGAGCTACTCTACTTGGGAGGCTGAGGCAGGAGGATAACTTGAGCCCAGGAGTTAGACATTACAGCGAGCCATGATTGTACCACTGTATTCCAACCTGAGTGATAGAATGAGACCCTATCTCTAAAAACAACAACAAAAAAGTATTTTTTCCTCAGATTCATGAATATATTTTAGTTGTTAACAGAATTTTTAAAAACACTTTCATTTTTAAATGAGTTTATAGAGCAAATAACTGAGGAAGAAGTAAGGATTGTTCACATTGTTACTGGCCCTATATAGATAAATGCTTTCTTGTTTACCTGCCTGGTATATTGGAAAGATCTGAGCACATAACTTGTTATGCTATTTAATAATAATGCAACCATGAGCAAGTTTCTTTTTTTTTTTGACACAGAGTCTCACTTTGTTGCCCAGGCTAGAGTGAGTGCCGTGGCATCAGCCTAGCTCACAGCAACCTCAAACTCCTGGGCTCAAGCAATCCTTCTGCCTTAGCCTCCCAAGTAGCTGGGACTACAGGCATGCGCCACCGCCCGGCTAATTTTTTGTATATATATCTTAGTTAGCCAATTAATTCCTTTCTATTTATAGTAGAGACGGGGGTCTGGCTCTTGCTCAGGCTGGTTTCGAACTCCTGCCTCCCAGAGTGCTAGGATTACAGGCGTGAGGCACTGCGCCTGGCCTCATGGGCAAGTTTCTTAACTCTTCATGTCTAAAGTGTGGTTGATAATACCTACCTGAGTTTAGTGAAAATTAAATAGGTTAAGGTATATAACACAACTAATGCCTCCCTTTTTCTGTCCTATTGAGCCTTTGATATTTTACTTTTAATTATCTTTTTTTTTCCCCAGAAAGGGTGACCTGCATAGCCTTTGATATTGCAGTTTAACTGTAGTCATGTATGAACAAGCATGTGATTTTCTTGCACCACACAATTCACAACATGCAAAAAATCTCAAAGGGACATTAAGATCTCAAAGACACAGAACAAATGTTAAAACAGACAGATGTGCCTTTCGCAAGGACGTTGTTTATCTTGAAATTCTCAGCACTACATCATTGCCACAGCTCTAGGGTTGAATCAAGGGCAGAAAATTTCAGAGACAGGTTTTAAATTACCTAGTTATCCTAGACATGTTGTAATGTTCCCTTTTATGATGCCTAGCTCAAGAAGGTTGATGTCAGGTTACAAAACTATGTGTACTATGATTGTAATTGTGTAAAGAAAACTAAAAAATCTAGCATAGAAAAAAGACCAGAAAGACATCCAGATGATTATTGTTGTTTTGTTAAGAATAAAATTAGGTGATTCTTTTCCTCCTTTTTTTGGGGGGGAGGGGGTAATGTGACATTTCTTTATTACTGGAAAAATAAATTTATGATAACTATGAAAATTCTGAAAATAGAAGTTTAAAGTATTTTACATTTTAATTAATTCTAGTTAAACTTTATACTAATAGTCATATAAGGTGCTACCTTAACAATCTTACAAATTAGCATAAGCCTTTGACAAACTTCTATAGTAGATGAAATGTGTTTTGAGATTTCTATCCTGCTAGTTTTTTTTTTTTTTTTTCTTAATCTTTTCCACATTCATAGAGTTTTCTCCTGGATACCTGGTGTTTGTCCAGGACAGTATTTTAAAGATTTACTTCTCTCAGGGAATTTGGATTCTTATAACCATCAATGCCATATAATCTGGAATGACAGGCACTAAACATCTGTGAGCCACAGGACCTGATGACACCCCCAAAGCAAACTTCTGTAGATTGGGGCGCCTTGATCGCCACTGTTCACCAGTTCTGACAGATACATCAAAGCTGTTACCAATTTGTTACCTAGAGGCAATGATACAAATAGAGGATGCAACTGTTATTTCTGAGGGACCCATAAAAGTCTGATTAAGGAGCAGTCATTGCCCAAGTAATTACGGAGAATATTTTTGGAAAAGCAGACATCAGAAGCTAAGCAAAGTAGAAGTTTTTGCTCTCTACTTGTGTTAATCAAATCAGCTCTGACTCTGCAGAGATGCGCTGCTTATTTAGTTGGAATCAGGAGGACCTAAGCCCTCCCTGGCCACAGACAAATTGTAGTTTTATAGCAGACAGCTTCTAAAATGGTTCTACACTAAAATAGTTGACACCTATAAAGAAATTAACATATTTATAGTCTAGAAATGTGCTGTCCAATAAGGTAGCCACTTGTGGCTGTTTAAGTTGACTAAAATAGAAAAAAAATTAAAAATCCAGTTCCTCATTCATGCTAGTAGCTACATTTCAACTGCTCAGTAGCCACATGAGGCTAGTGGCTACTGTATTGGACAGTGGACACACAAAACATGTCCATCATCACACAAATTGCTATTGGACTGCTGATCTAGAAGGGAATACCTTTAAATTGCATTTTTTTGGTAGAGGCGTATATAAACACACACGTCCACATTCTATAAAGGCATGAAGCACCTCCCTACCCACAGGCATATATGTACAGTCATTAAATGGTCTTACTGACTTCAGCACTTCTTCCTACTTTTTTTTTTTTTTTTGTATACAGAGTTTTGCTCTATCACCACAGGCTGGAGTGCAGTGGCTCCATCACAGCATAATTTACAGCCTCGAACTCCTGGGCTCACGAATTCCTCCCACCTCAGGCTCCCGAGTTGCTGGGAGTACAGGCACATACCACCACACTCAGCCAATATTATTTTTTTGTAGAGATAGGGGTCTCGATTTGTTGCCCAGATTAATCTTGAACTCCTGTGCTCGATCCTCCCCCTTTAGCCTCCCAAAGTACTGGGATTACAGGCGTGAGCTACCTCGCCTGGCTCCATTTCTACTTTTCTTAATCTCTAAATTTTTACACACATATCACACTCAACACAAATTCTACCTTAAGCACACCTCCCTCTTCTTCACTGATGAGGGTATGTTTCTTCATGGTAGGCTTAGTTCCCATAATCCATGAAATTGCCCAGCCCCTTGTCATTAACTAGAGCTTCTTCTGGAAACCTGCCTTCTGTGTAGCAAACTGGAATCTGAAGAGGAATATATCTGTTTGTGCTGCTGAGTCATTGAGTTGACTGAAGGAAGGACAATTCCTGGGGGTGGGGGGCGTGCAGAAACAAAAGCAGCATATAAGAACTTCTGTTAGATTTTGCGGATTTTTCATGTTGGTATGTCAAAAGTCAGTCACTAGATGAATGGATGGAACAATTTAGTGCTGGGAAGATGCCTTTCCTGGGCAAGATTTGAACTCCTAGTGCTTTACCCTGAATTGTATTTTGTTTTCTCATAGATTAATTTTGCCTAATTTTAAACCTTTGATTCTCTTTATGAAGGCAAAAACAAATCCCTCTAGTCTGGGCTCTCCCAGGATTATCACTATATATGCCTTTGATGTTATATTTTTGTCTGGGAAGCAGACAAAACTTTTAGATATTCCAGCACCCACATGATGACTCTGAATCCGGCTGGCCAGCGGTGATTAGGAAGACCATGAAAAAAACCTCCAAGCTTTTGGTTGACGAGGTCGGGAGATGAAAACCCAAAGCGCGGTTTTTACTCCCCCCTCCAACCACTCCTTCCAAACGTATCTACTCGTTTGTTCAGTTCGGAGGCCAATGATTTACAACGGTGAGGAGCAGGGGCTGGTGAGTAAAGGGCTGGCCATGGAGTCAGGACTCAGGTGTAGACTCACTGCAGAGCCTTGAGGAAGTCGCTGACACCTCCCCCGCGTTCTCCTCACCTGCCAGAGGCAGGAGGGAGGGCTGGGTTGTGATGAAAAAAGTCCCATTTACACCCACTCCTGTTACAGATGGGCAGACCTGAATTAAAAAAGACCCCCAGAGTGACACAGCAAATCAGCCCTGAAGGAATCCATGTGTCCAGCCCGGGCTCTGAAGACCCCGCCGCCCCGCCTGGGAGGCGCGCGCGGGCTGTGGCTCTGGCGTTTGGCGGCTCAGAGGGCACCTGCGCCGGCGGTGGGAGCCGGCGGGAGGTGTGGGGGTGTGTACGTGTGTGCCGCCTCTCGTCTCCCGCGCTACAGCTCCCACAGCCGCGAGCAGCTTGCCTTCAATCCTCTCAAATCCAGAAAGTCGCCCCGTCCAGCACCCTGCACCCCGCCTCAGCCCAGCTCGTAGGCGGACGCCCAAGTGGGGCGGCGGGGTCGTGTGTGTGGGACGGGTGGAGAGACGACGCGGGTCCCCAGCAGAGGGCCGCCGGGGGCAGCGGCTGTCGCACGGGCCGGGGCCGCGTCCGGGCCGCACCGCACGTCGCGGAGCCCAGCGCGCAGGCGCGCCGCCCAGAGCCCGCGCGTCCCCCGCGGCCCCGCCGGCCCCGAGCGCCCCCTCCCCCCCCCCCGGGAGAGGGCGGCGGGGCGCAGGGAGCGTGCGCGCGGCCCGCCCCGGGCGCGGGCGGAGGGAGGAGGAGGGGCGCGCGGCGCCCAGCCCGCAGAAGCCGCGAGCCGCGCCGGAGGACGGAGCCCCAGCTACCAGCCGCGCCGCGCCGGTAGGGGGCCGCGGACCCGGGGCTTGCGGGGGCGGGCGGCTGGGGGCGGGGGCCAGGGGGGCGGGACTGCGCGCGACTGGGCCCCTGGGCGCGGGCGGGGGCCGGAGGCCCGCGCGACCCTCGTCTCTGGAAAGTTTGTGCCGCCGCTCCCACCTGCTCCCGGGCGGTCCCCGCCTGCTCGGGGCGGCGGGGCAGGAGAGGAGCCGGCCCCGCCTCGGCGCGCACCCCTGCTGCTCCCCCCACGCCGGGACCCCGGCGCTCTGCGCTCGGCGCGGGCATCCTCCTCTGCGCCTCTCCCCTCCCCCTTCCCCCGACCCCTGTGCTCTCCCGCCCGCCGTGGCCTCCGCACCCGGCCCCCAGCATCCGCCCGCCCCGGAGCCGGCCGCGGCGTTTTGCATCTTGCAAAGGTTTCTGGTGCATTGACAGAAGCAACTTGACTTTCAGCGATGCCAAGTATTCAACTTGAGTCTTTCTCTGCGGCAGCAGAGTGGTGTGCACAGTGCTAACGTGTCGTTTCTTTTCTCCTAAGTACCCTTGCTCCAGAGCGAAGTTGAGTTGTTGTTTGTGTGGGGAAGGAGTTGCGTGCTGTAGCCGCTTTAAGTGGATTGTATAACTCTAGTTTATTTAGGTGGATGTTGCCAGTGGTACCAGCCAGTGTTGTGGTAACTGGGCATCCCAGAGGCAAGGGAAGGAGGAGTGACTTACAAATGCAGTTTTACTGTGTAGGGATTTTTTTTTGTTTTTAAACCGCCTTGTTCTTTCCATCCGGCAGGACCTCAAGGCATTTAGCATGTGTTAACTCGTTTAGCTGTTCATTATAGTTTTATAACAGAGGTAGGTGGAGAGCATTACCTTCCCGTTTTACAGATGTAAAAACGGAGGCAAAGAGCTAACTCTGGATTCTTTGCCAACCTTAAAGGAGTATAGACCAAGAGATTTAACCCAATGTTTCCTGGAACCGCCTATTGCATAAGGCCACTCAAAAGTATGGTGCAATGTTCGACCGTTCTCCCTAAGATGGTATAGATCAATTAAAAGTCAGGCCACGGCCAGCCAGCAGCAGCTCCGTGCACGGGACTCAGATCTGCCACGAAGTTAAATGACACTGGACAAGTCATGACTTCTCTCTGCTTATTTCCTTCCTGCTCTTTAAAATGAAGGGAACAAAGGTGCTGTATTCTTTGCAAAGTTGTGTGAGTGTCTGTGGACTCTGGAAGCTCCACTCCCTTGAGCTGCAATTTGGTTATTGTTACTTGTTGTAGACTCATAAAGGCCCCCAGTCTCGGTTCTCTTGAGAGACGCAGGGAATGAAGTAGCTCCAGAAAGAATAACCACCTCTTCTTCGCCAGAGACACCCGAGAATTCACATCAGGGACAGGCTGGGACAGAGACCCCTGCCTGGATGGTGAGGGAAGAGAGTTGCCGGGAGGAGGTAGGAAGGAGCTCTGCACAGGCGGCTTGACACATGGGCCCTATTCCTGCCTCCAGCTCTGACTCATCTTCTGACGCTTGGGGGAGGAGAGGTAGTTGCTTGGTATTTTTGGCTTTCCCCCATAAAACTGGAGACAGTTTCCTTCATTCCAAGCCTTTTTAACGTCAGCGTCGAACGTGTCTATGCTGTTCTCATCTGAAATCGTTCATATTGGTTGACTGCAGGTATGAATTCTTTAATACTCTTTAATAGAATGGCATAAATGTATATTCATATCATAAAAAACTGGCCAGGTATATAAGTCTAGGAAATCCTTTAAAACTTTAGCATTTTAAAAAGATGGACTTTAGAAAGGAATCTGTTGGGTGAGATTGCAATTGGGATTTTGTTTTAAGGCAAGGTGGGCGAAAAATGCTTTTTCTCAGTGTTACAAGAAATACATTAATCATTCTCTGTGTAAAAAATTTAAATTTCACTAATAAGGTTAAAGCCTCCTTTTAAGCATCTTTCTCAGAAGTGACTGCTGTATCTTTATCGGTTTGTGTGTATTCTTTTAGACTTTTCTAAGCATTTTCATAAATGTCTTTTTGTACAAAGCAATTTTTTAACTGAAATTATTTTAAAATCAACTGGGCCTGTTCATAGAAATTTGGCTTCTGTCCAGAACAGGTAGCATGATTTACCAATTGTAAAGTTTTAATAATCCTGATAGCATGATAATATTTCTCAGGGCAAACGACCCCTTCTTAACTTCAGAGTACTTGAATCAATATGATCCTGGGCTAGACTCTCAGGTACAGAAGAAAACTTTCCTATTTAAAAAAAAAAAAATCTAGGCCTACAAGTGTTTTGTCTTCCTTTGCTTATAATTAGGCATCAAAGGGAGGGGAAGGCAGGGAGGGTTGCCAGAGCAACGAAGGCCTAAGTATAAACTTAACACCGCTAACATTTAAGGTGGTAGCTTTATTATTTATGAAAGCTTCACTGGGATGAAGACAAAGAAAGGAAAGGAGAGTGTTAATGTGGGCACAGTTTAAATCAGTAATTCCAGGAAAAGGATGAGTTAAAACAAAATTCATGTCAGGAATTTAGAGATTTCTATATTAAACATTTACTGAGGACTTCTACCATTGCTAAAGGTACTATGCTGAGTGCTGGGGAAAAAGGCAAATAAGGTCTATCCCTGACCTTTATGAAGCCGACCGGCTAACAGTGACATTCAGAGAGGATTGGCCGGAATTGCAATGGTTTTAAATTCCTGGAAATCCACATTGTGTTTATTTAACCTTCTAAATTGTGAAGTATAATGTACAGAAAAAGGTATAAAACAAATGACTAACTTGATGAACTATTTTAAAGAAAACACAAGTGTCACCATCTTGCAAGCTAAGAAGTTGCCTCCCCCTACTTTTTCCTAAGAACAACCTCTCTCCCCCATTGGTAACTTAGAAACCACTTTTGTGGAAATCACTTCCTTCCTTTTCTATAGTTTTTACCCCCTAAATATAAATCTCTAAACAAAATAGTTTCATTTTGCCTGTTTTTACTTCTATGCAGAAGGAATCAAAGTAGGTATTCTTTTGGATCCTTCTTTCTTTTGGTTGGCATCATAAATGTATACACCCACACCTATATAGTTTTTTGTTTAAATTCCTTCCTACAGCATGCTGTTTTTTAAAGTACATCCATGTTGTTGCCTGTGACGGTAGCTAGTTCAATTTTGTATGAAATACCACAGATTATCCACCCACTGTTGACGGACATCTGGGTTGTTTTTGGTATGGAGCAATTTTGAACAGTCCTGAATCAGGTGTGCATATTTTCAGCATTACTAGTTGATGCCTGTTTTTTAAAGTGGTTGTATCAATTTACATTCCTTCCGTGGTGTCACCCTTGAATTTAAAATCTACTGTTTAACCACAATATGCTTGGACATTTCTTCAGTGAATGAATAAATGTCACCTCAGTAGTCTTATCCCTGGCCCATCATGTACCAGTGTATGTATATTTATTTTCATATTTATTTTAGTTGCCTGTTTTGGACTAACAACCATTTAAACACCAGAAATGGTTTTTTTTCACTGCATTTGGTTGAGAAATACCTAGTAGATCCTTCCATGAATCTTTTTTTTTAAATGAATGAGTAGTTATAGGAAAATTTGAATATGCAAAATAGAGCACTATAAATAAAAGTGTCTAATACCTAGAAGTCTTTTAAAGCTCTTAAGTAAATCCTGCCTCTGGTGAATGCTTGCATCGTGTCCACCCTTAAATGTGTAGGGCAGTCAGTGTGAGGTGTGCGGGAACGTAGGCCTGTCCTTACGAAAGCACCCTCGAGGATGGGACACCCACACTCGTGGACCTGTACGTGTTCCCTGAGAGGCACTGAGCACAGACGCTGGTGCCTCCTGCCTTGGCAATTCTAAAGTAACCACAGATTCTTTGCTACAGGAATAAATTACTGTTTTACAGTCTTTAAACTGTATTTTCCCCCCCAAATCTTCCTTTGTATGCAAAAGTAAAGGTAGCTTAGAGCTGGGATTTTTGTTTGTTTTAGAGACAAGGTCACACTGTGTTGCCCAGGCAGGGGTATTGAACTTCCTGGGCTCAAGAGATCAGGTCATTCCTCCTCAGCCTCCGGTGTAGTCCCAGTACAGGCAGTAGCTGGGACTACAGACACTTGGGCGGGTTAGAGCTGGGTTACATAGAATTGCTGCCTTCTGAACAGACAGTTGCCAAGTTAACTTGATTACCCATGTTTGGTTTTGCCAGCTGGATTTAAAACTAGCAGAGGGTGGGCGGGGGGGAGAGAGAGAGAGAGAGAGAGAGAGAAAGAAAGAAGAGAGAGAGAGAAAGAAAGAAAGAAGAGAGAGAGAGAAAAGAAAGAAAGAAAGAAAGAAAGAAAGAAAGAAAGAAAGAAAGAAAGAAAGAAAGAAAGAAAGAAAGAAAGAAAGAAAGAAAGAAAGAAAAGAGAGAGAGAGAGAGAGAATGGGGGAGACAAGGAGAAGTCACCTGAGGACAGTTATTAAATTGAAGTGTGTGTTGAATACCTACTATGTGCCTGGTATTGCGTGCTAACAGTCTGTCCTTAGAGCAGAATGTTCTACAGTTGTGTAGTTTACAAAGTACCCTCAGGTGGATCCTTTTTTCTTTTTTCTTAGCTGGAGGGATGGTGGAAGAACACTAGCCCAAAGAATGTGAGATTTGTAGTTCTTTTTTATTTCTTCTGTCAGGCATCTTGGAAAATGGCTAAATTACTCTACTTTCGGTCTTTATTTACATAAGTTACAAGTACTTTTTGCTTATTATAGTAAAGATTTTTCAGATTCCTTAAAATAATCATCATTTTAGAAACTACATGTATATAAATTAGTAGTTTTCAAGAAAAGGCACCCACAGGCAGAGAATTAAAAAGTAGTGTCAGAACCTCTTAAATCTGAGCGATGGCAGGAGGAATCCTGTTTGTGTTCTTTGACATCCTCTGGGCCTTCCAGCAGGCAGGGCACGTGTGAGCCCGGGTGAGGAGCCTGAGTGCTCAGGCCGGGCCAGGCCCTGTCTGTGCATCCCACCTAGCTCACCTTGGCACTACCCTTTCTGGCTCACACTCGCAGAGAGATCGACTGCAGGTCCAGTTTGTTGCAGTTTGGTCAGCTTTTCCACTTTCCCTGCCATCTTGAAGTCTCAGTGGACAAAAAGTCTCTTTTGAAATTCGCATGCAACTGCTGGGCTTACTTCTGCCTTTGTCCCGGAACAGTTTCAGCATAGCTAGCCTATGGCAGGTTTTTTGACTCCTTAGGTCTTTGAGTTTGTGGGTACACACGAGAACACCCTTTAACAAGAGCACGCTGCTTCTGCTGATGAGCAAGCATTACGTGGCGGAGAGCCCTGTAGCTCCAGCTCTCCCCTCCTGGAAGAGAGCAACCTTGAGGTGAACTTGCTTGAAGTTTTAAGGAAGCACTGGTGAAAATAAAATCTGGGAGAGTACTGTCAGCATGCATATTTAATACAAATTTTAAGTCAAGACTTACAATTAAGAATTTTGCTAATTTAGCCATTGTGCCTCGCTGGTGTCCTTGCTGACTTCTCTCCCACGAAGTCGACCTGTTATTCTGGCTCCTGTGTAAAGTGCATTGGTGGGCGCGGGCCAGAGGCTGCTAAGGGGGCTTGGACTGACAGCTTGTTGTTGTCGTTCATTTTCTTCTATTAAGATATTTTTTATTTTTAGAAATTGAAATCATATGGAAAATTACAGAGAGCAAATTAACCAACATCATTACTCACCACTCAAAATCATTGGTCATACTTATCTGTCTTTTCTTTGCTAAGAAAAGTAAGCATTACAAGTCAAAGCTTCCTGCGGCCCCTTCTCCTCCTCCTGCATTGAGACAGCCACTCTCGTGAATTTGATAAATTTCTTTCCAACTCACTTTATTTACTTAAATATTAATACCTACTTATTATAAATCAAACAGTGCATTTTTAAAAATGATGTCCCTTGAGTCACACAAACTGCATTTTTGTTGAATGTCAAAATGACATTATTTCATACCGTCACATAAGTTCTGTGTTTAGGGAACAGAATTCTTTCACGGTTAAAGGTTGTACATCATTTCACATATCTCTTGTTAATATCCACTGGAGAAGTAGTCAGTGTTTTATAGAGCTTCAGTTACTTGGTACAAACTTTCAGCAAAGATGATCCAAAATGGAAATGAAATGGAACTTTTTGTACTGGATTGTATCATAAAGCCAAATGACTGCTGAATTATTTTATTTGAAAATAATCTTCTTTAAAAACAAATTACATTTATTGAGTTTCTTGTTCCATTTAAATTACAGTAGATAATATTTATCTTTTCCACAATATCAGCTTAATATATTTTTAGAAATACTACTTGCTAGAAATATAAATTCCCAGGCTTTCACCTCCAGAAATTCTGGTTAATTAGGTTGTAGGGTGGGTCCTAGGAATCTGCATTCTAACAAGCATTCTAATTTATAAATTCTTTCTTTTCCTTAAAGTAATAATGAACTTTTAAGGACTGAGATCTTATTTATGAAAAGACTGTATTTTCTGAGATTTTGTGGTGCTGCTTCTCAGAGGGTAGTAGTGACTGGCAATTTTGAGGCAAACTGATACCTAACTGGGTTTTATTGCTGATATGGGTGATTTTTGTTTTAAGTACTCTGCCTTGTAGATATTCTGATTTATCTAAATCAAAGTTTACCAATTAAGCATCTATGATTCACATTTAATTTTTACCACATACTCCTAGAAGATTTTAAAATATTATCTATATAGGCCATTGCTCAAATTGGTTTCCAGTTGTCACCAACCAGGTATAAAGGTAATTGTGGACTTTAGCAAGCATTTTCTTGGTTCAGTTTTATCAGATTTTTCACACCCAAAGACCATCTCATACCTAGCAGTTTAGGATTTTTAGAGATCAATATCCAGGTTATAGATATAAAGCACAATCAGACTGACCTTATGTTCCTTAATTGCTTTCTCTTTGCAGGTCCCCCCACCACCACCACCTCCACCCCAGTGAAATGTATGTTTTGGTAGTCTTTGGATGGGTTGACCTGTTGTGGTCAGATTGTATGACTAATCAACAAATGGACAAGTCAAGAAAGAAGGGTTCTGGTTCCCCAGTGGGATTATTAATTTTCTGTGTAGAGTCTGCGAAAGCCTCTTCAGCTCTGTTTACCTCTGATTCCTCATCTGGGAACCCCGACAGCAGAATGATGCTGTCCCGTGAGAGGCTGAGCAGGCTCACGTTGCTTACACAGGACAGGCCCTTGAGTTTGTTTCAGCAAGTCCAGTGGCACAGGATGGAGCAGCAGATAAATGAAAGCAGCACTTCTGACACTTTCTAAATTTTTTAATTAATTAATTTTTAGAGACAGGGTCTTATTCTGTTGCCCAGGCTGGAGCACAGTGGCATCGTCATAGCTCACTGCAACCTCCAACTCCTGGGCTCAAGTGATTCTCCTGCCTCAGCCTCCTGAGTAGCTGGGACTGCGGGTGCACCTGTGTTTTTTTAAAAATGTGTATATGAATCACCTGGAATGCTGTTAAACTGCAGCATCTGATAGGGTTGGTCTTGGGATAGAGCCTAAAATTCTACATGTTTATCAAGCCTGAAGATGGTTTTGATGCTGCTGGGCCTTGGGTCACACTTTTTGAGGAGTGAGGAGCTTATAGAAAAGGGCTTGTAGTCTTCATTCAGAATCTAAAAATAAGGAGACTCTTGTTAAGAATGGCAGCATGTTTTGAATGGATTGGAGAAAAAGCAGATAGCACAATCTGTAAGACACCTCCCCAAGAAACCACTCAGTTGTTCAGCACCTTGGCTGTTTTTATTGTGCTTTGATCCTGTGCCTTCTCTTTGCATTGGTACAGTACCCAGTTTGTACCAGTCATTTGGTTCACTTAATGTTAGTCTATCTCTTATTGTTGGTGCTTTTTATATGTGTGACTTGTGTCATCTCTTTAAGGTGATAAAATCCTAGTACAGGGTTGTGCCTTTTCTTTTTTTTTATGTTATTTTACCAAGCAGAGACTTCAGTGGCCAGGGTTGTGTCTTACAATATTCCTGTTGTAGATACCGTTGCTGCATAACACAATTCCTAAACTCAGTGGTGTAAAATAACTATTTGTATTGTGTTCATAGATTTCTGTAGGTCAGGAATTTGGACCTCACGTAGTGGGGACACCTTGTCTTTGCTTCACAGTATCTAGGGCCCTAGTCGGAACATTCAAAGCCTCAGAGTAACTTGATGGCTAGGAGCTAAAATCATATCGAAGTACCTCTACTCACGTATCTAGTGGTTGATCTTGGCTACCAGCTGGGACCTCAGCTGGGCTGTTGGCCAGGACATCCAAATATGGCCTCTCCATGTGGTAGCTCTGTTGGGCACATTTGGGCTCCCTCACAGCATGGCAGCTAGGTTCCAAGAGCGAGTACCAAAGAACAAGGTAGAAGTGGGAGGTTTATAATCTAGTCTCAGAAGCATCATTTCTACTGTATTGTCTTGGTTAAGGCAGTCACAGAGCTTTTTCCAGGTTCAAGGAGAAAGGACATCAGTCCTACTGTTGATTGGGAGGAGTGTCAAGATTACATTGTGAGATCACCATGTGGGATGGGAGATATTGTTGTGGCCATCTTTGGCAAATGCATTCTACAGCTGTCCACAACAACCCTTAGCATGGCGTTGAACACATAGCATGAACTCAGTAAAATACTGTAGTGTCAATGAGTGGGAAGTAATTTAAGCACTGAGGTGGGTGAGGACCAAATTCAAAAATTCAATTCCAGATGTGAACAGATTGTCCTGTGGTACCCAAATAAATGCAGATCTTCACCTTTTATAGTTATTGATAGTCTCTCCTCCTTATTTGACTCATTTTATTTTCAACATGGACAATCTATGGATTTATCATACAGAATGAAACTTCTCGAAGTCTGTGCATCTGTGTCACAATATTGCCATGTTTTTTTCCTGCTCCCATCAAGTGGACTGCCCATCGCCATGTTTGGGCTGTGGCATAGTCTACCTCCAGCAGCTGGCTAGTATCTTACAGTGATTGGCTTTTGTTAGGCTCAGCGAACGCAGTGGGAATAGGCCAGTAGTCCATACACTAACATCGAGATGGTCAGCCTGGTCACGACTATGTAAGCAATTGATCTATAGCTACGTCTCACACTGGGGGAGTATTTGTGGCTAAACCCAGAATGGGGACTCTGTCTTTAGCTTCATGTGTGTTATATGTATTTATTCTCATCCCAGAACACTATCATATCAGTTAATTAATATGGTGAGAAAAGCAAAATCGCCCCCTTCTCCAAACATGAGTGGAAGATGTTGAGGTGTTTTAGCCAAATTGCTAAAGCTTTCCAGGTGACTGAGAGCAATTTGTGAATATCTTACTTCATTTTACTTTAATATGAATATAACTCATTGTTTGAATTTTATTCTTAATGTTCTATCACAAAGTTATTTTACATTAATGCAAGATTGCCACATTGTGATTTTTTTATTTGTAAAAAATTTAAAATAATTATTTTAATAAAGCATTCAAATGTTTATTTGAATATTTTAACTTTCCCCCAGTAGAATGCATTTCTGATTAAATAATGAAAATGAATGAGAAAAGTAGTATTTATTTATGACAGTGTAGGCTAAAAAGCTTCTATTTTAAAAAGAATGACTTTAAGGGTTTTTTAAATAAAAGAACTAGATAGATATTTACTTTAATAAGTGAAAAACGTCATTGAATAAGCTTATCTTCTTTTTTTTTTTTGAGACAGAGTCTCACTTTGCTGTCCCAACTAGAATGCTGTGGTATCATCATAGCTCACAGCTACCTCAAACTCCTGGACTCAAGCAATACTCCTGCCTCAGCCACCCAAGTAGCTGGGACTACAGGCACTTGCCACCTTGTCCAGCTTATTTTTTCTGTTTTTTGTAGAGATTGTGTCTCACTCTTGCTCAGGCTGGTCTCGAACTCCTGACCTTAAGTGATCCTCTGCCTTGGCCTTTCAGAGTGCTAAGATTACAGGCATGAGCCACTATGCTTGGCCTTACATAAGCTTTTCAAGTGTAAAAAAGTAACAATGTAGGCCTTCAGTATATACTCTGACCCTCTGAAATTCCTAAAGCTAAAAATATTTTAGTCAGATCATTTTACACAGTCATCTCTAGAACCATTGTGGCCATTTTCTGTTTGTTCAACATGAGAAGAAAAAGCAGTAGATAGAATTAGATAGAAGGTCAGTTCTTTAACTGGTGATTCTAGTGGTTGTCAGCATTTTTTTAAAAAAGAAAAGTGGCCTCCATGGCACTAGGTTGGATGCTCAGAATAGAGCCCAGGTAGCGATTCTGTGTGGCAGTCATCACCGCTGCAGGCCCGGATGCCAGTGCTAACCGCAGGGCTGTGCCTGCATCCCAGGAGCTCTCCAGTGCTGGGAGTAATCGGTGGTGATTAGCTTATGCATTACTGAGATTACAGGCCCCCTAGGAAGACACTAATTCTGCATTTTATTTAGTACTTAGTGCTTGATGCTTGTTATTCAAAGAGAACAGCAGCATCTCTGACAAGCTGTTGCTTATAGCTGGTTAAAAAAACAAACAGAAAAGCCTCCCTGGGGTTGCTTTAGGATAACTCCCTCTTTCTATCCTTCATGGCACCCCTCCCCTATTTCCCTGGCCAGGAAAGCATTTTTTTCTCCAAGAAGTAAATGCAGCTGCCAGAGCAACTTTGGAAGGCCGAGTTGAACACCATGGACAGCGACGTGGACAGCCTTCAGCATTCTCCCTGGTCGTCCTCCTGCCAGAGACCAGTGAATGGGCGTGGCATGTTCACCCAGAGAGCACCATGCAACTTTTGATCCCTCAAATATGGGTCAAACGCTCCTAACAGATCTCCTTTCCCTGTCTCCCAGCACACATTTACTAAGTTGATTTTCATGCACCTATGATGTAACACCCATGGGTTTTTTTTAATTCTTTAGGATCAGGTTCTGCTAATCTTAGAACTGGACCAATCTAGGTCTTCTTGTTGTGCCGACTCTAGGACTACTCCTTGCCAAGGTCGCTCTGCTGTCAGGAGGGCTTTCTGTGTGCTGCGTGGTGTACCAGGCTGTGGCACTAGTTCCCTGTTCTGGCACTAGGCGAAACTGGAGCAGCTCAGCCCATCTGGTCTCAGTCTTTTCTATAAGCAGCATTTAAACACGTTCTTGTGCAGATCCAAGACCCCTTTCGTGCATCGCAGGTGCTGGCTGGTGGTGTTAGAGCGCTGTAAGGCAGGTGATGAGAACACGGCCACCCTGCACGGTCATGCAGAGAAGCAGTGTGCGGTCTTGAGCTAGAAGTCTGGATACCTGGCATCTTTTCTTGGTTTGATTTGTCTTCTCAAATTGAAATGATCTCCCCCTTTCTGACCTGTGAATTTTCCAATCTGCAAAGGGGGTCAGGTGCGTTCTGTCAGAGGAGCATCTATATAAGGTCTGTGCCCTCTGAGTGCTCTCTGGCGGCGGTTGTTTTTCCGAAAGTTTGGACCAGCTTTGGCATTTTAAGCAGGTTTATTGGCAGGAGATGGACTAGCAGCAGCAGGGATGGAGCATCATGTCTGTCTCACTTGGATTCTGCCCTGAGGGCTCACAATCTGTTTTCCCTGCAGCACCAAGTACCCTATCACTGCTGAGTTAACAGAATAAGCCAGGCTTCCGCAGTGAGCCTGGGCACCCTGCCTCGGGAGGGCCAGTGGCTTCCCAGACAGCATGATTATTTGGGAGGACACAAGGCTGAGTCCTTCTTAATTAGACAACAGTAAATTTTCACTTGAACATGAGCTAAAAAAATAAACATTAGACAACTAGATAACCTACTTGGAAATTTGATTAGCATCTTCCAGATTTTCCACATTGAGGATAGTTTGAAACCAGCAGTTTGAAGGCCTAATTGTAAACTAGTAGGATTCTGCCAGGCAAAGACTAGGAAGTGGCAGGAGACTGTTCTGCTGTAGGAAAGAGTGTTCTCACCTAAAAGTTCCTGCCCTGTTTATATTTTATACTCACACATTGCCCTATGTTCCTATGCCCTACACACACACTATGCCCTTGTTCCTCCTCATGATGCAATTTCACTTATACACCTCTCTCCCTGCCCCTGCAGCATTAACTAGTCATCAGATGTGGGCTCCCAAAGAGGGGTGTAACCTCGGGTGTAACCTCCCTTCAGACAAGGGCAACTTCTGGGAGGGACTTGTGAGCTGTCAGCACCAGCACCCTGCATGCCTCAGTCTTTAAGGGAATCTATGTAGCACCCCATAGCATCCACTTCTGCATTGGTTCTCAAAGTGTGTCCCCTGGCCAGCAGCATCACCCATCACCTGGGAAATGCAAATTTCTGAGCCCCACTCCAGAACTCCGAATCAGAAACTCTGGGGTGAGGGCCCAGCAATCTGTTTTAACAAGCCCTCCAGGTGATTCCAATACATGCTCGAGTTTGAGAACCATTGCACTATAATGATATAACTATTTTTAAACTTTTCTTTTAAAAAAGTAATGTTAAATATACGTATGTCATTTGACTCCCAGGCATTTAACCAAAAGAAAGGAAGGTATATATGTACACAAAGGACCTGTACATGAATGTTCATAGCAGCTTTGCTCATACTAGCTTTAAACTAGGAACAATCTGATGTCCATCAGTAGGTGAATAGATAAAGCAATCATGGTATCTGGTATATATCTACACAATAGAATACTCAGCAATAAAAAGGAATAAACTATTGATAACCCAGCATCATGGATGTCAGTGTAATTATGCTGAATGAAGAAAGCCAGACCAAAAAAATATTGTGGGATTCTGTTTATATAAGTGTAGAGTGCAAACTATAGGGACCAAAAAAACCCAAATCAATGGTTGCTTGGGAATGGGGTTAGAGGGCAAGAGAGGGATGGATTATAAAAGACCATGAGGAAATTTTGGGGGGTGATAATGTTTATTATTTTGAGGTCATGGTGTCTCAAGTGTATACATATGTCAAAATTCATCAAGTTGTACACTTAAGTTGTTTATCAGTTTGTATGTCAGTTACATCTCAACACTCAACAGAGCTGTAAAAAAAAAAAAAGTTTTTTTTTTTTTAGAGACAGGGTCTTGCTCTGTCACCCAGGCTGGAGTGCAATGGTGCGACCATAGCTCACTACAGTTGCAAACTCCTGGGCTCAAGCGATCCTACTGCCTCAGCTTCCCAGAGTGCTATGATTACAAGCAAGAGCCACTGTGCCCAGCACCCAAAATAAAAATTAAAGTGTGATGGTTACCTGGGAAAGGCAGGGGAACAGGTGAGAGAGGGACACATTTTTAATGATGTTCACGGTGCTCATTATGTTGTTATATAAATGAATAAAAAAGGAGGGCCACCATGGAAAAGAAAAATTGTCAAATTGCTCTCATGAGCACTGGTGTTCATGGTTACAGCCACGTCCTCATTGCCATGTGCAATGTCATCACTCCTGGCCACGCCCTGCCAGCAGCTGACGTAGGCTTCTTCCCTGGTAAACACTCTCCCGCATCGTGTTATAGTCACATGGCTGCTTGTCTTGCCTGCATCCTGCTTAGCTGTTCTACCTGCTGTGGTGTCTGGTCTAGTCTTTCACATTGCCGGGGTGACTGAGGGTACACGGAAGAGACTCTAGCTCAGTTTTGTACCTTATGGCCCCATGAGCATTCTGCATTGCCTTAACATTTTATTGGATATGTTGTGGTCTCTGAATCTTCTTCTTTCAAAAGGAGATTTGTCTTTGTGATTGCCAAAACTATATTTAACATTTGTCACACCATAGGTTATGTGTCATTAATGAAAAGCTGAGGCTGAGGTTGATTTTTTTTGAGATGGTGTCTCACTATGTTGCCCAGGCTGCCCTCAAACTCCTGGGCTTAAGCAATCCTCCCATCTCAGCCTCACAAGTTATAGGGATTACAAGTGAATGCCACCATGCCTGGCTTGAGGTTGCTATTTCTTACTGGTGCATTCCTTAAGTGCACACTTAGAAATATTTAGCACACCTTCAACTTCCTAGATTGATTTCAGTCAAACCTGGTTTAGTATTAACAACCCATAAGGAATTCTTTTGAACTTCCTGATTGGCCATATCCTTGCCTCTTTTTCTTTCTGCAGATCTGATTTGAATCCACTATAACCAGCACTACTCAGGACTTTCTGGATCCAGACCAAGGGCTCCAGTGTATACCAGACTGTTGAGCAAGTGAGTAGCCCCAGGACTGCCTCTCCGTGGAAGCTGGTGATGTTCTTGTCTGACTGAAGTCACTTCTGGCTTCCTTATGGGACCCTGGGTGTGGGTAGCACACTTCCCACTGGGCACAGACCATTAAGCATTGGGATTTTGTGATGAGAGGAATTGATGTGTCTAAAATCTCAGGAAACCATCATTATTAGCATACACAGACATTTTATAGTAAACGCTGTACTAATGAGAGAATATAGATTTTCAGTCAGTAGGATCCATCTTGGAGCTTGGAATTAAATGATAGAGGAAGGTGAAGTTATCACTTAGCTATACCCAGGGTCAGGTTAGGTAAAATGCTCATTTAACTTGTAGGAATAAACTTTTAAGAACAGGACCTCCAAACTGCCTGGAATTATTTCCATGGAAATGCCACAGCACAAGTTACCCAAAGCTAATTGGATTTCCAAAAATGTTCACATGTCACAAATATGATGGGAAATTGTTGCTTTTAAATAATAGAGGGCTAAGGTGATCTGACTTTTCTGCACCTGATCCAATGCAGTATCTTTTTAGTTCATAAAGGCAGTTCATTAAACACATTACCTAAGGTGAGATCACTTTCATACCTTTGTAAGACCACCATGTCTAGGATTAGGGTTAGGAAAATAACAACCGTCAGAGCTATGGAAGCAGACAAGAAGTAAGCAAGAAGTGCTGAAAAGACATGGCTATGGGGGATCAGAATTTCTGATTTCTTCCTAATCACCAAGGAATACCACTCCCTTCAGTAAGAGCAGGACCCTGCAAGACTGTTGTTCAGGAACTAGTTGGGCATGTTTCTGTCTTGAACTTTTCCAAAAATAGGACAGATAATAGGATGACTATTTCCACTTACAGTTTTTTTTCTTTTTTTCTGACAATCATCAGAGAACGGAGTTTTACATTAATTTTACATGTTGATGCCTTAGACTACTTTCCCTGTTAATTGATAGAAAATAATTTACATCCTTGAAAGAATGTACTATATTATAAAAAATAATTTTAATCCTTTCACTTTCCATTCCACAAACACTGCAGAAGGCTAGGATGAATCAATAGCATTTAAAGTACTGACAAAAGCTGGGTGTGATGGCGCATGACTGTAGTCCCAGCTACTTGGGAGGTTGAGGCTGGAGGATCACTTGAGCCCAGGAGTTTGAGGTTACAGTGAGCTATGACTGTACCACTGCACTCCAGCCTGGTGACAGAGCAAGACGTTGTCTTAAATAAATAAAAAGTAAAGTACTGACTGATACCTGTATTTTGCAGGAAGGAGACTGTGATTTTGAATTCCTTGGTGGAGGAAATTAAAACATTCTGGTCTTGCCCCCAACGATGCAAGTGTGATTGCTGGCGTCTTCATGAGCTCCAGAGGTCACAGCACGCTACCAAGGACTCTCATGGCCCCTCGGATGATTTCCGAGGGAGACATAGGAGGCATTGCTCAAATCACCTCCTCTCTCTTCCTGGGCAGAGGCAGTGTGGCCTCCAATCGGCACCTCCTCCAGGCTCGTGGCATCACCTGCATTGTCAATGCTACCATTGAGATCCCCAATTTCAACTGGCCCCAATTTGAATATGTTAAAGTGCCTCTGGCTGACATGCCTCATGCGCCCATTGGACTGTACTTTGACACCGTGGCCGACAAGATCCACAGCGTGAGCAGGAAGCATGGGGCCACGTTGGTGCACTGTGCTGCAGGGGTGAGCCGCTCGGCCACTCTCTGCATCGCTTACCTGATGAAATTCCACAACGTGTGCCTGCTGGAGGCGTACAACTGGGTGAAAGCCCGGAGGCCTGTCATCAGGCCCAACGTAGGCTTCTGGAGGCAGCTGATAGACTACGAGCGCCAGCTCTTTGGGAAGTCAACAGTTAAAATGGTACAGACACCTTATGGCATAATTCCAGACGTTTATGAGAAAGAGTCCCGACACCTGATGCCTTACTGGGGGATTTAATGCCACCAAAGCCTGCATCAGCAGCCCCTGAGCAGTGCCAGCATCTGCTACACACTGTCTGCTCCCCTCTTCACCTTTCTTCTCAAATGGTTGACTTTTTTTGGTTCTCCCTCAAGTGTTTTTTACACTGGGTATTCAAGTTTATTTTAAGAGGTTGGGGGGGGGGAGACATAAGGGAAATGCATACATTGCTAGGAACATTTTTAAAACTAACATTTTGGAATAGTGTTTATGAAAATCTTGAACTGGCTTTTAATCATTTTTAACAATTTGAACAGTTTAATAAACTGTTTGGTTCTGCTTTATTCTGAATCCCATGCCTTTTGCCACCATGGTAGGTGCAGGAGGAGCTCAGTGCAAAAATCACTTAGGGCCCTGATTAACCCTTTAGAGACAAGCTTTGCCCAAGGCTGCCGACCAAACAGATGCTTAGGGAAGATTGATACCAGCTTTAGTCTCTACTGGATTAGCCCTACTCTTTCCTTTCCCCTCTATTATTTAGTAACTCTGTAAGTTAAAGTAAATAAACCTTTATTATTTAGCTGTTAAGTAATTATAATGAAATTTGCTGCAAAAGCCCTCTTGGAATCAATGTGCCCAGGATATTAGCATTATTTTTAATAAATATATCTGCTTAACATTAAAATTTTTACTAATAATTTCAAGGTGTGTGTTGATGATGGAAAAAAGATGCTGTCTAATAACTATGCTAAAATATGGCTCTTGTGACAATTATGAACACTACTTAAGACATCCCAGCCGAATCACATCAGTGTTTCACATTCTTGCAGATGGGCAGATAAATCATTCACAACACTGGAACAGCAGAAAACAGTATAGGATGTACACTTTGATAAAAGGGTGCTGCTTTCGGTTTTCTCTTGGTAAGTGGAGTGCACCAAACTAGTGAATCCTCTCTCAAAGGAACTGGTTTTCAACAAAAGGTGTGCCTCTGCCTACTAACTCATAGAGGAATGCCCTAACCTAAACCTCAATGTAAGTTAGAAGCAAACAACAATGGCTTCCTTTGTTTAACTTTGGAAATGTCATCCAGTTCACTGCTCCTAGTAAATTTGACAGCACAACTCATCGGGGATGTGGTGGAAGTTTAATGAGCTCTTTTCTATTCCACTCCTGGGAAACCACTGGCGTTTACCGGGTTGCCCCGTTACTTTCAGATAGGAGACCTGCCTGGAAGTCTGCCCAGACAATGAGACCCATTGTCATAGCACTGCTTTATTTTACTTCATTGGTCAAGTAGATTGTAGCTTGCTTATCAGTGGAATGATTTCTTAGATTTTTTGGTCTATTTTGGCAGGAAGCCATGAATATGCCAGTAGCTACATATTTAGACAAATTGTACCTTCCAGATCTTACCTGGTTTATAGCAATGATTTTGCATCTAAATTCTTTTTCTTGTTTTATGCCACTTGCCCACTCTTTAAAAACATGCATCATTATTGTCTAAATAGGAAAATTAAAATGAAAAAAATTGTTAATACTGTCTATGGGAAATCAGAGGAACCAACAAATGCTTCATTAGCATATGATCAAAAAACAATAAAAACAAAATAATCCAGGGAGGCTATGGCTTTGTTTAATATGAAAACATCTTTAAGTCTGGTAGTCTCTGAATAAGACCTCCCAAACAATCATTGTATTACAGTAAGAAACTACCTGGTGACATGTTCTTGGTAATTAAAGAAATTTTCCTAAGAAATCTGGCAAATACCTCTATGAAGATGTAGCTAAGAGTGTTCTTTGCACTTGGAGAGCCTAACACCTTTCTCATCTGAGTGCTGGGGCCCCTGTTCATCCTAATGGCTTGCATCTACGTGAAATCTTAACAAAGACAAGACCAAGAGAAAGTCTAGTAGCATGACATTCTTCTATACTTGTGTTTTACTGTCAGTGTAGTTTAACAAATAGTTATTTCAGAGCAGACCCTAAAAGTATTTTAGAGGTCAAACTTTATAATGTCTAAACATGTCAATTCGGGCAATTGTTTATTAAAATGTAAACACAGGAAAAAAAAGCCACACCATCTTTTAAAATACAGGACCAAATTCCACATCACATACAAGACAACCCATTTTACTATGGACCCATGGCTACAAAATGACATATCACACATGAATTCTATTTTTAGCCACTTACACTATATTAAACATATAATGTAAGTAAAAATTTTATCATAAAATTTGTCTTTGTTAGAAAAGTTATTTGTAAAGTGGCATTTTTCAGCCAAGAGATATTCTACTTAAGCTTTATTTCCTCAGCTTGACCTTGCAAGAAGAGGGCTTATCAATATTGTTATTTGGTGTACACTTTTCCAAAGAAATACTAAGTAACCTAAACATTAAAAAACCACAGGCTAAACACATCTTGCCCTGCATTCTGACATTTGCTGGAATGGTCTACAGCAGTCTATAATGCTCCCTTCTGAATGGCAAATGTCTCTGAAAATGTCAGAGTTTATTAGCCGTTCACAAAGGAAGGTGTTTGACCGAGAAGGTGTTAAGGGGAATTTTTGTAGTGGTCCCCAGGGCAAAGCAAGCATTTCAAATTTCTGTACCATACAGCTCCTATCTTTTCAAAGCTTGACAATACACTAATTAAATACACAAGCAGAAGACATCTTCTACTGAAAAGACCGAAAAAAACCCCTCAAAATATGTATATGTACACAAAATATTCAAATAATTAAAAATACACAACCCCTGTGGAAGGCTAACTAGTAACCACAGGAAAAATATGGCATGGAAAATACCCCAATATATCTTGTACCTCCTTCTATCTCAAGCATGTCCAGACAAAAATTAAATTACACACTAAGTCATAAAAATTGTAAAGGCAAAACACAATACGAGAAAAAAAAAGTGGTTATTAATCGCCACTCAAGCAGTGGGGTGAAGCCGCCTGACACAATACACAGTATGGAAATCAGTAACCTTGGTTACGGTTTCCAAGGACACTGGGCTCTGGGCTCTTAGCTGAGGTAAAGCTGAATGCGATGTTGAGTCATTTTAATAAATGTAGATAAAGAAAAGCAGCACAATGGAATTCCACACTCCCCAAATCCTTATTGGTAGTGTCTAATTAAGCATTTCAAGTATTAAACAGATATGAAAAGTAGTGGATACTTTTCAGAGCAAAGGCTTTTTGTTGATGTCTGCTGGATTTTCCTCTTGCATCTCCTAAGGAATGACTAAACCTATCATGCTTGGTAAGGAAGGCGGTGATTGCACTTAGGAATTTTATCTGAGGCATTCTGGAATTTATCTAGGAATAGGAACCAATCTGGTTAGCAGGTAAGCCTACTTTTTAAAATGTCATGGATATAGGCCACTGTGACCAAAATAGTCCATACAGCATTTCCAAAAAATGTTTCAGCAATATAAATTCTGTCAAACTGGGAAGCATTCTTATTGCAAAAGTAGATTCTTTTATTGTGGTTCCGTCATGGAATTTACAAGACTGATTAGAAGCCTGCTTGAATTCTGGAGCCAAGTTGAAACACCCAGGCTGCCCAGGATGAAGTGGAGCCCAGAGCCCTCAGGAAGAGCCTGCTGAGGATGGGCCCACCTGTGGTGTTACTAACACCACTTAGCCCTATGGAGAGCAAAGGCTCCAAAGGTGACAACTCAGAGATAGCTGCCACAGTCATTAGTACAGGGAGATGGAGCAAGAGAGAAAAACAAGCATCTTATCAGTGCATCTGTGCATTCTGGTGCATAGCAAGGTAGAGCAGAAGCCTCATTAACAGCTGTTTAATGAAAATGTTCCACACTTTTCTTGGAGAATATGTAAGAGGTGTAAGATGGAGCAAGATAGAATTTGTCCTGAGAGGAGAAAATAAACTAATTATGTAAAAGCAGCAATTATATAGACAAAAGCAACTTTTTCAGCTTAAAAATAAAAACTAAGTCTAGGTCAGAGAGCCCAAGTCATACAAAGGGAAGCAAACAAGATTTAGATTTTCTTCATAAAGCACATAATCAACAATACAGAGAAATGTGTGTCCTAGATCTGTATGTTCTTCCTAGGAATAGCACAGCCTTTAGCCACTTAGTTTTTTCCCCCCTGATTTTATGCATTCAGTTTAAATGGCAAAGACAATTCCCTAAACAAGAGAGCAAGAGCCTTTTCCTTCTAGAATTCAATGCTGTTTCTGAACAATTTGTTCCACTGCTTCTAAGTCATGTACCTTTACCATAAATATACATCTAATTGTTCTCACTAGACTGAGAACTCCACGTTTTTACCTGAATTAATTTTCAGGTCTTTATTATCAACACTGCAAAGTCAGGCAGTGTTGGTCCCTGTGCAGTATCTTTGGAAATCTGGAGACAGGCCACCACAAAGAGATTTCATACCACTGCCTTTCCAAGTCTTGTCTGAGATCCACGCGCAGCCTTTGTGTGAGGCAAAATAGGTTTTCAGCGAAGACTCCTAAGGGGACGGATATTCATCCTGATCACAGGATTTGGGCTTATGTCAAAATGAATATTTTTCACCACTGCAAAATGCCTAGGCATGTTTTGGGAAAAAGTCTTTTTGAGAATTGACAGTTTTAGAATTGAAGGAAAGGAGCAGAGAATTGGTTCAGCTGTGACAGCAACACTGGTAAAATCTGCCCTTACCTGCCTGCCATTGTCCAATGGAGACCAGTAGAACCTTCTCTATAAAAAGATAGAGCATCAGTTTAATCACAATTTCCCCTTTTTATTCATTGCAGGTATTAACAAACTGAATGTGGATAAATGCATTCTACTTCACAGGACAAAATGTGTTTTAGCAATAAATAAGCACTGGCTCAAAACAGTCTTGCCAATTCCAGTCCCACAACGATATTTTTCTTCAAATGTCGATTCTTCACAGTTTCAGTATTGCAGCAGCAAATCATTCCTTAGATAAAGAAAATTGTGGTCCATATTTTAAAACATATTAAGAGAACCAGAGACAAGTAGGCAAACTTCTGGTGCCACATGCAGTTTAGGTAGGGCCACTTCACTCAATCCCAAATACTGGCAGTGGGGATGATGGACCAAAGGCTCTGTAGGAATGACTGGGACCCTCCACAGCGCTCCCCCCACTCTACCTCTTGGGGAATTCTTCATACAGATTCACGGATGTGAACTTTGCAGTACTTGAATTCTGTTTATTGGTCCCTGTTACCCCAGGGGGTGTGACAAGAAAAAAAAAAAAAAAACACAAAACGGTTGGTGCTTCATAGAGGAGCTTTTCAGAGCAAATCAGGCAGGATGAGGCCAGGAGGTTTTGGTTCAACACAGTTGATCCAGAAGTTGGCACAGCTGGCGTGATACTGGTGCCCTCCATATGCCAGCTTGAAGCTGTCTGTTTCGGAGTTGAATGCCTGCCAGAAATAAGCAGAGATGTGGGGCAAGTCAGGCCTTTTCTGCATCTGAGAGCTTTTCAGCAACCCCACATGTATACCTCTCCAGGTCACAGAGGCTGAGGCCAAAGTGACACACACACAAAAGCTAAGCAGGTAGCTATAGGAATTCAAGTGAGAAAGTGTTTCGCTGCTAATTAAAGGTATAAAAATGGTTACCCCTAGACCCAATTTCAGCAAAAGTGGCCAAATCTTTCGTAGAAAAGGCAGACAGAGGTTATGGGAGGAGCAGAGGGATCATGATTTGGGGAACTAAAGTAGCCCAGGGCTGTGGATGATTCTTATCCCTCACTGTGCTGAAGGAGCCCTCCTCCTGAGGCGGGCACCTGACTATAACATGCTAACGCTTTAGATTTCTGTGGTTAATTACCATGATGAAAAAAATTATGAGAGAAAATAATAGATAACTCTTAGGGTCTAATGGCACTGGGAGCTGATAACTAAATCTACATAATTAAAAAGTCAAACAGGTATAGTTTGCAAAAAAACCCAAACAAAACAAAAACAAAAACCTCTGACTAAATGGACATTAAACACATAAGAATTATTTCCAGGTGAGCAGTAGCTATAGTCAGCCATAGAAGTCCAAACCTCAACCACTTCCTAGGGTTAGTTTCTGAAAGCACTGCAAAGGAACAAAACTCTACCCAAACAATTTGTTTCTTATCTGTTAACAGCTAAATCCTGAAGCTCTTTGATCTCATTCTGTGTGTCACTACAACTCCCAGTCTTCCAGAAGTTGCTCATTCTGTTACCCTGTTCATTGCAGAGAAAAAGAACCGCAACACCAGAAGCCAGTTATGAGACACAAGCATGCAAACAAGACAGAAGTGGACCCACACGAACACATTAGTTGATCAAATCAAACATTATGGGAACAAGGATGACTCATTAAAGGATTCATGACTGGAACGGTTCAGGATGGCAACGGAATCATCCGATTTGCCTTCCACACTCAAAATTAAAATGGAGACGCTAAGAGAATGTGTAACTGGTTCATACTTTTTTAGGACGTTCTTCTGCAGGCTTCTCTTCTTTCTGAAATAATGTTGAAACCATAAGGTCAACAAAACTCCCAAAACAGGGCCTCTTGCCTCCAAATAAGTCCTCACAGGTTTAACCTTTGCTGTTTACCACCCCACCGTGCACAGGCTGCTGCAGGCACAGTCAGATCGCATGCTTATTAGACAGGGAACAACTGCCTCTGTTCCCTCTACAGCTTCCCCCGCTGCCCTCTTCGAATAAAGTATCTGCTTCTACAGTCGGCTTTCGGGACTGTAGAAAAATCACAAATTTGCAGGGGAGTGGGTTAGATGAGACTGTCCCCCACAGTCATGTTAGAGAAGCCCTTTGCCACCTGCAAGGGGAAACCATGTGACTTACTCGGCTCCTGGAGTCCACATTTAAGAGGCACACCCCACAAGCAAGTTCCTGAGCATTTTTAATCCCAGGCCTCAGCATACAGGAGGAAAAGTCCAGCGAATTTTCATCGGGCTGTGGGGATGACAAGACACACGGTGAGAACCTCGCAATTCCAAATGCAGTTTGCTTCACTCTCTGATCACGCAGCCCCAGCAAGCCCAGCAGCAAGCACCCCCGATACAATGATTTAATTTCCCAAACAGGGACTGAGTACCTTTTACACCAAGTAGACCTAGAGTCTAGGTGCTAGGGATGCAAGTAAAACACAGCCTCATGTCCTCTGAGAATCCACAGTCTAGGGCGGGGGCCAGGCGGGTATCAGGGCAGTACGGTGCTGTGAGTACTTTTGCTGAGTGCCAGGGCACATGGGAGAGGCACGTGGCCCAACTCAAGGCAGAAGGGGCCTGAAGCCGGAGAAGGCTTCCTAGAGCTTAGGATCATCTTGGCTGAGTCCTGACGGGATGTGCTAGGTGAAAGGGATGGGGTCAGGTGAGCAGAGGAGGGAAGATGTTCCACGTAGAACAAGCAGCACAGGCAAAGGTCTCTAAGCAAAAGACCAGGGATGGGAAGAAATCTAGAGGGTGGGAGCCATGCCCATGCAATGAGGTAGCAGATGAAGCTGGAGCATGAGGACCATGAAAGGACTATAAAGGGTTGAGACTTTATCCTGGGAAGCCACTAAGGGTTCCAACTGGACCATGACACGATCAGGACTGGACTATGGACAGATTCCTCCCGTTGCATGTAGGCAGTGAATTGGGGGCAGCAATCCTCAAGAGATGGGCTGAATTGGAAGGCTGCTGTAGCGATCCTGGAGACAGGCACAGAAGTCAGAACGAAGGTAGCAACAGTGGGGAATGGAGAGAAATGGACACAAGCAAGAGCTATTAAGGCAGGAGAATAACCAGGCCTGGGTGACAGGAGAAGCGCGGGGAAGCTTGGGCAACTGAGAAGATTCACACAATAAGGTATGTGAGAGAAGGAGCAGGTTTGGGGATGGACGATGTGGAGAAGACTTCAGTTTGGTACAAGCTGAGCTGCAGCTGCCTGTGGGACAGCTAAGGTCAGACGTTACAGAAGCAGGTGGTTGGAAGCGCAGGCCTAGTGCTCAACAATGAGGGATTTGAAAGTCTCTCTTCAATAAATAGAACAATAGCTGGTAAGTGAAGCCCTCACTTATGCCAAGCACTATTGTAAGCCTGTTACATGCATTATCTATTCCTCACAAAAAAATCGATGAAATATGGAGAGTGTAGTGCAGTGATTAAAAGGGTAGGTTCCAATTTTAGAAAGCTGTCAATTTCTTAAAAGTTAAATATACATCTACTATATAAGCTTGCAATTCCACTCCTAGATATTTATCCAAGACAGATGAAAACACGTATCAACAAAAAGTCTTGTACAAAAGCTATTCATAGCAGCTTTATTCATATCAGCCCAAACTGGAAACAGCACAAATTTCTATTGGAAATGGATCAACTGGCTCAGTGGCTCATTCCTTTAATCCCCAGACTTTGGGAGGCCAAGGTGAAAGGACTGTTTGAGGCCAGGAGTTCGAGACCAGCCTGGGCAAAAGAGCAAGACCCTGTCTCTACAAAATATTGTAAAAAAATGGATAAATAAACCATGGCATATTATTACAAAAGGATCAAACTGATACACCCAACAACATAGATTAATTTTTAAAACATTTTCCTAAGTAAAAGAAGCCACACAGAAGAACATATATACACTATATAATTTCATTTATATAAAGTACTAGAACAGACAAATCTATGGTGATGGAAATCAGATCAGTGTTTGTTTTGGGAACCAGATCAAGGGGCTGACTGGGAAGAGGCAAGAGAGAACTTTAGGGGGTGATGAAAATATTCCATATATTGATGGGGTGTGGGATCCATGGCTCTCAAACTGATCCAACTATACATGTAAAATCCATTGTAAGTTATTCTTTTTTTTTTTTTTTTTTGAGACAGAGTCTCGCTTGTTGGCCAGGCTAGAGTGAGTGCCGTGGCGTCAGCCTAGCTCACAGCAACCTCAAACTCCTGGGCTCAAGTAATCCTTCTGCCTCAGCCTCCCAATATATTGGCCAATTAATTTTTTTCTACTTATAGTAGAGACGGGGTCTCGCTCTTGCTCAGGCTGGTTTCGAACTCCTGACCTTGAGCAATCCGCCCGCCTTGGCCTCCCAGAGAGCTAGGATTACAGGCGTGAGCCACCGCGCCCGGCCTTGTAAGTTATTCTTAAATTTAAAAAAGCCTTGAATAACCAAAAAAAAAAGCATGAATAAAAATGATTCAAAAAGTTAGATTCTTTCTTTATTTTTTTTGAGACAGAGTCTCACTTTGTTGCCCAGGCTAGAGTAAGTGCCGTGGCGTCAGCCTAGCTCACAGCAACCTCAAACTCCTGGGCCCAATCATTCCTGCTGCCTCAGCCTCCCCAGTAGCTGGGACTACAGGCATGCGCCACCATGCCCAGCTAATTTTTTCTATATATTAGTTGGCCAATTAATTTCTTTCTATTTATAGTAGAGACAGGGTCTCGCTCTTGCTCAGGCTGGTTTTGAACTCCTGACCTCGAGCAATCCGCCCGCCTTGGCCTCCTAAAGTGCTAGGATTACAGACGTGCGCCACCGCACCCAGCCCCCAGAAAAGTTAGATTCTTAATGTGAAGTTTTAGAAATACCTAAATCAACTTTTTTTTGCTTATATATACTTGAAAGCAGAGTTTTTCAACCTTGGCACCACTGACATTTTAGGCTGGATAATTCTTGTTGTGGGGACTGTCCTCTGCATTGTAGGATATTTAGCAGGAACCCTGGCTTCTTTGGGAGCAAAACCATCCCCTCCCAGTCCTTATTTAGAACTACTCTCCAAAGAGAAAAATATGCATGTGCACACAGACACATGTAGTTTATTATAAATTTTACTGATATAAAAGAAAGCGTAGCATACAATATATGAATAATAAAATACACAGTTTTCTTTATTGTAAATTCCATAGTCAATTATCCCAGAATGCATTCTTTGATTTTTCCCCAACTCTTATATTCATAGTTCAACCTATGGTTGCTTCCACAAATGAGTATAGTTCTGACATGAATGTTGGTTAGTATTTTCATGTTAAGGACTAAAGCTAAAATAAAACAACAAAGACATTATTTCAGATCTTCATTTGCCTGTCAAAGCCTTGAGGGACTTCTTTGCTGAATCATAGTTTTTTTTTTTCCTGAGACTCTGTCTCCTGGGCTAGATAGAGAGCAGTGGTGTCAGCCTGGCTCACAGCAACCTCAAACTCCTGAGCTCAAACGATCCTTTCTGCCTCAGCCTCCCGAGTAGCTGGGACTACAGGTGTCTGCCACCATGCCCAGCTAATTTTTTTTTCTATCTTTAGTACAGACGAGGTCTCGCTCTTGCCCAGGCTGGTCTCCAACTCTTGAGCTCAAGTGATCCTCCCGCCTCAGCCTCCCAGAGTACTAGGATTACAGGTGTGAGCCAACACTCCCGACCTAAAGGAAAATTTTAGATGGGGGCCTGAAAGTTGAATTCTTCACAGAGGGTTTATCCTCTCTGGCAGGAGGTGAGATTATCAGCTGTGTTTGAAACAGCAGAAGCCTCGTGAACTCACAGAACAGCAAACTCTGAGATAATGTGAGTCTCTCCACCGGCACACAGTGGGCCGGGGAGGGGGTGGAGAAGGTGGATATTCCTGGTGGGACTTTGTCTAATGAGAAGACTGAGGGTGTGGGTAGCAATGCCGTCCGCAACTAGGGATTAGGCAGATGGCAAAGGAAGTGAAGATGGAAAGGGATTGACAAAAACAAAGGAAAAGGGCCAAACAATTGTCTTGTCTTGAGAACCAAAAAGAAGAGCAGTACAAGTAGCGTGAGAATATTGGAGGGTTGCCAGTCTGGTCTCAGAAAGTAAGATGTCTGCATTTAAAACTGAATGGGATGGCTCACGCCTGTAATCCTAGCTCTTGGGAGGCCGAGGCGGGCGGATTGCTCAAGGTCAGGAGTTCGAAACCAGCCTGAGCAAGAGCGAGACCCCGTCTCTACTATAAAACAGAAAGAAATTAATTGGCCAACTGATATATATATAAAAATTAGCCGGGCATGGTGGCGCATGCCTGTAGTCCCAGCTACCCGGGAGGCTGAGGCAGAAGGATCACTCGAGCCCAGGAGTTTGAGGTTGCTGTGAGCTAGGCTGACGCCATGGCACTCACTCTAGCCTGGGCAACAAAGCGAGACTCTGTCTCAAAAAAAAAAAAAAAAAAAAAAAAAAACTGAATGGGAGCCGGGCGCGGTGGCTCATGCCTGTAATCCTAGCACTCTGGGAGGCCGAGGCGGGTGGATTGCTCGAGGTCAGGAGTTCGAGACCAGCCTGAGCAAGAGCGAGACCCCGTCTCTACTATAAATAGAAAGAACTTAATTGGCCAACTAACATATATAGAAAAAACTAGCCGGGCATGGTGGCGCATGCCTGTAGTCCCAGCTACTTGGGAGGCTGAGGCAGGAGGATCCCTTGAGCCCAGGAGTTTGAGGTTGCTGTGAGCGAGGCTGATGCCACGGCACTCACTCTAGCCTGGGCAACAAAGCGAGACTCTGTCTCAAAAAAAAAAAACAAAAAAAAAACTGAATGGGCACTGCAGTTGGATGTGATGGCACAGGCCATTGTGATCACGCACTTGGGTGGCCAAAGCGAAGTGGAAACAAGGGCCCTGTAGTCCAGGTGGTCAAGGATCTGAGAGCCTGGCATGGTGGTTGGTTTGTCCTTATGGACACTGAGGTGACCCAGGATGATGGCAAATTCCTGCCAAAGTAATAGCTACATCTGCTACAGTTACCCTAGGCTGAGCCACTGAGGAGTTACCACACTGTTTTTGAGCAAGAAAGCAAAATTATTTTTATTTTTCTTCACTAGAAAAAAAAATGGCTTCTCCCTAGAAAAAAGTGTAATTATGTATGACGTTTCCCCATCCTCTTCTAATTTGAAATAATAAACCATGAACTAGCTCCACAAACCTTTCTTAAACACACATGAGCTGGATCCATTGAGATCCCAGGTAGGGAAGGAAAAATACAGTTTTCAAAGAAGAAAATGTGAAGGACGTATTTCAACTGAGTGCAAGAGGACTCTGGTCTAGAGGATCGAGGTAAACTTACATGGCTTTAGCCAAGTCAAAGGATAATTTCTCTTTTATTTTTTCACTGCAATCATGACCAATTTGGTCAAATCAAGAGCAGCTGGCATTACCACATATTTGTCCTCCATTTCTATCATCTGTAAAATGGTAACAATTTCAGTTGCCCTATACCTCCCTGCCTCAGTTGGAAGGACTCTCAGAGATATATTTAAAAAAATATTCTGGAAAGGGAAAAAATAGTCTAAATAATTATCACAATTATTCACTTTCACAACTAAACTCTTAACAAGCTTTTCAAAGAGCTTAAAACATGGTATCACCTCTGTAATCTACATCACAGATTTTCATCATGTTACTTAATCAGGACTATTTGAGAGATAATTAGAATCTGGGAAAACTCTGAATCTTGAAATCAATCAAATTAATAAAAGTCCTCTAACATCTATTTACCAAAGGCATAAGGAGAGCAAATGAAAAGGTCATACAGTAATCTCCAATGAAAACCATAAGACTCTACATAAATTACTGTGATCAAATTAATCTTTCAAATGATAAAATTAACCTTGCTAAGTACACCTCTATAAGCAGGGGGATTATTGTAGTGTACAGTGACAGTTTGACACCAATCAGTGGCTGTAACTGTATGTGAAGGAATGCACTCTACAGATCACCTTAAATTGATCACTACTTAATTGGCAAGTATTTCATGCACTTAGTAAAGACTTTTTTTAAATGTTATATTATACATGACTTGCTTATAATGACAAATCCCAGAGTCAGATTAGGATATATAATCCTGAGTCTTTAGCTCACAATAAACTGCTAAAACGGTGTCTAAGGAAATTCTTATTAAGGAAAAAAAGTTTGCTAGTCATTAGTGTTCTCCCCCAATGTTCTTTCTTTTTCTGGACAAATGGCAGGATGGGCCTTCCCTGCCCCCTTGAAATTAGGCATGGCCAGGTAATTTGTCATGGTCAACAGACTGTGAGCCTAAGTTATATTTGTCACCTTCAAGACCAATGTCCTATTTGTCATATTCCCTTGTACATCCCATGATGATCCCCAATGTTCCATGTTTTGGAGGCTCTGTCAGCCTGGGTCCCTGAGAGAGAAGGACATGGCACGGAAGTCCCTCTAACTTGAATGGACATATAGCATGAGCAAGAAATAAAGCTTTGTTGTGGTGGCATGTGCCTGTAGTCCCACCTATTCAGGAGGCTGAGGCAGGAGGATTGCCTGAGCCCAGGAGTTTGAGGCTGCAGTGAGCTATAATGATACTGCTGCACTCTAGCCTGGGTAAGAGAGCAAGATTCTGTCTCAAAAAAAAAAAAAAAAAGAAAAAAAAAAAAGAAAAAGAAAAGGAAAGCTTTGATATTTTACATTGCTAAAACTCGGGGGAGGGGAAAGTTGTTACCACAGCATAACCTAGTCTAATCTGACTGATATAAAGAGTGATCTGGACACCAGTTCCACAAGCAGCTCTAGACTTTTGGTGTTTGCTTGGTTATGATGTTTTGTATAACATTTTCCTATTGCTATTGTAACAAATTAGCACAGACTTAATGGCTTAAAACAACATAAATTTACCCTCTTACAGTTCTGGAGGGCAGAAATCTAAAATGGGCTGGCAGGGCTGCATTCCTTCTGGGAGTTCTAGGGGAGAATCTGTTTCCTTGCCTTTTCTAGCTTCTAGAGACTGCCTATGTGTTCCTTGGCTCGTGGTCCCATCTTCAAAACCAGCGGGCAGCATCTGCCAATCTCTCATGTTCTCTGCTTCTGTCACTTTGCTTTTCTCACTCTTAACCCTTTGCCTTCCTCTTCATAGGATCCTTGTGATGACACTGTGGCCACCCGGATAATCCAGGATAATTTCTCCAACCAAAGACCCTTAACTTAATCCCATTTGCAAAGTCCCTTTTCCCACATAAGGTAACATATTCACAGGTTCCAGGGACATGGATGAGTGGCTTTGAGGAGGCCATTATTCTGTCTACCACAGTCACAGTCTGTCCACTGAGGATAACCATGCAGAGACACGGTAAAGACTGTGTCTCTAAAACATTGTGCAGACTGCCAAGATGACAAAAGTGCCATCATCGTTAAAATAAACTGTTCACCTGATATACTACAGCAAAAGGAAGTATGTACCCTGAAATTCACCGCTTATTTCACATCGAAGGGAGGAACAAAAGAGTTCATATTATACTGAGGAATCAAAGAGCCTGTGTTATTTCCAATTGACTTGACAAGAGGTCAGGAAAATAACAGTCCTTTCTCTTCGCTTAGATTTTATATGGCAAAAACTGATTAGTTTTGTTTTCCAGAACTGAATTCTTTCTTTGTTTCAAACCTACTGAACTTCAACCCATAACCACAGGATAAAACCTCAGATGACAATTCATTGAGCTAGCGAACCATTAGAGCACACCACATCTCACTAAAACAGACTTTCACCTCTTGAGAGACAGTACCTTCAATCTGTGCGCAGAGGAGATTTGTTTCTACCACAAGAGGGAGTCTTAGTCCATGGAAAAATAGCGTGCTAAAGGGCGAGGGGAGCACAAAACTTTGCCAGTATGGTCTGCCCTCCCTATCCATGGGTTCCACAGCCATGGATTCAACCCACGTGGATAGGAAATATTCAGGGGGAAAAAAAAAACCTCCCAGAATAATATAAATTAAAAAAAACCAATACAGTATAACAACAATTTATACAACATTTACATTGTATTAGGTAAAATAATCTAGAGGTGATTTAAAGTATATGGGAAGATGTGTGTAGGTTACATACAAATACATTTTAAACCAGGGACTCGACCACATGCAGATTTTTATACCTGCGGGGAGGGAGTGTGACCTGGAACCAATCCCCTATGGATAGAAGGATGACTGCATAGCTTCCAGATTAAGTATTAAGGAGCGACAATTTGGAGTTGAATGCTGTGCACCCTGCTTTCCTTAGCCCAAGCGTCACTACTGTTATGTAGCGCTGCCTTCTGGGACTTTTTGCTGGAGAAGGTAATGCAACTGTCTTTTGATGGGAATAGTCTCACACAGTCTTCATGGGAAGAAACAAGTCCTTTTCGGCATTTTAAAAGCTGGAAATAACAGTAGGAAGAAGAATGGATTTTGAAATGGTGATATGGATTCAAATCCCAGATTTGTCAGTTTCAGTTAAGTTTCATCTTCTTTGAGCCCTAATTTTTTCACTTATAAAAATGGTGATTATACTACTGACCTCCTTGTGGTATTACCAGGATTAAATGAGAATGAATGTAAAGCATATAGCACAATGCCTGGTAGGTCCTGGGTGTAAAATAAATGGTAACTAGTAGTGGTAGTAGTTGTAGTGGTGGTGGTGGTGGTAGTAGTAGAAGTAGTAATAGTGGTAGAAAAATCAAAGAGCCTCACCATGGCAATATGGTCTGTTAAGGAACTCATTTACCTGAAATGAAGCAATGGTATAAAGCAATAAAAGCTTCCCACACAACCTCAATCATGCCTCAGGAAAATCTAGTAATGATTTTCCTGCTTTGAGCTTCTAATCCATAGTCCTGGAAGTTTGTATAGTTTTGTTATAACTGAATCGAATGACACAGATGTTGGTTTGTACATCTTTACATTTATGAAGCTATTCTTATCAGTTCTGCTAAAGTAAAGGTTTCTTCGTCACACACAGGTTATACACTTCACACTTCTGTAAAATGTATGCTATTCTTCATACAGTGGGCAATTCAAGTTTTATACACTGAGGACCTACCTACCAGTTATCAAGAGGAAATGACCTGGTATAATCAGGGAAAAAATATCTGGGCAAAGAATGATTGTTGTTCTGTCACAGATAACTTGGTGAAAAAAGCAATTAGAACGGGAAGAACATGTGTTACTCAGTGGTGTTCATGTGCAATTTGCAGTGCATTCCTGCACTGTCAAGTTGCAGACTAATTAATCTTTATATCTTTACATGGTGTCTAAAAAAAGGTCAGGTAAAATCACTCCCCAGTGTCTAGACACGGATGCTAAAATGGATGTTCGCAGAGGGAGTCTGAAGAAGAGCGCGTGGGTGCCTAGACCTTCTCTCCATTCACCTCACATCTGGCCACACTAAAGGAGTTAGAGCTACCATATGTGAATAGGGTTGACACTTCCCAGGTTAGATGTTAGGCCTCCAAACCCAACAGGCTTTCTTCAAAACAACAAAATGAAATTCCAAGGCTTTTCTAAAAAGGTCTGGACAATACTAATCCTTGGTGTAAAAATATCAGGGATTATCTCTACGTAGGGTAATGACTAAAAAAGTACACAAGAAAACTTTCTGGAATGATGTAACAGTCTGTATGTTGATGGGGGCATGGGTTATATGGGGTTACGCATTGTCAAAACTCATCAAATGGTGTAACTTACAAAACTCGCTGAATGGTATAACTAAGATTTTTGCATTTTACAGTATGTATATATTTTTAAAAAAGGCCTGGAGGGGCAATTCGAGTCTATAAGGTAGTAAGCCTTCTCGAAGATGTGCAAAGTTGAAACTGGCTTCTACCTCATCCGGAGACAGGAGCTGCCTCAAGAAGTAAACACATGGCAGCAACCCATGCCGGGAATCTTCCCAATTATCCTTTGCTGCAAACTAATACATAACACATTTAGTTAATGCACTTGGTCTTTTGTGATACCTTTTCTTCGAAGAGCTCATGGCAAGGAAAGATATGCTTTGTAATCACAGTTATCTTTTTCCAACACCAGAAGAGAAGAGATGGGTGGCCGATTTGAGGGTCTGTACATAAATCTGGCTTTCAAAGTGTTGATTGTTAGGTGGGGCTAAGGAGAGAGAGAAGCAATGGCGCTAGGAGATGCTTTGTAACAGAAGGAACAAACTGACTAGAAGGGGGCTTCCAAGAAGGAACAGATGACATGTCAAGGGGGCTTCCATGGACCGAACAGATGTTTGGTCTATGATAGGGAGTCTCTAAGGACCAACCAGTCAAAAAGAGGTAGAAAGGCCACAAAGTGGAGATATGACCAAGGCCACAAAGAGGGTCTTTGGAGCATGTGTACAAGTAAGGTGACAGTATCTTTTTTTTTAATTTTTTTTTATTTTGGCATATTATGGGGGTACAGATTTTAAGGTTTCAATAAATGCCCATTTCCCCCCCTCCCCCCAAAAGTCTGAGTCTCCATCATGACCATCCCCTAGATGGTGCACATCTCACTCATTATGTATGTATATACCCGCCCCCCTCCCCCCTCCCACCTGCCCAATACCCTATTACTGTAGTACCTATGTGTCCACTTAGGTGCTACTCAGTTAATACCAGTTTGCTGGAGAATATATCTGGTGCTTGTTTTTCCATTCTTGGGATACTTCACTTAGTAGTATGGGTTCCAGCTCTAACCAGGAAAATATAAGATGTGCTATATCACCATTGTTTCTTAGAGCTGAATAGTACTCCATGGTATATATATACCACATTTTATTTATCCATTCTTGGATTGATGGGCACTTGGGCTGTTTCCACAGCCTTGCAATTATGAATTGTGCTGCTATAAACATTCGAGTGCAGGTGTCTTTTTTGTAGAGTGTCACTGGATCATTTGGGTAGATGCCCAGCAATGGGATTGCTGGATCAAATGGTAGATTCACTTGTATCGCTTTAAGGTATCTCCATATTGCTTTCCACAGAGGTTGAACTAGTTTGCAGTCCCACCAGCAGTGTAGGAGTGTTCCTCTCTCTCCGCAACCATGCCAGCATTTATTGTTTGGAGATTTTTTGATAAAGGCCATTCTCACTGGGGTTAAGTGATATCTCATTGTGGGGGTGACAGTATCTTAAAGTGAACTACCCTCATTAACACAGTAAAAATCACACCCACCAGCACCATGACAGCTGATACACACCTTGGCAACTCCAGAAATTGCCTTACAAGGTTAAAAATGGGGAGAGTTCCGGTACTGGGAATTCTCCACCCCTTTCCAAGAAAAACCATGAATATTCCACTCCCCCACTTAACATAAAATTACAGAAGTAGCATAAAAGGGAAAATCTTGTTAAATTCAGGGTCTCCTCTACTCCCATGGGTTGACCCAGTTCCTTCTCTGGAAGCAACTATGCTTTAAAAAACTATGGCACTTTGCTTGCTTGTATCTGCTTGGTCTGCTCATTTGCTCTATCAGCTCAGCACCAGTAATCATTCTTCAGTATTGGAAACCAAGAACCAGGGGACACAGACCTGCCACCTGGTCCCCACACCTGACATTAATTACAATGAGAACTGTTTTGAGGTAAGATCTTTGTAAAACTGAGAGGCTCTGATTAACTGCAATGCTGACAAAGCAAAGGTGATACTAACCAAACTCTATGGTAAACATCTGGTAACACATCCGTCTCGATCCCACAGCCTCGCAGGTGCCCTTGGCATACATCACTAGCCAACCAGCTTCATTAGAAGCTGGAGCTTAGAAAGTAAATGCATAGTTTAGTGTATTTCTCTGATACAAGAGACAATGACCTGAATTCCAGCAGGTCAACGCAAATTTGAGGACTGTAGCAAACTATGTGCCTTTTCTCCTAAGGCCCTTGTATCAGTCATCACAACAGTTAACCAATCCATTAAGGACAGAACTTGAAGACTCTTACTAAGAGCCCAAGAATTCTGTCTGAATGTAAATACAGAAACGAAGGATAAGTAGTAAACTAAGCTCCATTCCTTTTCCGTAGTTCCCTATGTTGTCAGGATTCTGATTCGGCTTCCTTTTGGGGAAACTATATGGTGCTACAGTCCTTCTTAATCAGGTGGACTATCAGGACAGAGACATCTCTTCTCTGCTTTAGGATAGGATGATGGCAGAGTAAAGATGTCAACTTTCCATGTAGATTTACGCAGTTAAAGTCCCTAAGGTAGAGTTTAAAGAGCTTGATAACGTATCAGTACAACTGAAAGGAGAAGTGGGCAAGGGTAACAAAGGGTATCTGTAGGGGACGGTTTGTGTAAGTGAATGAAGGGTAATGATAAATTTCTCCTACCAGAGTAAAAATATTTATTTTTCTAGTATTAATACAATAAGTACTAATTAAAGAAAGTTGAGAAAACAAAAAATGAGAAAACAAAAAAAAAAACTAAAAGAATATTTAAAAATCCAGAGTTTCATCACCCAAACACAACCCTGTTACCATTTTGGCAGACTTCCTTCCAACCCTGTAGTAACAGCTGTGTGTTACTCAAACTTGATGCTCCATTACAAAATGGCTGCTTAACATCCTCATATAAAGATTCACCATAATTTACTTAACTCTAGATTTGTATTTTTAGGTTGTTTTTAATTTTTTGCTTTTACAAAGAACGACTCTGGGCACTTAACTTGCTTCTTTTTTTTTTTTTTTTTTTTTTTTTGAGACAGAGTCTCGCTTTCTTGCCTAGGCTAGAGTGAGTGCCGTGGCGTCAGCCTAGCTCACAGCAACCTCAAACTCCTGGGCTCAAGCGATCCTCCTGCCTCAGCCTCCCGAGTAGCTGGGACTACAGGCATGCGCCACCATGCCCTGCTAATTTTTATATATATATATATTAGTTGGCCAATTAATTTCTTTCTATTTTTATGGTAGAGCTGTAATCCTAGCACTTTGGGAGGCTGAGGCAGGAGGATCACTTGAGGCCAAGTGTTGGTACCAGCCTGAGCAAGAAGATCCCAACCCTATAAAAAATAGAAAAATTAGCTGGTTACAAAGGTGCACACCTGTAATCCCAGCTATTCAGGAGGCTGAGGCAGGAAGATCTCTTTGGCCCAGCAGTTTGAGGTTGCTGTGAGCTATGATGATGCCACTGCACTCTAGCCCCAGGAGACAGACTATGTCTCAAAAAAAAAAAAAAAAAAAAAAAAAAGGGAACAAAAAGTAATATATAGGCCGGGCACGGTGGCTCACGCCTGTAATCCTAGCACTCTGGGAGGCCAAAGTGGGAGGATTGCTTGAGCTCGGGAGTTCGAGACCAGCCTGAGCAAGAGTGAGACCCCATTTCTACTATAAATAGATAGAAATTAGCCGAACAACTAAAAATAGAAAAAAATTAGCCGGACATGGTGGCGCATGCCTGTAGTCCCAGCTACCTGGGAGGCTGAGGCAGAAGGATTGCTTGAGCCCAGGAGTTTGAGGTTACAGTGAGCTATGATAGGGCCTCTGCACCTGTGTGACATAGTGAGAGCTTGTCTCTAAAAAAAATTAGCCACAAATGGTGGCACATGCCTGTAGTCCCAACTACTGGGGAGGCTGAAGCAGAAGGATTGCTTGAGCCCAGGAGTTTGAGGTTGCTGTGAGCTAGGCTAATGCCACGGCACTCTAGCCTGGGCAACAGAGTGAGACTCTGTCTCAAAAAAATAAATAATTAAAAAAAAAAGTAAGATGTACTCTTGGTCCCTGTCCTCAAGTTCACAGTCAGAAAAAGCCTAGTGCCAAACTCCTTTTCTACAGGGTAATTCCGCCCATGGTGTAGTCCATGTTCTATAACATCAATGCTCTTAGGATTCAAACAAACCAATCAACCAAACAAAAACTGGGTTTAATTAGTAAGTAAAAAATGAAATCTTGGTTTAATTATAATTCATGTTAACTTATTAATTGTACCTCCTCTTTTATGAGTCACTTCATGTTTTTGCTCATATGTCAGAGGGATGTTGGTATATTTCTCACTGATTTGTATGCTTCTTTTACAAGCAAAGTCATGAGCCCACCAACAGTATTATGCATTGCCACATTTTTTTCCTAGTTTATCATTTATTTTTTCCACATTTAGAATGACTTTAACTAAATGGTACTTTGGGGCTATGCCATTTGGTTCATATTGAGAGATATTACAAGAAACTACTCAATGAAACCAGATGCATTATTTACTGAAAGGACATTTTTTCGAAAATAATGTTGGTTACATTAGTTTCCTCTTTATGAGAACCTATTAAACAAGTTTCTTTCTGATACTAGTACCAGGAATAATTATGCTTCTCCTGAATAATGACTTTGTTTGTATGTTATAAACATAGTGAATCATGGAACTGATCATGTGGTCTATACATCAATTCCTAGAAAGTATAAAGTCAGTGGTACAGACCATCACTAACAAATGCAAGCACTTTAAAAGCACACATTTTTAAACACTTAATTTAATTCCTGGATTTATCTTATCTTCCCTGCTTCCATTTTCCCTTGTTTTCATTTTCCTTATCCATTTATTTAAAAACTTTAAACCAGCTATTAAAATTACAAAATACAAAAAATGCATAGTATTATCTTATTTAAAAAAAAATTGGAAGTTTCAAAAAAGCCTAAAACAAAAAGTAAAAAGTCTCACCAAACTGCATAAGAACACTAATAAACAAAGAACATGGTCCTGCTTTTAAGGAGTCGATAAACAAGTGGGCAAGAGACAAGTAAAAGCATAATCATCAACAAGCATAGTAAGTGCTATGACAAATGAAGAGAGAGATATGCTATAGACACACACAGGAAAGGCATCTAACTTGACCCAACGGTTCTTGGAGTGACTTTCTGGAGAAAATGATGCAGAATCCAGAGAGAAAAGCAGCCTAACAGAGAGAGAGGAAAGGGCAGTCCAAATGATGGAAAAGACCTACACTGGTCTAAGGGCTTTGAACTTGATCCTGAAGACCATGGAGAGCCCACTGCAGGATTTTAAATGGGGTTTAAATGACATGAACATATTTGCATCTTATAACAGTCTGGTAGTGGTGTGCAAACTAGATTGCAAGGGGATGAAGAATGGAACCAGTAACCCTAGCTATGAGGTCAGAAGTTCAGAAAGTGATATGGGCTTGAATGATTTAGTAGATTAAAAAATAAGGTTTCTAATTTCATTATATTTTCTAACTACTATTAATATGTAAGAATGCTATACATTTTTGCTAAACAATACATTTAACCTCTTAAATTCAAATTTCAAAAAAACCTCATATCACCAAATAAACATAATTTTATCCTTTTTTCCAAGCATTTATACTCCATTTCTTATTATATTGGCCAGAGTAGTATTTTTTAAATAATAATCATCCAAACTGTATGATTTTAGGTTAGAAACTGAGAAATGGTTCAAGGGAACAAGATGGAGATCTGGGAATTGCTTAAATTCTTTAAGAATTTAATATTACAAACCAGACGCCACATAACAGTGCTGAGAGGATTTGCTGTTTAAGACATGTTGGGATAGCTGGGTATCCACCTGCCTATCAATTCAGAGCAATAAGAATTGCTTCCTACCACATAGCTGCAATCCCGTTCAGATGGGTCACAAAGTTAAATGCTAAAAAAAAAAAAAAAAAAAAATGGAATAACAAATTTATTCCAGCTGTGGAAGGAAGATAAACTTCTTGCTATTATGAAATAAAGGATATCATCAGAGACAAACTGAATGGGTATGAATATATAAAAATAAAATAGTTTTGCCCAATGAAATGTAAAAAAGGAACAATAACAGGTGAGGAAAAAAACTGATAAAAGTTTACAAGCCTATATATATGTATATAAATCTATTACAAATATGAAATATGTAAGGTCAACAACCACATTCCAGTGAATAACTAACTGGTCAAATGGTCAAAGAGTCAGATCAGTTTATACACAAAGGAAGTAGAAACAGTAAATTATCATTTAGAACATTGCAAAGCCTCCCATGAAATTAAAGAAATGTAAAAACCACCTTAGGGAATCATTGCATACTTGTTAAATGGAAAAGTCATTTGTTTATTCAGAGTAAAACTATTCATAACAGGAAAAAATGAAAATAATCTAAGAACTAGAAAGGTAAAAAAAAAAAAAGACTAAACGAACTACAGGATAGCGACATTAGATATCATATAGTTTTTTGTTTTTTTTTAAGAGATGGGTGTCTTGCTCTGTCGCCCCAGGCTAGAGTATAATGGTGAGATTATAGCTTCCTGTAGTCTTAAACTCCAAGGCTCAAGTGATCCTCCCACCTCAGCCTCCCGAGTAGCTACTACAGGTATGTGCCACCACACCTAGCTTCATATAGCTCCCCTGCACCCCACACTAGACAACCAGGGAATATATAGCTTTTTGAAAGGACATCCACAGAGACATAAATAACTAGAAGTGCTAACGGACTCAATGCTTTGCAAAACTTTCACATATGTATGTGAATTAAGAACAGTGCAGACAGGGTGAGCGGTTTCCTATACTCTCATTTTGTTTAGGTACAACAGGCATAGGAGCTATGCAGAGTCTATCTGTTACTATTCAACTAACCGCACATCATCTCCCCCCTTCAACACAATGTGATCCAGGAGGCACCTATCGCCTCCTAAGGCAACAACTCAGGTTTCTGGAAAGGAAAGCAACTGCTGAATTGAAATCATAGGCTTACTGTGAGTGTGGCGAGTGACATGAAGCCAATTAGGTTATTCCATACTTTATCGATGTCCTTCAACAACTGCTGGAGTTTCTCACTGCACACTGCAGTGGCTTTTATCCCCAGTTCCACACGCTTGGTCACCCTGTACACTTCAACAACACCTGATGGGGTGAGAGAGCAGAGTTAGGCACTGGAAGTCTAGAGAAAGAGATGAGCAAGAGAGGGCAGCATTACTGCTTGCTGATATCTTAGTTGGAATTAAGATGGTAAGACAGAGGTGAACTTACTATTCTTTGGAACCAATCCACCCCCAACACTGCGTACTGCTTACTGGTCAGAGCATAGACTCTAAAGCTATACCACTCGAGGCTCAAATCCCAGCTTTGCCTCTTACTAGCTATGTAACCTTGGATAAGTCATGTAACCTCTCTGTGGCTCAGTTTCCTCAAGTGTAAAGTTGAGATAATAACAGTACCTCTTCCAAGGATGGCTGAGAGGATTAAATGGGTAAATATTTAAAAAGGCTTAGAACAGTACCTAGAGAATATTAGGTATTACATAAGTTCTTAGCTTTATTTTTTTTTTAAGGTAGGTTTATGACTCCATCTGTTTCAATCTGGGAAATCCCATTAAACTGGCTGAAAATGGGAATAGTAAAAGTTTAAAAGAATCTGTATGTTAATATCATCACAAAGTAATTAAAAAATATCTCACCCCTCTGAATCCCAGTGATTTACAAATCCTTTGGCTGGAAACATATCTTTTACACACTTAAGAGGATACAGAACAGTTCTTTTCCTGTGGTTTCTGAATTTTGGCTGAACTCTTCAAGCAAGGATGAAAGATGCCAAGTACCTCCACATTCTCAGACATTCCTCTAACCCCTGTCATATGACAGTCACCAAACGTATTACCCCAACCTAAGTGAATAGTGGAGGGATTCCAGCAGATCTTCAGGGTGATACATCATTATACTTTGTATACCACTATGGCTTTTCCTCTTCCTTCCCCAAGGGAAGGGCATGAATTATTGCTCACCCTAAGCTGAACAAGTGGGCTTCTAAGAGAATATTCTGTAGCTATTAAGAAACTCACTAGAAGAAAAGATTTCCTGATGGACATCTGCTTATACAGCAAAATTGTGCCTGTTTGAACAGGAAAAGAGGACCCTGACTCAAGGTCCTAGACTGAGGTGGAAGGAGTAAAGCAGATGCTACATCCCTGCACTCTCCACTCATCCAGCAAATATTTCTGAGTCCCTGTACACTAGGCATTCTGTGCTAGGCACAAAATTAGGTGTTGGGTACACCAGTGAACAAAAAAGACCAAAATCCCTGCCTTCTTGGAGGTTCATTCTAGTGGACGGAGAGAGTGAAAACAAGAAAAATATGCAACACTATAAGCTATTAAAGGTGACTGGTCTAAAGAGAAAATCAAACAGAGATGGGATAGGAAGTACCAGGGGTGGGGAGAGGGGATACTGTTTTGAGAAAGGGATTCTAGGGGACCTCACTTAGAAGTTGACATTTGAGTAAAGATCTGAAAAAGACTGGGGTCCAGAGCTTGGGGAGGGAGGAACACTACATTGGACAGAGATTGAGTTTCAAGTTGGATTGGGATGTTTAATAGCTGCAGATGGCCAGGAAATTAAGGAATTTGTGATATCACTAAGGGGTTAGAGAAGAATCCACATAGGATGCCAAGGCATTGACTGCAGTCAAAATGATTTCATTTTAATGCATTTTAGCTTTTTGATAAACCAGTAACAAAGATATGATTTTACATATCATCCATATATATTTGTACATATATATATAAAAAGCAAGGACTGAGAAACTTAGCCATAGAGACCTTAAATCAAACAGTTGTTACTGACTGTGACCTGAGTGTCTTATCTACAACTTAGTGAGGTATGTGTAATTTGACAAATCTAGCTTAAAATACTTAACAGAAGGGGAAACCGAAGATAATGCAAGTGCCATGATTTTGAATAAGTAAAATATAAAAGAACATACCCAATAAATATTCCATGCCTTGAGCGGACTGAATTACTTCTGTGCAAACAGAACTACTACTAATTCCATTTAAGGTATCATTTGCCTTCTTAATGACCTACAAGAAATGAAATCACATCACCTTATATAACCAAGAAAAGTCACTGCAAATCAATTTACTGTTAGTAGAAAACCGAACCAAAAAGCCAGGAGGTGTGAAAGAGCATGACTGACTGATGTGTGTGTATGACTGTGCTAAAACAAATCTGAGAACTTAATTCTAACCTTGAAGAAACAATCCTTTATTTCCTTGGAAGAGAAAAGACAGAGGTTCTTTAAATATTATTTTGATTTAGGCAGAGTTAATGATATCACTTTGTCATTTCTTAAACATAGTGACAGATGAGGAGACAACTGACAAATGAGTCAGTGGTTTGCTATTATGAATGTGAAAGAAGATGTACGACTTAAGACGTGTGACTTTCCATGGGGTTTTGCTTTGCATGAAGCCATTCTTAAGGCTCTCCTGAGGTTTGCCTCTGTCCATTCAAAGAAGGCAAAATAGCACAAAAGGGCACTTACAGATGTGTGAGCACAGAAGTGACATACTCACATCCAGGGCACTCCCCAGGCATCTCTGCCATTCGTATGCATATCTCTCGTTTTCCTGTGGATTTCAGAAAGAGAACCGGTTAAACGCACAATTGTGGAATCCTCTATTTATGACTTCTGTCAATTCAAAGAGCTTGAAGACTTTCGTTTTTATTAAAATCACTCTAATTCATGCAGTTTATCTTTTTGAATCCACTAGTAACTACTTTAAATTGCTAATAAATGTAATTTCTGAACACCTGACCTATGAATCTGAGGGAAATGTTTATAGCATCTTCCCTCTTTAAATGCTGCCTTATTTGTTCCCGTCAGTAACAGTGTAAGGCCGTTCTTCAAAGGTATTCACCACGTAGGTATCCAGTATGCTTTCCCCTCTGCAGTTATAATGCTGTGTGTGTGCGGACACAAGTGTGTGTATGACAAGCAGGGAAAGGAGGAGAGTCAAGCATGTTGGCCCTAGGGGGAAGACAGAGAGGGACTAAGAGGCAGCAAACAGAAATAGAAGATCCAGAATATTTTCCCTATCCCCCCTATTTTGAAGCTTTAACATTCAATAAAATGATAAAATCTAAGTGCTCAAAAAGAATTCCACAAACACCGTCCTCCTTAGGAAGTCCCATGAGTAATTTCAATTTTAGGGTCCCTAACTACTTTCAGTGGATTCCACATCTGGGAAATGATTTCGCCTGGGGCTAACATTACCATTCTCTTTATGTCTGGTGCTTTGTGGCTTTCTGCCCCTCATTTCCCCACGTGAAAGCTGAAAGCACTTTTTCTTGGAGACGTCAGTGCTCAGCTGGTCTTTTACCTGCCCCCCTCAGAAGACTACCTTGCTTACCTCTACCTCTCCCGTGAGATCCTTATACTTGTCACGGATGACAGGCAGAGCTGGCTTCTCACTCAGAGTGTTGGAACGGTCTCTGAAAGGCTGCTCCAAAGCCGGAGAAGGAGAAGAACGGCTTATTTCTTTATCACCAAGACTCAAACTCCTCTTGTGCGATCCTAGGAGAAGTGGATGGTTCAGTTAAAGGTTTTGATTACTTGGCTTAGCTCAAGCAGAGGCTCTTCCTTACTAACATCACCCTCTTCTTCAGATGTTTACATCATGAGACATCTGGAAACACTATCCTCATGGCATTCTGTCTGTGAAGTTACACGCTGAATCCTTTCAATCATTTTCTCTTGCTTGGTTTCCCTGCCTTTAGTTTTCTCTGTTACTCTTCTCTGATCTATCACAATTCTTCCATAATTCTAAGTGCACAATCACTGGAGTCTGAAGCACAAAAGCACTTTTCTAAATACCAGTGCATAAGAGTTGGGTTACTTTTCCAGATATTTCTTATGGATTTGCAACTGAGCTCCTACATGTTCTCTCAATCCAGCTGAAATCAATCTCTTCCGTAAAGATGGGATTAAAGCAGAGGAGGTGAACTCAAATGCCTTCAGAGACCAGGCAAGTAAAGTAAATGACCGAAGGAGGTCATTTGGAGATAGCAAGTGGTGGGGATCATGGCCAAAGAGAGAGCATGCCCCATCTACAGGAAGTGCTGCCACTCAGCTCCAGCTGATTGTCAAGTGGCAGAAATGCAGGCCTAGTATCACCAGATATTATGACTTTTCAAGAAAAGCTAGAAATGCAGACCGTGAAATCTCATGATTTTTAAATATTGGCAATTACTTCATACTTAAAAAAAAAACTTCTGTGCGGGTCAAGGAAAGCAGATCTGCAGGCTGGATGCAGATCCACAGCTACCACATTGAAGCCTTTGGATTAAAAGCCATTGTGTGTAACCAGGGAACAAAAGCAGCACTAATATGACTGCAAGTGGATCAAATCTATTTTTCTGGCTCTTTTAACACAGTGCACCTCTAACCAAACCAGCTAATGAACAATAACTGCATGCTGTGTTTGTTTTGGGCTCAAAAAGCAGTTATCTGAGGCCTACTGATTTGACTTCAGTTTAGTCTCAGGGAAGTCATTATAATTGCTATCTGTAATTGATCCTGATTTCCAAGATTGGAAAATCTATTTCCTGCAACCAGGGACCAACATTTTATTCTTAAGGAAGAACAACTAAATTCTCAGCTTGGGAAAAACCATGATAGTAAAATTTACCTTAAAAGCTACTCACCTTGAACAGAAAGGTCAAAGGTCGCCAGCTCACTTTTGATCATTTCTTCACTGGATTTCATTTTGTTTTGTGAATTGGCTACTAAAAAGTCAAATTTGCTGATTTTGGGCTTTTCACTTTGAAACTCTCCAAAGTCATCTGAATATTCTTTGGGGGTTTCGTGAGAGGCACTGCTGGAAGCTGGGCTTGGACACAAGGCCTCTTGGCTCCGCTCAGCTGTAGGCAGGTCCTGTCTTGTCAAATCTTTATAGTCCCTGCTTTCATATTCCTTTTGCTCACAGGTCTGTGCAATCATGTCCTTAAAACTGGCAAAAGATGGGAAGGCAGTCTCTGGAAGAACATCTTCACTTGCAAAGGTCGTTACTTTGGAGAGAGACGTCATAGTGATGTTTTCAGAACTGCCAAATGAAGTCTCTCTCTTTTGAAGAACTGAGGCAGCTGAGGGAGATCCACTTCCTGCTGAGAGGACAAATGGAGAGAGTTTTCTGCCCTGAGATGCATCATCCCTGTCTGACCAGTCATAGCTTGTGTGTGTGCTCACTGCAAAATTGCTACTGTAGCTTCCAAAAGCAGCATATTTTAAGTCCTCTATATCTGAAAGGGAAATAAGACCCCACAATTAGAGGCAAGCGATTTAGGCAAAATGCCATAAACTCTGCAGAAGCAAAATGCCTAGCATATTTGGTTAGTTTTCTACTATGTTGGAATCAACTATTAATAAATTTAGAGCTTGCACTAAAATTAAAAGAGTTGGGCTGTAAAATCTGATCTCAAAAAACCCACATTAGCCTTGAGTTGGTATTTATATTTAGTTACCAAGAACCATTTTCTTTGGATATAAAAATTACTGAAAAAGGAGATTCATCTACCAATGTATATACTATGTCATATAAGATGGGGGTCATTTCATAAACTGCTCCTTTATAAACTTTAAAATCTAACAATATTTCCTGCCTATAACATGTCTTCTTTTGTCTTGAGTTCGTTGGAAATGTTTCTTTAAAACCTGGTCATGTGAATAAAATGATATGACAAATTAATTACAAACTGAGTTTCTCAAAACTAAAGTGAAAATAATGTCACCTAACTTTTAATCAATTATTAGGAATTTCTGCCTCAGGCAAGGCCAAATATGAGATTTTAATCAAGCAATTACTTACCTGGTTGTTATTTTGGTCAATTTGGACGTCATATTGCTGGGATGGAGTATGAGGAAAGAAAAAAAAAATCAATCTAATCTACTTTAGCATTTAAAAAATAGAATCAACAATCTGGGTCCTGTTGGGAACCTGTTTCTCCTTCAACTATGTATCTGCTTCCCTATCTTAAAAAAAAAAAAAAAAAAAGGAAAGAAGGAAAAGAAAATGCTGGGGCAGAAAACTCATTTTTCAAAGCATTCTTAATATATGTTTAAATAATGTAAGAGGTAGAATAAAGTTTTTTTACTTAGATAGACCTGAATTCAACTCGGTCGTCTATTATCTGTGTGACACTATGCAGATGATTTAACATTTCTGAACCTTGGTTTACTTATCTGTAAAACGAGGGGAAGACCACGTACTTGGAAGGGCTGTGTTATGATGCTCAACTGTGATAACGTGTGTAAAAGGCTGGCTCAGTGCCTGGTGAGCAAAACATAATAGCTAGTGTTTGTTCAGCATAGCTGCCATCAGCTTCAATTTGACATTTAGTTGCTCCTTTAGGGCCTATAATGGAATTATTCAAAGTAAAAATGAAAAGTCAGCTCAGCATTTTAGTGATGTTACTAGGGGAAGACTTTCTTGCTCATTTTCAGAAAGCAAAACCAGCAGAGGCTAAGTTAGGCTGGTGTGGAGAAGCCCTTAGCAGCAGGGCTGTCCATTCAGTCTCCTGACAAACATTTAGTTTCATTCTGGTCACCGTATGTTAGGCAAGAAGACCAAAGGCAGGACTCTCTGTCTGACAACCATATACATGATTCATAAGGAGATTGCTCAAAAGTTTAGTGGCCCATATTTTCAGCACTAAGTCAATAGGTGGACCAACTCTGGGTCATTTTTTAATTTCTTTCACAGCAATACTGCATAGTTTATGAGGGGAAGGGCTCTTGACATTTCCATAGCTCTTCTAACAGTATACCTCAAATCTCTCTGAGCCCTGTTAGAAAAGGGTACTAAATTATTGATAAAATGGAAAATGCTAGATATATATAAAAACCAAACCAGAGAAAAGCAAATAGTTTTTACAGAATGATGGTATATTTTAAAATTCTGTAGTGCAAATGGTATCCTTCAAATGTGGTTTATTAAACAAAAGGAAAACAAAGATTCAGGTGAAAAATGTATAGCTTAGAATGAATGAAACAAGCCTTTAGACCAAATACTTTCCTAGTCTCTTGCTGTAGTATTTTTCTTCCCATTATTTAAAAGGATCAGAAGGTGCCCAGACTCAGATGAGGTGAAATTCAATCAGAGGGCAGATGCTGTTAAACACAAGACTAGTCCTCCTTCAAGGGCTACATTCAGAAGAATGTTTCACCATACAGATATTTTTATTAGACCCTATCGGAAAGCTCTTCTGGGAAACTGTAATATATCAGGAACTGCTCCTAGAATCTCATCTATTAAAAGGGTAGCAATTTCCTGGAGACCAAAGATAAATTTAATGAAAAGATAGTTCCAGTTCAAACACTGCAACCAAGTTGCTATGGTAATCAAAAGACCCTTTTGTGCAATTATGCAACAAGAAAAAAAAACCTTTTTTTAAAAAACTAGAATGACCAATATAATCAGGTAAAAGGCATTATATGTAATAAGGGATTATCTTAACTGAAGACCTTTTAAGCATTTTAAAACTATATAGGTCTTTAATAAATCTTATTTTTATTAAAAATGATATATATGCATATAACAGTTTGCCTTTTGGAACAACTTATAGAAATGACCAAATAGAGACTAAAAAAAACAAATGAAAGATTTAAAATAAAACATTTTATACTTTAAAAAAATAACAAAGAGTTCACTAAACAAGGTTCACTAAAAACCTTCAAAGTTGAGTTTTAAATTACTTTTGCTTATTTATTGGCTACATTATAGTAAAATGTGAAAAAGTAATTACTAAAGTGTAATTCATTTGAACACATAAGTACTAAAACTGATAGTACATGAGGAATGTGAGACAGAACACTGTATCCCTAAACCTCAGCATTTATAAATAATATAGAGTCGTCTCTCCTGGCATAGTGAATATTTGTAAGCCATTTTCTAAGAAAAATGTGGTACATCTGTTCATTTAAGGTAAAGTAAGAAAACTCCTCATTATCTATATTAACAGTTCTACATTTTCTAAACAGTCCAATCATATGTATTATTGTAGAATGGTCTCAAAATATTAAAGATTATGTAAGACCTACAACATAAGTGATAGAAGCCTTGCCTGGAAGAATGATGTGGAATAACCTACATGTTATGCTGTAATCACTGAAGTTACTATAGATGAATTTTGATAGCTGAATTCTGAAAATTGCAAGAGAAAAAGGGGAAAAAGTGGAGAATGAATGCAATAAAATGAACAGAGAATCACTACTGTATTTCCAATTCTCTGGATAACTCCTAGACTGTGCTAGGTTGAGCTGCAATTGCACACAGATAATACACCAAATTGTGTGCTTTAATACATGTATTTGTTTGCAACCAGGAATGTCCTATTACAAAGGCCAAAGGAATAAACTATACAATCTGTTTTCCATCATGGATCTCAAATCAAGACATGGATTTCTTGCTTATGCTGGCAAGTAACCCTATCAGTCTCTTCTATAACCTCTATTCAAAATCCCTTTTGAATGGATGTTGTTCAAAGTATTTCTAGGAACAAAGAATATGAGCTGTCGCTAAAGGACACAGAAGGCCATACTCAGTCCCATGGACATTTTCAAAAGCTGTAAGCATATGCCCTCGTTTTTAAGAGATACTGGCTGTTGAAGGAGTTTAGAGAAAGAAGAAAAGAGATATACATGCAAATTCCACTATTCTCAAGTGTTTTCTATAGCCATAAAAATGTTCATTTGACTAAGGAAGAAATATGTTTTAATTTCCAATACTGATTTAATCCAGACTTCACTTACTAAAGCAAACCATGAAATATTTGGACACTTCAGTTTCTCTCCACTACCCCCCCCCCCACGCCCCATCCCTAATTCTACCTTAGGCCCTATTCTCTCTTGGATCTATGAGATCAGTCATATTCATATCCTATATAAACTATAAAACCTGGTCTTTGTCCTATAAGTCTCAAACACCCTGATAAGTGTTATTGAAGAAAACAGGAACGAAAGTGATTGCAGTTTAAGTGTGACAGGCTATAAAAGTGCTGCTGTAAAACTGCCTTCCAGTGTATTCTCATCTGCATGAAAACCTCCCATTCTTCATTTGTACTGACTTGCATACCTCTATGGTTTAAATTATATCTGCACTATCTTAAGCACCTTCATATTTTTGTTTCAGTGTTTTAAGTTCAAAAAAGAAAACTGGCAAACCTGTGTATATTTTAAGTCAGAGGAGTTTAGATGACCAAGGAATGAAGTCAAGATATACCATGGGATGGCCTGTGGTCATAAATAAAAATTGCATCAAAAAGACAACCAAGTAAGCACAGAAGAGGGCAACGGCAATTGGGCCCTTTGGCCACGCAAGCGAGAGGGCAGTGCCCAGCAGACTGTCCTATGTATATGACCCTCTCATGCTGTCAAAGTTATAGGGCCAACAGTTCCTTAAACAACTTATCAAAAGTACTCCAATGATGGAAAATCAAAGAGCTAGAAACAGCTCTTTAAAAATAATTTGATTCTTTGAGTTATTACAGGATTTAGCACAGTTTCTTTTATATTGCCAGTGTTCTCTTCATGTTCATGTGCTACTTCCAAAAATCAGTAGGGACTTTAACATGAATAATAGAGTGACTATAGAACACAAATACATTTGTATAATTTCTCAGGCACTGATACATGATGTCAAGCACTCACCATATCTTACTGGTGTTGGGGTAAACATAACAGTATTTTTCTGTGTGTCTGAAATTGTAACAGACTTCTTCAAGTATTTATTGCAAAATACATTTATATATCATTGTATTATTTAAAACTACCTCCCTAAAAATAATGTTACTTTGGGAACATTAATTGCTCAATCTGTGAATATATGCATTATACACAGTTATACATTCAGTCATTTTCTGTAGCCTGATCAGATAAATGCAGTAAGTAGTTAAAATAAGAGTCTTAGATGAACCAATCTAGCATTAGGAAATTCCACTGACAAAGGAATTCCTCAGCCAGAACCATCTTGGTCTTACACATAGCACAGGAAAATCCTGAACAAAGGGCAGCTGGTTGAAAGTTACACTAAAAGAAGGCAACACTAAGATCTCTTTCTTCCAAATTTGTTAGCATCACATCACTTCATAATTAAAATGTAACTCATTTATACAAGGTTTTTGAAACCAACTTTTAAAATTCAACTTTCTAAAGCTTTATGATCTGGAAGACACTATTTTTTGAATGGCAAGCCTGGCTTTTCTTAGAGCTAATCTAAAACCCAAGAAGCAACTTTTTCTTTCCCAAATGGCATATTTCAGAAACAGTATCATCTCTCAAGAGTTCTACTCAAAATCCTCATGTTCGGCAATTTAATTTTCTTTCTTCCCCAAATTCTAAAAAAGAACAAAGAACTAAAAAACCTTTAAAACATAAGAATAAAAATGTTAAACCATGGAAATAGCCCTTTTTTTTCCCTCAAGGTTTTATTGGTCTTGGGCTTCTGACCTAAAAAACAGTATTTCCAAGGAATTTTGCTATTATTATACTCTAAAATGGAGAAAATATCTTCCAAGTTTGTCCCACTTTTGTTGCTAACTTACATTGGTCCTTCTAGAAATTGTTTTTTTCCAAAATGAAAATGGTTCAAAGTTTATTTGACACATCCTCAAAAGTTGTTTTAAGAACTTCCTTTATGGGGTATGAGTAAAAAAAAAAGACTGAGGTTTGCTTCATACTACATTCTGAAGTTAGATGATAACATGCTCTGCAATAAGAGGATGCAGTAGCCAATTTCAAATTTAAATCAAGTTCAGTCCTAAAGACTTCCTGGTATTAACACTGAACACCGTCCAATACATAGCTTATCAATTTAAATTTGGTTTACATTTACTGTGCTCAGAAGCCTATCTCAATATCATTTAATGATTTATTTTAAATTAAGTTTCTAAGTATCTATTTATCTAGTATCTGTGTCCCTATTTCCCCAACACTCAACTCTTGGGTTTTCTTTCTCACCTTCCCCTTCTCTTCATAATGTAACTACAAGTAGAGGCAGGCCCTCTACAATAAAATATACTCAGTTTCTTCACCCTATTATGTAAAGTAGTGTAAAGTTTACACTTTTTTAAGTTTAAAGTTGTATTTCAAATCCAGTGCATCAAAAACTTACATCAATGAAATTGTAAGGGGCAAAGGCTAAAATGTACCAATACTATCTTAGGAGACAGGTGTTTGAGGAAATAAAACAAACAAAAGGGAAAAAGCACTCTAGTCTCAGAGGATACTGTAGCTTTTTTTTTCTTTTTTGGAGACAGTGTCTAGTTCTGCTCCTGGGGCTAGAGTGCAATGGCCTCATCATGGCTCACAGCAACCTCAAATTCCTGGGCTCACGTGATTCTCCCGTTTTAGCCTTCTGAGTAGCTGAGACTACAGGCCCGGACAACTATGCCTGGCTAATTTTTCTATTTTTTGTAGAGAAGGGGTCTCGCTCTTGCTCAGGCTGGTTTTGAACTCCTGAGCTCAAGCAATCCTCCCGCCTCAGCCTCCCAGAGTGCTAGGATTACAGGCATGAGCCATCATGCCAGGCCGATACTATAGCTTTAAACTTGATACCAGCCAGGTATTTCTTTGGTCTAACCCTGAAAAAGTACAAATTACACACATCCCCACACTTTCAAAATATGCCAAAGAATTATTTATTAACACAGGACTTACAGATCACAAAAGAGAATGGTACAGAAGAGCTGGAAAAGAAGTCATCAGAATAAGCATGCAGATCAGTATTTGCAGAGGAATATACTAAAGCAAGTTTGAAGGCACATCCACACAGAAAATGTCTAAATTGGAAAAAAAGACATCAGAAAAGCAGCCCCCCCCCCAAAAGGCGCTAATTAAAATACAAAGATTTGCAATGTCAAAGAAGAGCTACTTTACAGGTAGGTAGGTAGCTAGCTACAGAAGTCTTGCTAACCCTTTAAGAATGTCACAAATTAGGTAAGCTCTTGCTGCCAACAAAACCAGATGATCGTAATGACTGTACACACAGTTGCTTCAGTGCCGGACAGATTAAAATTTAGGGGGGTAAAAAGCAACCTAGTTAAAAGTATATGCAGCAAGAGCTCAAAGGGTTAAATGTAATAATATGCAGAAAAATCAGGCAATGTTATTAGTATTATCTACCTTCCATACAAAGAATTATAGCAAGAGTTAAAAGAGACAGTATCCCCTTCAGAGTTAAGTTAGGGTTTCTAAACAAGATCAAGGTCCACAGATACCAATCTACTAGGTTTTATTCTCTTTTCATCACCTCAGTTCTTATTTCTCTAAGAACAAATACCTTTAACCCTCATACTAAGAGACCAAGAGATACTGTGGTAAATATGAAAATAAAAAAAAAAACCACATCTCACTGAAGAAGTCCTTGCCATTTACCCTCTATGATACATTTATGCAGCAATTTTGCTCACCAGCTCTATAGCTCATTGGTCAGACATCAACCCCTTTTAACAACCGCTCTAAAGGGATACTGCTCCTTTCGGACAGGAGGTTTACAGATCAATGGGAGGAAACAATCTACTTTTAAGAATATCCTCAAACTGAAGAGAGTTGGCTTGAACATTACAGGTTCCAAGCTGGGAATGTTCCAAACATACATAAAAGAACATGAGCACAGAAGATTATTTTAACAGGTCAATAAGAACAAGCTTAGTCAAAAAACCAACCTCCCCTCCCCAAAGAGAATGGAAAAAATTTAAAAAAGACACCCCAAACCCGGATTAGACTCATCTCATAAAGACATCTAGCTTGGCACTGTGAAAGAATATAGATTCACTTTCAGAAAAATAGCTTCTAATTAATAATGTCAGAGTCCAAAAGGCTAGTATACATGTTATGAGATTTTTAAATAAAAATCAAGTATTATTGTTCAGAAAACAGAGCACTTTGCAACCAACTGCTGTGGCTCAAGCAGCTCATACAAAAAAAAGAAAAGCAAAATCACTTTCTCAAACAAGCAGCAGCAAAAAAATAAGAAAATTTTTGAGGAAAAGTACAAAAAAAAGTAAGTAGACAGTCAAGGGTACTAGGAGCTCTTTAGACTGCCCACTGCACTTGGAAAACACCTTAGCAAGCAGCGAGGTGAAACATGTCATGTCTCTGCTAACTTGCCCCTGATCCAGCACCCTGTTTAAGAATACCTCCGACATCTCAATCACTAAAGGATGGACGCAATTTTGTTTCCTGACTTACCGATTTTGATATATTTGCAAAAGCTGTAATACTTTACAATTTCTGCCTGAATCTGTAAACGTGGAAGTGTCTTATGTGTCCCTTTCTAGTTACCAAACAAAAAAACCAAACCCTTCGTATGCATAATACATTTTCTAGAATAATACAGTAATACTGAGATATTTCTCATTATTAAAGGCCACAAAAGAGGTTTATCTTTCTATATACATATCAAAAAACAAAACAAAACAAAAACTAGGACACTTGGGAAATCTAGTTTTTATGAGAAGTTGAACGAGAGAATAAATTGCTACATGTAAATTTGCACACAATTTAAAGAGGGCTCCCTAATAAGATGTTTTCACACATTTTATCAGAAAGTTAGTAGTTACCCTATTCTAACATCTACAGATTTGTTACAACTTAATATTTCCAGTAATAGAATTAACACTGAAAACAGTACCTGGATTCCACTAACAATACATGCCCTCTTCCTTGCAGACCCTGACATACAGAACATCCATATATACGCTCTTTCCCTTTTCTCTCCTTTTTAAATTTTGTGCCTGTTCCTAAAATGTACCCCTCTTCTTCTCCTGAAGGGATGTGGCAAACTGCACTTCAACTGGTTAGAAATTTTTACTTTCTTGACCTAACAAGAGTTGGTTTCTGTAAACTAAACAGAATACTATATTGGCAGCTGCTAGATACGCCCAAGAGGGAAAAAGGAGAGGGAAACACTGATTTCACTCACAGAAATGGAGGAACATTGCTGACACTGCAAAAGTCTTCATATTAATAAAATTTCTGGCAATGTGGGGTTCGTTTAGCAGTGGTTTTTATGTGCCTCTAATACCAGGTTGGTGTTAGATTTCAAAAATAAAAATATTTTAGCTATCCAAGCTAAGTTCTGCAGTAGTCATAGTATCCATATATCTATCCAAGTAGCCATAGAATCAAATTTAACACTGCTTTAAGGAGACTGGCAACAAAGAGGTTAATTATTGGAAATTCATAAAGATAAAGAGCCGGAGCCTTACTCTTATGTAAACCAACACCCGCAGAATCATCTTTGAATCTATGTTACCGTCACCAGAGCAATCTCACCAATTCCTCACCTGCAGCAGGAGGATGCTGGCCACTAACTGTTGGTAAATCCAAAGAGCTATCAGACATGACATGCTTAAGATCTCCTCCCACATCAGCCAATTTCATGTCAAACTGAACAGAGAGTGCGTCTTCAGAGTCCTCCTTGCCAACACTGCTGCCTCCAATGGAAGGGAGATCCAAGGACTTCACTGAAGCAGAGTCTTCTTTGGTGTGCCTAAAAGCCACTGCTTTCTCTCCCAGGGATTTGTCCGAGTTCATGGAAGAAAATTTACTGGAGTGGAAGTCAGCAAAATCATCATCACTTTTTCCTGAAGGGGTGTTATCTTTCAGGTCTTCAACACCTAGTCCAGATCCTTCCAGAGAAAGTTCTTTGAAGACATCGTACTTGGTGGCCGTAGCCGTGGGGTTTTGTCCGCTCTTCACTGTGCTACCCACATTGCTGGTTAGAGAAACAGGGCTTGCTTCCTCTTTAAGGGCATCATATTTGTCATCTGCCTTTTGCTCAGATGAAATAGAGCTATTACTGAAAGCCATAAAATCTGCAAAGTCATCCTGCTCCCCACCCGATGCAAGACTAGAATATTCCCCAAAAAGGTTGAATTCTCCAAAATCATCAGCCAAACTAGAAGTTTTAGTCGATGCCAATGCTGTTGTCGTTGCGGCAGAACCTGTTGGCTGTGGTTGCGTGGAAACTGATTTTGATGTGCTAAATGCAGCTGAAAAAGATAATGGTTTCTCGCTACTGCAAGTAACTGAGGAAAACATATCTAGGTCTGCTAAGTTCAGAGGATTTTTCACTTGCGTTTGCTGTTTCTGTTGTATAGTTCCTGAGGGGAAGGATGCTGGAAAAGGTTTGTCTTTTGTTGGTGGCTCTAGTGGTGATATACTGTCGGCTGTTTTAAAATCGGTGAAACCATCATCAGCAGATCTGAATTCTGCAAAGTTTTCTCCTGAAAGAAAAAACGCAATCAAATGAATAAGAACGCTGAACTGAAAATGGCATAATGCACAGCATATTAAATTGCAAGCACAATTTTATTGATTTTTTTCCACTGGCTTGACATTACTCAATTACAGTTTAAATGCTATTGAACTACATGGTTATTTCCACATTGAAGTCTAGTGATACCGAAATAAACAGACATCAAACTGAGAGTAACTAACAGTATCATTTTCATTTGCTCAAGCTTTTAGGGTGGTATCTCCCTCAGCTCCAGATCCTTCACCTGGCCAAAAGCATTACTCTCAAGATGTTTTGTTCCTACGGCTAGCTAGCCAAGCATAGAATAGAATAAACAATTGGTGCTGGAGATTCCTGAACAGAGACATGTTAAAATATTGGCCCTTTGGCTGAGCAAAGTGGCTCATGTCTGTAATCCTAGCACTTTGGGAGGCTGAGGTGGGAGGGTCGCTTGAGGCTAGGAGTTTGAGACCAGCCTGGGCAACACAGTGAGACCCTGTATAAAAAAATTAGACAGGTGTGGTGGTGCACACATGCAGTCTAAGCTACTAGGAGGCTTAGGCAAGAGGACCGCTTCAGCCCAGGAGTTTGAGGTTGCAGTGAGCTATGATGATGTTATCATACTCTAACCTGGGCAACAGAGCTAGACCCCATCTCCTCCCCCCCAAAAAAAAACCCCACAAAATATACACACACCCTTTAAAGATAAAACATGTTACATGGTAAAAAACAAACAAACAAAAAAAATCAGAGGTATCAATGAAGTATTATGAGAAATCCTACATCTAATATTCAGTATATACAACACTTGGTTCAACTAGGCACTTTAAGAATAACATTAGAGGCCAGGTGCGGTGGCTCACGCCTGTAATCCTACCACTCTGGGAGGCCGAGGAGGGCAGATTGCTCGAGGTCAGGAGTTCGAAACCAGCCTGAACAAGAGCGAGACCCCGTCTCTACTATAAAATAGAAAGAAATTAATTGGCCAAATAATATATATAGAAAAAATTAGCCAGGCATGGTGGCACATGCCTGTAGTCCCAGCTACTCGGGAGGCTGAGGCAGAAGGATCGCTTGAGCCCAGGAGTTTGAGGTTGCTGTGGGCTAGGCTGACGCCACGGCACTCACTCTAGCCTGGGCAACAAAGTGAGACTCTGTCTCAAAAAAAAAAAAAGAAAAAAAAAGAATAACATTAGATACTATATGGTCTTGCTCAAGTATATGGAGGCATTAATTTAAAGGGAACTTTTGATGAAAATTTTTGACCAATGAGCACTTATTGTTATTATAATTCAAAGGGATGTGAATAAATACCAACTCCATTATTTTATGTTTCAGAGGATATGATTTAGACTTTGTTTACATTGTGCTACTCTGAGGATAGGGTTGCTGACAGAATTTTATATTTTTATTTCTTGGTTAGAGAAAACAGGTACTTACATATGTCTCATGAATAGTTAAATAGACTCAGTTAAGACACTGATAAAAATTTGGGCCCATGATTCTTAAAAATGGTTTCTATTCTTTACTTGTAGGCATGATTTTAGGATACAGATGAACTCAGTTTTCTAATTAGTGTTTAAAGCTATACAATAAAATCTACTCAGTTATACTAGATAATGAAAGCCAGAGATGAACCAAATATAAGTGTAGCTATACCAACAACATCACTTATTATTAAATAATATGACTGCCATTTCTGGAGATTTATAAATTAAGATATAAGCTTTAATTTCCTCACCCCTTTTTAAAATTCTGTTTTTCCCTAACAATGAGATGTAGAAGCATATGAACCATAAAAATGTATTTAAAACCAAAATCCAATTCTTAAAATTGTCATGTAAAATAATGCAGGCTTATTTATTTATTCTAAATATAGAAATTTACTTATTTTAACAATTTTTCTTTTTTCTTTTTTTTTATGACTCAAAGGATATCAAAAGGTACAATAATAAAGGCTTTAAATATACTGCACTTATAACATATTCTTGGAAATATCAGATAAAAAAAGCATTGAAGATAATACAAGCTGATTTTTCCTCCTAATGTTAGATACTTGACCAATCGACCAGCATAATTCATCACAGAGAAATCCCTCTACTCCATCTAATATTAGAGAAATTTTAGAAAGAGAGGAACAGCACTCAGATTTCCTGTAATTTATGTTTATAAGACATACTACCAATAAAACTAAAGTCAATTTCACAAATTGACAGGAGAAACAGTTATATAGTTTTGAAAAATCATCCTAGATTTTTAGATTAAGTATATCACTGATTATATTTGTATTATTTCTGGAAATGAAAGGGTGATAAGCAGCCAATTTTATCATAGCCTAAATTTTAAACTGAATTCTCTGTGAAATTGACAAGTTTTGCTTTGTTATTAAAAAAAAAATCACACAGCAAACTAAACTTACTGATAAATTGTAAACTTTTCCGTTAGAAATGTAAGCTGAGTGAAAGGGTTAAAAGGAAATAAAAATGGGTGGGTTTACAAGTTCAAAGACAAAGGAAATTTCTTGGCAAATAAATGAATTGCTGTCATTGGAAGCTTGCTTATCAAGAAGGCACTTTTTTTTTTTTTTTGAGACAGAGTCTCGCTTTGTTGCCCAGGCTAGAGTGAGTGCTGCTTTGTTGCCCAGGCTAGTGTGAGTGCCATGGAGTCAGCCTAGCTCACAGCAACCTCAAACTCCTGGGCTCAAGCAATCCTCCTGCCTCAGCCTCCGAGTAGCTGGGACTACAGGCATGCACCACCATGCCCGGCTCGTTTTTTCTATATATATTAGTTGGCCAATTAATTTCTTTCTGTTTATAGTAGAGACGGGGTCTCGCTCTTGCTCAGGCTGGTTTCGAACTCCTGACCTCGAGCAATCTGCCCGCCTCAGCCTCCCAGAGTGCTAGGATTACAGGCGTGAGCCACCACACCCAGCCTCAGAAGGCACATTAAGCATATTATTTCACAGGTAGTTTTTCAGTTAACTTCTGAATTCTTGTAAGTTTCCCTCTCTGTCAGTTTTTAGGTCCCCCAAAATCTCAAAAGAGAACACTTTTTGCTAAAATTTCAATAAGAAGTGTCACTTCTCTATATAGAATCTTTTACTCATTTACTTTAATTTATGGCTTGAACTGTAGAGGTAGAAAAAAGGAAATATTAAACTCTACCACTCAGTAACCTAAGAAAACCCACAGCTCTGAACACAATACTATAAGATTGTTCATCAATTCTAAGATACTAACATACTTTGATGAAATCAAGCCAATGTATTTTTTTCTTAATTTTTAAAATATTTTCTTCACTCATACATTCAACCCCAGCCAATGGATTTTTAATGAGAACATAAAAAAGATACACCATTTAGGAAAATAAAATACATTCTCCTGGCCGGGCGCGGTGGCTCACGCCTGTAATCCTAGCTCTCTGGGAGGCTGAGGCGGGCGGATTGCTCGAGGTCAGGAGTTCGAAACCAGCCTGAGCAAGAGTGAGACCCCGTCTCTACTATAAATAGAAAGAAATTAATTGGCCAACTAGTATATATAGAAAAAATTAGCCAGGCATGGTGGCGCATGCCTGTAGTCCCAGCTACTTGGGAGGCTGAGGCAGAAGGATTGCTTGAGCCAGGAGTTTGAGGTTGCTGTGAGCTAGGCTGACGCCATGGTACTCACTCTAGCCTGGGCAACAAAGTGAGACTCTGTCTCAAAAAAAAAAAAACAAAAAAAAACATTCTCCTAAAATGAACAAAGTTGGCAACCCTACTTGGAAGACCTTAGAATTAAAGTTAAGATAGGAATGATACTGGATGCAGTGGCATATGCCTGTAGACCCAGCTACTTGGGAGGCTGAGGTAGGAGGATCACTTGTACCTCGAGTTCAAGTCCAGCCTGGGCAACATAGCAAGACCCCATCTCAAAAAAACAAAAAGGAAAAAAAACGTAAGAATGAAAGCAAGCAAACAAAAATGACAATAATCTGGGACTGGACTTGACTCCTAGTCTCAAACAATCCTCCTGTCTCAGCCTCTTGAGTAGCTGGAACTACAGAAACACACCACCATGCCTGGCTCTTGAGTAGTTTCTTTCTTTTTTCAGAGACAAGGTCTTACTCTGTCACCCAGGCTGGAGTGAAGCAGTGTGATCATAGCTCACTGCAGCCTCCAACTCCTGGGCTCAAGGGATCCTTCTGCTTCAGCCTCCTGAGTAGCTGAGGCTACAGGTGTGTGCCACCATGCCTGTCTAATTGGTTAAAAAATTTTTTGTAGAGATGGGGTCTCACTATGTTGCCTAGGCTGGTCTCAAACTCCTGGCCTCAGGCGATCCTCCCACATCAGCCTCCCAAAGTGCTGAGATTACAGGCATGAGCTACCACGTTCGAACAAGTAGTATAGTTTCAACCATGCTTGCCTTATTTCTCTCCCTCATCCTAAGCAGGGGGTGGAAATAAATGATTGTTGTTGAAGGATGTCCCAAGTTTGAGCATTTAGTACATAAAGGTAGAATGTGGTACTGCTTCCAGAAGGAAACCCTCATTAGAGTATATACATTTCATAGCATGCAAGGTTAAGCTTTGGAGAACGTAATTTGACCCATGCATTATGTAAATTCTACACCTCATATTTCTAGTAGGATTTAACCACAAATATAACTTGCAGTTTTTATATACATGGCTCTCAAATTATCATTCTATATTCCCTTTCATGGTAAGTCCTTCTATCAGAGATGGTAACCACACATGCACATAAACCTCTATCTTTCTCATTAAATTGGAGCCAATCTGGAAAATCTTATCAAGTGGTAATGGAGTTGAACACAAGGCAAAGTACAGTAACTGATATCCCCTTCTTCTTGGATGAGTGAGTAGATGATTAAATACTGATGTTAGCATCCTTGAACAGATCAAGGGAGCACTGTTTGGCTACTGCTTCTGTCTGAAATGATGCTGAGTTTGGGTTGTGGCCCGAAGCTTCGAAGTGTTAACTGGCACCCCCTTTCTTCAATGGAGCTTTCACCATTCAAACATGACAGATTTAGTAAACTGGTTAGGTTGAGTCTTGCTTTCTTCTACTTGGTCATCTTTGTGTGAATTCAATGTTCTGTTTGTTTATTTTTAAATGATTTTTAGCTGATGTTCATGAGGAGTACCTATACCTGTGTAACTAATGAAGAAAATCCTATCTAGGAAGGTACATTTCTTCACCAGAGCTGTGTCATATCTTTTTCTGGGTCTACTGCTGAAAAGTAGACTCAAGTCTCATAAAATGCCTTTTTAACTGTATCCTCCAGTATCGTAAATAGTAAGACAGTACTGTATTATACCCCTGTGAATGTAAAATATCTTATACCTGCTTTGTGATATGTAGTTGTGACCATGCCTTATCAGAGCTATTTTTAATGACAATATTCTAAAATGTTTTCTTTCCAAAGATTGAGAAACTTCAAAAAAAGAAAATAGTGCCAAGTACCACAACAATAACAGAAAAAAAAAAAATCTTGAAAAGTAAAAGAATGAGTTGCAGCCTCTTGTAGTCCACAGATTGCGGCATTGCCAACCTTTCAAGTCTTGTTGAACATTACAATAAGTAAAAGTAGTCACAGTTCTCATTTGACACAGGAATCTAACCTGATTTGCAGGCTTCCAGTGAAACAGAATGTACTATCTTTAGAGGAAATTGCATGGATTTGGGATTTGCCCTAAATTTTAGAAAATAATTCCCAATAATTAAACCACGTTTGCCTCCTTATCATTTCCAGAGCCACAAAAGTCTTATCCCCTCTCCACAAGATAATCCCCAACTCAGTTTATTAAACATAGCAGCTATCAATTAAGGTTTTTTTAAATATTAGTAGTCTGAATATCTATCATAAACATCACTACTATACCATATTATTTTATCCATTCAGGTTTTTTCTCCTAAACACACATAAAGAGAAAATAAAATAATGTTCAGGAGTATCACTGAAAGAATCATCAAAAAGATCTTTTATAAAAAATGGAAATAATTTATCCAAAAACTTACCTAAAGGTTTATTCTCTGTTGTCTGCTCCAGTTCTCTGAAAGCACTGTATTTATCACCATGCTCTAGAACGGAAAGACAAAAGCCCAATTAATGTTAGGAGATCACAACTCAAGGAAGGCAGATTGAGTTAACTGAACATACTTAACATGTAGTAAAAGCATTTTACACATTTAACATAAAAAGTCACCACTTAAAAGATTCATACAATTTAATGCTACATTTACAGGTTTATGAATTTTTTTTTTTTTGAGACAGAGTCTCACTTTGTTGCCCAGGCTAGAGTGAGTGCTGTGGCGTCAACCTAGCTCACAGCAACCTCAAACTCCTGGGCTCAAGCAATCCTTCTGCCTCAGCCTCCTGAGTAGCTGGGACTACAGGCATGTGCCACCATGCCTGGCTGATTTTTTCTATATATATTAGTTGGCCAATTAATTTCTTTCTATTTATAGTAGAGACGGGGTCTCGCTCTTGCTCAGGCTGGTTTCATTTCGAACTCCTGACCTTGAGCGATCCACCCGCCTCAGCCTCCCAGAGTGCTAGGATTACAGGTGTGAGCCACCACACCCAGCCACAGGTTTATGAATTTACAAACTGTTTTTACCTCCAAGTGGAACAGTATTTTCAGAGGACTTGTCAGTTGCAATTCCTTTAAAAACAGCATATTTATCCATTGAAGCCAATGCTTTAGTTCCAGGAAGTGGCATCAACAAAGAAGGGGCACTAAAAGGGAAAAAGAAACATGTCTCAGCAACCACAACATCAAATCCTTCCCTTGCTGTCAAATAGGAGCTTAGATTTCTTTTTTTTTCTTTTTTTTACTTTCTTTTTTTGTTTGTTTATTTTTTTCAACTTACATATGTGGTTTAAAGAGCTTAGATTTAAAATGATGAACAGGTACCTAGTTAAAGCTCATAGCTCTCTGCTTTACAAGTTAAAAACTACACACACACACACACACACACACACACACACACACACACAACCATAAATGACTAAAAACAATGTCCTTTTTCTTGGGGGAAAAAATTAAAATAACATGTAAGTAGTAATTTTTTTCTTGATTAATTGAAGAAGGGTAAGATCCATGCTATCTAAGCATCTCTTTAAGCCATAACAACAATTGGAATGGCATTGGAAACAGATTATAAACGAATGATGACCTCTTGCAATTTTAACTTATGGTTCACAAAACTGCAAAAGTGAAATGTTCCAAATATGTATACACAATATTTTTAAATAAATGATGTTAACCTTCATATAAATTATTCTCTCAAATAGGTTCAGAGTGCAGAGGTGGAAAAGCTAACATAAAAATCTACTTATGAAATGTTGTTCAAACCAAGATGTAAATTGTTTTTCTTTTGATCATATTGCATTGCTTACTGGCAGAAGTTCATACATCTGATAAGCAGCAGTGGAGTTAATACAATTTGCATTTTTACAAGGATCACATCGGACGATTCCAGAAGCTATCTTTGTATAAAACAACAATCACTTCAAAATTAGATACAGATACTTTTGCCTGTGGACATATTTCTTGCTGGATGGGAAAACAGTGTAATGAGTAGTATCGGTGTGGGTAATTCTTGGAAGACTTAAACACATACTATAAAAGCATTTCCTTCCACCCTCTTCCCTTATCAGACCCAGGCAGCTCCTAGGAAGAACAACCTTTACATATGAATGACTACATCATTCCACAACTAGTTTGTGTCATTCAATACCATACACACAAGTTATATAAATGGATTTCTATTGAGTTCTTTGCCCTGGAGCAAAAATTTTTTCACAGTCATTTAAATCTTCTTATCAGTGGCCTACAAGGTAAAACCGGTCTCTAGCACCTGCATGCTAATAGGGGTACACAGTGCTTTAGGACTTAATGCCATTAAATATTATAATTTCACATTGCTACCAAACAGCTACTACATATCTGATCTTGACAAATGTAAGACGTCTTCATTTGTACATTATAGGTTGATCTTTTTAAATTCTATAATAAATTAAACTTTAAGCTCTCTGTACAGAATGTTACACGGGGATAAAGGTAATTAGTGTCTTAGGAAAAAAACTATTAATACAACATTCAGTGATCTATTTGTTTTATTAGTACATGACCCTCTGACTTTAGCTATGTTCTTGGTAAAATCTTTCCATTAAATGTGACATTTAATATTATTAATTTTAAAATTATATTCACAGAAATGGGAAAAAATAGAGGCTCTTCAGGGTAATGAAGTACTGCTGATTAAAATCAACAAAATTCTATTCAAAAAAAGCTATGACTCAGACTCTATTTCATTCCAGATCTTTCTCTGAAGTTATTATTTAAAAACCACTGCAAGTGTTTATGCCAGTTATATATAGCAGTTATTATCCATTCCAAACATGAAGTTATTTCTACTTTTTAACACTAATTAAAGTACTCAAGCAAGAGAGGCACATATATATATATTTAATTTAAGAACCTGCATTCTATTGAAAGGTAAGATTAAGAATTTGGCTACCAAAAAAAGTATTTTGCTATTTTTCTAGTGAATCCATTATTATTTTACAGTCACTCCATATGGCTGTGGTAGATGGTTTTACTTAGTTGCTCACCCTGTTAAATACACACATTTAAAAAGAAATATTTTAATCTCAGCAAAGTAAAACAAACTAACCAACCCTAAATTCCTATACCTTAACCCTTTCTGAACTCTTTTTTTTAAAAAACAAAATTTTAAAAAATTTTCTTTTTTATAGATAAGACTTTCACTCTGTTGCCTAAGCTGTAATGCAGTGGCATGATCACAGCTCACCAGAGCCTTCAACTCCTGGGCTCAAGCGATTCTCCTGCCTCAGTCTCCCGAGTAGCTGGGATTATAGGCACAAGTCATCACACCCAGCTTATTTTTCTATTTTTTGTAGAGATGGGGTCTCGATATGTTGCCCAGGCTAGTCTTGAACTCCTGGCCTCAAACAATCCTCCCAGTCTGGGTGCGGTGGCTCACGCCTATAATCTTAGCACTTTGGTAGGCTGAGGCGGGAGGACTGTTTGAGCCCAGGAGTTTGAGATTGCAATGAGCAATGATGATGCCACTGCATCCTACTTGGGGCAACAGGGCGAAATTCTGTCTCCAAAAAACAAAACGAAAGAAAACAAAAAACACATCCTCCCATCTTAGCCTCCCAACGTGCTGGGATTATAGGTGTGAGCCACCATGCCTGGCCACTTTTGAACTTTTCTATCTTCTATGTCCCACGTCTGCCTTGTTGATTATTCCAGGCTGCCCAGTGCTTGGCACATAACATTTTCTGAATGGACAACTCGATGATGTTGCTGTCTTTTAGAACTCCTTCATGCCTTAGGAGCAGGCTCAATTGCCATCTCTCCTTTGACATCCAGTTATACACCAAGTCTAACCAATTTCTCAGATATAAACTGTTCAGTGTCTGTAACTCTAAACCCAGAGCACCTCTCATCATCTCACAACAGGATTACCATGGCAATTGAATTTATCCCCTACACAGTAGAAAGCATCACTTTCATCATGCCACTTCTTATTCCTGAAATGCCTTATAGATTGTAATAAATCATAAGGCATCCCACAACTGGTGCTGCCCTTAACTAATGTCATTTTCTCACAGACTAACAATGTTCTCCATCCCAGGCTACTCTGAACACCTTACTTGCCTTTTATCTGCTCTGACAAATAATGCCCATTTTCTGCTTAAAAATACGATGCAAAGTGGTCTCACCTAGGCTTAACTATTTACATCATAATTTAACACATTTTTTTTTTTAATTTTTTATAGAGGCTTCAGTGATCCTCCCACCTTGGCCTCTCAAAGTGCTGGGATTATAGGTGTGAGCCACCACGCCCTGCAACACATCTCCATCATCAACAAACTAAAAATATGGAATATAGAGTACCATAAACTAGGGAATTCATTACACACACACACACACACACACACACACATATTCAACAACTAATCCTAAGAGAGTTTTACCAGATAATATAAATACCCAGATTAAACTAAGCTTCTTTAGAGCAGGAATTGTGGTTTTTGCTTCTGTATTTCTCATGCCTACCACAGTCTGATGTATAGCAGATGCTAAATAAATAATAAATATTTGCTGAATGAATAAATGAACAATGTGCATGGATTCTTGGATACAAGCAACACATTTTCACTCAAGAAAAGCATGGAAATAGTCAAGACAGAACTATATGTAAAAGAAACACCTGCAAAGTATGGCTGTATATGAAAGTGGACTATTACATGGAGATAATGCTGTACAAAATTGCTAACATCCTGGCCACCACCTTATAACTTTCTACCTCCAAATTTTAATTTCATCTACTGAGACAGTTTTTGCCCAGAGGAATGAACCAATTTGATAAATTCAGGTTATAACTTACATGCTACAATATATTCATCCAACAAACCTTTATTAATTACATGTCATAGGCATATACACTGCATATATAATAAACATGGAAGGTTATCTTCAGATATTCCCTAGTAAGGGAAACAGGTAAACCAATAATTACAATTAGGGCACAGATATTCACAAGGTACTATGACAGTAGAGAAAGAGGGGCCCTTAACTCATCTTGGAGCAATCATCAGATTGCTGGAGAGGCAGTAGGAAAAACTTTCTATATTTAGACGATTTTCGAAATGGAGTTAGGATTACCTATAGAGAGAACAGGCAAGGGTATTGCAGATTGAAGAAAACAGAATGTGTAAAGCCCAAAAGCTTGAAAGAGCATGGCCAGTTTGGCACGGCTGGTGTATAAACTGTGGGGAAATGGCGGGAGCCAAGCGATGAGGCAGAAGCAACATCATACAAGGCTTTTTCCACACCAAGCAGAGCTGACAGAGTTAATGGTGGTAAAGGAGAGAGGACAGAGCCCAAAGTAGACAATCTGTTTTTAATTTGGTGACTGGATATGGTGACACCATTCACCAAGGAAGGAAATGATAATTTAACAAATTTTTATTTGGCTTTGAGTAGGAAAACAATGAATTTAATTTTATGTAGTAAATTTGAGATGCCTTGGGTCATTTAGATAGGGGTGCTTAGATATAGCAGTAGTATACATAAACTTTGTTCAAAGGAAGAGATTTGGAATAGAAATATGATTACGTGTCTACAAGGTTAACAATACATATGTTGGTCTAGTAGTCTTAGAAATTTCAGTACTCTATAGTCACATTTCTCACATTTCTTCTATTTTTTTGAGACACAGTCTTGCTCTGTCACCTTAAGTAGAGTGCAGTGGTATCATCACAGCTCCCTGCAACCTCAAACTCCTTGGGCTCAAGCAATCCTCTTGCCTCAGCCTCCTGAGTAGCTGAGACTACAGGTGCATGCCACAATGCCCGACTACTTTTTCTATTTTTTTTTTTTTTTTTGAGACAGAGTCTCGCTTATTGACCAGGCTAGAGTGAGTGCCGTGGCGTCAGCCTAGCTCACAGCAACCTCAAACTCCTGGGCTCAAGCAATCCTTCTGCCTCAGCCTCCCGAGTAGCTGGGACTACAGGCATGCGCCACCATGCCCGGCTAATTTTATATATATATTAGTTGGCCAATTAATTTCTTTCTATTTATAGTAGAGACGGGGTCTCGCTCTTGCTCAGGCTGGTTTCGAACTCCTGACCTCGAGCAATCCGCCCGCCTCAGCCTCCCAGAGTGCTAGGATTACAGGCGTGAGCCACCGCGCCCGGCTTACTTTTTCTATTTTTAATAGAGACAGGGTCTCACTCTTGCTCAGTCTAGTCTCGAACTCCTGAACTCAAGCGATCCTCTCACCTTGGCCTCCCAGAGTGCTAGGATTACAGGCGTGAGCCACCGTGCCTGGCCCATATGTTTCTTCTATATGTTACTTACATGTATTTGATGTTTCTTAAAATCAGAATAATCTCTTTTCCTAGTCTGCAATTCTCTCTGATAGCCTGTCCCTTAGTTCTTGTTACAGTGTGTATACAAGGAAGAGTTGAATAAGAGACAATCAATTGGTTAAAATGGAAGAGACGAGGGAAACTGCATAAATAAGAACATAAGAGAAATGGAGTATGTATTCTGACAAAAACAAATTCCAAAAATAAAACCAAAGGAATTCATACTGCTTACTCTGGTATCTGGTGTGTTCTACTCTGTGGAAGTAGTATCTGAATACTTTAAAAAAAAAAAAAAGCTGAGATGGAAAAGTGTTGACAACATATTGACCGAATCAGTGGCCCCCAACTTTTTTGGCACCAGGGACTGGTTTTATGGAACACAAATTTTCCACAGACAGGGGTGGGGAGGTTGGAGAGTGGGGGTGAGGGTGGGAGGATGGGGAGCAGGGAGGCAGAGTTTGGGCCGTGATGCGAGCTATGGGGAGTAGCTGTATAGATGAATTTTTGCTTGCTCATCACCTTGCTCACCTCCTGCTGCGTGTCCCCACCCCTTCCTAAGTTTCATGGAAGACAATTTTTCCATGGATGGGCCTGGGGGGCAGGTGGAGGGTGTGGCTAGGTCCCTAACAGGTCACAGACTGATACTGGTCCTCGGCCCAGGGATTGGGGACCACAGAGTTACCATACCTAAGGTGTAAGCAAGTACATAAAATATTAGAGAGAGGTTTATGCAAGTCTCTATGCAAATGAACAGAAATCTCAAGGCTTAAAAGCCAGTAATGTCAGTCATAAGAGACGTGAATAAATACTCATATTTAGAGTTCTAAATTATGACATCTGTGGAAAATCAACAGGTTACTATATTACAAAAATATAAAATTACGTGTCTCTGCCTAAGAAGCTTTTCAACAGTTGAAGACTTGGCTCTAATACCAGAACTTGAAGTCAACATCGCACAGGTGCACTCAGCTATAATAAAATCAGGTTTAGAACAAGCGAAAAATATATATATATTGGCAAGCAGGTGTGTATTGGGAAGAAATAGTAGAAGCTGAAGTTTAAAGTGGGCAAAGGGAAGAGAAGTTTGAAGTGTAAAAGCATGACTAAAGAACGAATAATCAAGGAAAGTATTAGAGTTAAGAGTCATTCTTTTAACTTATACTTAGCCTTCTTATTGTGGATATCTCTTTCTTAATGATTAAATACAATGTTACATATATTCAACTCTTTTCTACCTGTTTCCATGCTGGGCATTATTTATTTTTGAAGAAGCAGGCAACTCTTGGAAATCACTGAATGAGTCATCAAGGGATCCTGACTTAGAGGCATCTTGAAAATCCTGAAAGTCATCTTCTTCTGGCTTTACCACCTAGGTTTCCCGAAAACATTTAAATTAAAAGCATCAAATGGATAAGTAAACAAATCTCCAACTGTCAACCTCAAAGACTGCCTTTTAAATTTCTCAATTTAGGTACAAATACCTAATTTTATAAGAACACACTTTAGATATAATGCCAACTCAAGTGCTTAAGGCAAGAATCCTGTTTTGTATTTTTAAATACTCTATGGTACAAATGGTAAAAGACTAGTTTAAAGAGCTAATCTGTACATTTTTTATTATTCTATTTTATTATTATTATTTTTTTTGAGACAGAGTCTCGCTTTGTTGCCCAGGCTAGAGTGAGTGCCATGGCATCAGCCTAGCTCACAGCAACCTCAAACTCCTGGGCTAAAGCAATCCTGCTGCCTCAGCCTCCCGAGTAGCTGGGACTACAGGCATGCACCACCATGCCCGGCTAATTTTTTCTCTATATATTAGTTGGCCAATTAATTTCTTTCTATTTATAGTAGAGACGGGGTCTCACTCTTGCTCAGGCTAATCTATACATTTTTTAAAGAGCTGAATCACATTTACTAGGTTACTGATAGCCTGCCATCTTTAAAAAACATTTTATGCATGTTTGTAAATTACAAAAGTGAAACAAGCTCATCTAATCACATACATGTACAAAGCAAACAGTGAACGGTTACTCCTAATCCCACACTCTAGAAGAATTGTTAACAGTTCATTTGTTTTATAGAAGTTATGAACGTCTTTCATGGAGCTTATACTATGTTACTCCATACTTTTTTTTTTAAATTTAAGATTCTTCAGGCTGGAACTGTACTTTTCAAAAAGGTAATTATATAACATGGACATCTTTCTATGCAGTACACATAGATCTATCTCATTCATTTTTATAATTGGTTTACCACTGTATGAACTGAAATTTAACCTTTCTCCTTCTTTTTTTTTTTTTCTTTGCCTCAATTTACATGTTCTCAACCTTTTTCCTTCTGATAAACATTTAGCTATTTCTAATTTTAAAAACAATGCTCCAAAAAATATTCTTGTGCATCTCTGCTAAACTGAGTTACTACTTCTGTGGCATAGGTTCCTAAAAGTGTGACTACTAGGTCAGAAGATAGGGACATGTAGAACTTTGGCAGCTATTGACAAGCTTGCCTTCTAAAAAGGCTGTACCAATACACCTAAGCACACTAGTCACTTTTCCCCTACATTTTCTTTGATACTAAATATTACACATTTAAAAAGATTATTTTGCTAATCTGAGAAGTGAAAAACTAAGTATTCTAATTTTGGGTTTAGCAGTTTTCTTAAAAGATACAACCTAAAAATTTAACTAACTTTATTAGGTTAGATGTTTAAAATGTACATACTATAAAGAACTATAAATCTTTAGCTAAAATTAAAATATCTTAAGACTTAAAACATATTTTCATGTTTTTAAAATAATAAAAATATAAATTTCATATTGTTTTAATACTGTTTAATTTCAACTTCAAGTGTTCACCACAATCCAGCAATCTTCTCTATGTATCGCTGAAAAAAAGGGTGCACACATGCATTTTTAGGGATTGTTTGGAATATGCACAGCTTCTTCACTTACCTGATTTGTAGGGTAAGTTGGCATGAAGCCACTAGAAGCCTGGGCTGCAGCTCCACCCACTGGCCCAACAATGTTAATGCCCATGACTGGCTGTCCCAGGCTGAGGGGCATGGAGCCTGCAGGGCCTGAAGGTATCACAGTAGGCTGATTCACAGGTGTAGGCAGAGTCATAGGAAAGCCACTTAAAGTTGGAATAGGAGCTGCCGGGAACTGGCTTAAAGCATCAGGACTCATGGCAGGAACACCCCTCTACAAAAAAACCAGGAGGAAACAGGGGCACATTTTAGGGGACTGCAAATCACATACAATCTCAATCTGGCAAAGAGAGACCTAAAGGTAAAATCTGTAGCCTTCATAGGTTTCCACTCTGACTTTCCCAAAACTCATGAATTTGCTATAAGGAAAAAGTAACAAGGTTAATGCAACCCTGATAGTTAGACTAGGATGTACATTGTATAAACTGTACACTTTTGAAGTACTGCATCCTGAAAATGATCTAATTTTAATATATAAGGAGTTCTACAATGTATTAAAAAAGGATTCATGTTTTTCAATTTATATTAATAAAATTATTTATTTTTTTGAGACAGGGTCTTGCTCTGTTGCCCAGGCTTGTATGCAGTACATGTAATATTGTGATCATAGTTCACTGCAACTTCCAACTCTGGGTCTCAAGCAATCCTCCTGCCTCAGCCTCCCAAGTAGCTAAGACTACAGGCTTGAGCCACCACGCTCAGCCTAAATTTATTTGATTGAACTTAAGAAACAGTGTCTACCTGTGTTACTGCTATCATGGCGAGAACGGTATAAAGTTCTTCTTTAGTAAGTTTGCCAGGTGTAGTTCGATTAGCTAAGGCCCATATCTGTCCAAGAGTTTCTCTGGGAAGTCCAGATGACATCAGAATGGGATAAAGTTTAGCAGTATCTATTCCAGTTGGAGTCACTGTAGTTTCTAAAATTTTCTTATAGGCATCTATTAAAAGAAAAACCAGATTACAAACGTAAACACATTACAAGTGATTGGTCTTTTTGTTGTCATTGTTGGTATACAAGAATAATCTTAAATCAAACTGCTTTAATAGAACTGAAGCCACATCAGGGTTTAAATTCCTGAAAAGATATTCCAGTGGGAATATCCAGCAGACAATTAGAGTCTGGAGCTTAGAAGACAGGTTGGAGCTTGGTCCTAAAGAGAAAGATTTAGAGCAGATGATAAGATAAAGTCTTATAATTCAGTAGAAGACTGTAACAAGATGAAGGTGGTAAAAGCAGAGTAACAATGGTGGGAACAGGCCAGATTAGACCAACACCACTCTTTTGGCAAGAGGCAAGGTTTAGACCTACACCACTCTTTTGGTCCAATGAATGAAAGGCTCTGAGAGAAAACACCACTGGTGATAGTGCTATGGAAATAGAGCCTTCAAAGAAAGACCTGATTTCAGTTAAGGTGAGGAAGCAGAACAAGTGTTTATAAAAAGGAAAGTACTGTTGGTGACTTTTTTTCACAATAATGTTGGTTTTCCAAAGGACAAAGTGCGAAAGGCTGTTAGAGATAGGGTTGCCATATAAAATAAAGAATGTCAATACTGCATGGACATCAAAACAATTATTTGATGTTTATCTGAAATTCAAATTTAACTGGGCATCCTGCATGGTTATTTGCTAAATCTGACAAGCCTAGTTAGTTCTCTTTTTTTGAGACAGAGCCTCGTTTTGTTGCACAGGCTAGAGTGAGTGCCATGGCATCAGCCTAGCTCACAGCAACCTCAAACTCCTGGGCTCAAGTGATCCTTCTGCCTCAGCCTCCTGAGTAGCTGGGACTACAGGCATGTGCCACCATGCCCCGGCTAATTTTTTCTATGCATATTAGTTGGCCAATTAATTTCTTTCTATTTATAGTAGAGATGGGGTCTCGCTATTGCTCAGGCTGGTTCCAAACTCCTGACCTCAAGCAATACGCCAGCCTCGGTCTCCCAGAGTGCTAGGATTACAGGCGTGAGCCTAGTTAGTTCTTGTTGGGATGAAAGTGAACAGGGCAAAGTGAGACAGAAAAATGTTTAAAATAAAAATTGTACATCTAGGATTATAAATATGGATTGTAGGTTAATAGGCTGGCCATAAGAACACATATTTTGAGTAAGAAAGTATGTATGCACATATATTGAGAAGGAGGAAGGAGAAAGAAATACAAACTGTCAGATAATGGATAAAACTCCAAAATATACCAAGATCTAGACTTTGTTTGGCTTGAGGACAAAGATGATACAAACTATCTAATAGGTAGCTGGAAGGAAATCTATTATTTTTATGTACAACTGAAGTCCCATATGGCTTTGGGAATAATTAGCCTTTCAATTTGTGATTATGTGATTATGATACAAAGCAGACATTACCAGTTTCTTTCAAAAAGAAGTTCAACTACAGAAATCTTGAATGAGTTTTATTAATATTTAATCAAATGCAGAACAACTTTAGTCTATGACTGACCTAGAAAACTAAAGATCTAATGGAAGTTACCTTCAGTTTTCAAGGTGTTGGCAAAGTATTACACAATAAGTGGAACAAGTTATAATAAATTAAGATTAATACATGCTGATGTAACAGTCATTATTTCTATGAAAATCAATCATGGCTTAAAAAGACTATTCCTTATATCAACTGAGTACTATCATAAAATGCATTTTAGTGATTTTTTTTTGGGGGGGGCTTAGTGGTAATATTAATATGCATAAAGAGAAAAAGTAAATACCATCTGCCAATGTAGAAAAAGATGCTATATGGTCTTTCACTTCATATATTTGTCATTCTTTCACATGAAAAATATATCATAAAGACTATAAAGATTAAATATATCATAAAAGACTATTTTAAAAAATATAATTATTAATAATTCAGAAAATTATATTAAACATATTGGTATAATTCTTGATTAGTTATTAATAATCTCTGAAATATTTGATAATGTCTTTTAAAGCATGATAAATCTAAGAAAGCTTTTAGAAATAAAAGTATATGATGGTCAATAAAACATTAAAGCAAAACATTTTTCCTGCATTTATTTATTTATTTATTTATTTATTTTTTATTTTTTTTTGTCACCTGATCTGACTTGTATTTCCTGCATTTATATACTTATTCCATATATAAGGCAGTCTTAAGAAACACTAGATCTATTTAATTTTCTGTGCTCTTTCAGAAAAAAAGAGGAAAGTAATGATTTCTTCTGCATATTTTGTAGCCACAACAGTAAATACAACTACATTCACAATTTTAAAGCCAAATATACAGATGGGAATTTTGGGCAAAGAAGCTTTTTACCTGGAACCAAACTCTCATTATAAATCCAAGGAGGCATTCTGGGCTGAACAGGATCTTGTGAGGGAAATACTCCCACACCTGGAAGATAAGGAACATTAATATATATAATGGTCCATGGAGAGGATGGGGAAATCACACTGAGTCATGGTTTTTTATAAAGAAGAACACTGGCTGGAGACACTGAAAAAAAGTCACCAATACAACTAAAATATTTGTGTTTTTCCCCCCATCTGGTCTTTGACTCAGGATAAAATGTTTGGTTTCTAAATAATTCTTGTACACTATGCCCTAAAGAGTAAATTAAAGAAAAACTAAAGCGTACCAAATCAATCTTCTAAATCACATGAGGCTTGCACCATTTCACATGTATTACAAATTAAAGGAAAAAACATGATAGATCATGATTTTAAAATTATACACGTAAAAAAATTTAACTGTCCAAGCTTTACTTGCAGCTTTTAATAATGCCTCTTTGTAGTCTTTTTTTTTTAACCTAAATATGACACTGCTGCCTTAGATAGATAAGACTTTTGGAGTTTTTTGGTCTAGTAAATTATCCTCCAAAAGTTTGCCTCCTAGGCTGCCCACATTCTAATTCATCTCTGCAAGTTGAGTTTATAACAATTTGATCTTTTAAGGCAGCGGTGCAATATGACTTATTTCAGAGAAAGCAAAATTATATTCTCATTGGTGACTTTTCCAGTTATATTTTAACTTTTTAATCTTTATGGAAGAACAGAAAGTATAAGGGAGAAAAAAAGAGCTTTTATAAAATAAAAGGAAAGGAAATTTTAAATCAGAAATGATTCTGATTAAGAAAACTGGTTATCAAAATCATTTTTTGAAAAGGAATAACAGTGTGTTGAAAGAATTCAGAGCAAAATCCTAGGGGTTAATTAGAGAAAGGAATGCATTAAATATATTTTAAGCAAAATTTCAATTAGCAAAATTAAGCAGCATTCATTTCAAGATTAATGCTTTAGGTGTTAGCATTTGAGCGACATTTGGTTAAACAAACTTTTTGCTGAATGTTTCATGAGCTCACCACTCTCTTCATTTGACAGGTTTTGGTCTGAAGCCTTTTCTGCCTCTGCAGTGGTGGTACCACTTACACATCCATCCACAGCACCCCCGTTACTGGCTGTTAAACTGGGATGGCTCTTACTGGAACCTGGGCCTAGGGCTTTGTGCCCAACTTCAGAAGTATTTAATTTAATTTGTTCCTGCCCAGATGTACTTATATCACAAGAGACTATGAGCTTCTCTTCCAAGGAAGGGCCTAAACAAACAGCATGAAGGATTATTTGTATGTAACTGCATATTTCCAATCTTTTCAATCATCCATTTCCACCCCCATATTCTAAAGGAAAGGCTCTGCCATATGTAATGTGAACTTTGAAATAATTCAATCACCACACATTTTTAGAGGACTCAAAACACTTTGAAGATTTTGGAGAATTCAAACATAATTATCTACTGTGATTCTCAAGAATTCTATGAGATAGTAGGTAGAACAGTATAGTAGAAGGAATGCATTAGAAATCTTATGACCTACATAAAATTTAGATTCTGTCACTAACTACATGGAAGGCCTCTGGCCAGTAACATAACCTCTGGGTCTGTTTCCATGTCTACCAAATGAGTAAGTGTGGACTAAGTACTTGTCTCCCAAGACCCCTCCCAGCACTGTGCTATGTCTCAAGCCAGAGTGAGTAGTTGCCTTATTATTTCACATATGATAAAAATAAAGGTACAGAAATGTTTAAAGACTTGTCCAAGGAAAACTGGTAGTAAATGAACAACCTAGGCTTCTGCCCCCAAGTGCTCTGGCACTGAACCAGAAAGAACACTCTCTCAAGTAGCTTTCCCTACCTCACTATTTTTAAGAAAATGATATTGGTGAATTTCCCAAACAAAAAAGTAATCTTATTGAGAAATCAGTTTGCTTTTAAAGTTTTAAGGTGGTCCAAACTGCTCCTCATTTAGGAGCAAAAGTTTTAAATTGCTTTTCTAGAACGTGAAGACTCCAGATTTTAAAAACTGAGACTCTTATTTTGGTGAATTTCAACAGTACTCATACACTCATGCACATGTTTCTTTGCCAACATCACTGTATTATTCTACTTATACAACAGAAATAAGTTGTTCCAGGATATCTTAAGAATATTTTTATTAATAATGCTAGGAGTTACCTGCTTTCTGTACACTGTGTGAGGCTGAAGCAGTAGAGAAATAAGGAATTTGCCCAGGGACACTGTGTATGGCAAAAGACACTGGAATCTGACCTGGAGGGAGAGGCTGTGCCCCAGCCTTCTGTGCATGCAACTGGCCAAGTGGGGTCGTGGGGTGGAAAGATTGAAAGGGCTGGGACGAAGAGGAAGGCCCACATGGGGGAACTTCAACAGGCCCCTGCATAAAGTCACTGAATTCTTCTTCATCAAGAAAGGCAGGTGATGGGGAGACAGTTTTAGTAGAATGAGATGATGTGGGACAATCTGCAAAATGGAAAATGGCAATGAAACACGCAGAAATGAAAATCAACAGGGAAAAAGAAATTAAGATGTAGCACAATTCCAAAATAATACACTGAAACATGAAAAGTGGAGGTGAGCAAGAAATAACAAGTAACAATAGTCAAATGGAATTATACATTGCATGCAAAACACTTTGATGTCTACTGATACACAACTTTCTCTCTTTTTAAAAGGAAGATTTATAGCTATTTTGCATTGGGGTTAAAAACAGAAAAATGTAAAATTAAAAATTTCTTTCTTTCTTTCTTTTTTTTTTTGAGACAGGGTCTCACTGTCACCCAGGCTGGAGTGCAGTAATGCAATCATAGCTCTATGTAACACAAACTCCAGTTCCTGGGCTCAAGTGATTCTCCCACCTCAGCCTCCTTAGTAGCTGACTGATACTAAAGGTGTGCGCCAGCACACTTAGCCAATTTTGGTTTTGTTTTTTAATTTTTTGTAGAGACAGGAGTCTCATTACATTGCCTAGGCTGGTCTCGAACCCCTGGGTTCAAGCAATCCTCAAAATGTGCTGGGATTATAGGTGTGAGCCACTGAGCCCAGCTACAAATTTATTTATTAGATTAGTAATAATTTTTTCCCCTGAGAATACTAATAATTTATACCAAAGTGGCGATTATTTTTGAAATCCAAGTGATCTGCTTATCTGGATAATACTCTCTCAAATCAAAATACACCAGAGATAAGAAAACCTCCCTATATGGTGGTGAATATATTTTGGACAGATATATACTCTGATGATTAAATTTCTTTATTTAGTAAGAAATTCATTAAATAATGGATTAAAACAGGCTTAATTTTTTTTTTTTGAGACAGAGTCTCACTTTGTTGCCCAGGCTAGAGTGAGTGCCATGGCGTCAACCTAGCTCACAGCAACCTCCAACTCCTGGGCTCAAGCGATCCTACTGCCTCAGCCTCCCGAGTAGCTGGGACTACAGGCATGCACCACCATGCCAGGCTCATTTTTTCTATATATATTAGTTGGCCAATTAATTTCTTTCTATTTATACTAGAGACGGGGTCTCGCTCTTACTCAGGCTGGTTTTGAACTCCTGACCTCGAGCAATCCACCCACCTCGGCCTCCCAGAGTGCTAGGATTACAGGCGTGAGCCATCACGCCCGGCCTGAGCTTAAATTTTTGATATATCACACCTGATCCATATACTTTGCAGAGATCATATTTCAGTAAAGTTACCATATAAGGGATGAAAGTTACAAAAGATAAGAATATTAAACACATTATCAAGGTGATATTTTCCTGTGAAAAGCACTGAAATTGGAACATCATAAAGTGATGAATCAAACAACTCAACAGTCAATTTAAGAAAGTAAACCTTGACTGAAGACTATGCTTAAAAGATCTTTAGAGCTAAAGGATATAAATATCACTGAGGCTTTTTATTGTTAAATGTGAGATTCACTTACGTAATAAAACTGCCCTACAGGGCTACATTTAACATGAAGCTTGTTGATAATTCTATTTTCATTGCTGCTTCTCATTTTTAAATACTTTGAATTGCTTTAATATTTACCGAAGTCTAATGTTACAATAAATAGTCTTTATAAAAAGGCTCTCATCTGAAAAGTGGTGACACTGAATATCTTTCTCTAGTATCAATGAAAAAAAATCTGGATGCACTGAAAGTTCTATGAAAGATGCAAACTGAATATGCAAAATTATCGCCTTAATTTTGTTTAAAAAAGAAAAAGGCCATGCCATATTGAATTTCAAGTCTCCCAATTTTAGGTTCTCAATTTGGGTTCTCAGCAACTTTGAATATTTTTAAAATGGAACCTGACAATTTACTAGCAATATACATAATTGTACATTGTACATTATGTACATTGTGTACATTATGTACATTGTGTACATTATGTACATTGTGTACATTATGTACATTATTGTACATTATGTACATTGTACATAATTGTACATGTATGAAATGTACAATTTCATACATGAAATTGTAATTGCATGTATGTTGATTGAACTCATTAAGATTTGAACACCAAAACACCAATTTATTACTTAACAATTATCATTCCTCATTGTTAATACTTATTGTTACACTACAGTTGGTTGCCAAAAAGGGCATTCCATATGAGAAGAACAGTGTTTGATCTAATAGTGACCACTGCCCTGCTTTTCCTCTTCTTTTTCCAAGTTCCATGCCGGGTCCAGTTTTAGTATTAATTTCCAATATCTATTTTTTAAATTACCTCTTGTCTTGCTTATTCAGTTTATAATTTTCATTTTTAGACGTTTTTCCTTCCTGATTTCAACCTTATTGCTAATATCCATTCTCTTCTCAATCTTGGTATATGTTTTATCTTGTAGCATGCTTTTGAAATGGGAATTTAGGTATACAGTCTAACAAATGAAATTAATAGAACAGAGTCAAAGCTGTCCCAGCAAATAAAGAATTGGTTACTGCCCCAATATTATATTATTCCCTCTTGATATCACCTATAAAAGGAACTATAATAGAAGGGTTCAAAATAAAATTTATTGGTATAATATTTTCTAGCAGATGATAGTATTTTCTTGGTTGGTTGAATGATTTATGAAAACTGTTCACTTATTAATTTTATATTATTCCTGAAATTAACTAATAAAATGTCAAATTTTTTTTAAAAAAGGTTGTGGTAACAGTTATATGCAAAGACAAGACTCATTTCAACTGATAAATGTTCACATCAACAACAAAAAAGCCCTTTACCTTGCTCTAAACAGGCACATTTCTTTTTTGCTTACCTGATGATAAATTTTGATAAAAACTACAAAGAAATGTAGCAAAGAAACTAAAATTTCATCAGGAGCATGATTACACCCATGACTATCCTTTTTTTTTTTTTAAGAGGGGTGTGGTGTGTGTGTGGGTGCTCACTTGCCTTATTTGTTTTTGTTGAGACAGAGTCTCACTCTGTCACCCTGGGTAGAGTGCAGTCGCATCACTGTAGCTCACTGCAACCTCCAACTCCTGGGCTCTAAGCGATCCTTCTGCCTCAGCCTCCCAGATAGCTGGAACTACAGGTGCACACCACAACGCCCAGCTGGGTTTTTTTTTTTTTTTAACTTTTTGGTAGAGATGGGGTCTCATTCTTGCTCAGGCTAGTCTCAAACTCCTGAGCTCAAGCAATCCTCCCACCTTGGCCTCCCAGAGGGCTACGATTACAGGCATGAGCCACCACGCCCAGCCCATGACTATTCTCAAATGGGCATTTTAAGACTTTATAAGTTTAATCACATTGAATAATAAAATCTGAACTAGCTGATAAAAATATAAAATTATTTTAAAACAATGAGAATGAAATGGCAAACTCCTTTATTACATTTGCTCTGAGTGAATGGATTTTACTAATGTTAACATATTCATTTATATACAGAAGATTTACAAGTGAAATTGTCATACTGACATTTAACTAGAAGACAAAGAGGTTTTTTTCCTCCCAAGATAGTTGTTTTCCAGACAAGAGTTCTTAAGTCACTGTAAATTTTAAAATGTCCAAATCTGTACTTAGCTTGAAGGAAGAGTTCTGCACTGACTCTCCGCACACAATGGTCAATTAAACATATAGGGACTATAAGTCACTTTCCAAGAAAAGAAAAATTGAATGCCTCTTAGAATTAAAGCTACCTTGTTTCTTGGGGTGCGATGCTGGAGTAGGGTGCATTTTAGCATCTCTGGAAAATCCATCTAAATTTCCTTTTATGGCTTCCAAAGCATCATCTCTACTCTTCTCTCCTGTCTAAGAGACAACAAATGTGTGTATTTCTTCACTTTTCTCTTTGTCCTGAACCCTCCCAAATTAAGAAAAAAAGCAAACATATTAGTCTATTTCCAATATTTTTACCATATATTTTTGATAATGAATTCTCCAACTTAGAAAGACATTGATAAATGTATAAAACAAAGACACAAAATGACACTCCATAGAATACAAAAATATTAAAAGGCCCATTTATAAATATTTTAGAATAACACTGTTTGACATTAAGTGTCCAATAATACGGCTTGACATTGTGTCCTGTAAGGGTCCTAGGAGAAACATGAAATATCACTAATATAAAATTAACACTTCCCAAGAAGAAGATTACAAACATTGCCATGATAGCGGAATTGAGAAGATAATGGCTGGCTGCTATCCTATTCCAAACATCAACAACTAAGCATCTTTATAGAAAAAGAAAAATTCTTCCCTTTAGGACTCAGATAAACCCAAATGAAAGGAGTCAATGAAGGCCTCAGTTTGGGCTGGTGACTCAGTGACAAAATCTACTGAAAGAGTGAGAAGAGGCACATTCAGGGTGTGTACGTTTTGGGTGGGAAAGGTGGTGAATGTATTACCTTGGGTTTCACACTACTCAGAAGTCTGAGCTTTTGCTTCTGCTCTTCAAACTGGCGTCTTTTTCTTTCTTCTTCTAAGAGTTTTTGCTGCTGTTCAAATCGTTTTCTAAAGGAAAAATGATCTAATAAAGAACCAGCTTCAGGGATTATCAACTGTGCTATATTTAGATTTCCACTAATAGTTTCAGAAATGTCATCTTGCATCTCTAGAACTGTAAACTTCACTGCTAAATATATCTCATTTTCTTATGGCAATCTTGTTTCCTCACTATATTAATTCCAAAATATTTGACATGAGTCTAAAAAATGATTTTCTTAAATTATCTATATGAATTTATTTATCTAATTTGTAAGGGGAGGAAACAATTTTTTTGCGTACAAAAGTAATTCAAAAAATAGACAGGGAAGTATAAAAACGCACTTTGCTCTACATAGAGAAATGAAACTTCCTTGGAAAGGCACTGTCATATGGGAGAACAAGTAATGCTCCAGGAATTAGGAGGCCTGCATCTGGGTTCCCAGCTTAACTGTGCAAGCTGGACTGACAAGATGTTTCATTTCTCTGGACCTCACTTTTACTAGACATAAAATAAGATGGCTGAATTACAGGATATTTGAGGCTCTAAATTTATTACAGTATTTAAGAGAGTTTTAAAGCCAACTTGACTGTTTTCATTTCATATCTGCATTAGAGATCATTTGACCATTTTTAAGATAGGTGCTATTATGTATTTGTTTGTTATCCTTGATTCTGGAGGTCTCTTACTGCTGCTCTTCAGCAAACTGCTTCTGCATGTCTGGAGTGTACTGTGGGCCTGGAGGACGCATGCCCAGGAAGGGTGCTTGTCCCAGGTAAGGCATTCCTGCTGCTGGCATTGGTCCCATTGGTATTCCTGCCTAGAAAAAAATAGATGAAGACTTAAAAAACACAATTTCCCCTTTTCATTATCACAGAGAAAAATGTAACCTCCATAAATTCTTTAGCATTTTTATTAGTAAATTATATAAATACATTCTAAGAAAAAGATTCAAAGAACATAGGCTAAAAATGGAAAGCTCCCCTTAATATCTAGCCCGTCCCTTCCCTTCACAGTCCCAGAGGTAACCACTGCTAGTATAGTGTGACAGGTATAAGTACACACACACAAGTTATATTCCTGTGAGCTCACTAATCCATACTCTTTGAGAAGAGGTATTATATCTTGCATACTTTTGTATTTCCAGCAATAGATAAGAGGCTGGCATATGGTACTCATACCACAAATAAAATTAAATCTGATTTTCTAATAATATGATAGGATAATGAATATTTTGATGTTATCAAAGGCTTGACATTCAAACTTTTATAGAAAGTAAATTTAATCAATAATGACATAATAGTATAACATTTACTAAAGTGACCAGAAATAAAAATAGTATAACACAATAACTAATCACAAAATCTGACATTAAAAATGATGACAATGGCTAATTTTCACTGAGTGAAAACTTTTTTACTCCTCAGCCTTCTTCCTGAAAGGTTCTCCTTCTGACCCTAACTGAAACCTGTCCCTGAAACCTTCTCATTTGGAGACTGCTGCTTCTCTTCTATATTTCCTATAAATGGAGAATATTACTCCTTGCTTCTCCTGAACCTTTTCTCTTCTGCCTTCAAAACCTGAATACATTTTAATTTCTTGCCATCAGACTTTATTATTCACTATTCTACCTTGTTCATGTCATCTACTGACTCTCAACTTTCTCATTCTTCAATTGAACACTTTATAACTTTGCTATCTTCCACTTAATTGCTCTTGGTGACATCAACAATCAATGGATGACTCATCTAACACCATGACCTTCCAGGTCTTTGGCCTCCTCCTCATAAGCATATCCAACATACACCATTCTATTTTTCTACTCCATGGTCACACCCTTGCTATGAGCACCAAAAACTGCATCATCTCTAAAATCTTGATGTTAAGCATCCCAACACTTGACCACACCCCCTACCCTTCCAGTTCATCTATACCAGTAATTCACCTACCTCATTAATACCTACCACCTGTTAATTTTACAACTTTTCTCATGATCTATCATCTGTATTATATCTTCATTTCTCTTTTTGCTAAGCTTAGATTCCAAGGTTCAATATTAAATGCCCACATAAACATAACCTTAACTCCCTTACTTGTCAATTCCTTAGTATAGTTTCCTGGAAACCTCATCCCTCATTAGAGTCAACTAATCACCTCTCTTATGCTTTTACCCCAAATACTGAACCTTGCTGTAGAGAAAAACATTGGGGATCATTTTAAATTCTTGACCACAAATCTCAAATGGATCCTCAACATAGGCCAGTCTTATAAGAACTCTTGCTATGTAAGATTTTAATACTTTGAAATTTCTTGAGATTTGTGATAGTTCATTTGCTATGGTCAATTTTAATAATTATTCTATGTTTGCTTAAAAAAGAAAGTATATTTTGCAGTTGTTGAGAACCATGTCGTAGCGTATGTCCATTAGTCAAGCTTGCTAAGAAGGTTACTTAAACCTTTATCTTCACTGATTGTGGATTTGTCTATTCCTGTTTTATCAATTTCTATCTTATACATTTTGAGGGCAGGTTATTAGGTGCATACAAATGTGGAAATGTTACATTGTTCTGATGAATTTAACCTCTTATGATGAAAGACCTTCTTTACCTCTATCTAGCATTGTAAGACTTCTGCTGAAAGTATATTTTGTCTGATTTTCCTATAGCTACAATAGTTTTTTTCTGATAATACTTATATATCTTTCTTTATTATTTTAAACTTTCCTGCATTGATGTTTTAATTGAGTTCCTTGTAAGCATCAAATAGAATTTTATCTTTTAAGTGATTCCTTTAAACCATTAACATATAATATAGTCAATATAGTTAGGTTTAAAATTACCTTTATTGTGGTCTACCTTTTGTTCTGTTTCGTTTTCTTTCCTGACTTTTTTTGGACTTTTTTTTTCATTCTAGCTTTTTCATCTCAATTTGTTTAGAAAGTGTTTATATAACTTTTGAAGATCACCCTTGAAATCACAACATGATTTTTTGTACTAGTTTTGGTTGCTATAATAGATACCACAGACTGGGTGGCTTAAACAACAAACATTTATTTCTTACAGTTCTGGAAGCTGAGAAGTCCAAGATCTGCTGGCAGATCTGGTGTCTTGGTGAGGGCCTGCCTCCTGGTTTCCATCTTCCTGTATCCTCACTTGGCCTAGAAAGCCACTCACAAGAACACTAATCCCCACCATAGGGCCTCTACTCTCACCTAAACCTAATTACCTCCCAAAGGCCCACTTCCTAATACCATCCATTGGGGGTTAGGGTTTCAATATGAATTTGGGGGGAACACAAACATGCAGTCCATAACAAATCTTATCAAATCTCTAATTTTAATCAATACCTTTATCTTTCTTGCACAGAATGCAAAGACCTTAGAATATTAATTCCATTTACTAGGACACTCTCTATCCCTCAACTTATAGACTATATGTATTTTAATCCTGAGTATCTTTAAATCCATAAAGAAATTGGTTCTTGTTTTTTTGTTTTTTTGTTTTTAATTTTAAGAGACAGGGCTATCTCTGTCACTCAGGCTGGAGTTCAGTGGTGGGGTCATAGCTCATTGCAGCCTTGAATTCCTAGGCTCAAGCAATCCTCCTGCCTCAGCCTCCCCAATAGCTAGGACTACAGGCATATGTCACTGCACCTGGCTAATTTTTTTATTTTTATTTTTTGTAGAGATGGGGTCTCACCATGTTGCCCAGGCTGGTCTCAAAACTCCTGGTTTTAAGCAATCCTCTGTCTCGGCCTCCCAAAGTGCTGGGATTAAAAGCATGAGCCACTGCACCCAGCCTGTTATTGTACATATTGCGTACACATCCCACATCTATCTCTCTTTTTATTCTTCATTCTTTCCTGTATCTCACTTTCCATCTGGGGTCATTTTTCCTTTTCCCTAAAGTCCTTTTGCCTTTACTTCCTTCAGAATTTCATTTAATAAAGGTCTGCTTTATTTTACCTTCATTCTTGGAGGTTGGTTGTTATTTTTAGTTTAGTACACTGAAAACATCATTCTAGTATTTTTTGGCTTCCACTTTTTCCTCTGATTACTTGTGGGATTTTATCTTTGGTTTCTGCAGTTTCCCTGTGATGTGTCTGGATGTAAGGATTTCTATTTACTTATTCTTACTGTTTGGTATTCATGCCCTTGTATAGTAGTCTCAATGCAGTTCTTATACTGGGGAAATGATGGCATGTGGCCAGGGCATAAAAGACACTGAAGTTTCTGCCTTCCTCTCTCAAATCAATCACTCTGGAGAGGTCCATGTGGAAGTAGATGGTCATCTAGGAACTGAGGCCAACAGCCAGCGCTGAAATGCCAGCCATGCAAGTGGGATGCCTTGTAAGCAGAACCTCCAGCCTCAGTAAAGCCTTCTGACGAATGCAGCCCTCGTCAGTATTTTGACTGCAACCTCATTAGAGACTCCAAGCCAGAACAGCCCAGCTAAAGACACTCCTCAATTCCTTCCACAGGAATTTTGAGATGTTTATTGCTGTTTTAAGCTGCTAAGTTTTGGGGTGATTTGTTTTTATATCAATAGATGTCTAATGGAATCCTGTCTGGATTTATTGGGCTTCCTGATTCTGTAGATCAATGTCTTTCAACAGTTCAGGGAACTTAGCCTTTACTTCTTCTCTTCCTCCTCCTTTCCTTCTTGGATTCCAACTAAACACTTATTAGACTTTGCCACTGTATCTTCAACATCTCTCTTATATTTTCTATCTTTTTATCTTGTTTACAGTCCAGATAGTTTCCCCTGACCTATCTTCAGCTCACTAATCCAGTCTATTCTGCTAATTCTCATAACTCGTATTTTTTGTGATTTTCATTTCTGCTGTCTGTCTACTAGCTCTTACGCATGCTGTCTTGTCTCCTTGTATACCCAGTTAACACTGTATGTTGAACATTGTTTTTAAGGTTATCTGTAGAAAGCTGATGGCTAAAGTGATGGTATATTCTCCAGAGAGGATTTTGTTAGCTGTTGCCAGGTGCCTACAGACCAAGTTTGGGAAGACCTTACTCAAAATTCAAGATCTGAATTTCCCTGGAACATCAAATGATGGGAAATCAGTTTCAAGTCCATATAAAAACAGGTTTATTTCCACTTTACTCCTACTCTAAGAGCCTGGACCTTTGGAGGTCCAGCTCAAAGTGGGACCCTTTGCAGGCTCCCACCTCTGACTTGTAAACCTACTATAATTTGGATATTTAGACCTTCAAACTTTGTATTGAAATTTGATCCCCAATGTTGGATGTAGGGTCCAGTGGGAGGTATTTGGATCATGCGGGTGAATCCCTCATGGATAGATTAATGCCCTGGAAAGGAGGAAAGGACTTATAAGTTCTCACTTGGTTGGTTCCCAAAAAAGCTGGTTGTTTAAAAGAGCCTGGCACCTCCCTGCCCCCTCAATCTTGCTTCCAAGCCAGCTGCCTTTACCCTTCGATCACAAAGGGAAGCGGTCTGAGGCTCTCACCAGATGCAAGCACCATACTTCTTGTGAGCCAAATACATCTCTTTTCTTTGTAAATCAACCAGCCTCAGGTATTCCTTTATAGCAACACAAAGGGACTAAGATAGTAAATGATATCCTTCCCCCAGAATGACAGTTTCACAAATGCTTCTTCAACACTGTCAGGGAAAAAGCAGCTTTGAGTGGTGGGACCTTCTTACCTGGTTCTTGTTTTCTCCCAGATCTCAGCCCAAGAATCTTCAGTACCATTTAAATAATTTGATGCTTTTAAGTAGATATTTTTGGGGGAGCTATCTCCCATAATTTACTGAATAGTCTTCTCAATCACAAATGAGATAAAGAAGAAAGTGAAATTATTTTTTCAGCTATTCTCATTTTCCTAGTTAAAAAAAAAAACAGCCTCATCCTTTATCTGAGTCTGTAAGTGTATCTTTCTACGATTTCTCTTTCTCTTTTTTCTGGCACACCTATACTAGGGTCCTTAAGTGCAGGAAGAGAAAACGTTCCTGGGAGAAATACCTAATGTGTTGTCTCTTTAACATATTAAATCAAGTATATTTTAAAAGAAAAATTTCACCCAGCTGATCAATTTTTTAAACATATATACAACACCCAGCTTCTTTATTTGTCCAAATTGCCCAGGCCACTATTACAGGAGAGTTACTTTCAATTTTAAAGAAAAATAAAAACCTCAGGACCAACCTCCACCCCTTATGCAAAGGAGAATGTCAAGCCTAGAGGCTGAGTCATGTAACTCCTCCTTCCAAATGAATTGCTGTTACCAACATTATGCACCGGCCAGATCCTCACAGAAAGGTAACTGCAAGGACTACCCCACCAATCATTCAGAAGGAAAATCCTTGCTGGCCTCCCATAAGCAAGGACATGCAATTTGTAACTGTGGGTCTGCAAGCTAAACCTAGCACCTAAACTAAAATCTATTTCATTCCACACTAATAATGAATTACAAGTTTATCTTCCCAGGTGCAGAACAGAGATAAGATCAAATATTCTTCCACCTACCCAAGGACATCTACATAATTGATGCTCCTTTCACTCCCTGTTCTCTTCTAGCAATTGCTTTATCTTATATAAAATGTAAGTTTTCCTGGCCTCATATGAATTTAACCATTTTGCATCACTGCCCATTCCCATGCTCCCTTTTCTTTCTGTATGCCCTATTCCTCCCCCCCCCCCCTCAAATTCCCCTTTGGAAAAATGCCACAGACTTATCTGTGGTTTTTCCAGGCTTGTCCCTCGAACTTTGGCTTGATAAACCTCCACTGACTAAGATCTTTTCCTCAGTCACTTATTTTGGGTTGTCACAGTTACAGTAGATGAAGGATCTATTTGTAATAAAGCTTAATCCTTATACTTGAATGTAACTGGAACTATCAAAAGTTAAATAACTTGAGGGTAAAGATTATACTCACACCATTGGATTTAATATATTCATATTTTCATCATTCTATTTTTTCAATTTTGTAAACATACATACAACATAAAATTTACTCTCTTAACCATTTTTAAGTGTACAGTGTAGCATCCTTAAATGCATTCATACTGTTGCACAATCATTGCCACTATTCATCTCCAAAATGCTTTTCATCTTGCAAAACTGAAACTATGTCCCCATTAGACAATAACTCCCCATTTCCCTCCCAACCACCATTCCACTTTCTGTCTCTATAATTTTGACTGCTGTAAGTACCTCATATAAGTAGAATCATAAAATTATTTGTCTTTTTGTGTCGAGCTTATTTCACCTAGCATGTCTTCAAGCTTTATCTATATTGTACCATGTGTCAGAATTTCCTTCCTTTTTAAGGCTGAATATATTCTATTGCATGCATATACTACATTTTGTGTACCCATTCATCCATCAATGAACATCAATCTAGTTTTTTAATAAAGTTTTTTTAACATGAATAAAATCTTGATTTTAATCTTAAATGTTTATTAAAGAAATCATGTGTTTCCCTCAAATTAAACAAATCCTTTTAGAAATTATAAAAACAATTCCTGAAACTTTAAAAAAAATGTACACCACTGAAACAGTGAAGAATTATTTTAAGGTCTAGAAAAATATTAAGACAATGCATGGGCCAGGTGCTGTAGCTCACACCTGTAATCCTAGCACTCTGGGAGGCTAAGGTGGGAGGGTCACTTGAACTCAGGAGTTTGAAACCAGCCTGAGCAAGAGTCAGACCCTGTCTCTACCACAAATAGAAAAAATTTGCCAGGCGTGGTGGCAAGACAAGTCCCAGCTACTTGGGAGGCTGAGTAGGAGTTTGAGGTTGCAGTGAGCTATGATGATGCCACTGCATGCCAGCCTGGGTGGCAGAGTGAGATCCTGTCTAAAAAACACAAAAAATAATGTGTGTAAAGCACCTAGAACACTGTCCAGCACATAAGTAAATAGCACTTATTATAATTATTAGATGCAGACAAGTATGTATAATTTAAAACATAGAAAATATTATATTGCTCTCATGAATATATAAACATACACAACAATAAATATATAAAATTATAAATGGGAACAATAATCATGAAATTCATGATTGTGATAACTACTTCTGAGGAAGTAGAGGAAGGGAATCATAACCATATTTTTCAACTCTTTAAAAAATGTGAAGCAAATGTCTTGTGTTAAAATTTGATAAAGGGATGACATGACTGCATACATGGAAAATCCCAAGGAATCTATAAAAAATGCCTAGAACTAATGAGTTCAGCAAGGTTGAAGGATATAAGGCAAACTTACAAAATCAATTGTATTTCTATATACTAGCAATGGACACTGAAATTGAAAATATTATAATTACTCAAAAATATCAAAATACTTTAGATGTAAATTTATTTATTTATTTATTTATTTCAGATGAGGTCTTGCTCTGTTGCCTAGGTTGCAGTGCAGTGGCACGATCATAGCTCACTGCAGCCTTGAACTCCTAGGATAAAGCAATCTTCTAGCCTTAGTCTCTTGAGTAGCTGGGACTACAAGCACACACCACCACAACTGGTTGAATTTTTTTTCATTTTTTTAAAGACAGGGGCCTGCTATGTTGCCAAGGCTGGTCTTGAATTCCTGTCCTCAAGTGATCCTCCTGTCTCAGCCTCTGGAGTAGCTGGGATTAGAGACGGAAGCCACCGCGCCCAGCCTTAGATGTAAATCAAAACAAACATGTACAGGACTTTTATACTGAAAACTATGTAATGCAGATAAAAGAAATCAAAGATCTAAATAAATGAAGAGATATACCACGTTCATATTAGAAGACTCAACATAGTAAAAAAAGACTCAACATAGTAAAGACGTCAATTCTCTCCAAATTCACATAAAGGTTTAACAAAATGCCTATCAAAACTCTAGCAAGAGTTTCTGTAGATATATAGATGAGATTATTCCAAAATCAACATGAAAAGGTAGAGGCACTAGAATAGTTAAAAGAACTCTGAAAAGAATAATAATGTGGGAGCAATCAGCCTTATCATATAGCTACCATCATCAGGGCTGTGTGTTATTGGTAGAGTAGACACATAAATCAGTGGAACAGAAGGGAGAACCTGGAAAAAGATCCACACAAGCATGCCCAACTGATTTTTGACAAAAATGTAAAAGCATTTCAATGAATGCAGAATAGCTTTTCAGCAAATGGAGCTCAACTAATCAGACACACATATATTAAAAACAAAACAAAAACACTTCAATCCAAGTCTCAAAAAAATTAAAATGGATTATAGATTTAAATGGAAAATATAAAATCATAAAAACTTTTAGAAAAGTCATAGGAGAAAATCTTCAGGATCTAGGGCAAGGCAAAGAACTCTTAGACTTACACCTATGTATGATACATAAAATGAAAAAATTGGTAAAATGGATTTCATCAAAATTTAAAACTTTTGCTCTGTGAAGGACCCTAAGAGTGTGAAAAGACAAGCTACAGAGAAGAAGAAAATACTTGCAAACCACATAGCTGACAAAGGGCTACTACCTATAATATATAAAGAACTCTCAAAATTCAACAATAAAGGCCGGGCGCTGTGGCTCACGCCTGTAATCCTAGCTCTTGGGAGGCCGAGGCGGGCGGATTGCTCAAGGTCAGGAGTTCAAAACCAGCCTGAGCAAGAGCGAGACCCCGTCTCTACTATAAACAGAAAGAAATTAATTGGCCAACTGATATATATATAAAAAAAAAATTAGCCGGGCATGGTGGCACATGCCTGTAGTCCCAGCTACTCGGGAGGCTGAGGCAGAAGGATCGCTTGAGCCCAGGAGTTTGAGGTTGCTGTGAGCTAGGCTGACGCCACGGCACTCACTCTAGCCTGGACAACAAAAGTGAGACTCTGTCTCAAAAAAAAAAAAAAAAAAAAAAAAATTCAACAATAAAATACTAAAAAACGCAATCAGAAAATAGAAGATATGAAAAGACATTTTTCTGAAGAAAGTGTAACGATGAAAAATAAGTACATAAAAAGATGTCCAGCCATCACGGTGGCTCATGCCTGTAATCCTAGCACTCTGGGAAGCTGAGGTGGAAGGATCGCTCAAGGTCAGGAGTTCGAAGCCAGCCTGAGCAAGAGTGAGACCCCGTCTCTACTAAAAATAGAAACAAATTAATTGGCCAACTAAAAATATAGAAAAAATTAGCCGGGCATGGTGGTGTGCGCCTGTAGTCCCAGCTACTCAGGAGGCTGAGGCAGAAGGATTGCTTAAGCCCAGAAGTTTGAGGTTGCTGTGAGCTAGGCTGACACCACGGCACTCTAGCCCGGGCAACAGAGTGAAACTCTGTCTAAAAAAAAAAAAAGATGTTCAGTATCATTAGCCATTAGGGAAATGCAAATTAAAACTATAATGAGATATCACCATGCATCTATCAGAATAGCTAAAATAAAAAAAATAGTGACAACACTAAATGCTGAGGAGGATTCAGAGAAACTGGATCACTCATACATTGCTAGCGGGAATGTAAAATAATACAGCTACTCTGGAAAACAGTTTGGCAATTGCTTAAAAAACTAAAAATGCAGTAACTACCAAGCAACCCAGCAACTGCATTCTTGGGCATTTACCCCAAGAAATGAAGGCTTATGTTCACACAAAAATCTTTATTCGTGATACCCCAAAACTGGAAACAACCTAGATGTCTTTCAGTGGGTGAACAGTTAAGCAAGCTGTCCTACAACCACATCAGGGAATACTCAGTGATAAAAAAGAATGAACTATTGACACATGCAACAATTTGGATAAATCTTAAGGGAATTATGCTAAATGAAAAATATCAATCCCCAAAGGTGAGTGATTCAATTTATATAACATTCTTGAAACCACAATTTTATTTTTTTTTTTTGAGACAGACTCTCCCTCTGTTGCCCTAGCTGGAGTGCGGTGGCGCCAGCCTAGCTCACAGCAACCTCAAACTCCTAGGCTCAAGTGATCCTCCTGCCTCAGCCTCCTGAGTAGCTGGGACTACAGGCATGCGCCACCATGCCAAGCTAATTTTTTGTGTATATATATATATATATATATATATATATATATATATATATATATATATTTTTTTTTTTTTAGACTGAATGGGTCTGTGGAATGTATATATTTTTAGTTGGCCAATTAATTTGTTTCCATTTTTAGTAGCGATGGGGGGTCTGGCTCTCTTGCTCAGGCTGGTTTTGAACTCCTGAACTCAAGCGATCTGTCTGCCTTGGCCTCTCAGAGTGCTAGGATTACAGGTGTGAGTCACCGCACCGGGCCAACACCACAAAATTATTGAAATGGGGGACACATTAGTGAATGCAAAAGAGAAAGGAGGGGGCAGGAGGGAAGTGAGTATGGCTATGAAAGGGCAAGGCGAAGGGATCCTTGGGGAGATGGAAATGTTCTGCATATTGACTGTATCCATGTCAGCATGCTGGTTGTGACCATATACTATAGTTCTACAAGTTTTTACCAGTTTGGGTAAAGAAATTCTTTGTGCTATTTTTTACAAGTGTGCACACACAAACTTATCTCAAAATAAAAAGTTAAAAAAATTTTTTGCTAAAACTGTGTGATAGGTTTACACATGTTCATATATCCTTGCCAATATGCTTAAAATGTTTCAGAATAATTTTAAAATTATTTGGGCACAAACATCTGATAGTTTACTTTTTTGTTATTCTGCATGTTAGAGATCCTTACTGTTTTTTGTTGTTTTAAACTTTTTAAAAACATTTTTCAGGTTACTTAAGTCATAAAATAATGTTTAGTGTGAAAATTAATGATTTAAAATTTGTATCAGTTGTTAAGATTCAACAGTAAGCTTACTAAATCTTAATTAAAAATACATTATATTCTATGGTAAATATCATAATACATTGTATTCTATGGTAAATATTATAATACATTGTATTTTATGGCAGATTGTTTCCAAGTATTTTCTGCCTTTACTCTAAGAGGATAACACATCCCTATATGGTTTACAATCCTTCTGGTATATTTTTCTCCTACTGATGTTAGTTTTGGCCACATTACTTTGGTGAGCAGAAGTGACTGATAAATGCTACCTCTGAGTGTTAACTTTAAAAGACATCACAAGGTTTAGCCATTTCATTTTCTTATGCCAAGATACTGAGATGTCCCAGATAAGGGTCCCAGGATAAAAGAAAAAATGGAACAGAGTCAGAGCCAACCCATACAGGATATATATTACAAGTGAGGAATAAACCTTTGTTTTGATAAGTCGCTGAGATCTGGGAACTGTTTGTTTCTATAGCATAACCTAGTGAAAGCTGACTATGGACTTAAAAATCTCAATATATTCCCCTTTTCTTCCTACTGGAAATAAATGACTCTGAAGTTTTACTGAAGCTTCAAACACAACAGAGAAGCTGTATTTGCATAACTGACTTCAACATGATAATGGTTTCAACTTAAAATTCTGATTATGAACTCCTAATACTTACTTATAAATTATATACCTGTGCTACTATATTAATATATCGTATAATGGCAAAACACAGAAATAGAAAATCATAAAGTATTACATAAAAATAAAATAGAGTATATGGCATTTAAAATATTTATTAACAGTAAAAATCCTTTTTTGCTCTGGCTTATTTTTCAGTGTGAGCAATGTGAATGCATAATTCTTTCTATTTTGTTTTGTTTTGAGACAGGATATCACTCTTTTGCCCAGGCTATAGTATAGTGGCATCATCACAGCTCACTGCAACCTCAAACTCCTAGACCCAAGCAATCCTCCTGCCTTAGCCTCCCAAGTAGCTGGGACTATAGGGGTATGCTACCATGCCTGGCTAACTTTTTTGTTTTTTGTAGAGATGGGGTCTTGCTCTTGCTCAGGCTGGTCTCAAACTCCCGACCTCAAGCAATCCTCCTGCCTCAGCCTCCAAAGTGCTAGGATTATAGGCATGAGCCACTGCACCTGGCCAATTTTAATTAAAAAAAAAATAATATAACACTTTGGATTCAGCTATTCAAATCAGACTCCTATATTTTGATTACTAGGTTTAATAGCCATTACAGTTGAAGATGATGATTTATAAAGATACAAAGATACAAATGGAAGAACCCAATCTTAGGCTGTACTTACTAAATCATGATAATATTAATTTCAGTCACCAACTCTAAAAAAAAATTATGTAACATTATTTGCTTTAATATAGTTTCTCCATCTATGATCATGGCCAGTGGTGCAGTAGTACAGTCAGTACAACAGTAGGAAAATGTTCTTCAGTTCTCTGGTAACTCTCATTCAGATTCCCTTATATGTCTTCTTTTATGTGTTATTGATTTTTTTATTTTATTTTTTTTGAGACAGTCTCTCCCTCTGTTGCACCAGTTAGAGTACAGTGGCTTCACCTTAGCTCATTGCAACCTCCAACTCCTGGGCTCAAGTGATCCTTCTGTCTCAGCCTCCTGAGTAGTTGGGACTACAAGCATGTGACACTATGCTCAGCGCATGGTTTTTCCATTTGTAGTAGAGATGGGGTCTTGCTCTTGCTCAGGCTGGTCTTGAACTCCTGACCTCAAGCGATCCTGCCACCTCAGCCTCCCAGAGTGCTAGTATTATAGGCATGAGCCACCACACCTGGCCATGTTATTGATTTTTTAAATCCAATCCTCCCACTTTTTAAAATTTAAAACTTCTCAGAAAATTTTAAGAAGAATGTTAACATTTTGCCCTATTTGCTCTTTGTCTCTCTACATATATACACTTTTTTTTCTTTTGCTGAATCATTTGTAGGTAAATTTTTTCTTTCTTTTTTTGAGACAGAGTCTCACTTTGTTGCCCAGGCTAGAGTGAGTGCCGTGGTGTCAGCCTAGCTCACAGCACCCTCAAACTCCTGGGCTCAAGCAATCCTGCGCCATCATGCCTGGCTAATTTTTTCTCTATATATTAGTTGGCCAATTAATTTCTTTCTATTTATAGTAGAGATGGGGTCTCACTCTTGCTCAGGCTGGTTTCGAACTCCTGACCTTGAGCAATCCGCCCGCCTCGGCCTCCCAGAGAGCTAGGATTATAGGCGTGAGCCATGGCGCCTGGCCAAATTTTTTTAAACAAAGAAAAAGTAAGTCTCGGGTTTCTATACTCCAATAAGTAACAATATCTAGCTAGAATTTGATATCATTTTTATTTCATATTTGTTTATCATCTGTTTATAATAAATATAGATTTTCTATTTAACAATATACAATTTTCCTTTAGAATTTATGTTAAAAATTAATCAATTAAAAATATTAATAATTCATGGCAAAAATCGTGAAGGTGATACTTAAATGACTGAAGTTTGGAAAACGCTGATAGTTAAGAACTCAGGATCTGAAATATAAAATAGGTTTGGTTTAAACCTTTGCTCTGAAGTAAGTTGAGTGACCTTGAATAGTAACTCTGACTGCAGTTTCAGAGAAAATGGGAATAAAAATATCACCACTAGCCTGAGCACATGGCGAGACCCCATCTCTACAAAAATTTTTTAAAAATTAGCTGGGCATGGTGGTGCATGTCTGTAGTCTGAGCTACTCAGGAGGCTGAGGCAGGAGGATCACTGGGGCCCAGGAGTTTGAAGCTGCAGTGAGCTATTATGACGCCACTGCACTCTAGCCTGGACAACAGAGTGAGACTCTGTCTTAAAAAATGAATAAATAAACAAATTAAATAAATAAATAACCTATCTCCTAGAGGTGTTATGAGGACTGAATGATATAGTACACATGATGAATATAGCACATGTAAACAACAAACAGTGGTTATAACTATTATATTATTATTATTACTGATTATTAAAGAAAGAATGTTTCCTTACCTATAAAATGGGAATAAAAATACTACCTATCTCACAGAGTTATTATGAGGACTGAATGACATTATGCACAGCACATGTAAACAACGAATGGTGGTTATTACTGTTATTCAGGCAAGAATGTTTGACCATAGAGGAAGACTACAGGGGGAAAAAAAAAGGAAAGAAAGGAAAGAAAAGAAAAAAAAGAAAAGATTAGATTCAGCCAGAAATGGAGGCTGTGAGCCAATGAAAGCATGGAAACATGAAGAGTCGGATGAATATTAAAGATAGAATATGAAATAATATAATGCCACCTGAAAGATCATTCCTGATAATATTATTAATGTAAGAAATAAAAATGTTTTGCCACTTCCTGCAAGTTCACTGTGTGCCGGGTACAATGCTAATATATGGTGATTTATATAATCCTTTCATTCAACCAGACTGGCAAGGTATTATTACATTCCCCATTTTACAAGTAAGTGACAAAGCTAAGATGTGATCTTAGGTCTCTATGACACCAAAACCCATACTTTTTTCTTCAAAGTTTTCTACTGCCTCTGTGGCTTCTTTTCAATTTCCTTTGTTTTTACTCTCTTATGATGCTGAAATCCTGAAGGCTCTATTTGGGACTACTTTTCTGTATCTATAGTCTTCTTGGATGTTCCAATTAACCTCTATAGTATCAATTACCTTATATATGCTGATGATTCCCAAATTTATATTTTCAACCCAGAGTGAAAAATCTTGAGCTCCAGGTAAGCTTAGGAATGTTTCATGAGTTCTTCAAAGTCACTATGTACCACCAATCTCCTCCAGTGTTTCTTTTGTTAATGAATAGCACTACCAGTTAGTTGCTCATGCAGAAAACAGGGAGTCAATTTAATACCATTTTCAACATTCAATCACTCGGCAAGCCCTACTGATCTTATTTCCTAAATAGTTCTCAAAAACATCCATCTTTCTATTCATCTGCCACCACTCTAATTTAAGTCAACATCTCACCTGCTCTCCTATATCAGTCTTTTAATGATTCTCCCTGGATCTGCTCAAGCTTTCCTTTCTCACTTCAATTATTTTCCCAAAGATGTCAGAATGACCTTTTTGTTTGTTTGTTTTTAGAGACAATGCCTTCCTCTGTTGACCAGGATGGAGTGCAGTGGCACAATCATTGCACACTGTAACCTCAAACTCCTGAGCCCAAGCGATCCTCCTGCCTCAGGCTCCCAAGTAGCTGATTCTATATGCACATGCCCCCATAACTAATTTTAAATTTTTTAGAGAGACAGGGTCTTGCTATGCTGTTCAGGCTGGTCTCAAACTCCTGGGCTCAAGTGATTTTCCCACCTTGGCCTCCCAAAGTGCTGGGATTACAGGTGTGAGCCACTGTGCCCAGCCCAGAATAATCTTTTTGAAATACAAATATGATCATATACTCTACTGCTTTAAAATATACATTGGCTTCCTAATGCTCTTGAGAGAGAATTCAATGTAAAATATGGTTAAGGGCACACGTACTGAAGACTTAGGTTCAAATCCTAGCTTACTGTGATCTGCGAGTATCCTCACAAAGCTCCCATTTCCTCACTAGGAAAACAGAGATGCCAGCTCTTTAAAAAGCTGTTGTGAGGATTAGATAATTCAATATAAAGAGTGCAAGTTGTTATTAGCTCTGAGCCTTCCTACTGATGGTATTATTCCCTGCATGAGAACAGTGCTACTTCTCACAATCCTACTTCATGGCATCAGGTCCCTGAATTTTCCTAGATATCATTCTAAAATTCTTCTAAACCTGAAGTCAGATAAAGAAGTCACTTAGCTGCTGAAATATTCATAGCTCAGTTGGGAGAGCAATAGATTGAAGTCACCAGATTTTCCTAAACTGATGTCTTGTTTTTTTTTAATGAAGTTTGAAAGAAGCCACTAAGAGACAGACCACACTTATTTCTAAATATAGCATTAAGCTCTTAGTATGTAGTTCTTAGTACGTAGACATATAACAACAAATAGTAACTTTGTGAAAAATCAACTAAAGAGGCAAGTACCTGCATAGCTATAGGTCCCTGGGACATTTGAGAGCTGTAATTCATTCCCATCATGCCTTGCATATTAGGTTGCATGACAGAGACCATGGGAAATCCTTGTTGCTGCATTGGCATCAGGCCTGCTGAAAAACATAAAGGCATTATTAAAGTCAACCTGTTTTAAAGTTTATTTTCTTAAAACCATAAGTACCTAAATGACTTGTTACTTGGAAGGCGGTACAATGTAGTAGAAAAAGCAAAGGCTCCTGATAGACCTGAGTATGAATTCCAACACCATTGTTTACTTAACTGTGTGATCTTAAGTTACAACATTTCATCTGAAAAATGAAGATAATGTCTCTTCTATAGAATTCTTATACATATTAAAAAAGTCAACAGTATGGCCTAATTGTGGTACTTGACCTTCAAGGGGGCCCCCAATGTTCTCTGCCTCCTGGTATTCATACCTTTGTATCACCCCCTTCTACGCTGAATAGGGCTAACCAGTATAACCAACAGGATATTGTAGAAATGACAGTGTGTAACTTCCAAGGCTAGTTTTTAAAAGACACTATAGTTTCCTCCTTGTTCTCCTGGATCACTTGCTCTGGGACAAGCCACTGCCACATCACGAGAAAACTCAAGAAGTCGTATGGAGAATCCATGTGGTGAGATACTGAGGACACCTACCAAAAGGCAGCATCAATTTGCCATCGATGTGAGTAAGCCTTCTTGGAAGCAGACCTCCCAGTTCCATGAAACCTTCAGATGACTGCAGCCCTCATGGGAGGCCTTCAGCAAGAACCACCCAGGAGAGTCACTCCCAGATTCCTGACCCGTAGACACATTGTAAAAATGATAAAATACTTACTCTTTAATGTTTTGGGGTAATTTGTTATGCAGCAGCAGATAACTAACAAAATAACAATTGAGAGTATGAACTCTGCAAGCCAACTAGAAATGCCACTTATGAACTTTATGGGACCTTGTGCAATCTGCTTAACTTCTTTCTGTGCCTTGGTTTCTCATCTGGATTAATACTTAACATGCTCAAAGAAATGTTATTCTTCTTCCCTTCCCTTACATAAACAGTTAATATAACATTTACCACAAAACAGCCATCAGCATGAAAAATATATAAGGCAACGGCAGGAAACTATTGTGAAAGTATGATTTATAGTGATTAGTGTCTGCCAAACTTTTCCAAGAGCAGAGGAGAGTGAATATATATCCTTTTGGGGATTTAATAAATATTAAATGCCTACTGTATCTTAGGCACAGTTCTATATGCCAGGTATACAGCAGTGAATAAAACAAAATCCCTACCACTGGTGAGCAAATTTCATTCTAATTTTGCATTTTATCACATTATTACATCCATGTTGATTCAACTAAAAGAAGCTTTTTATCAAGTTTTCAATTTAAAAGATTAAATGTCTGGGAAGTATACTATGTTTATCTTGTAGTTTTCATGTACCTTCTAGGTTATTTATATCTAGCTTAATTTCAGAAGCATGGATATCCACATTTGTAGTAACAGCTGTTAGAGGCAGATCATTCCTTCATTCATGCAATTACTTATTCAAATATTTGAGGGCCTACTCCATGCCAGGCACACAGGAGTGAACAAAACCAGGTCTTTGCCCTCATGGAACTTACATTATAATTAGGGGACATAGATAATTAAAAAATAACTACACATCAGGTGGTGATGACAGCTAGGGCAAAAAATAAAGCAGGGCAAGGGGAAATGGAGTGGTTGCTATTTTATATAGGACAGTCAGAAAAGGTTTCACCAACAGGGTGGCATTTTAGCAAGGACCTGAGGAAATAAAGGAGCAACCCAGGCAGATATTTGGGAAGAATATTCCAGACAAAAGAACACCAAATGCAAAGACTACAAGGTGTCACAGAGAATTAGACTACACGGATTGAATATAGCCACAGTTAAGATATATTTCCTCTTATTTCTTTGAACCTAAAATTTATTTTAATGTATTTTATTTTTGAATTGGTGACTCAGATATTTGGTACAACATTTAAAGGTACAAAAGTATACACAGTGAAAAATAAGTGTTCATCTCTCCCGTCTCCTGTTCAAATACGCATGATCTTGTGGACCACCTCTGCTGTCAGTTTCTTGTATATGCTTTCAGAAATGATCCGTGAATAATTTAAAGCCTTCAAATGATCAAAAAGTCCATTCTAACATACACTGTCCAAAAAAAAAAAAAATCTCCTAACCAATTCCAAATTCCAGAAGAAAAAATATCAGGCAACCTTTTGGGATTTATTCTTGTCTGCTTCCTTCACTCCATATGTAGATTTTTACTTGAACATTTACAAAAATGCAAAATTACAAGCCATAATAATGAACACATAACTTTGTAATACCTCCTAAACAACAGATCTCAAACCATTTGATCTCAATCTGGGACACAACTACTTATGGATAGTTTGAATAATGCATAAATGAAAACATAGTGAAAAGAATACAACTGACCCTTGGAAAAATTTACCTGAAACTCAACCTCCAACACTGATTATAAATGGAGACAAAGTCAGGATGAACCAATGACCACTTGCTGTTCAGTTGCTCTTTATCTTTTATCTCTACTGGTGATCTAGGAGTCTCTGTTTCTCTAGCAAGTCTACCATAACTGGTCAACACTGGCTTTGTGAGAAGGGCCAGTTTTCAGAGGCAGACTGGTGTGGGGGAAAGAGGAGGATGTCACAGGGGAGAAGAAGTGAGCAAAAAACAGCAAGAGAAGGGCAGATACATTCCTCTTTCAAAGTTGTGTCTCAGTTGCACAACAGCTAGGGTCAAGATTATATACCTTCACTACTGTTTCTTTGAATGTCCTTAAGGGACACAGCAGTGAACAAAACAGGTCTTTGCCCCAAGGAGTCCTATGGAGAATCCATGAATTGATACTGGTGGGTTCTAGTCTGAGACCAAGAGAGAAAAGGTATATCTAATAAAGAAACTCACAGGAATAAAACTAAGACTTAAATTCTTTATTTTTTAATTTAATTTTTTGAGACTTAAATACTTTAAGCTGAATCACAATGTGATCTCTTTTATGTGCATGTTTATAATAAGATAATATCATATAAAGAAAAAATAGCTGTAAAATAAAGAGGTTCATTTATTCATTCAACAAACATCTACAGAGAACCTATTATGTCAAATCAGCATGCTGGGTGCTAGAGATACTGATGGGCAAACGACTGGCATTGCCCTTGCCCAATGGCACTAATAATGTAGCAGAAAACTAGATAGAAGGAGAAAGACATCATTAAGAGAACTACAACTCATTTCACTTTCGTCACCTATTCTTTAAATACTCTTGTGAAAGTCCCCTTCATCTCTGAGGTTAAATAGCAACCTGCCAAAATAATGTCTATGTAAGTTTAGGAGAAATAAGGAATGATCCTTATTACTCCCCAGATTTTACAATTTTTGAGAAATTTTAAGAGTAGCTGCCATATAGATTTAAGACTGTAGGATAATTGTACTCTATTTAGCAGCAATAGAACTTAATTTCTATTTACCCATTTAATCCTCAAGTTCAGAAACATGACAGTGAAAAACAAAAGTTCAAAACTTAAGCTTTTACATACCTTGAGGGGGTCTTATTCCACCTGCAACAGGAAACATGAAGCTGAAAACAGAATAAAAATACATCATAATCTTCATTATGTACAAAGATTCCAAATAAAACATCTAACTTTTTCCATGGATGAAAGAATCGTAGATAGGGCCTGGTGTTGGTTCTGCAATATTGAATTGCCCAACATCAATACATACTGAACATCCATACGAGGAACAACAATCAACATGTAAGTGCAGAAGGAAAATTTTTCAAAGGGAAGCCAGAAGACCCTGAAACTAGTCCTGGTTCTGTCACTATGTGACCTCCTTGGATTTCAATTTCCCCATCCATAAAATGAACCATAAAATGAGAGGGCTGGATTAGATTCAATTCAGTGAACATTTATTGAGTGTCTACTATAGGAAAGGATTGAAATGACTCCCAATGTTGAAGACACAGATGGAGGCAAATAACTATATCACAGGATAAAAATGTCCTAACTGCTATAAGAAAGGTCCAAAATACTAATAGAGATGAGAATAAAAAGATTAATTTTAATGAATTATACCTTGGTTAGTTTTGTGGAGGTAGCTTTTGAGCTGAATCTTAAAGGAAAATAGAGGCACACTATATAGTCTGAGCAAAAACTCTGAGGCCAGAGATGCAGGGATACTCAGAGAAATGAATTTAGGTAAAATATTAGGTACATGATTAAAAAGTAGATTGTAGAGGACATTCAAACTGTTTAATTTTATTTTGAATATATAAAATTGTCAGAAGTTTTTTTGTTGTATGGTAACATACAACATAATTTTACCATGTTAAATATTTTTAAGTGTATAATTCAGTGGCATAACTAAGGACATTCATGATACTGAGCAACCATCACCACTATCCACTTCCAGAAGTTATCCATCATCGCAATCAGAAACTCTGTACCCATTATACAGTAAGTCCCCATAATTCCTCTCCCCAGCCCTTCGCAAACACTATTCTACTTTCAGTCTGTATGCATTTGGCTATTCTAGGTACCCTGTACTAATATAAATGGAATCATACAATACTTGCCCTTTTGCAGCTGGCTTTTTTCACTTAGGCAAACATTTTCAAGGTTCATCCATATTGTAGCATGTATTAAGATTTCATTCCTTTTTATGGCTGGATAATACTCCATTGTATGTATACACCACATTTTGTTTACCCATTGATCTCTTAATGGACACTTAGGCTGTCTCTACCTTTTGGCTTTTGTTAATAGCACTGCTAAGAACATTGGTACACAAATATATTTGAGTCCCTCTTTTGACACTTTTAGGCATATATCTAGGAGAATTACTAGTAATTCCATGTTTACTTTTTTAGAAACTGACAAACTGTTTTCCACAACGTCTGTACCATTTTACATTCCCACTGACAATGCACAATGGTTCCAATTTCTCTACACCCTTGCCAACACTTGTTATTTTCTGGGTTTTTTGATAGCCTCCTAATGGGTATGAAGTGGTATCTTATTGTGGCTTTTATTTGCATTTCTCTAATGCCAGAGGTTTCTAAGTAGGAGAGTGATATGATCAGAAATGTGCTTTAGGTGGTTACTCTGGTAACAGAGAATGGCAGAGAAGACTGGAAGTAAAAAGGTAACCCATACCTATTTTTTAAAGCCATATATGTTTATTTATATGTGTTAAAAAGTCCAGGATCACCCCAGCTGTTCACAGTGATCATGGGGGAGGAAAGAGGAAATGAATAGGAGACAGTGATATTTTCCTTCTAACTTTATATACTTTTATTTTTTTTACTGTAAAGTATTACTTCCAAAATTTAAAAAATAGGTAAAAGTCGAAAAGAAAAAAGGGGAAGTGAGAGTATACAGGTGAGCTCGACCTAATTCACCCTGCATGTGCCTTGGCCCTGGCTTCCGAGGGCTTCTAATCCCAGGGAAGAGGATTAGGACTGCCCAGTACTTATGGTTTTTCTACAGGGCACTGTATATTTAGAAGGCTTCCAGCAGCAATGACTCCCATGAAGGCTGTGAGGATTAAATGAGGTAATGTATTCAAGGCACTAGGAAAGTGGCTGGCTGGTAGTAAGCCCTCAAATACTAGTAGCTTTTAGTTCTTACTGTTATTACTTAAATGGATCCTGCAGCCCAGTCCAGCAGAGCCCCCTGTACTTCCAGATTCTTCTCATTGGCACAGATTTTAAGCATTCAGGGCATGTCAGGGCTGTAACTGCACTTAATTGCCACCAAAACCACAAAAATCTTAACAACATAGCTCTTGGGAGGCCGAGGCGGGCGGATTGCTCAAGGTCAGGAGTTCAAAACCAGCCTGAGCAAGAGCGAGACCCCGTCTCTACTATAAATAGAAAGAAATTAATTGGCCAACTGACATATATATAAAAAAAAAATTAGCCGGGCATGGTGGCGCATGCCTGTAGTCCCAGCTACCCGGGAGGCTGAGGCAGAAGGATCACTCGAGCCCAGGAGTTTGAGGTTGCTGTGAGCTAGGACGCCACGGCACTCACTCTAGCCTGGGCAACAAAGCGAGACTCTGTCTCAAAAAAAAAAAAAAAAAAAAAAAAAAATCTTAACAACAGATGACAAAGGTCATAACTAAAGTATCATAGTAGGGATGGAAAAGTAGACGTGAATGAAAGATAGGCAAAAGAAATAATCAATAGGACTTGGCGGCCGGGCGCAGTGGCTCATGCCTGTAATCCTAGCACTCTGGGAGGCCAAGGCAGGCAGATTGCTCGAGGTCAGGAGTTCGAAACCAGCCTGAGCAAGAGAGAGACCCTGTCTCTACTAAAAATAGAAAGAAATTAATGGACCAACTAAAAATATATATACAAAAAATTAGCCAGGCATGGTGGCGCATGCCTGTAGTCCCAGCTACTGGGGAGGCTGAGGCAGTAGGATCGCTTGAGCCCAGGAGATCGAGGTTGCTGTGAGCTAGGCTGACACCACGGCACTCACTCTAGCCTGGGCAACAGAGTGAGACTCTGTCTCAAGAAAAAAAAAAAAAAATAGGACTTGGCAACTGCCAGGATGGGGAACAGTAGTGAAAAAGCAGAAAGAGCTGAAGATGACACTGAGACACTGTGCCTGAGCAAATGCAAGGATGGTCATGCTGGTCACTGAAGGAAGACAGGAACCCAATGAGTAGCAGGGAGAAAAGCAGTAGGAATGTGTTCATGAGAAGCAATCTAGCACGCAATCAGAAAAGTAACTCAAACTCAGGAAAAAGATCTGGATAAATCTACTAGGTCCTTTTTAAATAAAAGTAAAAAAAAATTAATCTCTGTTTACAGATGAAATAGTCAAGGAACTGTGTACATCTAGTAAGAAGACCACTAAGAACAATCTTGGAGAACTGTTGCAGTGAAAACTGAGAAGGGAATGGGCACTGAGAACCAAGGGAGTGATTTATAACTCAGTTGTAACTGAGGAAGGACCAAATTTTGAGAAGTAGTTACCAGTGTCTAATGCTGTAGAAAAGCTGGTCAGAATGAGTATTAAGAAATAAATTATTGCTTTTGAAAATGGTGATCTTTGAGTAAGCAGTTTCAACAGAGGAAGAGACCTACAGGAAGAAAGAAAGATTTAGGAAACAAAAAATACACTCAGTGATTAATAAAACATGTTTTTGAGGAAATGAGATTAACACAGCAAGGTAGCAAAAGGTGTCTCCTTTGAAAAGGAAGTGGAACTCCCTTCTCTGAGGCTGGAAAGAAAAAGGGACAAATCAAGGAAGAAAACTTAGTGGGAAAAGACTCTTGTGGAGGAGTCAATGATCTGAACTGAAAGTTTCTAGATAGTCTTTAGAAAGTCTAGTGAAATCTAGGAATTGTATGCCAAATTTATGTGTTCTTGCATTTGAAACAGAATATGTTTGTTTCATGTTTCCTTGTTTCCCTGAAGGGCCTCCCCAAGTATGGAATTAAAGGAAAATCCTTAGTCCCTTAGGGGGAAGTTCTGGGCGCCTAGCTAGCCCTGAAAAGTGAATGGAAATGACAACGGTTCTCCAAGCAAGACAGAGTCACAAGGCCTCTTGGTTCCCTATGGAAACTAAAAGGTGTTGTGTTAGTCCATTTTGCACTGATAAAAAGGAACACCTGAAACTGGGTAATTTATAAAAAGAACTGGCTGATTTGGCTCACAGTTCTGCAGACTAGATGTAACAGTGGAAGAGAGTCTTAACTACCAGTAGCTCCATTTTGCTTTGAGCCCCTGTGTAATACCATGTTTCCCTGAAAATAAGACCTATTCATAAAATAAGCCCTAGCAGGATTTCTAAGCATTTGCACAATATAAGCCCTACTCCGAAAATAAGACCTAATGATGGGCATGGCTACTCAGTGCATCAGCACAACCCATGCAAGTCGTCACGGAGCGGTAAAGAAGACAAGCAGCCCTTCTCATCTGCCCCATCGTGACAGCCACTATCCCAAAGGTGACCGGAAAGGTGCGGGCAGCCCCACCACCAAGGTCGGCTCCCCCTGTCGGGTCCCGGCCATCCTGTGCGTGCTGCAAGCCAAGGCTTTGAGGGGAAAATAACACATTCCCTGAAAATAAGCCCTAGTGTGTCTTCTTGAGGAAAAATAAATATAAGACCCTGTCTTATTTTTGGGGAAACACAGTAGCCTTTGGGTTAAACGCTTCTGCTTAGCTCTGCATGTAGGCTAGAAGAAAGATGAGAACCATCCCTTTCCTAAAACTAACTCCCAGGGAGATAAGCAAAGTATACACAGAAGCAATGATACTATGTTAAAGATTTATAAATGGAACACACGTGTGACCTGACCTATGACCTCCAAAGTTAACTGACCAAGAGCGGTTTTACAACCTCCTCAGACCCTCACTGATACCTAGATGTCTGCAGTCCTCCATTACCTCTTGCAATGCTGCCCCCTGCCCAACTCCCAACATAAAAAGGAGCCTAAAGTTCAAACTAACTTAAGATGGTTCTTTGGGACATTAATCTGCCATCTTCTCAGTTTGCTGGCTCTCCAAATAATATTCGCTTTCCTTGCCCCAACACTTTGTTTCTCAAGTTTGTTCTGCAGTGAGTGGTACAAGCTTGGATTCAGTTATATATACAAGAAGCATGGTCCCAGAATCTGCTTCTGGTGAGGGCTTCAGGGAAGTAGAAGTAGAAGGTGAAGGCAGAGTAGGTGAGTCACATGGCAAAAGTAGGAGCAAGGGGGGGAGGTGTCACACTCCTTAAACAACCAGGTCTAGCATAAACTAATAGAGTGAGAACTCATTCATCACCACAGAGAGGGCACCAAGCCATTCATGAGGGATTCGCCCTCCCATGACCCAGGCCCCTCCCACCAGGGCCCACCTCCAGTACTGGGAATCAAATTTCAAAATGAGATTTGGAGGAGCCAAACATCCAAACCATATCAGATGGCTTCATAACTTGTGTTGAGTTGTTTTTCAGATGGAAAATGAGGATAACAGGGAACTGAGGAATTGAACTCTGATGGCCTAACAAGCTGTTTTTTTCCCTAAATCCCTCCCTTAAGGGCTAGGAATAGTCACACTCATCGTAATATTCCTCTCTGCTAATCCAAGAACCCCTGAGTCTACCAATGACCTGTAGGCCCCCACTTCAGGGCATCTTGCCTTTCCAGGTCAGGCCAATGTATCATATAGCTTCCATGTATTGATTTACAATTTTGCCTGCCTGAAATGTACCCCTGGCCTTTAAAAACCCTAGCTTGTATGCCATTGAGGAATTTGGGTCTTAAGCATTAGCTGCCTGTTCTCACTGCATGGCACCATACAACTGAAATGCCTCTTTCTCCTGCTGCAACTCTCGGCTTGAGTGTCTGGCTCAGCTGCCCCAAGTAAGCAGACCCTAGTTTGGTTCGATAACCTATTTTTTTCCATTACACCATCCCCACTCCCCAGGAAAAATGCTAAAAACCAAACTTTAGAGTCTAGCTCTAAAATGTTTTAATTTTCAAAGAATTTTGTAAGGTGGTTTAGAGAGTTCTAGTTGAACATCTGTTTGGTTGTGTGTATATATTACAGTCTTTAGAGGTTCTGGATCAGAGGCAAATTCTGCTGCTGACAAGCAGGCCTGCACTCAAAGACAGGCCTGAAGAGTGAACAGCTGTTCTGAACTGCACACAAGATGTAGTAGCTAAGTAATGTGTTAACTGGACAAAAGGTTTACATTACAAGTTGAAATCTGGTAGTACCTTGGAGATATTGTGGGTCTGGTTCCAGATCACCACAATAAAGTGAATATTACAGTAAAATGAGTCACATGAATGTTTTGGTTTCCTAGTGCACATAAATGTTTACACTACCTTGTAGTCTATTAGGCGTGCAACAGCATTATGTTTTAAAAAAGGTACATGCCTTAATTAAAAAATACTTTGTTGTTAACAAATGCTAATCATCACCTGAGCCTTCAGCATGTAGCATCCGTTTGCTAGTGGAGGGTCTTTTGCCTCCATGCTTATGGTTGCTGACTGATCAGGGTGGTAGTTGTGGCAATTTGTTAAAATAAGGCATCAATAAAGTTTGTCATGTAGATTGACTCTTTCACAAAAAGATTTCTCTGTAGCATGCAATGCAGTTTGATAACATCTTACGCATAGTAGAACTTCTTTCAAAACTAGAGTTAATCCTCTCAAATCCTGCCACTGCTTTACCAACTAAGTTTATGGAATATTCTAAATCCTTTGTTGTCATTTCAACAATGTTCACAGCATCTTCACCAGGAGGAGATTCCATCTCAAGAAACCACTTCCTTTGCTCATCCATAAGAAACAATTCCTCATCTGTTCAAGTTTTATCTTGAGATTGTAGCAATTCAGTCACATCTTCAAGCTCTACTGCTTAGTTCTCTTGCCATTTCCACCACATCTGCAATTACTTACTTCACTGAAGTCTTGAACCCTTCAAAGTCATCCATGAAGACTAGAAGCAACCTCTTCCAAACTCTCATTAATGTTAATATTTTGATATTATCCCATGAATCATGAATGTTCTTAATGGCATCTAGAATGGTGAATCCTTTCCAGAAGGTTTTCCCCATCTGGGGAATCACTATCCTATGGCAGCTAAAGCTTTATGAAATGTATTTCTTAAATAATAGAGTTCAAAGTGGAAATTACTGCTTGATCCATGGACTAAAGAATGGATATTGTGTTAGCAGGCATGAAAACAACATAACCTCTTTAAACATCTCCATCAGAGCTCTTGGCTGACAAAGTGCATTGTCAATGATCAGTAATATTTTGAAAGGAATCTTTTTTCCTGGGGTCTCAACAATCGATTTAAAATATTTAGTAAATCATGCTGTCAACAGATGTCCTATTATCCAGGCTTTGTTTTTCCATTTATAGAGCACAGACAGAGCAGACTTAGCATAATTCTTAAGGGTCCAAGGATTTTAGGAATGCTAAGTGACCGCAGGCTTCAACTTAAAGTCACCAGCTGCATTAGTCTCCCTAACAAGAGAGTCAGCCTGTCCTTTGAAGCTTTAAAGTCAAGCATTGAGTTCTCTCTAGCTGTGAAAGTCCTAGATGGCATCTTCTTGCAACAGAAGGCTATTTTTGTTTACATTGAAAATCTATTTTGTGAAGCCACCTTCATCAGTTATCTTAGCTAGATCTTATGGATAACTTGCTATAGCCTCTCCACCAGCACTTCCTGTTTCACCTTATACTTTTGTATCATAGAGACTGGTTCTTTCCTTAAACTTCATAAACCAACTTCTGCTAGCTTCCACCTTTTCTTCTACAGCTTCCTCACCACTCTCTTAGCCTTCAAAGAATTGAAGAATTATGATCTTGCTCTTAATTAGGCTTTGGCTTAAGGGAATGCTTGGCTTAGTTTGATCTTCTATTCAGATCATTAAAACTTTCTCCCTATCAGTAAAAAGACTGTTTCACTTTCTTATCATTCTTGTGTTCACTAGAATAGCACTTTTAATTTCCTTCAAGAACTTTTCCTTTGCATTCACAACTTGGCTGTTTGGTGCAAGAGGCCTAGCTTTTGGCCACTCTCAGTTTTCAACATGATTAATGACTAAGTTTAATGATTTCAGCTTTTGATTTGAAGTGAGAGATGTGTAATTCTTCCTTTCACTATAGCACTCAGAGGCCATTGTAGGGCTATTAATTGGCCTTATTTCAATATTGTTTTGTGACAGAATAGGGAGGCCCAAGGAGAGGGAGACAGATGGGGGAACAGCCAGTGGCAGAATGGTCAGAACACATAAAATACTTATCAATTAAGTTTGTGGTCTTACATGGGTGGGGTTCCTGGTACCCAAAATTAATTACAACATCAAAGATCACTAGTCAAAGATTATCATAACAGATAATAATGAAAAAGTTTGAAATATTGCAAGAACTACTCAAATGAGACAGAGACATGAAATAAGCACATGCTGCTGGAAAAATGGCACCGTGCTCAGTGCAAGATTGCCACAAATCATCAATTTATTAAAAAAGCAATGTTTGTGAAGCATGATAAAATGAGGTATGACTGTACTCAGTTTTTAAAAACATTATTTATATACTAAGCTGGACAAATTTAGGAGCAATGAATGCATTTAAGTAATCAACCAGTCAAGATTTTTAAAAATCAGCCTTAAAGATTTAACACATTAACTGCCACATGAGTTGTATTTAACTCACGCTAGTTTTGAGCCTGGGGCCTGGTGAAGCATATGTAACGCACATGTCTCTTCACTTTGGGAGCCAGGTGAACTATTTTTGAAGTTGCAGATTACTCATGCACAGAAAATAATTCCAAATTTTTCATTAAATTAGAAAAGATTGTTTTGTTTTATAAGTTTTTATTCTATTTTTGTAATAAAACACTGTGGCCCCAAGGAAAAAACAATTTTGTTTTTCAAATGTGGCAATGTGTTAACAGTATGGCTTTGTAAAAACTGGAAACTTGTGTTATATTTTCTTTTTTCCAGCTCTGCCATAAAATAACTGCGAAGTTCCGTGCAATCATCCTTAATCCCCTGGCCATGCAATCCCCTTAATACCCTGTCCTCTGTCAAATGAGGACACAGAACCAAGTTTGCCAAGGTCCCAACTAAGTAAACCACACAGACAAGAACACAGGGTATAAATGTACAAGTTACTTTGAAAACAAAACCAACAAAATAAAAAATCAACACTACAGACAAACATGATTTACTGTAGTAAAACTTTAGCAACCCAAACTGCTTAGTGACCTATGTACCATTCACGAGTCTCTAAAATATTCAGATAATACCAATCAACCTGCTTAAAGACTGGTTAGACAGGTAGCTAAGTCACTGGTAAGACAGCTGAAGCTTGGCAAAAAACTGGGTAGCAAGATGACCAACAATTTGATTTCAAAGGTAAAACCACTAAGTCTTGTATTACTGATGTTTCAGTATGAAAGCAGATCTATCTGTGAGCTCTACTTATCACATGCCTGTCTCATCCATGCCTCCTTCTCAGTTACTTTTGCTACTAACCTAGATTTGCTACTGGCCTTGGCTTCTCAGGCCCAGACTCCTATATAAAGACTTCTAATGGATCTTTCCACCTCCAGACTTCTAATTCATCTCAGGCAGCACAGGTGAGATGTATCGTCCTAAACAACCATTATTATACGGTCCTTTAGAAAGATGACTCCTAGAGTTAAAACCATGAATTTTCTTAGTTTGAACTCAAGGCCCTCTCTAGTTTTGGCACGACTTTCTTAGTTTTATATCACAAAATTCTTCTCCTTACTTAGTGCCACAATCTGGCACTGCAGGTATGTTGTTCCCGTAGTGTTCACTAGGCCTTCCCATTTCTATGACAATCTCTTGACTTCTTCCTCAGTTGCCTAGCTGAAATATCATTTTTTTGCCTTCAATATACCTGCAATCCACAAATATTTACAGAATGTTTTCTATATGCAAAAATGTCCTAAAAGCAGTGGAACATGAGGAAGCCCATAGAAGAGCAGGAAAATATGGACAAGCTGACAAATGATAATATCCCAGAAGGATGGGACCTCTTTGTTCTTCTTCACTTTGTACCAGTTACTTTGTGCATTCTCCTAGGATGGGGGCCATGTCTTGGATATCTTTTTAATTCATTATAGTGCATTAAGAACAGTACCTTACTTATATAGGCATTCAATAACTACCAGTTGCATGATTACAGACTAATACAGATCTTTCAACTTTTTCTTCTGCCTTACTTGATTAAAAAAATTATACATCTCATCTCTTGGGGAAATTTTTCCTTTATACAACTCTACCGTTTATTCTAAAGAAGCCCATTCATGATACCAATCAAACAGGCTAATGTTAAATCTGGAAAATGCCATTGCGTTTTGCTTAGTTTCTTGGAATAGGGAGAAGCATGCATGAAATATGGTTAGTTATAGTTCATGGATTTTCTCCATTTAAATGAGGGAATGGTCCACTCAACTTTCTGCACCTGAGGCCTTCCCCACACAAAAACATGTTTTTAAAAAGTAAACAAAAAAATTGGGCCTAGAATATCAAATTCTTTTCAAGTTTCTATTTTCCTAGAACTAGGTGCCATGATTAATCATATACTTGACCAAATTGATGCCACTCAGGAACATTTTAGAAACTGTTATCATGTATAGAAAAGAAACAGAGGAGAGATTACGTTTTTTTTCTTCTCCAGCTAGAAAATGACTTATACCAAATATTTATGGAAAACTCTAATGAAGCAGAACAAAAGAGAAAGTGAAAATTTTAAATCTAAAGTCAAAGATATACAGAGGAAATGGAAAATGGGGCTGCACAGAGGTGGTTTATTGAATGGCAACTGCTCTTATTTCCTAGCATATATATAAGCAAGCACTTGCAAGAGGTGATAACTTAAAAGATCTTACACTTCTGTAGTGTTCAAAACTAAAATTGCATATCAAAAAACTAACACTTCATTTTATGAAGATAATTTAGGACACTGAAAATAAAAGGCTAATTTTACCTCCAAATGTGTGTAGGCTAATAAAACAAAATCAGACTAGGTCACTTCTATAAAAAAGTGGTGTGAAAACTTTCTGGAATAAAATATTTCCTTAAATGATAATGAACTGGTCAAGTTGCAAGTGTACATCTCCCTTACCATTCAGGGTATAGGAACCACGGGCAGTTATTAGCTCAAATATGACAGAGGGCAAATTTGTTTAAGAGCTCAGTAAAAGTCTGGAAGCTTTATTCTAATATATGCGAAACTGCTGTTTAACAGTGGATTTTTTTTTTTGTTGCTTTAAAATGCCCTTTTAACAGGTCTCAAGAGTTACACCTACAAGCCAAGAGCTCTATCTCAAGGCAATTACTAATTCAAAGGCCTTCAGATTTTCCTGCTGTATGTCATGTGTTAACAAAATAATAAAGAGGAGGACTCTAAAAGGGGCAAACACAAATCCTACACACACATCTTGGAAACAGTTCCTCCAGGTTTGTGAGGGGATTTTTCAGAGCCTTCCCTGCAACATCTCTTGTGAAGCTCAGAAAGCCCTGGGAAAGGGGAACTTGGTCGCTTCAGATGCAGTCAGGACTACAAAAGAGGGGTCCGGGTTCCCCGTTTAGCCAGCCCCGCCGAGCGGACACTCCCCTGCTCCTTCTCCCCTCTCCGAGCCGGGGCTCGCGCCCGCTCCCCGTTGAACCCCAGGCAGCCGGTGCGCCGAGCCTGAAACACAGGCGTCGGGCGCCCAGGCTCCAGCTGCTCCCGGGAAGACGACCCTTCTCCCGCAGCCCAGTGCCAAGGAAGAGGGTCGGAGCTGGTGAAAACCGCCATAACTGCCAAGCACCCCTAGCCGCTGCGGAGACCAGCCCTGCGTCGGCGGTGGAGGTCAGGGGGTCCCACAGGGCTCCCACCCGGCTCTTCACGCTCACCTGCCTCCCCCGGCGGCCCCCGCGCCAGCTCCCGCGGCCCCGACGCCGCCAGATCCCGTTCCCGGCCGCAGCGCCATCTTACTCCTGGCCTGCCGCCGCCGCCGCCACCTTATCAGCAGCTGTCAGCAGAAGACAGCCACTTCCGGGGCAAACGCCAGGCCCCACCTTGCCGCGGACCGCGCGACGGGGCGGGGCCGTGCGCTCACGTGACTCCCCGGTTCTAGAGAAGGAGCGGTGAGCCTTCGTCACGTGACCCGGCGCCGCCAGGGGTCCTGCAGGTGCAGTTTGGCACTGGGGTTGGTGGGGCCGGCTTGGACGCCCCCTAAGAAGCTGATTCATTGTCTGGCAGGGCCCTCTGCAGGGCCCAGATGGCGGCCAAGCGGCAACGCGCATCTGTTCGGTCATCTCGGTTAGAGAAAGAGTGGATTTTTAAACTGGATGGTGGGTACACGGGTGTTCTTTTATTGTTACTGTTTTACTCATAAGGAATAGATGGATCCTAGATGGCCCTTTGATAGCCGTACTGCACTGATTAGTAATCAGTTCTCTCCCCTTTCTATGGAACTCCGCAGCCACTTTGACACCCGTCTTAGACTCTGAAAGTATTTAAAAATTACTTTCGTAAACCAACAAAGAGTACATAAACCCAGTACGCATAAAAAACCTCCAAGATGCACTACTTTTGTGTTTGGTTCTGCCACAGTGCCACCTAGTCCTTTGTTTTTCCTATTCTTGCAGGCAAGGGCAAAACAATGAATGGTGTTTGGAAGGCAGTTCATAATTACTCTGAACCTATCTGGGCATATTTTTTACTGTGATTTTTTTTTCTAATCAGACCGCTGTTTGTTTACTAGTCAAGTAACGGATTCATTATAATTATCTTGCCTCAAGGAATTTTTTTACTGGGAATTTGTAATAAGTTATTTTTTGGTCAAATAAATCACTGGTCAGGAAATTTGTGTGCATTTTTAAAAATCGTCAGTGTCCTTAAGAGTATTAGCATTTTACAGATAAAAAATCAAGGTAGCCGGGCGCGGTGGCTCACGCCTGTAATCCTAGCACTTTGGGAGGCCGAGGCGGGCGGATTGCTCAAGGTCAGGAGTTCGAAACCAGCCTGAGCAAGACCCCGTCTCTACCAAAAATAGAAAGAAATTAATTGACCAACTAAAATATATATATACAAAAAATTAGCCGGGCATGGTGGCGCATGCCTGTAGTCCCAGCTACTCGGGAGGCTGAGGCAGTAGGATCGCTGAGCCCGGGAGTTTGAGGTTGCTGTGAGCCAGGCTGACGCCACGGCACTCACTCTAGCCTGGGCAACAGAGTGAGACTCTGTCTCAAAAAAAAATCAAGGTAAAAGAGTTAATGTCATTCGTCCAGCTCATTACAAGCACCTGCTGCAAGCAGGACCAGAATTCAAACTCAGGTCAGTTTGACTCGAAAGTCCTGACTCCTTTCACTAGAACCAGCAGTTCATTATTGTGTATTTTTTTTTTTTTGTAATTGTCTACTTACAAATTTCACTCCTTCCCTTCTTTGAGTGAAACTGAAATTTACATAGCAGATAGTTCCAACTGCTTTAAAGGAGGTAAATTCAATATTAATACATTAACAAACCAAGTTGGTAGAGGTTTCTTTAGAAATTTTATTTACGGATTGGTACTTACATAGGAGAAAATACTAAAAATAAAGTTAAATCAAGCATTATAGACGAGACCTCTGTTTTGTTTTGAGTCTAGCTCTGTTGCCCGGGGTAAAGTGCAGTGTCATCAGCCTAGCTCACAGCAACCTCAAACTCCTGGGCTCAAGCAATCCTCCTGCCACAGCTTCGAAGTAGCTGAGACTATAGGCACATGCCACCACACCTGGCTAATTTTTTCTATTTTTGGTTGCCTAGCTAATTTTTTTCTATTTTTTTAGTAGAGATGGGGTCTCACTCTTGCTCAGGCTGTAGACCTCCATTTGTGTCTGGAATACTTTGTTCCTCTTCTTTGCCTCTTGATTTCTATATCTGCAGGACTCATTTCAAGATGTCAGCCTTCCATGACATCCCCAGTCCTGGTTGGATGGCCTCCTGTGATGCTTTAGCATCATGACCTTACATCTAACAGCACTTGCCCACTAGTCATGTGCCACATAATGACGTTTCAGTCAACTATGGACAGCATATACAATGGTGGGACAAGATGTGGAGGTGGAAGACAGTGATACTGATGATCCTGACCTTGTTGTAGCCCTAGGCTAATGTGTGTGTCTTAGTTTTTAACAAAAAGTAAAAAAAAAAAATTTTAAACAATTTTATAGAATAAAAATATAAAGAAAATATTTTTGTCCAGCTGTGCAATGTTTGTGTTTTAACCTAAGTGTTATTGCAAGACTCAAAAAGTTAAAAAAAAAATTAAGTTTATAAAGTAAAAAAGTTATAAGGGTTAATTTATTATTGAAGAATTTTTTAAATAAATTTAGTGTAGCCTAAGTGTACAGTGTTTATAAAGTCAACAGTAGTGCACAGTAATGTCCTAGGCCTTCACATTTATTCACCACTCATTCACTGACACACCACAGTAACTTCCAGTCCTATAAGTTCCATTCATGCTAAGTGCCTTGTACGAGTATACCAGTTCTCTTTTATACCATATTTTTACTGTTCCTTTTCTACATTTAGATATGTTTAGATACACAATTACTTACCATTGCATTATAACTGCCTACAGTATTTAGGACAGAAACATGTTATACAGGTTTGTAGCCTAGTAGCAATAGGCTATACCATATAGCCTATGTGCGTAATAGGCTGTATCATTTAGGTTTGTGTAAGCACACTTTATGACGTTCACACAATGATGAAATCACCCAACAACGCATTTCTCAGAACCTATCTGTCATTAAGTGACACATGACTATACTTGTTCCTTTACCTTATTTTCATGATTACATTGTAAGGGCAAGGACTGTTATCAAGCCTTGTATTCCTAACAAAATTTATAATGTTTGTTGAAAGAATATTTGTTGTGAGTATACTATATCAGGCACAGTGCTAGGTACTTATAATCTTGAGCTATAGACAATTTCATAGATAAAAAACTGAATCTCTGAGAGATTAAGATATTCATGAAGTCTTATTTTTTTATTCCACTGTACAAAACTAGCAATTAAGAAAATCTAACAGCAAATAGTTTCCATCACTATATGATCATAATCCTTTACCTTTGGCAGACACCTGCTAACTAAATGGCTGAAGAGCCATCAATCAAGTCTCAGGACACATAAGCCATAAGATAATGAAGCCAGTGGTATATCAAGTAACAGGAACATTCCTCCTTATCAAGATAAAATGTTTATCAGTTTTCGAGTAAAATAATCTTAAATGGAAAGACATAGGAAAGAGCACGGTTAAATGGTGGAATATGAGGTAAGAACAGGAGAGGCAGATCATAATCTTGTAGTTGCAACATTATGATAGCTAAGGTATGAGCTACCTTACCACTTAAGTATAAGGATACTTAATAAACCAAAAAATTTAAAATCCTATGGAACTTGAATAACCAGCACAGAAGAGGCATCTCTTTCTTGTGGCTCACACCTCAAAAGGCCATCACCAAATTAAGAAATATTAAAGAGAATAGCAGGTTTCTTCTTGGCTGTTTCTTGTTCATCCATCACAAAAAAGAAAAAAAAAACATATGTGAGGTATGGATAGTACATTCAATGTCCAGGCTTTAATTTGAAATTCTGTTCCAGATGCCACTCCACAGCATACAGTACACCTTCCTTCACACTTGAAGGGAAAAATCCTTAAGTTTTCACCACATGTGGGTGTTGTTATTTTTAGTATAAGCTTTTGTTCTTCTATAAGAAGTATCTCTCTGGATTCAAACCACAGAATGTCAATGAACATTATTTCTATTGTAGAATCATTTAAAAGTCACCTACAAATTCAAATTTGACACGATGCATTGATAGTTTAGACTCCTTCTTCACTAGTCCCATGTGACTGCACTTGATTCAAATGTTTGGTAGAGTTGGATTTTAAGACTTCAAATATTCCATGAGATACAACGTTCATTCATACTGGAATCATAAATTACATTTCTAGGGTAGTCTTTTTTAAAAAGTCCATCATTAACTTTTATCTCCAAGAGCTACTTTCTTCTTTCTGTTCTGACTAGTGACCTTTTTCCTGTGAAAAGCAAAGTAAGAAAAGTTGAATCAGAAAATTCTAGATATATTAATACTTACTTTCCATAACTCTACCAACAGTTTAATAAACATTTACTGTATCAAGTATATGAGGCACTAGGGACCCAAGATGCATATTAGACATTGTCTCTGCTCTTTACAAAACCACAATCATTTAAGTGATATAGAATCCTCACAATAAACTACACTACTACATGGTATGAAAGACAGATTCTGATCCTGACCTAATGAGTTCACATTAATTCAGTGCTTATTAAGTACACTTAGAAACTGTGCTTTCCATGTGTAATTTGGATAATCTTCCTAATAACTTATGAGGAAGATTTCACTATTCTCATTTTACAGATGAGGAAAATGAGGTTCAGAGTAGTTATTTGTCAGTCATCACATACTGGTAATAAATGTAGACATGAACCCTGATGGTATGATTCTAGAGCCTGGTGAATAGTGAATATCATTAACTAAGTGTTAACACAGGAAAAGGAAAAAAGAAAACAGTGTCAACACACTGTATTATAGTAATACAAAGTTCTTTGATGTATATGAACTCATTTAAACCTCCAACCAACCCTGAAAGGCAGTTTCTATTAGTTACATAATTATTTACATTATATATAGGAGGAAGGAAGCTTAGAGAGGTACAGTGAGTTCCCCAAAGTCACACAAAGTATTAGAACCAGTTCTTCTGGCTCCAAATCCAACTTTCCCCTCCACTACATGGGGTTGAGTTTGTAGTGCCTGAAGTAAGGTCCACTAGGCAACAAAGATTTAGGTATGTAGCTCAATGGGGAAATTTGGGCTGAATGTATATATATGAACTTATGACTTATCAGCATAGAAGTATGAGTTGAGCCTACAGGTGTGGGTGGGATCATTAATGGAACATCTGAAGTGGAGAGGTAAGCGAGAGTCACATCATGATAGGTTTTGTTTGTATGCTACATTAATAAGTACATTAAATAGCCTTTAAATGTAAAGAAAATAGAGAAACAACCAAAGCATCTTAAGCAAGGTTTATATCAAGTGTCCTCAAAAACTTAGTGTAATGTTAAGTTTTAATAACCACAGAAGTATAAATGCTACAAACTTATAAAAATCAACATTTAAAGTGTAATTAAAATGCTGATATATCTTATTAAAATTCAACATAGCCACCATCTTAGGCTCTAGTTGATTTTCAACCTTTGTAATAACTTTCATCAGTTGCTGCTCAGTGCCTGAAAGGACTGCATTTGTGATCTTAAAGATTATCCAAAAAATAAGGTTCTGATGCATGCATAACAGTGATGCCCCTCCACACACCCACACAAGAAAAAGTCTATTGAGAAGATTAGGTGAGCAAGGTCGCCAAGCACCATGACATTCTCTAAATGTAACCCAAAGTGTCACCACAGAAAATTAAAATAAAAAATGCAGGAGGCTAGGCACAGTGGCTCATGCCTATAATCCTAACACTCTGGGAGGATGAGGCAGGAGGATCACTTGAGCCTGGGAGTTTGAGGTTGCAGTAAGCTATGATGATACCACTGCACTGTAGCCCAGGCAACGAAGCGAGACTTTCTGTCTCAACAACAACAAAAACAAAACAAAAAGCAATAAAACTTTGGGATACTTGTACACTATAGATATGTGAACTGTATATTATTTCCCATAGCCAATACCAAAATGTCAAGTAACAATCTTGTCTCACTTAAACAAGCAAAGTAGGCCGGGCGTGGTGGCTCACGCCTGTAATCCTAGCACTCTGGGAGGCCGAGGCGGGCGGATTGCTCCAGGTCAGGAGTTCGAAACCAGCCTGAACAAGAGCGAGACCCCGTCTCTACTATAAAAATAGAAAGAAATTAATTGGCCAACTAATATATATATATAAAAAATTAGCCGGGCATGGTAGCGCATGCCTGTACTCCCAGCTACTCGGGAGGCTGAGGCAGGATTGCTTGAGCCCAGGAGATTGAGGTTGCTGTGAGCTAGGCTGACGCCATGGCACTCACTCTAGCCTAGGCAACAAAGCAAGACTCTGTCTCAAAAAAAAAAAAAAACAAGCAAAGTAAATTCTAGTTTTCATGCCTTTGTTTACTTTGTTCCTTCTTCATGCCTAAATTTTACCTATCCTTAAAGATAGTTTTACTTCCTTTAAACTTTCTGTAACTACAGCAAACCACAATGATCTTTCTCTTCTCTAAACTCATATTTAAGAATCATTTTCTAATTTTTTTTCATGTATACTAATCTCCTTTCCCTAACTTCAGGAAAGGGGTCTCATTTCATATTCATTTGTATACCCTACCACCACCAAGTACCTTGAAGGACAACTTGGTAAATACCTGGTGGTTGATGGAAACAGTTTTTTTTCTAATGACTTCCACAGAAAAGATGTAAAGTAATAGAAATAAACAGTAACTTATTTCACAATGGTAGTATCCTAGGCTATTGATGGGACTCTCAGGAAAAAAAAAAAAAACCAGTAAAAAAATTATTAGACTTCAAGAGTTCTAGTAGAGCATATATTAACTTGGTACTGGTAGAATTTGAAGAGTGCCATTTTCCTTAAGTAGTGGAAAGAGTAGTACTGTTCAGAATATTTTGGCCTACCCCTATCAAAATATATAGCTTCCTAGTATTACTGGGCAAAATAAGGTAGCTCTGTATGCATGCTAAAAAGTCTATGCTTTAGGCCAGGTGTGGTGGCTCATGCCTGTAATCCTAGCTCTCTGGGAGGCCGAGGTGGGCGGATTGCTCGAGGTCAGGAGTTCGAAACCAGCCTGAGCAACAGCAAGATCTCTACTATAAATAGAAAGAAATTAATTGGCCAACTAATATATATAGAAAAAAATTAGCCGGGCATGGTGGTACATGCCTGTAGTCCCAGTTACTCAGTCCCCTGAGGCAGAAGGACTGCTTGAGCCCAGGGGTTTGAGGTTGCTGTGAGCTAGGCTGACACCACGGGACTCACTCTAGCCTGGGCAACAAAGCAAGACTCTGCCTCAAAAAAAAAAAAAAAAGAAGTCCATGCTTTAAAATTCTCAACTATGCGACTACAAATTTACCCAATTAAGACTTTTTACAGGTTTTTACAATGTGCTTCTGCATACGCCTAAAATTATACTGAAATCCTCCAGGCTATGGAACTTCAAGGAAGACTATTAATTTCAGTCAATGGTCCTAACAATTGGTCTTAGTAGCATGTCCTAATGTAGGCTGTGTAAAGATGTTGGGCAGTACAATTCATATTCATAGTGAATTGAAATCATATTTTCAAAAATGGAAAAAAATCGTATCATTAATCCACAGATACAAAAAATTTTAAGATTAAATCATCCAAGTTCCCAAATCATAGGCAGCCTAAGATATATTATTTTTATCACATCTTAGACTGTAGACCTGTCAATTCTACTTCTAAAAATTTATCCAAAGGAAAAATAATGTCTAATGTAACTGTATGATGGAGTCAAACCAGCAGCTTTTCTTACCATGTACTTACCCTTTATCCTTAGCTTTTTCTAAGAAATATTTTGGAGTTGTACTAATGCTCTCCCTTTCCAATGGTTTCTTAATCATCTTTTTCTTTTGTTTGCTGAAAGTTAAAAAGTAAAAGAGGAAATAAATTAAGTGCAACTTCATTTAGAAGAGCTAAAGCTAAAATCAGTTTTGATTGTTGATCACAAAATTCTTTTATTAAACCACTGGTTTACAGTGGGGCCATATACACATTAACAGATTACCTAATAGGATTTAGAGAACTAACCCAAATGGAGGATAAATTCAATCAACTTTTTAAAAGGTACTGATTATGATTAAAATATGTCCTGTGTTAACCTTATATCCTATGCCAATAAGCATCAGACTTTGATTTGGGTCAATTATCTGCTTTTTATCAGTTTTACAAACTAAATTCTAGGCGTATTTCACTCATACCAAATACTTTTTTAAAAGTCTAAATATTTAAAATTTCAAGGATGAAAAAATGGCAAGGAAATAACATACAGTATTCAAATACTTAAAAGCAAAATTTTTATTTTAAAATGCTCTAAATGTAGTATTACTGTTCAAGTATAATGTGTAAAAGAGAGTATAAAAGCAAGAAAGCATGAAAATAGGGTCTTAAAGACATTTTTGTACACCCATGTTCAGAACAGTATTTTTCACAACAGCTAAAACATGGAAGAAACCCAACTATCCACCAATGGATGAATGGATAAGCAAGATGTGGTATTACATACAAGGAAATATTATTTAGCCTTAAAAAGAATGAAAATTCTGACATATATAACAACATGGACAAACATGGAAGACATTATGTATGCTAAGTAAAATAAGCCAAAAATACTGCATGATTCCACTTATTTGAGATACAGTCAAAATCATAGAAACAGAAAGCAGAATGATGTTTGCCAGGGGCTGGGGAATGGGAAAGGAATGGTGAGTTATTGTTAAATGGGTACATAGTTTCGGTTTTGCAAGATGAGTTCTAGAGATGGATGGTGGTGATGGTTTTCTAATAATATGAATGCACTTAATACTGCTGAACACTTAAAAATGGTTTAGATGGGCCAAGCACTGAGGCTAACATCTGTAATCCTAACAGTTTGGGAGGCCAAGGAGTTCCAGACCAGCCTAGGCAACCACAAGATCCCATCTCTACAAAAAAGAGAAAAATTAGACGGGCATAGTGGTGCACCTATAGTCCTAGCTACTTGGGAGACTGAGGCAGAAGGATCACTTGAGCCCAGGAGTTTCGGGTTGCAGTGAGTTATGATAAGGCCACTGCACTCTACCCTGGGTTGACAGAATGAAACCCTCTCTCTCTCTCAAAAAAAATGTTAAGATGATAAATTTTGTTATATGTACTTTACCACAATAAAAAAAGTTAAAAAAAATAGGAAAAAACTGAATGTCAAGCAAGAACAGCACGTGAGAGAAGAACACATCCAATTTGACACCATTTATATTAATATAACATCAAAACCATACAAAACTAAACAAGGTACTGTTTAGAGACACATACATATACTATAAAATTAAAATAAATAAGAGTCAAGAAAACAAAAACCAAACCAAAATAAAAAGAATGCATGTACAAAGAGACAGAGAGAAAGAAAGGATCCAGGTAAATTCAAGAGTACCTTAATAGTTTTTGGAAACCTTTTATGTATTCCGGTACAGGACACCCAGCCTGCTGTATAACATTGGCAACACTGAAAAAGGAAGCAATAAACAAACTTGTACCTTGTCAAACTGATGAGTATGTATATAAACTCTTTATACAACATAAGAGGAACTAAAACCATATAAAGTAATTCAGAAAAGTGTTCTGATATATTAATAATTATCACCAGATGTAAGCATATTAGATTACTGAGAGAACCCATTCGACTGAAATCAGTACATTAATGGATAATTTTATTTATTTATTTTTTTTAACTACAGCTCCTTTTAAAGCATGATAATGAATAACTTTAGACAGCAGCTATTTCAACATTTATCAAGCCCTAAAATCCACTAAGCCCAATCTTGGAGGAAACAGTGACTGAAGCCAGAGTCAAGCTTAAATTTATGAAGTGACAGTGCTTACTATGGGCTTGGCATTGTTGCAAGTTTTTCATGTATAGTAACTTTTTCACTCCTCACAACAACGCTATGTGGTAAATATTAATATTATCATTATACCCATTTCACAGATGGAACACTGAAGGTCATATTACTCTGATATTGGGGTCATCAGATTGACATGGTTGGAGTTGCTGAAGAAACCTTCGGTGGATCTAGACTGTTGGAATATAACCCTCTACACATGCACATGTAAATCTGCTCAAACTAATACAAAGGGTGACAGATTACAGAGCTCAGAAGGTACAAATCAAAATCAGTTTACCAAAACTGATAAATAAAAGTACACACCCCCTTTGGTCATAACTAAATTTCATTTATTAGAAATGTGAAGTGCTATCAATTGTCATCAACCAAAAATTACTACAGACAGCCAAAATATAGGAAGCTCAACTCCTTTATTATATAAAATCTATGATGATAGGTTAAATTAAGACCTGAGATTTTGAAAGTATATCATATGTTACCCCAGCTTTAAAGGGCTACAACTGAATAATATTGGAATGTGTTATGGTTTTTCGTATATGGCAGGTGATCCTGGCATTAGATATAAAGTCCCAATTGCCTTTAAGAGGAAGGAAGCACCATTAATGTTGACTGGGATCATGCTGACTGGGCTGAAGAGACTCAGAAATTAACTTTTAAATTATTCACTAATTCAAAAACTGTAAGGTAGTAATATTACATTGTAAGTAACATCAACTGATGGCTATTGGAAGAGTCCTGTGAGTCTGAAACTTAATAATGAATATTCCATTTTGAATCAGTATTTCCAAATTTTAATAATGGAAGGCAAAAACCAGGCCTTTGATCATTTTTCCTTTTGTCATGGCTAAAATTTAGTTGACTAACACCATTAACAGAGTTTGGGACATAGCCATTTTGTAATTATCTCTTAATTGAATATAAATATAAGAATAATGAAGCAATTTTGCCAATTTAATACTAAGTTATTTTTCCTAATTTACCTTCTTAATAATGGTTTATCATCTTCGGTGAAAAACGTAACAGCTTTTCCCTTATGCCCTGCTCTTCCAGTTCGACCTAAGGGAAATAAGACCATAAAAAAACTGCTTTTTGGGACTCTCAAGATTCACATATAAAAGTAACTAAGTTTTCATAGCACTAAAAAATGAGCATGTCTGAAGGGAATAGCAGAGCTAAGATAGATGAGTGGGTGACAGAGGGGAAGACAAAAAGACAACTCACCTATCCTGTGGATATATTCCACTGAGCTGGTTGGAAAGTCATAGTTGATCACCAAGTTCACACCTTTGAAGTCAATACCTCTTGCTAGCAAGGCTGTACAAATAAGAACCCAGATTTTTCCTGCTCTGAAGCTGTGGACTGTGTTATCTCTCTGGTTAATAGAATCATATTAAATGCTTTAGTATCACTTGAAGAATAGAAAACAGGTACTTCATAAATTTAATCAGAATAATTTTACATTAAGTAATTCTTTAGGTTTTGAAAGTATACATTTGATTTTACCTGTTGCTGTGTTCTCTCTGCATGAATAACATCCACATTAATACCTTCATATATGAGCTCATGAAAAAGTTCTTTAGCTCTTTCAATGGACTGAACAAAAACAAGAACAGGTGGATTGAAACCCTAAAAGAAAGAAGGCAAAAATCAGCACATGTAATCCACAAGGAAGAATACAGAATACAACTGTTCAGTATTTCAAATGACTCTAGTTCATAAAGAACCCAGTTCAATTTAGTGTACTTTCACTGTCAAATTTCTCAGGCCAGTAGTCTAACCCTGCCTCCATTTTCCTCATCATTCTCGAAAATGGGTTCTTACTGTATAACTCGATTTGAACTATTTTTCACTTTGCCAATTCCAATAATCTTATCTAATCAATCTGCCTTCAGCCATCCTACAAAAATGGATAATGACTCTTGAAGTAATCATCTCTTAGCTTCTGTGCCTCAGAACTTTTTTGTTTCTGCTTAAAGTGTAATAACTATATTTTTAGTACATTTTTATTCTAATTATGATATTCTCCCAAAGCTTAGTCCTTGGTTCTCAGTTCTCTCAATATAATCTTTACCTTATTGAGTTAAATAAAATCTCAATATCAACTACTAGCTCTAAGCAAATTATTTTTACATTTATATTATCAAACCCTTACTCTCTTTCAAATGAGCTTTCTATATTTTCAGCTGTCCATATTAGGGTTTCTTAGTCTTTTTGTTTTGGTTTACACATGCCTTTCAGAATCTAATGAACGCTACGAAGCTTTCTAATGGAAACCATTCATTCATACAAAATCTTACATATAATTTTAGAGAGTTCACAGATCTCCCAAAGCTTATACATGGCTAAAAACCTCTGGTGGATAATCATGTGAGTATCTGGGAAAACCTTAAATTTCCTAGTGCCAAATGATATCCTTAAGAATATTAATAAAACTAACATAGCATTTACTAGGTGCCAAGCATTACTATAAGTACTATGTTTATAAACTCACTAATACTAAAACAGCTCTATCAGGCAGATATTATTATACCATATTATAGGTAAGGAAACTGTGGAAGGAAGAGGTTAAGTTGTCCAAAGCTACAATTGTGAAGCTAGAATTTCAATCTAGGTAGTCCAGCTCCAGAGTCCATGCTATTAACCACTACAGCATACCACTTCTAAAGTCACCAGGTACTTGCAAACACCTTTCCCTTTCATTTTCCAACTATACCTAACATTCTACCACTAAGGCTGTTGATCTTATTTCCTTCTCATCTCTACCTAGCCTAATTTAATAGCCTGCTAATTGCTTTCCTTACTTTCAGTCTTTTCCCATTATAATCCATCTTATATACTACTGTTTAATTAATTTTCCTTAAAAATCATATGGCCATATTCTTCAAAAATGTCCAGTAGTCTCTCACAACCTGTAGCATTTTGTCTATAAACTTTCCTCAACCAATTCAGTTCACCCTGATGGGCCAATTATGACAATATAGATGCTTAAGACAAATACTCTTTAGCATTTTATGGTACTTTATCAGAAACTATCTTAGACAAGTATATTTATTTTACCGCCTAAATAAGACTAAATTAAAAGGGCAAGGCTTAGGATTTATATTTCTTTTATTGTCCCCCCCCCAACCCTAGTACTTAACTTTTTAACTACAGCTTCTACTCATTACTTACTGAAAGGATAAAAACCCCACTCGGTGTCTTACTCATTCTACTACAATAGAGGGATGGAGGTATGGAAGCGGCATCAGGTAGATCTTTTCCTAGCTTGCTCTAAGCTGAGAACAGAAGACTTACCATAATCTGAGAGGTGTGCCTCTTTCTCTTGGGATAAGAGTTGGCACAGTATGCTTCTTAACAATTTACCAATGGATTACTAAATATGATGTAAGATGATGATGATATAGTTCTGAGTCTTCTACCAGTAACGTAAGGCTTGGTGAAATTTACCCAGATTCAAGAATGTAACCCAAATATACCTTCTTAACAAGTTCTCTCATGGCCAGAAGTTTTCCAGTTTCAGATCCAACAAAGAGAAGCTCTTGTTCTACAGTCTCTACTGCAGAATTCCTGAGAAAAAAACATACCTTATAGTTTCCAAGAGCCAATTTTTGCTTTTCCCCTGAATGCTAATAAAAAAAAATTTATATATAACTCTAACAAAATCAACTTTTCTACTCTTAATATAAGTATTAAATTATTTATACTTTAATTTGAAGATGAAAGTATTTTTAAATTCTTTGTTCTAATTATAAAAATGTTATCTCAGAAAAATTTGAATATACTCAATAGAGTAAATTGCCCATAATTCTACCATTTTAAAATGAACTTTGATGTTTACTTGTATCCCAGTAATAAATTTTCATGTGTCTAATTATTTACTTATAAAAAAATTTCTAAATGTAAAATTATTGGGTAAAATAATGAAAACATTTTAAAGGTTGCTATTAAATATAGCTAAACTTGTTGTTTTTCTAAACACCAGAGATTGATATCAATAAAAAATTTTTTTAATGACTAACAAGGGTTTATTTATAGGCTAACAGTTGGGGTGAGGTACATTATGGTTTCATTAATACTCTATAAAATGCTATAATATACCATGTCATAAATACTTTCCCCATTCTGTTATCTGCCTTTAAATTATGTTTATGGTGAATTTTTCCTGCTTTCTGTATACACAGGAATTTTAAGTTTATTTGTTTTTTTTATTTTTATTTTTTTCACAAAGCATTCTTAAGCAGAGAGGAATTTTAAGTTTAAAGTAGATGGGGTACTCTTTATTATTCCCTTTGGCTTCTTTTTCACTTAATATGATATTACAAACACTTTTTCATATAGCTATAGTCTTCATACTTATCATTTCACAGGTTATATAATATTCTATCAAGTGGCAATAGTATAATTTTCTTTAATATTTTTTCAAAGGAATTATAAATCAAATGGCTCAGTAACATCAGATTCCTCATCTGCAGTCGTACTTACTAAAACCATAAAAGAAACTCAACCCTCTGGGTGGCCAGAGCTCATATCATACTCTATGAATGGGAAAAAGCACATAAAAGTATGATGATAGGAATATTAACATGACAACATGAAAACCACCCTTTGGATTAATCTAAAATAGAAAATCTTTAATCAATTTTGACTTTAAAAATATGTTTTTATCAGTAAAACTATCCCTTATTAGTCTTAGGCCAAATAACCTATATCCTTAAGTCTAAAAGTGACTTGTATTTTTTAAAAACTCAGTGGGATAATGTACAAAAATAATCAAATACCTTGCTCCAATGGATACGGTAATGACATTGTCCAGGTTGAGTTTGCACCACTGTTCAACATCATATGCAAAAGTTGCACTGAACATAGCTCTTTTGACCTTGTGAGATGTGCAGGCCAGGAAAATGGAAGCCAGCTGGTCTCTGAACCCAGTTTTGCCATCTTCAAACAATTTGTCTGATTCATCTACTACCAGCCATTCAACACTAAGAAATAACAAAACTATTTGCGGATATTGAACCAAAAGATCCAAGACACTTTATTAAACTATAGGAACACACGAGGAAATCAAATTATGATGCTTCTTCTCAAAGATACTGTATCATACCAGAAAAAATATATAAGAAAAATAAGCAGGAAAACAGTAAAAACAAGATAAACATAGCTCAATGTACCTATTAGCCTTAAAGATATCAGGTTCCATTAGCAACAAAAGAGCTTTGCATAAACTTCGTGAACTCTATCACTATTGTTGAAAATACAGAAAGGTCTAGGGGAATTCTGTATTAACTGCTTATCAGAATAGGTAACTTTCTTTCTGACCAGATAGTTTTTCTATGAGTTTAAAAATAAAACATTATTTTCAGCACCAACAGTGATGAAACTGGCAGACAGCAAGCTTCAAAGTCCAAAAATATAAGCAATTGAGGACAAAATACAATCAACTAAATGAAAAACACACATAAATGGCATTAAAATATTATGTGTACCTTGTTAGGTCTATTCCTGGTGGATCTTGCTTTAATAAGTAGATTAGTCGATTTGGAGTAGTCACGAGAATATCTATAGGAAAAACAAATGGCAGAAATTGCAAAAACAAGATTCATCCCTCTTGACCTAGCAATGAAGCCTCCTCAATTTCAGAAGGTAACCTGAAGCATGGAAGGAGTAGTTATACTCACTAGCCAAGAACACAAAACTTCTTCATTATTAGTAAGCTAATATATATAATTTTTATCCATCATAGCACAAACTACTATATCCCTACTCTCTTTTTATTATCTTTGAACAGTCATCTCAACTTCTAAGAAGCAAGAACACTATAATCCAACAATATGATCTTCAAACATTTTCCCCCCAGGAAAATCCTTTCTTTAAATGAAATTTTACTCAAAAGCTCAAGATTAGGCCGGGAGCGGTGGCTCACGCCTGTAATCCTAGCTCTCTGGGAGGCCGAGGCGGGCGGATTGCTCAAGGTCAGGAGTTCAAAACCAGCCTGAGCAAGAGCAAGACCCCATCTCTACTATAAATAGAAAGAAATTAATTGGCCAACTGATATATATATAAAATTAGCCGGGCATGGTGGCGCATGCCTGTAGTCCCAGCTACTCGGGAGGCTGAGGCAGTAGGATCGCTTGAGCCCAGGAGTTTGAGGTTGCTGTGAGCTAGGCTGACGCCACGGCACTCACTCTAGCCTGGACAACAAAGCAAGACTCTGTCTCAAAAAAAAAAAAATAAATAAATAAAAGCTCAAGATTAAAAAAAAGAATAGATGAAAACAGATTCTCTGGATGATACATGGGATAGGGATGTAAGCCATTCTTATCTGCCAAAATAGTTCCATGGCAGATTAAAAATCAATAGTATAAAGCAGGATTTCCTAATGTTAGTACTGGTAACATTTTGGACCAGATAACTCTCTACTGTAGGAGGCTGTCTTGCGCATTGTAGGATGTTTAACAGCATCCTTGGCCTCTACCCACTATAGGGTAGTAGCATTTCTCACCAGTTGTAACAACTAAAAATGTCTCCAGATATTGCCAAATGTCATGTGGTGGAGGCAAAATTGTCTGTAGTTGAGAACCCGTGGTATATATTTATATATACCTACCAGGTGGAATGGGAAGGGGAACTCTTTAGTTTCTCTAAAAATCAAACTAATTATATATATTACTATGACAACCCTTACATAGCAATTAGGATATTTGTAATTTCCAGATTTCTCACATGCTCTTCATCCCAAACATGAATTCCTTACCAAACTTTTTGGATGATTTAGGTCCAAATTTCTTGGCTGCCACTGCTGCTTTGTGGATCATGTGTATCCTGAATCCTGTTCCCTCAGAGATTTTTACTAACTCTCGGTGAATCTAGAACAGAAAATGATGAAAACATTAGCTGCTAAGACACCTGGACAAGATGTATAGTCTCCTTTACATTATTAAGAAAATAAATCTATTACCAACTCATGAGTATCTGAAATTAAACTCATAATATTAGATTCTCATTTTGAAATTTCAATGCCTAATAAGATTCAGTAGCTTCTTCATGCTGAGTAAACTAGTTCTAAGAGATAAAACCAACATGTTACATATTGTTTTTCAAATATAGTGCTATTATTAGACTATTTCACACTTGGCATGTATTTTATATTAAACATATTGGGAAGCTGGAGCAGATCACTGTATAGTTTCACTTTCTCAAAAACTGAGATGAGGTTTCATTTTTTTAAATAAGAAAAATAACTTTTAGAGACTACATATTTCAGTAACCATTCAACTTCAAGGATCTTAGAGCATTCACCAAGGAAGTATAAATGTTAAAAATCATCATGTTTTAGAAAATTATAGAAAGACTTAAAAGACTTGTCCATATGCAGTAAGATACAGAGCAGTGTGCTATGTAGAGAATACTGACCATGACAAAAGATATAGGCTTTACTCTTTTGAGACCTTTTTATTACCTTCAAGTAAGATCACTGAAGCTAGCATTGAACAACACAATCTTTTCAAAAGCTACAAGTCATACCTGGCTGGCAAGTTCTCGTGTTGGTGATATAATCAGGGCTCTGAAGCCTTTATTTGTGGGTTGTTTCAGCTGCATTAAAATAGGAATACCAAAAGCCAAAGTTTTCCCAGATCCAGTAGGAGCAGAAGCCAGAAGTTCCCGACCCTAAAAACATGAGAGTATATTAAATACTACAAGAATAATTGTATATATCTTTCAGAGCCTGGTCATAATGCTGCCAGCAGTAGAAATAACAAATAAAATTACATATAATGAATCGAATCATTTAAGTCCTATCTGCTTTTCTAACATCATCCCTCCCTTCCATGCCACCACAGCCCCAACAGGGTTTGAGCATTGCCTCTAAAGTCCATTTGAATGGGTAAAGAATGTGGATAATCAAACTCAAAGATAATCCACAACCTACATTATATCCATTACTTCAGTTTTTCTTTTCCACTGACTCTTTTATCAAAGAAAAATTATAAAACCAACTTTTTTGTTCTGGTATCTGTACTGCTTAATCCCAAAGGAAGGTTTTATTAAATAACACAATGGCTGAAGGTAAGAAATAAAAAGTGGCAATGACCTGAAGGACAATTCATACATGACAATCTTTAAAAAGTCACTGTGATTGTTAAAGCTTTAAGCCAAAGTCATGACAGAAACAATCTTAAACAAAAATTAAAAGCAAATTCATGATAAGTCAACAATATTATTCAAATGTATAAACATATTCTTATTTCAATTCTCAAAGAAAATTAAAAGGACTAGCATGGATGAAAAGGGAACTCATATACCTTGGCAACAAGAACTGAAAACAATTTTAGTTATGTGGGGGAAAACGTCAGCTCTCATTGCTACAAAAACAAACCTCAGAAAAATTTAATGTTCAAAAACATAAGTTAATCTATACCTCTGTCAACAAGTGACTGGATAAACAAATTATGGTATATTCATATAACAGAAAACTATTATACTCAGTAACAAACTGGTGATACATGCAAAATGGATGAATCTCAAAAACGTTATGCAGAGTTTTTGAGATTTAAGACAGAAACAAAAGATTAGCATATGATTCCATTTATATAAAATTTTAGAAGAGGCAAAATGATTTCTACATGGCAGTAGAAATCAGAGTAGTAGTTGCCTCTGGGGAGAGGTGGGATGAAGACTGAATGTAAAAGGCACAATAAAATTTTCTGGAGTGATAGATACGTTCTACATCTTCACTGGAGTAGCTGTTTCACGAGGTATGCATTGTTGCAATTCATTAACTGAGCACTTAAAAATCTATGCATTTAATTGTATGTAAAGTATATTTTAATAATAAAAAATATTCAAAAAGATTAAGTCAGGTTATGTATAAGAATTTTAGAAAGCATTTGTATTTCTGAAATAGTTCCTGGGCATTATAAAGCAAATCAACAATGAATAAACAGAACATAGTCCCCATTCTCAGAGGGCTTATTTATATTATAGTAAAGTGAAAACATAAACATAATTGTATAGATACAAGTAGTGTAAAATGTAAGATAAATGCTGCAAGGAAAAGAACACACCAAAAACCATGGAGAATTGGGGTGTAGGGGAAAGGGTGTTGGTAAAGGAAAAAGATCACATCCAGTTGTAGTGATCAAGACAGTTTTATGGAGGTACAGCATTTGAGATGGACCTTAATAGCAAGCAGAAGATTTTAATAGGGGAGATAAGGTAAAAGAATGATTTCAAGGAGAGAGGGAGGAGAATGAGCAAACACACAAATGAAGGAATGTTCCAGGCATTCTAGACCTTCATACTTACATGCAGCATAACTGGAATGGCTTGCATTTGGATTGGTGTAGGCATTTGGAAGCCTGCATCTAGAATATTTTGAAGCAGTCGAGAATTGATTTTATATTCCTGGTCAAGTTGCTGAAATGTAGTAACTGGATCAGGAAGATCAGTTCCTTGGATATGAATTTTGTGTTTATTCCGGAAGAAGTTTATCTGAAAAGTGAAGTAAAGGGTTCCCATGAATATGCCAAATACATTCTCAGATGTTATAAAGCAACAGTAATAGTTTCTAGGACAAGCTTTAGTAGCACATGAAACTTTCTGGTTAAATCCAAGCCACAAAACATCACAGATATTAGGTACATTTCATGCCCTTACATAGATAGAAAACCTTCATAACAATGAAACCTATCTATTTGTGCTTTCTTCTTATCAATGTATCACTAACCATGAGTAATATCTTATTCATATTAATGTGTTACTGTCATAGTCACAACTTCTAATCTTACATAAACTTCTAGAAGGCAGGCATTTAATCCATCTATTTTCTTTATATGGTATTTAGCATACAAGTACCAATGCTTTTTGATGATTTGCCCTAAAACTCTACTTATTAAAACTGAGTGCCAAAAGTAGAATCTAGCAGTGTTGATTTGGTTTGTTTCCCCATTCTATGATGCAGAAACAGCCAAATTCTGGTTTCTGGGTTACTGACGCATTGCCACAGTAATCCCTGAAGTGAACTGAACACACCTCTCCCTCAGGAACATGGTAGGTGTACAGCAGATACAAAAATGGCATATTTGTTGTTTCTTCTATATCCTATTCCCCGTATTCCTGAGTCATAAAATTAATTTAAGAATTCTAATCATCTAATCCCTGTCAGAGGAAATCCTTCTAAACCATTGAGCTCAACACAGAGAAGAAAGGAAGCCAAATCTTGTTGATGAAAAAAGAGTTAAGAAATTTTAAAAATTTAATTCTAAACACACTATTAATCTTGAAACTTGAATAGGTCAAGACATATCTACATATAGATATATATGGATAGCTATGTATAGATATTATCTTTAACTTTAAACTACTAAACTTCAAAATTTTTAGCTATAACACAAATGGCTACTTTGCTTTCATTAAAGTAAAATCTAAACAAATCTAAGTAATCTTCTATTTTAACAAAACTATATTCACTTTACCAGCAGAATAACCCAAGTCCAGTGAAACAATCACTAGATCAGAAAAATATATACTTCTGGAATAAGAAATTTTCTAACCTTTTCCTTTCTGAGATGCTCCAACTTTCCTGAAGTTAGTTTATTTTCTCCTTTAAACTTTTTATCTTCAATCTTTGCATCCACAGATGATATCCACTGTATAGTAGTATCTTCTTCTTGAGAAGTAATTTCTAAAACGTATTTTAAAAAATTAAAAGATTTTTAAGTGTGACAGTCTCGGGTGTAGCAAACAGGCCACACCTTCACACTAAACGAAAGAAAAAGTACTAGCTGACACAACCAGATAAAAGAAAGTAATAGGAGGCATAAAAATTGGAAATGAAGAGGCAAGCTTTGTATTGATATAATCAGATTTCTGAAGCTCAATATCTTCTCTCTGTAGGTTGTTTCAGCTGTGTAATATATAGACAATTGCATACTTGAAGACAGGAGATTAACTGAAAAACTACTTTAAACAATAAGAGATTTCAATAAGGGAACCAGCTTCTCTATATCTAAACAACACCAAATAGAAAATAAATATGATAAAAGATTTCACTTACAACAGCAATTAACAAAACACAGTATTTAGGGCTATTCAGTATTATAATGACAGCAATTTTCCCTAAATCTATATATATTTTTCCCCTAAATCTATAAATAATGCTAGTTCAACTAAAAGCAATGACAGGAATTATTTTGGTGACCGGACTAGCTGACTGACTTTAAAGTTTATATGGAAGAATAACCTAAAAAGTTCTAAGATTAATAAGCAAAGATTAGTTCTACAGAAATTTTTTTATTTTTTTCAACTTCATTGAAGCATAATCAACATATAATAAACTGCATATAAAGTATATAATTTGAAGAGTTTTGACATATCTATACATTCAGTAAACCATCACCACATTCAAGGTTATTTCCATCACTTCCCAAAATTTCCTCATGGCTCCTTATAATCCTTTATACCTTGGCAACCACCAATCTAATTTCCATTTATATAAAATTCCAGAAAAGGCCAATTATAGATTAAGAGTTAGTTAAAAAAGGCCAGGCACGGTGGCTCACGCCTGTAATCCTAGCTCTCTGGGAGGCCAAGGCGGGCGGATTGCTTGAGGTCAGGAGTTTGAAACCAGGCTGAGCAAGAGCAAGACCCTGTCTCTACTATAAATAGAAACAAATTAATTGGCCAACTAATATATATATAGAAAAAATTAGCTGGGCATGGTGGCGCATGCCTGTAGTCCCAGCTACTTGGGAGGCTGAGGCAGTAGGATCGCTTGAGCCCAGGAGATTGAGGTTGCTGTGAGCTAGGCTGATGCCATGGCACTCACTCTAGCCTGGACAACAAAGTGAGACTCTGTCTCAAAAAAAAAAAAAAAAAAAAAAAAAGTTAGTTAAAAAGATGAAAAGGCAAGCCAGACAGGAAAAAATACTCATAAACTGTAGATTAGTTTGCCTTTTCTAGAACTTTATATAAATGGAATCAGGTAGTATGTACCAATTTTAGTCTGGTTTCCTTCACTCAAGATATTTTGAGATTCATCAGTATTGTAACATACGTCACTGTGCAACAGCTTAACATTTAGTTACTATGTAGTATTTCATTGCATGGATATACAATTTGTTTATCCTTCATCTATTGAAGGACATTTGGGTCATTTCAAGTTTTTGGCCATCACAAGTAACTTTGTGTACAAGTTTTCTTGAAGATATATGTTTTCCTTTTTCTTAGGTAAATATTTAGGAGTAGAATACCTGGGTAATATGGTAGGTGAATATTTAACTAAAGAAAAAAAAATCCCGAACTGTTTTCCAAAGTGGGTGTACCATTTTACCATCAATAACATGAGAGTTTATTTCTGTATATTCCCGCCAACACTTGGTATGGTCAGTCTTTTTATTTTTAGCTATTCTAATGAGCATGTAGTAGTATTACATTGTGGTTTTAATTTGCATGATGACTACTGATGTTGAGTATCTTTTATGTACTTATTGCCACATGTATATCTTCTTTATATCAGTTTTTTCTTTTATGGTTTGTGTTTTTGTGTCTAAGAAATCTCTGCTTACCTCAAGGTTACAAAGATTTTTTCCCTGTATTTTCTTCTAGAAGTTTTATAACTTTAGATTTCACATTTCAGCCTGAGTCACTTCAAGTTAATTTTTGCTTATAGTGTGAAGTTAGGTTTGTTGTTCACTTTTTTCCATATGCATGCAGCACAATTTGTTGAAAAGACTTTCCTTTCCCCATTGAATTGCCTTAATACCTTTGCTGAGAACTAATTGACCATGTACGTATAGGTATGGACTAAACCGATGCTCTACTCTGTTCTGTTGATCTATATATGTGGAATCTTCAAAAAGTTCTTTGAAAATGCATATTATAAAAAACTATGGGCCGGGCGTGGTGGCTCACGCCTGTAATCCTAGCTCTCTGGGTGGCCAAGGCGGGCGATTGCTCAAGGTCAGGAGTTCAAAACCAGCCTGAGCAAGAGCGAGACCCCGTCTCTACTATAAATAGAAAGAAATTAATTGGCCAACTAATATATATAGAAAAAAAAATTAGCCGGGCATGGTGGTGCATGCCTGTAGTCCCAGCTACTTGGGAGGCTGAGGCAGAAGAATTGCTTGAGCCAGGAGATTGAGGTTGCTGTGAGCTAGGCTGACGCCATGGCACTCACTCTAGCCTAGGCAACAAAGCGAGACTCTGTCTCAAAAAAAAAAAAAAAACTATGTGTGGATTTTAAAAAATTTTTTGCACCCAAATAAACCCATACTAATGTATAAACAGGATTTAATTTGAGGCACTGAGAAGGATAAGACATCAATTTGAAAAGAGCCCCTACCAAAGCAACATGAATTCTGAAGCAAGAACAAGCAACAAATTTATGGTGAAGCTTAGGTAGAAGAATGGTGAAATCACAGATGCTTTACAAAAAGTATATGGGAACAACATCCCAAAGAAATCAGCAGTTTACGAATGAATAACTCATTTTAAGGGGTGATATGGTGTTGAAGATGAAGCATGCAACAGCAGACCATCCACATCAATTTACAAGGAAGAAAGTCATCTTGTTTGTGCCCTAATTGAAAAGGACAGATGATTAACAGCAGAAACACCACAGACATCTCAATTAGTTCAGCTTACACAATTCTGACTAAAAAATTACAGTTGAGCAAACTTTTCCACTCAATGCATGCCAAAACCATTACAACCAGATCAGATGCAGACAAGAACAGAGCTTTCAATGGAAATTTTAAACAAGTAGGATCAAGATCCCAAGCATTTCTTTGAAGAACTGTAATAGGAGATAAAACATGGCTTTACCAGAATGATTTTGCAGACATAGCACCATCAAAGCAATGGCTACTAATAAGTCTAGTCAAAGCAAAAGCAGACTGGCCAATAGCAAATGTCATGGCAACTGTTTTTTGGCATGGTGAAGGCACCTCAACAAGTACTTGTTGTTGACTTTCTGGAGGGCCAAAAGAATGATTACATCTGCTTATTATGAGAATGTTTTCAGAAAATTAGCCAAAGCTGATTGCCTGAGAAAGCTACACCAGGAAGTCTTCCTCTATCACAAACAACAATGCTCCTACTCATTTTCCTCTCATCTTTCAAGGGCAATTTTGCAAGAGTTTTGATGGAAAATCATTAGGCATCCACCTTTTAGTCCTGATTTGGCTCCTTCTGACTTCTTTTTGTTTCCTAATCTTTTTAAAATTTATTTAAAAAAAATTTTTTTTAGAGTCTTACTATGTCACCCTGGCTAGAGTACAGTGGCATCATCATAGCTCACTGCAACCTCAAACTCCTGGGCTCAAGCAATCCTGCCTCAGCCTTCCGACTAGCTGGGACTACAGGCATACACCACCATACCTGGCTAATTTTTTTATTTTTGGTAGAGATGGGGTCTCTCTCTTGCTCAGGGTGGTCTTAAACTCCTTACCTCAAGTGATCCTCCCACCTCAGCTTCCCAGAGTGCTAGGATTACAGGCATGAGCCACCATCCCTGGCTCTTGTTTCCTAACCTTAAAAATAATCCTTAAAGGGCACCCATTCTCCTTCAGTTAATAATGTAAAAAAGACTGAATTGACATGGTTAAATTCCTAGGACCCTCAGTTATTTAAAGTGAACTAAATAGTTGCTACCATCCCTTACAAAAGTACCTTGAACTTGATGGATCTTATGCTGAGAAATAAAGTTTTTATTTTTAAATTTTTAATCTTTTAATTCCATTTTCCCACAAGTATTCTGAACTCCCCTCGTATCTATCTTTCTGGAAATCTCAAACTATCTTTATTAGTGTTGTTTTATAATAAGTCTTAAAATCAGGAAGGGTAAGTCCTCCAACTTTATTCATCTTTTTAAAAATTGCATAGGTTATATGAGGTCCTTTGTCAATTTCTATAAAAAGGCCTGCTGGAATTTTAATTGGGATTGCATTGACTCTGTAGATCACTTTGGGGACAAAATATTAAGTATCCCAATCAATAAACATGGTACACCTCTCTACTATACTAGATTTTTGTAACATATAAGGCCAAAGTAATTTAAACAAGCTGGTATTGGCATATGAATGCAGAAATACACATCCATAGAATAAAACAGACCCCAGAGATAGAATATATATATGGGAATATATATATGGGAAATAAGTTTATAATTAAAGTTGCATTTAAATCCAACAGGGAAAAGATGAATTATCAACATATGGTATTAGGAGAGTAAGCTAGCCATCTAAAAAAATCAGGTTAGTTCCCTATTTGCTCCTTACATCAAATAAGGAGTCACAGATTTTAATATGAAGGGTCAAAGATTTTAATATAATGAAATGAAACTACAAATAAGAAAACATGGAAGAATTTAAAAAATTAACTTAATGCTCAGAAGACCAAAATATATAAAGAAGATGTGACACATGGCAAACTGGAAACATATCTGCAAAGATAATATGCTAGACATAGAGCTAAATTTCCTTAATATACGAGGTTTAATAAATTAAGAAAAAATGGATGAACAATTGTATACAAAAAGGTTACAAAGTATATGAGGGGACAAATTTACAGAAAGAGAAAATTCTCATACACTGCTTGTAGGGTGTCACAAAGTAGACTTAAAATTTTTTTTTGCCCCCTTCATGAGATAAGTGGTATTAAGATCCAAATCCTAACTAATTTATAAGATCTTGAATTTTCTAATTAAAAATAGATATATGCCTATACATACATCATAGATTTATGGCCTATACATATTTATTGCTGATGATTATAGTATATATGTGTGTATTTCTGCTTACCCAACATTTGAATACTTTTCCTAAGTTTGTGGCATGTCTTTCTTATTAATCTTAGTGAGAGGTTTTATCAAACTTCCTTGCAGTCAAGTTAAAGTTAGAAGAATGACTTTTACCGTAACATTGTAACAGCAAACGTACAAAAAAAATATACTAAATGTCCATCACACAGGAATTTGTCAAATCAATTATGGACCATCCCTACAATGTCTGATGGGATACTATGCTGTTACAATGAACAAGGCAAAGTATTTCCTACTGATAAAATGTTTCTGGTGGATAATTCTATAATATCTAAATTTAAAATAAATCTATTTTTTAACTCTGCAATCCCACCTCTAAGAATTTCTTAAACGGATATACTCATATATACACACAAAGATGTAGAATGACATCTAACTGCAACACTACAACAGCAAAAGTGTGAAAACAAATTAAATATCCATCACACAGGAACTTGCTAATTATGGAATGTACAGTGGGATACTTGTTATATTAAAATAAACAAGGCAGTGTACTTCCTATTGATTCTAAACAATCTCCAAGATAACTTGTTTCTATAAAAAGAGAGATAGGGAAAGTTCACAACAGAACATATATAGAATATACAGTATATATAAACATAGGTATATAGAGTATTTGTCTTTTTTTTTTGAGACAGAGTCTCGCTTTGTTGCCCAGGCTAGAGTGAGTGCCGTGGCGTCAGCCTAGCTCACAGCAACCTCAAACTCCTGGGCTCAAGCAATCCTGCTGCCTCAGCCTCCCGAGTAGCTGGGACTACAGGCATGCACCACCATGCCCAGCTAATTTTTATATATATATATATTAGTTGGCCAATTAATTTCTTTCTATTTATAGTAGAGACGGGGTCTTGCTCTTGCTCAGGCTGGTTTCGAACTCCTGACCTCGAGCAATCCACCCGCCTCGGCCTCCCAGAGTGCTAGGATTACAGGCTTGAGCCACCGCGCCCGGCCGAGTATTTGTCTTTTTAAAGGAAGGCATAAAAACATGTGAATAGAATACCTCTAGAAAAATACAAAAGAAATTAACAGTGGTTGCCTCTAGAAAAATAGGAGACTGGAGATGAAGAGTGGGAAGAAAATTTACTTTTCATCATTGTACGACTTAAAAAAAGTAAATGGCTAGGAAACTTAAAAGATATTATAGGTCAAATAAATAAATAAATACCCCTATAGTACAGTGCAAAAAGAGACAAAAAACTCTGTGAAAAATACATAAAGAGTAAGAACAGACAATTCATAAAAGGTGAAATGTTAATGTCCAGTAAAGCATATGAAAAGATGCTCAATTTCGCCAGTTGTCAAGAAAGTATATTAAAAAATAGTGTCATTCATTAGATTGGCAAAAAACGTAAGGCCAATAATATTCAGTACAGACAAGTGCGTGGAAAGTTATTTTGTAGTATCTGTTCAAAGAAAGAAGCATGCTTATCCCTTCACCAACTGATTCCACTTTTGGGATGCTATTCTATAGAAATAACAGTACCCGCACAAAAGGATATATGTACAAATATCTTTATTATAGCAATATTTGTAGTCACAAGTTTCTGGAAACAATCTGAGTGCCATCAACTAAGTAATGACTCTATACTGTCTGACTTGAAACCATAAGCTTGTATTATTTTTGTAACTGAAAAAATTTAAATAAAGAGAAAAAACATAACAGAAATCAAACACTTACCTGAAGTTATCTTCTTCCTTTTTTTCTTGTTCTGCTCCCTCTTCCTTTCAGTTAGGCTCTCTTCTTGCTTCTTTTCATTTTGGAGCTCCTGATGTGTTTGTGATGCTCCACATTCACCTGGGACAGACTTCTTGCTTCCAAAAAAGTCCAGTCCCTGAGGCACCTCCGAAGAATCAAAGTCATATTTCCTTTTTCCTATCTAAAACCCAAAACATTTAATATGAAGTCTACTGACAGAATAGCATTGCTTTCATTCAAGCAAGATTGACAGGATATAGGACCAATGACTCCCCATCTTTTCTACTCTTTCTCCAAGTATCTGTCAAGCTGACAAGTGTGTTTGGGCAAATGGAATCCAAAAAGATACCTTTCCTGATCTCCTAACAGTAGCAATAATAATCACAATAGCAAGAAACACTTATATACACTTACTATATGTCAAGGAGATTTCTAAGCATGTTTATACATGTTAAATTACTTCATCTTCACAGTCCTATAAGGTAAACATCAGTATTAAAGATGAGAAAACCAAGGTATTCGGAGATTCAGTAATTTAACCAAGGTCTCAAAACTATAGTATTAAATAGTAACTGGCAGACTCAGTGTTTGGACCCAGATAATTTGGGTCCAGAGTTGATACTCTTAACAATTACATTATACTGCCAGTTAGAGAAAGAAGAAACTCACATAGCAGGCACAAGTCCCTCGTGCCAATAGCAAGGTTGACATTCAAGATTTTCCACAACTGGGCCCCATTGATTTCTCCCGATTTA